>NC_067405.1:33400954-34853454 GCF_009764475.1 Pristis pectinata | reverse complement strand
GATATCGCTATTGTTAGCATTCAGGGTTTATGCATTTCCTTTATAATCAATGATTCAAGAGCAAACTGGATTGGTGATGGAATTTCTAACTTTTTGTGATATCCGCTTTTGAGGACTCACTTGGTATAAAGCTATTATATAAAGCATAATTGCAAATGCAACATCATCTGGTTCAAGTTAGACTTCTGGCTAAAATTCTTGGTCTTGAACTTTGTGTCTTGAATGATGGGTAATCAACAGCTACCATAGATCACCTCTTTGCAGTTGATGGCTGAGGATCATTTTTAAGCTCTTCAAGCATAGGTCAAACAACATTTAACCTGAATCCTTTACTGCACCCTCCTCCATCAACTGTGTTTCAGGTGGCTATCGTCTAATATTTCATACCTTGAAGGAATACAGTTGCATCAACTGCCTCATGTGAAATAAACCAAAGAAAGGATGAAGTGCCTTTGAACAATGCAACTAATAATAAAAAGGCCTAGATTTTGCATTTTCTAAGTGCCTATTAGGCTGCTATTGTTTCATCAAGAGGGTCAGTAACAACCAATCTTTGCTTTTGTTTTGACATTGAGGATGATTTTTTCCAGTGTAGTTTTGTGGGGTCTGAGATGACTGATAAGGCCCATGTGGGATCTGTGGATTCTGTCACAGGCTGAGGAGGAGGTGCATGATAAAGTGAGTGTGTGGGTAGTTGGGACCAGATGTGCTGCTTCTGCTGTTTCTACTAGGCCTCTATGCACTCCCAGTGAAGAGAAATGAGAAGCTTATTGTCTTCTTGGATATATTCTAAATCTCTTTTGGTGAAGCTCACCCTCCCATTATCTTCCATTGATTATTCTTATTTTCCAACAATTGCCTTTTAATGATTTATATACTGGCGGAGTTAAATCTGTATGCTCATCATTTTCTCCCCAGTGCTTCCTACTTAGATTGTATTCCCATATGCATTCTTGCAAGAAAGTTATGTTACATCATTCTTTCTATGTTAAGTGATATTTGCTATTGGCTTGCCAAAATGTTCCTTTTTAATTTTTGTGTTCTAGTCAGAGTACACAGTATCTCCTGCCTTAATGTCATTTAAATCCTTGGATGTACCAGCCTAAAAATTGGCCCCACTTGCACATTATTTTTTGTGTAAATCACACATACTAGCAGTCTTACTCAGAATAAATTACATCAGTGATCATTTCCTGGTGAAATAATGCACATTCAGAAATTGTCCTGAGCACTTCTGTTGGTAATTCAGCTCCAGTGTGACCAAGGCACACATAATGACGTAATGTAGAGTATAGCACATTTTCTCTAATTCTGGAGCTTTTAATGACAGAAAAATTAGGAGCATGTCATGCAGGGTTGGAAATAGAATGACAGTTTAAGATCTGGCAGCATTACGTCAATGTCTTGCACTCAGCAATTCCCAATCTCAGTGTCCAATTGTTAGCATTGTGTAAAATGATTCAGTGGTGCTCCCTTCACAGATCACAGTGTCTATTCAAATCACTTCTGGGCTCCACAGTGCAACGACTGGGTCCTTGATCAGGCTGCACCTTGCAGTGGTTTGGGGCCACTTGAGATACAGGAGTCGATCAGGCCTCCGTTTCATCTCACCTCCGTGTCAGACATTTTTGCCACCACTGTGTTTGCCTTGAGAAGAGTTCTTTAATCATGAGTACACTTACCAGCACCTGGTACCAACAAATTCTGCATGCAGCTCTAGACAGGAACCACAGTGGTCCCATTTTAATGTACTGAATGGCACAGCACACCTTTCATAGGAGTTTTGTCCAAATTCACAAATGTTTGCAGGGAGTAAGCATTCGCACTACATATTTAGCACAAATGTATCGAGCACATCAAAAGGCAACTTCTCTCCATCCCAAACTGATGTATTATTTTAAAAACATTTGACAAGATCAAACTGAAAAACATTATTTTTTCTCAGAAAATATTGTTTATGTGAGCAACAATTTTCAGCAGAAAATCATAAACCTTAGTCATCTGGATACCATTTTGAACATTACGCCTCTGGTAAGGTATATGGTTTTGGATAACAGTATATATTCATCAGAATAGGAGAGTTTAAAGGCTGAATTATGAATATATAGCTTGTTTGAACAAATTTGGAAAGCTTAAGATGTTTGAAATTATAAAGAGATTTGTTGAAGAAGTGGAGACACAATACCGTTTGGTGGGAAATCCAGAATAAGATGACATGATCTTAAAATTAGAACTAAGGATTTTGGAAATCTGGAGCATGTCCTCAAAATGCAATAGACAATGGGTCAAGGGAAATTTACAAGATTAACATTGCTGTACTTTATATTAGTTAATAACATAAAGTGCATGAAATAAAAGCAAGTAAATGAAATAAATCATCCATGTTAGAAGTGAATGGCAAAACAGCTGGCTGAGTTTAATGATCTACATTTTTCTAGTTTTTATTTATTCACTGACTGGATATGGAGCGTTATTGTCAAAGCCAACATTTAATGTCTATCCATCATGACCTTGAGAAAGTGATGATGAAGTGTGTGACTTAGAGAGGAACTCAAACATTATAATGTTTCCATGTACCTTCTCGCTGTCTCTTCTAGATGGTAGGTCACAAATTTAAAATTAGGTTTCAGAGAAGCCATGTTAAATAGCTGCAGAATATTTTGTAGATTGTGTACACTCCATCACTAAGGACCCTCACCACCTGGGACATGCCCTCTTCTCATTACTACCATTGGGGAGGAGGTACAGGAGCCCTGAAGACCCACACTCAGCAATATAGGAACAGCTTCTTCCCCTCCGCCTTCAGATTTCTGAATGGTCCATGAACACCACTTCATTATTCTTTTTTTTTGCACTGTTTATTTATTTTGTAATTTACAGTAATTTTATCTCTTTACACTGCACTGCTGCTGCAAAATAACAAATTTCATGATATATAAGTCAGTGATAATAAACCTCATTCTGATTCTGACTGCAACTATGGTGCATCAATTGTAGAGTGAGTGAATCTTCATAGTTTTACACAAATTTTCAATCAAGCCACTGTTCTGGATGTATTAAGCCTTAAGAATGTTATTGTAGTCGCATTCATCCTGTCATAGACAGTATCCTATCATACACCTGGCTTGTATCTTGTTGCTGATGGAAAAGCTTTTGTGAGTTAGGAAGTGAGTTATTTGTCACATAATATCAGGAGTCTGATGTGTTCTTATAACCCTAATATTTATGTGATTCCTACTATTAATTTCTGGTGAATGGTAAATTTCAGAATGTTTATAGGTGGAGGATTTCAGTGATAGGAACTCTATTGGACATCTAGGGGAGAAGCTTATTGTTCCCCTGTTGTTGGGAATATACTTAGTGCTTTTGTTGCACAAATTTTAACTTGCCACTTATCAGCACAGGCCTGATTGTGCTCTCAATTTGTGGTATGTGGGCAGGGAATTCTTTATCCGAGGGGCTACAGGTAGAATTGAAAGTTGCAAACATTTGGGAACATTGGCACTTCAAAAACTTATGACGGGGAAAACTTTTGATGAAACTGTTGAAAATAATTTGTCTAGGATACTGCCCTGAGGAGGTCTTGCTGCAAAGTCCTGTGGCTTAGATATTTGGCAACCAATAGAATAATCATCTTCCTTTGTTGTATCTTTCATTTCACCTAGTTGAATTTTTTTCACATTAAGCATGGCTAGCCAATCTCACACTTCATTGGGATATTAAACAAACTCTAGCTAACACTGAATGTGTGTCTTGCTATAAGAAAGTGCAAGGTCAGATAAATGATTCAGCCATAGTTCCTTTGTTTCTCAAGGGCCTTAGATGATTTTCACTAGTGGAATTACACAGATCAAAAAGAATACTTTAACATCATACAGTCCTGAAGCTCAAGCATTTTAAAGAGCTCAGGCTGAACCCTTCCATTTTTCATCCATCTCAAGAAGGAAAAAGTACAATAGGAAAATTATGGAAGACACTTGGAATGGAAGGAAACATGGAGATTAGCATGAGAGAAAGAGCTTTAAGTTATATGCATCAGCTAAAATTTTTGTCTAAAACTGTCAGTTCTAGTGTTGAGGGGCTCTCATATATAGGGTTTGGAAAGTATGGATCTGACATTGAAAAATTTCTCAGTTGTATCTGTTCATTTCACATGTTTTATGTGAGGAGATTTAAATGTCGCAGTATTTGAACCTTCCACTTATTGACATTCACATTTTGCCCACTCATTGATTCTGACAAGACTATTGAGCTACAGCAGCAAAACACTGGACATTCAGTTCTTATTTTGTATGATAACACAATATTGTCACCCTCAATGCAATGATCTGAGGTCATAGCTTTCCATATTGGGGAAGTTTGAAAAATCCACCCGAATGGTGCGCAAAATATAGTCAATAAAAGTGACTGAAGATGTAATGAGTTAAACCTGAAAGAAAGGTGCATGGAAGAAGAGTGCAAGGTCATTTATACATGGTTAAGAGAGGATACGATAAAAGGTTGATAAGGATGGGCAATAAAAAACTAGACAGATTATTCAACTGAATTGTAGGTGTCAGGGGCATAAATATGAAACTAACAACCCAAAACGAGAACAGATTAGGTGTAATTTATTTTTCTCAGTGGATGTGTCAGGGATAATTTTGAAAATTTGTTAGATGGAAAATCATGCATGCTTGAATTCCCATTATGTTCTTGTGTTGGGCAAAACTTCACATGAGGTGTGCGTATCAACTTTGCTCAAAAACTTCATGGGAGAACATAGAACGTAGAGCATTACAGCACAGTACAGGCCCTTCGGCCCACGATGTTGTGCTGATGTTTTATGCCCTAATATCTATCTAACCCTTCCCTCCCACAGAGCCCTCCATTTCTCTACCATTCTTGTGGCTATCTCTCTTAAATGTCCCTAATGTATCTGCCCCCACAACCTCTGCCGGCAGTACGTTCCATGCACCCACCACTCTCTGTGTGAAAAACTTACCTCTCACATCACCCTTATGCCTTCCTCCAATCACCTTAAATTATGCCCCCTCACCCTAGGAAAAGTCTCTGACTGTCCACTCAATCTATGCCTTTTATCATCTTGTACACCTCCATCAAGTCACCTCTCATCCTCCTTTTCTCCAAAGAGAAAAGTCCTAGCACACTCAAACTATCCTCATAAGACATGTTCTCCAATACAGGCAACATCCTGGTAAATCTCCTATGCACCCTCTCTAAAGCACCCTCTCCACATCCTTTCTATAGATGACCAGAACTGAACACAATACTCCAAGTGTGGTCTAACTAGAGTTTTATAGAGCTGCAACATTACCTCACGGCTCTTGAACTCAATACCCCAACTAATGAAGGCCAACAGTCTATACACCTTCTTAGCAACCCTATCGACCTGCGCGGCAATCTTGAGGGACCTATGGACGTGGACCCCAATATCCCTCTGTTCCTCCAGAGGGACAGAGGGAGATGTGGGGAAAAGTGTGTTTTTACACAAAGAATGGCTATGACTTGGAAATAACTGGCTGCAAGGGTGGGAGAAACTGAATCAATCAGGGCTTTCTAAACAAACCAAACAAGCACTTGAGGGGAAATAATTTGCAGGTGGACAGGAATATGAGGAAAGAACAGGGGAATGGTATTATGTAGTTTCATCTACAAGGAACCAACATGGGCTCAATGGGCTGAATCTTCTCCTTCTAACATTCTATGATTAAACATAGATTGGATATTGTATTAACTTATTCTACTACATTTCCAAAGTGCTTCATTGGCTGTAAAGTGTCTTGGGATATCCTCCGGTGCTAGGTGTAGAAGTTATTTTTCTTTAGCTCTAGACATTTTGTAATCATAACCTTTTTCTGGTTTACATTTATTTACTGTAGAGATTTGTTTTATTGATGGTATTTACAAAATCCAAAAGTCTGACAAACTTTTCAGAACTGCACGTTAATTCACAGGACATAACAATAAATGAATGAGGAGTGATGGGAATATGCCTGACCTAATGTTCAAAATGCATGGACCAAATTTCCACTACCACATCCCACTTGCACCCTCACCCAGGGTAAAGTTTAACCAAGTTGCACTCTACACCGATGCACGCTGAAGCTTGTTTAGATCCCCATGGTTTAAACTAAGAATTGACTTGTTGTTCCTCCTAATTTTAGGGGTTTGCACCAGGAACTAGGAATGTCAGGCTTAAGAGGCTTGCACTTGTCCTAACAGCTGACAAGTATGGTGTCTTTGGACTGCCGTCCAAATCCACTTCAAAGGCTCCACACTCCTTCACTGTCTGTGCATCAGGGAATTAAGGACTAACAATGCACATAGGCATAGAAAAAAACTCTGTGATATTCACAAGACTTATTATTGACTGCCATACTACAATTCTCACTTGTGTGAATGCTGATATACTAAAAAGCATCTTCTGCTCAAATTTAAATGTTGTTTGTTAATGCTGAAAGAATGGTTTTTGAGAAAGTCACAACAGTTGTTCAGTGCTTTCAAAGTAACAGTTATTAGATAATTCCACTTATGAGTAAAATGTGATAGGAAATCAATGTTAAAGTTTCACATTCTAGTCTAATAAAATTTGATATAATATTAATTGTTATATTTTAATGGTAAAACATTATACTTCAAACAATTTAGGGGAAAATCCAGATTTTACTGTTTTCATCTTTCTTCTAGAAAATATTTTATGAGTTTGTTTTTGCCGTAACAATACTTGCCTAATGAATGGAGTTATATACTAATCTGTTCGAAAAATAATACAGAATTAAAAAGAAAAGAAAGCAGTATTCTAACATTATTGCTACCTTAGAAAATACAGGTTCTTACCAAGGAGACCTGCACAGTTTGCCGAAAGATAGTGTATCCCATGGAATGTCTGACTGCAGACAAGCAAATCTTTCATAAGTCCTGTTTCCGCTGCCATCATTGTAACAATAAATTAAGGTAGGATTTTATGCATCATACTGACTTCATAATTTTGATTTACAATATGTTAAAAATAATATTTTGGTATTAATGTTTCAATGTATACATTATATATTTATTGATAATATGAGATTAATATTTGACAATTCACTATTTGAAAAGCCAAGATGCACTAAAGTAGTCTGGTAAGTTTCTTTCAACTTCATGAAAAAAGGCAGTTTATATTAATCAACTGAAACTTGAGTCAATTAAAATAAATACAAATTTTGAATCTCATGTGTTAAGCAAACACAGAAGTCTTACATAAGAGTGAGGGAACTATTTGACTTTAATTGAAGATTACTTAATGACAGTAAACTTGCCAAAAAATGTCTTTAGGATGATGAGGTTAAATTATTCTCTTTTTTTTTCCCACACCAGTCTTGGAAATTATGCATCTCTCCATGGACAGATATACTGCAAACCTCATTTTAAGCAGCTTTTTAAATCCAAAGGCAACTATGATGAAGGGTTTGGACACACACCTTACAAAGGAGGCCGCACAAGTAACTCTTCTGTCAATAAAATTTCTCCAAGCAATAAAATAGCCACTGATTCAACCACAACGGAGATGCTGAGAAATCAGAAAACCATGAGCAACAAAATTAATCAGTTAGCTGATGCAGATGATGTCGATCAACTGAGCAGGGACTTGGAGGAAGAATTGAAAAGGTCACCCGATCAGGTAAAAACAGCAGCAGAAAGAAATAAGTTAAATATCAACTGGCCTCCTTCCACTGATGCAAATAAGAAAACTTTCAATATTGAAGAGGAAGTGAAGGTGACAAAACCAAAATGGCCTCCAGAAGGTGCCAATCAACAAACATTGAATTCTAAAGTAAATACTTTTGAGAAACCTTCTGTAAGCACTCTGCAACCACAAACCATAACTGTGGAACAAGCAGAAAGTGTCTTGCATGATGATCATTCTAACTCTGAAAATACTGAGAAAGACGAGGATGACATACAGAATGAAGTGAATGGTAAAGAGAATGTGGAAGAGGATGATAATGAAAATGGTAAAGTATGTGTAAATAGAACAAGTGATGTGCCTAATGAAGTTGGAGATGAGGATCTGAAAGACAATGAAGGAAAACTGGTTGAAGTTGAAGAGACAACAGCTGTCAGTGGGGAGGAAAGTGAAAATTATCTTGAAGATTTTAATTCCAATAACAATAATAATGGGTCTTTGGAACATGTTGATTTTTTGCAATTTGATGGCACAAATGATGATTCTTCAATCACTTTCCTCCCAGATCAGGATATGGTAAAAGACCCAGGACAACTACATGACAAACTCTTTTCTGAAGAATTAGACGGGAGCACCTCAACAGATCCAGTCAAGCAGTCTGATGTTTCTTTTTCAGATTTTGATTTGAAACAGCTGGTAACTGGTTCTGAACAAGGTGCTAATACTGCCAGTTTATCCAAGGAGTTATTTGGTGAGAGCTTTTTAACTCCAGAAAAACAAACTGAAGAGAAAAGTACAAATTTCTCAGAAGAAGCTCTTTGTGGAATACAGAATAAGCCAAATGATGCTGAATGTCATTTCTCATCTACTGATCATAATTCAGGCGAAGACAATTTCCTTGACTCCAGTTTGACAGAACCTACAGCGATTGGATGTATTAGCAACCAAAAGGAATATGTCTTATGTGACGTTTCGGATACTGAAATTGAACCAGATGTATCAGAGGGTAATAAACTGCCTCACAATATTCTTCATTCAGGGCACAAAACAGATCAACTATCCAATAACAAAGGGTCACTGCCTCTATCAGTTGAAGAACAAATCAAGAGAAACAGATGCTATGATGATGATGATGATGGTGAATGAAAAAAAATGAAGGCTTTAAATAACACAGTGGATGAATTTTGAAGATGGTTTTATTTGAGGCACCAACTTTGATTTTGCTTGTTTCTCTCATAGGTCATAATAGTTTGAAATATATACAAATCCTTCATAGTCATATGCTTTATCATAGTTTTCAGTATACAAATTCATGGAGTGATGCATCATATTACATCTTTAATATACCAATAGGATAATGCTAAGTTTTATATTAGTCCATGCTGTTGTTTTTAAGATTTGTTGATGAGCTTATCTCTACTGCTGTACAAACCACTTTAAATGTTGGTAAAGCACCTGGAGTGCTGTGTTGGAATCTTCTACTTTTACAACATTATGGTAATTTTATTGGTGGAGCTGTTGCTCATAGTTCTACAGTTTTGTTAATTCCTTTGAAATTTCTTTTTAATACCTACAGATACATCCACAATGTTCAATTCAAAGAACCCACAAATCATTTATTTGCTTCTAGATTATAAACTTACAACCTCAAATTTATATGTTGCTTGTTTCTCCTTCTATATATTTCTTTTAGTTCTTCAGTAAATTGTAACCATTGCTTTTGTGGGTTTTTTATGCACAATAAAAAGCTATATTCATAATACGTCCTTGATTTTCATAGCTATTTGAATTACTTTACTGAAGAAAATAAAATGCACAGATATGATTTTCTGGCTGCCAATAAAGAAAACTGGTGTTGGGTACCAGCTCTTGCAATAATAATGAAACACAAATAATGCAGCCTGACCAGTTTCCAAGTCAGCCAAATGACAGCACAAAATAGAAATCAGCTGAATGTTGAAAGGATGCAACATTTAAAAGTTCATGGGCATGGAAATTCCAGCAGAATGCACAATATCATGTGTGCTGCATGATGGAATTATTTTTAAAAATATTGCTAAATGCAATTGGATGCATTGTTACTTTGTGTACTGGAAGTGCACTTCTGGAAATTAGAGGCAAATCATGTGCACAGGTGCACATGGAGGTTGCTCGCATACATGGATTGAAAATAGTGTGCAAAGCTTATTTTTGCATCCTTTTCATAAAATTGTACTGCAAAGATGAAGCCCATGAATGGTAAAGGAGGGAGGGTGAAGAGCACTAAAGCAGATCTTACCTAAAAGCTACGGCTTTAGCTATGTATAATTAAAAGGCCTAACCTTACCTGGGATGCTGCTTGGGAGCCTGAGGTGTCCATCTTCATTTCAAAAAGGTGTCTTCATCAGATGTTCTTAATTAGTACTCACCTCTTGCAGCCATTGCCATCAAGCCTTCCTGACTGACTGTTTGATTGGCAGCCCTACCCC
This sequence comes from Pristis pectinata, assembly GCF_009764475.1. Classification (NCBI taxonomy): domain Eukaryota; kingdom Metazoa; phylum Chordata; class Chondrichthyes; order Rhinopristiformes; family Pristidae; genus Pristis; species Pristis pectinata. Next base: position 34,843,317 of record NC_067405.1, on the reverse strand, counting down.
AAGCAATTCCCCAACCGGCCACCAGATAGTTCCGAGACATCCCCACGGAGGATTCTCTCCCAAGGCCACATGACCCTCTCCATCTACCCCCTCTCATCTGATCCTCTGTCTTTGCTATCCACTCCCTCCACCCTCCTTGCCAGTTCCTCTCTTCTCACCCTGCTTTCCTCTCTCATCAGTCCCACTCTGCCCTCCTCACCCAATCCTCTCCTTCCCCCTCACCTGCCTAATCCCCTCCTTCTGCACTCATCTTTTGACCCTCTCCTTTCCCCCCTCCTCTCCTGACCCTCTCTCTCCTTACCCACGTGGTACCCTCTCTTCCAATCCTCTACCCTATGTGAGCCTCTCCTACCTTTCAAATCTGCTCTCAAATTTCCTCTAAATTTACAATCTGTGCATTGGCAAAAGAATGCAGAGTGTGAGTTTCCTTGTGCCAGGCTTATTATACTGCACATGATGCCTTATGCCTTGTGTACCATACAATATTGTTGCCTGGAGACCTTAGACAAAGCTGGCAGAGCCCCATTTTAACATGCATTTTCAGGCACTTTACCATTTCTAAACATTAGTTGCAATGTGCAGGTTAAACTTTTAGAATTTCGAAAGGCTGAAAATGCATTGAATCCATTAGCAGCCTTTACTGAGGCTGAAGTGACGAAGCTGCAAAAGCAATACCAGGGTAGTAGAAAATGCTAACGCAAAGCTCCAGGCGAGTGAGCCCATCTGCATCTGTTTCTCCAGTTCTCTGGCTGTAAACTTAGTGTTCCATTTCTTGGATTGTTGTGGTTGCTACTCCAGATCATCCTGACGGAAAAGAGCAGTGCACCATGCCTGGCATTAGCCAACCAATATCCATAGCCCTTGAAGTACATGCAGGACCAAGGAAGTAGCCTTGTTCTATCAACACTGCCCACCCTGCATCTAGAGTGATGGACCCACTTTGCAAACTGAGCATGTTGGACACTTGCCATTTTTAAAAAAAAACAAAATTAGGTGGGAGTTGTGTGATAATTAAAGCTAGCAGAGTGTGAACAGTATTCATGTTTGCAAATTTACAACATTGGCGTCTATCTGATAATGTAGAAAATTGCCAAGGTATGTACCATTCACAAATCTGTCAGATAATTACCACTCAATCAGTCCACTCTCTTTCTTTTTCAATCTTTTTATTAATTTTCAAATTAATACAGAATAATACATATAACATTTGTAATTATACATGTAATACAAAGAGATCGGGAGGACAATCATGACATATGTAGTCATAAAGAATAAAAAAAAGATATATTCTAAGCCCCACAGTTTCTTATTAAACGAATATATTACAAACAAAATCAAAACGAGAAAGAAAAAGACCCAAATTGAAAAAAAAATTATAAGTAGTAAAATGAAACAAACTAGAAATAAATTTCAGAAGAAAAAAACTGGACTGACATTTCTCGATAAAGAGCATTATTATGTCGTCAACTCCGCTCCTCTAAATTCAAAGATTATTGAAAAGTGATCTATATCATATGAAAATATTGAATGAATAGACTCCAAACTTCCCCAAATTTAAGTGAAGCATCCACAGTGCCACTCCTAATTTTTTCTAAGTTTAAACATGATATAGTTTGAGAAAACCATTGAAAAGTAGTGGGAGGTATTGGATGCTTCCATTTAAACAAAATGGATCGCTTGGCCATTAATGTAACAAAAGCAATCATACGACAAGCAGCAGCAGATAAGTGGCCAGATTCCATCATTGGTAGCCCAAAAATTGCAGTGATTGGGTGAGGTTGTAAATCAGTATTCAATACAGTTGAAATAATATTAAAAATATCTTTCTAATATTTTTCCAAAAGAGGACAGGACCAAAACATATGTGTCGGGGAAGCCACCTCCGAATTACATCTATCACATATAGGATTTATTTGGTGATAAAAATGGGCTAACTTGTCCTTCGAAATATGGGTCCCGTGAACCACCTTAAATTGTATCAAAGAGTGTCTGGCACACATTGAAGATATAATCAGTCCACTTTCAATCACTAGTAAAATGATGTAAGCTGCTGTCGATAGTGCTTTCAAAAGCTACTTATTTACCTATAACCAACTCACCTTGTTTAAGTTTCACCAGGACCATTCAGTTCCAAACCTCAGGTCCAAACATGGAGCAAAGATCTAAATTCTAGAGGTCATGTGAAAGTGACTGCCCTTGATATCAAAGCAGCCTTTGCCTGAGTGTGCCATCAAGGGACCTTGATAAAATTGAAGCTAATGGGAAAACACTCTGATGGCTAAAGTCAAACCTTGCACAAAAACGGGTGGTTGTGATTATTGGAAGTCAATCATCTCAGCCCCAGGACATCACTGCAGGAACTCAAGGCAGTGTCCTTGGCCAACCAAATTCAGCTGCTTCATCAAAGACATGACATCTAAGATGCTCATTGATAATAGCACAATGGTCAATTCCATCTGAGACTCCTCAGCAAAGGACAACTTTCAGGCATTGGCTGGTAAGTGACAAGTCACATTCAGATCACAAAAATGCCAAGCAATAACCATTTTCAACAAAGGCAAATCTAACCCTCTACCCTTGGCATTCAATGCCATTGCCATCATGAAGTCACCCAGCCTTGGGGGTCACCATTGAGTGAAAACTCAACTGGACTAGCATATAAATGCTGTGGCTACAAGCTCATGTCAGAGACTCAGTGTCCTATGGGCCAAATGACTCATCTCCTGACACTCCAAGGCATTTCCACCATCTACAAGGCACAAATTAAGAGTATGAAGGAACACTCACTATTTGCCTGTATGAGCATAGTTCCAAAAATGCTCAAGGAACTTGACACCATCCAGGATGAAGCAGACCTCTTGATTGACACCTCATCCACCAGCCTAAACATTCATTCCCTCCTCTACCGATACAGCGTGGCTACAGTGTGTACTATCTGCAAAATACACCGTGGCATCTCTGACAGCATCTCCAAAGCCCATGACCACTACCACTGAGAAGCACAAGGGGATAGATGCATAGTGACACCACTAGCTACAGGTTCCCCTGTAAATCACACACCACCCTGACTTGGAAATATATTGCTGGTCTTTTATTATTGGTGGATCTAAGTCCTTAAGTATGCTTCTCAACAACACTGTGGGAGTACCTTCACCAGGAGGACTGCAGCAATTCAAGAAGTCTCATGACCACCTTCTCAAGGGCACCTTCTCCTGAAGAAGGGTCCTGACCCAAAATGTTAACTGCCTGCTTTTCTCCATGGATGCTGCCTGGTCTGCTGAGTTCTTCCACCATCATCATGTTTTTCTCAAGGGCAACTAGGAATGGAAAATAAATATTGGCCTTGCCAGAGTCACCCAGCTCTCAAAAATTGAAAGAATGAAAATATCTCAACTTTACTCTCTAAGTCAGGCCTCTTTTAATAACTATGGCACAAGTTCACCAAATGATTATCCTCCCATATATTATGAAATATAAAAACATCAAATCTCTCTTGATATGTTACATTTTACACTTCCACATATGCATCAATATTACAGCCATTCACTCCCAGATCGATATTTGGCACTCCTTGTTCCTTATCTCCTTCTCATGGTTTATTTTCCTTCAGTTCCTTGTTTGGTTGAATTTTGTCCATGTAATCAAGTGTTCCTCATTGCTCCATAACTCAGGACAGGGTAGAAGAGGCGATGTTTGCCCATGACAGCTCAATGATAATGTTCATTCAATAATTGGCGTAGTTCATGCCTGCATGCATCAAGACCTAGTCAACATTCCAAAGGGGTGGCAAATAACATTTGAACCACAAAGTGCCAGACATACAAGCATATGTACCAACATATGAATTAGGAGCAGCCCCTCAAATCTGCTCCACTACTTAATATGATCGTGGCTGATCCGATTGTAACTCCAACTCTGCATTCCTGTCAACTCACTTCCACAGCCTTTTATTCCTTTGCATTTCACAATGTCAATCTACTTCTGCCTTGAAAATGTTGAAAGATCTGCTCCTACCATCCCTTGAAGAAAAGAGTTTTAAAGACTCATGAGCTTCTGAGAGAAAACAAAAGTTGCACCTCTGTTTATAATGGATGGCCCTTTATTCTGAAAGAGTGATCCCCAGTCCTAGGCCCTCCCACAAAAGGAAATATGCTTTCCACATATTTCAATCAAGTTCCCTTTGACTTTCCTAGACTCCACCAGGTACAAGCCTAGCCTTCCAACTTTCCTTCATTAGAAAATCTGCTCGTTCCAGGTATTAATCTGGAAAACCTTCTCTGAACTGTGTCCCATGCATTAACATCCCTCCTTAATGGAGAAGGCCAAAACTGTGCACAGTAATTCAGATGCGGTCTCATTAATGCTCTATGTAACTGAAGGAAATCCCCCTTACTCTTGCATTCAACTCCTCTAGCAATAATTAAAACATTCTGTTGGGAATGACCATTTCCAACAAGGGAGAGTCCAACCACCCGGCCTTGATGTTCACTAGCATACAATGTTACATTCAAAGTGGGACATGACTTCTTGTACTTGGAGCACCTTGGCATTCAGCTGGACCAGCAATAACAACACTGTGGCTAAAAGGCAGGTCAGAGGTTGGGTATTTTGTGGTGAGTGACTCACCTACTGATCCCAAAAAACTTTCCTTCATCTACAAGCCATAAGTCAAGAGTGAGATGGAATACTCTACTTGCCTGGATGAGTGCAGATCTATCAATTCAAGAAGTTGAACACTATCCAAACTATTTGATAAGCATGGTCATCAATCCCCCTCAACCATTGTTTCCCCCCAACAATGGTAAACTGCAGCTACACTGCACTACACTACACTACTTATTTAGGCCACTCCCAAAATCAGCAACCTGTATCACCACGAAGCACAAGGGAAACAGGCATAAGAGAACACCGCTGCCCACGGGATCCCTCCAAATTGCACACAATCCTGATTTGGAAACATTCCTTTGCTAGGTCTAAACCCTGGAACTGCCTACACAACATTGCTGTGGGAGTACCTTCACCAGAAGGACCGCAGTGGTTCAAGGAGGTAGTTCACCACAACCTTCTCAAGGGCAGTTACAGGTGGCCAATAAAAGCTGTCCTTGCCAATAGCATATATATCCCAAGAAATGAATAAATAATAAAAAAATAAACAGTCTGAAGATAGCATCCATAAATACACAAATGAAATGAGTGTCAGAGGTGTGATTTCATCTCATTACAGGCTCACATGGCTTAATTAGTTATTTGAGGAACATAATCTCGTAGTCTTTCTGTTCTTTAACCTCAAATAACAAGGAGTTTCTTTAGATCCCTGATCTGATTCTTCTGGATTTGTTCTTTTGGAAATAAATGAGCTGCACTCTTTTTATATAGTTCCTTGTAAAGCCCAAGGTTTGTCAGGCTGCTTTCGTGATTCCAATGATTGTAATCTTGATTCCTCAGCTGCATATTTTGACTACAAACTCCACAGTTTCCCTCTGTACAGATGTCAGTTTTCAAATTTAGTCTCCTGAACACAACATTGTGTTTTTCAGGAGGTATTTTGGGAATGTGGGCATGTCACCCTCATGGATTAGGGTTTAATTCCAAAAGGGAGAAATTGAATCTGGAATGTGACAAAATAAGCAGTTGGTCCATATGGGAATGGATACGCGAAAGATCAATGTATTTTAATCGCTGAAACCTGGTAACATCTGCTTGCTTTCTTCCAAACCAATAGTGGAATTCACTGACAAATGACAATCAGAAGTAAAAGGTTGCCATGGTCCTGGAGGTATGATCTCCATCTGCTCTGCTTGCAAAACCCTAGTCAGAACAGGATCAAGGACATCCAGGGCAAAAGAGACAAATGAAACCAGAAAATGCTGGAAACTTTCAGCAGATCAGGCAACATTTGTGGAAAGAGAAACACTTAACATTTCAGGTCTGGGACCCTTCTTCGGAACTGCTCTCAAACTTGAAAAAGATTTCACTTTTAATAAGTTATTGTTCATCAATAAATCTTGGCTACATTATAAAACTTCATCATGATAAGATGTAAACAAATGTCACTCTTGACAAACTTTACAAGATCAGCAATTGATTCTCACCCAGAGTTAAAATTAGTTAACACCTACCTACAAGTGGACTCCTCATAATTTGCAACACTAATTTTCTGCCTCTGTTAAATTCACATTCCGGCTAATGTCCCTGTTATTGTCGGAATAATTAGTGCATGTCTAAACTCCATTAGGATCAATGTTTAGACTTTCTGAATTGTGTTATTATAATTCTGGTTGTGATGCAATTAAAAATCTGAAACTCTGGGTATAAATTTAATTATTGGGTCCCAAACTCACAGTTTTATAATACACATGCCTGATGCAAGAAATATCAGGGTTCATTGTTATATTCATGGTTTAATAAACATAATACTGTTAATGAAATTGGGGTTTCTTTATACTCATGTATCCAAACCATATGCAAATTGTCCAAGTAGTGCAGTATTGACAAAAAACATTTAAAGGGATGCTAAACACAGTAAAAGTTGCCACTAGATGATCAAGAGCTGCTGATATTTAAGAAAATATTTATGCTGTAATTAAGCTTGAATGGCTCAATATTTTGTGCACTGGTGTAAGTCAGTTATAAAGGGATAATAACTGTATAATCTCACTAGAATGGTAATGTGTTAATCGCATTCAATTTTTCATGATTTAGACCGTCATTATTATTCACGATGCCAGGTGCAAATAATAAACTCCTACTAAGAACATAACATTTTGTTCTAACTAAACTTAAAGGGATAAAAGTAGTTAGGGGGATGTGCAGTATTTAAAAAAAATTCCTTACAGCCGTGTGTTGGGAGAGGAGGGGTGTAACACACAAAAAATGAAAAACAAAATTGATAGGATAGAATCTTCAGGACAAGTCTGTAGGTGACGTTTGGAGCAGCTCACCTATTCTGACGATTGCTGAAACAGTGATATTGGTGGTTGCAAAGACAGTGGCTCTGTTTACATTCTATAGAGCTTAAGTGGGTGTTAAGGTGAGTTGCAGACTACATTTAAAGCTGCATGTTCTCTCTAGTGCAGTACTGTTGCACCATTGGAAATATCACTCCAATGATATCTTGTCTTCCTTCTCAAGTGGATGGAAAAGATCCAATGGAATTATTTTGAAGTAAAGCAGGGTGTTACCTTTTTGTTCTCGCCGATATATATTTCTCATTCAACGTTTCTTTCAGACATATCCCCATACCTCCCTCTGGACCATGACCCCACCATCGAACTCTATGCCAGCTCCACTCACTTTCTCCAGATCAAAGGTACAATTATGGACACTTGCATGGGCCCAAACTACACCTGCCTTTTCTTGGGATACATGGAAAAGTTTTTGTTTTAGTCTTATTTGGGTTCATTCACTCATTGGTGCTGTTTCATGCGCATTGCCCGAATTTGAATATTTTGTTACTTTTGATGCCAATTTCCACCCTGCTCTCACCTTTACATGGTTCATCTCTGAGTCTTCCATTCCCTTCCTTGATTTCCATCTCAGGGAACAGGTTAGTCACAAACATCCATTAAAAGCCCACAGACTCCCACAGCTATCTTGACAATACTTCCTCCTACCTGGCTGCCTGCAAGGACTTCTTTCCACTCTCCCAGTTTCTTTATCTCTATCAGTCTTGTTCCAGTAATGAGTCATTCTGCAGTGGTGCCTCTGAAATGTCTTCCTTCTTCCTGAACAATGGCTTCCACTCTACCATAGTGGACAGAGCCCTAGACTGTATCTCATCTATTTCCTGCACCTCTGCTCTCACCCACTCTCCTCCTGGCCAGATCAAGAACAGAGATTCCTGGAGCTCATCTTCCACCCACCAGCTTTCATATTCCAGGGATTATCCTTCACAATTTCTACCAGCTCCAACAAGACTCCACTACCAAACACATGTTCTCCACTGGTCCCCTCTCAGCATTCTAAAGGAATTGTTTCCCTTGTGACTCTCTAGGTCCATTCTTCTAACCCAGCCTGCCAACCACCCATGCAGCTGCAGGATAGTGTCATAGAGGTCATAGAGCATAGAAACAGGCCCTTCAGCCCTCTGAGTCTGTGCTGACCATCACGTACCCATTTACACCAATCCTACACCAATCTTTTCTTCATTCTCCCCATATTCCCATTAACTCTCCACAGATTCTACCACTCATCTACACACTACGGACAGCTAACAGTGGACAATTAACCTAGCAATCTGCATGTCTTTAGGATATAGGAGGAAACTAGAGCACCCAGAGGAATCCCATGCAGTTGCAGGAAGAACATGCAAACTCCACATAGACAGCACCAGAGGTCAGGATTGAACCCTGGCCATTGGCTCTGTGAGGTAGTGGCTCTGCTGGCTGTGCCACTATGTTGCCCGATCATTTTCACCTGCCCTTTCACCTCTTCCCTTCCCACCACCCAGAGACTCAAACAGTCCTTCTAGGTGAAATGTGTCATCAAGTTTAGTGCATTTGGTGTTCACATTGTCTCTTCCACACTGGAGAAACCAATCACACATTGGGTGATTGATTTGTGGATCATCTGCACAAATGACCATACCCTCCTGGTTGCTTACCACTTTAATTCATCATCCCACTCCCACTCTGACCTCTCTGTATGTGTTCTCCTGCACAGTTACAATGAGATCCAATGCAAGCTTGAGGAACAACACACCATCTTTGCTCTGGTCACACTGCAGCCTTCGAGAGTTAAGTCAAATTCTCCAACTTTAGGTAACTCAATCTTTCTTCCTGTCTGTATTAGAATTGACCATTTCTGCCTATCATATTTGACTCTATTTTACTTTTTCTATTTGTATAATCTGGCCTTTTGTGCATGTCCCACAGCCTCACTATTCACAGCACATTACATAAAGAAAGAAGCAATAATGTGCTTGCAACTGCTACTTTAACCCTGCCCCTGACTAATTTACTCTCACCCAAACAGAGATATTTCCTTAGATCTACTCATCCCTCCTCTACTTTCTCTGCTACTGAAACCCAATGTTCTTGCTTTCCCCGTTCTGATGAAGGGTCCTGGATCTGAAATATTAACTGCTTCTCTTTCTATAGGTGTGGTCTGACCTGCTGAGTGTCTCTAGCATTTTTTGTTTTAATTTCAAACTTCAAGCATTTGCATTTTTTTCATGGTCAATGCTTTCTTCTGGTATGCCGGTTGTTAGTCTTCCCAATATTTTATTTCCATGCTGTATCATAGTAAACATGACATACTGTGAATGAAGCATCTTTGAGCTCGTCATTCACCTTAATGTTTAACTGCTTCTGTGCTATTGGGTTTGCTGACACAACATACCTTTAGATTTGCCACCCCCGTCTGGAGAGAGATGTCTGGAATTCCTCCTCTGGTACATGTTTCAGTTGCTACGAGTTACGTTATAACTGCAGCTTCCTAATAAATCAGTAATCCACTTATTATTTCTCAGCCCTTAGGATAATCTGTGAGAAAAGTTAAACTCTTATATTAGTTCCAAATTCCCATCAATTTTGGGGGAGTTTTCTTCCAAATTTGGTATTTATTCTGGACTAGTGACCGGGTTACATCTGGCCTCTAGTACTGAACTCGTCACAGACGGACACTTCTTTTACATCCACTTTTTGAACCATGTCAATTTAAAAAAACAAATCTCTACAGGATCACTTCTTTTCCAGAGAAAAGAACTCTGTCTCATCAGTCTTTGAAGAATGGTCATTATATGATGGTGTGACTTGCCAATGTCAGCAAATAACATGCAGGACAAAATGATGTCATCCCACCATCACTTTAATAATTTAGAGCGTTTAGGTTGGGTGCTTCCCGTCTTTGCTTGAAATGTTTGTCCAAGTGCATATGATACACAAATGGACTGGACTGGAAATTTGTGTGAGATATTGCCAACCTTTTCCCCTCAGTGTTATTTCTGTCTCTCTCTCTCTCTCTCTCTCTCACTCACACACACACACACAAGGAACAATATATTTCTTGAGTTCTGGCCAAGGAACCGAGTGATATGGTGAGCAGAAAGAACTGTTTCAATACACAATGTGAATGAGGTAAATTGTACAGACAGGTTAATAACATCTACAACAGTCACCCACAGACTGCAAGTGATCTGTGGGAGATGCAGCTAAATGTTGTAGCACGATAAGCTATATCAATGCAAATATTGTACCGATTCACCACGACAGAAGAAAATATTGCAGCGTGTCATTCCATTAACATCAACAAAGAGAATGTTCAAACCACAGTAAGGAGTGAGATTCCAACAGTGAGATTAGAGGTGAGAAGCTAAAAAGAGCGGTGACAATTTCAAATAATCTTTCCTTAAAACTGAAATGGCCACAACCTGGGAGCAATAATTAAAATTGAAAGTGTTACTGCGGTAATGTTACTGCATCAGAAGTGATGAAAAGATTATCTCCAAACGTTAACTCTGCTATTCGCCACAGATGCTGCCTGACCTGCTGAATATTTTCGGCATTGTGATTTTAAATTACCAGCAAGCGCTGTATTTCCTTTGATCATTACTGCAGTATTTGTGGGAGCTAGTTCTCTACGCTTCCTTGCCATTCTACAAGCATGGTCCGGCAGGACGTTCACCTTTGCCGGATAGGGCATGCGCTTTGGAGGAGCCGGGGGTTTTTGTTTGCAGGGTGGGGGCACTAATTGGTGCTGCTGCTACTCGGGTCCGGACTGATGCTGCCTCACTGCTCCCACTGGCAGCTTCGCACGGGAGTTCGGGTTTAAGCCTGGAGACGGAGTGGGAATGCGAGGAAGAGATTTTGCAGCGCTGCGACAAGACAGCAGGTAAATCCAGTCTTTGAATTGCATTCTCATTGTGCAGACATTTTGTTTGCTACGTGGGATGTAAAAGCAACTGACACTGTAATCCTTTACTAGCCCTTTTATAGCGGCTCGGAGGCTTTTCTAATCGTTTGCAAGTCGTTGGTTGCTTTGTTCCCTATTTACTTGGTAAAAGCGATATGCGGATGAATCAAAGTGTTGGATATGATGCGGGGAAAGCCTTTTATGTTTTAGTTTATATTTAAATTCACTAGAACTATTTGAGTAAACCTTTCTAAGCGATCCGCGACGATCAGTATATACATTGCAGCTGACCTTGTTTCCTCCTATAAAGCGTACCCACCAAACATTTTTGGAATTTCACAATTGTTTAATGTTGGTGAATTTAAATCTAGATTCTTATTTCAAAATAATCTTTATAATGAATTCAAAAATTGCACTGTTTACGGTGTGGCATTTAGACTTGACTGTAAAATGTAAAGTAATATTTATGCAAGGTTGTTGCTATCTTCTGTAACTATCGTTTAAAATTATTGGATGGCTGTGGTGCGTGGAATTGACGTGAATGAATTAAATTCCATTATCCTGCGGGTTAGTTGCCGTGCATTTCACTAATCGCTTCATTTTCCATGTTAACAAATATTGATGCACGCGAAGATGCAGGTGCTAAAAATGTTGTCGATTGATAAATAAACCTCATGTTAACCTTTCAAATTACTGGGTTGCAGAATTGAAGAGGTCAACTGTTGCGTACATCTATTGCAAATTTTATGTAATGCGTTTGTAAGAATTATCATCTTGCAGCAAAATATTATTGAAATGTGAAAATGTATCAGCAGCAACTTCAACTCATCTGGGAGAGGATAGACGGTAATATAAATGTTATGGCAGTTGCCTTTGAAAATATGCACGGGGGGGGGGGAAGAAAAAGTAGAATCCACGAATTCTAAGCTGACCACCAATTTTCATTTTAAGAACATGCAATTGATAAGCAATTAAAACTGGGACCCCCACCTACAGGTATTTGGAAGAAAGCTGGGGCGATTCTTGTCCTACGCTACTGTGAGAATTTATCTTTTAGATATTTCAGTGCCTTCTCCAAGTTCGCGTTGGTAAAACAAACTTAATATTTGATTAGCGTGCACATTGCCCTTGCTATGCCAGGCATGATGTTTACAGGGACGAAGTCCTAGATGCTTGGAATTCAAGTGTTTTTGAGTATGAGGGTAACATTTTCTGTTCCAGATTCAGGTGGAATTAATTAATATTAATTGGAATATTAATTTATGAATATTAATTGGAATATACATAGTGACAGTAATGCAGTTATTATTAGCTATAAACTTTTTTCTATCAATTTTGACGTTATCTTAAAAATATCACCTGCTACCAATCCAAAATTACTGAATGTTGCTGGAAATAACAACATAAGGTGCTTGTTATTCTTTTTCTTTTGGCGGGGGGGGGGGAGTGGGCATCATTTGTTGCCCTCAAGAGGATGGTGGTGAGCTACCTTGAACTGCTGCAGTTCTTGCATCTGAGAGGAACCTGCTGGTGGTGGTGCCTCCATGTGCCTGTTACCCTTGTTCTTCCTTGTGGTACTTGAGGTGCTGACAGAAAAAGTGGAGACACAGGAGACTGCCCTAGCCTTCTGTCAAATAGCTGTGGAGGCAAAAGGATAGTCAATGTGTCAGCTCGAGACCCTTCATTGACCTGGCGCATTGACTATCCCTTTGCTTCCGTAGATGCAACTTGATGATCTGAGTCCCACCAGCACTTTGCCTTCTGCTGTCAGAAAAGTGTTGGCTCGTAACTATAGCACATTTGGTAGGTGATGCACGACACTTTGCTCTGTACTGTTATTGTTTTTACCTGTACTACATCAATGCACTCTGTACTAACTCATTGTAACTGCACTGTGTAATGAATTGTCCTGTACGATCGGTATGCAAGGCAAGTTTTTCAATGTACCTCGGTACAAGTGACAATAATAAGCCTATACCAATACCATATGTTGTAGTCACCTTGCACTGCCAATGGAGGAAATAAATATTTAGGGTTGTGGATATGGCACGGTCACGTGGGCTACTTTGTCTCGGATGATCTCAAACATATTGAGTGTTGCTGGAATTGCAACCATCTAGGCAAATGGAGAGTATTCCATCACACTCCAGACTTGTGCCAAGTAGATGGTGAAAAGATTTTAGTGTCAGGAGGTGAGTCACTCAGCTCAGATGGATGGCCTCTGACTGCTCTTGTAATGATAGTATGTATGTTGCTGGTCCAGTTGAGTTTCTGGCCAATGGCGACTCCTGGAATGGTGGGGAACTTAATGATTAGGACTTGGAGATGTGTTGCAGGGTTATTCAGTTCCTACAAACTGTGTGTGGCATGAGATTAGTTCGGAATTGGAATTCTAAGTCTTGCAGCTCACCAAGTTCCTCTAGTTTCTTAAGTTCCCATGGAGTAATCATATTCCCAAGCCCTTCTCCATATCCCTACAAATTACCTCCCTTTGAATGTCTGCAGAGTTCACATTTGAAGGCCCTGATTGACTTGATTTTTACTGTTCCTACAGGCAGCATCCTCTGGATCATTTTCTCAAAATAAACCTTTAAAAACAAAGTTACTTATTGTTTTCAACCCGAGTCTGTTGGTCTGTGAACTATCTGTTAATTTGCCCTAACTAAACCTGTCATGATCTGTACATTTCCTAAGTCTTTCTGCTTCACATTTTTCCGTATTAAATTTCACCTGTCAGCTGTCTGACCATTCTATCAGCTTACGTACTCTTTGCAGTCTATTATTATCAGCCTTGCTGTTTACCACATTTGCAAGTTTTGAGTCATCTGAAAATTTTATTCTGCACATCCATAAGCAAGTCATTAATGCACTTAAAAAAAAAATGAGCAGTTGTTCTAGCACTGACCCCTGGGGCACACCACTGTTCACCATCCTGAATTTAGGAGGATTGGAAGATTATGGTAAATCCTTATTTCATGTCTATTCACGTCAAGAATACAAACTGCAAAACAGCAGAGTGTATCTGGAGGGGGAAAAATACTTTGCTCAGTGGCCTCAATGATGCTACTGATTCTAAACTTTTCATTATGAACTTTTTCATAAATTATGAAGGCTGAAGCTGTCTCCATGATAATATGTTTTGTATTTCAGAAATGTCTGTATGGACATTTTTTATAGAGTGGGTTATCTCTTTGTCATTAATTATTGTAAATGCTGGAGTTTTTCATGTTGTTCTACAAAATACAAGGGATGTATCCTACAAAACATGGTTTAATTATGAGTAAATGGAGGGCATTCAGCTCTTGGAGCCTAGTCTGCCATTTAGTTAGATCATGGCTCTTCTGCATCACAACAACTCTGTTTCCTGTAATGAAACATATCTGTCATGAAAGCTTCAGTTGTCCTAGCACAGAGCCGTTTAGGGAAAAGAGTTCCAGATTATAACATTCTATGTGGATAAAGTACACCTTGATCTTAAATTGAATGGCCTGACTCTAATTATAATTTTTCTTCACATATAACTCAACGCATTCTTTTTATGCGTGAGAATTTATGGCTTTAAACCAGCATACTATCAATCTGCAACCTTGTCCAAGTACCATATCTAGGATTTTGATTGAAGGTACAATGTCCGGCAAACTGTTAACTCATGCAAAATTAAATGACTTAATATAAATAATATGGTGGTCTAAGCTGTAATGTAAGGGCATAAAAACAATAAATTTCAAAGGGGGAGATTTATGAGACATTGATAATCATCTGCCTGGATACTTAAAGGTACCAATAGATTAAAAACAAGCCAACATAATGGTCATGTATATAGGATGATGAATCGGACACGGGCAACTACAGACCCATTAATCATCAATACAGTGAAAAAGAATTATTTTATCGAATATATTAAAAATGATCAGTGCAGTAAAAATTTAGTAACCAATGTGGTTTCAAAAGGGAAAGGTTCAGCCTTCAAGAGAGTGAATTCCCAAGTGGACTGTGGTGGGTTTTACAATATATTTTACTTTGAACATATTACACAATGACATGTGGAAGGCAATTAAGAAGAAAGATGAGGGCATTCAGGAGAACTTTGAATACAAACCTAAAACTAACCTAAGAGTAGAAAATAATTTGTACTTGTTAGTAGTATTACACTGAGATGGGAGGAAGAACTAAATGGGGTGTATTAGGAATTGGTGTTAGATGATCTCTACTGTTTCTGCTGTGCAGTTGTAAGTAAGATTCAGAATCCCAGTACCAAGCCAAGAATGGTTGTGAAATAAGGGAGACGGCTCACATATTACAGAATAGTTGGACCAAATAAGTAAATGAACAAAATATTGGCAGATAGAAGTTAACATGTACAAATATAAAGTATTCCACAAGAAGAGAAAAATATTGATAACAAGGAAATCCGTAAACGTTGTTGCATTGATTTAAGGATGAAGTTAAAAGAAAGCTGGAAGACTTAGTGGGCTATGCACACAAGTCAAAAAGATAGGATTTAAATGAAGATTGAATTATATACCAAAGCACAGAAGTTAATCAGAGTGATTAAACCATTTAGTGCTTTGAGTACTGTGCCTAGTGCTGGTTGAAATAAGAATTTTAAGTATTTAAGACAATGTATAGAAGGTTACAAGGTTGATAGCTAGACCTAGGAAACCGGTTCTCAGTCTAAAGGAGGCACCTGAATAAGAATATAGACTTTTATAACAAATAGTGTGAAAGGAATAAATCTGGAAAACGTTTAACTTGCATGAGAGGTACATGGCCATAAACTCAGAATAGGATCGAGGTGAAGAATATCTTTGCTTAGAGAGAAAGGAGGCAAAAACCGTGTTATCCTTCAGAGTAAGTGAACTAAAATAGCAAAGTGGTCTTTACAATTTAAAATAGCTTGTGATTTTCTTAAGCTTATAATGTGCTGCACAATCAATTTTTCTTTAAAGTATTTAAACTTAATTTTTGAGGGTAGGAATAGTGTATGCAATGCTATGGGAATCACATGGAGGTATTTTGTAGATATGAAATCATGGATTCTGTTGCAAGTGCATGCAGCAAACCAGCTTTGAAGTGTAATTGGGGCAAAGGAATGTAGCTTCTGGAAATCTAACACAAAAGCAAAAAAATGCTGGATGCACTCGGTAGATGAAGCAGCATCCATGGGGAGAGAAACAGAGTCAACACTTCAGAAATGATGAAGGGTCCTTGACATGAAATATTGACTCTTTGCTCCTCATTGATGTTGATTGACCTGCTGAGTGCATCCAGTGTTTTTTGTTGTTGAATTTGAAACATGTCTGTGTGTGTTTTGGTCTTAGCATACGAATAAACTTGTATATTTTTGCTATCATTTTGTTTAAATGTAGTTACAGCTTGGGCTAATGTTGTCAGCTAAGCATCATATTATTTATATGCCCAGCAAAGGCACAGACTGATGTTCATTAAATAAAAAGTGTTTTAAAAATTTTAACCCATGGGTCTCACTTGAAAGCTAAATGGTTTTAACTGTGCACCTATCAATCATATTACAAATATCAGCTAGAGATTGGATCAGTTTATACTTGAATTTAATGTGCAGAGCATCCAAAAGTCAATTGAACCTGGAATTCTGTATTATTTCGAGCAATCATTCAGTGCCCATTGGGAAATTGGACCGGGCAGTTCTGTACACTATTCATGTTAGCACTATTTCTTTTTCTCTGCAAGCTGAATCGTACAGTGCCCCTACCAGCATAAAATTGAGCTTTAGGGTGCAATCTACCATTGTCATAGAACAGTCACAGTAGATCTAGGAGAATGTGGTGCCATTTTGTTGCATTTACCTTTATTTAAAAAAACACTGTCCTGACATTGTGAGATCTGACTGGGTTGCTTTAGCACAAACCTGCAACCTGCTCAGATATCTTCCAAAGTCCACACTGTGTGCTACAACTAAGAGGGGGCGCTTTCCCCAGTGTGTGGCAGCTGAGTTATTCATTCAGTGGGGTCATTTCTGATGCAAGGTGAGTCAGGGAAGAGCAGGAGGCAATTACAAATGCATGCTCATTAGCAAATGGCCTCCTCCCACAAAGTTTTCAGAAATGCCATATCCTACTTGGTCTCTCTGACACTTGTAATCACAGGCTCTGAGTTTCTGTAGCTATTGCCACAAGAACTTTTTTTATACCTGAACTGTTTGCTCCTTTTTGGGTAAGGTCACATTGATTGTCCATTTTCTTGCATAGAATCTTTCCATGTGGCCGCAGTAGATCTCTGCCATGTCCCCTAATATTCTGTTGTCTACTGCATATAGATTTTTGGAAGAACTCAGTGGGTCAAGCAAAGGGATGGTTGAAGTTTCGGTTCAGGACTCTGCATCCAGACTGAGAGTGTAGAGGGAATATAGCCAATACGTAGAAGTGAGAGGGAGGGGTGAGAGAAAGGCTGATAGGTCACGGGTGGAAACAGGTGGTGGGTGGGGGGATATGTTGGAGCCAGGTGGGGGATGGGAAGTGTTGAGACAAAGGGAAAAAGAAGAAGATTTTAGTTAGATGAACTGGAGGGGGGAAGGGTAGACACAGAGTTTGGTGGGTGGAACCAGACAAGGGAGGGATGATGGGCAGGTGGATGAGGGGATAGGAAAGGTGAACCAAGAGACAATAAACCCAGATAGATAGGTATGTGGGTGAGCGGCCGACGGAACCAGGTGGGTGAGCGGCCGACGGAACCAGGTGGGTGAGCGGCCGACGGAACCAGGTGGGAGAGGGTGATGAGTCTAGCTAATGAGAGGGTGGGGGAACAGAAGGAATGGAAAAGTGAACGAAGGGGAAGGGACCCTAGGTGGAAAGGTGGGAGTAGGAAGGGAACGCAGGGAGTAGGTTACTTTATGCTCACTACATAAGAGAGGTCACCTAGGCCCTGTATTTGTGAGGATATGATTCCATCTACTCTGATTTCAGTGAGGAACAGGTGGCGTCTTGGAAACTTTTTTTTTTAGCATTGTTGGCTTCCTGGGAGTTCAGGCTGCCATCAATACATTCGTGTCCCCACAAGGGCTTCCATTAATTATCTAGACCTGTTACCTCAACAGAAAAGATTTCCACTTCCTCAATTTTTAATTGGTTGTGAATGAGGAAAAGGATTTCTTCATGGTTGCTGCCATGTTTCAGAGAAGACATGATGCTTTTAGAGTGCCAACACTGCCCAGAGGGATCTTGGGGAACAAGAGCTACTCTTTACTTCCCTGGGGCCTTGCATCAGTGCCCTGTAGTCAGCATGAGTACAAGAGCCAAGCAAACACTAGAATTATTGTGGAAAATTCTGTTGATTCTTCTAAAATTGAGATTCCACTGGGGATGTCCTGCAGTATACACCAACCAAGCATGGGATTCAACAATGTGTGCTGTAGACTGTACACCTACAATCCAAAGCCAGCAAACATTTTCTGAAGGAAGAGCATAATGCAAATACGGAGCCTGATGGTCATGAAATGCAGGTTGAAGAGGAGCAGGAAGATAATGAGGAAGGCTATCAGGGAGATGTCCCAGCAAAATACCAACAGACTAATCTCCCAACAGAACAAAGTGAGATGTTGACTGCATGAGGCTTTAGGGGCTCCTGCTTAGAAACTTATAAGCAGCCTCATAAATTGTAGTCATTGATGCACATCAAGTAACCCTGTTCCCAGGAGAATCCTTTTATATTTGCATAATTTGTTGCTAATCGGCTTGGAGAGCCCAGACGATACACAATGATCCTTTATACCCCCTTTTGAGGACCAGTTCTTAATCCAACTATTGAAATGGTTTTCAGTGCTTTGCAGCCCATTCTGACACATCTTGAAGATATGAAATTTATTTCCGCATTGTTCAAATGAGTGGGGATATCTGAAGGAGACAATTGAAGCCACCTTCCCCTTGTCTTCCTGTGATAGTCCAGCCAGTTAATAGCTGACACCTTCTTCCTGGTGAATAGGATCTCCTTCCTTGCATGTATCTAACTTCTGTGTCTCTTTCTCTAAATTTAGGAGCTCTACCCCTCTTTCCTGCAATCTCAATCTTCTCCATTGCAATTATAGAATGTGTTGGTTGTCTTGTTGCGTTGGTGAGTGTGCATTTAAGTGCTCATACATTTTCCAAATGGGTAGATTGTTGGAAGCTGTGTTTAATGAAACTGGTCCAAGGAGGAATCTTGCAGTTTCCATTTTACTGCATGTTTTGATGAAAACCTTAACACCATTTCAAATATGTTTTTGGCCTGTTTCATGATTTTATTGCAGGAGACCTATTTGCCCTTTAGAGTGAAATGCAGTATGGGTTTAGCTCACCAATATATAAAAAATAAAATCTCACTTCTGACCAGTAATGCTTCTCAAGGAATTCCAGATCCCAATTCCTGTATCATGCTCAAATTCCTGCATCAGACATAAAGGAAAGCAGTGCAAAAACATTTATTCTCACAGTTTTTTAAAATCAATAACATTGAAGAGATTCAGCAGCAGTGTTAAACATTATGTGCAAGGCATAGTGTTCTTCTTATTTTAAAAAAAAGGCATACTTTGGTATTTTTTCTGCAGCCTGAGAGTTTTACTGCTAATATTGGTTTAATGTGTATTAATCAGATTTCTGAAATAACAGAAATGTAGTGCATTCACTGTTACAAGCCATAGAAGCAAAATTCATCCTTGATATTGAAATGGGACAGGATCAGGACACCCAAAGTATTCCTGCGATAACTTTGCTTTAGCCTACTGACAGGAAAACTCTGACGTTTGAGGCCTAAAGCATTGTGCATGGTAGACTTTCTATTGTGATCTCTTGACATTTCAAAATCATAGGTGATGTGATTTGGGTAGGGTTTGTTAACATCAGCAACAAGGGGTAAAGAGGCACTCTGTAACTGTGTAAAGTAAGAGAAAAGACCCTTATGGAGGAGAAAGGGTGCCCTGGCTGTTTGACAGTAGCCAGAGTAAGGTGAAACCCTTTAACATATCCCAAAGCAAGCCTCAGACTTGCATTTGAAACGTGATTCAGTTTTCTCATGATCCTTGTAAGCATGATAGAATTTTGTGTAGTTGAGGCTAAACAGCCATTATATGTTGAGTAACATCGCAGTACATATTGACTGACTTCTGTATACATTGGTAACAGTCTTGGACCATGGGTCTTCTGCTCTGATCTGAGTGGCCCACCCATGGATTATATTAATGGTTAGAAGAAAGAGCATTGCCAAAGGATAGGAGATAAAAACAAAAAAAAACCCACTGGAACTACTCATTCGGGAAGGCAGTATGTGTAGAAAAGAGAAACAGAGTTAATGTTGCAGGTCAATGATCCATCATCTCGGGGACAATTGGGGAAAACAAGCTTGTTTTAAGTTGCAGAGAAGGATGGGGTGTGGAGGGTGGTGTCGATGGGTGTAGATAGATGTGGAATGTTTGCCATGGGCTGGAGACCAAGGGAGAACAAATAGTGGTGATGCCACCAGCTGAGGGTATGTTAATTGAAGATGAACTGTCTGGAGGAGATGCAAGTAGAAGAATATAAGGAGGGAGGAGAGGCAAGTAAAAACCATTCTGGGCTACGAGTTACAGAACACTGCGATTGCTGGAAACCTTTAGTGAAAGAGAATGCTGGTGGAATCCAGCACATCAAGCAGTATCTATGGAGGTGGGAAAATGGAGTTGATGTTATAGGATGATGACCTTGCATCACAACTAGGCAATTCTGTTGCAGCCTGGTTACTTGAAATTATTGAATTCTGTTTTGCATTCTTTGGGCTGTAGCGTAGCTACTCAGAAGATGCAGTACTGTTCCTAAGTTTCATTTGTCTTTGGGACTAAACAAAGCCAAAGGGAGAATGGTCAGAGTGGGAGTATGAAGAATTACAGGCAATTGGAAGCACAGGGTCCCCTTACGGACTCAGTGTAGGTATTCTGCAAATTGATTACCTAATCTGTGTTTCGTTTCTTAAATTTGAAGGGAGCCACATTGATAGCACTGAATGCAAGTACACCAAAATGGAAGAAGTACAAGTGCTTTGCCTGGAAGGAGTGTTTGTGAGATTCCTTCCTTGAAGAGAGGACTGTGACTTGTGTCTGAGGAACTTAAAGTACTAGAGCTTAGAAGGACAGATCAGTCAAACCTATTTATGTTTACAAGAGACAGATTGAAGGAACAGGAATCTGCTGGTATTTTTGAAAAAATAATTGTATTCAGATAGGGTGGAAAGAAATATTACTTTGTGTCTTTTTGGCTGTCATGCTTATTTTTCCTGTCACTTGCAAAGGAGACTAGTAGTTATAGATCAAAATAAAATTTCACATGATCTTTGAAATGAAATATGTTAATAGCATCTCCAATGCATTGTTCAACCTCACATTTTCTGTGGTACATGGAACTTGTTCTTGCTTCCCATTGAATCCTATCCACGATCTCCCAACTTTTATCCACTCATTCCCTCTAAAATCAGAGCTTTTGCCAATAGTTTCCATCTTCTTTTCCTGCTCTAGCCTCCAACTTATTCCAAAACCTATATAATGTTTCCACCCTGATCTGATCTACCTTTGCTTCATCTTGCCCTGTTCTGATTACCCCACAAGACAATGCAAAATAAATAGAAATGCTGCTGCTTTATGCCATAAGTGGTCTGCCTTTGAGCAGAAGGGGAGCTTCACTAAAAGTAGCAGCAAGAAACTTGAGGAACAACAGATTACAATAAGTTTGGATTTCTCCTCGATTCCTCTTATATTCTGGAAATCCAGAAGGCTTGACAGTCCTAATAAATGTGTTGGCATTTACTGCTATCTCAGTGAACCTGGTATGGCTTTGTTCATGATTAGACAACATGGTTTAAAGATAGGAAGTCAAAATATGAGATAACACACAGATGAATACCCTTTAAAGTTAGAAACAGTCGCAAATTGAATAGCGGGTTTACTTTAGGGCAGATCACCTGAATTCGGAGAGCATGTCACAATACGCAAAAGAACTTTGATTGCTTTACATTCATAGAAAGTTGGGATCTGTGCAAGAATTATTGTTTGAATAGTTTTAATCCTTCTACATTGAAAATTTGAAACTGTTCATTTTTGCCTTTGTTTTGCTTATCTATGGTGGTGCAGGTCTTAGAAAATGGAATTTGTGCCATTTGGGAATAGTGGTTCAGTTGAGCGTGGTAGGATGAATTTATCCAGTAAACTTGGCTTGGAGATCTTCTTGTGATTAATGGTGTCAAGAGTGTAAATATGTAATAGATTTAATGCCTGCAGTTCTAGATAACTGATTCAACTTGGGTTTATGTCTCAATTTAACTCAATATAGGGCAAGTTGTTACTGGGATGTGAGCATCTCCAGAAGATACTCTTTTATTTGTGCTTGATGATGGGGATCCTTATTACTGGGCATAAAGATGAAAATTTATATAATATCTTTATCTTGTGGCATCAATCTTAATTTTGCTTTGATCAAACTTAGTGCCAAGATAAATGCCAACTAGTCCATTCAGTAATATTATTTTGTTTTCTTTATTCTTGTTGTTTATATGGCTTGGTCCTTCCATTTTAGGATGTAGTCAAGGTAGGATCAAGCAATGGGTGGAAGTTCTGGGCTTCCTAGCCTGCCTTCAGTACAGAGTTATGCTGCACAGAAAGAATGAAAGGACTTTGCAGCATCTTCAGAACATATAAATGTTCTGCTTCTAGTAAGTAATTTATTTGAATTTTAGTCACCATTTTATCCTGGGTTTTGACTGAGTTAGGAATATTAAATTGAATACAGTCACAATTTTTTTATGTTGGTTCTTTCTGCTATTGACTTAATGACTTTAAACTGAGAGGGACATGCTAATATTTATGGAAAAATAACATGCCCATGAACAAATATAACTGGGTGAAAGTGCAGCCCTGCAGTAGTTGCATAAGTTGGAACTTGTTTTCAAAAAAATTAGAGAATTTGATTTTAGATTTAAAACTTTAATGAGTTTTCACATCCAAAAATCTATGTTATTTATTGCCAGAAGCCGGGTTAATGAGTCGCAGTAGGGGCAGAGTGTATGATTCGTACCAAACAGTCTATTGTACAACAAATAAAGTTAACTTACTGAGTAAATTAAAATAGAAAATGTAGGAAACATTTAGTAAATCTGGCAGCATTTGCAGAAAGAGAAACTGAGTTAACATTTTGGATCACAAACCCTTCATCAATTTTCAACGTGATATTTTATCTCTGTTCCTCTTCCCACAGATGCTGCCTGATGTGTTTACAGAATGTTCTACTTTTATTTCAGATTTTCAGCATCTACATCAAATTTGGTTTTGATTTTCAATTACTCAGTATTCTGGTTAAAGTGCTGACAAAGTCAACCACAGCAACTCTGTCCAGGAAAAGGAAGCTAATTCATTCAGTAAAAAATATAGCCAGGGGAAGAGTCACATAAAAATTGCATGCTTGAAATCAATTTCCGTGAATTACACTGTGCCCATCAAGCTTGATAGACAAAGGAATTACCCAATCATTTCCAGTCTGTCCATAGCATTGTCACCATATGCAGCCTAATGATTTATGTTTTAAAAGATCATGAAACTAAAACTCAGATGTTGGCCCATTTGTACCTATTTATGCAAAAAAATTCCCCAAAGGCCATTTTGTGCATATTTTAATATAGTTGTGCCCTTTTCCAGCTGATATTCTGTCCATATGCTTCAGCAGCAGATCAATTTTGTGTATCTGTGCACTTGTGTAGCTTTTGAATTACAGAGAACTGTGCTTCTCATCTCTGCCTGTATAACAGTCCTATGCCTGACTGTGGTTTGAGGCCAATTAGGGGCATGGGCGGGAAGACAGTGAATATAGAGTGTGGCAAGACACCCTCAGTGCATATTTCTTTCACCACTTTTTGGCACAAGTACTGGGACTACCATAGAGAGTGTTCTTTAAGCTTCCTACATACTTCCCATGATGACAATGATGTGCCATCTACAACGTTTGCAGGCAGCTGCCTTTGGAATTCAGAGGTTATGCTTTTCCACAACAAAATGGAGGGGAAACATCCTTACAATGTTTTACAGGTAAAACTCACCAGCTTCATGATTTTTATGGGAAGCACTGCATTGTGCTAAATGCAGCAACTATTTAATGCAACACTTATGCTAATAAATTGGATTTCACCCATATCTTTAAGTGAAGTAGTGTGTGTGGGGCAAGTTGATATCAAGTGGTTTAATTTATAAATTGCACATATGCTTCTGTGAGCTTATTTAAATTGTATTGTTTTTTCACCTCAGCTCAGGGCGGCACGGTAGCGTAGCGGTTAGCGCGACGCTATTACAGTGCAAGCGATTGGGGTTCGATTCCCATCGCTGTCTGTAAGGAGTTTGTACGTTCTCCCGTGTCTGCGTGGGTTTCCTCCTGGTGCTCCGGTTTCCTCGCAAATTGCAAAGATGTACGGGTAGGTTAATTTGGGTTTAAAATGGGCGGCGCAGACTCATTGGGCCGGAAGGGCCTGTTACCACGCTGTAAATAAAATTTAAAAATTTAAGTCACTCTGTATTATTCTTGATAGCTCTATTTTTAGTTAGTAGTAAAGAAGTGGCTATGCCTTTTATGCATGCTTTGAAAGAGAGAATAACATTACACCTGTGAGAATCCCTACAGCATCTGGCAACCCTGTGATCTATCTGAGAGGCCGATGTAAGAACATTCTTCAAGGGGGTAAACTCTTGCAAGATGTCAGGCCCTGATGGTGTGCCTGGCAGGGTACTGAAAATCTGTGCCAACCAAGTGGCTGGAGTGTTCAAGGACATCTTCAACCTCTCACTGCTGTGATCTGAGGTTCCCACCCGCTTCAAAAGGGCAGCAATCATACTGGTGCCCAAGAAGAGCAGGGTGAGCTGCTTCAATGACTATTGCCCAGTAACACTCACATCTACTGTGATGAAGCGCTTTAAGAGGTTGGTTATGACTAGAATTAACTCCTTCCTGAGCAAGGACATAGACCCGCTGCAATTCACCTACCACCACAATGGGTCTACAGCAAACGCAATATCACTGGCTCTTCACTCTGCTTTGGAGTACCTAGATAACAGCAATACATACGTCAGGCTGTTGTTTTATTGATTACAGCTCGGCGTTCAACACCATCATCCCCTCAGTATTAATCACCAAGCTTTAAACCTTGGGTCTCTGTACCTCCTTCTGTGACTGGATCCTCGACTTCCTTATCGGGAGACCACAGTCAGTGCAGATTAGTGATAACACCTCTTCCTCACTGACAATCAACACAGGCGCACCTCAAGGATGTGTGCTTGGTCCACTGCTCTACTCACTACTCTTGTGACTGTGTGGTTAAGCACAGCTCAAACGCTATCTATAAATTCACGGGTGACACCACTGTCGTTGATTAAAATCTCAGATGGTGACGAGGTGGTGTACAGGAGGGAGACTGAGTGTTGTCACAACAACAACCTGGCACTCAACATCAGCAAGACCAAGGAATTGATTGTGGACTTCAGGAAGGGGAAGTCAGGAGGATACGCATCAGTCCTCATTTGAGGGTCAGTGATGGAAAAGATGAATAGCTTCAAGTTCCTGGGCGTCAACACCTCGGAGGATCTATCCTTGGCCCAACGCATTGAATCATGAAGGCGGCATGCCAGGGGCTTTACTTCATTAGGAGTTTGAGGAGATTTGGTATGTCACCAAAGACTCTTGCAAATTTCTACAGATGTATGGTGGAGAGGATTCTGACTGGTTGCATCACTGTCTGGTATGGAAGCTCCAATGCACAGGGTTGCAAGAGGCTGCAGAGGGTTTAGACTCAGCCAGCTCCATCATGGACACAACTCCCCCCACTACTGAGGACATCTTCAAGAGGTGGTGCCTCAGGAAGGCGGCATCCATCACTAAGGACCCTTGCCGTCTGGGATATGCCCTCTTCTCATTACTACCATCGGGGATGAGGTACTGGAGCCTGAAGATCCAACACTCAGCATTTCAGGAACAGCTTCTTCCCCTCCCCCCACTAAATTTCTGAACAGTCCATGAACACTACCACTTTTTTTTGCACTATTTATTTTTGTTATTCTTAGTAATTCTAACATCTTTGCACTGTACTGCTGCTGAAAAACAACAAATTTCATGTCATAAGTCAGTGATAATAAACCTGATTCTGAATTTAACTTTAAATACATTAAGTTTCCACCATAAGATAAATATCAAAACACCAATGAGTACATGTTTTGACGTGGGTGAAGGATTAAGTCTGCAAAAGGAGTTCATGTTTCAGAAACCTCGAGCCAGGTTTAACTGAATTGCTTCAGAATGCAATAGGGAAACAATTCAATCGGGGCTGATTGTTAGTTTTAATATTTTTATTGCTACCAGTAGTTTATAAACTTAATGCCAGCTAAGACCTGACAAGAGCACAGCAGCTTTTGACATGCTGAAGAGCTGACAGTCGAGTGTGTCAATAAAAGCTGTTGCTCCACAGTCGTGGACTTGAGTGACTCAGTGGAAAATTGTATCCACAGATATTGTTGGCTCTTCAGCAACTTTGAAGTAAGTTTTGGTAGGATTTGTGCCGATCTTGTCAAGTGTTGTTCAGCTTGACTTGTCCTCTTGCTCATTGTGGTTAGAATTTCCTTAGAGAATAATCACAAAGGGCACTGCTCCTCAGCCCCAAGAAGACGATAGACGTTCACAAGATCTTAGGGAATGTGGATCGACTACTCACCAACCTCCAGTTACACGTGAGAGAGATGTCATGAGTGGGGTACAATTCAAGTCATACCTTGTGCTACAGGAAGAGGCTTAGTTTTCTTGATATGTAGGAACATTTGAATTTTGGTAGGTTGTGACAAATATGTAGTTTCTTGGTAGCACATGGGCCTGCTATCTCCTTTTGTGATCAGCTGCTCTAGTGGAGATCAATGCAACCCATATCATCCAGGATTCTCATTAATTGGGAAGGTCGCTAGTGTATTAACGTCCAGGTAGTGCATGGTATGCAAACACAAGAAGATCTTTCTCCAGCTGTGCATTTTAAAAAAAAAAGTTGCCATGTGATTCATTAGTCCTGCAGCAGTCCACTCATCTTTGTGCAGTCATAGCTCCAAACCCGCAGCTCAGCGTCAAACGATAGGCATGGCTGATAATCGCAGTCAGGATCTCAAGCGATAAGACACACCTATGCTATAATACAACCAATTTGACGACCGCAAAATATCATTGACCAAGCAATTTGAATGTTGAAAATGTTTCAAGTGCCTTGATTGCTCTTTAGGCACCTTCAACATATTCTAGCCAGGGTCTCAAGTATGCTAGTAGTCTGCTACAAATGTTGTTCGGCAACCAGGGTTAGATGTACATGCTAGAGACGATTCATTCTCTTCGGAGAAGAAGAGGGAGGAGGAAGAGCATATCTGAGGTGCAGCTGATATTGCTACGTGGGATACCCTTGTCTCTGTGGTTCAGTTACCCTAAACGAATGAACTGAGATAGTAACTCCTCTGCCTTAGCACCTTTTCCAACACAAACTTGCCCCAGAGGCACTCATGTGCCTCCTTCAAATGACACTGCTCAGTGTTAGTCATTGATTTATCCATTCCAAACAAGTTCAAAAGCCACTTGTTGTTTAACATTCGTAATTGATGTTCACTAGAAAGTGGTGTCAAGATATTAATTTCTACTAAGCCCAAGCAAGTAAAACATAATATCCCAACAGATGTCTCTACCCACCACATACAGTTGCAAGTCTTTGTTCTTCCCCTAAATGTAGCCTATGTAGTCTACCTCTGCTGAAGTCACAGGGTTAGAGCAATGGGTGCTCAGATCCATGCTCTGGTTGAATTGCTCTTGGCCTACACCCCTGGGACTTGGAACTTTAGACGGTTGTTCCATCGACAGCTTCACTTTTAACTCTGCAGAAGTAGATATAGGAAGGCCAATTAACATGAGTACTGACTGGGGGGGGGTGGTGGTATGCAGCTGGAGAGAAGTGTTGTGATCCCATCACTGACTTCCACATCCACCTCCACATCCCTTGTCATCGTAATCCCCTTCTTCACAATGTCATGGTAATCCCTCTTCTTCCGATTCACAAGTAAACATTTGCTGCAAGTTGGTCACACTTATTTGATGTTCAATGAAAGTGGCCACATTTTCCTTTCTAATGGCCTAAGGCATCATGTCACTTGTCTTTGACTGATTCCTCAGTCGAGAGTGCACAGTGAGACGGGGAGGTCTGCCAGCGCCTTGCATTTTCTTTGCTTCAGAGCTGTCCTGTTATTCAGATGAATTATGAGCAGAGCGTTCAGGCAGACTTGCCACTGCTGTTCCAGCTTCCACCATCTCCACATGCTCGCATTTTCTTTGAATTTCCAGATGAAAACCCACTTGCTGCACCACCACACACCTCCATTGATAAGGAGGTGTGTGGTGGTGCAGCCTCAGAACATGTGACGACCTCTGAGGAGAACTAGTCTTCCTCATCCTGCAGCTACACTTCTTGCAGGCTGTGTAGTCGATTAGATGCATGAATTAGAACCTTCAAGGTTAGATGTTTGAAGAAACATAATCACTTTTCACTGATTGACGTCTAGCTGGATGAGTGAAAGTTGCGTACATTCAATCTGGGTTAGAGAGAATGGTGCCTGCAGTTAGCTAAGAAGTTGCATTCTCCCTGTCTCTAATGGCTGTGCGTTCATCAATGCTGATTGTTGTCCAGCATTTACCTCCTACTCGCATTAATTGGTTGATGGCTGGAGAGTCGTCTTCAGTTCTCTGCCCATATTGTGCGCCCCTGTAAGAAGGGGAGGAAAAACCTGGGAGTGAGAATGATGGCATGTGTTGAATGGATTATATCTGGAATCGGCTGCCAGAAGAGATGGTGGAATCAGATACATTTAGTAAGTCTAAGAGGCATTTAGACACTCAAATAGGTGAGGCATAGAAGGATAGGATCCTAAGATGAGCATATGGGAATAGTGGGCAAAAAGGTTTGTCTTGGACATGGTGGGCAGAAGGGCCTGTTTCTGTGCTGTACAACTGACTTTATGAAAACAGTTACGGAGTTTGAGAGGGTCTGGCATGAAATTATGGAAAGGGAAAATTGATTGATAGAAATGGCTGGACAGGTGGGATGTGAGGAGGTATAGGTATGTCCACAAGGCACTGGAGTAGAATTAAGAGTGAAGGTTGAAGGTGTTGAATTAAAATATGCATCAGGATATAAGTGAGTGTGCCACCATGTGCACCTTTCCTGATCGATAGAAGGGAGTCAAGTGTTTGCTGCACTGAACCCAGGAGTGAGAGATTGCAATATTGCTGCTAGTTTCTGTGGCTACCCTCCCCCTCCCTAGACATGCCAAAGTTGCTGTTTCATGCTATCAAAGCTGAATATAATCTGCCATTTTACAGTGCCCAGCATGGCATTCATTGAGACAGCAGTGAATCTATGCACATTATTGGAGTCCACATTGACAATTTCCATCTCCTTTTGATGTGCAGGCAGTTCAAATTCCATTATACGTAATGCTTGCAATGTGCCTTTGAAATGAAATTAAGTTATGTTGCACTGTCAATGTGCCTCCTTGGCCTTTTTTGTCAGGGGACCTGGGAATGTCCTGATTTGATCAAATGGCTGAACTAAAGCCATTCAGACAATGTATTCCTGAAAATTCTAGTCTTTTGGCCAGTCTCCTTCCCCGAACCTACCCCCACCATTCCTCACCTCTCCAAACATGTCAGGAAATCAAAATATAGTCTGAAGAACATATGTTAATTACACTCCGTATTTCTGTACAACAGATACAGAAAACTATTCTGAAATTGTGAGTCAGTTTTTGATATGTCTAGCAATGTGTAATTAAATGTTTTAGCTTAAATTGTTACTAAGGATATAATGTGAATGAAATTATACAGACCTTTTTAGGTCCCATTCTGGATATACAGTTAATATTTTTTTTGTAATGAGTCACTAAATGCTGCATACAAGTGCTAGTATAATAAATGTTCTGAACCTTTTGATACAGTACCAGTACTCAGATCGATATTGATCTTAAAAGGCATCAAAATACATTTGAGTATTGTGTACAATGATAAAATGTGCTTGGCTTTATTTTGCATTTCTCAGCAAAAGTCATTTTAATTGTTTTAACCTCCATGTTAAATTAATGTTCTGAGATCTTTTAATATAGAAGAACACTTTAATTCGGAAGTGGATAATCCCAGAATGTGATTAATGTTGAGGTACGCAAGAACAGAAGAATAAGGAGTAGGCCATATGGCCCTGTCATTGATTCACTGATAATTCATTCACTTTCCTATCAGATCCCCATATGTTTCCTTTCCTCTCTAAAACCCTCTCAGTTTCAGCTTTGAATATACTCTACCACTGAGCAGTACCCTCTGAACTGTAGGGCTCTCGTTCTTCCAAACTCCAATGATCATAAGCAAGGGTTATTCTCTCACTCGCGCACTTTCTCACTTGTGCTCCTCTCGCTCCCTTATGGAGCAATCCCGGAATCAATCAAATGAATCTGTTCTGCGTCTTCTCCAGGGGAAGTATATTTCTCAATCACACTCAAAGCCCAGTATAACAGCAGAACTTCATTCTTGTACTTTCAAATAATTCCAATATGCCTACTTATTGCTTGCTGCACCTGCTGTTTGCTTTCTACATTTCATGAACCAGCACTCCGAGATCCCTCTGTGCACCACAAATACTATTTTATTACTATTTAAAACACTGTTTTTCTGTTCTTCCTTCCAAAATGAATAACTTCACATTTCTGACATTGTTCTGCACCTGCCATATTTTAGCCCACTTAGTTAAACCATTCATATCCTTTTGCAAAGTATGCATTCTTCTCATTCTAATTTGTTTTTACATGATCTATACAGATTGTTAAAGCTTCCTTATTCAATTATAATGGAATTTAGCTATGGCTCAACAACCTGTAACTAGTAATTCTGTCTCAAAGCAATGAAAGGATTTTAATAATGAAGTGTAATGATCTCATGTTCAGTATACATTTTCCTAATCTATTCAACATTTTCTGTATGCCAATTCCCAGTGTGCTTTCATGAATAGTTAATGATTACTTTTTGAAATGCATTTTGCCCATTTATTAGATATTGACTATGTATTTTAATGTTACTACTTCTGTTCCCTTTGGCACCCTATCACTTCACCACCATATCCTACAGAGAAGGTCTACATTTTTAAATGGCCTGGGATTACTAATCACTCTTTTGCAGGGTCCCCTCTGGAAATTCTGCCCTGAAGATGAGCAGCTGATGAGCTTCTGTCACAATTCACAGGCAACGTCAAAGTTGAGTTTATTGTCATATGCACAAGTACATGTATGCATAGGTACAATGAAAAACTTAACTTGCAACAGCATCACAGGCACATAGCATCATATTAGTAGCATTCACAAGAAAAACCTAAATTAAACAGATTGTACACACTTTTCACAAAAAAGAAACACAGTTAGAACAAAAAAAGAACAAAGTCTATTTTAGTGTAAAGTGATCAGAGTGGTCATAGTGTTGCTAAACTGTAGTGATGATTAGGGTTTTGCTGGTTGGTTCAAGAACCGAATGGTTGAAGGGAAGTAGCCGTTCTTGAACCTGGTGGTGTGGGACTTCCGGCTTCTGTACCTCCTGCCCTTTGGTAGCTGTGAAAAGATGACATGGCCCAGTTGGTGGGGATCTTTGATGGATGTTGCCTTCTTGAGGTAGCACCTCCTGTAGATGATGTATTGGGCAGAGTCCACGACTCTCTGCAGCTTCTTGTGTTCTTGGGCATTTGAATTGCCATACCGGACCATGATGCAACCAGTCATACTCCTTTCAGTAGTACATCTGTAGAAGTTTGTTAGAGTGTTCGGTGATAAGCCGAACCTCCTATGAAAGTAAAGGTGCTGGCGTGCTTTCCTTATGATTGCACTTATGTGCTGGGCTCAGGACAGGTCATCCGATATGTTAACACCCAGCAATTTAAAGCTGCTGACTCTCTCCACTGCCAATCCCCAAATGGAGACTGGCACAATCATGAGGCCCTATAGGTAATATCATAAATACATTCTGTTTCTGATATCATGCATGCTTGCCCCAACTCAGTGAGTCACTCACGCATTCCACCCCCACACTGTCCAAATTCTGCTTCCAGTTAAAATTCTGTATTTAAAAGGACCTAGTTTGATTTTTTTTATGCACCATCCTTGCCTCCGTTCTAAACCCTTTAGTTGTATTTTGAGAAATATCATTGTTGTTCCAGTAGGCCTTAGCGCATAGTAGTTGAAAGGCTATTATCTTGTGTTTGCGTGCATGCACCATTTTCTATAACCGTGAGCCTTGCATCTGTCACTTTTGAATTTCTCACTTTCTCCTTTCCTTGAGGTGTCTTGATTTATTGGGGCATAACATATTGATATTGTTTGACTGTTTCTGCCCCTGTCCAGAACATTTTATGTCTTAATTTTCTTTTTGTGCAGTAAGAAGAAGAATTAGTTGGAGTTGTGGTCTTGATACCAGACAGATTGATGGCCCAATATGATTTATTTATTTTTTTTTACTAAATATGTTTTTGTAAATCTACTGTGATTCTTGACAGATCTGGTGCAGGAGCTGAAACCCACAGTGGATACCTACTTGCATATGCAAATTAGCTAAACTGGTACATCTGCTTTGCCATGTATCCTTAATGCCTTTATACATGAAGATCCATTGTGCAAGGACTCCCAAATCACAGAACTAATAATGAACAGCAGTAAAATTATTAAATACTGCCATTCAAGTCCAGTGGGTTTCTTTAGGAATTTCCTTTATGCCCTTTTGAAAGTCAGTGGAGCTTATTCATTTTGACTGACTTTAGAATGACTGGGAAACTTACCTTAAATACATTTTTGAGCTCTCCTGTAGGTTATAATCGTAATTACTGTAATGTAATCCTTCCTGGATGAAAGATAGCTGAAAATGTTTAATTCCTGATAACGGTGGAATGTTCCCTTGATATTTTTGAAAACAAAATTCTGCTAATCTGTACACTCCTAGTTGTTATTGTTTCAAAGTAATCAAACAAAAGATCACTCGTTTCATCAGCTTTACTAGTTTGAAATATAAAGTTGTATAAATTACTCACAGTCCTGATACACGATCTCAACCCAAAACATCGACTTAGACCTTTTATCATCACAAATGCTGCTTGACATGTTGAGTTACTCCAACGATGTGCTTTTTGCATCCAAACCACTAGATGGGTTACATTGAAGTTATTCCTAGAAGTCCATTCCCTTGAAATGGCACCCCTCATCAATTTTTTTCAGCCGCAGTTTGTAATATGTATATAAATGACTTGGATGACAATGTACATGTCTGGTAAGTTTTCAGACAACACAAAAACTAGTGGAGTCATAGATAGGAAAGAAGGTTGTCTAAGGATATAGCGGAACATCGATCAGCTAGAAAGTTGGGTGAAGTGGTGGTGGATGGAATTTAATGCAGACAAGTGTGCGGTAATGCACTCTGGGAAGTCAAA
Source organism: Pristis pectinata (assembly GCF_009764475.1). Classification (NCBI taxonomy): domain Eukaryota; kingdom Metazoa; phylum Chordata; class Chondrichthyes; order Rhinopristiformes; family Pristidae; genus Pristis; species Pristis pectinata. The sequence continues at coordinate 34,809,945 of NC_067405.1, read as the reverse complement.
TTGTGGTAGGACATGTAGGGTAAATGGCAGGGACCTAAGGAGCATTAATGTACAGGGTGGCACAGTAGCGTAGTGGTTAGTGTAATGCTATTACAGCGCCAGCAACCCAAGTTCAATTCCGGCCGCTGTCTGTAAGGAATTTGTACGTTCTCCCTGTGTCTACATGGGTTTCCTCCAGGTGCTCCAGTTTACTCCCACATTCTAAAGACATACTGGTTAGGAGTTGTGGGCATGCTTTGTTGGTGCTGGAAGTGTGGCGACACTTTCTGGCAGCCCCTAGAACATTCTACACAAAAGGTGCATTTCACTGTGTGTTTTCATGTACATGTGACTAATAAAGAAATCTTATATTTGAGTTACAAGTCCACATTTCCCTGAAAGTGATCTCAGGTGGTAGAAATGGCAGTGACAAAGGAACTTGATATGCTTACCTTCATAGACCGGGACATTGAGTATAGGATTTGGGATGTCATGTTTTTAGCTGTACAAAACATTGGTTAGAGTGCTCTTGGATTATTGTCTACAGTTCTGGTTGCCACACTACAGGAAGAATGTGATGGTAATAGAGAGAATCCGGAAGAAAATCACCATGATTTTGTATGGAATGGAGGATGAATTGGCTGGTTTTATTCTCACTGGAATGTAAGTGGCTGAGGGGTGACCTTATTGAGGTTTATAAAATTATGAGGGGCATAAATAAGGTAGATAGTCAGTCTTTATCGCAGGGCAGGGAAGTCCACAACTAGAGGGCACAGGTTCAAGGTGAGACGGGTGAAATTTACTGGAGATCTGAAGGGTAAATTTTTCTTTCAGCTGGTGGTCGTTAATTGAAATGAGCTGCCGGAGGAGGTAGTGGAGGTGGATACAATTACAATGTTGAAAAGGCATTTGGACAGCTACTTGGATAGGAAATGCATAGAGGGATACAGGCCCAATGCAGACACATGGAATTAGCATAGTCGAGCCTGGTTTCTGTGCTGTATGATTCTGTGATTGTCTGATAGTGTGAGCTATACCTCCCATTGCATAGCTGCCTGCAACGTTCGATAAGCCGTGACACTGGAAAGCCTTCCAGAATTAGTTGTAGATGTTCCTGGTTGATAGAAATCCACAAATGTTTCTTGGTGGAATCATAATTTTTACTAGTACTTTAACAAAGATCGCTGTTTGATTATTTGTCCTTCTGAAGTTGCTGTTGTAAAGTGTGAGGCATCCATTGGCCTCATCTGCAGCACATTATAGGTTTCTCTCAAAAGCCCTGCAGATGTGGCATTCCTGGAAATTTGCTGGACGTCAGGTCATCCAGAGGAGCTTCTATGGACATTGGCACTTGTAAAATGTCAGCTATCGTTGATTCAATAAATACTTGGAAAAATATGAAAGTGTTCTATTCCAAGTCCCCTTGGGCCTATATGCACTGGGATAACAATAATCAGTAGCACTTCTGAGCCTGTGCCCAGCACCAGTGGGATGTAATGATTGGCTGCAGATGTATTGGTTTATTATTATCACTTGTACCGAGGTACAGTGGAAAAACTTGTCTTGTATACAGTTCGTACAGATCAGGTCATTACGGTGCATTGTGGTGGTACAAGGTAAAAACAATAACAGAATACAGAGTAAAGTGTCATAGTTACAGAGGAAGTGCAGTGCAGGTAGACAATAAGGTGCAAGCTCAGCGGATTCCTCACATTCTTTAAACAGTATCCCTGAGAGATGAATAGGCAACTGAGGATCTTTGTTGAAATATTAGTAAAGGTTAGGACTGAATATCAATCAATCTGATATTAGTGACTCTGGATGGAGGTAATGAACTGCCTCCTTCAAGGCTCTTCTGATCACTTCTGATGAAGACACTCTTCATCCAGAATCTCTTGCTGCAGAGACTACCAGGCTGTTGTATGTGGGACTCTCTAAGGCAGCAGCTTCCACATGACAAAAGTCACCTAAGAATAATAAAGGTCTTGTGCACTCTTGTTTAACTGATGAGGCACATTGCAACACATTAGGGAAGCTGACCCAAAAATATCTATGAAGTTGATCAAGAAACTAGATCCTTTTAAATATTCACCTCTTGCTGCCTCTACAAGGCATACACGAGGCTGTTGTTGACCCTATTACATCTAAAGGGTGTCAACTGATGTGTTGAACAAAGACTCTGAAACTAATGTTTACTACAATTTGGTCTTTATTAGTACCCAAATTACTCAGACATGTCAGTGTGCAATTACTTTCCAATAATTCCAACTTGATTCGCTGTTCTAACATGTCACTCATTATAGTAAATCATCAAGACACATGGCATGGACTCAAATCCTGTCTGTGTGAGGTGAACAGGTTCACCCCAATGGGGATTGTAGTCTTCCCTGTGTTCAAACTCAGCGTCTTCCTTCTGAGAATGGCTGTTCACAGGTTATTGCCACCGATGTCCTTGGTGGCCTCCCCTCTTGTACAGTTTTGTTGACATGCCCAAGACCCTTCTGACCCTGATATCATTCATTCAAGGGTCAGATAAATAGAATACATCTGTTCCATTGTTCTCTTTTTCAATCCTTAATGATCTGGGTCTCCATCAAGATTTATTGACCTTTACAACCGTCTATGGCTTTCTGGTTCCACTTTCGCTTTCTACCAGGGTAGAGAGTTCATGTAAAGTTAACTTCTTTTCCCATCATGCTCAAAGGTTTAGCTGTTAGCCATATGGCTATAACATCCATGGTCAAGAGCACAGTTCTGCCAGTTGTTGTAACCATCTTCCCTGCTCCATTTTGTCCAATTCCATTCAAAATTAAACAATTGCAATTGCATATTTAAGAATCAATTCAGCAAATACTTCCGGTCTGTCTCCTGCCATCATGTTCCCTGCGCTCCTGGCATAAGTGCAGGGACTACTGAGAAATTATTTCAATTCACCCAAAACTAGTAGAGTCGGTGACTGTACTGCCTGGATGGGAATGCACCATTTTTGATTTATGCTTCAACCAGTGTAGTGCAGTTGACGTTGCGTATATAAAATTAAGACGGCATTCAGCTAGAATCTATTTAATGGAGATGAGCAGAATTAAACATCGTTTGATTAAAAGGATAGAGACAGCATGGATTGAAAATTAACGAAATGGAAGAAAATAGTTTTGTGGAGTGCTAAAGGAGAGCTTTGATAGAGATGCTGTAACTCAAGGTAGAATAAATAAGGAGAAACATTCACTGTAGCAAAAAATCAGTAATCAGTGGGCAGGCATTTAAGGTGACAGGTAAAAGAACCAGAGACACCATGAGAAAACTTATTTTTACATTAGTGTTACTATGATCTAAATGCACTGTTTTACAGGGTAATGGAAGTAGATTCAGTAGCAACTTTCAAAAGAAAACTGGATAAATAATTGAAGGGAAAAGTATTAGTGCTCTGGGAAAATTGGGACAAATGGAATAACTCGACCAAAAAGCAGCATGGAAACAATGGACTGAATGTGCCAGTCTATGGTTTGAATCCCTTAATCACCTTAAATAGGCAATTTTCCCTTAAATTTCTGACAATTTCTCTGGAAGCACCACCTGTGGGGAGTCCAAGGCTAATGAAATGCTATCAAGTGAATGCACTGTGGGGAACCTGACATAATCAGCTTCATTATTTGAATGATTTTTTTCTCTCTAGATTTTGGTATTTAAATATATAAGTTCCTAGAACACATCTTATTGTTTGGATGTGAGTGCAGGCCATCCTAATAGTTGTATCAGTTGTGTGTTTGCTTCTTGGTTACTGTCTGCAATTCTTCTGAAAGCATTAATTCTCTTGTTTTGGTTCCATGGTTACTAGTGACTCTGGCATGTTCTTATGAAGGCATTATTTATTTGTGAGTTTCAAAATATTATTCAGCCAGAGGCAGTGTTGTCAAGTTCCACTGGTAAAATGCTCACTTCAGTATGGGTCAGATCAGAAATTCTGGTGTCAGTTATGAGCTGCCTCAAGTCAGTTGACTCAACTAAGTTTGGAGGATGGAGATGTAACTATTGAAGTTTATGTAACTAAGCTCACTTTCAATCTGTTGAACCATTGTGGAAACATTTTTTTCGATTATTGAAAACTTCCAGTCATTGTGCTGCTGGGGGGAGATCAGTGTGGTTTGCAGAGACTGACCTATTCCCAGTCATAATAGAGATGTTTTGAATGCTGGATAGTGATTAAACTGCAGCCTTGTTAATGTTTAATTTATATGGCTGTTACTTAAAAGCTTTACAACTGGCTGCCAAACTATATATTACATATTTATAGTTTGCATGAAACATGATTTTTTTCTGATTAAATATACAAGATTTGATTGTGCATTTTCTGAACTTGGGGGCTTGTGGTCACTTTTATTCTCAAAGTTGATAATTTTCAGAAATGTTTTGTACTGTTCCTGGAATCAACCAGATATGGTGGGAGTAGGACTTGTGAAACACTGGAGGTATGAATACTGATAAGTTGTGAATAATTGGTTTTGGAAAGTAATAGACACATAAATATTGTCCTTCTGTTGCACATTATAATTATGTAAATTACACTTCGCACATTTTGTGTGACGAACACCAAGCATTTAGGCAGATCATTTGTTGCACAGATGTCCTTCATTTCCACAAAAAAATTAGTCTTCCTATTATGCTTTGTATATCCTGCATTTGTCTTTTGGGTGCTTCTGTGAAGAGAGACATTTATCTGTGTCCTTGATGGCGGCAGCAGCAGAGAAAGTAAAGGTAGGGAGGAGGAAAGACTTGCAATTATATAGCACCTTTTAATATCACCACTAATTTAGTACTTTAGAAATATAGTCATTGTTGTATTTTACAATGTAATGTTGTGGTTCAGAAGTTGGCTCTCACCTCAGTCAGAAAGTTTAGCTTCTAGACCCAATTCAGAGACTAGATGAAAAATTGAAGCCAGTACTCCTAATTCATTACTGAGCTGATGTGGCCCTGTCTGAAGTGCCATCTTTCAGATGAGATGTTAAACTGAGTTCTCTGTCTCCTTTGGAAAAGGAGGAAGGTTATCCGTAGTGGACAGGCAAAAAATGTATCCCTCACTAAACATTCCATGAATAAAAAATAAATGTCAGCATGATTAAGCAACAACACTGCACAACCTGCATGGTAAACAGCAGCAGACTAAGCCTGTTGATCTCTGCAGCCAAGTGGTCAGATTAAACACAGAAACAGCCACATCCAGTAATGAATGGTGGTGGGCAATTATTAGGAGCTGAAGACTTCATAAATATTTCTATCATCAATAATGGCTGTACAAGGCAAAACTGAAGCATTTGCAGCTGTCTTCACCCTGAAGAGTCACAGTGGTTATGGAGCTCTGCCTTTACCAGAGGTCCTTGCCATCACAGAACCAAGTCTTCAACCAACTCAGTTCACTCCAGTTGCAACAGAGAAATGATGAATGCACAAGATGCCACATACATATGTTTAAGACTCGTACTTGAGAGCTAGTTGTTGAAAGCCCTTTGTGGTGGAAAGAGAGTAGATAAGGATGTCCTGCCGTTGCACGGAAGAGTACTGAAGGAAGGGGACTTCTTGAATTAGAAAACGTCAGTTTAGTGTTGGGCAGTTTAAGTCTAGAAAAAATTGCAAATGGTATGCAGATCTGAAGGTTATTTTGGACTGTGGTTATCAAGATAGAAACAAAGTGGAATGAGAAATGTGAATAATGTGAAGGAATCTGCACTGTGGCATTTTCTGACATAAGCTTCAATCAAAATGTCAATGCTTTCAATTTTCTGGTGGAGTAAATTTTCAAATGCAATTATAATGAACATCTGAATAAAATATTTTTTGCTAATCACAAAGGAGTTTGCTATTGTGAGACTTCATTCTATCAGCATAATCTATTGATAGAATTGTCCTGTGCTTTTTACTGCTTACATTCTAGTTCTAATGTTTGAGAATCTTCGGAATACAGTAAAGCTCTGTTAATCCAGCACCCTCAGGACTTTGGTGCTGGACTAGCAGATTTTCCGGAGTATCAGACTTGTGTTAATGTGTGATGACATTTTAAATTCACTTTATTTTTGATATTTTACCATAGAATAATACATTTTTCAGTGAACCTGGTAAGTTTGAAGAAAGCATGGGAATCTAGGCCCTTGCAGATGGACAGGGTCGGTGGGAAACAGCTCCGGTGAATGGACAGGGAGCATGGGAATCGGAACCCTGGCAAGTGGACAGAGAATGCAGGAGGGAGCACCCTGGAGTGTGGCAAAATCAGGCAATGAGCCAGGTGCTAAAACATTGGGAATTTCCGGATAGTCTGATTTAGCTGATTGTCAGAGTTTCACCGTACCTGCACAAGTCTTTATGCTTCATGCACAGAGGTGTGATTTTGTTGGCCCACTGCTGACTGTTATGTGGCCATTTGAAACTGCTTCCTTCTGAAGACCAAACATTAATATTCATGTGTTTAACATAAATGTACCAGGATAATCTTTGTACACAATGAATTCAAACAGCATTATTGTTTGGCAAGTTTAGCTAGAAATGTGTTCACACTATTCCAAAACAAAAGGCATGCTGTTGAAGATTGGCTTAACCTGGAGTTAAATGAATTTGTTCATGTTTTTGTTTGTCTAAGTGTCCATCAGGAAACTTAATTCCATTTTTCATTGGGATTTTCATCATCACTGGCATTTTGTTTTCTGGCTGAGATTTTACCATGAAAATTTAAATACAATTCACAGTGATTACTGAGGAGATTGGAATCTGATGTTTTGCAGTTTGTTTCTAGTGCCTCCTCACTAAATTTATATCTAAGAACTACCTCTACCCCTTCCCGTGAGTCACCCTTAAGGCTATTATTAGAAGATTCATGAAGAGGAAGAACTTCAGCTGTGAGGTTCCCAGGACAGTATTGTCAGGTTTGCTTGTGGAATGGTGCTCCAATTAATGTGAACCTCGCTGGACTGAAAAATTACTGATCTTACTTGCTCCCAGAACAACCAGGTGTACAGTGTGATAGATTGTCAGTCACTATCATTGTCTAATGCATAAATCTCAGTGGGGGGGGGGGGGGAGAATTCTCATCAGAGGATTCACCAGCAGCATATATTAATCATATTGTCTTATTATATCTACATCTTCGAGTAGAAATGGTATCTTGTGCCACAACATCCATTGTACATAGTTGTTCCTACTGTAATAGAAATTAAGAGAAAGGAGATTGTGGAAGCTCACTCAGTGCTTATTGTTGGTGATCTCCATGAACTTGAGCATAAGAGGATTTGGATGTATATCACAAGAACTCATTATGCAAGTGGCTTCCTGATAAAGGTCCTCCACAGTTTACGAACCCCCGACCTTTGTGCAGCCTATACAAACAAATTAGCATTTGGGAGACCAGTGGGATGGATTTGCTGGTTGCTGCGGGACTGCTGGCATCTTCTGCTGTGCGGGAACTCTCTGCCGCATTTCTGACTTGGGAACTGTCTGGTTTACAGCAACAGAACCCTGCCATAACCTGGGGAGGACCTGTATTTGGACAATGGTTCAGGAGTCACAAAAGTCCCCATGAGAGATGACACATTCTGATGTGTCTTGCGCTCCAGGGCTTGGGTATGTAATTTTGGGCAGATACATTAGTCCAGAATTGACAAAATGTTATCAGGGACATCATTCTTCTGATTGTATTGTCAAACAAAGCTCTGTATGCTGCTTTGATATGGTATTAAAAATAGCATTATTTGGAAAGGAAGAGGATGAATATTCCTCCCTTAATTTGCACCACATATTTTTGGTCATTTATCACTTTTCAACAGGGGGATGTGCTGTATGCAAAATAGCTGCAAAAGGGTAATTTATTCTATCTAAAATGCTAAAAGATGATTCAGAGTTGTGGCAAGGGATTTATAAATGCTGTTTCTTTCTTTCCTTCCTTTCACACTCAACCTGTTGCAATCAGCGAGATTCAGTTCGCTTTTTTATCCCCAGTAATTTCCACCTCCCACGCTTTTTCCACATCTCATTACTGATATTTGTTTATTAGCAAAGAAAAAAAAATAACAGACTGCAGTCATGTATAAATATTAGATTTTTAAAAATCCAGTATATATTTTCCTAATATCATTGGTTTGACTTGTTAATCAGTGGTCAGTTGTTGTATGTATGTTTTCATTTAATTTCAGCCTTTTATAGGCAGATGTAAATTTCTTGTCAATGTTGGGGAACTGGATGAATGCATTCAAGAAGGAAACAAAGAAAAATGTGGGACGTGTTTTATCTTATTACTGAAGAAGGCAGAAAAAATATTGCTACATTTGTGGATTGAGGGGTATCCTTGAGAAATCAGTGTTTGTAACTGTGACTCTTGACCAAAAGATGGTGGCCTTAGATTTATGCAGTTGATTCAGTCCAGAGAATCATTCATGAAATGCAATTGGCAAGTAACAACTCCCATATTGTATAATACAAATTGGATTGGCATGACAAACCTTGCACAAAGCCTAGCTGTGAGCTCATAGCCACTTAAATTTGCCAGGATTGTTGGTTTCCCAAAGGCTGAGTCAGTGATACACTGCATCTCTTAGGCTCCATAGATGAACCTGAAGTTCTTCATAAACAACAAGGGCCATTGTTTCTTGTCATATTTCAGGCCCCTTTCAGATGAACTGATGGCTTTTGAGGGAGAAGGGCAATCCTCTGTATCCTTGACTCGTCACCCCAGTCCAGGCTCCTGGTTGTGCACGAGAGTATTATTACAGTCACAGCTACAAGGCAGCTTGGAGCCCATTGGAGAGTGCCAGCAAGATTCCTAAAATGTGATTTTTTTTTTTACTGCTGCTTGGATCACTTAAAGGTGCCTTGAAAATGCACTTGGAGTGATTCTGGTTCTTCATCAGATACATCATAATCCAGCCACCGTAAGGGTACAGTCCTGGCCCATTGTATGCCAGCAGAAGCATAATGGTGACAGACAGCTATAAAGGAAGGCTTAGGTTTGTTGGGCTGTGAGAGAGTGCCTGTGTGCCCTGAGATTTTCCTGAAAGACCTCTTCACCAGTTCAGCCCTACAGTCCCTGGCCTACTTGCAGTGCATTTGGCCTGGTGTCTCGTATACATGCAGAACCAATTTCTAAATTGTGCAGTGATCCAGGATCTAAGCTGGTCAATGCGAGTGACATGCATTCATTGTGATGAAGTTTCACTGGATTCGTTTGAATCTGGCCAGGTGGCGTTTGTGCATTTGAAATAAGAATAAGCATAACGGTATGCTCATGGTGCAGTGCAGTTACAGACAGCTTTGAAAGCTCATCAACTTAAAGTTCTTCTAACTATTTTTCACTCTGCAGGTGTGGCCTGACCTGATGTATATCTCCAGCATTTTCTGTTTTTATTTCAGATTTCCAGCATCTGCAGTTCATTGCATTTTGGGGAACATTTCCTCTTAGTCAAGATCCACGTGGTGTTAATGCTGATTGGTTGACCTGTTACTATAAAGTGCTGGAAGGTTACTTGGACTTTCTGTAAATAAACCAATTATTCTGCAATATTACCACTACATTGACCTTGACCAATAGGAATCTGCCAGTGTTACTAAAGGGAACATAAGTGAGCCTTCAGGCAATAGCTTGATGCTGACCCAACTTACTCATATAGCACACTTACCACCAGCAAAAAGACATTTTACATTCCTGTTTAATTCCAAACCCAGTTCCTGGATGTAAAACATAGTAAACACCCTATTTGACTTTTCAATAAATTTTGTCAGTAGATCCAGTTGCTGTTTTCACTTGTGCACCTAACGTCAGTGAGTTTCTAAGCTCCCATTGTCCTTGTTTACAGCCAACCATTTATTGGCACAGGTCGAAGTAGTTAATTAGGTTGTTAAACTCCTACAGTTTGCATGTTTCCATCACATTTCTTTTAGTATGCATAGTTCTGAAAGTCAGTTTGTGATCGTGTGGCAGTTAATGCTAAATGAGCAGGCTATTCCCATTTATAGGATAATATAGCTTGCATTCTTCATTCTTATAGACTATAAAAGCAATTAACTACAGTTGGGGAAGCTTTTTGTTTGAATAATTTCTTCCAGAAAGAAAATGTTCAGAACTAATGACAAAAACATGTTAATGTTCAGAATGAACTCTGTATCCACAATCATATATTAGTCCCTGAATATAGAGCTGCAAGATTCTAATGCATATACAGAGCAGCAACAGCAAAATTGGACCAATTCAGTCAAATCCGAACAAAATTATTTCAACAATTGGAACAAATGAGTACATCGTTTCCCAATTTCGATTATTTATACAGGCTGTTATAGCTGGAACCTTTCTCATGAAAATGACCTGATATTGGTTTCAGTAAACAATCAAAAAAAAAAAATGATTTGGTACAGAGCCCAAGAAACAGCAGCAGGACTTGGCCATTCTGATATGCAATACAATTATGGCTGATCTCAACTTGGTCTTGACTCCACTTTTCTGACTGTTCCCTGTGGTATTTGACTCTCTTGTCTATCTTGACAATCTGTTTGTCTCAGTTCTGAATATATTCAGTGATTTAGTAGTGACAGTGTTTAGCACAGGGAATTTGAAATAGTCAAATTCCTTCCCATTCCTGTATTAAATGGCATTCCTTATTAAAAAATATTGCCCCTGGATCTAAACTGCCCCCACCCACCCAACCCTCACCTGATATCTACTGAAGAGCAGATCAGTGGAATTGGAAAATAGAACAGTACAGCACAGTATGAGCCCTTTGGCCCACAATGTTGTGCCCACCTACGTAAACCTTATCCACATTCACTCTAACCCCCTCTACTTCACCTCCCATAACCCTATATTTTTCTTTCATCTATGTGCCTATCTAAGAGTCTCTTAAATGACCCTATCATATCAGCCCCTTCCACCCCCCCCCACCCCCTGGCAGTGCATTCCAGGCCCCCACCACTCTGTGTGGTTTAAAAAAAGAACCTACCTCTGACATCCCCCCCAAACTTTCCTCTGCACACCTTAAACGGGTGACCTCTAGCATTGGCCATTGCCACCCTGGGGAAAAGATGCTGGCTGTCCACTCTGTCTATGCCTCTCATAATCTTGTATACCTCTATCAAGTCTTCTCTCATCCTCTATCTCTCCAAGGAGAAAAGCTCTAACATGTTCAGACTCTCCTCATAAGAGATGTTCTCCAATCCAGGCAGCATTCTTGTAAATCTGCTCTGTGCCCTCTCCAGGCCCCCACCACTCTGTGTGGTTTCAAAAAAAATCCTTTCTGTAATGTGGCGACCACAACTGAACACAATATTCCAGATGTGGTCTAACCATGGTCTTATAGAGTTGTAATATTACCTGTCTGCTCTTGAACTGCAGTATTCATAAGAAAAACATAATTAAACATAAATTATACACAAATTTTGCAAGGAAGAACACAATTAAAACAAAAAAAGGTCCATTTTAGTGCAAAGTAGCCATAGTGTTGCTAATTGTAGTGATTAGAGTTTTGCCGGTTGGTTCAAGAACCAAATAGTTGAAGGGAAGTAGCTGTTCTTGAACCTGGGTGGTGTGGGACTTCAGGCTTCTGTGCCTCCTACCTGATGGTAGCTGCGAAAAGATGGCATGGCATAGCCTGGATAGTGGGGGTCTTTGATAAATATTTCCTCCGTGAGGCAGCGCCTCCTTAGATACTTACGATGGTGGGGAAGGATGTGCGCGTGATATATTGGGCAGATTCCACTATATTGAGGAAGCTGAAGAAAGACTAACACTAAGAGGCAGGAAAGCACACAGAAGGAGTATTTAAAGTTATCTGTAAATTCTCATTAAAAATGAAATGTCATATTCAAAATAATATTTAAATGAGGTACTTTGGAATGGCCTGACTAAGGTTACCAGTTGTCTTTTAATTCCAAATGCACACTTCATCTGATCAAAGCAAATTTTAATTCACATTTGTGCAGTTTTGAAAAACTTCCCAATGTGATGAAGGGGTTGATACCTCTAATTGCTTTCTCTCAAACTACTTTGAAAATAAAATTCTTAAAGATTTTCATATAAATGTGCAACTAATTATACTTTTATGTTATGAGCACACATCAACACCACCTGTGTAAGACAGAACTTGAGATTAGCGGCACCTGTTTTCACGGTTTATTCTTAAAAGCTGGAAAGATGTTGGGGATTACTTTTTGAGAAAAGATTTCTGCTTATTGCTGTTGGGACCTTTTAAAAGGAACTTTCTAAGCCCCTGAATGAGACTCTTCTCCTTCACTTGAGGTTTATATTCTGGACTCTGCTTCCACCAGACAACTCCATCTCCATCATTGTGTTGGGGCTCCGGCACACTTCCATTGTGTGTGCTTGATCTTCCATTATCTAGAAACTTTTCCATCATAATTTTGCTTAGTGCTTCTGTTGTCTACTAAGTGCTCTCATTCTGAGGTTCTTTGAGCAAAACTGACCAGAGACGTATGTGGTGGGTAACCTGTTTTAAGACTGTCTTTGTCTTCTCACTGTCAGTCTCTTGTTTGCATCAGTTTCTGTCATCAACTTGTTTTGCACCGTGGCTTTATGATGAAGACTTCCTTCTGGTCCTGAGTCCATAGAACTGTTTCCAGCACTATCTCCATTCAATCCAAATTGGTTTTACACTGGTTTTGCCTGTGACATGGTTTCTTTCAGATTTTCTGATCTTTCTGTCAACAGGGGTTCTTGTTTCCATTTGGGTTTCCCTATATGTTCTTCATCTTGTGTCACCTCCACTGGTTCATTAATCAGTGGCACTCTGTCGTAGCCACTGTCAAGGGTTATTTGTATTGGAATTTACCTTCTCATCTACAGTAGGTATCCTCAGATCTTGCCACGTTTGTGTGCTATTCATCCTGAATATATTATCCACCGCAAGGATAATCGTGGACTGATGCTGAACACCCGTGCATTAAGCTCATTCTGTTGATGCCGTAGCCACTCCATTCCCAAATTCAATCTTTGGAATATGCCAAGATACCAGCCACTTCAAGAGCCAGAAACTCTAACGATTTTGACATCCTTGAAGATTTCCTTAAGGTCAGCAAACATTTTGTGTGGAACACACAGCGTTCGGAACACACAGCATTCTGAACACTCCTGTGAAATCTTCTGTGCATCACATCAACTTCTCTTCAACTGGAGCTTAGCGCATCTCTTTTGAGCAGTCCCTTTTTCTTTAACTGCCTTCCCAACAATTGGAACTTTATTTTAATGTCCCACTCCAGAGCATTGTTTTGTTTTTAGTGATAGTCACAGAGCTCAGAAACAGGCCCTTCAGCTTACTGTGTCCATGCTGACCATTAAGTTCCTAATTTATACAAATCCCATTTACCTGCACTTGGTCCGTAGCCTCTCCCGATGCACTGGCAAATCAATCTCTCCCTCTCCCCCCCCCCTGCATTGAGGTAGTACAGGGTAAAAACAAATAATAGAATACAGAGTAAAGTGTCACAGCTACAGGGAAGTGCATTGCAGGTAGACAATAAGGTGCAAGGTCAAACAAGGTAGATTGTGAGGTCAAAAGAGTCCATCTCATTGTATAAGGGAACTATTCAATAGTCCTATCACAGTGGGATAGGAGCTGTCCTTGAGCCTGGTGGTTCTCCTCAGAAATGAAATGATCCATCCCAGACAATGTGCCAGTGAATCTCCTCTGCAACCGCTCCAAGCAATTATGTCTTCATTATAGAGTGGTGACCACAAAAGCACATGATGTTCCACCGGTGGCTTAACCAGTGTTTTATAAAGTTGTACCATAACCTCTCTGCTCTTGTATCTTGTGCTCTAACCAATGAGGGCAAGCAATCAATATGCTGCCTTCACCATCTTATTTACCTGTGTTGCTACCTTCAGGGATCCTTGTACACCAAGGTCACTCTGTTCTTCATTGCTCCGGTGGATCCTTGCCATTCATTGTCTCCCTCCTACCATTATTAGATCTTCCAAAATGCATTACCTCGCACTTATCAGGATTAAATTCCATTAGTCATTACTCAGCCCAATCTAAAAACTGATCAGTTTCATCCTGTAGCCAACGACTGTCCTCCTCACAATCAATGATCACTAACTTTTGTGTCATATGCAAACTTACTAATCCTACATCCATATACAAATAGTTAATTATATAACAAACACAAGGGTCCCGGCATCAATCTATGTGGTACACCACTGGTCTCAGCCTCTAATCACAAAAATAACCCTCCAGCATCACTCTTTGTCTCTTATTACCAAACCAATTTTGGACTTAATTTGCTAACTGGGCTCTAACCCTTTTGGCCAGTCTCCCAGGTGGGACTTGGTCAAAGGCCTTGCTGAAGTCTTGTGCCACCTCATTGTTGGGACCTTTTACCTGAAATAATCTAACCAGCTGTTGACTGCTCTGGCATCTGCCAAACATCAGCTGTCTGTCCTTGTAAAATGACTAAGGTAAAAAAGGCAGGTGTCGCATCTCTTGTGGTTGCATGGGAAAGTGCCAAGGGAAGGGGAGTGGACAATGAAGATGGAAAAACGAACTGGGGAATTGTGAAGGGAATGGTAAAAGGGGAGGAGAGGAGAAGATGCAGCCACCAGAAGGAATGGAGACATATGAAGCATTAGTATGTCTTACCAGAGCTATGAATCACACTCGTGTTCTCTTGAGGATATTGTAAAAAGCTTGAAGGGACATTTCAATTTGATTCTGTTGGGAAATTTTTAAGTGGATTCAAATGCAGAGGGAAGTAGAGTGGGAGTGAATGTGAGGCAGCTTTATGTGGGGGTTATGATTTTGAAGCATACTCTGGAAGCAAGTGGATAGATTTGGATAGATCTGAGTATTGTCTAAATAGTGCAAGGCTATGAAGGGTGGAGGTTGACCTCTCTATGTGGTTCTCCCATTAACATGCAGATCATGCAGTATTAAACACGAGTAGACTATTGATATTTACCCATTGTGTAATGTATTACCAAGTGCAAAAAGGCCTGCTGATAGTGTGTAATACCCATTTATACTGTTCCTTCTTCAAGTGAAGAAGAAATCGGTGGTCGTACATCACTCTTTTAAAATAGATTGCTTGCATGGAACCTTTAATCTAAACAATATATAACTGAATCAAAACTAAATTTAATGATATTTTCAGAGGATTCCTGTTTTTATTTAAAATGATTCCTCTTGCACTTGAGAGTTGATTGTAAATTTTCATTTTTGAGGCAACTTTGAGTGCTGGTGTGCCGTGTGAGACTGCTGCAACATTGTAATTTGACAGCAGTGAATGTCTGTATATAATTTCATCTTCAGTAACATTGCTTGTAGCAGGAGCAGAAATCAAACATTGATTGTCAACCCATTTGAAAAATAGCAAAATATACTCCTTATCATAAATCAAAGAACTCATTAGGGTTAATGAGATTGTAGAGTGTGAACTGAAATTACTGTAATGAATTCCCGCACCTCAAGCCACAATTCATAAATTTTTCCATTTTAGTCAATATGAATATTTGATATGCTATAGTCACTTGTCTCATTTTACTTTACAGAAATGAAAAGTGGTGATGTGTGTTTCAAAGTGAAATGTAATGCCATTTTTATCTTTGGTTGGGGCTATTAACAACTGTACTGCTCATTATGGTTCAAAGTATTGAGAGTGCAATATAAAGAGTAAATAAAACATGATTGTAGAAAACAACCATTTCAATGCAGTCAAGAATACATAAACTCTTGCTGTATGCTAACATGTATAGGAGGGATTTTGCAAACTTTAAGAACAGGCTGAGAAAGTGATGAGCTACCTTGCAGTTGCTCCAATGTATCTGTTATTCTTTACAACAGAAACTGTGAAGTTAGTGAGATGGTTTTGTTCTATTTATCTTTACACACACTTCCATATTATCACAACATCATTCATGATGTATTCCATCATGTGTGTTGTGCACATCTGCACAGTTTGAATAGAAACTTTGAATAAACTAGACACACCTCGTCTGAGCTCCTCAGGTCTTGTGTCTATCAGTTCATACACTGCAATGAACTTCATTAGAGGTTAAGAACCCATGGGAATGAGTACCTTTCCAGTCTGTATGCTGGAAAGTGCATCATTTTTGTGTTCTGTCTGTAAAGGTACTTTTAACATCTTTCTGTTTGGGCAGTATTTGAAATTCTGACTTGAAAGGAATGCTTAGTGGTATAGGAGCTGAATAATGTACATTGTCCAAAATCAAACTATACCATCTTCAATTTCCAGGTACAGATCTACTGACTTCAGATTGGAGCTGCTGTCTTTTGCTGCAGACCTAATATAATGAGCAACTGCCTCTTTTTCCTCTTCAATGTTCTCAGAAACAGTTCCCAAGGACTGCAATGAAGAAGATCCAGCTTGTAGTTTCAGAGGTAGGTGGCTTTCCTTATTTAAATAAATAATAGTCTTTAGATACATGATGGGTATTATAAACACTATTGCCCTTGGGTAATGTAATGGTAGAATGTACAGATCAGAGATATGTGATATGGTCTTCTTAGCTAATTCCTCAAGCTGGTGACTTGCTTCCAGTGTGTTTTGGGAAAAGTAGCTAATGAGGCCAGTGTGAGAACGGCAGACTTGTCCACCTCCAGCCCCATCTGTGGAAAAGAGGACAGGTGGGTAGGTAGTTTGTGAGGTGGTGCACTCCTTATATCATTTATGTAGGTCTTTTGTGTACATCCGATGCATGGTCTTGAGGTTCCCGGTATCAGCCCAAATGCTGCTTCTCCACTTTCAGCAATCATGGTCCAGGGATTCTCGGGAACCCATGGGAATGTTCCATTTCTTCAAGGAGGCTTCGAGCACATCCTCGAATCTTTTACTCTCTCTCTCTCTGCCTGAATATCTCTCTAGTGTTTGGAATAGTGTCCATTTCAGGAACCTGGTGTTGGGCATGCAAACAATGTGGTCTGCCCAACGTAGACCACATCTGCCCAACGTAGCTAACTGAGAGCAAAGAGAGCTGGGGACTTTGGGCTGGGAGAGGACATGGATATTGGTTCACTTTTCATTCCATTAATTTAGATGATTTTTGAATATAACATTGGTGCTATCCTCGAATGCCGTGAGGACCCTGCTGTAGGTAGTCTAGGTCTTGGAAGTAATGGCATGGAATCTGATGTTTGTTCCAGGTCTGAGATCTTGGATTTTCAAATATCCTTTTCCTTAATTGATCAAAGGCTGCACTGGCATATTGAGGGCAGTGGGAAATTTCATCTGACTTCAAGGCAGGGCTCCCATATTTCCTTACGACATAGGAGGCCATTTTAGACCATCAATTCTATGCCGGCTCTCAGAGTCATGCTGTTCCTCCACCAGTTTTCCCTTTAACCCCCCCTCATATATCCCATCATTTCCCCTCTGATTCAACCACTCATCTACATACTAGGGGCAATTTGCAGTAAAAAAATTAATCTCACCAAGTCATACAACTTCAGGACATGGGAGGAAAAATGAGCACCTGGGGTTAACGTGAGGCCATAGAGAGAATGTGCAAACTCCACGTGAATAGCACCCAAAGTCAGGATTGAACCTGGGTCACTGGAGCTGTGAGGCTCTATGCCCAGTCACCATACCTCCCGAGATGTGGGAAGTGGTCCATATTTTTCAGGGTCTCATTGTGAACCAGTTATTGCCAGAGGGCAGCGTAGTGCAGCAGTGGCAGGTTGATAGAGGACTTTTCTGCATGTTAAGTGCAAGGCCCATCTTCTTGTATACTTATGATTTGATGATGGCTTGGAGATTGGCCTCTGAGCATGTGCAAACACAAACATCATCTGCATACTACAACATGATTACTAAGGTTTGGGTGACCTTGGTTCTGGAGACTATACTCCAGGTTAAACAATTTCCTTTAGTAGTGAAGATCAGGTCCCCTCCCATAGGATTTTTTTTGGAGGTGAGGTGCAATATGGCAACAAGAAAGTTTGGGAAAAAAGGTGTTGGGATTATGATGGAGGCATTCATCTAGAACGATTGCAACTGCAGGCATTAACAGAGAACAAAGAATGCATTTATAAATTCAGGGGCTCACTTAATGGTCTGTGGAAAATCCTCGTGTTTAATCTTTTGTTAGTAGTATGAAGGAGGGGAAGGGGTAAGTTGGAACCTGACGGTAGTGTTGAATTCGACTGTCTTAAGTAGTTTTTTTTAACATGTATAGCGTTTAGTACACCTGAAGTGGCTGTACAAGGTACAACTGCTTTTTAGCTTATTGGTTTGTCCATCAGGTGAATACATGTTTTCTCATTAGATACCTGTGGCAAAATCAACTAATAGGTTTTCTGATTGGACTATTGTTAGCTAAGGAGTACCTCTTATCTCAGGTATAAAAGGTGTAGTTTTTTGTTAATCACTCTCTTGATCTCTTGCCTCTATCTCGCTCTCGCTTCTATCTCTTTCTTGCTTCTCTTGCTCTCTTCCCCCTGGCCCTAGCTTATTTTTAGTTCCTTTGTCTCAGTTCATCTCCTAGTAGTAAAACTAGTGCCATGTGCTCTGTGACTGTTTCTTTGTTTTAAACTTTTCCAATAAAGCTTTAAAGCACCAAGTTGTTTTCAATTCATTCTTGGGCTCGTGAAAGAACCTGCGGATTCGAAAATAACCGGATCCGACGGTTGTAACCCTCAATTTTAATCAGTCTCACATTAGAGAGTTAGTGATGTAATTAGGCTGACATTCCTGAAATCTGCTTGGGTAGAATAGTGGATGGGTTTGATGCACTTTACATTCTCCTGTTGAACATGTAATTTTAGAGCAGTTCCATTTAAATAGAAGAATAGCCTTGCATTTGCTGACTGCTTTAGAGTGGAGATGATTTATAATCGCTTATCAGTCGATCTGGTACCCACACTGCTGTATCTGACTGAAATTGATTGAATGCACGTGATGTATACATTTAACCATTATGCACATTTGCATTCTTCTGGAGAAGTGACCTTGCTTTCGTGGGGCAAACATTGCTGAAATTTGTTTCCTCTGTTCTTTAAATAGAGGATTCATTGAGTAAATTGACCTTGTTGAATGTACAATTGACTCTTTGTTGTGAGTCATAAGCCCTGTTCCTCCTCAAGTTCATTGGCTGACACAATTTTGGTAATAAGTACTCTGAAAGAAATAATGTCTAGAGTTTGGTACCTCTAAAAGTATATATATTAGACAATTTACAGCAGTCCAACAATTGTCAATTGGGACATTCAGCAGTGTATGAAGCCCCAGGGATCAGCTTTGTAAGACAAACGTTTCTGCCTGCGCATCTTCTACTGATGAAGAGCGTGAAAGGAAACCAGCTAATGTTGGGTTCAGGGCTTCTCCAGTGAGAGACCCAAATGTCTGGGGAAGATTGCGGTGTGAGACGAATGTGTAGAGAATTGGGTTGAGGGTCGGCCTCTGGGACCAGAGGGCTGGAGAGGTGTGGGGATGGTATAATTATGTGGGGCTGCAAGACCAGATAGATGCAGGGTGCAATTGATGTTGGGGCATTGCTTGTTGTTGTGGGGGTAGGTTGGTAAAATGATGGGTGAGTCATTTGGACAAGAGTTGAAAGCTTGGGCTGGGACAGGGTAGGGTCACTTGGGAGGGGAGATTGAGTGGCCCCAAGTAGAGCCAGCTTAGTACCTTCCTTGAAAGGGACCTACTTGAGTTAAGTTGCTGGTGCTGCACTGGGACTTCCTCAGGGAGGCTCACTGTATGTCATGTAATGAGCAAAGCCAGCTTCTGTACGAGTATCCAAAAGACAGTGAGGACTACATGTGCAAAATTTTTTAAATTATGGAAACACAGTAAAGCTAAACTAATAGATACTCTGGACTCTTTGATGTTAATTCCTATTAATACCAAACCACTCCTAATGTGGGCAAATGAGATTGGTGTAGATGAGCAAAAAGGTTAGCATGGATGTGGTGGGCAGAAGGGCCTGTTTCTATGCTGTACAACTCTGACTCTTAAATTTCACTTTTTTAACCTGTTAATATAATACATTTTCCAGTGAACACACTATGTTTAGAATTATAGAGCTATACAGCACAGAAACAAGCCCTTCAGCCCAACTCGTCCGTGCGAACAAGTTGCCTAACTGAGCTAGTCCCATTCGCCTGCATTTGGCCCACATCCCTCAACCTTTCCTATCCATGTACCTGTCCAAATACCTTTTAAATGTCATAATTGTACCTGCCTCTGTTGCTTCCTCTGGCAGTTGGTTCCATGTACTGACCACCCTGTGTGTGGGGTGGGAAAAAGTTGTTTCTTTGAAATCTTTCCTCTCTAATTTTGGGACTCCTCTTTCCCAGGGGAAAAGATTTTTTAGTTATTCATCTTATGATTTAGTAAACCTCCTATAAGATCACCCCTCAGCCTCCTAAGCTCCAGGGGAAAAAGTCCTGAGTTTAAAGAGAGCAGGAAATGTATAAGCATTCTAGATCATGTTTCTAGCCACAAACCAACATATGTGGCGCACAGACTGGACTCCAGCTCTGGCTGCACTTCAGACCCGCTCTGGACCCTTGATTCGCATTCCTCACCAATGAGCGAGCAGATGCTAAGCCAGCAGGATTTCTGAATAATTGGATGCCGGAATATCAGTGTTTTACTACAGTCTCCAGTCACACGTCGCACCTCATTTGATATGACTGTGCATGTTCAGGGACCTCTGTGTTCTGGAAAATAAGAAAAACAGGACCTGAAATGAAAATCTTGGATTTCGTACATTTTGCACAAAGTCTATGATTTTTCCAATTACAATTGCTTTTCTTAATTAAAATTAGAGCATGTAGCTCGCAAAAAAAAGTGGCATTATGCGACTCAATTTCCAGGCAAGTGTATGCACTTAGAGATTCTTTTACAAAAACCATCAATGTTTTGAAAACAGTACTCAAGCAACTTTTTTTGTTGGGAAAATGTAACCATATTTAGAATTTCTTAACTGCTTCACCGTATAACTTTCATTGACAGCAAAAGTGCTATGTGCTCCCCTGAATATTTAAGTTGGTTACAGCTGCATCTGTGGTACATCTTGTTTATTCAGTCCACGAGCAACTAATTTGTCCTAAAGTCATTCTGCTTCTAGTGGTCAAATAAATTTTACTCTTCTGAAATCCTCAAATTGGCAAGAAACTCAAGTCTATTGTGGTTTTATTTGCCTCTTCTGTTTAAAGGCATTTTCAGATACAAATGACATTATACAGCATATTTCATTAAAATGGAAACTGGCAATTTTATTGTGATTAATGCTGCCCCTGCTATCAGGTGTATATTTTTGTTTAGGATATCCTGTGGAAAAAGTTGGCACTTAAGTCCATAAGCAAACCAGGTTTTGAATGCATAGTATCAACTTTTTCAGGGTCTTTAAGAAATACAAAATATTTTATAGTATCTATTATACAACAAAGAAAGTATTTGTAGTAATGTATAGTATCTATTACAGAATAAGGAAATCAGAGCAAGGCAAACCAGCATTTTTCTAGCACTGCATAAGTCACAAAGCTAAAAATGGTTTAGCAATGCATCTGTTCTGCAGAGTTCAAGCTGCTTAGAATACTGATGCCAACTGGATCCAGCTCCACACCTTTGTCTCCCTTCTTCCATCCTGTAAATTAAACCAGTGACATGAAGTTCCTTGGCTGAAAGTGTGAGAATGTATCCCATCTAGTCTCAGCGCATCAATCACTTTCTTAGCACCAAATGCAGTGGAAGGAAATTTGCTAGCCAAGAAATAATTTGCTTTTTACCTGAAGAAGAATTTTGAATGAATCTCAACTGTGAACAGATAATTAACTTGAAATAAAAGCATAGTCTTACTTGGCTCTAGGCCACGCTGTTACCTTCAGCTTGTTCCATTTGTAATCTGAAGCTTCTATTGGCTTTCTATCTTGTGTTTCTTTTTTTACTGAATGTTTTGCAGGCATTCTTATATTTGTTTCAACATAAAAAGTGAGTCCTTTGCCTGATGCTTCAGAGCACACCTTGGTTTGGTTTTTGGATGGAAATGAATCAGAAGTGAATCTAACAGGCTGACAGTCCTGGCAAGTGAAGACTGGAGTGCTGATTCTATATTCCCTGAATCTTATTTTGACATCTAGCAGAATGTTGAATTTTATTGAGCAGGTGTCCCATGACACATTATATACATTATAGGAACTATTAAAATTTTACTGTAGTAACCTGACTTAATTTATCCAGTATAAAATTGATTATGTATGTGCATCTGTCAGACGGTTAATCAGCTTGCAAACCTTTTCACTACTTTGCACTCCCCTCTTCACTACAAGAGTGTGAAGATAGAAGAAAAATAGCGGCCACCTGCTGCTGTTACAGGATATTTATTTGTGAAAATGAACAATAAATTTTCCATTGAATATCAGAGCACTTTCTGTTAATAAGGAAGTAAATGAGTCACTTTAGCAAAATGGTTTAATTCTGGATTACATCATTCCACATCAGAATTGTATCTCTGCAGGCCATTGTGGTGTCCTTGGCCCAGAAGAGTAATCAGGCTTCCGAAATGCATGCTCAAGTTTGTCTAGCATAGAGTGAAGGAACTAATTGTACCAATAGATTTTTTAGCTCTGGTCAGACAGCCAAATAAAACTGAAGATTTGCTCTTTCAGGAATGAAAGAGCAAAAGTGGGACAAGTCTTTTCACCACATACTGCTTTGGAGTGTTCTTTGTTCAGGTTTTGTGGTAGAAGTGAATCAGAAGGTTCAGATTTCAAATTCAAGTCCATTTATAATATTGCAATGTTCTTTTTTATGGAGCAAAACGTGTCAAGTAAACTTTAATGAACGTT
Organism: Pristis pectinata; assembly: GCF_009764475.1. Classification (NCBI taxonomy): domain Eukaryota; kingdom Metazoa; phylum Chordata; class Chondrichthyes; order Rhinopristiformes; family Pristidae; genus Pristis; species Pristis pectinata. The sequence goes on along the minus strand of NC_067405.1, from coordinate 34,787,176 downwards.
GATGACATTTAAGGACTAGAATCCCATTTTATGGAGGATTTGTTGAGAGGTGTACATTGAGATATTCATAGTTAGAATCACAATCATCATTCATGTAAAGTGAATCAAGTGCTGAAATTATTCCACTGCCTCCTAATTAGAGGATTTAGAGGGGCTGAATTGGAGATTAGGCCAGTGACATCTCATCTACAACCCACTTCAGCTAGTGTTATATATCTATATCTATTTTTCAGTTGACCATTTGCGATGTCCTTCCATGCTAAAATCCAACTCTGACATACAGGCTGTTCCCGGGTTAAGAACGCCCAACTTGTGCTCACGTGAATGAACTCACATAACATTAATACATTCAAAGACTGATGAACATACATGCATTTATTCCTACGAACGGCAGAATAGCTTTCTGTCTCTTCCCTTTTCATAATTGTCCTTTATCAACTTCTGTGGTGTTGATGCTATTCATTACAATACTGTGGAGGTGTAGTTATCAAATTGGGTGATTATTGTGTATTTTCTGGCTTATGGGCAAAATCAACCTAGGAACCCTGTATGTATATTTTTTTAAAAAAAGGAACCCCTTTGTTACCTGGGGAAGCTTATAATACTGTAATATATGTACTTGTTGAAGTTAATCAAAGATTTTGATAAGTTTAAGTTACTAAATGTGAAAGAGTTTCACATTCATTCCTTGGAGTACACCTCATTTTTTAAAAAACTGAAATATGTTGTAATTTAAATTGACAAAATGAATCAAATCTTAGATTCAAGAAGAATCTCTGGAGTATGCCTAATTTTTAATGGAATGTAATATGTTACAATTTAAATTGACAAAATGAATCAAAATGTAATGATTCAAGAAAGGTACAGCAGATAATATGTTCCTGTTTTAGTCAGTGTTAGAGCTTGTAAATTATAACATTTTAATTTATTTACAATTTTTCAATGTGTGTGTGCCTAATATATAAATTATTACTAATAAATGTATTGTTCCACTGTACCACAATATGCCAATTCCTAATGTACTATTTATGGAAAAATAATTAGATCCATTGAGCTGTGGTGCTCAATGGACAGCCCATAGGCTGAATCCTGCCTGCAGAATGGTTCTGTCCTGCCTACCCCAGTGAGTGGTAAACTGCCTTTACTTGCAACTCCTGTTCCTATACTTACCTAAAACACATTCTGGATACATGAAGTTCCAGCATGGTGCAGTTGGCTGGCAGTGAATTAGCTCATCCATCTTTATTCAACTCTTTCTTCACCCAAATGTTCCACTGCCCACCCTGAGGCACTCATTCCCTTGGAGCCATTTTCACTTCTCATGGGGTAATAGGTTAGCTGGCCAGAAAATAAATTGTATCGTATTATATTATAAACATAGCACTTGATGTTCCCTCCAGAGAATGCAGTGCAAAACAAATTCTAGCACAGAACCTAGGTCTCTAAAGCTGGTTCTGGGTCCACTTGTCCCTGTGTAGCTTTGGCAGCTAGTTATTGGTATTGGTTTATTCTTGCCACTTGTACCGAGGTACAGTGAAAAGCTTGTCTTACAAACCGATCGTACAGATCAATTCATTACCCAGTGCAGTTATATTGAGTTAGTACAGAGTGCATTGATGTAGTACAGATAAAAACAATAACAGTACAGAGTAAAGTGTCACAGTTACAGAGAAAGTGCAGTGCAATAAGGTGCAAGGTCACAACAAGGTAGATCATGAGGTCATAGTCCATCTCATTGTATAAGAAAACCATTCAATAGTCTTATCACAGTGGGTAGAAGCTGTCCCTAAGTCTGGTGGTACGTATCCTCAGGCTCCTACCCAATGGAAGAGGAGAGAAGAGAGAATGTCCCTGGTGGGTGGGGTCTTTGATTATGCTGGCTGCTACACCAAGACAACAAGAGGTAAAGGCAGAGTCCAAGGAGGGGAGGCTGGTGTCCATGATGCGTTGGGCTGTGTCCACAACTCTCTGCAGCTTCTTGCGGTCTTGGGCAGAGCAGTTGCTGTACCAAGCCATGATACATCCAGATAGGATGCTTTCTATGGTGCATCGGTAAAAGTTGGTGAGAGTCAAAGGGAACAAACCAAATTTCTTTAGCCTCCTGAGGAAGTAGAGGCGCTGATGAGCTTTCTTGGCCGTGGTGTCTATGTGATTTAACCAGGACAGGCTGTTGGTGATGTTTATCCCAAGAGCTTGAAGCAGTCACCCCTCTCAACCTCAGCACCATTGATGTAGACAGGTGCACCCCAGGGCTTACTGGCTGTCAAAACTGTCAGAAAACTGATTTTTGAATAAATTTGGAAGACTATTGATTTCAGATTGAATTAAGGGTCTTAAATCTAAACAAAGGAATCCAAGAAGGTATTACTTAGCTTGGGAAACTGCAATAAAAGGGATAGCAATCAAAAAGTGGTATCTGACCTATTCTTAAAAAAATTAATAGATTAGTTTACAAGGTGGATTTTGTGCCTTATGGGCATAAATATAATAGCAAAGTTGGTGCAATCTGCCAACCAGAGAATTTAAAGATTCCAACTGAAATTCCATACTTCACAATTTGGATCCACCCAGGATCATGGATGTGTTCAAACTATCCAGTGTTTCTTGAGACACTGTTCTTATCACATTTTCTCTGGAGAGTCAGAGGCTGAGGGATGACCTGATAGAAGTATATAAAATTATGAGTGGTATAGAAAGGGTCTTCTTCCCAGGGTGAAAATGTCAAATAGTCATTTTCACCCTGGGAAGAAGACCCTATCTATACTTCTCATAGATTCTGTCTACACTTCTTGCTGCTTGGGTAAAACAGACAACGTAATCAAAGACTCCACCCACACTGGACGTGCTCTCTTCTACCCACCCCACCCCCCCGCCATCCTGCAGAAGATACAAAAGCCTGAAAGCACGACCACCAGGCTCAAGGACAGCTTCCATCCCACTGTTATAAGACTATTGAATGGTCCCCTGGTAAGATAAGATGGACTCTTGACCTCCCAATCAACCTCATTATGGCCTTGGACTTTATCGACTACCTGCACTGCGCTTTCTCTATAACTGTAACACTTTATTCTGCATTCTGTTATCGTTTTACCTTGTACTACCTCGATGCACTGTTGTAGTGAAATGATTTGTATGGATGGCATGCAAAACAGTTTTTCACTGTACCTCAGTGTATGTGACAATAATAAACCAATTTGCTGGATGGCATAGGTTTAAGGTGAGAGAGGGAACAGTTTAAGGAGATGTGCGAGGCAAGTTTTTTTTTAATGCACATTGTGGCGGGCTCCTGGACCGCCCTTCCAGGGCAGGTGGTAGAAGCAGAAAGGGCAGGGAATAGATAGGTACGGAGGATATGCAGGCAGATATGATTAGTTAGACTGGCATCCCAGTCAGCACAGATGCGATTAATCGAAGGGCCTATTGCTGTGCTGTAAAGTTCTATATCCACATCCTGAGATGATGCTTAATGCCACCCTTTGGCACGTAGACCTCCTGCTACAACATACGGTCTGCTGGAGGAACTCAGCGGGGTCGAGCAGCATCTGGGAGGAAAGGAATTGTCCCACAGATGCTGCTTGACCCGCTGAGTTCCTTCAGCAGATTGTTGCTCTAGATTCCCGCATCTGCAGTCTCTTGTGTCTCCTTGCTACAACATCACTGACTCACTACCTCAAAGCTGTTGTGGTCACCATTCCACTTTATCTTCCACCACATTTAGAGGTGCAACATATGACCTTTACTCTTTTACACATCAAGATCACAAACAGCTCTTGATTTACAATATCCCTCGATCTTTCTCCTCCTCCACTTTCTGCTGACTCTATCTTTCCCCTCCGTTCCATCCCCTACCATGTTTTCACGCATCCTTCCGGTCTCCCTGGCTCATCCTAAACAATTAGTCCTCAGCAGAAACTTCAGCTTCACATGTCAATCTTAGTGAATTTTGAACTCGCCCTGACATTGAGCTCTTCTTCCTCTGCCTCCATGTCTATTTCTTTGGCTAGGAGTCTTCACCCCAAGCTGTGGATGATTTCTCTAGAATTCCCAAATCACCTAGACCCCCTCCTCTATCCTTTTTACCCTCTGTAGACCAATTTGTTGCTGTTAACATATTAACCTTCTTGTTTTTCCTACTCTCTGTACTCGTTGTAATCTTAACTTGCAGCTCTTTGTCCTCTAAGGACATACCCTGATACAGCCATCAAATTCACTGACAAGGGTGGTGGTGTTGTGGAAAGGTAAATTGACCTCTATCTCACAGAAGCAAGTATGACATTCCAGACACCTCATGCCTCCCTTTGGATATTAACCCCAAGACTTAACATCAGACCATTGTCTATCAGAACATTACAGACCTTACTTCCTCAGGAGATCTTCCCTCCATGGAACTTGGAGAGGCCCAAGCAAAGCCCTTTTTTTGTGGGAAAATATGGAATAGTCCTTGTTTCAGTCCTACCCAGACTTCCCCTCTCAAATTTTTTTTCCCCGTTACATAGGGTCTGCTTCTTGCATTTGTATAGAACTCAAAAGTGACACTACCAAGTGCTTTCATCTTCACATGGCACATCACTGACCCTTCCTCACCCCTTCTCTCTGGCTCCATCCCAAGGGAAAGATTAGTGACTTGGTGCTGATGAAGGATCCTTGAGCTGAAACGTTAACCATTTCTCTTTCTGCTGATGCTGTCTGATCTGAGTAATTCTGCCATTTTCTGGTTTTATTTAATTCTAAGGCTGTATTAGAATAAGAAAGAAATAATATTGCTCAAATCATCAATTAGCTGATAATTAGGACATTTCAGATTTCAGCAAAGCTGGAAATGAGAAGCAAAGCAAAATGGCTGAAATCTAGCGAGCAACATTGGAGCACGTAAAAGCATTTATTGATTTTTTAAAAAGGAAAAGTTTATCAAAACTTAATGTGGATTACTTATTAGACTGGAGAAATTATATTGGGGAATAATGCAATGGGAGGGCAATGAAACACATTTTGTGTCTATTGTGGAAGAAGGTGCAGGAAAAAGACTAAGAAATAGTGGGGGGAAATCAAGTCTGGAAATGATGAAGAGTAGAAAGAAATGATCATCTGTACAAAAAGTGTCATAGAGAAGTTAATTAGACTGAAAGTCAATATATTCAGTGCAGAACAGCTTCTTGAAAGTGACAACAAAATCACCCTTTTGTGGCAAAAATTAAACATTATTTTATTGGACTAGAGAACCATAGAACAGTACAGCACAATACAGGCCCTTCGGCCCACCATGTTGTGCCGACCTTTAAACCACACCTAAGACTATCTAACCCCTTCCTCCCACATATCACTTTATTTTAAATTCCTCCATATGCGTACCTAGCAATCTCTTGAATTTGACCGATGTACCTGCCTCCACTACCACCCCAGGAAGCACATTCTATGCCCCAACCGTTCTCTGGGTAAAAAAACCTCCCTCTGATATCTCCCTTGAACTTCCCACCCATTACTTTAAAGCCATGCCCTCTTGTGTTGAGCATTGGTGCCCTGGGAAAGAGGCGCTGGCTGTCTACTCTATCTGTTCCTCTTAATATTTTGTACACCTCTATCACGTCTCTCCTCATCCTCCTCCTCTCCAAAGAGTAAAGCCCTAGCTCCCTTAGTCTCCCCTCATAATCCATACTCTCCAAATCAGGCAGCATCCTGGTAAATCTCCTCTGCACCCTTTCCAACACTTCCACATCCTTCCAATAATGAGGTGACCAGAACTGGACACAGTACTCCAAGTGTGGTCTAACCAGAGTTTTGTAGAGCTGCATCATTACCTCGCAGCTCTTAAACTTGATCCCATGATTTATGAATGCTAACATTCCCATAAGCTTTCTTAACTACCCTATCCACCTGTGAGGCAACTTTCAGGGATCTGTGGATATGAACCCCCAGATCGCTCTGCTCCTCTACACTGCCCAGAATCCTGCCATTTACCTTGTACTCCGCCTTGGAGTTTGTCCTTCCAAAGTGTACCACCTCACACTTGTCCAGATTGAACTCCATCTGCCACTTCTCAGCCCAGCTCTGCATCCTATCAATATCCCTCTGCAATCTTCGACAGTCCTCCACACTATCCACAACACCACTGATCTTTGTGTCGTCTGTAAACTTGCTAACCCAGCCTTCCACCGCCTCATCTAAGTCATTAATAAATATCAAGAAAAGTAGTGGTCCCAGAACTGATCCTTGTGGGACACCGCTAGTCACAGCCCTCCAATCTGAATGCACTCCCTCCACCACAATCCTCTGCTTTCTACAGGCAAGCCAATTCTGAATCCACACGGCCAAGCCTCCCTGGATCCTATGCCCTCTGACCTTCTTATGAAGCCTACCATGTGGAACCTTGTCAAACACCTTACTAAAATCCATGTAGACCACATCTACTGCACTACCCTCATCAATCTGCCTGGTCACCTCAAAAAATCCTATCAGGTTTGTGAGACAGGATCTGACCTTCACAAAGCCATGCTGGCTGTCCCTAATCAGTCCATGATTTTCTAAATGCTCGTAGATCCTATCTCTAAGAATCCTTTCCAACTGCTTGCCCACCACAGATGTAAGGCTCACTGGTCTGTAATTCCCTGGACTATCCCTACTACCTTTTTTGAATAAGGGGACAACATTTGCCACCCTCCAATCCTCCGCTACCATTCCTGTGGACAGCGAGGACTCAAAGATCCTAGCCAACAGTTCAGCAATCTCCTCCCTCTCCTCGCGGAGCAGCCTGGGGAATATTCCATCAGGCCCCAGGGACTTACCTGTCCTAATATTTTCTAACATCTCCAACACATCCTCTCTCTTGATATCTACATGCTCTAGAACATTAACCTTACCAACACCGTCCTCAGCGTCATCAAGGCCCCTCTCCTTGGTGAATACTGAAGGGAAGTATTCATTGAGAACCTCACCCACTTCCACAGCCTCCAGGCACATCTTCCCACCTTTGTCTCTAATCAGTCCTACCGATGAAAAAAGCCTTGGGATTTTCCTTAACCCTACTTGCCAAGGCCTTTTCATGTCCCCTTCTCGCTCTCCTCAGCCCCTTCTTAAGTTCCTTCCTTGCTACCCTATATTCCTCATGAGTCCTATTTGATCCTTGCTGCCTACACCTAATGTATGCTGCCTTCTTCCTCCTAACTAGTTGTTCCACCTCTCTTGTCGCCCATGGTTCCTTCACCCTGCTCTTCTTTCTCTGCCTCACCAGGACAAATTTATCCCTAACATCCTGCAAGAGATCCCTGAACAAAGACCACATCCCCATAGTACATTTCCCTTCAGACATGTCATCCCAATTTACTCTCACAAGTTCTCGCATTATAGCCTCGTAATTTGCCCTTCCCCAATTAAATATCTTCCTGTCCTCTTTGCTCCTATCCTTGTCCATGACAATGCTAAACATTAGGGAGCGGTGCTCACTGTCCCCCAAATGCTTACTGACTGAGAGATCTGTCACCTGACCCGGTTCATTACCTAATACTAGATCTAATATGGCATTCCCTCAAGTCGGCCTGTCAACATACTGTGACAGGAATCCGTCCTGGACACACTTAACAAACTCTGCCCCATCTAACCCTTCAGTGCTAAGCAGGTGCCAATCAATATTTGGGAAGTTGAAGTCTCCCATGATAACAACCCTGTTATCCTTGCACCTTTCCAAAATCTGCTCCTCAGTATCCCTGCTGCTACCTGGGGTCCTATAGAATACTCGCAGTAGAGTAACTGCTCCTATCTTGTTCCTAACTTCCACCCATACTAACTCTAGAGAGGATCCTTCTACATTATCCACCCTTTCTGCAGCTGTAATAGTATCCCTGACCAGTAATGCCACCCCTCCTCCTCTTCTTCCACTACCCACCCACCCACCCGCACCCCCCCCCGTCCCTTTTAAAACACTGAAATCCTGGAATATTCAATATCCATTCCTGCCCTGGTGACAGCCAAGTCTCTGCAAGAGCCACAATATCATAGTCCCATGTACTTATCCAGGCTGTCAGTTCATCACCCTTATTCCTGATGCTTCTTGCATTTAAGTAAATTCACTTTAGCCTATCCACCTTTCTACTTTTATACCCTGTACTCTGCTTCTCCTTCCTCTAAGCCTCTCTATATGTTAGATCTGACTTTTCCCCATGCACTTCTTCCTCTGACCTACGCCTCTTGTTCCCATTCCCCTCACAAACTACTTTAAACCCTTTCGAACCACACTAGCAAACCTTGGTCCCCCTCGGGTTCAGGTGTGACCCGTCCACTCTGTACAGGTCCCACCTTCCCCAGAAGAGATCCCAATGATCCAAAAATCTAAAACCTTGCCCCCTGCACCAACTCCTCAGCCACGCATTCATCTGCCATCTCCTCCTATTCTTACCTTCACTATCACGTGGCACTGGCAGCAATCCTGAGATTGCTATCCTTGAGGTCTTGTTCTTCAGCCTTCTGCCTAGCTCCCTAAACTCACTCTTCAGGACCTCATCCCTCTTCCTACCTATGTCGTTGGTACCAGCATGTACCATGACTTCTGGCTGTTTTCCCTCTGGCTCAAGAATGCTGTGGTCCCAATCAGAGACATCCCGGACCCTGGCACCTGGGAGGCAACATACCAACCAGGATTCATACTCACTGCCACAAAACCTCCTGTCTGTTTCCCTGATTATTAAGTCCCCTACAACTATTGCCCTCCTCTTCTCCTCCCTTCCCTTCTGAGCAGCAGGGCCAGTCCAAGTGCCAGAGACCTGGCTACTGCCGCTTGATCCCTGTAGGTCATCCCCCTCAACAGCATCCAAAGTGGAAAACCTGTTACTGGGGGGAACAGCCTCCGGGGTCCTCTGGACTATCTGCCTGTTCCCTTTTTCTTTTTCTCTCCCCTGACAGTTACCCTTCTATCTGCCTCCTGGACCCTAGAAGTACCTGCTCTAAAGGGGGTGACTGTCTCCTGATGCACAGCATCTACATAACTCTCTCCCTCCCTGATGCTTCGCAGTGTTTGAGGCTGTGACTCCAGCTCATCACTTCTGAGCCGAAGTTCCTCCAGCCTCATGGACTTACTGCAGATGTGGTCACTGTGCACCACAGCGGGGTCCACTAGCTCCCACATCATGCAGCTACAGCACATCGCCATGTCCTCCATCTGAACTATTCTTTTTCCCTACCTAGTTTTATTCTACTTAAAATTTAAAACAATAACAGTTAAACCTTACCTTTACTTACCAGCTACTCACCCGCCTCGCCTCTTTATGCCTAAGCCCGTTGAGCCAAAGCCCAATCACTCTGCTCCCTCTCACTCCGCTGCCCGCTCCGATGCTGCTTGTTGGTCATGGTGGTCTTGTTAAACTGTTCGCGCTCTACTGACTGACGTCAAAACTAATTCCACAAAAGCTAGTTTCTTAGTCCTTCAGATAGAACCGTGAAATTAAAAGCACGGGGACAGCTCTTTGATCCTGTTCCACCATTCAGTAAGGTCCTGAATGATTTATTGTCTGATTGTATATGGGCAGCTCTATCACCGCTCCAGCAACTCTGGTTCCATTTTGACCTCTGGTGCAGTCTGTATGGAGTTTGTATGTTCTCTCTGTGACTATATCAGAATCAGGTTTATGTCGTATGTCGTGAAATTTGTTATTTTGCAGCAGCAGTACAGTGCAAGACATAAATTACTAGAAGTTACAAAAATAAATAGTGCAAAAGAGGAATAACGAGGTAGTGTTCATGGACTGTTCAGAAATCTGGCAGAGGGGAAGAAGCTATTCCTGAAACATTGAGTGTCGGTCTTCAGGGTCCTGTACCTCCTCCCCGATGGTAGTAATGTGAAGAGGGCACGTGAGTGTCTTTAATGATGGATCCCGCCGCCTTGAGGCACCACCTCTCGAAGATGCCCCCGATGGCTGGGAAGGTTGTGCCCCTGATAGAGCTGGCCTAGTCTACAATCCTCTGCAGCCTCTTGCGATCCTGTGCATTGGAGCCTCCGTACCAGGTGGTGATGCAACCAGTCAGAATACTCTCCACCATATGTCTGTAGAAATTTGCAAGAGTCTTTGATGAATTACCAAATCTCCTCAAACTCCTAATAAAGTAGAGCTGCTGGTGTGCCTTCTTCATGATTGCATCAACATGTTGGGCCCAGGATAGATCATCTGAGAAGTTGATGCCCATATGTAGCTCCCAGGTGCTCTGGTGTCATCTCAAATCCCAAAGAAGTGCTGGTTGTTAGGTTACTTAACTACAGTAAATTGCCCCTTGTGTAGGTGGGTGGTACAAGAATCAGGGGAGAGTTGATGGGCCTATGAGAGAGAATAGCTTATGGGGGAATAAGTGAGAGAATGAGATTGCTTTGAGAGTTGTCTTAGACTCTGGGTTGAATCACTTCCTGCTGTGTTGCTGTGAAATATGAGAATATGCCCACATGTTGCCATGTACCTTAATGTGTTTGCCTTTCCAAAATCTGTCAATTTCAAATTAATTTATTAATAGTGATGTACACCTTCTGGAAACAATAAAAATAAGCTATCTATAAACATGTTTGCTTTTAAAAAGTGATACTTGGCCAAGCAAATCTCTGGCCTGATGAGACTGCACCTTGGTAAGTTATTGAATAATGCAATCGTGATAGCGATGGCATGGAAACAAGCCTCTTGGCCAGCCAACATTGTAGAGCTAACTGTTCCATCCAACTCTTTCATCATTTCCTTGCAAATCAAGTACTTTTCATATTTCCTTTTAAAACCTTGGTTATCCATGTTCTTGTGTTTGGGATTATTTTTTATAATGCTCTTTCTTGAAGAAGTAAGATATTGCAGCTTGTTCTGCAAGGTTAACAAATTATCTCATTGATCAAAATGTACATAGGAATCCAGAAGCCTGGATTAAAAATCCATTCAATGGACTGATAGCCGCCTTGCTAATTTGAGAATTGGAAATCAGTTCCACTTTGAAACCTGATACTGTTAGTGGGAGCTTGCAGGCTATTATAAAAATCCGGTATGTTCTCAAGTATTTTTTAGTGGATGCTTATTGGGGAAGAAAATCTGCCATACTCTATTGATTAGGGATGTAAAGACATCAATCCCTGATCAAAATGGTGAGTCCTAATCAGCCATTCATTTCACCATCAAAACCTCGGGATTGAACAATGAATATCAGATTTTTAAGCATCACTTGGCATCCAATGGTGAATTAATAAACAAGACTGAACAATAAGTACCAGATTTTTAAGTTACACCTGGCATCAAATAATGATTTTTTAAAAAAGAAATGAAATACTGCACTTCTAACATTTTCATCATTTACAATTTTTCCATGCTGCTACAAGTAGCATAAACTCTTCCCAGGAATCCTCACCCACCAAGTTCTTGCTGATGAACAATTTGCTATGTGATATACAAGACATTTCCAGTGGGTGACAGAATATACCGCAAAGTTAATCACCCACGTAGTGTTGCTGTGCATTCTCGGTAACCCCTTTTAGAGAGCAGTACTACAAGTTGTTTTCAGGTCTTTCAAATGGACAATGGTATATCCTGAAGAAGTAGTAAACAAATGGCTGGAAAAGCTACGAAAAATTACCTGCAGATTATGATAGCAAAGTCTAACATTTCAGCAAAATATGTAAAAATTCATGAATATACTTTTCTGATGTGATTAAAAAAAACTTGATGCTATTTTACAATGCAATGTTTTTGTTGAAATGTATAAAGTTAATGTAGGGTATTTTGTTCAACCAAACAATAAATTGGCTGATACTTTCAGCTCAGTCCCCAAAACAAATAGAATATTGTACTGTGGCATTCTTAACCCTCATTAGATTTCAAATATTAGTTTGAGAATTCTGTACTCAATACTCTATTATTATTTTGATATGTCTTTTTAAAACTTTTTTTTGTACCTGGAATTTCATCTCCGGTCACGCGTTAAATGTGCTATATAGTCATGATAGTGCATTGTAATCTGCCATCAGTGTTTTGAATTGAATTTCAGAGGCAACATACTGTATTCTGTTTCACTTGAGCCTAATTTCTAGAGACACAAGAGATTCTGTAGATGCTGGAATCTGGAGCAACACACACAAAATTCTGGAGGAACTCAGCAGGTCAGGCAGCATCTGTGGAGGGAAATAAACAGTCAATGTTTCAGGTCGAGACCCTTCATCAGGACAGATTTCTAGATGCCTAATCTCTAGATATCTTCACAAACCCCTGAATGTACTTGCAGGTTACTTTTGAATGTTCCCTCTTACTAGCTCTGTCTTTTAATTTCTATCAGATCTTTGGTCAAAAGTCAGAGGCACTAAATTATTATGTGCTGTTTCAGAAAATGACTCGCACAGCTAAGTTTGTACATGAGATTTTATATAAAACTATCTTCTACTTCATAAGATATTTATTTATTAGTCACGTGTACATGGAAACACCCAGTGAAATACGTCTTTTTTGCGTTAGGAGTTTGAGGAGATCTGGTATGTCACCAAAGACTCTTGCACATTTCTACAAATGTACAGTGGAGAGCATTCTGATTGGTTGCATCACTGCCTGGCATGGGCATTTCAGGAACAACTTCTTCCCCTCCGACGTCAGATTTCTGAACAGTCCATGAACTCTACCTCGTTATTCCTCTTTTGCACTAATTTATTTTTGTAACTTGTAGTAATTTTTATGCCTTGCACTGTACCGCTGCCGCAAAACAACAAATTTCATGACATATGTCAGTGATAATAAAGCTGATTCTGATTCCACGTAGAGAATCTGTTAAGATAACACTTTTTTTTGTTTCTTCAGTCAGGGGTAGTGATCCAAGTCTGCCACTAAACCTCATTCCGTTCTTGGACTGGGCTGAGCTTATGATCTGGATTCCAAGTTCAGGTGAGCTACTCACAGAATGAAGGAAACGATACACAACACAGATTATTTTTGGGAGAAGTCTGAATTAAAAGCTAAGGTAAGAAATTCAATCTAGCATATCTCCGTTTGAATCATTGGGGATTTCTCATGGCATAGCTCACAGTGTATAATAGGTTTTGCAAAAACAGAGGTATGTTGTTTGTGTTAGTAGCAACATTGACTTAATAGCACAGACCAGGAACTGGGAAGTGATGGGAAAGGAATTAACTGTTTTGGCACCGGTGCTAAAATTAGGGGGACCAGAAAGAAAGGCTCAAAGAATAATGAAGCAAAAGCTTGAGTTGGGGATCAATGGCAGCAGAATCCTAGGTTATAAGGCACTTTGTAAAGGCATGGTAAAGGCTGTGAGCATTGAAAATTAGGGAAAATGGAACATGTTATTTTTGTATTGTTAAGCACTAACAGGAAGCTGAAGGATTTGGGAATGTGTGGGAAATTCAGAGAGAGAGAAAGGGAGAAACCCACTAAACAGTGAAGAGTCCAGAGTCTGGCATATTGGAGACTTAGGACCTGAAAATATTGAGAGGATAGCAGCTCACAACTCTGTGGAGAAGGAAACACAGCTGAATAGGATCCAAATTGCTACTGCTGATAACCATGTTGAACTAATGGGTCTAACTCCCACATCTGGCATCACCTTCCTCAAATAATCCACCTACAGTAGGCTTTGAGTTATCAATTAATCAGATCATTGGCATTTAAACTGTCTTCAACTATTTCTTGTCATGTTCTTGTCTTAAATAATTTTATAAATGAATTAATTAATGGACAAAAAAATAAATAAAATTAATGGACAAAAAAATTCATGGCTGGGCAAGGCATCCGATTCTCTCACGATGCTTTCAGTTTGTACTCGTTTGCAAAAATAGAAGATGTATCATTGGACTCCTCAATGTTTCTGGCCTTTAAAAGGCAAGTCTCCACGAGCAGTCGGAAGCCTTCAAAGTTCATTATGTTCCTAGTTTCTAAATCCTTTTAAACTATGGTTGAGAGGAGAGATTTTTAACTGAATTTTTAATTTTCTAATTTTAAAACTGTTTTCTTTCATAAGTGGCAGCAACAAAAAACCATGGGAGTGAATGCTGATGCCTCCCGCCTGACTGAAGTGTGCTGGTAACAGAGCAGGAATCACAGGGATAGATTTACTCCCTCTCTTCCATCAGCATTACTGACAGTGAAGCTGTCCAGGCCCTTAGCTGGGGTGGCCAGAGCAGATGCCTGAACATAACGGTAAGCTGATAATCTTTATGCAAACTGAGATCCTATGATTTGAATGCTATTTTTGGTAGTGTAATACATGTAGCACTCGATTATCTTAACAATAATCCCAGAAATGGCAATTAAGAGAATGACTTAAAAGGTCAAGCACTACCAGACAATAAAGTCGATAAAGTTGATTAATCCTGTTGATTTTTTTTTTAGCTGAAGTTGTGGAAAGGACTACAGTTTTATTGCTGATTATCACAGAGGTTTCCATGGGAACAGTAAATGAGGAAAGCTACTACCCAATTATGGAGAAACTGCAAGAATACTATATTCCAGGTGCCATCAGTGCATACAAGAGGCGCTTTGAATACCTTCCATTTTGCAGAGACCCTGAATCAGTTAGCAAAAGCACATCAAACAGAAATATATGAAGTAGCTCGGGTCTCTCAGGAAGCAAAGCAAACGTGGGCATCATCCTTTCTTTGATGCCTTTGTTCCTCCTCTGCCTGTAACTCACTTGCTAGAATCTAGACTGTCTGTATGCTAAACAGCAGAAACAGTATGTGGTTGGAAGAGTTAAGTAACTTCCATGCCAAACAACGTTTCCGATCAAAGCTCTGCATTCTTGCCACATCCAGTTGTGAATGGCGATGGATAGGAGAGGGAGGCTCCATGCACTTCCACACCTTCAAGGTGGTATTGAAGATGTATACCTTAACTCTTCATTGTGGCTGCCTGAAAACTATCCAAGCAGCAGAGAATTGCCCAGGTATATCCTGTTCACAAGGGTAGGACAAATCCAATCTAGTCAATGACTGCATCATCAGCCTACATAATCATCAAAGTGATGGGAGGGTTCATCAACGGTGCTATCAAATTGTACTTGCTCATCAACAATCTGACCACTAATACTTAGTTTCCTACCATTTACCACACTCCAGACTTTAGTCTAAATGTGGAATAAAGGGGTGAATTTTGAGGTAAGGTCCAGGTAAGTATTGTTGTGCAGGGCAGTGTTTGACACTAATTAACAAGAACACAAGGGGAAATCCTCTCACTGGCTGAATCAAACACAAATGAAGATGGCCGTGGTTCCTCGAGGTCAATGATCTGAGCTGCAGGGGATCACTCCTGGAGAGAAGCCCATGGGAACTATTACCTATACTCCAAAACCTTAAAAAATGTTTGTATAAAGTATGTGCAACATTGTCCAGTCATTGAACTGGTCAGTGTGTTGCAAGCTACAGATTTCTGATGAGAAGTACAATTGTATTGCACCATAATGATGAGGTTCCAATATACTGTTTGTGCAGAGAGCTACAAGTACTGTATCTCTTCCATCCAGTAGTATAAGAATTAAAATCTCATGTAGTTCACTAGACAAACATTGTTGAATAAAGTTACGTATTGCAAAGTTGCATGGTGTATTTGAAAATGTTTCTCAATCTGATTAAAATAATAAATATTAGCGTTTTTTGAAATAGATTTCTACCAAAAGAAACCTAATCTGATTAAGCAATAATGCACCAAACATTATGCAGAATTATGATGTATTCAGTGATGGAATTCTTGTCCCTAAAAGCACAATGGGGTGAGGGGAATGTTGAAAAGGATACAGAAAGGAAAGGTATTTAACTTTATAATACACAATAGGTTCCCACCTGGAGCCTTAGAAAAAAAATCAAAGATAAAGAGGTTGCAGAGGAGATTTACTAAAATATTTTCTGATGACATATGAGGCCATACAGCCCATCAAAACAATGCCAACAATCCCACTTCTCCACTTATTTCCCTGTAACCTATTCCCTTTCACATGCCCATTAACTACCTCCTGATTCTCCTACCACTCACCTTCACTAGAGGTGATTTACAGTAGTCAGTTAATTAACCTACAAGCATGTCTTTTGGGATGTGGAAAGAAACCCACACATCTGGTGGGAGAACCTGCAAACTCCTCACAAACAGCACCAGAAGTCAGGATTGAACCCAGACTGGTGGAGCTGAGAGGAAGCAACTCTACCTGTTGGTACCATGCTTGAAAGGTTCAATTATGTGCAAAGAATGGAGTAACTGGGCAGAAATGAGTAGAAGGAAATTAGATGGAGGTGTCCTAAAGGGCTTAGATTAGAGTAAATAGAATCAGTTTCCAGTAGCACTGGGGTCAGTAGCCATGCGGCACAGATTTAAAATCATTGGCAAAAAAGCAATCCAATGTGTGGAAACCTGAAATGTTGTAATTTGAAATACACAGAAAACATAAGCAGGAGAAGATCATTTAGGCTTACTTCACCAACACCAATCACGTCTCGTCATCCACTTGAGTAACTGTTCCTGGCTCTTTTCCCCCACCCATATTCTTTGGCCCCTTTGGCATTTTGGAATATATTTACCTCTTGAATATATAAATGATGTGGCATTCATTGCTTTCTGTGATGGAGAATTCCACAGGTTCATTGCCTTCTGGCTGAAGAAATTCCTCCTGATCTTGGTTCAAAATGGCACACCCCATATCCTGAGACTGTGACTCTGGGTTGGACTCTCCAACCATCAAGAACTATTCTGTCAAAAAGAGTGATTGACAAGGATGGAATGTTAATTTTCAAAGTTGATCAAATACTTAAAATTGAAAATTTCATTGTAGTGGGGTAAATACAGACGAGTGGGACAAATTGGATAGCTCTTTCAAATCACTTGCTCTAGCTTATTTGGGGCAAGGAGCCTTCTGTGTGCTCCGTGATTTTAAGATTTGCAATTGGCCTTGTTCATGGTCAGCTTCACTGCACAAGTGAGGCCAAGTGCTGGTTTCTATAGCAACCTGCTATTTCTTATAGTATTTTGTAGAATACTGCTGACATTTTGTTCCTGCAGATAGTGATTCCTCAGCTTGAAAACAATTCACTTTTGATAGTAGGAGGTGGAAGTGTTATCCTGTCTGTCTTGGTTATACTTAGCTGTCTCTGTCAAACTTTCAAATTCTTTACCTAGAAATTCATCCCCATTTCATAGGTCTAAACTTGCTATATAGTTGCATCAACGCATTGTACTCTTGTTTGAAATTTATTCCATTGAAGTCACTGAAAGCAAAATATAACTTGCTGGTGTGACTATATGGTGCGTTTAGCATCAGTGTAGTTTGGGTAATTCTGGATTTTTTTTGAGTTATTGGCATAACAATGAGGTTGATTGTCAGATGGGGTTTTATACATGAAATCTGAAGTCTTAGTTCTCACCTCCTGAACTTTATTACACTGGTGCAGCTCCAACAGACTCAGCAAGAGGGGCATGAATTTGTGGTACTTAACCAGTAAACTGAGCAGCAAAGGTTAGCACCTGCCTAATTCACCTTGGGTGAAATGGAAGGCTTAATTACTGCCAAACAATCTCACTGGTGTGAAAATCTACTTTGACACATGCAGAGTTTCTTTCTTCAAATTTTAACTAATGTTGGAGATGTGTAAATTTTTTTTCTATCTTAAACCTGTATCCCAACCTTTTTTTGCATGTTTTTTTTCATTAATTTAAATATTGTAATGTTTATTTCCAGGTTTAGACTGCATGTCAGAGTTAAAGATCCCCCATTCTAATTGGTTATCTGCTCTGTTAACAGTGCAGTCTTGAAGAGTGTACCATGCAGTTTTGAATGATAACCACAACCTACAGTGTAAAAACCCAGAGGAACAAGTATTAATGTCTTAAAAGAGATTTGGACTGGGTAAGCTAATGATATCATTTAATAGTAATAAGGTTTTTCTTAAGTCTGAAAGAAATGGGTAAACTGAAACACCATGACTTGGAACTTGAAAGGCTGATGCTTGCCATTCATTATGTTTAAGGTTGTCCACAGAGTTCCTGTGGGCTTTTAAACTGCAGGTTGTGGTTATAAGTCAAAACAACATAGCCTACTCTATAGGGGAATGGGGACCTGGTCTCTGAGCAGGTAACCAATCAGAATGTAGGATGTGACATGCAACGTCTAAACCTGGAAATAAATATTATAATATTTAAATCAATGAACAATCACAAATAGAGGGGAAATTGGGATAGAAATTCGACGCAGAAAAAGAACTTTAAAAAGAAACAGATTTACAAACCTCAAATACTTAAAAATGTAAAAAGTGAAATTTCATAAGTGTAGAAGTAAATTTGCACGCCAGAGAAATTGTTCAGCAGAAATTAAGACTTCTGTTCACCTTGCCATGCTTGTTGGTGCAGCACTAATATAATGCAGTTTGAGGAGGAGATTGATGGCAAGAGATAAAATTTTGGATAGCAGATAGTATCAGCTATCTTCCTGATAGCTCAGGAAGATTATCTAGAATCAACTAAACAATATTTATCAGGAAGGTTCAGGTTTGATCCCTCCTGCTGATCTGCCAGATTATAGCTAGAGCACCAGTACATCCATCAAAATGCCCCATTGCCTACACTACTTCTGGGATAGAGAGTGGGAAAGTCACCAGGATTCCTTATCCTAGTTGCTATTCAGTGACTGATAGAATGGATGTGGTGGTTCTCAGGTGTCCCCTTGATCAATTAGACGACAGACACTAAGGTCTCAAAACTTCACACCAGTTATCATTTAGGGAACATACCAAAAGAAAAACTAAAGGTTTTTTAATAAAGCATTGATGCTGAGTAAGTTAGCAAGGAAAGTTTTTGAACATAGTAAGGTTGGGCTGGGTTCCATTAGCACAGTTATTTAAAGCAAAAAAAATCCATTTACTTTGAGCTATTGCATTAATTGGAGATTGGAATTATGAACACCAAAATCACTTTAATGAACTGATTCCCAAAACTTGTATTTATACTGTGCTTATTACTTAGTAAAATCTCCCTAGCTGCTTCACAGGTGTGTTATGGAATAAAATTAGATATCCAGCCACGTGAGCAGATGTTAAGGCGGATAATCAAAAGCTAGACTGAAGAATTAGTTTTTAAAAGTGATTTTGAAGAAGGAAGGAGAAACCTTTGGTGGAGGAGTTTCAGTGCAGAGAAGAGAAATTGGCCAAAACTGGAGGAGCGCAGACATCTCAGAGACTTGTAGGCTGCAGGAGGGGTGAGAGCATGAAGGGATTGGAAAACATGAATTTGGAAACAAAACAGTGCAGTTGCATGAATGGTGGCAAAATGATGTCATGTAACAGTTTATTAAAAGATTAAAATGTCACTGTTAAAAGTATCACAGTTCACACTTAAAAAGGTGCAACTTCTGCAGCGGGAACTTCCTGGCAGTTAAAGTATCAGCTCTGGATTCAAAATTGACAGTGATCCAAAATAGCTGATGATTAATGGAATGGAAAGAAATGCTTTTCTGAATAACTGATTCATCCTCATGATGACTCTATTCAGATAATAAGGAAGAAATCACATGGAATTTCATTGAATGTAAAACAGAATAGTTCCAACCAGTCCATGGTTTCTTATGCCTGAAAGTCCTAAAGTTCATCATGGCAGCAACGTATTTGAATAGTTCACCAGCTTAATCTCATTAGCAGCATTCGGAAGGGTTTAGATGAAGTAGACGAGCTGAAGGCAGACAAGTGGATCTTCAACTAGCTATGAAATAATAAACAATGAACTATGAGATATGTATTGATGATGGATGAGTATTCATTGGCTGAAATGGAAGTCAACTATCCTAGAGGCACTTGATCATTATTTCAACTGAGTACTTTGGGGCTGTTGCATTTTCAGAGGTGAAACATTGAACAAAGGCCCATGTAGCTATTTGGAAAGACCCAAAAGATGTCATGACACTATCTGATGAAGGGCATGGGGGTTCTTCTGGTATCCTGTGAAACACTTAACATCAACCAGGACTGCCAGAAACAGAACAACTTGTCACTTATCTCATTTGCTATTTGCAAACTGACTGCTCTGTTGGAGGTACTCCAACATTAACTTTTCTTCAAGGAACTGTGTTGATTAGGATCCACTGAGCGATGTCCAGATATAATGACAACATCTTAACCATGCAAGTTGTTTATAGTGTTGTTTAGATCTGGGTACTTTGCCATTTTATGGGTAATGGGTAAGGCCATGCTTTAAAACATATTAAGATAGATTTTGGAAATCATATAAAATTTTTCATCTCTCATTATATTTCAATGGGAATAAAAATCTGGATAAACTTAATGGCTATCCAGTTACTTTCACCTGTATTGTACTAAGAATATGAAAGACCAAAGCAGGAGTAAAATACACAGCCCCTTAGAACATAGAACATTACAGCAAAGTACAGGCCCTTTGGCGCACGATGTTGTGCCGACATTTTATCCTGCTCTAATATCTATCTAACCCTTCCCTCGTACATAGCTTCCCATTTCTCTATCATTCATGTGTCTATCTAAGAGTCTCTTAAATGTCCCTAATGTATCTGCCCCCACAACCTCTGCCGCCAGTGCTCCACTGTTCAGTAAGACCATGGCTGATCTTCTTCTTTCATTCCATGTTCCTGCTAATCCCTATATATATAGATTTCAAGATTTTCCAAAAATCTTTCAATTCCAGCAACATAATTACTCCACAGCTGCCCCTATTGTTCAACATTCATAGAAACTTTAAATTGGAGCTTACTGGGCAAAAATGCTGCTGGATTTTTATAAGATATAAAATCTAGCTGGAGCTATAATGTCAAAGCAAGGAATAGCTCCAGAATGAAATTAATTAGAGTAGAATTCCAAAGTGGTTGAGTGTGACATCCTGTGGATTATTCTAGTACAATGTCAGAAGTGAGTTTTA
The DNA here is from genome assembly GCF_009764475.1 of Pristis pectinata. Lineage (NCBI taxonomy): Eukaryota > Metazoa > Chordata > Chondrichthyes > Rhinopristiformes > Pristidae > Pristis > Pristis pectinata. Next base: position 34,766,321 of record NC_067405.1, on the reverse strand, counting down.
AAAGATTTCAGGGATCTCATTTCTTCCTTGACCAGTAGGAACCTCCATTTGCACTTGACCATTAAGTAATACAGATTAATTGTAAAGATATGACGGAAACAGTATTTTCTGAACAGCAAAGGTACTTGTTGATGTGTTAGTAACAATATACAAACACACAGAAGTGACAGGAAAGTGCCTAACACAACCTAATGCCCAACAGCAGCATATTTGTTGCTCAAAGCCATGTAATCTCCAGAAAGAGGCCAAAAGCAGGGAAAATGTCAGCTCATTCCAGATAAATTAATCTGGAAACTTCCTCTTCGATACATTAGCTGATCAAAGATAATTTGGGGAACAATAGAAAAATATATGTAAGAAGAAGAAATGCTGGAAATACTCAGCAGGTCAGGTAGCATCTGTGGAAACAGAACCGGTTAACTTTTCAGGATCTCAGAGCTGAAAAATTAACTGTTTCACTTTCCATAGATGCTGTCTGGCCCGCTGAGTGCACTTTTTGTTTTCAGTTCAGATTTCCAGTATCTGCAGTTTTTTTTATTTTTAAAATCATTTATCTGACAGGATTAAATATTAATATTTAACGTACGTAGATTTCTAGGTAAGGGATTGTGTGCATTGGAGGAAACATTTTTTATTCCTTTCTACCTTCCATGTGGTACTAGGAAGGATTGATATTACACTTTGATTTTCACAATACAGTTGTCAAACTTGGTATGATATTGTCTGAAGTCTCTTGCTTATGTATTTTAAACAATTGTTTGCTGGGCAGGTGAACTATGGCAACCCATCCCTCATCCTCCTTTGATGGACACAGTTTATTTTCACACATGATTTAAATGGCCTAGCAGCAACTTTCAGGAAAAATCTTAAATGCCAATGCCATGTAGTTTCTGGCCGTTATGAGTTTTAATGACAAATCAAAAACCATTGTAAAGTTTGATGTGTTAATGGGCATTTTATTTTGTTCCCTACAGCTTTCTGTGCAACTATTCTAATGAGACATGTACAGAGGACCATGCAATGAATTAGCAAGGATTCCTGCTTGAACAAAATGATTGAATTTTCTTGAACTTGTACATAATTTCATAAGCATCCAAAACTGACTCATTGATTTTTGTCGCATATTATATGTGACGTAATGCGAGAGGAATGTTAAAATGGCTTCGAAAGTCTCATGCTTGTATATTTTAACAGTAGTTTGCTGGGCAAGTGCTTTATGGTACTTAAGCGCAACTCGTCCCTCATCCTCCTTTGTTGGGCACAGTTCATTTTCACGCATGATAGTTGAGAAAAAGAATTTCAGCTTTACTAACATTCGAACTCGGTCACTAAACCCACATAACTTCAATTATCTTATTAATGAGCCAAACAAATGTGAGCAAATTAACCCTTTCTTAGTCATTCTTGTAAGCACAACGCACAAAGAGTTTGATGCACGGCAGGCGATAAGGGAGACTTGGGGAGATGAAAACAACTTCAAAGGAATACAGTTGGTCACCTTGTTTCTGCTTGGGAAAAATACAGACCATGTTTTGAATGAGATGGTTGAGCAGGAGAGCCAAATTTTTCATGACATCATAGTGGAGGACTTTCTGGATTCCTATCACAACTTAACACTGAAAACTGTAATGGGTGTGAAGTGGGTAGCCAACTTCTGTTCAAAAGCCAAGTATGTAATGAAGACTGACAGTGATATATTTGTTAATATGGACAATTTGATCTATAAACTCCTCAAGCCAAACACAAAGCCCCGGAGAAGGTATTTTACTGGTTATGTCATCAACGGAGGGCCTATACGGGATGTTCGTAGCAAATGGTACATGTCCAGAGACTTGTACCCAGACAACAATTACCCACCATTCTGTTCAGGCACAGGGTATGTATTTTCTACAGACGTGGCCGAAGCTATTTACAAGACATCTCTTCATACCAGGATGCTGCATCTTGAGGATGTCTATGTTGGGCTATGCCTACGAAAGCTTGGTATTCATCCCTTTCAGAATAGTGGTTTCAATCACTGGAAGGTTTCGTATAGTCTCTGTAGGTATCGTAGAGTAATCACTGTACACCAGATATCTCCTGAAGAAATGCAGAGGATCTGGAATGAGATGTCAAGCAAAAAACATCTTCGTTGCTAAATGTAATATATCAAAGGTTTACAAGTGCTTCTAATTACCACTCAGTTTCCAATCAATAATCTGTGTCAATTCATCTTGAAAAATGATGAAAATGTTTTTACAACAGAAAAGTAGCTAAACTGTTCATTATGACACTCACCGTCACAGGTATAAATACTGAATAGTTTAGCCTAACAGGTAATAACTGTTATTACTGTCATAATTAGGAAATAAATGACATGTTCTTTGTACTGTCTAATTTAAGTAAAAATAAATTAGCTCTGCTTTAGTTCATGTTTAAAAAAAACATATGGGTGTCCAGGGATTAACAGTGCTATTGCTAAAAGTGATATCTATTTATACATTTATTGCTTATATAGTTATTACTTGCTTGAGGAATGTGCAAATGCCAAGGTTTTCAACTTAAATTTCACTCTCAGTAATTAAGTATTGCATCTAAATTACATCATGATGCAAAAACTGGAGCTCATAGATCCAGGGTAGTTTGGATTTGAAATACAAAATTTGCATATAGTGACATGCTTGGCTTTCATACTTAATTCATTTTAAATGGATATTACTGTCTTTTTTTTAAAAAAGGTGTCTAATTGCCTTGAATGTATTATCTATCATGCAACCAGTTGAAGTATTGCTAAAACATAGCATATTATCACTTGGTGCAGTTAAATATAAAATTTGCATTTTAATACATTCAATGTAAATTTAAATGACATATTTAGTTATAGTGTGAAAATAAGTTTTTAAACTGTGGATTGATCAACAGGTAATTGGGTGATTTTTTTTAATGGTGGCATTGTATGTATGCATATATGAAAGCATTTAACTATGTATGATATTAAAACTGTGCTGTCAGCTTATTTGTAGAACAGACTTAATAGCAATCATGTTAGTTGAGCTCTCTTATCAAGCTGAAAGTAGTTGGTATTGGTTTAAAAATAAGATTGAGCATATCAATCAACATTGAAATACAACATGCCATCAATAGGGAGATTGAATATTTTGCATTTTGTTATTGCTAGTGTATCCTATATAATTGAAAAAGCAAAAAAAAAATGCAGATGCTGGAAATCTGACATTAAGAACTGGAAATGCTAGAAATGCCCAGCAGGTTCAGGCAGCATCTGTAGAGAGAGAAATAGAGTTAATGTTTCAGGTGAGTGAGATTTCATCAGATTGCATTAGATAGCAGTATTCCTATGTAATGCTGTGTTATGAATGAAAACAGAGCACAGATTTTAATGTTTCAATAGCTATTTCAATAAACTGTTCACAAAGTCAGTTTTCTGTATTTACAGTAAGATGTTATTGAATTGTAAAATTTTTATTTTTTGCATTTGAGTGTATATTTTAGCCATGTAAATTATATTCAATTACAAACAAAAACTGGAGTTGAACAATCACAACTAAACAAAATCTGGTTGCTGTAAAACAGTGTGGTATCTATGGAACACTAAACATATTATTCTCAAATGTAAAATAGATCTGTTCTTAGTCTTGACTGTTTCAAAGAAACATAATGAAAATGTCATCTAAATGCTATATTTTGTGTTCGTTCTTTCAAATTGATGATTTGGTTGCAAGTGGTGTGTTTAGTGCCTCAAATTTAGATTTATCTCAAGTCAGGTTTTGTGGCAAATTACAAGCACAGTTGGTTAATGCAAAGTATTCCTTTTTTGTTAAACTTTTAAAAAGACCCTTATTTTATAGCCCTGAAAAAATTAGGTTTATTAATAATTAAAATTGATGTTTTAAGCATATATTGTTGGTATTATTAATGTTTCCAATCAGAATATTAATCCATTTCCTTCAGTGAGAAGGTCCACCGTCAAAATAGTTATTTCATAATTCCTTTTCTTTCCATTGAGGATAAGTTTATAAATTTCTACCAGCAAGGATTTTTCTTGGCAAGGGAACTTAATATTACCTGATATTTAGTTATTTACATTATTTGCAAAATATCCCCAATCAGTCAATTTAGCTGATTTATCTGTGGATTTTTAATTTTAAGTAAATTGTTAGCATTGAATGCTCTAATTTACCTAATGAAAGAAATTCTAACTTTAAGGTAAAATCTATTAAGAAATGCATTTAATATTAGCTATTGACTTAATTACTGTAATCAAAATGTAATTTGCCTTGATTATGCAGGGTCACAACCTAGCCAATCATTGTTGGAAATAAGTGATGCAAAATAAAAATGTATCAGACAATTAAAACCTGTATAAATTCATTAATGTATTAAAATACAAGTTATGTATAGAAGATAAATATCAGGCAATAGCAGAAAAAATGTGAAAAGTTAATATGTTTTAGTGATTTTATGAAAGTGATATTTTAATCATTGAGTAATGTTTAATTTATTAGTTATGGTACATTTGGATCACTTTCTATTGCTGATATCTGTTAAATATGTGCCAAAATGACTTCTCTGCTAACAAATATTAGAAATGAAAGTTATTCATAAATTCCAAATACCTACTATTGTAGTTATTGAAAGTTGTCATTATAGTTGTAATTTTTTAAAGAATTTAGCTTTTTTAAAGCATTGTCCAGTTGATTTGCAATCCAAAAATAAAAAAAAACTGAATTTGTAATCAATATTAATCATTTCTGTTTTTCCCCATTGGCTTGAACAACTTAAAAATTATCTTTCGTCATCATGATCGAGAAACTGTAACAATCGTGGAATCTGTCAGCATTCCTCGTCATTATCCTGTGAAGGTAACATCAGCACATTTAAACACAGAAATTTTGATAAGTTTACTGCACATGAGCATATCTTGCAGTCTTCACTTGGGTAATCAAAACTGAATCAGGAATTAAGGAGACACAGGAGATTCTGTAGATGCTGGAATCTGGAGCAACACGCATAAAATTCTAGAGGAACTCAGCAAGTTAGGCAGTATCTGTGGAGGGAAATAAACAGTCAAGGTTTTGGGTTGAGACCCTTCATCAGGAATTAAGAAGGGCAGCCGAAATAAATGGCGACCAAGAAGTCTTCTATGGACATGTAAATTGCAAACAGGTAGTAAGAGGAGACATGGGGCAGATTGGGAATAGAGTGGAAACTTATTCACGAAGGCAGGGAAAATGGCTAAAGTTTTAAATTAATACTTCCTATCTTTTTGCTTGGAAAAATATGCCATCATGGTGAAAGGAAAAGAGGTAGTTGGGTTTCTAGATGGGCTAAATTTGATAGGAGGCACTGGAATGCTGTTTATGCCAAAAGTATTTGTGTCATCAAGGTCAGATGTGATGTATCCTGGGTTGCTCAAAGAAGTGAAGTGGAATTTACAGAGATACTTGTCATAAATGTCTCAATATCTGTACCTACAAGGGCGGTGCCAGAGGATTTCAGCATTGCAAATGTAATGATAAATCCAGCAATCACTGTTTTGCCTCTATAGTGGGGAGCTTGTAGGAATTAAAGGAATGACCAATGAAGGAAAAAAGAATGTAAAGTCACTTGGACAAGTATGAATTAATTAATGGAATCCAGCATGGATTCTTTAAAAGTCAAATTACTTTTGACTAACCTGACTGAGTTATATGATGAAGTAATAGAGGGGTGTTGGGAACAATACAATTAATATGATATATGTGGATATCAGAAAGATTGAGGTACATGGAATAAAAGGAGCTGTGGAGGCATGAATAAAAAATTACCTTAATGATGGAAAATAGCATAATTTTTGTTTCTCAGACCAGAGAAAGGTAGTGCTGCTCCCTGAGGGTTATTTCTGTGACGCCTGCTTCCTGGTATATATTAATGATTTGCTTTGGTGTGTACAGGGAACAATTTCAAAATTTGCAGATGAGACAAAGTTTACAATTGCAGTGAACAGTGAGGGGGGGGGATAGACTTAAAGAAGAGGTAGACTGTTGGCATGCGCAGGTGTGTGGAAGATGAAATTTAATGCAGGGGTGTGTGATGTATTTTAATAGGAAGAATGAGAAAATGTGCAATATAAATAGAATAATTATAAAGTATGTACAGAGACACTTGGAGTACATGTGCATAAATATTTCAAGCTGGCAGTTCAACTTTTTTGTATATAAAAAGCTTAGGTTTCCATAGATTCAGTACATGATGTTTTTTTTCCCCAGACTTGTGCAGTTGAAAATTATTTTTCTCTGAATGAACTACAATGGCTTTTTCTGGGTCACTGCATGTCACTCTGGAAATTTGAGCAGGCATTATCACATCTCTGGTACATTGGATGATATTATTCCCTCTGCAGTATTCCTTTTGGTGTACTCTGGGACAATGTGGTCATGCTGTTAAGCACTGCATTGAGCTGCCTGCCATGTGAGTCAATAATTTCATCCTCAGCCTTCAGGTTATTTTCCATCCCTCCTCCCACCCACCACCACACCATAAACATCTCCTGCACGAACTCCCCATCACTCTCTGATTTGCCAGACAATGATTTTTTCTCTCTCTCCACTGTCATCACTATCTGAAACCCTGGTAGTATCTACATTCTTTTTCCTCCTTTCTATCCATCTGTATGTGCCAGCTTTACCCGACACCCCACCTCATCCCCCTCCAACCCCACCCCAGCCACAGTATTGTTTTGGAATAAATATCAATCATTTTCAAACTAACATAAAGAGCCTGTAGAACTATTGCCATATCATAAGACTTGGAATTTAAGCATCACTTGCTCTAAATATAGAGAGGATTTGCAGGCAAGTGTAAACATTAAAAATTACATTGTTTGAAAGGAGTGGGTTGCAGAAGGTAAAAACAAGTAATAAAGATTTAAATAAGTCGGTGTTAAATCAGTATTAGGATTTACTGAGGAAAAAAGTGGTCTCAGTTATGGATGAAAATGTGGGCTTTGTTGGATCCTATCCAGCTTAGCAAGGAATAAATCTCAAATGTAAGGTAGTCATTTATCTAGAGATGCGAGGAAGCAGTGGCAGAACATGAATCATTGATTTCTGTATAAGGTTATCTTGCCAGATTACAAAAGCCAAATGTACAATAAAGTCTCTCAGACATCACATCTCTGAATCCATCAAATATTGACATTATGACCAGGCCAAGGGCTGGATTTCATTGCTCGGTGAAGGGACTTCTGTTAGGTTCTGTTTAGAAACTTGTGACTTTAATACTTGAAGTTAATGTTAAAAATACAATCCATATATTAGCATCCAGAACACCCATGGGGAAATAACCAGTTGATTGCTTGACCCCACCCCCCACAAACCATCTATATATCATCTGATGGTATCCCAATCTTTTTTTTATTATTTCCTCCCCACTGCCCCGACGCCTTCTGGTGACAGCATGTTGACTATTGTGGCCACCAGCCAGCCTGCGCTTGACCTATCATACAAGTTCAGTGCTGCAAATGTAAAAGGAGCCAACAGTTCTTGAGGCCTTGTTGTTTTGCTCTTCCAGAGCACCCATTTGCAAGGAAATTATGATGAATATTTTATAAAATATTCAACAAGCTTAAACTGGTGTATTACATCCTGTTCTGTTCACTGCTCTATAGAAAGGATACAAAGGCCTTGGAAAGGATTCAGAAAAGTTTACCTGAACAGTCCAAGGGGTGGAAGACTTGTACTGCAGTTAAGGGCTGAAGAAGCTGGAAGATTTCTCCTTGGACAGAAAAGGCTGGAGCAGATGGGATATTTCACCTTACAGCAGAGGAGGTGTCGTAGAGGATGCTCAAAATAATGAGGCATCTGGGCATAGTGAAACTGGACTGGTAGAATAGCCAAGTATCAAATACCATAAATTTACTGAGATTTGCAATAGAAACAAGGTGCTGTAAGGATTTTTAAAATTTTAAAATGCAGCTAGTAATGAACTGGTGGAATACTGATGATGTCGGAGGTTGATTTAGTCATGCCCCTTAAGTGAATTAGATGAGTAATTAAAAGAAGGTAATTGCAGGGTCATGAGAGAAGGGCAGGTGAGTGGAATTGGTTGCAATGCTTTAACAGAGAACTAACCTAGGCTTGAGTGGTGAATGGCTTTTTTCTGTGCTGTTACCACTTTACAATTTGGGGAACTGTCTTCAAAGCTCAGAAGGAATAAATTCTGCTAAAGAACAAATGCAACACTAATCAGACAGCATAAGAGAATAAATACATCAGGAAAAAATTAAAGATCGGACAAGTAACTTCCTCTATATGGCAAAGGAGGAAGAGCATGACAAGGGACAAGACAAGGATATTGGCATGAGTTGTAGAAAAGTCAGCAAAACAATTTAAAATGACAAAGAGAAACTGTGAAATTAAGTTATCAAGGAATTTAAAATATAGTAAAATACTTCTGAAGAAAAATGTTGCTGCAGTGCGAATATTCTACTGTGGGATGGATGAGATTTGACAACAGTGAAATGGCAGAAATATCAGATAATCTCTTTACTTCAGGGAAGCAAATCAGGTGAATGTGATATCAGAAGATGAGATGAGAAATTATATAACTGCACTTAAAGTAAAAGAAGCACTACTTTAAAATACTTTGTTCTGATGAAATATGTCTGTGCAATTTAAAGGAAGCTAAGAGATAATAAAAGCACTGTTACACAATTAATATTTCATTAGAAAAAGATGTAGTGCTAGAGACCTGTCAGGCAGCTATATAGAAGAATGTGAACAGAACTTGTCCATGGAAGTAAAGACCAATGAGCTTAAGTAAGATGGAAGGAAATATGTTGCAATTTCTGCAAGGGCAAAAGAGAAAAAACAACTGGAAGCCAATGAACAATAAACACAGATTTCATAGTTCAGTTTTGCTAAACTAACCTAAATGATTCTTTTTTGAAGACTATTGAGATTGGGCAAGGGTATGCAATTACTGTATTTAGAATTCCAAAATGCTTTTGAGAAGGTTGCACATAATCAATTAATAAATGAGGTCAGACCGTTTGGAGTCAGCGGATATCTGGCCGGCTTCATGGCATAAAGCAAGCAGGTAAAAAAAAAGCTAATCTAAACAGTAGAAGTTTTATGAAGTTCAGTGCAACTCATTTGTATTAATGATTTACATTTTGGAATTGAATGCAATTTCCAAATTTGTGGATGGAGCAAGAAAATACAGAAGAGATCTGCAACCAATTGTAAATATATCAATGATATTTTGCAGAATAGACTTGTGTTTTTCTTCAATGTGAGTTATAAAATTTACATAACAAAAGGCAATGTTACAAATGACTTAGAAAATAAGATCTAAATGGGATGAGGGAACAAAGGAATCAGAGGACATAGAACATATAACATAGAACAGTACAGCACAATACAGGCCCTTTGGCCCACAATGTTGTGCCGAACCTTAAACCTCGCCTAAGACTATCTAACCCCTTCTTCCCACATATCCCTCTATTTTAAATTCCTCCATATACTTATCTAGCAATCCATTGAATTTGACCAATGTACCTGCCTCCACCACCGCCCCAGGCAGCACATTCCATACACCAACCACTATCTGGGTAGAAAACCTTCCTTTGATATCTCCCTTGAACTTCCCACCCATTACTTTAAAGCCATGCCCTCTTGTATTGAGCATTGGTGCCCTGGGAAAGAGGCGCTGGCTGTCTACTCTATCTATTCCTCTTAATATTTTGTACACCTCTATCATGTCTCCTCTCATCCTCCTTCTCTCCAAAGAGTAAAGCCCTATCTCCCTTAGTCTCTCCTCATAATGCATATTCTCTAAACCAGGCAGCATTCTGGTAAATCTCTTCTGCACCCTTTCCAACGCTTCCACATCCTTCCTATAATGAGGCGACCAGAACTGGACACAGTACTCTAAGTGTAGTCTAACCAGAGTTTTGTAGAGCCGCATCATTACCTCGCGGCTCTTAAACTTGATCCCATGACTTATGAATGCTAACATCCCATAAGCTTTCTTAACTACCCTATCCACCTGTGAGGCAACTTTCAGGGATCTGTGGATATGGACCCCCAGATCGCTCTGCTCCTCCACACAACCCAGAATCCTGCCATTAACTTTGTACCCTGCCTTGGAGTTTGTCCTTCCAAAGTGTACCACCTCACACTTCTCCGGATTGAACTCCATCTGCTACTTCTCAGCCCAGCTCTGCATCCTATCAATGTCCCTCTGCAATCTTCGAAAAGCCTCTACACTATCCACAACACCACTGACCTTTGTGTCGTCTGCAAACTTGCCAACCCACCCTTCTACCCTCTCATCTAAGTCATTAATAAAAATCACGAAAAGTAGAGGTCCCAGAACCGATCTTTGTGGGACACTGCTAGTCACAGCCCTCCAATTTGAATGCACTCCCTCCACCACGACCCTCTGCTTTCTACAGGCAAGCCAATTTTGAATCCACACGGCCAAGCTTCCCTGGATCCCATGCCCTCTGACCTTCTGAAGAAGCCTACCATGTGGAACCTTGTCAAATGCCTTACTAAAATCCATGTAGACCACATCTACTGCACTACCCTCATCAATCTGTCTGGTCACCCTCTCAAAGAACTCTATCAGGCTTGTGAGACATGATCTGCCCTTCACAAAGCTATGCTGCCTGTCCCTGATCAGACCATGATTCTCCAAATGCCCATAGATCCTATCTCTGAGAATCCTTTCCAGCAGCTTGCCCACCAGAGACGTAAGGCTCACTGGTCTATAATTCCCTGGAATATCCCAACTACCTTTGTTGAATAAGGGGACAACATTTGCCACCCTCCAATCCTCCGGTACCATTCCCGTGGACGACGAGGACTCAAAGATCCTAGCCAATGGTTCAGCAATCCCTTCCCTCGCCTCGCGGAGCAGCCTGGGGAATATTCTGTCAGGCCCCGGGGATTTATCTGTCCTAATATTTTCTAACAGCTCCAACACATGCTCTCTCTTGATATCAACGTACTCTCAAACATTAACCTCACCAACACTGTCCTCAGCGTCATCAAGGCCCCTGTTCTTGGTGAATACTGGAGAAGTATTCATTGAGAACCTTACCCACTTCCACAGCTTCCAGACACATCTTCCCACCATTGTCTCTAATCAGACCTACCTTTACTTCTGTCATCCTTCTGCTCTTCACGTAAGTGAAAAAAGCCTTGGGGTTTTCCTTATCCCTACTCACCAAGGCCTTTTCATGTCCCCTTCTTGCTCTCCTCAGCCCCTTCTTAAGTTCCTTCCTTGCTACCCTATAATCGTCAAGAGCCCTATCTGATCCCTGCTGCCTAAACCTTATGTATGCTGCCTTCTTCCTTCTAATTAGATGTTCACCTCTTGCCACCCATGGTTCCTTCACCCTGCCATTCTTTCCCTGCCTCACCGGCACAAATTTATCCCTAACATCCTGCAAGAGATCCCTGAACAATGACCACATCTCCATAGTACATTTCCCTTCAAAAATGTCATCCCAATTTGCACTCGCAAGTTCTAGCCTTATAGCCTCATAATTTGCCCTTCCTCAATTAAGTATCTTCCTGTCCTCTTTGCTCCTATCCTTGTCCATGACAATGCTAAAGGTTAGGGAGCAGTGGTCACTGTCCCCCAAATGCTCACCGACTGAGAGATCTGTCACCTGACCCAGTTCATTACCTAATACTAGATCTAATATGGCATTCCCTCTAGTCAGCCTGTCAATATACTGTGACAGTAATCCATCCTGGACACACTTAACAAACTCTGCCCCATCTAAACCTTTGGTACTACGCAGGTGCCAATCAATATTTGGAAAGTTGAAGTCTTCCATGATTACAACCCTGTTATTTTTGCACCTTTCCAAAAGCTGCCTCCCGATCTGCTCCTCAGTATCCTTGCTGCTACCAGGGGGCCTATAGAATACTCGCAGTAGAGTAACTGCTCCTTTCTTGTTCCTAACTTCCACCCATACTGACTCTAGAGAGGATCCACGCTTTCTACAGCTGTAATAGTATCCCTGACCAGTAACACCACCCCTCCTCCTCTTCTGCACCACCCCCCCCCCACCCCGTCCCTTTTAAAACACTGAAATCCTGGAATATTCAGTATCCATTCCTGCCCTGGTGACAGCCAAGTCTCTGCAAGAGCCACAATATCATAGTTCCATGTACTTATCCAAGCTCTCAGTTCATCACCCTTATTCCTGATGCTTCTTGCATTTAAGTAAATGCACTTTAGCCCATCCACCTTACTACTTTTATACCCTATACTCTGCTTCTCCTTCCTCAAAGCCTCTCTATATGTTATATCTAGATAAATGAAAGGAGCAACAAGAGTTAATAAGGCCAGTTGAGATGAAAGCATATCAAGTTTGGTCAAATTTGCAGTACTGCGTAAATTTCTGATTTTGTTATAAAAACAATAAGGATGCACTCAGAGGGTTACAAAAATAGTTACAAGGATGATATCTGAATAGAAGAGTATATCTCTTAGGCTGAGTTTCTTTCCTTAGGCTGAGGAGTGACCCAATAAAGGTCTTTAGAACCATGAAATGTGATGGATGAGTCAGAGAGTGTCCCCAATCTTCAGGTAGCTTTATAAAATGACACAGAAGATGCACACCAGTGGGAATGGCAGCTGTATTTCTTGGTGACTAATGCTTTTACCAATCTCTTGCTTTTGATGCACAGTAGCAGGTGACAGCCAGTTTACATTGTACTTCAGACACAAGAAATTCTGCAGATGCTCGAATCTGGAGCAATACACAAAAAGTGCTGGAGGAACTCAGCAGGTCAGGCAGCATCTATGGAGGGAAATAAACAATTGACATTTGGTAGACTTTTTTGTTTATTGCATTTTACTTCAGTCAGGTTTGTTGACATTTTTAATAATTAATTTTGTGTTACCTTACAATCAATGAAGTAAAAGATTAAATAACACTTTGTACATTGCAGGTTTCTCAATGGATCAAGGTAAGTTTAGTTCACAAAAACACTTTATTGTGGGGTCAGTGTGGATTTTAACTTCGATGGGAATAAGGCCACAATGGAGTTAAAATGGGTTGCTGGCCCACATAGTATGTTCACTGCTCTGCCATAATTTTTTTCTAAGGTTCTTTACTGGTTGGCTCAGGAGTCTGCCTGAATCAGTGTGACCTTCTGAGGCAATTTATGTGGCCTTCTGGTGTGTTTATATCCATTGAGAGGATGGTGGAAGAAGCCTACTATAATAAATGGTAATATTATTTTGTGGATCCTGAAGAAGTACTCCTCTGGACCACACAATTATAATCTTGGCTTCTAGGGCCTTGGTCTCAAACATTCTGCTCTACCCTGTGATCATAACCCATCACCTTGAGTACTTGAATTTCTTGTCTGGCTGGGAAAGTTAGCTGGCATCCAGTATTCTGTCCAAACCTATGAAAGTCATGATTTATTTACAAGGCGGGGTCTTTAAATTGGAGCACAGCTTCCCCTGGTATTGTTAGCAGTCAGCCACCCCATTTTTAAAAACTGACCCTTCTCCCCTTTGGAAGGTTGTGGAGGCTCAATCATTGGCTGCATTTGAAACTCAGATTGATTGATTTCTGGGATATTGCAGGAAAATGGTGTTTACATGTGAGATCAATTGTGGTCAGTGAATGGCGAGTGATCAGAATGATCAGTCAGCAGGGGCTGAATGATGTACTCCTGCTCCTGTTTCTTCTTATGAGGCAGCTGAGTGGGTCATGTGGGGTGGGAAAGGATGGGCAGGACATTAGCTCCTTTGGAAAATTAAGGTTCACTTTTGAGTAGGAAATGTGTATTTTATTTTTCTATGCTAATTTTACATTCCTCAGTTTTTCCAACTGGGACATTATGGGAGTACTTTGAAAGGGAAGAATTGGACTTCATTAGTGTGTTAAAGGATAAAGATACTTAATTCTAGAATTGTGTATGATATGGCATCACTTGCATAAAGAGTAGGTCACATCTAGTTGTCACATCCAATTGTCCTTTCTAGTCTGTATTTGACTACTTAACATACTAATGCATGATACATGAGATAATGTAATAAATGTAAATTTGAATCACCAATTCAATCCTTGTTTCTCTCAAATTAACTTAAGCGGTCAAAGTCCAAGGAGGAATGAAACTGCCATGTGAAAAGCCTTTCTTAAAAAATCAGGAGCAATAGTCAGAAGGAACAAATCTATCATTGTTAATTTCTGGTATGATCCAAAATATTGAGATCTTGGAAAACACATATCCTGTCCCTTTCATGGTAGGACATCTTGGGATCCAGGAAGTGACAGAATTTTGAATGTGCTGGTGTTGCTCCAAGGTAGAAGTGGATAAACCAGTTAAAGGGAGTAAGCCTCAGGAATGAGACAGTCTTTGAGTATATACATGTGGGTGTTTATTACATGTGTATACTCCTGTTTCAAAAATAAATCCTTTACTGCAAGAACCAAGATCTATAAAGCACTTATAAAGGTATCATTCCAGTGTCAGTAACCACAATTTATTATCAAAGACTTTGAACTCATGACTGTCACAAGTTTCTGTCAACTTGAGCTTCAAGACGTGTAATGAAAAAATTATGCAGGAACAAAATGAGTGAAAATGTGGAAAGGTGTTGGCTGCCTTTCCTGATTTCAATCCTTTCCAATTAAAATGGAACAGAGGTCCTGAAATCCAGATATTCTTATTAAACGAGTCCTACCCACCCAAAACAGGCTTGGACCCAAAGCATCCTGCAGATGGCCCATGTTATAGGACTGCACACATCTCATGATTAATGGGATGGTTAACCCTATTTTAGTGGCATTATTACCAGGCAAAACAATTAAAATTGATCTTGAGTCAATTAAATGGGGAAAACAGGGATCACAGAGAAACGAAAGCAAAGGATAAGCATAATTTTAGGTTGCTAGTTTATTAGCAACAGAGTACTGTTATAAATCGTCCTGATGCTGGGTTTCAACTTGAAACGTTGACAATTCCTTTTCCCACTCACATTTGCTGCTCAACCCACTGAGTTCCTCCAGCAGATTGTTTGTTACTCAACATTCCAGCATTTGCGGTCTGTTGTGTCTCCAGAGTACTGAATAAGCTGGGGTTGGTATGAGGTGAGGTGGAACCAGTGATAAAGGTATCAGAGAAAGTCTATATTTAGGATTAGCTTGTCAGTAATAATACATTCTTGGTCACTGTGCATTCATTAAAAGGGACAAGGTTTTTTATTTACTAAACATTTGAAGCCAGGATTTGAGTGAAAACAAAGAGTGATCTTCTAAAATATGCTGCAGCAATAAAATATTCACAAATTTACTGCAAATTTCAAGTGTTTAATTTATAAGCATGCTTTTAAAAATATCTTTGGCAAAGTTTGAAGGGCAGTTTTATGATTTCATGCTCCATTGGGGAACCCTGCCAAGAATGGAAATCCTGCATAATAAGTACATGACAAAATGTCTGATCTATGACACACAAAAAAACAGGGTTCCCTGCCAGGAACACAGTGAGAAAATGAAATGATAAATTCATAGAATTTTCAGGTGGTTAAAAAAAAACAACTTTAAGGGATCATTGTGAATCTTATGATGTATTTTGCTGTCAAAATTTGATCGGGCTATGTGATTGCAACATAGGAAAAGCATTTTGCAATAATGTCAAGAACTTTTTAACCTTGATATTGAGTAATGATATGGATATTGCTTCATGTCAAATATTTGTTTTGAAATACACCTGGATATGTGAGCATCTGTATTTCAATTTAAGTCCCGAACATTTGGTGTCCCAGTTTACAGCTATTAATTATTATATTCTTGACAAATGAAATATTATGTGCAGAGTCTATTCAAGAATTTTTTAACAGTCAATGTCTTTTTTTTCCCTAAGCAAATGCTTGTTAAATTAAACCAGGAAGATTAGTCAAATTGTTCCCACTAACAAACCATTGATCCATCCACAAGTATACTTGGGGAACATTTCTTTAAAGTGCACCTCAATGATCAATAGAGCAGGAGAGTTAAGTGGTACAAGTAAGATTGTTCCAGAATAAGCCATGTGCTGCAGCCACATATCAATGGCAGAACCATGACACAAGTGGCAGTGAATGGCACTTCTTATGCTTTCAAAGTTTCCAAGCTGATGCTTGGGAATATTGGCAATATTTCTCAATTTACATACAATAGGGAAATTACAGAGACTCCAGGAGAGAGTTGAATTCACCATCTTTGCATTTAAAATAGAACAAATGGATTTGCCAGAATTATAGGCATCCCAATGTACAGGAAGCCAATGACATTCATCTTGATTGCCCCACATTTGGAATCCTAAGAGATTCAAGATTTCATCCCTGAATGTCTGCAACCAGATGCAGAGGTTCAGGAGCCATTGCCAAACATCCACTGAGAAGTCATGATTCACATTCCTCTGTGCCCTCTATCTTTGACCCTCCACACCGGACCAGAGTAGCTCTTTGCTAACAAGGGCTTCTCGTTGACTGGCTTCTGACTCCATTCTGAAGCCCATACAAGTGGAGAATACTCACACAGTTTGATCCACGTTGCCTCTCATGATTTGATTGGTTTGCTTCCAGTACCTGAATTACTCTGGAATTACAGCAGAATGGGTCTCCAGATTCATGTTTGCATGTTGTGCCCTTTGCAACCTAGCAATATCGTGTAGAACAGTACAGCACAGGAAAAGACCCTTCGGCCCATGATGTGTGTGCCGAACATGTGCTCAGTCTTTCCCAGAAGTGGTGGGGCTGGTGATGGACTTAATGCGCATCGAGGAGAAACTGCCCCAATGGTTAGAATCACATCATGCACAGAAGGAAAATGGTTGTGGTTGTTAGAGGTTAATCATCCCAGCATGGGAGGATGAGAAGACCTTGGGAGCTTGTTTTTCACTGAAGTATAGGACAACTAATCAGACAATGATTTCAATAAATAAATGTCCACCACAATTCCCATCTTGCCTTTCCTCTGTTGCTAGGCATCTCGGTGTCTTATTGAACACACTATATTAAACCACACCAAGTTAGCATTCCAAACCACATTACATCCAATCACAACAAAGAAAAAATCAATTAATTACCTTTATGCATTCCCTTAGAGCCTGTCTTCATTGTTCAGTTGTCTGTTCTAATGCTTGTGTTCACTGCCAACCCCATGAACAAGGCTGCTGACCTGCATGGTAGAGATTCCATGTGGTTTTGGAGGATGGCCTTGAACAACACTGCACCTAGAAGCCCAGCTTCAGACTGCATGCTGTTGCCTTGAGTGGTAGAATCTGGACAGACAGTTATCAGCAAGGGTACTGGTGGAGATCCAGTGGTGGGAGCGTGAATGCTGGTCGCCTGGTATGGAGGCTCCAATGTGCAGGATCGAAAGAGGCCGCAGAGGGTTGTAGACTCAGCCAGCTACATCACGGGCTCCACCCTCCCCGTCATTGAGGACATCTTCAAGAGGTGGTGCCTCAAGAAGGCAGCATCCATCAGCAAGGGCCCCTCACCACCCAGGACATGCCCTCTTCACATTACTACCATTGGGGAGGAGATACAGGAGCCTGAAGACCCACACTCAATGTTTCATTAACAGCTTCTTCTCCTCCACCATCAGATTTCTGAACGGTCTATGAACACTACCTCGTAATTCTGCTTTTGCACTATTTATTTATTTTTGTAACTTATAGTAATTTTTATGTCTTTATGTCTTGCACTGTACTGCTGTCAGAAAAAAAAAAATTCATGACATACGTCAGTGATAATAAACCTGATTCTGATAAACTTTCAAGGCCCCTTTGAGCATTAGTACTCAAACCATAAAGGCAGTGGACCAGTTTCAACTGCAGCACTCAAATAGCTGATTGCTTCTGCTGCTGTATGATGTTTAGATTTCAAGTGATGAAGTAGAGTTGGACTCCACTTCTGTGCTGGTGGACTTTGTGACAAATGCACTATGAAAATCTTTGGGTAAGGTTGCAAACATATGTGCATAGAATTGTTACGAACCAGCAACAAAAGAAACACACTGACTCATGTATAAGTGTTAAAAACTATTTTATTAATAACTGCTTATGGTAATAAGAAAAATAAAAGCAAATATGTTAGAAGTAAAAATGTTAGATCTTAAACATTAACCCCAAAAACTAAACTCGAAGTGTGTGTGTGTGGCAAGTTCCCAAACTCCAAGTCCAGGAATAGTTCTCAAAGTTCAGTTCAGCAAACTGTAAGGTGAAACGTGAGCAAAGGCTTCTTCAACAACCACCGTTCACTGAACACAAAACGTAGAGAGAAAATAGAGAGTAATTACAAAATCCAAATGTTCTATGATGGAACCCCTACGACACATCAGTGTCTTCTCAGTAGTGACTACTCCACTGCTTTGTTCCGAAGTATCTGCCACCCTAAAAAGCATTTGAATCATGGCCGTCCACACAAATACCTGTTTCCCACTACAGGTTAACAACAAAGTGGACTCCACTGCTTTGTTCCAAAAATCCATACGTGGATTGTAGTGACAGACACAGTTATTGTTTTTCATCCATCAATACAGAGACCAGCAGGCAGGTGTCTCTCTCTCTCTCTCTTCTCCTCTGACTGACTCCAACTGTCTGCTCCACCAACGTCATTACGTCCTTATCTTCTGTTGACATCATCACGCCACACACACACACCACTATGCCCTATCTTAAAGGGACATTCACCAAAAGTAACCTAGTCCGTAACAGAATTATGAGCAGAGTTAGCCCTCAGCTCCTCAGCTCAATAAAATTACAGTTGCTGTAATTGTAACCTCAACTCTGCAATCCTGCCTACCCCATAACTTTTCACTCTCTTGCTTATCAAACATTCTTCTACCTCTGCCTTAAAAATATTTTAAAAAACTCTAGTCCGACTACCCTTTGAGGAAAAGATTTCCAAAGACTCATAGCCATCAGAAAATGTTTCTTCTCATCTGTCTTAAGTAGGTGACGCCCTTATTTTTAAATAGTGATTCCTGGTTCCAGATTCTCCCACAAGAGGAAACATCCTCTCCACATCTGCCTGTTAAGATGACCCAGGATAATAAATAAAAACAGGAAATGCTGGAGGCACTTAGCAGATCATCTGTGGAATGATGTGATGTTAAGATGATTGATGAAGTGGTGCTTTCTTGAATTATCTGCAGCTTATAAATCAGAAAAGTCTATAGACCATGGGGAAAGTGGGATGTGAAGAGAAGGATTAGAAGTGAGATACCGTTTTGTTCAATTGTCTCCACACTCTCACCGGCCATTGACTCTGATGCCCATCTAGTAATTACTAAGACATTTGTTTCCAGTGGATGAGCCCTGATAACCTTAGTTCTCTCTATCACTTTGTTGCTGCTGGATCAGATTTTATGTCTTCTCCTGAGAGAGAGGATATATCAATAATACTTATATCTGTTGCTGGGTGATGTGACTGCCCTGATTGAATTACTCAGTGTATTTAGAAACATAGAATCGTATAACACAGAAGTAGGCCCTCTCGGGCCACCTCATCCATGCTGACAGTGTTGCCCATCTATGCTAATACCATTTGCCTGCATTAGGCCCATATTCATTTATGTCTTTCCTATCCAAATAACTGTCCAAATTCCTTTAAAACAATTGTATTTACCTATACCACTTCTTCTGGCAGCTAGTTCCAGATAACCATCACCCTCTGTGTGGAAAAACTTACCCCTCAGGTCTCCTTTAAAGTTCTCCCCCTCAGATTAAACATGTGCCCTCTGGTTCTAGATTCCCTGCCCGGGGGAAAAAAACTCTGACTTTCTATACCCCTCATAATTTTGTAAACCTCCACAAGGTTAAGGCTCTGCCATTAAGCTATCAGCCTCCTGCATTCCACTGAAAATAAAACAAGCCTATCCCATCTCTCCTTATAGCTACAGCCTCCATTCCAGGCAACCTCTTAATGACTCTTTTGTGCACTCTCTGTTGCTACCACACCCCTCCTCCGGTGTGATGCCTAGAACCATGCACAATACTCCAAATGCAGTTTACCAAATATTTTATACAGCTATAACATGATGTTCCAACCCTTATATTCAATGCCTCAGCCTGTGTAGGCAGGCATACAAAATGCCTTCTTCACTACCCTATGCACCTGCATCACCACTTTCAGCAAGCTATGGATTGTACATCAATATTCCAAAGGTCTCTGCCATTTACTCCATATATACCACGAGAATTTGACTTCCCAAATTACCTCACACTTGTCTGGATTAAATTCCATCTGCCACTGAACCACCAAACTTTTGCAACTTATGTCCACTTTGACAACTTTCCTTGCTATCTATGACTCCACCAATTTTCATATCATCTGCAAACTTACAAATCAGACCACCCAGATTCTATATATTACAAGCAACAAAAGTCCCAGCACTGATCCCTGCAGTACATCGCTTGTTACAGATTTCCAGTCAGAAGAACATCTTCTCTTCCTATCGCCTAGCTAATTTTGGATTCAATTTGCCATCGTGCCTCAGAACCCTTGAGCCTTAAACTTCTGGATCAGCCTATCATGTGGGACCTTGCCAAAGGCCTTAGAGTCCATGTAAACCATAACTACCATTCTATCTTCATCAATTTTCTTAGTTACCGCCTCAAAAAACTGAATCAGATTTGTGACAGATGATCTCCTCTGCACAAAACCATGCTGACTCCTCTTAATCAGTCCCTTCCTTTCCAAGTAAACATAAATCTTGCTCTCCAGAGTCTTCTACAACAACTTCTGTACCACTGATACAAGTCTTACCAACTAGTAGTTTTCAGGCTTATCCCCACCACCCTTTTTGAACAAGGGGACAATATTAGCTATCCTCCAGTCTTCTGGTAGCTCACTCATGGCTACTAAAGATACAAAATTCTCTGTCAGAGACCCAGCAATCTTCTCCCTTGCTTCCCTTAACATCCTGGGATAGATCCCAGCAGGCTCTGGGGAATTATCCACTCTAATATTCTGCCGTATTTCTAACACTTCCACCTTCCTGAAGCAGACATGCTCCAGGATATCAGCATACCTCTCCCTTAACTCTTCAGCCTCCACATCCCTTTCTCTGGTGAATACCGATGAGAAGTATTCACTTAAGACTTCACTCACCTCCCATGGCTCCACATATAAAGTTCCCTTTTTGTGCCCGAGGGAACCTACTCTTTCCTTAAGTCCCTCTTGCTTTAACTACACTTAGAAAAGGTTTGGGGGTTTTCCTTAATCCTACTTGCCAATGTCATTTCATGGCCCTCCTAACTTATTTTTTTAAGTTCTCTCCTACTTTCCCTATAAACCTCAAAGGTCTCATTCAATACCAATTTCCTGTACCTGACATATGCTTACTTTTCTCTGTTCAAATCTTCAATATCCTTTGTTAACTAAGATTCCATTATCTTACCATTTTTACAGGGACATGCTGACTCTGAACTCTTACTATCTTGCCTTTAAATGCCTCCCACTTATTGGATGTTCTTTACATCTCTACCAGCTATTCACAATCTACTTTCAAGTTCTGTCTTGCGCCTTCCCCCAGTTTAGGGACCTATCTTGAGGACCAGCCTTAATCTTTTCCATGACTACCTATATAAACTGTAAAATGTGAGTGTGAGAATTGGTTTTAAGCATGTGAGGATCAGGTGACAACTTATGAAAATAGGACCCCAGACCTGACTGATAAAGATTATTGATGATTAATTATGAGGGTGTTTTGCATTGAACAATATGTCAGACTGGCTATTCAGTGGGTGTGAGATGGAATTTGATGATCTGTCCATTAATCCTAACCACACATGGAGGAAATTCAACTTCTTATTGCATTTTATTCATCCCCTCAATGCTTAACAATCCACATCTATTTCAGTTAGTGTCTTCCCACTGGCAGTAATTGTCTGGAAGTAGGGGTCCTCTCTTCACCACTTCCAACAAGACATCCAAAGTCACTTTGAAAAATCAGATCACCTGCTCTCACCCATGCCCCATCATCTGTTTCAGCAGACAGCCAAAACCTCTCGAACGACATCCAGCAGATCCAGTAATAAGATATCTCCCACATAAAGGTGCAGGCTGGTTTTAATTATCCCTGCCTTGTTTCAACTGCTACCAAATAGGGCTCTGTGGTGATACATCAAGCTAATAAATGCCTTTCTTTTCTGTCAGTTATAAAAATCATGTGAATGAAGTCATAGCATAAATTTTGTGTTTGTTTTGCACCAGTCCAAATGGCCAAGAGTTAATTGTCTGTCTTAATCTTCTTAAATCTTGCTTTTGACATGGCTGTTTTGATGAAACCTGACGAAGATGATTAACCATTCACTAATCGTGAACTTGATGTTAATTTCTGTGGATACTTCTTTGAACACACAGCAACACTGAAAGGTGCAGATATCACTCTAGGTCACTGAATAACCACCAACAGAACACTGCAGCAAAGTTCAAAGCTAGTCACAGTCACCAACTGGTACTAACTGAGGTTACAAACCATTACATCTTTACTGGTCAATTCAGCACCAGAGTATTGCTATTTGATTTGGACAAATAGTTATCACATGGACCTCACTGATGCCCATTTAAAATCACCGATGCATGCATTGACTCCAGCCTTAAAATCAATAAATGCTGAATGGTTCCTTGCCCTTGTGCACTTTGATCTGCCATAATTTGATTCTAATCAAGCATTATCAGACTGCAGTCAATTAATAGCTAAACTTGCAGCCTCAATTAACACGCATTTGGAGAATCATTGCAACAACCAATTTAAATTTTGTCGATCCTACTGGCCTGCCAAAAAAAAAGGCACGGATCACAGACAACCAATAATGTGCTGGATGGACTCAGACTCACATGATAGAATTGAAATTAGTAACTTATCCAAGGCCCACTAAAAGACCCAGTATTTGACTTCTGGTATAGGGCTTGGTAGAGAGCTCTATTGCTATAATAGCTGTAAAGTATTGGTATTGGTTTATTATTGTCACTTGTACTGAGGTACAGTGTAAAACTTGTCTTGCATACCGTTCGTACAGATCAATTCATTATTGTGCATTGAGGTAGTACAGAGTGCAATGAGGTAGTTCAGGGTAAAAACAATAACAGAATACAGAGTAAAGTGTCACAGCTACAGGCTTAGAAGTGTCACAGTTTCACCCACCTTCAATTGCTTGTGATGCAAAGTGATTATTGAGAGGTGAGATGCAAAAATACAAACATTAGGATGCAAATGTGACAGCCTGACAAGGGAAGGAATGACATTGATAAATTAAACAGTTTTAGGCTAAAGCTCCAGTCCAAGTTTGAACATTTGAATTGGGTGACTATAGTAATGAGGGAGTGCTTTAAAACATCTTTTCTCATCTTTTACCTGATACATAAAACTGCAATTCCATTTGAAAAACAGGGAATTCTTCTAGCTGTCTGGTCAACAATTATCCATCCACTAGTTCATGTTTAGGAGTTTACTGTGTGTGGAATGGCTGCCATGTTTGTCTACAAGTAACTGAAATGTGCTTTAATTGTCTGTAAACCATGGCACATTTTTAGGACTTAAAAAGATGCAAAGTGTTTTATTTTAAGTATCTTTTGTTGAAAATTATGTTGAACTGAAAAAAGCTAGTTTCCCAGAATGATCCAGGTACAGATGTGACTTTTGGCTCCATCCAGAGGAAATTAGGCTTTCAAAAATGCATTTTAAAAAATTATGTGTGTAAGCAATTTTTTTAAATGACAAATTTCTGGCACTGGCTATGTTACTTATTATGACTGCCAGAAACAATGGATGTATAAAAATGCACAATTCTGCTTGATAGTAATTCAATATTCTTGCCTTCCTTCTTGGCTGTGGATCTATTTCTCCATGCTCTGCTTGTATAGATTAGAATTAACTAGCCAAAGATTCTGAAATAACTATTTTTTTTCCCCGACTGCTTGGTACATTGTGACTTGTTTGCATCTACTGAATTTCCTGAGGCTATAAACTAAAAAATGTCCTTTCTTTCTAACTAACAAAAAAGTGCATGACCTTAGTTATGCAGTAAATTGTACTGCCTTCAGGATATTTCTGTTTCAGATAGTCTGTTCACAAGTACTTTGTGCTTTGAGGTGATTCGAGGTGCTGGTTTATGTTGCATGACTTGTGTTGCCCTTTGCACAGAAAGGATTATGGAGACTATCTTCAGGGAATTGTCTGGAATCACTTAAATACAAAATTATAAAATTATTTTCCTTGATGTTAGTGGTGGAACATACAATACATTATAGTATCTGTATGCTTTTTAGCTTCATTTCTATGTGTTCATTTCCAGTTTTCATCTTGTGCTTCAAATATTTAACAGCAGTAACCACATTCTTTGAGCGTAGGTACTGAATTGTTATATTTCATCAGCAGTTGAACTAAAAATTGTTTGCAAAACTTGTAAATGAGGAAAAAAAATGAATTTTGATTACATTAGAATTGTAAAACTATTTTAATTACATGTTGCTTAATTAGATTTTAATTCTATGCATTATTTTTATCATTAGAAACAGAATAACTGAGGGGAATGACACATGGGCTTAGTATACTCCAGTGAGAGGTGGATTTCAAACAAAAATAAATACAATTACGATTCCAATTGTTACGTGATAGACACCATTAAAATACCAAAGTCACTCTCAGCTCTGTAAACCTTGCAAGGTACTCCACAAGCATTTGGGGACTAGTGTCCAGATTAGGAGAGGTTTACCACAGCTGGTTAAGCAATAAATGTAGCCACAGAATCATACCTGACAGTTGATGTGCCAGACACCTCCATCACAATACCCATGTACAATAGGACAGATCCAATGGAGATGGCAGTACAGTGATTAATGCCTTGGACAGAGTATCCCTGAGAATCCTTAATATTCCAGATCCCAGCAAATCAAAAGGCAAAAAATTGCAGATGTTCTAAACCTGAAATAATGCTGTAACTACTCAGTAGGTCAGGCACATTGTGGTGATAGAAACAGTTAATGTTTTATCTGGTCATCCACCTACAGCATTAATTCTGTTTCCCTCTCCACTGATGCTGCCTGACCTACTGAGTATTTACAACATTCTCTGTTTTTATCCCATCAGAGGCAAAGAAACCTCCTGCTTACCACCAACTGGACAGTCAGAGACTTTTTCCCAGGGTGAAAATGGCTAACATGAGGGGGCATAATTCTAAGGTGTTTGGAGGAAAGTATAAGGGGGATGTCAGGGGTAAGTTTTTTTTTCACAGAGAGTGGTGGGTGTGTGGAACGCACTGCTGGCAGAGGTTGTGGGGGCAGGTACATTAGAGATATTTAAGAGACTCTTAGATAGCCACATAAATGATAGAGAAATGGGAGGGAAGAGTTAGATAGATATTAGAACAGGATAAAGTGTCGGCTCAACATTGTGGGCCGAATGGCCTGTACTGTGCTGTAGTGTTCTATGTTCTAACTGTCCTCCCTCAGCTGATGATTCAGCACTCCTTCAGGTTGAAAAACACTTCAGAACCAGAATCAGGTTTATTATCACTGACATATATCGTGAAATTTGTTGTTTTGGGGCAGCAGTACAGTGCAAGACTTAAAAATCACTATAAGTTACAAAGGCAGAAAATGTACACTGAGTGGGGGAATCTTCAATGTCAATCAAGAGTGGCTTGCTAATACCACTGACCAAGCTGGCCGAATCCTAAAGGATATACCTGCCAGACTGGATCCACTCGTTTTCTCCAGCCAAAGGTGTAGCTCCGTGCTGAAGCTACAACTGTCTCTTTGTGGGATACATGGAATAGATCTTGTTGGAGTCATAGCTCACTCAAAGGCGGGTGGTTATAGTTGTTGCATATCAATCATCCCGGTCCCAGGATATCACTGCAGGTGTTCTTCAGGGCAATGTCCTATGCCCAAATATCTTCAACTGCTTTACCAACAACCTTCCTTCTATCAGAAGTCGGGATATTCATGGATGACTGCACAACATTGAATTCTATTTGCAAAGCTTTACTAAATGAAGCAGTCCATGCCTGCATGCTGAAAGACAAAGACATTATGCAGGCATGAGCTTGTAAGTGGCAAACAATATCATTCCACAGAAGTATCAGATTCAACAAGAGATGATCTAATTATTTATCCTTCATGTTCAGTGGCATATCCATTGTTGAATCATGGGGTGTTTGTGATTCAACATCATGAGGGTCACCACTGACCAGAAACTCAGCTGGATCAGCCACATATATACTGTGGCTACAAGAACAGGTCAGAGGTAAGAGGTATATTTATTAGTCACATGTACATCGAAACACACAGTGAAATACATCTTTTGCGTAGAGTGTTCTGGGGGCAGCTCCTGACACCACAAAGCTTTTCTATTGTCTAGAGAAGTACAATGGAATACTTTCCATTTTTTGGTGAGTGCAGCTCCATCAAAGCTCTCGACAGCCTCCAGAAGAAAGCAGCCCATTTGATTAGCAGCCCATTCTCCACCGCCAGTGCAACTGTAGCTACATTGTGTACCATTGACAAAATAAACTGCATTAGTTCGCTAGATTAGTGCAACGGCACCTCCCAAACCAATGACCTCTACCACTAAGATGTGCAAGGACAGTAGGCATCTGTATTAAGGGAAATATGATGATTTGCTTGTTCTTCAACCTGATGCATTATAGTTTCTGACCAAGTTCACATTTCATGCTATTTAACAGAAATATGTGGCACTCCACAGCTGAACTATTGACATTTGGGATGTTTATGTAGCTTTCTAGCTACCTGAGGATGCATTATTATGTGTATCATAATCAACTGATTATCAACTATAATCAACAGAGCATTATTGGTAATGAGTTTAACAGAAAGCATACATTCCAACATAATTATGTTAATTACAACATCTTTGCTTATAATTCCAAAAGATAGCCTTCCCATATGTTCCTAACATAATGCATCTTTTTATGTCTACAGTCTATGGCTCATTTATTACAGTATCAGCAATGTCTATTATATGGTTATATTAGCATATTTGAAATTGCATAAGGTACGTCACAGAAGTATTACCAAAAAAAAAGACTCAAAGCCACACAAGGTGATATCAGGGCAGATGATCAATGGCTTGGGCAAAGAGTAAATATTAAGACAGATCTGAAAGGAGGAAAGAGGTGGAGACATTTTAGGAAGGAATTCTGAGGCTTAAGTTTGTTACTGCTATAGGTACAGCTGAAAAAGTTGGAAGTGAAGAAATGTGAGGATGATCAAGAGGCCAGAATTGGCAGGGTATAGGTGGGTTATAGGCTTTAAGGAAATTACAGGGGTAGGAATGGGTAGGGCCATATTGTGCTTGGAATCAAGAAATAACATTTTAAGGTCAATGCATTGCTTAACCAGGTGCTATTGGATGTCTGCAAGATTTGGAATGAGGTGTTGGTACAATTTAGGATATGAACAACAACATGGTTGGCCTCAAATTTACTGTGAGCAAATTGGCACAATTAAGCGAGCTAGGACTTTTCTCTTTGGAGAGAAGGAAGATGAGAGATGACTTGACAGAGGTGTACAAGGTGATAAGAGGCATAGATCGAGTGGACAGGCAGAGACTTTTTCCCAGGACGACAATGGCTAACATGAGGGGACATAATTTTAAGCTGACTGGAGGAAGGTATAAGGGGGATGTCAGGGGTAAGTTTTTTTACACAGAGAGTGGTGGGTGCGTGGAACGCACTGCCAGCAGAGGTTGTGGGGGCAGATACATTAGAGACATTTGAGAGACTCTTAGATAGACACATGAATGATAGAAAAATAGGGGGCTATGTGGAAGGGAAGGGTTAGATAGATCTTAGAGCAGGATAAAATGCCGGCTCAACATTGTGGGCTGAAGGGCCTGTACTGTGCTGTAGTGTTCTGTCTATCTATATAATATGATCAAGTAATTTCCATTAAGCAACCATCAGTTAAATATAAACTAGTAATAATCTGCATATCAATTCCCTAGGTATGTAAATAAGCCTCTTTAGATCTTTACATATATATCAAGGTATTCCAGGTGGCCCTAATGAAATCCAGATTTGGAATTGTTCCATAAGATATCAGGGAACCAGAAGTGAGATAATCTTCAAAGAGTGTCACTAATGTGAAACTCAAGGTATTCAGTATACCTTGTGATCCTTCAGTTCACTGCAGGAGACTGCTGTAAGACCGCAGAGTCAGTGACTCACCCATACACTAACCAAGTGTGTAATATGCTGTTTACCCAAAATGGCTCATTCCTTGCATTTTTCATGCATGTAATTAATCAACAGAAGAGGCAAAGCTTCAGTAGAACATATAGTAGCATAAATTAAAGAAAGGGATACCATTTCTTAAACATATAAAGCCAATATGTGACCCCAAGAGTAAGATCATTAGAGTCAGGGAAAGATATGCTGACAGCTATCATAGTGAGCCAGATCACAGTGGCTGATTCTAAAGACTCTGTAATGCAACAAAAGTGCCACATTCAGCCATTCAATCCGAAGTAACTCCTGAACTTGCGTACATGGGCCGTGAACCTGGGACTTGCTGAGAGACTCGGGAAGCTGAATCTGTTTGTGTGCAGGACCCAGACTTGCCGGAGTTCCTCAGTTACACCAGAGAATCACTACTCAGATGCTACGACAGGGAATTCTGAGCTTGCAGATCCAAAGGCAAAGGGGAAAGTTGCTATTTTTTAAAAACTATTTTTCTTTAATTTACATTATTTTAATTTCCCCTGGTCATTTTTGTGTTTTTAATTAACTTTATTTTTAACTTTTCAATTATTAACTGCAACTTTGAATATTTTTGTCAGAAATCAAAGCTCAGTCCAGAAAGCGTATGTGGTGGTGCAATGGTTAATTGACTGCATTAGTAATCTAGAGGACTGGGCTAACAAATTAGAGGTCTCATGGTAAAATTCTACCAGGGCAACTTGGAATTTGAACCTGATTAATAATCTGAAATTTTAAAAAACTAGTCATTAGTAATGATGACAGCATAATTACTGGATTGTTGTTGTAAGAAACCATCTGGTTCATTAATCTCATTCAGGTTAGTAAATTTGCCAGCCCTGCCTAGTGTGGCCTTTATGTGATCCCAGAACCACCAATCTGATTCATCTTAAAGATGCTGAAATGGCTTAGCAAGCGCAGATCCCAAAAGTGAATAGATTTAAAAATAAAACAACTTCTGTCAAATCCTGTTTGAGGGTGTTCTTGGAGGCAGGACCTCTGCACCAATCCACCATTCAACTGAAGGATAGAAGGGCTGGTGAGATCAGGCCTTCTCATCTGGCCCAGTTATGAGTAGGTAACTCCATGCAGTGTCCCCGGTTCAACATGATCTGGCTCAATGTATTTATAATGAACTAGGAGCAGGAACAGCCCATTCCAAACCACAAGCCTGCTCTGCATTTCAACAAGATCGTGGCTGATGTTCTATCTCAACATCATTTTCCTGCTCTATCCTCATTTCCTATCTTTAATACTATTTTGAATTCAATCAACAACTGAAGGGTAAAGATTTCCAGAGATTCAACATCCCCTCAGTGAAGAGACTTCTCCTCATCTCAGTCCTAAATGGCCTAGCCCTTCTTTCTCTTTGATTGTGTAACCCATTCAAAGTTATGCCCTTTAGTGTACTGTATTTGCCTCTTGGCATTGTTAAGCATTAAATTTCTCCACCCATTTCACCAGTCTGTCCATGTTTCCTTGGTTTGTTACTTCTTGCCTCTCTCAATTCACTAAGACGCGAAGTTGCGTGTCATCTGAAACTTTAGAAATTGGGCTCAAAACGTTCAAGTCCAAGTCATTAATAAATATTAAGAAAAGCAGTGTTTATATTAGCAAGTTTAAAGTATTAGTTCCCGGGAAAATCTATAAAACTACATTACAGTGCTGTGCAAAGAACAAACTTCTGGAGGAACTCAGCAAGTCAAGCAGCATCTGCGCAGGCAAAGGGATAGTCGATGTTCATCAGGACAGAAAGAGCAAAGGGGAGATGGCCAGTGTAAACAGATGAGGGGAGGTGTGAGGCAGGATGGGTAGATCCAGATGTGGAGGGGTTGATGGAGCCAGGTGAGGGAGGGAGTGGTGGAGTGATGGCAGGGACATGGTAATCCAATAATTTACTTTGAAGTTCCACATTTCATCAGTAGATTTCCATCATCTCAAGAGACCCCTTACACCCTCTGCTGGAAAGACAGAAAATGCTGAATTGAATTTTATAAAAAAATTGGATTTCAAATTGAGCCTCAATACAAATAACACATCTAGGATAAAGAAAATGGTTATACCTAAACTGTCATGTATTACATTTACATTCTTCTTTGCAAATTTCTCCTTGATTATTTTTCCTTTGTAAATCATCAAATGGCTGCATTCAATAAAATAAAATTACTAAATATACATTCATATACCACTAACCATTTCAAACCCAATCTGTCTTGAGACATATGCACATATACAATGCACAGGAGCCAATTAATTTATTAACAGCCTGGATTTTGTTGGGTTTTGCACAGTGTTCCATACTAAATTGCCTGCAAAACTCATTGCCACTACTAACAGATTTCAGGAACCCCATACAAATGCAGATCTCCAGGATTTACTGGTGGGGTTTGCCTGCAATACCTGGTTGCTCTCTGCCCTGGACATCTGGTGCAAGATTCATTAGCCCGTTCATTCAACGGGGATTGTAGAGCTAAAATGGTTTGGGGGAAGGGAGCAGGAGAAGCTACTTTCTTTAATTAAACATGCAACATAGAACACCACAGCACAGTAGAGGCCCTTCGGCCCACAATGTTGTACTGACATTAATTGTTTACATTTGGTTTGATGTTTTATTCAGTTGATTTTTATAATGTTGTTACACTTTGGGTTATTCATTTCCAAATATCAGGGACATTCAGAACCATTGAAAACTTTTCACCACTCTAACAAATGGTGGTGAGACTTTGCCAGCTCTCGTTGGTTCTCTGTGGAATTTTATGGGTGGGGCTTGTTCTGGCACAACACATTACCTGATTACATTAATACTTCTAGCCCAGCGTTCCAGGGAACATAGACTTGGGAAATTGGAACGTGTTCAGTCAGTGCGGACAATCGGGCCGACTCAAGAAAACATGGGCCCAAGGAATTTTCTATCATCTCCCCTGCCAATACACCAGTACCTCCATTAATGCTTAAGAACAAAAGCATGAATGGAATCAGTGCTAAAAAGGCTGATTATCTATAGAGAGATATTGCTACTGTGCTGGAATCTGGCTGAGTGACAACTGTTGAGCTTGTTAGCTCTCAGAAATCTCCAACCTAGAGAGGGGTGTGCACTCAAGCAAAGAAAGGGGAGACTTCAGCTTCCACGATATCCATTGGAGGTGATGAGGGAGATGTTAGGATCCAGGTGACCCATCATCACATGGACCAGCCGCTGCCAGTCCCCAACAATGGCCCGCACTCATCATGCTGTCCAGTGTGTATCCCTGAGCCCCACGTCTCAGCACCGAGCAGCCACGTCACTCACCCCTCCCAACCCAACAGCAGTCCTTGCACATAGCGATTCTGCACATTGCCTTTGTGGTTCACTCTACACTGAGCCACGCATCAATGAGATCACCATTTCATTCCCGAACAACAACGTACAGCATGAATGAATGTCCTTTTTAAAGTGCTTGAAGTACACACTTGTGGGTGTTCCAGGATCGACTCTGTGAGTTTCACCTTGCAGAGTTTGGAGTTGGAGTGAGATTTGGAGCAGGAACTTTGAAAAGAGGTGAGTCTCCATGCTTGTGAGTTTCACCTTGCAGGAGTCTTAAACAAGGCAATTTGCAAATTGTTAATAGTTGATTGGCTAATTAACAGCAGCCAATACAAAGAAGGTAGTGTCAAGCAGAGGGCTATTGTTGCAGTGGACCAGTGTTAGAGTGGGGGTGGGTCTGAGGCTTTGAATCAAGAGGCTTCAGTGAGAGGAGGCAGAGGTTAAGGCAAGTCTCTGTTAAGTTTCTTTTTTTCTTTGATTTTTCCTTTAGTGCCAGGCTAGAGTAATTAGAATGGCTCCAGGGTCAGTGGGGTATTCATTTTCTGAGATGTGGGAGTTCTGGGAGACCTCCAGCCTCCCTGATAACTACATCTGCACAAGATGTGTCCAGCTGCAGCTCCTTACAGACTGTGTTAGGGAACTGGAGCTGCAGTCTAGAATGAGGAGTTCCTAGACCAGAGTTACAGGGAGATAGTCACTCCCAAGCTGCAGGAGGTAGGTAGCTGGGTGACTGTCAGGAGAAGGATGGAGAATATGCAGGTAGTGCAGAGTACCCTTGTGGCCATTCCCCTCAATAACAGATATACCACTTTGGATACTGTTGGAGGGGAATGACCTACCAGGGGGAAAGCTGCAGTGACCAGGTCTCTGGCACTGATCCTGGTTGTGTGGTGCAGAAGGGAAGGGGGGGAAGAAGAGGAGAGTGGTAGTGATAGAGGATTCAGTAGTAAGGGGGGCAGAAAAGAGATTCTGTGGATTTGAAATAGACTCCCAGATGGTATGTTGCCTCCTGGGTGCCAGGGTCAGGTATGTCTCGGATTGGGGCCCACAGTATTCTGGAGGGGGAACAGCCAGAAGTCGTGGTACATATTGGTACCAATGATGTAGATAGGAAAAGAGGTGATGTCCTGAAGAGGGAATATAGGGAGCTTGGTAGGAAGCTGAAAAGCAGGACCTCAAGGGTAGTAATCTCTGGATTGCTGCCTGTGCCACTTGCCAGTGAGGATAACAGTAGGTAGATTTGGCAGATGAATGTGTGGCTGAGGAGTTGGGGCAGGGTTTCAGATTTGTGGATCATTGGGATCTTCTGGGGAAGGCATAACCTGTACAGAAGGGACAGGTTACACCTGAACTGGAGGGGGACCAATATCCTTGTGGGTAGGTTTGCTAGAGCTGTTGCAGAGGGTTTAAATTAGTTTGGTAGAGAGATGGGAGCCCAAGTGATAGGTGAGAGGTTGGTGCATTTAGTGTAGATGTAGTGTGTGGAAAGACTGAGGAAGGATAGGCAGTTGAAAGGGCAAAATTGCAGTAGTTGGATGGTCTACTTTAATGCCAGAAGTATCAGGAACAAGGGTGATGAACTTAGAGCATGGGTAAGTATGTGGAACTATGATGTTGTGGTCATTACAGAGACTTGGCTGTCGCAAGGGCAGGAATGGCTGCCAGATATTCCAGGGTTTAGATGTTTCAAAAGGGACGGGGATGGGGGTAAATGAGGTGGGGGAGTGGCTTTGCTGATCAGGGACAGTGTCACAGCCGTAGAAAGGGAGGACGTCCTGGAGAGATCAGCTACTGAATCGGTGTGGGTGGAAGTCAGAAACGGGAAGGGAGCGATCACTATTAGGAGTATTCAGCAGAGACAGAGGAGCAGATCGGGAGGCAGATTTTGGAGAAGTGCAAAAATAACAGGGTTGTTGTCATGGATGAGTCAATTTCCCTAATATTGATATGCATCTCCTTCATGTAAAGGGGATTGATGGGACAGAATTTGTTAGGAGTATCCAGAAAGGATTCCTGACACAGTATGTGGACAGGCTGACTAGAGGAGAGGCCATACTGCAGCTGGTACTAGGTGCAATGAGCCTGATCAGGTTTCAGATCTCTCAGTGGGAGAGCATTTTGGAGACTGACCATAACTCCTTCTCTTTTACCACAGCCTTGGAGAGGGAGAGGAGCAGACAATATGGGCAAGTATTTAATTGGGGGAGGGGAATTATGATGCTTTTAGGCAGGAACTTGGGAGTGTAAACTGGGAACGGATGTACTTGGAAGTGAAATGTGGAGGTTGTTCAGGGAGTACTTGCATGGGGTTCTGGATAGGTCTCTCCCATTGAGGCAGGGTAAAGATGGCAGAGTGAAATATCTTGTCAAGAGGAAGAAAAAGCTTATCTGTGCTTTAGAAAGCAAGGATCAGATGGGGCTCTGGAGAGCTATAAGGTAGCCAGGAGACAGCTTAAGAATGGACTTGGGAGAGCTAGATGGGGGCATGAGAAGACCTTGGTGAGTAGGATTAAGGAAAACCCCAAGGCATTCTACATGTATGTGGAAAAATAGGAGGATGACTAGAGTGAGGGTAGGACTGATCAGGGATAAAAGAGGAAATATATGCCTGGAGTTGGAAGAGGTGGGGGAAGTTCTTAATGAATACTTTGCTTCAGTATTCACCAGTGAGAGAGATCTTGACATTTGTGAGGATGGTGTACAACAGGCTGATACACTAGAGCATGTCGACGTTAAGAAAGATGCGCTGGAACTTTTGAAAAACATTAGGATAGATAAGTCACCAGGGCTGGATGGGATATATCCAAGGTTATTACGAGAAGCAAGGGAAGAGATTGCTGTGCCTTTGCTGATAATCTTTGTATCCTCACTGGCCACAGGATTCATGCCAGATGATTGGAGGGTGGAAAATGATGTTCCTTCCTTCAAGGAAGGGAGTAGGGAAAACCCTGAGAATTATGGGCCAGTGAGTCTTACTTCAGTGGTGGGCAAATTACTGGAGAAGGTTCTTGGAGACTGGATTTATGGGCATTTAGAGAAGCATAGGCTGATTAGGGACAGTCAGCATAGCTTTGTGAGGGGCAGGTCGTGCCTCACGAGCCTGATTGAATTCTTTGAGGATGTGACAAAGCACATTGAAGGTAGAGCAGTGGATGTGGTGTACATGGATTTTAGTAAAGTGTTTGATCAGGTTCCTCATGAAAGCCATTCTGAAAGTCAGAAGGCATGGGATCCAGGGAAACTTGGCTGTGTGGATTCAGAATTGGCTCCTCTATAGAAGAGAGGTTGGTTGTAGTTGGAGAGTATTCTTGCCTGGAGTTCGGTGACCAGTGATGTTCTGCAGGGATCTGTTCTGGGACCCCTGCTCTTTGTGATTTTTATAATTGACTTGGATAAGGATGTGGAAGGCAGATGAGACAAAGGTTGGTGGTGTTGTGGATAATGTAGAAGGTTGCTGTAGGTTACGACAGGATATTGATAGGATACAGACCTGGGCTGAGAAGTGGCAGATGGAGTTCAGCCCGGAAAAGTGTGAAGTGATGCACTTCAGGAGATTGAATTTGAAGGTAGAATACAAGGTTAATGGCAGGACTCTTAGCAGTGTGGAGGAACAGAGGGATCTTGTGGTCCACATCCATCGATTCCCTCAAGGTTGCCATGCAGGTGGATAGGGTTGTTAAGAAGGCATATGGTGTGTTGGCCTTCATTAGTCAGGGTACTGAGTTTAAGAGCCATGAGGTAATGTTGCAGTTCTATATAACTCTGGTTAGACCACACTTGGAGTACTGTGTTCAGTTCTGGTCACCTCATTATTAGGAAGGATGTTTAAGCTTTAGAGGGTGCAGAGGAGATTTACCAGGATGTTGCTGGGATTGGAGAGCATATCTTATGAGGGTAGGTTGAGTGAGCTCAGGCTTTTCTCATTGGAGAGGATGAGAGGTGACTTGATAGAGGTGTACAAGATGATGAGAAGCATAGATCAAGTGGACAGTCAGACTTTTTCCCAGGGTGACAATGGCTAACATGAGGAGGCATAATTTTAAGGTGATTGGAGGAAGGTATAAGGGAGATGTCAGAGGTAAGTGTTTTCTTGTTTGAGTGGTGGGTACATGGAATGCACTGCTGGCAGAGGTTGTGGGGGCAGATACATTAGGGACATTTCAGAGAGGTACATGAATGATAGAAAAAATGGAGGGCATGTGGGAGGGATAGATATTAGAGCAGGATAAAATCTCAGCACAACATTGTGGGCTGAAAGGCCTGTACTGTGCTGTAATGGTCTATGTTCAGGAGTGCTTTAATAGAGTGGTCCTATGTAGGGTATCAGTGTACTAATAAATATAACAAAAACTAGAAGCAGGAGTAGGCCCCTGAGCCTCTTGTTCCTGTTCCATCATCCAATAAGATAAAACTTTGAAGAGTTTAGGCCCTTCAGGCCATGATATTGTACTGAACTATGAACACCTCCTCCGTGATCAACTTAACCCTTCCCTCCTGCACAGACCATAATCTTCCATTTTTCTTAATTCCATGTGCCTATCTAAGAATCTTTTAAATGTCCCTATGTATCAGCCTCTACAACTACTCCTGGCAGTGCATTCCAGGCACCCACCACTCTCTGTGTAAGGTACCTACCTCTGACATCTCCCTTGAATATTCCTCCTCTGATCTTAAACTGATGTCCTCTGGTATCAGCTATTACTGCCGTGGGGAAAAGGAGCAGGTTGTCCACTCTATCTATGCCCCTCATCATCTTATACACCTCTATCAAGTCACCTTTCATCCTCTGTTGCACTGAAGAGAAAAGCCCTAGCTTGCTCAACACTTCCTCAAAAGACATGTTCTCTAATCCAGGCAGCATCCTGGTAAATCTCCTCTGCACCCTCTCTGAAGCGTCCACATCCTTCCTATAATGAGGTGACCAGAATCGAACACAATCCTCTAAGTGTGGTCCAACCAGAGTTCTGTAGAGCTGCAACTTTACCTTGTGGCTCTTGAAGTCAGTCCCCCAACTAATGAAGGCCAGCACACCATGTGCCTTAACCACCCTATCAGCTTGCATGGCAACTTTGAGGGATCTATGGGAATGGACCCCAAGATCCCTCTGTTCCTCCACACTGCTAAGAATCCTGTCATTAACCTTGTACTCCGCCTTCATGTTTGTTCTTCCACAGTGTATCACTTCACACTTTCCTGGATTGAACTCCATCTGCCACTTCTCTGCCCAACTCTGCATCCTGTCTATATCCTGTTGTAACCTACACTTTCCACAACCCCTCCAACCTTCATGTCATCCACTCAGTAAATATCCCTCCATGATGCCCTCCCTTTCTGCAGCTGTGATACTGATACTATCCCTGATTAGCAATGCCACTCTTTCTTTCCCCCCCACCTTCCCTCCCTCCCTCCCTACCTCCTTCCCTATCCCTTTTTAAACATCTAAATCTTGCAACAGCAAGCAGCCAACCCTGCCCTTGCAACAGCAAGCAGCCAACCCTGCCCTTGCAACAGCAAGCAGCCAACCCTGCCCTTGCAACAGCAAGCAGCCAACCCTGCCCTTGCAACAGCAAGCAGCCAACCCTGCCCTTGCAACAGCAAGCAGCCAACCCTGCCCTTGCAACAGCAAGCAGCCAACCCTGCCCTTGCAACAGCAAGCAGCCAACCCTGCCCTTGCAACAGCAAGCAGCCAACCCCGCCCTTGCAACAGCAAGCAGCCAACCCCGCCCTTGCAACAGCAAGCAGCCAACCCCGCCCTTGCAACAGCAAGCAGCCAACCCCGCCCTTGCAACAGCAAGCAGCCAACCCCGCCCTTGCAACAGCAAGCAGCCAACCCCGCCCTTGCAACAGCAAGCAGCCAACCCCGCCCTTGCAACAGCAAGCAGCCAACCCCGCCCTTGCAACAGCAAGCAGCCAACCCCGCCCTTGCAACAGCAAGCAGCCAACCCCGCCCTTGCAACAGCAAGCAGCCAACCCCGCCCTTGCAACAGCAAGCAGCCAACCCCGCCCTTGCAACAGCAAGCAGCCAACCCCGCCCTTGCAACAGCAAGCAGCCAACCCCGCCCTTGCAACAGCAAGCAGCCAACCCCGCCCTTGCAACAGCAAGCAGCCAACCCCGCCCTTGCAACAGCAAGCAGCCAACCCCGCCCTTGCAACAGCAAGCAGCCAACCCCGCCCTTGCAACAGCAAGCAGCCAACCCCGCCCTTGCAACAGCAAGCAGCCAACCCCGCCCTTGCAACAGCAAGCAGCCAACCCCGCCCTTGCAACAGCAAGCAGCCAACCCCGCCCTTGCAACAGCAAGCAGCCAACCCCGCCCTTGCAACAGCAAGCAGCCAACCCCGCCCTTGCAACAGCAAGCAGCCAACCCCGCCCTTGCAACAGCAAGCAGCCAACCCCGCCCTTGCAACAGCAAGCAGCCAACCCCGCCCTTGCAACAGCAAGCAGCCAACCCCGCCCTTGCAACAGCAAGCAGCCAACCCCGCCCTTGCAACAGCAAGCAGCCAACCCCGCCCTTGCAACAGCAAGCAGCCAACCCCGCCCTTGCAACAGCAAGCAGCCAACCCCGCCCTTGCAACAGCAAGCAGCCAACCCCGCCCTTGCAACAGCAAGCAGCCAACCCCGCCCTTGCAACAGCAAGCAGCCAACCCCGCCCTTGCAACAGCAAGCAGCCAACCCCGCCCTTGCAACAGCAAGCAGCCAACCCCGCCCTTGCAACAGCAAGCAGCCAACCCCGCCCTTGCAACAGCAAGCAGCCAACCCCGCCCTTGCAACAGCAAGCAGCCAACCCCGCCCTTGCAACAGCAAGCAGCCAACCCCGCCCTTGCAACAGCAAGCAGCCAAC
Source organism: Pristis pectinata (assembly GCF_009764475.1). Classification (NCBI taxonomy): domain Eukaryota; kingdom Metazoa; phylum Chordata; class Chondrichthyes; order Rhinopristiformes; family Pristidae; genus Pristis; species Pristis pectinata. The sequence goes on along the minus strand of NC_067405.1, from coordinate 34,727,946 downwards.
CCCGCCCTTGCAACAGCAAGCAGCCAACCCCGCCCTTGCAACAGCAAGCAGCCAACCCCTCTGTAATGGCCACAACATAATTCTATGTACTGATCCATGCTCTAAGTTCATCACCCTTATTCTTAATACTTCTCATTAAACACATTTCAACCCATTCAACTGACTGCATTTATCACCTCTCACTGTCTATCTTTCCTTGCAGTCTCTCCACATTATGCATCTACCTTTACACCAACAGCTTCATCATTAACCTAACAATCTGGGTCCCATCCCCTGCCAAACTAGCTTAAACCCTCCCCAACAGCTCTAGCAAACCTGCCTGCAAGGACATTGGTCTTTTCCAAGTTCAAGTGTAACCCTTTTGTACAGGTCGTATCTACCCCAGAAGAGATTCCAGTGATCCACAAATCTGAAACCCTGACCTCTGCACCAACTCTAGCCACACATTTGTTTGCCATATCTTCCTATTCTTGCCTCACTAGCATGTGGCACAGGCAGCAATCCAGAGATTACTACCCTTGAGGTCCTGGTTTTTAGCTTCCTTCCTAACTCCCTATATTCCCTCTTCAGGACCTCATCCCTTTTCCCATCTATGTCGTTGGTACCAATGAGTGCCATGACTTCTGGCTGCTCTCCTTCCCCCTTAAGAATGCTGTGGACTCAATCCAAGATGTCTCTGACCCTGGCACTTGGGAGGCAACATACCATCCAGGAGCCTTGTTCTCATCCACAGCATATCCTATCTGATCCCCTCGCCAATGAATCCCCTGCCACTGTGGCTTTTCCCTGGTAGGTCATTCCACCCTCTTTTTTCCCCCCCCCCCCCCCAATAGAACCATATAGCACAAAACAGGCCCTTCGGCCCACCATGTTGTGCCATCCATCAAACCACCCTCACACTATCTAACCCTTTCCTCCCGCATATCCCTCTCTCACATTCCTCCATATGCCTATCCAACAAACTCTTGAACCTGTCTAATGTATCTGCCTCCACCACCACCCCAGGCAGTGCATTCCATGTACCAACCACTCTCTGGGTGAAAAACCTCCCCCTGACATCTCCCCTGAACCTCCCACCCATAACCTTAAAGCCATGCCCTCTCGTCTTGAGCATTGGTGCCTTGGGAAGGAGGTGCTGGCTGTCTCCTCTATCTATTCCTCTCAACATTTTGTATACCTCTATCATGTCTCCTCTCATCCTCCTCCTTTCCAGTGAATAAAGCCCTAGCACCTTAAGCCTCTCCTCATATTCCATACGTTCTAATCCAGGCAGCATCCTGGTAAACCTCCTCTGCACCCTCTCCAACACCTCCACATCCTTCCTCTAATGCAGCGACCAAAACTGAACACAGTAAGTGTGGTCTAACTAGAGTTCTGTAAAGCTGCATCATCACTTCGCGGCTCTTAAACTCAATCCCACGATTTATGAAAGCTAACATCCCTTAGGCCTTCTTAACTGCTCTATCCACCTGTGAGGCAACTTTCAGTGAACTGTGAATATGAACCCCAGATCCCTCTGCTCCTCCACACTGCCAAGTACCTTGTCATTTACCCTGTACTCTGCCCTGAAGTTTGTCCTTCCAAAGTGTACCACCCCACACTTCTCCGGATTGAACTCCATCTGCCACTTGTCAGCCCAGCTCCGCATCCTATCAATATCCCTCTAAGTTCCGACAACCCTCCACACTATCCACAACACTGCCGATCTGAGTGTCGTCCGCAAATTTACTAACCCAGCCTTCCACCCCCTCATCTAAGTCATCTTTAAATATCACAAAAAGTAGAGGTCCCAGAACCGATCCCTGCGGGACACCACTAGTCACTGCCCTCCAATCAGAGGGCACTCCTTCCACCACAACCCTCTGCTTTCTACGGGCAAGCCAATTCCTAATCCACACAGCCAAGCTTCCCTGGATCCCTTGGCCTCTGACCTTCTGAAGAAGCCTACCATGAGGAACCTTATCAAACGCTTTACTAAAATCCATATAGACCACATCCACCGCACTACCCTCATCAATCTTCCTGGTCACCTCCTCAAAGAACTCTATCAGGCTTGTGAGGCAAGATCTTCCCTTCACAAAGCCATGCTGGCTGTCCCTAATCAGTCCATGATTCTCCAGGTGTTCATCGATCCTATCCCTTGGAATCCTTTCTAACAGCTTACCCACCTCAGACGTAAGGCTCACCAGTCTGTAATTCCCTGGACTATCCCTACTACCTTTTTTGAACAAGGGGACAACATTCGCCACCCTCCAATCCTCCGGCACCATCCCTGTGGACAACGAGGACTCAAAGATCCTTACCAGTGGTTCAGCAATCTCCTCCCTGGCCCCTCGAAGCAGCCTGGGGAAAATCCTGTCAGGCCCCGGAGCCCCCATGGCATCCAAAATGATTATACTTGTATTGAGGGGAACAGCCACAGGGGTACCCTGCACTGACTGCCTATTCCCTTGCCTTCTCCTGACAGTCACCCAGCTACCTGCATCCTGCAACCTAGGTGTAACTGCCTCACGGTAACTCCTGTCTATCACCTCCTCAGTTTCTCAAATGATCCGGAGTTCATCCAGCTCCAGTTCCCTAACACAGTCTGTAAGGTGCTGCAGCCAGGTACACTTCTCACAAGCGTAGTCATCAGGGACACTAGAGGTCTCCCTGATTTCCAACATCCTGCAAGAGGAACAAACTACTGTCATGCTTGCCATTCCCAGTGCTCTAAACTGCACAATAAGGAAAAGAGATCTCCCCTTAGCCTCCACTCACTTACTCTACCTCTTCATGCCAAAACCTCAAGGTTCCATTCTTACACTGAACCACACACACAATGGCCACTCCACTGGAGCTTATCCTTTTTATTGGCTGCTGCTGCCCAATTAGCTAAGCAATGAGACTTGCTTATTAGATCATTGCTGGGTCACTAGGTTATAGACCCACAGACATTCGCTGTACCCTGTTACTGGGTTACAGACCCACAGGCACTCCTTGTACCTTGTCACGAGACGAGATCATTGCTGACCTTTTACAGTAGGATCACTTTCCTGTCCTTAGTTTATATCTTGATTCCCTTGCAGCTGGTCATGACTTTACTGTGTGTGTCATTCCCAGTTATTAATTAATAGAAAATAAGTACAAAATTATAAAGCTAAAGCAGGAAAACAATGTTAGAAACACATCAGCACCAAATAGGAACAGCAGGCAACAGCATAAAATATAAAATTATTACAACAAACTGAGAGTAATGTCTAGAACAATAGGCATGGTTTGGAATGAAGATGCAATACAATCAAAGGATTCAGATGACTTTAAGAGTAATTACAATGGAATTAGTCAAAATTTTCAATCAGATTGATTTTGTGGGATAATAGGATATACCGTAGTTAAAAATTTACTCACACAAGAATAGACAGGCCCCAGCCATTTTTGGCAAGTTTAGTAATGTATTTTAATGAAATGTTTCTTAAATACCAATACTGCAAAACTTATCAAAAAGCTGCATTTCACCAATCTACTTTTTTCTGTACTATCTGCATCACAGGAAAGTGATCCTACTGTAAAAAGTCAGCAATGATATCGTCTTGTGACAGGGTACAGGGATCGTCTGTGGGCCTGTCGTCTCGGGCCCTATTTTCTTTCTAAACTTTTTCTAACCTTTCTTTCTAATATCAATAAATAGCACATTTGCTCCTGGACCACAAAGAGCAATAAGATAAAGAAGATGAAGAGACACCAATATTTGAATTCATAGCCATTAGTTCAGATAGTGACACTGCATGTCATTTAAAGAGTGCCATGATCTGGACACTTTGACACACCGGGAACAAAGGAGGTGCAGTCAGAGAAAGGATGGTGTAGTGATCAGTTTACCAGAGGGCAAGATAACACATTAGTTCTGCTCCAGAGAATGCTCATGATGAACTTATGTAACATGAAGGAGAATGGAGGAAAAATGTCACATAACATTGCAAAGAGTTTGGAGCCCATTGCATTGTGGGCAGCATTAATCCCACATCCATAGTGGACAGTGAAGAAGGTTATTTAAGATTACAACAGGATTTAGACCAACTGGGAAAATAGCCAAGGAATGGCAGGTGGTTCCCTTTTGGTAAGTTAAACCAGGGAGACTTGCACAGTAAATGGCAGGAGCCTGAGCAGAATGCAAACAGAGAGACCTAAGAGTACAAGTGCATAGCTCTCTGAAAGTGGCAACACAGGTAAACAGAGTGGTGAGGACTTTTGGTACACTTGCCCTCACCAGTGAGGGTAGTGAGCATAAGAAGGAATGTCATGTGACAACTGTACAAGATGTCGGTGAGAGCACACTTGGATATTGTATGCAGTTCTGGGTGCCAAGCTATAGGAAGGATGTCAATAAGCTGGAAAAGGTGCACAAAAGATTCGTAAGGATGTTACCAGGACTGGAGGGCTTGAGTTGTAAGGAGAGACTGGATAGGCTGGGGCTTTTTTTTCCCTGAAGCGAAGGATACTGAAGGGTGACCTTATAGAGGTTTATAATATAATGTTGGGCATAGATAGGGTGAATGGTCACAGTCTATTTCCCAGAGAAGGGGAGTCTAAAACTCAAGGGCATAGGTTTAAGGTGAGAGGGGAAAGATTTAGAAGGGAGCAGAGGGGCAACTTTTTTCACACAAAGGGTGCTAGGTAAGTAGAATGAGCTACCAGAGGAGGTGGTAGATGTGGGTATGATTAACTTTTAAAAGACATTTGGACATGTACATGGATAAAAAAGGTTCAGAGGGATATGAGCCAAATGCAGGCAAATGGGACTAGCTGTTAGGCAAACTAGTCAGGGACAAGTTGGGCTGTAGGACCTGTTTCCATGTTGTTTAGCCCTATATGACTCTATCTGGGTGTGGCAGTGGAAGCTCGGACTGTTGTCAGGCAATCTCAGCTGGCTACTGTAGAAATGTAAACTATTACGACCATGGCTCTGGAAACAAGCCTACAAAGGGAATTACAGTGCCTCATTGCTCTCAGACAGTCTGAGCAATTTATTCTTTAAAACATCTGCTTCCTAAAAGAGTGGATATGGATGTCTTCCAAGAACCCTTCTTTCTCCACCCCCTTTTTTCTAGCAGTCTGTTCCACCCTGCTTGGCCCTCTGCTCCTTCTCTAATCTGCACTCTGTGCCATCTCTAGGAACAGTTGGTCGGTGCAGAAGCCTTTAAGCTAGCAAAAAAAAACTTAGCACCTGCCACACCACTCCTTGAGTCTGCAGAAAGTACCAAAGTATCATGGAACTATAGCAAACGGCCAGAAGAAACAAAGCAGTAAAGATCTATAATTAGTTAATTTTTTTTAAATAGCATAGCACTAGTGGCAAGTATGTGTCATGCTGCTTAGTATCAGGTTCAACTGCACAAGACTTAGCAAGGGCAAAGGATAGAGTGTGAACTCCAAAATGGCAGAGCTGATATTAAAGCAGTATTGACATTGACATCATGATCTGCCTTTTTTTGAATGCTTCAGCTGACATTACGTGATACTGTACACCAACTCCTTTATGAATATGACATCCTGCACACTTCAATTGCTTTGGACAATTATGGGAGGATTATAGTATCCCAAAAACCCTCAATTTTATGCCTTGAATCTTCATAACCTTCCATTTTAACTTGAATCATCACCCTATAAGTTTAAGCACCTTAAATGTTTTGTTTTGTAATATCCTTAATGTATTTTTGATGTTTCTGTAGTTTTCTAGACTTGATTCAACCCTGAGTCCAAAACAGGTTGTTTTGTAAAGTCAATCCAAAAAGAAAACATTCTAAAGTTTTCAGTCTTGTATTGGAAATCCCTGCAAGTTCTGCTCAGAAATATATATGGTTTTGAAATCGTTATGCTAGATTTGATGGAAATGATCCAGGAATTTCTCTATCTGATTATGTGAGTTGAAAATTGACAAATGTTAAATGGTAAAATTTTGCTGTCAGAATCTGTAGTCACTGGTGAAGCAACAGTGCCTCCTGCTGGGAAAATATGTACCTGCAGTGATCCAGTGCCCTCTGTGGTGAGGAAAAACTTTTTTTTCCCAAAGCCTGTTGCTGTGCAGCATAGAGGACCCTGGAGTAAAAATGTCCTCAAGCTGATTGAGCAGCTAGTCAGGTTAAAGAGAATCCTGGAAGTATTTTTAAAATTAACTCCTTTAAATAACAAAAATAGCCTCTCACCCCCACCCCTCCCAGACCTAACTGGGATAGGGTCCCCCTTGTGCTCATATTTCATCCCACCAACCTACATATCCAACACCTCATTCTCCACCACCAGCCATCTCCAATGGGACGCCACCACCAAGCATACTTTCCCCCTTCCACCCCTTTCTGCCTTTTACCAGGACTGGTCTCTCTGCGACTGTCTAGTTCACCCCTCCCTCCCCACTCTTCCAACTCCCACCCTGGGGACTTTGCACTGCCCCTGCCATAGGTGCAACACCTGCCCCTACACCACCTCCATCCAGGGACCCAAACAGTCTTCTCAGGTGATAGGTAAATCTCAGATGCAGGTAAATCTCCCTTAATATCATCTACTGCATTCGATGCTTCAAGTGTGGCCTCCTCTACATTGGTGAGACTAAAGGCAGACTAGGTGACCACTTTGTAGAACATCCGCACACCATCTGTAACCGTGATCTGCATCTCCCCATTACCAGTCACTTCAACTCCTCCTTCCACTCCATCACTGATGTCAGTCCTTGGCCTCCTTCCACTTCTAGGAGAAGTCCAAATGCAAACTGGAGAAACAGCTCCTCATTTTCTGTCTTGGGACCTTACAGCATGAACATTAAATTCTCCCACTTTAAGTAAACCAAACACCCCCACTTCTTTTCTTCCCTTTCCTAGCCTAGCTCTTTTTTTCTCTCCACACCTTTTTTCCCCTCTACTCCCCTCCCACCGCCCACCCTCGTGGGGTGCCTGCCTCCATAATTTGGACCCATCCCCTGGTGGATCTGCTCTCTCCTCCCACCACCACCACCCCCCCCCCCCGCATCTGTGTATCACTATCTCTTACCTGCATCTACCTATCACCTTGTGCCCACTGTGTCTTCCCTCTTTTGTCCACCTATCACTGCCCTGTTTTCTTCCCCCCCCCCCTATATACTGTATTGGGTTTCCCCTTTTCCCATCTTCAGTCCTGAAGAAGGGTCCTGACCATCTGCTTCTCTCCACAGATGCTGCCTGGCCTACTGAGTTCCTCCAGCATCTTGTAATGAATTAGAACTTTTGCAGGATATTATATGGTGGGACTCGTTTGTAAGAAGCTTGATTTCAGAGGAGATGGTGTTAAGTAGTACACCCTACAAAATTGCACTGGATTATTGACAGCAACTTTAAGATTTCCACGTTAAGTCCTAATTTCCTACATAACTACCATTAGCACAGAGTTTTGATTGTAAAAGTTGATTCATCATTATTACCACCATAACGTCAGGGCCAATTTTTAGGATCACTCTAGATTTATTAAATCTCAACTTAATTCAGCAGAAATATAAAATAAAAACCAAACATAAGAAATGTGAAATATAAACAGAAAATGCTGGAGGCTTTTTAACAACAACCTTTGAAACATGTTTTTTCACTTGCCTTCTCCACTTGGTATTTCTTTACCATTGTTAGTCTTAACTTTCAGTTTAATTAAATTTCTCCATGCATTAAAAGAGCTCCATCAATCAATGCAGCTTTACAATGTTATAATTACTTCTACTTTACCTGCTTCCTACTGTTGATCAGATGACTTTATTGCTTAGTTAATTTGAGCCTAGCATCCTTATCTTAATTTTTTTTCTTTTTGCTCATCCAAAACTAATTTGTTTTCTGTTTTTGCTTTTATAGCATTTCTTCAAAAATCTCCACATTGTTACAATCTCTCTGTAGCACTGGAAAGTGACCCTAGATTTTGTGGTCAGGTCCTAACCATCTTAGAGGCAAAAATGTTACTACTAAGCCATTGTCAGTACTTGGAAACAAATGCCAAACCGATTGTATCATCAGATATCATCGAAATAAAACTAGTCCCCTCTAAGATCAGATTATATTCATTTTATTAAACATAATTTAAAATGGTCAGGAAATCTGGAAGCACTATATTAATATTGTATCTGTGTTTAAGACTCAGTGATAGAGGTGTGGAACCAGGAAATTAAAGATCAATTAACTGCAGATGCTGGAAATCTGAAACAAAAGCAGAAAATGCTGGAAACACCCAGCAGGTCAGGCAGCATCTGTGGAAAGTAAAATAGAGTAAACATTTCAGGTTGAAGACCCTTTGTCTTCCAACTAAAACAATAATTCTGTTTTTTCTTTCTACAGATGCTGGCTGAGCTGCTGAATATTTCCAAAATTTTCTGTGTTTATTTCAGGAAAGACTAATGCTTTTGCAATCTAAGTACTAAGTTGGTAGATTTTCACATAAAATGAAACAAAGCTTATTAACAAAACCCTAAAAACATTAGGATATAGACATATTTCCTTACAACATTTTGGAAGGCCATTTTGGAAAAGTTTGTACTGAAAAAAATTTTGCTTCTGCAGAACTGCAAGATCAATATAAATTTTCATGAAAGTAAATTACACAAATACATTTTTGAAGATGTTCCTTTACAGACATTTGGAATATTTATGAAGGGGGGAAAACTCATTATTAGGAACAAGAATATATAGCTTAAAATTACTGCCTTGGGATTTATAAATAAAATGTACCAAAACATAATGAGCTGAAGCACATTTTAGCTTTGACTGCATTAATCTTTGGTGTGTGCCATTAACAGAATTAAGTTGTGCTTTTCACAGGATAATTAGAAAAGCAAAATTGCTATTCTAAAGATTAGTACTACTAAAGGAAAGTTGACTACTAAACCATGATATTGCACTTTTCCAATGCTTGTGACAGCTTACCTTTGAAAACCCAAGGCTGATCTGGCCTCTGTTCTTCCAATATATTTCTAGTAATATTCAAGGAAAGCTTACAGCCGCCACAGGTTAGAAGGAATGAGTTATCATTCTTCATGTATTTTTCAAAAAAATTGGTAAATTAAGCATCAACTGAGGGGTAGAATTCCCTGTGTGCATATACTTAGCTTCAGCTGTTACAATTGACATCAGGACAACCTAAATCCAAGAATTCATCTCATTACCCTCAAAGGAAGCAGGCAAATGCAAGAGTGGTTGCAAGCATCCTACTGATTTATAAACATCAGCCTCTAATGACTCAGAAGTTCCACTGCGAAATATAGAGCCCACAACCTAGCTTTGTGAGTGATAAATGGAATCAATTAAATCTTCAAACAATCTTTCTGCCATGTCACCCAACTATTCTAAACATGGCCTTAATTTTCAAATATTCATCAGGGATTTGCAATGTTATAAAAGATTTGGCACTCAACAGATGAGTTCCCAAAAATAAGACTAACAAATGAATATGGAATGATCACAGACAATATTTTCAAGCTACCCTTACGTCCATTGGTGGTGCTTGACGTACCTTGTAACCATACTGTCCTGAAATGTGAACAGTGAGGCTACATTTATGTTCATGTGCCATATTTCATGCATTAATGATTTGTATATGTTCTTTTTATATTTCAGGCCTGACATATTTTTGAACAGACCTAGATCAGAAGATTACATTGTAAATTGGTATTAGTGTACAAGTTATGGTTCAGAATTTTAAAAATGCAAAAATGTGTTTTTAAATTTCACAGGATTATCTATTTGTTAAATGGCCATACAATATTTAAAAGTTGCACTCTGAGTGGATAAAAACACAAAATGCAATATTGGTTTCACTTCCTTTTGGGGGAAAATGGGTATCTTCCAATTATATTAAAATGTCTGCCTATGTTCTTTTTATTTCTGGCAATGACTAAGTATAGCAGTGACTACAATTCAAAAAGGATTTAATTATTGTGAAATGTTTTGGGATTTCCTGAGGGCATGAAAGCCATAAAGTGAACTGTTTTCTTCCTGTCTTTATAGTGGTGAGCTCTCTTACAGGTATGTAATTTTCCCCATCTGATTATCCTATGCAAAAGTGCCCAGGCAATTCTACTCATCCCAACCCAGTGATGTTAATAAGAAGGAAGAATTCTGAACCACCTTCCAATGAAAGAAATTAATAGGATTAATATATTCTATGGATAATGTTGTTCAAAAGGCAATAGAGATGTATTGCAATGAATCGATAGAAAAATAAGTTAACCCAGAGTGTAGAGGATGTACATGAGACATTGAAGCAGAAATAGGCCATTCAGCCCATCATGTCTGCTCCGCCATTCGATCATGGCTGATTTATTTTTCCCTCTCAACCCCATTCTCATGCCTTCTCCCCATAACCTTTGATGACCTTACTAATCAAGAACTTTAAATGTACCCAATGACGGCCTCCACAGCCATCTGTGGCAAAGAATTCCACAGATTCACCACCCTCTGGCTAAAGAAATTCCTCCTCATCTCTGTCCTAAAGGGATGTCCTTCTATTCTGAGGCTGTGCCCTCTGGTCCTAGACTCTCCCACTGCCGGAAACATCCTCTCGACGTTCACTCTATCCAGGCCTTTCAATATTCAGCAGGTTTCAATGAGATTCTTCCCCCCCACCCCCCCCCCCCCCCCCCCCCCAATCCTTCTAAACTCCAGTGAGAACAGATCCAGAGCCATCAAACACTCCTCATACATTAACCCTATCATTCCCAGGATCATTCTTGTAAACCTCCTCTGGACCCTCTCCAATGCCAGCACATTCTTCCTTAAATATGGGGCCCAAAACTGCTCACAATACTTCAAATGTGGTCTGACCAATGCCTTATAAGGCCTCAGCATTACATCCTTGCTTTTATATTCTAGTCCTCTTGAAATGACTGCTAACATCGCACTTGCCTTCCTTACTACTGACTCAACCTGCAAGTTAACCTTGGGCCCAAAACTGCTCACAATACTTCAAATGTGTTCTGACCAATGCCTTATAAAGCCTCAGCATTACATCCTTACTTTATATGCTAGTCTTTTCAAGATGAGTGCTAATATTGCATTTGCCTTCCTTACTACCAACTCAACCTGCAAGTTAACCTTGAGGGAATCCTGCACTAGGACTACATGACACAACAGATTTGTTCCTTGATAATCGGTGTAATGTAATAGAGTGAACTTTCTAAGTATGAATAGGAAAGTCAAACTCATTACTGAGACTAGACCATGCTTTGTTGCTGATACATGAACATTACTAGGTTCAGGTTCCACAAGCCATCAATGACAGAGAAATTACCACTGACCTCAACTTTATCAGACTAACCTATCCAGCCCCCATGACACCTGACTTAGTTTGACTTTTGAATATTTGATGCTTTTTCTGCATCAAATATTCAAAGTCATTAGCCTTCATTATGTGAGATTGGTATGTTTATGCTTTTGGTATTCCATATTTCCTTACAGCGTAGAAGGCCATTGAATCAATGCCAGCTCTCAGAGTAATCCCACCCCCAAATAATTTCCTACAACTTGTTCATGGGCATGCGCGAGAGAGCAATTCTTCACTACCGTCCCCCCACCGCACCCCTTCCCCCAAACCACTTCACCTACAACCCATATATGCTAATGGTAAGTTACAGTGCCTAATTCACCTAACAACCAGCATCTCAGAAGTGAGATGAAACCAGAGGAAGTGGTCACAGAACATACATTCTCCACACATACAGCAATGCAGGTTCTTCATGAAGTAGTTTGTATCTGAATACTAAAAGTGAATGAGTAACCAGCAAGTTAGAAAGATTCACTATCTACATCAAGTGTTGTCTCCTTTGCTGGATTTGCCTTGGAATCACCATTTACTTACTGCATCACCACATCCAGTGTCTGCTGCAGACTATTAAACATGAAACTTTAAGTGGAGTCATAGAGCACTACAGCACAGAAGCAGGCCTTTCGGCCCATCTAGTCCATGTCGGCCTGGTTTTCTGCCTAGTCCCATCTACCTGCACCCAGACCATAGCCCTCCATACCCCTCTCATTCATGTACCCATTCAAATTTCTCTTAAATGTTATGATTGAACCCGCATCTACCACTTCCGCTGGCAGCTCATTCCACACTCGCACCACCCTCTGAATGAAGTAGTTCCCCCTCAGATTCCCCTTAAATATTTCACCTTTCACCCTAAACCTATGTCCCCTAGTTCTAGTCTCCCCCAACTTGAGGGGAAAGAGCCTGCATGCATTCACCCTATCTATACCCCTTGTAATTTTGTATACCTCTATAAGATCTCTCCTCATTCTCCTGTGCTTCAGGGAATAAAGTCCAAACCTATTCAACCTTTCTCTATAACTCAAGTCTTCAAGTCCCGGCAACATCTGTGTAAATTTTCTCTGCACTCATCCAAGCTTATTGATATCTATCTGGTAGGTAGGCAACCAGAACTGCACACAGTACTCTAAGTTTGGCCTCACCAATGTCTTATACAACTTCGACATAACATCCCAACCCCTGTACTCAGTGCCCTGATTTATGTAGGTCAATGTGCCAAAAGCTCTCTTTACAACCCTATTACCTGTGACACCACTTTCAAGGAATTATGGATTCCCAAGTCCCTCTCTTCTATCACACACCTCAGAGTCCTACCATTCACTGTGTAAGTCTAACCCTGGTTTGTCCTCCCAAAGGGCATCACCTCACACTTGTCTGCATTAAATTCCATCGGCCATTTTTCAGCTAATTTTTCCAGCTGGTCCAGATCATTTTGCAAGCTTTGATAGCCTCCCTCGCTGTCCACTATGCCCCCAATCTTGGTGTCATCCATAAATTTGCTGATTCCAGTTTACCACATTATCACCTAAATCAGTGATAGAGATGATAAGCAACAACAGGCCCAGCACTGATCTCTGCAGCACACCACTAGTCACAGGCCTCCAATCAGAGAGACAACCATCTACTACCACTCTCTGGCTTCTCTCACTAAGCCAACGTTGAATCCAGTTCACTACTTTATCCTGAATGCCAAGCAACTTAACCTTCTGGACCAGCCTCCCTTGCGAGACTTTATCAAAGGCCTTGCTGAAGTCCATGTATGTCCACCACCTTCCCTTGATCAACCTTCCTGGTAAACTCCTCAAAAAAACGCTACAAGATTGAGTAGACATTACCTGACATGAACAAAGCCACATTGACTATCCCTAATCATGCCCTGTTTATCCAGATACTTGTATATCCTGTCCCTCAAAATACTTTCCAATAATTTAATCACAACTGAGATCAGGCTCACCAGCCTATAATTTCCTGACTTATTCTTAGAGCCTTTCTTAAACAACAGAAGAACATTAGCTATCCTCTAGTCCTCCAGCACCTCTCCCGTGACTAAGAACATTCTAAATATCTCTGCCAGGACCCCTGCAATTTCTGCACTAGCCTTCCACAAGGTCCAAGGAGACACCTCATCAAGCCCTGGGGATTTATCCATCCTAATTCGCTTCAAGACTGCAAGCACCTCCTCTTCCATAATCCGGATATGGTCCATGACCTCGCTACTCTTTTTTCCTCAGTTCTATAGACTCTGTGACTGTCTCCCGAGTAAATACAGATGCAAAAAATTCATTTAAGATCTCCCCCATTTCTTTCAGCTCCATGTATAGATGACCACGCTGATCTTCAAGAGGACCGATTTGGCCCCTTATTATCCTTTTGCTCTTAATGTAGCTATAGAAACCCTTGGGATTCTCTTTCACCTTGTCTGCTAAAGCAACCTCATGTTCTCTTTTTGCTCTCCTGATTTCTCTTTTGTTATCTTGAATTTCTTACACTCCTCAAGCACCTCATTTAATCCTAACTGCTTATACCTGATCTTCACCGCCTCCTTTTTCTTTACCAGGGCCTCAATAGGCCTCAATAGCCCTCGATACCCAAGGTCCCCTAAACCTGCTAGCCTTGCCTTTTACGCTAACAGGAACATACAGATTCTGTACGCTCAATATTTCACTCTTGAAGGCCTCCCACCTACCAAGCAATTCTTTGCTGGAAGACAACCTATCCCAATCCACACCTGCCAGATCCCTTCTCATATCTTCAAAATTGGCCTTCCTCCAGTTTAGAATCTTGACCTTAGGACAAGTCCTATTCTCCAATAATTATCTTGAAGCTAATGGAATTCTGATCACTAGTTCCAATGTGTTCCCTTACACTCACTTCTGTCACCTGCTCTGTCTCATTCCCTAAGAGGAGATTCAGTGTCGCATTGTCTCTATTTGGGACCTCTACATATTGATCAAGGAAATTTTCCTGAACACATTTGACAAACTCTGTCCCATCCACTTTTACAGTATGGGAGTCACAGTCAATATGTGGAAAGTTAAAATCACCTACAATCACAACTTTATATTTCCTACAACTGTTTACTATCTGCAAATTTGCTCCTCTAAATCCCACTGACTGTTGGAAGGTCTATAATACAGTCCCATTAACGTGGTCAACCCATTTTTAGTTCCACTCATATTGCCTCAGTAGATGAGCCCTCCGGTATGTCCTCTCTGGGCACTGCGGTGACATTTTCCCTGATGTGTAATGCCACTGCTCCCCTTTAATACCTCCCCCTCTATCATGTCTAAAACAACAGAACCCCAGAACATTGAGCTGCCAGCCCTGCCCCTCATGCAACCAAGTCTCACTAATGGCTACAATATCATAATTCCACATATGGATCCATGCTCTAAGTTCGTCTGCCTTACCTACAATACTCCTTGCATTGAAATAGACACAACTCAGAACATTAGTCCCACCATGCTCAACCTTTCGGTTTCCATCTTTGCCGGTACCTTTAACATCTACTTTCCCCACATCCTCTCCACTTGCTACCTGATTAGGCCCATTGGCCGCAGAGGTATTGTCTGTCATTAATGCAAGATGATGCAATGCTTGAAATTGCCACCAACAGCACCAGTTACTGTACTACTCCAGGCAGTCATCTCCTCAGAGTGTGTCCTAGTCTGCAGAAGTAGAGTAAGAAGGGTTTCATGGCTGCTTGTAATCACTACCACCCAGCAATAAAGTTGACAATGACTGTAATAAAACCTCTAAAGCACCAGTAAGTCCACTTGTGAGCTGTACTCCTAAGATACCAATGGTTTGTGCAAATAACATCTCCACCACAGGAGGTAGAGCCTTTGCCAAGTGCTCAATGGCAGACTGCAATGCAGACAATTGCTGTCAGTAATTAACCATGCCTTGATTCCCCTGTAGATGGCAATCTAATGTCATCACTTGGCAGTGTACAGTGACAGCAAGCAGTACTGAAGGCAAAGGTGTATTTGTGGAGACACACGATTGTTCGCTTTTCTGACCTTTTCCTAGGGATAACAGCAACATGAACTTTTGCAGTGTCCTTAATGCAGTAAACATGGTGGAGGGCATTTTTGCCCTTTTAAGCAGTGGAAAGTTATGCTGATAGAGTTAGATAAGAAAAGACAGAAGCAGAAATGAACTGCTTAGTCTGAGTGATCTGTTCTTGTACTTCATATTTTGTGTAGTTTTTTTGTAATATGACATAGTCTGAGGGTAATGAAAATCCTTCCTTTCCTTCCCAAAATATTCATTGTTTCTTGTCCATTCACAGCGAGTTAATTCTGGTCCTTTGGATGTACACTGTGCAGTGATGCTCTGTGTCAGTTCTGTCTTTGAGTGCTATGGATGTAGCAATGCAGACAAAATGCTTTTTACAAAAATTGTCTTCCTCCCATCCTATTCCCCTTTGGAATAGCATCTGTAATTTGCATATTTTTCCATTTCTAGGACTTTACCTTCTATAGTCTTGTCTGTTACATGACAACATCCTTCCATATGAATATTTAGCTATTGTTACTTTACATGTTTCTGTGCCTTCAACAATCCTTTCTATTTACAAAGCACTTTTATAGCAATACAATATCCCAAGACGCTCCACAGAAATGCGAACAAACAAAATTCATGCCAAACGATATTATGGCAGTAATGGCCATCAGACAAGCAGCCTGACAATTTTGAGTCAGTAGAGGGGCTATGAGGTTGAGCTGGTTGTTGGCAGTGTACACATGGAAACTGCTGGGCTTTGAATATTGCCAAAAGGCAGCATGTTGGTGAGAAATAGAAAGGGATGGATGATAAATCATTAGGGAAGACCAGAGGTAATGGCTCAGTCCTTGTCACACAAAATTGATGAGATCCTCACACTTGTTGGAGGTGTGGGTAGAGGAGAAAAGGCTCTGAGGATTTAATTTCCAGTAGGAAAAGAAGCTAACGAATAAATATATCATGGAGAAAACTAGCTTCCAAATATGGTAAGGAGAAGCAACAGTTTTGCTTACAAGAACAATGGTGCTTTACATGGTTTAATAGAGTTTCACAATAAATGACCAAGCAAGTTGTTCTGCCATATTTGATCAAGTCTATGTCTCTCTTGGAAAAGGGAATGGTGCTGACGGTCATACCAGGTAGAGTAGCTAGGGTGAAAGTAGGTAATGATTTTATCGGGGACCAAGGCATCATACGTGGAGGTGAAAGTTTTGGTCATCCAGATCAGTGGCATAAATTTTGCAATAAGTGGAGGCCCAACAATAAATGATATTCTTGAACGCGTAGATATAAGTGAATTGGGAAGGAATGTTTTTCAAGCCAGATTCAGAAGGAAGTTGGGTTAAGAGGTTGAGATAGGTTGTGGCTGGAGAACAAAACAAGGAAGCAATCAGAGAAGGTTCCATCCATTGCTCCAGCAATAGAAATTGCAAGACCAGATTAAAAGGCAAGGTGAAGAGCCAAACAGTAAAAACAAGCTGGTGAATTTACATGGAGGGAATAGTAAGGGACAGGAAAGCAACAAGCACTGTAAGCAAAGTGAACTGAGATGAAATCACTATGGATAATAGATCACTCAATGCAGAGATTGAGGAAGGAGAACAAGAAAGTTATATCAGTGATAAATCTTCTACGTACTGAGATGGGTAGCAGCGAATGAAAAATTTAAATGAGAGGCAAGAGAGGTTGATCAAAGTGAGATTAAGAGGATGAGCCAGGTGAGGAGGCTTCATTGAGGGGAAGGCAAGATAACCTGTCAGCCATGTTTCCACAAAGGTCATAATGTCTGTGCATTCATCTCCAATAAGCACATGTATAGCAAGAGAATAATTCATGTGCATGGGCATTTTGAAGGGAAATGCAGAAAGAGCCAATGATAGTTGACCCACTCTAATTCTGTATGGAATGGTTCATTCTAGAGGTTATCAATATATTCAAATCGTACTCAATATTTCAGTCTTTTCCCAATAAATATGTGGCTGTTGGTCATAAATGCCTTGGAGTATCCTTCAAAGTCATTCAGTACCCTACTGCTGATTACAAATGAAGTTCCTCTCTCAGCTCATGCATTTCCTCCATGTTGAAAACATTTGGAAGAAGCACTTCCAAGAGAAGAGAATGTACTGTGGTGGGGGACTTCATTCTCTATCACAAGAATGGCCCAGTACTGTACTATCTGTGTGGTAAGTGGACCAACATGAGGGACAAATCTACCTGAGTTCATCCTCCCCTCATCCTTCTCCTATCTGATGCAGATGCATCTGTCCACAACAGTGTAATTAGGAGTGATCGCTGCAAAGTCCTAACTTCACAGGACATGATGCACCAGCATCATGTTAAATGGGATAGATCTGGAACAGTCTGCCAGCTAAAAATTGGGCATACTTGAGGCAACAATAGCTGTAAAATGAACCTTTTGGCCAGTTGTTTCTCCACTGTCCCATTTCCATCAAGCTAGCTAACTAAACCTGATTTAATAAAGTGTTCAGAAGGGCACATTGAGAACAGCAAAAGTCATATCTGATGTGACGTGCCAACTTTGCGAAGCTAAAAGGCAGGACTATGTGCTTGTTAAATGACAAAAAGCAGTATGCAATAGTGATTTATATATAGTGGATCAGGTCAAAGCTCTGCAGTCCAGCCCTATCCAGTCATGAATGGTGGTGGGTGACAAGAAGTTAATAGAGCCAGCAATTTCCAAATATGTTCCCTTCCTCAACAATGATGGAGTCCAACACCTGAATGCTCAAGACAAGGCTGAAGCAATTACAATCAGCTTTAATGAAGTTCAATAATGTTCCAATTGAATGATTCATTTCAGCTTCCCTTCACAGGAGCTGGGTGTAGTCAATTTGACTCATGTCAGGAAACAACTGAGATCACTGGATGCAGCAAAGATAGTGGGACAAAACAATATCCTGGCTGTAGTGCTCCAGATCTGACTGAGCCTCTAGCCCCAAGCTGTTTCAATACATTTACAATCCTAACATCTGTTCAACAATGTAGAAGATTGTCCAGACATATCCTGTATGCAACAAGAAGAACAAATCCAATATATCTAACTATCACTCCCTTGGTGAACTCTCAGTCATAAGCAAAGCAATAGAAGGCATCATGAACAATGCTATCAAGTGAGACCTACTCACAAATAGCCCATTTATTGTTGAAGAAACAAGGGACTGCAGATGCTGAAATCTAGAAGAAAAACACTATGATGCTGGAGGAACTCAGCAGGTCATTCACCTGCACCTCCCTTAATATCACCTACTGCATTCGATGCTCCAAGTGTGGCCTCCTCTACATTGGTGAGACCAAACGCAGACAAGGTGACCATTTCACAGAACACCTGCACTCTGTCCGTAACCGCGATCTGCATCTCCCCATTGTCAGTCACTTCACCTCCCCCTCCCACACTATCACTGATATGACAGTCTTCGGCCTCCTCCACTGTCAGGACAATTCCAAGCACAAACTGGAGGAACAGCACCTCATTTTCCATCTTGGAACCTTTCAGCCTAACGGCATGAACATTGAATTCTCCCACTTTAAGTAATCCCCACCCCCCCCCCCCACCGTGCTTCTTCTCTTCTTCCCTTTCCTAGCCTATCTCTCTTTTTTCTCTACCCCTTTTTTTTCCTTTCTCTCCTTACCTTTGACCCACGCCTGGTGAATCTACTCTCCCCTCCTCCCCTACACCTGCCTATCACCGCCTCTTACTTACATCTACCTATCACCACCTTGTGCCCACCCCACCTCCCCTCTTTTGTCCACCTATCACCGCTCTGCTTTTTTCTCCTATATATTGGGCTTCCTCTTTTCCTATCTTCAGTCCTGAAGAATGGTCCTGACCCAAAACATTGAATGCCTGCTTTTCTCCATGGAAGCTGACTGGCCTGCTGAGTTCCTCCAGCATCATCACCCATTTACTGTTGTTCATGTTAGGTTTTGCCAGGACCATGTTCACTCAAACCTCACCACAACTTTAGTACAACCAGGGACCAAAGATTTGAAATCCAGAAATTGAGATGTTTGCCTCCCGTTGACATGAGGCAGCATTTGATGAAGTGCAGCATCAAGGATCCCTAGTAATGTAATTCAAGGGGATAACTCTGCACCAGCGAGAGCCATACCTCACTCAAAGAAACATGGTCTATCATCACAGCCCGAGGTCACTGGTAGACCAGAGTGCTAGGGGTGACCATCTTCAGTTGTTACATCAGTGATCTTCTTTCCATCACAGGGTCAGAATTGCGAATGTGTGTTGGTGATTGCATAATGTTGACTTTCATTCACAATGTTTCAGAAAATGGTAAGTCTATTGCTGTTTGCAGCAAGACATAGACAATGTTAGTCCTGAGCTGATAAATATCTGTAACGTTCATACTTCACAAGTATTAGATAATGACCATTTCTGACAAGAGGGACACTTATCTATTTCCCTTGACATTCAATGACATTATCATTGCTGAGATGCTACCCCACTCCGCAAATAATATCCTGAGGGTCACCATTGACAGAAACTTTACTGGACCAGCCACACAAATACTGTGCCTGCAAGAACAGGTCAGAGGCTGTGGTCAGTAACTCCACTCCCGACACCCAAGGCCTTTTCACATCTACATGGTACAAGTTGGGAGTGTGATTGAATGCTTTCCACTTGCCTGATGAGTTAAACTCCAACAGTCAAGAAGCTCAAAACCCTACAGAGCAAAGATGCCCAATTGATCAGCACTCATCTATTAGTCCAGGCATTCATTCTCTCCACCATGAGCACTGTCTATAAGATGCACTCTGGTTACTCGTCTTGGCTAGTCTGAGAAACCTCCAAATTCACCTCTAAACAGTTTGCAGTAACTTACACGTACATCACCACCTGCAGGTTCTTCTTCAAATTGAACATCACCTTCATATATAACCATTCCTTCATCATCACCCCTGGGTCTGAAACATGGAACTCCTTTCCCAACAGTATTGTGGGAGTTCCCTTCTGCAGCAGTTCAAGAAGGTTCACCTCCACTTTCTGAAGGGCAATGTAGGCCTCCAAATGCAGTGCATCGAAATAAATCCCACATCCTTCAAGTTAATAAAAAATGTTCACAGCTACAACATTGACATTTATGCCAGATGAATGGCCTGTTAGCTGATTGGGTCACAACAGTACTGTAGAGTTTGTAGGGTTGACCATGCATGACAGAGATGAGCAGAGATGTCTTCACCCAGAGGGTACTTAATCTTTGGAATTCTTAGTGCAACAGGGCTGTGGAGGCTTAGTCACTCAGTGTATCCAACACAGCGACTAGTTTTTTTAAATATTAAGGTAATCAATGGATATAGGTTTAGTGAAGCCAAATGGAGCCTCGATAAAAGATCAGCCACGATTTTACTGAACGATGAAGTGGGTGAGAGAGGCCTATTCCTGCTTCTATTACCGATGTTCATATCACTGATTTAGTGGTCATTTGGTTCCTGAGAAATTCCCGGTGCATTCTCTGTTAAACCCAGTTGAGATAAGCAAATCTACCAGACCCAGTGCAAATTTTCTCACCTGCTTCACAAGCATCCGTACAACATTGTTATCTTCTCACTCACTCAAGCATTATTAATTATAGAGGGGCTCATTGGATGTGTAAATGCCCGATCAAAACCTCAAAATGTCAGGGAACTACTTTCGTTTTCTCTGGATAGTACCAACACTCCACAAAATCCTTAGAGTAAATGACTGAGAAAAGTTCAGGATGGCTTTCACCAGCAAGTAATGAATCTGGTATGAATACTTATACATAAACATCACACAAGTCAAAACTCGTGAATACATTTTGAAAAATTACCACCAGTTGCTTTACTAAGTGAAATAAATCTTTGTTTCAATTTGTTTATGGTGAGTTTTAAGCCTATATTTACTTTACAGTGGTATCAGCCAGAGGTGTCACTGGTTGTTATTATTATATGCAATATTGCTTCACACAGGAGTGCAATAATAGTTTTCTGGTTTATAGGCTAAATGAAGCACAAACTACAAATTGACAACTTCAGTTAAGTCTCAACAAGCTATCAACTTTAGGGAACAGTATAAATATCTGGTTATAATGATGTGTGAAGAATGTATTTCATATGTAATCTCTGTTTATTATTAGAGTCCAATCTCTGTTTAGAATAATAGCAGGATACAACACAATTTCTAAAATGTCAGTTGATGTTGCCTTTATATAGAATAATATTGTAATGATGACTCAAAATAGTACCACATTAAATAGATTAAATTTGAATGTTTTGTATTTACATTTCTAAGTCACTTTCCAAAAATACACACATACACAGTTTCAGATGTTGGCAGATGAATATTAGTCAGAAATACTAACTCAACACTTGCATGCTAACTAGTGATGAGTATTGTTGCCTGTCTTGTGTGGGAGACCAAAAGTCAGGTTTCTCCTGGGGAGAAATGATTTAATGGAATTAGAGTAGGGAGGGTGGGAGAAGACTCAAGTGGAGTATAAACACCCACATGGATTGATTGGTTTTAATGGCCTGTTTCAGAACTACATTAGTCATTATAAAAGCTCATTACACTGGCAAAGCCAAAAAGTAAATTCCCTATTGTTTGCAAATTAAAATTAATGACTTAAATGTATTTTTGTATCTTTTATCTTCATTCTCCACCTTCTTTCCTTCCTTCTGTACATGATTTGACTTTAAATCCACTGCCATAATTGCAGATTCCTGTTAAGATTGTCAATTAATGACCCTTCAGTCCAATTGGTTCAAGGCTTCCACAGTGTTCCTTGGAGGTCTTAAATCACTTTGGAAGGATTTGCCAAATTTCAGTAGTTGGGTGATTATAACAGCTCAAATATCTAGGGTCAAGTGTAGGTGCTGCCTGTTCTTGTTGTCTGCAGAAATTGGTTCAATGTATCCAAAAATACAACAATATAAGTATACTGAGAAATTCATTACACATGCTTTATGTTTGCTTAGATTTACTAGAAATCACATGGTTCACCTTTTTAATAACACAAATATAGGAATGCGGTTTGCATTTTCTTTCTTTTTTCCTTGAAAAAGCTTTCAACTTCCTAGCAACAGCACCACCGGGTGTTAGAAATTGTTTTTTTTAATACTGACATGGAGAACAGATGAATTTTGCCTCTATCTATATGTCCTCTTCACAGTGTTGTATTTGGAAATTACATTGAATAAACAATTCCTATAGTTGGACTGCAATTTGTAGTCAATGGCACAGCAACAGTGTTCACTGCTAACTTCAATGAATTGTACTATTGCTGCTCCACTAATGCTGCCGGTATTCTTGCACCCCATGCAAATAACAATCCTTCACGATAACAGGCTATTTGTTCACTAAGCATATACCTTTGCACTATCCTCATTACATCTACATTGTCATCACACCGCCAGTCAGTATCCCAATTCTAGGGAAGATGATGATCCTCCAGAATACCAAATTCCACAAAGTTGTATTTGAAAAATTCCAGGACCATTGCCTCTGGCTGTCATGTAATATGCAGTTTACATTCCATTGCACCTACAGTCTGTGTCTTACAATACTGAGGAACTATCAGCAACATTGATCATCACGCTGTTAATGTGACCTGCAAACAAGAAACGTATGGCTAGCTCCGTACGCAGCAATCTTTACCCAGCATCAATGCCACAAAGGCAGCACAGATCCTTACTGATTCACACTGAACTTCAGGTCCCAATTGCCACAAGTTCACAGAAAGAACAGAGAAAGCTGTGTAATCCCAATGGAAAAAATATGGCAGTACATTGGAACAGATCTCTAGTATGATAAAGGTGAACTCTTGATCTCTCAATCTACCTCATCATGGCCTTGCACTTTATTTGTCTACCTGCACTGCACTTTCTCTGTAACTGTATCACTATATTCTGCATTCTGTTTTGCCTTTCCTTTTGTCCTACCTCTAGGTACTTATGTTTGGGAATGATCAATCTGGATGGCATACAAACAAAAGCTTTTCACTGTATCTCAGTACATGTGACAATAATAAACCAATTTCCAAAAAATTTTTGTGGAGCTGTCTGTAACACAGCCATAAGAGACATCCTGTCTGGTTCCTGTATATCACTTCCCTTGCAAAGACTGTGACTCGATCTGAGACCTGAGACGTGGGGTGACCATCAGATTAAATCTCTAGACTGGGCTAACTGAGGCAGCTGGGAGAAGACACCTAAGAACTTGGACTATACCCATTCCAGATGGAAATTCCAGAGCTTAGCTTTAACACTTTTCTCTGACTTAGCAACCACTGATATCAAGATGATATTCTGTGAATTCTACTTAAGTAGCAGGTCAACTGCTTTATGTGGGGAAGACACCTATATAAAAAGAGATGATGATCTGGAGTGAGTGAAAATCTTTTGAAGGCACCACAATCTCAGAATTGCCTTGACCCTTTCACAGTTCTACAGCTGGACAGTAAGGTACAACACCATGTCCTGCACAGCTCCAAAGACAACATTCCAGTGTTTCTGAAACATCTTGGTCCATTTAGCTGCTCTTGGCTGAATCTGTTTTTCACAAGAGTCACTAACAAAGGGAATCTGCCAAAAATCTGGTGAATGTCAATAGTTATCTGTCTCCTATAGAAACAAAGGACTGCAGATGCTGAAATATCTAGATGAAAAACACAGTGATGCTGGAGGAACTCAGCAGGCTGGGCAGCATCTGTGGAGAAAAGCAGGCGGTCAACATTTTGGGTCAGGACCCTTCCTCAGGACTGAAGACAGGAAGAGGGGAAGCCCAATATATAGGCGGGAAAAGCAGAGCAGTGATAGGTGGGCAAAAGAGGGAAGGTGCATTGTCACAGACACTTTCACCTTCTTTTGTGGATAATTGACTATGATCAGAAAAGGGATCCTAATTTTTCCTCTCAAGCTTAGGAGAGTTGTGGCTAATTGTAACTTTGTCTGAGATCAAAATCTCAACTTCTGCCCAAAGACCAAACCTAATAGTTCTCTGGTCTACCCAGTGCTTTTATCTGTAGAACCATTTGTTTAGCTCATAAAATAACTGCTTGTGGTTTATTAAGAGTGATGGGAATGTGAAACAGCATGTAATGACTTTTGAATTTGGAAGTTGAATGAATAAATAGTGGAAAATTGAGTGGTGCAGAGGAATAGAAGGGCCTCAGAATGTCTGTCCACAGATCCTTAAAGATAACAGGACAGATCAATAAAGTTGTTAAAAAGACATAAAAGATATTTTCTTTTTACTAGTAAGGCATGGAATATAAAAGCAGGGAAGTTATGCTAGAATGATGTACAACACAAGTTAGGCCACAGCTTGAGTACTGAGTGTGGTATTGGTGATCACATTACAGGAAAGATATGATTATACTGGAGAGAGTACAGAGTTGGTTGATCAAGATATTGCCAGGACAAGAAAATTGTACCCATGAGAAAGGATTGAGTAGGCTGGGGTTGTTTTTTTGGAACAGAGGAGGCTGAGGGGAAACTTAAGGTATATGAAGTTTTAAGGGGCTTTTAATAGAGTAAATAGGAAGGACTCTTTTTTTCTTTCGCCTTAGCAGAGGTGTCAAAAACCAGGAGGCAAGTATTTAAAGTAATTGGTAGAAACAATAGAGGGGAGGTGAGGAAAGATCCCCATCAAAGGGTGGTAGTAACACACAAAATGCTGGAGGAACTCAACGGGTCAGGCAGCATCTGTGGAGGGAAATGAACAATCGACGATTCGGGTTGAGACCCTTCAACTGGTAGTGGTCTGGAGCTCAATGTCTGTAAGGGTGGTAGAGGCAGAAACCCTCACCACCTTTGAACGTTACTTGGAAGTGTACTCGAAGAGCCATGTGCTGGAAGGTGGGATCAGGTTGGGTAGGTCTTTTTCAACTGGCATTGACACAATGGGTCAAATGGCATCCTGTGGCATGAATTTTCTCTGAGTCTATGACTCCACAGTAGGTGAATCAATTGGGCTGATTTTGCTGGGCTGAGATTGACAGTTCTAAGCATTTGTTTTCAATCATTGAAACATCAGTAAGCCTCTGACTTCTGCACAAATGCTGCTGAAATCCGAGACCTGCTGAATGACAGATGTCTCCATCTTCATCACTGTGCTCTACTGCTGGACTCCACGTGCCAGGATTTTCCAGCAATTTTCTGGCGAATTGCCTCTCAGATCCTATGTCAAGTTAGATCTCGGGTAGGATCAGATGCCAATTGGGGGTTGGAACATTTTTTTTGACATGTCATCCCTGAGCAGGGTTCAGGTTAACCTTCTCTGTGTCATTCCACTTTTAGTATACAGTATGTGTTGCACTTGTGGTTGGGGAGAAAAAGGGGAAAGGAAGTAATTTTACATAATTTTATCGTTGTTATTTCTTTCTGTGCCTTTATGTACCATTTTTGATTTTAAGATGTTTTAATAATGTTTTCCACTTTAATTACTTCAAATTTAATAATCTCTAAATATCTTTGAATGTCAGGGACACATAAAAACTGTTAAATTCTCTGTAGCTTTATCAGAAGGCTAAGTTCTTTTCCCAGATTTACCTTCAATGAAAGTTTGTTAAGGGCATTCTAGACACTGGCCTCTTGTGCTGTGTCACTTGAGGCTTAGTCATCATTGTCATTTCATTGCCCATCCCCTGGACTTGAAGGATCATCATAAATGGCCCTCTGTATTTGGACCACAATCACTTTCTTGAATTTATTGGGATCTTGTATTTCTCCAAGAAGGCTGTTCCTGACTTCTTTTGTCAACTGGGCCAAGCACCCATGTATTGCCAGTGGCTCTTAAAGTTACTAAGTCCTTAACTTTTTTGCCACCGGTTAATTCTAGCCTGCCTCAAGGGATGTCAACGGATAAAATAAGATATCTATTTATTAGTCACATGTACATTGAAAAACACAGTGAAATGCATCTTTTTTCATTACTGAGAATGTGCTGGGGGCAGCCCGCAAGTGTAGCCAGTTTTCCGGCACCACGGTAGTGTAATGGTTAGCATAACGCTATTACAGCGCCAGTGACCCGGGCTCTGGCCGCTGTCTGTAAGGAGTTGGTACGTTCTCCCCGTGACTGCGTGGGTTTCCTCTGGGTGCTCCAGTGTCCTCCCATATTCCAAAGACGTATGGATTAGGAAGTTGTGGGCATGCTATGTTGGCGCTGGAAGCATGGCGACACTTGCGGGCTGCCCCCAGAACACTCCATGCAAAAGATGCATTTCACTTTATGTTTCAATGCACGTGTGACTAATGTGACTTGACTTGACTTGACTTGACTTGACTTATCTTATCTTATCTTATCTTATCTTATCTTATCTTATCTTATCTTATCTTATCTTGTCTTGTCTTGTCTTGTCTTGTCTTGTATATCTTTGGAATGTGGGAGGAAACCGGAGCACCCGGAGGAAACCGAGTCAGCAGTCTAGAGCTGCATTAAACAGTTAACCAACATTCTGTGTAGCAGCACAACAGAGTATATCATCTCTCATCGACCTCAATAGTCAGCATAAGGGAGCTCAGGGATTTGCAACAGTGGCTGGATTCCCTCAGATCCAGACTTCTGTCAATTAGAAGAATATATAAAGAAAAACACAGCAAAACTGGGCACCACAATTACAAAATAAAACATATTAATTTTCCCACAATTCACAATAGAATTTAAATAACTTCAAAAGAGTAAAATGCTGATTAAATTTGATTAGACATCTTCAAATAAAGTGGACAGTATAAGTAACTGTCTACTGAAGATGGGATAAAGAAACAATATCTCCCTCCCCCCCCAAATCTGGAATAAGAATTTCATTACAGCTGAGCAGTCTGTCTGAAATATTTTAACATAAAGTGAAATCAAAATTTAAAAGGGAAAAGAAAACATGTGACATTGACCAGATATTTATGATGCAAAACATGATTGAATTCCTTAGAGTAACAATAGAAACCAGGTAACTCTGCATATAAAATCAGTGGAAGGAATCCTTCATGGTCACATATTTCACAATGTTTGATAAATGTTGAGATAGATAGAAATAAATTCCCTGGATAAAGGAACATCTAATTCATATTGAGGGAGAAACTGATTGAAGGAAAATCCTGATTAATTTCCTTACATTAGCACAAGATAGAAATATCCGATCTGTGTCTCTTTTGTGTCCCCCATATAGGGATAAAATTCCAAATGAGCTGAAATAAACAAGCTAAGTTGAATCACTGATGAGTACGAACTGGAGGGAGAACAATGGATAAAATATATAAGGCACAAATAATCTATCATCCTAGTTTACTATTTACAAATAGCAAATGATCCATAAGGAGAAAATGTTCTCTAAAAAAAATCTAAGGAATAAGATACGTAAAGTGAAGGGAACATGAAATAAAAGGGAACATGAAATAGCTTTCTTGAAGCATGAGCTGAGTCAAAAACAAGAGGAGTTAAAGAAATTGACTGATGAATTGAATAATACAGTGAGGGCTAGGCAGGAGGAATTAGATGGATAATTGGATGACAACACAGAGAATGAAATAACAGATGTACCAATGTGGAAGAAACAGTATGGAGCAGAAGGCTTGATGAATTGTATCTAGACTGGCATAGAATAAATTCAAAACAGAAAGTACAAGGAACAATTAACTCTTCAGACAGCATCTGTGCAAAAGGAAAGTGAACTTTGGTAAATAACAAAGACTTTCTTTGTTATTTACCAAAGCTTTAATGCTAAAATGTTCTATCTTAATGGAGGTCTAACATTTAATCTGGTGTACCCAATTTTGCCAGTTAACATAACTTTTGCTGCAAGCTGCTGGCATTTATCCCTGTAAAAGCAAGCAGGTTCAAGACTTGTGTATCCAACTGCAAAACTCTCAAACTTGCTAATGGATTCCAGCCAGTCACAACACCCCAGCACTGGACTCTGCATAGGATCAAAGTGGAGCCAGATCAGATAAAAATTTCCCAGCACCACAGTTGCAAAGAAGAGTGATAAGAATTAGGGAAGTTACACTTCTCATTTGTGTTTATAGTAATAGTCTTTAGTTTTAAATGTTTTTAGGTGATAATATTTTCAAAAAATTGTTTAATAAATGTCAGGGGAATTCAGAAGCATTCCAAAAATGTGACAGCTTCTTGCAGCTACCATTGGGCAGGAGGTACAGAAGCCTGAAGTCCCACACCACCAGGTTCAAGAACAGTTATTTCGCTTCAACCATTCAGTTCCTGAACCAACCGGCACAACCCTAATTAGTACAATGCCCTGACCACGTTGATCACTTTGCACTAAATGGACATGGTGGTTTTTTTTTTGTTCTAATTGTTTTCTTTATCTTTAATTTATGTTTTCCTTGTGAATTCTGCTTATATGATGCTACGTGCCAGTAATGCTACTGCAAATAAGCTTTTCATTGCACCTGTGTACACATGCACCTGTGCATATGACAATAAACTTAACTTTCGACTTTCTTGACTTTTGCTTTGACAGATGGCAAAGCTGAGCCTGTGGTTTTGCCATCAGTTAAAGGTTTCCTCAGCAGTTTCGAGGGCAGGGATTGTTCTGGCATCTCATGTATCCTACCTTTGTTGCACAACACCTTGATCCAATCCAGGTCTGTGTGGGGCAATAGGGAACCTGAGCAACAAGTTGGGGTGGTGGACATTACTCAGCAAAATCTGGCCCAATATCTCATTTTATGTGGTTAAGGTATACAGAGACAGCAGGAGCTCTCCTGCCTGCTCTTCATCTTCTGTTTGCTGCTATTTTTGCTGGTTAGCTTTCAACTTTATAAAGGAACAGTGACTGAGAAACGCTACCCTGGAAATTACTCAATACCATGTCTGCTTTACTGATGTAAGATTGGCACTTAAACAGTTGATATGTGTGCTGCTACCCTCTTTTAATAGCTGAAGTATGTGTATCCTAAAACAAATATTAAGAATTTTGGATAAGCAAATAGCGACCCTATCATCTGTTTGGTAACTTGTTTCCTCAAAATGACCTGCCTTGAGCAAAATGGGTGCTGGCTCTAATATGGTTATGATAGTCAAATATATATGTGGCTTAAGTAGCACTCTTTATTAGCAAGGTTACCTCTTTAATAGGAGGATTTTGCATGCCTTCTTATAAATTATGCATCAGTTAGGTAATAGAGAAAGCTGGGCTGAACTTGGCCCAGAGCCTGGACTTACAGCAAATGGACTCTGCCTATCTGCCTGCACTTACCTGGCCTAGATGCAAGGGCTGAGGAAGGTAACTCTTCACTTCCCAGGAGTCAGGCAGTGCAGCACAACATCAGCATCTAGGCCTCAAAAATCCCAAACTCTCTGCTCCCAGAATATCCTGTCAGCTTTTGACAGGAGACAAGCTAGAGATAGAGCCTCACCTGTTAAAAATGGAAGGTATTTGTGACAGTTTTTAAATGTCTTTGATATTCAGGGATATTTAAAAGCTTTTAAGATTGTTGTGAGATGCTTGAAAGCTGGGATTCAAAGGGCATATTAAGAATGGAGTTGAAGAGGTTTGGAGAAGGAACTTCTGAAAATGCAACGCAAGTCACTGAAGATACTGTCAAATGTAAACAGAGTGAAGATGTATTGAACAAAATGACAGAAGGAAGAATGAGGGGCCCAGAAGAGAATATAAGTCTGCAGAAGGATTCAGAGAAAAATACAGTATCATAATGAGATAAACAGTAGCACTATCATGGAGTCAAGTAGTCTCCTATTGTAGGTTATATTTCAGTTATACATTAGAAGCAGAAAATAGTGAGGATGATGGCAAGCATTTTAAATATTAAATGTTGCTGGAGTCTTCCCCAGTGTCAAGTTGGAATGTATTTTCATTCATCCACAGCAATGTCAACCAAGAAATCACGCAACAACAAGATGATCAAGTAAAGCAGTCAATATAGTCAATAACCTCTTGTATATTGATGATATCTCTGAAAGTCAGCAAGCGAATAAACAACACAAAAGGAGCTGTGGACAGATACTTGAGGAATTCTGGAGCCTGATATCAAAGAGCTCCAATTAAGGAGAGTGCTATCATTAACTGTAACTAACTCTACTGTGAGATTATCAAGGATAAGGAAGCATAACACATCACAGTGCCAGACTGTGTCACTCATGATTTTGGCTGGTACAGGTGCTTTGTGGGAAAGGTGGAAAGGAGAGGAATCAGATGCAACAGTAAAGAGAACTGGGAAATGGCCAAATTTTCAAAGGTCACAGAGGAATCACAGAACATAAAGTGAGACAGTCCATCACAGTTACATCAACTCATTACCTTGCCCTACATGATCAATCTTGTGAACAGGTCGGAAGCTGGACAGAAGAAATTCAAAAGAGGGAAATAAAGGCAGTTGTCCATTTAACTGTACAGTGATGAAATAGCTTAAGAGCCTTTTAAGGTAAAAGCAAGTTCAAGATAGTTGGAGAGGATAAGTGAATTGAGAGTGGATTTTTTTAATGGGAAACAGGATAAAGGCAACAAAAAAAAGAGGACAGGGTCTGTGCAAAGGAATGCATTACCAATGGGCTAACATAGGGTTGAATTAACAGCTCTGAAATCAGACTCCCACTATACTCACCATCTGTTGCTTTGACCTACAATGCTGTTAATTATGGTTATAGGATGACTACCACAATTTCTTGTTTGGTGTCTCAGGAAAGAGTAATTAGAAGTTGGAACTAAAGAATACCGCAATAGAACAAGAAAACAGGCCATTCAGCCCATTGAGCCCACACAGCCCATAGAGTCTTACACCATGGAAACAGGCCCTTCGGCCCAACTCGACCATGCCAACTGTATTGCCCAGTGAGCTAGTCCCATCAGCCTGGGTTTGGCCCATATCCCTCTAAACCTCACCTATCCAAGTACTTATCTCGATGGCTTTTAAATATTGGTATGCGCCCGCCTTGAGCACTATTCCTGGCAGCTCATTCCAAATACGCACCACCCTTTGCGTGAAGAAGCTGCCCCTGACATCCATTTTAAATCGCTCACCTCTGATCTTAAACCTTTGCCCTCTTGTTTATAGCATCCCTCCCTGGGAAAAAGACTATGCGCTTTCACCCTGTCTCTGACCCTCATGATCTTATATACCTCTATCAGGTCACTCCTCAATCTCCCACATTCCAGGGAATAAAGTCCTAGTCTACACAACCTCTCCTTGTAACTCAAGCCCCCAAGTCCAGGCAACATCCTGGTAAGTCTTTTCTGCACTCTTTCTAGTTTAATAATATCTTTCCTATAACAGGGTGGCCAAAACTGTACACAATACTCCAAGTTCGACCTCACCAACGTCTTATATAACTGCAACATAACTTCCCAACTCCTATACAGTGCCCTAACTGATGAAGGCCAGTGTGCCAAATGCCTTCTTCACAGCCCTATTTGCCTGTGACGCCAGTACAAACCATCATGCACACATCTACATTATTCCTATACTAATCCCATTTTTTATTCCCATTAACTCTCCCCAGATTCTAGGTGCATTTTACAGTAGCCAATTAATCTATCAACCCTCATGTCTTTGTGATGTGGGAGGAAACAGGAGGAGATCCATGTGGTCACAAGGAGTTGTGCAAAATTCCACACAAAGCATGGCAGAGGTCAGGATTAAACCTAGTTGCTGTAGTGTGAGACAGCAGTTCTACTGGCTGTGCCACTATGCTGGCCTAGATATAGTCAAAAATAACACCAATCAATAAGAAAGAACTTAAAAGAAGGGATGTCTTTACAATTTCAATTTAATAATAGTGTGGGCAACTGTGTTAGTGCATCGTTTAGATATACAAACCAGCGAAGCCAAAATTGATCCCCCATTCTGGGTTGAGTTAGTTGATATCAGCATGAATCTCAGTGATATTGGTGAGACCAACCTTAGCATCTCTGCAGCCGTTAAATCCAACTCTCCAGTTGTTTCTCAGTCACGCACTTACAAAATTACAGAAACATGAATTTGTCAGCCTTCCTCCTAACACAATCCCCTAATAAAAAATTTGTTACCTTTATATTCTTCATATCACTTAAGTAAGGTCATTCACTTAACTAGAGCATGATCCTGATGCACTAAATCCCCTCTGCCACTGAGATTGGTTCATTTACATCAAGTTAATTTGCTCCCTGAGTGGTTTTCAGATCCAGGGGGAGTATTGGGACGGATGGGAACTGGAATGTAGGCAAGTACATTTATTGAAGGAGAATTCTGTATCTTAGCTATTATGAAAATGGCCTTCAAAGCACATGGGGGGGGGGGGGGGGTAACAAGAGTGTGTGAGATGTTAAAAAGGCATTTTGCCAGAAGCTTAGGAATTTATCAACTATCTCTATAGTATCTAATCATTCCATTGTCTTGTTTATCCACTGATGATATAACACCTTGATTGGCATCCCGCTCACCACTCGAAACATTCATTCCTTCTGCCATCAGTGCAGTAAGGGTGTCATATATACCATGAACAAAATGTAGTGTTGTTACTCACTTAAAACACTCTAACAGAACTTTCCAACCCACAACCTCTACCACGTGGAAAGGCAAGACCAACGGGCTTATAGCTGGTCACCATCTACACATTCCCCTCCAACTCACAATTTATCCCGACTTGGAAATCTTTTGTTGTACCTACACATCATCGTATCTAATTCCTGAAACTCTCTACAGAGCAGTATTGTAAGAATATTTTCACCCTAACGGCAGCAGTGATTGGAAAAGATGGCTTGACATCACCTTGTCAAGGGCAACATATGGTGCCCTTGCGAAT
This sequence comes from Pristis pectinata, assembly GCF_009764475.1. Classification (NCBI taxonomy): domain Eukaryota; kingdom Metazoa; phylum Chordata; class Chondrichthyes; order Rhinopristiformes; family Pristidae; genus Pristis; species Pristis pectinata. The sequence goes on along the minus strand of NC_067405.1, from coordinate 34,694,885 downwards.
GATGCCTGTGCACTGTAATGAATAATAAAAATATTCTTTCCATGGGCTACACATGTTGGCTAGAATTGATAAAACCTCCAGACAATGATTTAGCAATATTGCAGGTGATCAGAGCATGTCTGACAACTGCAGAATTACCTATAATGAAGTTTCCCATTCTAAAGTTTCTACGGGCAGTCAGAGCACCTCCCATGAATAGTCCCACAGCTGCTATTGAACCCCATTTTCTCAGGTGTGAACAGGCTACATTGTCCAGCCTTGACATAACTGGAGAACAGTTAAAAATTGTTGTGACCATTATATTTGCTGTCAAGTGAGGCAGTGCCTAGTTTTAATGGCATTGCTGGAAATGCCCAGAGAACAGGTGGCAGAATGTACACAAGGCCAGGTGACCCATGCTGTAGAGGATTGTTGTGTGGCTTCAGCAGCTGCCTCTGAAATCTTAGCTGCAGAGAGGCTAAGAGGCTTGCTGGACCCTTGCGTACTCCTTAAAATGTAGGAGGGATTCTTAGATTTGTTAGCTTTTGGAGGGACATGCGTGAACATCCTGAGCATTATGCAGCAAAATCTGTGTGCACCCATAAGTATTTGTTACAGCGCGGACGGACAACATTTGGCTCACAGCATCCATGCCAGCTCCCAACAGAGCAATCCCATTAGTCCCGTTCCTTATTCTCGTCTTATTCTCCCTCATGTGTCCATCAACTCCCCTTTGATTCTTTTGCCATTTACTTACACCAAATAATTCAATTTATTGCAAGCTTCTTTCTGAGGTATTAAAACATATTGCCACCTGCACCTCAATGTGCCCTTTGCCCCAGCCTACAAATGGGTAAGGGTTACTTTGATAGAAAATCTATTTCTCAATGCTATGGCATAATTTTGCTCTGATTTCATGTGTAACTGCATCTTCGGGCACGGTAGAGTAGGGCAGGCACGGTAGAGTAGCAGTTAGCGTAACACCATTACAGCGCCAGTGACCCGGGTTCAATTCCGGCCACTCTCTGTAAGGAGTTTGTTCATTCTCCATGTGTCTGCGTGGGTTTCCTCTGGGTGCTCTGGTTTCCTTCCACATTCCAAAAGACGTACAGGTTAGGAGCATGCTATGTTGGCGCCAGAAGCGTGGTGACACTTGCGGGTTGCCCCCAGAACATTCTACACAAAAGGTGCATTTCTCTGTGTTTTTCGATGTACATGTGACTAATAAAGATGCCTCTTATCTTATTTTCTTAGGACATTATCAGGTTATTGGTGATGGTGGAGGCAGATATGATTGAGGTGTTTAGGAGGCTCTTAGATGGGCACATGAATATGCAGAAAATGGAGGGATATGGACCATGTGCAGGCAGAAGGGATTAGTGTAATTAGGCATTATTAGCTTAATTAGTTCGGCACAACACCCAGGGCTGAAGGGCCTGTTCCTTTGCTGTGCTGTTTGATGTTCTATCAAGAAAACATAAATGAGCAGAGATCAAGCAAATTTCTTCTAAATTGTCTAATTCACAGCAACATAATTTGATCAGTGTGGAAATAATTCTCCAATTTGAAAAAGCAAATTAGTGTAAATCCTGGAAAAGTGAGGGAAATATAGGAAGCATTCAACTTGTCAGCTAGCATCTGGCAGAGGAAAGAGAATTAATATTTCTGAATTAAAAGGTTTTGATGAAAGGTCATTGCCTGAAGTATTAACTCTATTTCTTTCTCCATAAACAGTGTCCAGCACACTCAGATTTACAATAACTGTGTAGTTTCAGTTCCCACTCCAGAGCCATTGAGGAAGTGCTATGCTAATATACTGTCTTTTGATTGAGATGTTAACCCATGTGCCCAACTGAAGGACATGAAATATCCCTGAGAATAATTTTGAGAAGAAAGGGTTATCTCCCTGGTGTTCTGACTATTTTTATTTTTCAACTTGACTAAAACAGGCTAGCTGGTACTGTCACCAGTTCCTGTTTTTTTTTTCTCTCATTTTCCAGGATTCACAGAGTTTTGCTTTTTTGAATTTGACAATTACTTCCCCACTAATCAAATTATATTGCTGGGAATTCAAATAGTTAGAAGAAATTTGCTCGACCTTCACTCATTTATATTTTATGACATTGCTGTTCTATGCAATATTGTTTCTGCTAACTTTTCTACATTATAAAAACGATTACACTTCAAAATTACCTAATTAGGTATGAAATGCTTTGGGATATCCAGAAGTTGTGAAAGATGCTATCTGAGTAAAAGTTCTACTTTCTTCGCAGTCAATCTCGCATGTGTATGAAATAGGTTAAGTAATAATCGCTATCACACTAAAGAAAGCAATAACACCTGATCTGAAGATAACCTGATATGTCCTACATTGTATAAAATAAATATATAAAAAATCAATGCTGAACTAATTATAGTCTGACATCGGCTAACTCAGTATGACCAAACTAATACAAATACCCTATAATACCAGAAATTCCATAATACCCGAAATTCTTTCAGGTAAAAATACTTTACAAAAAAAAATCAAAATTTGGAAATGCCTCTTTGTTGTATTTATTTTCTCAAACGTGCTCTACAGCTGTTACAGATATTATTCATCCCGTTACGATGATCAAAATTATCCCATCATTGTTATTACGGTAGCATCATTGGATTAGTAAAAACGTAAATGCATGATTGTGCTGTATTCAACATATTTTCTCATCTTTATCGCCGTCATTTCTGCAGTTGGTGAAGGGAAAGGTCATATTTTGTGTTTTTTACACATGCATTGTAATATCTTTTAATGACCCGTAACAAGAAGAGCTGACTTTGGCACTAGGTACACTTTCCCTTTCGCTGTGGTGAAGTGTGTGCGACAGTTGTGGGAGCCAATCACTTGGTCTTGAGTGGATGGTGTGTGACACTTCCCATTGGAGGTAGGCGACACTGTGTGTGTGTGTGTGTGTGTGAGAGAGAGAGAGAGAGAGAGAGAGAAGACAAAAAGGGAGAGGGGATCTGTCGGCTGCTTGCCTATCTGGTAAAGCGAGTCAGTCAGGCCGAGTTAGGGAACGAGAGGGAAGCAAGAGTGATACGGGCAGCGCTCAGTAGCTGGAACCACGGACTGTGCAGCCGCCCCTCATCGCAGGCACCAAACGCTGAAGATGGCAGGTATCCTCGCCTGGTTCTGGAATGAGAGGTTCTGGCTGCCCCACAACGTAACCTGGGCAGATCTGAAAAATACGGACGAAGCCACTTTCCCGCAGGCGGAGGACTTGTACCTGGCGTTTCCACTGGCCTTCTGCATTTTCATGGTTCGGCTGATTTTCGAAAGGTAGGCAAATGCACCCTCGTCTCATCTGCTGGGCTAGGCCATGTATTGTAATGCAATATTTAAACCAGGGAACTTGAACGAATATTACATGTTAAGTGCCCATTGTGTGGCGTTCAGGCTCTGTGGAGGGGTTAATGTTGAGATTGAAATGTGGCTCTTCCATGCAGCCAAGGCTGCAGGCAAGCTCCGCAAACTTGCCATACGTCTCCTGTGCGATGGCTAATTCATTGACGGATAGAGCCGGCGGCTCCCCAATTCAGCCGCCGAGTCTCAGAAGCAGACAGTTTGCAGCCTGCTGCCCAAGATTTACTTTCAGTGCAGAGGAGGAAAGAACGCCCTGTCAGATCTGGCGGGGCTTATCCGATGTGTGCACGGTATTTTGTTATTTTTTAAGGCTAAACCATCATATTTACGAGTCTTATTCAGGCTGAACGAACGCCAGAAGCGAGATCAGCTTTGTTCTGTGCCGTTAGTTCCCCATTGAGGAAGTAGGGGATGCGAAGGCAGCAGCGAGCAGAAGAGTCCCGTGGTGATTCAACCTCTCTTTCATTTGAAAAGGGTGCAAATTTGCAACCCAGGCTCTGATCCCACCTGTTTTAGTCTTAACGATTTGAACAAAGAGATGTCTTCAATATTGGCAACGCGAGATGAAGTCCGGCCTAATAAAACAATCTGTAGCTGTCAGTTCAAGTGCTGCTGCTTTTAAAGCAACCCCTCCCGTCTTGTTCAAATCGACTTCAGTGGTAGAGTTTGGTTCTTAATGATGTTATGTTCCTCTTTCATGTATCAATTGTCAGAGTTGTTAAAATATCTGCACTGGGGGGGGGGGTGGAGTGTTATAGTTCAATTGTATCTAATTACGCCTGCAAAACATGTGTTATATAGTGTATTTATAATGCACAATAGAAGATTTTCAGATTTCACGTTAACAGATATATTATCCTAAATTCCAAGGACTGAATTTTTAAGAAGCTGCTTGTAACCTTTAATGCAAACACCAACAATTTAATGCAAACATTATATTCATTTTGCAGTTTACTTCTGTTGTAACATATATGTTTAAATAACTAGTGTTCTTTGTGCAGTCTGCTGTACTGACAAATGCAGTACCCCTTGCTACCATGAAGTTTTACTTTAGTCTGAGTAATCAGCAAGCATCAACCTGTTCTGCAAAAGATGGTCAACAGGAAAGCTGTTTCTTTGGATTTCTAACTGTTAGCACTGATATTAACCCTGTAGGAAGATTCCTCTGCTCTCTGACGAGAGAAAATGTGAAGTATTTGGAAAATATGTTAAGGTTTTCCTAGGGGTGGAGGGGAAGCAGTCAAGGGTATATTCGTATGTTCTGTCAACACAGTGACTAAAGTATAACTAATGAGTGTCAGAAAATAACTTTCCTTAAGAGGAATTATAAACATTTTTCTGAGGGAAAAATTCAAATCAGTGGATCTACTTTTTACAGAGTACATACCATAATCAAATATGCTAATAATGATGAATAGTTGAAAGTTCTTTCCACCACTGATGTAAGACTAACTGGTCTATAATTCCCAGGATTATCCCTTTTAACTTTCTTGAACAATGGAACGACATTTGCCGTCCTCCCATCCTCTGGTACCACTCCTGTGGCCAGGGAGGACTCAAAGATCATCGTTAATGCTCCAACAATCGCTTCCTCTAGTACCCTGGGGTATATCCTATCCAACCCCGGGGACTTATCTATCCTAATGCTTTTTAGTAGCTCCAGTATTGCTTCTTTCTTAACCTCAACATGCTCCAACACATTTGCCTGTTCTATGCTAACCTCCCCTTTATCTAAGTCCCTTTCTCTGGTAAACACTGAAGCAAAGTATCCATTCAGGACCTCCCCTACCTCCTTTGCCTCCAGATACATCCCCCCCCCCTTACCCTAATCGTCCTCTTGTTCCTCACATATGTGTAGAATGCCTCTAGGGTTTTCCTTAACCCTATTTGCCAAGGCCTTCTCAGGCCTTCTTCTAGCTCTCCTGAGTCCCTCCTTAAGCTCCTTCCTGGCTACCTTATAACTCTCAAGATCCCAGACTGATTTTTGCTTCCTAATTTAAGCTTCCTTCTTCCTCTTGACTAAACCTTCCACCTCTCTTATTAACCATGGTTCCTTCATCCTACCATCCTTTCCTTGTCTCAGTGGGACAAACCTGTCTAGAACCCCATGCAAGTGGTCCCTAAACAACCTCCATATTTCTGCGGTGCATTTACCAGAGAACATCTGTTCCCAATTTACACTCCCAAGTTCCTGCCTAATACCATCCTAATTTGCTCTCCCCCAATTAAGTACTTTCCCATAATGTCTGCTCCTATCCCTGTCAGTGGCTATGCTAAAGGTCAGGGAGTTGTGGTCACTATCCCTGAAATGCTCGCCCACCGAGAGGTCTGATACCTGAGCAGGTTCATTGCCTAGTACCAGATCTAGCATGGCCTCTCCTCCAGTCGGCCAGTCTACATACTGTGTCAGGACTCCTTCCTGTACACACCTAACAAATTCTGCCCCATCTAAACCTTTTGCACTAAGGAGGTACCAGTCAATATTAGGAAAGTTGAAGTCATCTATGATAACAACCCTGGTATTTTTGAACCTTTTCAAAATCTGCCTACTTATCTGCTCCTCAGTGTCGCAGTGGCTCTTTGGGAGCCTATAGAATACTCCCAGTAAAGTGATTGCTCCCTTCCTGTTTCTGAGTTCCACCCACACTGACTCAATAGACGGATCCCTCTATGATGTCCTCCCTTCCTACAGCTGTGATACTATCCCTAATTAGCAATGCCACTTCCCACCCCTTCTACCTCCCTCCCTATCCTTTTTGAAACATCTAAACCCTGGAACCTCAAGTAGCCACTCCGACCCTTGCGACAGCCAATTCTCTGTAATGGCCACAACATCGTAATTCCATGTACTGATCCATGCTCTAAGTTCATCACCCTTATTCTGAACACTTCTCGCATCAAAGTAAACACATTTCAATCCATCTCACTGGCTGCATTTTGCTCTGCCCTCTGCCTATCCTTCCTCACATTCTCTGTACACATCGCATCTACTTCTACACCAACTGATCCATCAACTAACCTAACACTCTGGTTCCCATCCCCCTGCCGACCTAGTTTAAACCCTACCCAACAGCTCTAGCAAACCTGCCCGCAAGGACATTGGTCCCTCTCGAGTTCAGGTGTAACCCGTCCCTTCTGTACAGGTCATATCTACCCCAGAAAAGATCCCAATGATTCACAAATCTGAACCCTTGACCCCTGCACCAACTCTTCAGCCACTCATTTATCTGCCTTATCCTCCTATTTGTTCTCTCCCTGGCACGTTGCACAGGCAACAATCCAGAGATTACTACCCTTCAGGTCCTGCTTTTTAACTTCCTTCCTAACTCCCAAAACTCACTCTTCAGGACCTCATCCCTTATCTTACCTATGTCGTTGGTGCCAATGTGTACCACGACTTCTGGCTGCTCACCCTTCCCCTTAAGAATACTGTGCACTCAATCTGAGACGTCCCTGACCCTGGAACCTGGGAGGCAACATACTATCCGGTAGTCTAGTTCTTGTCCACAGAATGTCCTGTCTGTTCCCCTAAGCAACAAATCCCCTATCACTAGCACACTCCTCTTCCCCTCTTCCCTCCCCCCCCTCCACCCCCCACCCTTCCTTTCTGAGCCACAGAGCCAGACTCTGTGCCGGAGATCCAGTTCCAGTTTAGCATAACTTTTTTTTACATTCAATGTCCTACTTACAAAACCAAGCATTCCATATGCTTAACAGTTTTATTACATACTCAGCCCTCTTCAAAGATTTCCAGATATGTTTTCCTCCACTGATGTTCTTGTGCAACCCTCTTCAAAGTATTTAGATTATCCTATCAATCTACGTTGTTTCTCCTAATGCAAATCATTTTACACTTAAATTGGATATGCCTTCTATTTGCCCAATTCACCATCCTATTGATATCTGCTATAATCCTTTCCATTGTTTAGTAGTTCTTGAGTTTTGTACCATCTGCAAAGTTTAAAATCTACTTCTAAACCCAGTCTTCTATAAATTACAAGAAAAGCAATGGTCTAAATATTTGTCCTTGGAAATATACCCACTGCATACTTCTCAAATTGTTAAACATTCATCTAACTACTTTCACATCCTGTCTCTTAGTTAAGTAAATACCCAAATTACCATCATCCCTTTGTTTCCTTGTGCTTCTATTTCTGAATGATTTGTAATGAGAATAAAATGGCCAGGATATGATGTACATGGTAAGTAGGTTGATCTGGATTGCTTACCAAAAGACTGATTGATAGGCCAAAATAGCTGCTTCCTATGTTATACTATGCAGTTTTGTACAATTATTGTATTAAATGTTTCTATTGTACAAATGTTTCAATTTGTACAACTCTTTCTGAACTACCAAAAGTAAATCATGTTCGAATTTAATAGCAAGGTCTTTGCTTCTGGTCTATTAAATAATATTATGGTAATTACTGTTCAACTTCCAGCCACTGAGGTGTGGTTTTCCAAAGTCAATAATGCAACTTTCTATTGGTTGAAGGTCTTTTGATAAGAAATTATATTCTTTTCCTGCTAATTTTATAGCAAACATGTGGCATTTCTTTGTTTTCCTTTCATACAAGTAAAATATTTGCATTGTATTTCTTTGGTTTAGAAAATAAATCTTAGTTAATAACATTGATTGAGGATTTAGAATTAATTTCTAATAATGATATGATTTTTATACACTTTCAAGCCTGAGAATAAAATTGTTAAACTTAAATACCTTCATTTGCTAATTTTGATGTTCAGTCATGTTCGAATAAAGTGAGTATTTCTGTCTGCAGTTTGACCCTAGTGCTTCAGGCACCAACATTATGGTATTGGGATGTTTAACTCTAAAATCTTTGGCTCCTCTATTAATAAATATTTGGCCAGTTGAACTCAACTAAATTGTCTTTAGTTTTTCCATTTGCTAAAGAATACAAATTCTTTAAACTTCTAAATGGAAAATAATATTCTTCATGAGGGAAATTATATTAATTCCATGCAAGGACAGCTACATGGATGTTTACTTGTTCAATGCATCTTTATCCAATCATCTGCAACACTAATTAGTAAGTGAGTCTGTGAGAACCTGAAATCTATGATTATTTTAAACAATCATAGAAACAAGTGAAGGCTTGATATTCAGAAGAGTATAGTTTTAAGAACCCTTGAATTGCTTAGTATTGTCACTGTTGTGCAGGTGGACTCCTGGGAATATTTAGATACTCCAACATATAGGCATAAAACATAGATAGGCTTGTTTGGCTGGTTTTGATGTAAGGTACAATGGTGAAAAAGGGAAATTTATCAGTATAATGAAAATTATTTACAGAAGCCTTCAGTGTCTGTCTGGAACGTAGTGGTGGCTAGAAATTAGTGCATTAGATGTGCTTTCTTACATTTTAATGCAATCATAGAATGCAGAAAAGTACAGCACAGGAACAGGCCCTTTGCCCCATGCTTTCTGTGCCGAACGTGATGCCAAATTAAACCAAATCCCTTCTGCCTGCATGTGATCCATATCCCTCCGTTCCCTGCATATTCATGTGTCTATCTAAAAGCCTCTTGAACTCTACTATCATATCTGCTTCCAATACTACCCCTGGCAGCGTGTTCCAGGCACATACCACTCTCTATGTGGGGAAAAACAAAACTTGCCCTGCACATCTCCTTTAAACTTTCCCCCTTTGATAAATTAAATCACAAAACATGATTTAATTTATTCTGTCGTCAAAAGCAATTAGCTTAATTATTAATGGTCAAGGTTGTGAAATGCTATTTCCAAAATACTGGTAATCTTTCCAAAGAAGAGTAGATGAAATTTGATTTAATGTCAATCTAAAATAGTGACCATGCAGATGAATTGAAATGTATTTTCAAACAGTGCAACCATTTAGGTGGAGACTAGTTTCAGTTGTCACTTCTTTGCTCATTTTTATTTTGGTTTAATTCCATATATTATTGAAACTTTAAAAGAATGTTCTTTAATCTTGACTTTTATTTTGTTCTACCACTTTCTAATTTATGATTTCATGTGCTCAAGTTTTATTATCTCCAATCTGAGATAATGATAATCTGATAAAAGTGGTGCTGGACTGTATGTATGCACTGTTAGCCATGGGCTTCTATAGCTGGCATTCTATAGCTGGGATATAGTAAGGAAAGGAATTCATTTTAAGATTTCAACAGATTATCTAAGTCACCAATTTGCAGTTCTCATAATAAAACAGTGTAAGATTGAAAGATAATCTCAGAAATGCCAGTAAAAATCATGAAAATGCCCCATATAATAATAACAATGCATCAAGTTCTGTTTTTACAAAATATTGATTCTGCTGATTGTTACTGGGATATGTGTATAAGAACATGGGCAAATTATAAATATTCCCCACAGCTTAATCAATCGGTTGTTTTTTTTTATTGTGGTTGATTTTTTTTCTCCCAAACTATTTTTTTTATTTCTGGAAAAGACTCTTCCTTATCTCTTTGAAACCAATGTAGTTTGTAAGTGTAATGAAGATGACAAGAGACAGTTGTTGCTAATTGGAAATGGGTTGTGGATGGAAACGATAAAATGAATGCTCCATTATGCTACTACTTTGGATTATTTTGACAAGTTTGTAAGGGAAGATTTTAGTTTTGGTTATCTTTAAAACTACAATCCAACTTGGGATAGTACACAGGGTAATGCCTTCGTCAAAATTACCAGCGTGAATATATTACAAAACAAAATCTGACACGGGTGTAGATGAGGAGGTTGACCAGCGAGCTAGTGCTGAAGAGTAGTTGGTGCATAGTTGCAGGTGGTAATAAAGTTGTTCATCAATCAGTTGATATTGAGTAGACCACAGAAACACTGTCACCTCTTCAGTGGCCAGTATCTCGGAAGGTACAGGTTACAGTGCCCAAATTCTATAAAGATAGCAAAACACTAAATTGATGTCACTTAGCAAAATATAGATAATAACAGATGCATTACCATTAAACCTACTCAGAGCCACCACCAACTTTCCACATCATCTTCAATCCATCACTACCCATAACTCCCAAAAGCTAAGGAAGGCTTTTGATAGGAAGCCTGACATCTATTTTTAAATCTGCATCCAACACTGCCATCCAAACTGAGGCTTACAGTTTGAAGGTAACAAAAGATCTCGTGCAAGAGGCTGATGTTTATAGAAATGTTTAATCTTACATCTTCTAGAGAGTTGGGAAGGCTCTGTGGTTTGAGGAGTGCTTGATTAAAGACCTGTGCACTGAAGTGTGAAAGCACATACCATTGTCTTGCTGCTGTGGGTAAGAAGCACCTCCCTCACTAGCAGCCAAGTCCAAAGGATTCGTGTGATTGCCTCATGTTGGACACCTTCCAGAACACTGCCATTTCACCACAGAAGGGTGATAGAAAACACTAAACAGAACTATGCTCCTTAAGTGCAGTTACTTTGACTGCCTCCTTTAGCATCAAAGGAAGCTGTGTCATTCACATATCTCTGTTATTTCTTTGTGAACAATTAAGCTTTTTTTTTGTTATGAGTATAGTGGTTCTTTTGGTGATCTGTAGTCTCTTAAGAATTCCTCCTGCATGCAAACATTTTGATCTCCAGACAACTATGATATGACCCTCACAACCTAGTCAAATAATTTAGTTGTTAATTAGGTACAGTATGGTCCACCTTTACCCTGTGGACATTGTTCACTTATAGCCTAGTCAAAAAGCCCAGTGGCTGATTCCTGTATAGTCCACCTCTCCCCACTGGGTAAATGCATATCTAAGACTTGGACCAGGAATGTAGCCAGAAGTTTAAAAATGCAGCCTATTTGCATAAAGTATACTACACAGGGAGCTAATTAAGCTTATAGCAGTAAAATACTTACTTTCTAAAAGAATAGCAAAACCAGGCAGGTAAGTATAGATCAAAGCATTCGGTGACAATTACACCCAGCCTCCTGTTGTGGAGCACGTAACTCAAGGTAAATTTAAAAATAAAAATAAAAGGGTTAGACAAGCAGATATAACATGGATTACTTTAAAGCAAGTTGTATTTGATACATTTATAAGATTTACAGTATTGATAAAATGATTGATTAGATCTGCAAAGGGAATGCAGTAAATTTAAGGATTTTTATAAGGCAAAAGGTGCCTTGGCTGACCTGGCTGGTTTAAAAAAAAATGTAATGGCGTTTATACAATATTAGTTGACAAATAGGAAATTTTTGTCCAACATGTTGACCACTAGTCATGTGGCTAATTGGGCTTTCAGATGTAAATGATTACATTTTTATTAGTGTAAAAAATGTCTGACCCCTTATTGTGAGATTATGCCCACAACTTTACAAATTTCATAAAAGGATAATAGTCTCAGCATCTACCCTGTATTAAATATTTCAGTAAGATTACCTCTCATTCTTCTAAATTCCAAATAATGTAGTCCTATTTACTCAACATCCTCAGTTGTTAAGAGTGCTTTGTTATTGAATGATGGTAACTATTTCCTATGTAAGTCTGTAGATGTAAATCCGAATTCTGCATGTCATGGGAAAGTTCCATAATAAAAGTTGGTGTGCAGACTAAGGTGATTAAGGTTGCAATTATAGTTGGTTAATTGTCAACAGCAAATGGTTGCTCAAGTAGTAGAAGGGGTGGGCATTTTTTTACCACATGACTGATAGAAGTACAGTATATATAATTATGAGAGGCACAGATCGGTTAGAGTCTTCATCACAGTGGGGACATGTGAAATACTAGAGAGCATAGCTTCAAGGTGAGAGGAGGAAAGTTTAAGGATTTGCGATGCAAGATTTTTTTATACAGTTTGTAGTAGGTACCTGGGACATGGTGCCGGAGAAGTGGTGGAAGCAGATATAATAGTGTAGCGACTCACCATCCGGGTAAGCGAGCCGGCTCGGCAGTCGGGTCGCGCGGCGTCGGAGTGGCGAGGTCCAAGATGGCGGCGGGCCTTCGTCTTCCCCGAGCGACGGGGAGAACCCGCGTGTGGGAAAGACTTGATGACGTAGCATATACGTCATTGCTGGTTGCATTGGGCGGGAACAGTCTCCCTTAAAAGGCCCGCGCAAGGTGGGAAAATAAATCAGTTCTGTTCTGAAACTCTACGACTCGCGTCTTGTGTTCATTCCGCGTTAGTAGCCGCTACAATAGCAACATTTAAGAAGCATTTATACAGGCACATGAAAAGGCAGGGAATGGAGGGATATAGATCACATTCAAGCAGATGGGATTAGTTTGGATCAGCATCATGGTCAGCAGAGTCAGAGTAGGCCGAAGGGCCTGTCTCTGTGCTGTAGTGTTCTATGAGACAGTGCAAGGCCTTTTTATCTGTGTATGTATGATACAGTAGCGTAGTGGTTAGCATAACACTATTACAGCGCCAGCCATCGGGGTTCAATTCCGTCACTGTCTGTAAGGAGTTTGGACGATCTGCCTGTGACTGCCTGAGTTTCCTCCGGGTGCTCCAGTTTCCTCCCACATTCCAAAGACATACGGGTTAGTAGGTTAACATGGGAGTAATTGAGTAACGAGGGCTCGTTGGGCCAGAAGGGCCTGTTGCTATGCTGTATAAATAAAGTTTAAATTGGGGTAGTGAAAATTAAGGAACTTGCTGATGACGCAAAGGCTTAGCAAACAATGAATGGACTATTACATACTTAAGAAAGGTCGATAAAGGATGCAGTTTAGGTTGAAAGTTATAAGTATGTACTCTGGGAGGAAAAAGCATTGAATGGCACAATAAGTATAATGATGCTGAAAAATGTGGCTGAACAGAGAAACTTAAGGGTTGAAATAAGTAATTTCTTGACAGAAACAGTGTAGGTACACAGATCATTTTGGCACATGGAAGACCATTGTGTATTTTAAAGGGAAAGTTGGATTATCATTTGAAGTACCGGCAGTTACAAGACTATTATGCAAGATTTTTTTGTTCATTCAAGGGATGTGGGCTTTGCAGGCTGAGCCAGCATTTAATTGCTCATCCCAAGTTGCCCTCGAGAAGGTGATGGTGAGCTGCCTTGAACCGATGCAGTCCTTGAGGTGTGGGTATACCTACAATGCTGTTAGGATGGGAGTTCCAGGATTTGGACCCAGCCATGGTGAAGGAACAGCAATATATTTCCAAGACAGGATGGTGTGTGGCTTGGAGGGCAGCTTCCAAATGGTGGTGTTCCCATGCTTTTGCTGCCCTTGTCCTTCTAGCTGGTAGAGGTCATGCGTTTGGAAGGTGCTGTCTAAGGAATCTTGGTGAGTTGCTACAGTACATCCTGTAGATGGTGCAAACTGCTGCTACTGTACATTGGTGGTGGAATGATTGAGTGGTTGGATGGGATGCCTTATCAAGTTGGCTGCTATGTCCCATATGGTGTCGAGCTTGAGTCTTGTTGAAGCTGCACTCATCCAGGAAAGAATGAAGTCCATTTTCTTTCAGTTGTTACATTGAGGCTGTGCAAAGGTGATAGGCCAAATTACCTTCTGACTGGTAGCATTCTGTGGAAGTTACTTGAGTTACAACTACTATTTATTCACTTATCTTTTCACCATTTAATGACTTTGTTTGGCAGTTAAAGTTCAAATCAGATTCCAGTTTAGCATTACCTTTAATGCTCTCAAAATAAGAGGTTTACAGAAAATCTTGAGACAAAACTGATTCTGCTTTGTGATCTTTAGGAACACTCTTGAATTTTACTTTGATATGGCCAACTAAATAACTTGTACAATAAGCCAAAGCTAACTTATGAGAGTAATGTTAAATACAGAAGATAAAAATAATAAACAAGTTGGAGCAGAAATTCTCAAGTCCGCCAGCAGTCACTGTTACCATGTACAGGGTTTTCTCCTCAAAAGCTTGATGCATCTGCCTAGCTTCTGAGTCGCTGCGTCTTGGTTCTGCAGTAGTTCCACTGCAACACCTAAGCTCACTTTAAAATTCCGCACAATCTTCTTCTCTTTGCATTGTCCCCAATCAGGGAACACCCAAGTTCAGCAGGTACAGCTGGTCTATGGGGATGGTGGAAGGGCCATAGTTGGTACCGAAAAGTACCAAAAAGAATCTTCTGTCAACTTTTAATTGGTGAATATTCAACTACCAAGGAAACTTAGTTATCCACTGTTTCCCAGCAAATGCTAAGAAATGTGCAAGTATTTTGTCCCTGAAAGACCAAGTGTAGCAGAAACCAAAGCTAATGACCAAGGACTTGGGACCATAAACTTGGACTATCCTCAAACTTAGGAGATGTGAGGTCACTTCCAGCTCTGAGGCCAACTCAGTCAACACAAGCCAGGGCTTGGGGCCTGGGTTTTTCCTACTGCATTGAGATTTGATTGCATGAATTCAAATTTACATCAAATTGTTGCTTAATCCAATCAGATCATGGGCTGTTTCTGGAACTGGGTTGGAAGTCTGTCTGCCACCAGGTCTCACAATGGGTCAAGTCCTCAGTGGCTGGCAAACCTATTCGGGGGCAACCAACAGGCTGGGAGTAGCTTCAACAGAAAGACTGCAAGAATTCAAGAAAGTGGCAGACCACTACCTTTTAGGGAAATTAGTGAAGGGCAATAAATCACTCCACGGTGTTGCTCTTCCCAATCTTTGGGATCTATTGCAGCCCCTCACAATATGGCAAGGCTTGTACTGCAGGGAACTGACACCCATCAGAAGAATGTGCCTGGGAAGCATACCAAAGGAAACTGAGTGTTTTGAAGGGGTCGTGTCTGAAGAGCTGTCAGAAAATCTGTCCCTAAATCTCTGTTGCATTTTTAATGTAATTAAACATTACAAGAAACATCACAAAACATCTTGTTCAGCAGTATTTGCCAATGTACCACAGAAGGCAGACAACCAAAAGCTTGGACAAAATACTAGGTTTAAGCAGCATCTTAAAGGAGGAAATGGAGTATAGAGGGAGAGATGTTTATGGAGGGAATTCCAGAGCCTCAGGCCCTCGTAGCTGAAGGCACAGTTGACAGTGGTGTACTGATTAAATTTTTAGAACTTTTTCGTAAGTTTTTAGAAGTTGATCAAGAGAGTAAGAGAATTAGAAAGTGCTCATATCGAGAGGGGCTGCAAAAGTTTCCAAAGATTGGGAGGAGTAAAACAATGGAGTGAGTTATTGCCCTTCACTAATTTCCCTTTAAAAGGTGGTGGTGAGCTGCTTTCTTGAATTCTTGCAGCCCTTCTGTTGGAGATACTCCCACCCTGTTGTCAGATAGCAAGATCCAGGATACAGGCTCAGTGGTGGTGAAGGAATGACGTCATATTTCCAAGTCGGGACAGGTGTCTGACTTGAAGGCGAATATGCAGATAATGATGTTCCCATGAGTGTGCTGCCCTTGTCCTTCTTGGTAAGGGTTTAGAAGGTGCTATCAGAAAGGCCTGGCCAAGTAACTGCAGTGCACTGTGCGCTGATAGTGGAGGGATTGACTGTTCAGGGCTGTAGGTGGGGTTCCATTGGTGGGGAGCAAGACCAGTATCAATACCTAGCAGTAGGACATTTCTCCTCCTCCAATAGGAGGATAGGTTGAGTGAGCTTGGGCTTTTCTCTTTGGAGAGGAGGGTAAGAGGTGACTTGATAGAGGTGTACAAGATGATAAGAGGCATAGATCTAGTGGACAATCAAAGACTTTTTCCCAGGGCGACAATGGCTAACATGAGGGGACATAATTTTAAGGTGACTGGAGGAAGATATAAGGGGGATGTCAGGGGTAAGTTCTTTACACAGAGAGTGGTGGGTGCGTGAAACGCACTACCAGCAAAGGTTGTGGGGGTAGATACATTAGGGACATTTAAGAGATTCTTAGATAGACACATGAATGATAGAGAAATGGAGGGCGATGTAGGAGGGAAGGGTTAGATAGATCTTAAGAGGCAGGATAAAATGTCGGCACAACATTGTGGGCTGAAGGGCCTGTACTGTGCTGTAATGTTCTATGTAATACTAGATATTGGATAAGCAGCACAGGGTTTATGAGAGGGTGCCATGTGAAAACTGGTGGTATGTTTTGAAATGCTGTTGCCAAGGGACAGCATCTAGCTGAAATACCTAGAGTGAAAAGTGCAGAGCTACCACAAATTTATAACACCTTCCATTAACCTAACACTTTAAAGTGATGTGAAATGCTAATATAGTTGTCTCAAGGTAGACATTTTTAAGTATTAATGCAGTTTTGTGGAACATTATTTGAAGGGAATGGCTTTCATGGGCTTTGTAAGAAAAAATGGCCTCACAGAACCTAGTCATAAACAAAAGGAGTATTTTTCATGGCCAGTAATTGGTCATAATGGAAATAGATAGTTTGAGAATGCATATTTTCTCTGACATGTGCTTTTTTAAGTAACATTTTCCCTTAAGTTTTCATTTCCTAAAAGCAGCTCGAGTGACTTTTCTTCTGATCTCCTTCATCCCTGTTCAGCATTTTCCACCAATGGCTTCTCTGTTATTATGTGGGAAATCACAGTAGATTAGCATAATAGTAATGATTCCAAGTGTACTGTTATCTGTCTTTGTCCTCAGTAAGCACATATCTTGAACTGTACAATAATAAACAAGAATCTAATCCAGATTTCTTGGGAATTGGATGCCGGTTGGCACTCAGGTTCATCTATGTCTTGAGGAGAATATATGCCACTTGGGTCTTCAAATTTATTGCATATCATAAATATTGTGTTTTTTGTGTATTGGAGGGTTGAGCTCAAATGGTTACTTCCTGGATTACTCTATAGCAGATTAATACTAATACTAATAAATTCTCTTTCCCTATAAAACCAGGACACTACAGACTTTGGTATGTTTCTCACACTGAAACCAAAAGAAAAAAAAGGGAGCACCACTCATGACCTCAGGTTGTGCCAATGCACTTTACAGCAATTTGTTTTTAAAATTGTGTAAGAGAAACAAAGGTTCATATACAACAGTTTGAATATGACTTGATAATCTGTTTTAGCGACATTAGTTGATGGATAAATGTTGACTAAGCTATCTCATACTTAAAATTATGCCATGTGAATGGGCAAGGAATCAGCTTAAACCTCACCCAGAGAGCAGTGCCTTCAACAGTGCTGCATTCCCTAAGTTGTGTGAAAAGTGACTGGTGAGATTTTTTTGCTCAAGTGTCTAGAGTGGGACTTGGATCCACATGATTCAGGCTCCCAGGCCAGATTACTATCATTGAGCTATGGTTAATACCTTAATAATAAAGGATAATGCACTTGTCACTTCTAGTTTGTCACGAAAATTCATTTGAGAATAAAATAAATCTAAAATATTGAGATGTGATGCCTTCAGAAATACACAGCATCAAATCACAAAATGACTACAGATGAGGAAGGTTAATGACATGAATCAGCTCATTTTTTGGAAATAACCCAACTGTTCTTTCTATATCACAACAACTAATTGTTTTGGATTAGGGGTTCAATTGCTTTAGTCCATGTAGTAGACTAATTTACCAGTAATTGCTCTGTGGAGCATCTTCATTCAGTATGCACAGGTGACCCTGGACTTCCGGTTGTCTCCCATGTTAATTCTCCATCCAGCTTCCATTCTGACCTATCTGTCTGTGCCTCCTGCACTGTTATAACAAGGCCTAACGTGAGCTGAAGGAAGAGAACCTCATTTTCCATATGGACACACTGCAATCTTTGGGATTCAATTTTGATCTATTTCAGAAAACTTGCTTTTTCTTCTTCTATCAGTACTGACCAGTCTGCTGTAAAATTATCTAGCTGCAATACTAACTCAGATTTTCTCTCTCCATAGACATTGCCTGATCTGTTAAGCATTCCCAACATTGTCCTCTTGGTTTCAGATTTCAGCAACAGTTTTGATCTGCGGTTCCCAACTTCAACATATCCCTTTTCATTCTCACAGTCTCTCTTAGTCTTGCATTATTGCTCTCTCGCTGTCGCTCTTGCTCTCTAACCCTCCTCATTGCTCTCTTAACTAGAAAGCTATGTAATATCAACATCTCCAGGACAAACCTGGTGTCACCCTTCAGAATTGTTTTTGTTTATCCTAACTATCCTTCCCCATGCAACATAAAACTCTCTCATTTTCCCAGTTCTGATGAAATGGGAATGTTCAATCTGAAACCTTAACTCTGTTTCTCGTTCCACAAATGCTGCCTGATCTGCTTAGTGTTTCCAACACTTTCTTTTTTATTTCAGATTTAATGTTTTTGATTTTCAATTCAATATATGTGTTAGGTACTCCATAGAGTCAGAATTCTACTCTGCCCAAAAGAGAAAATGTCATTGGAACAATTATGTGGCATACCAGTCAGGCCATTGGACCTTATCTGTATTGAAGCTGTGCATAGTAGGCAGTAAATGAGCAGCTGAAAGCAGGTCTACTCCACAATTGACACAGTTTGAGTTGAGGCCCTGTTGCAGCTTCCATCTTCCTTGTGGCTTCGTGACCAATACTCAGGATAAGAATTGATTAGAGCATTATATTGTTTGAGCAAGAATTTTTCAGATGCACTGCTACAGCTATATGGCTGTGCAACCTATATTTTTAGAAGACAAAAGAAGCTGGAACGTGGGACAGACCTATTTATTTTATTGATTGCTGTCATGTAATTGCAGGAAATGCTGAGCATTGGATCTCTTGCATTTCCTTAGTCTCTTTCGACTTCATCCTTAGATATTTCTGCATCAGTCATGGTATGCTTATCCTTTCCTTTTCCAATGTGTGGTACTTTAGATTTCTGTCTGCATTAAATTTCCCTTGCCATTGTTTCTCTCATGTTTACATTGGACCAATCGTGCTAGCTGTGGCTGACTGAAGGGCAATGTGGTTGTTCTTCTGCTTTCACTATGCAAGTCATGGGTGTACCTGGATTCGAGATGTACTGAGTGATAGATACCAGTGCATCTGACTCTCTGTGCTGTCATTGTACTTTGTCTGGGGTCCAACAGCAGAGCCCCATGACACAAGACTCCCTATCCCTTAACCCACTGCATTAAGGGAATTACCTGACTGGAGTATCCTGATGGGTTGCATCTCAGCCTGGTATGGCAACTGCTCAGCTCTGGACTGACGGAACCTTAGAGAGTGGTAAACACTGCCCAGTTCACCACAGCCTCGTCACTTTCTTCCATCCGGTCCGTCTTCATAGTGCAACAAACAAAATGCTGGAGGAACTCAGTGGGTCAGGCAGCAACTGTGGAGGGAAATGGACAGACAAAGTTTCAGGTTGAGACCCTTTATCTGGACTGCAGAGTTGACCTGAAACATTGACTGTCCACAGATGCAGCCCGACCCTCTGAGTGCTTCCAGCCTTTTGTTTGTTGTTCCAGATTCCACCATCTGCACTCTCTTGTGTCTCCATCTTCATGGTGCATTGCTTCAGGAAGGCTAATAGTATCTTCAAGGGTGCCTGCCACCCTGGAAATTCCCTTTTCTTTCTTCTACATTCTGGGAGAAGATACAGGAGCTTTAAAGCCCAGATAACCAGACTCAAGAACAGCTTCTTTCCCATTGCGATCAGACTTCTGAGCCAAGCGCCTCTTTCATATCCCCTTCCTGGTGGTGCTGCCATGTTCTTGGACACTTAATTCTCCCTCTCTCAGTTATTCTGTTTTTGTCACTTTAGCATTTCTTTTTGCACCACTTCAGATTGCACAACTATCTTTGCACCATTCTGTTTTTTTGCGCTCGTCGCGGTATTTATTGTTACCATGTTTACTCTTTATTCTGAGATCTCACACTAACAAGGAATTTCATTGCACCCTGGTGTATATGTCAATAAACTAATCTGAATCTGAAATTAGGAAGAGTAAGTTATTTACATTTTGTTTAATATTTTTAATAATTTTTCATGTTGTAATTTGTTTTAATTTGTGTCTTTTTCAGAATCTTTATTTGTTATTCATTGCCATTTTGACTGGGTTTAGATGTCTTTGCAGATCTAGCTCGATGTGGCCCATTAACAACTAAGTCAGTTTGCTCCTGTTCTGCCTTCATGTAATTGAAACATAATTTACAAATGTGAAGGTCTGTGACTCAGGTTGAATCAATTATTCTTGGCAAACTCAGTGTGCAGGACAAATTTTAAACATCATGGTCCACTTTCCTTTTTTGTATAATTGGTTTGAGCTGTACTGGACATAAGTGGAGGTCTTGGACCTTCAAATTCAGCTGATGGATGCCCACCCCTCTCCTCAGAGTTGAATAGAATAATTCAGGGCTCATTCACATTATTAATTGGTACAAGATGCCACAAAGACCAACACTTCAGTGACCAGTGCTGACATTTGGCATATAGGTGAGGTTCCATTCTGGTGCAAGTAAATAGCCGAATGCCTGTTTGAGGCCCGTGCCGAATGCCTGTTTGATCTGATTCAGCCTTGCCAACCACACATGGGGTAAATCTGTCTATTCTGGTCGCTATTTCCAACGATTCATCAATGACATCTGATAAGCGGTGTGCAATGGAGAGTTTTTTTTTTGCCAGGACCAGTGACTTCTTCAATTTTCTTAAGGGCGAAGGACATCAGAGGGAAGTGCTGTCTACTTTTTCAGAATGGCAAGCTTCACAAAAGTTCAAGGTATTGTCACTCTACCTCATGAGGCCAAACAGCCACAATACAGTAACGCTTATGAAGAGTAATGGATGCTATTTCACTAATATGTTGGTTATAAGTCACCATAAGGTCTGCTGTGTGCAGCTGGATACTGGATTTCTTGTCTCCTTACTTGGGTGGGAGTGACTTGTTAATTCCCTGGTGTGAATTGTGGGAATGTTGCTTCAGATTCCTGCACGATCAATCCAACAACAAACAGAATTCAATAAGAAGTGATTTCTGAATATCAGAGATAAGGGTTTCTATAGCATGGGTGATAACACTCCTGAGAATTCCCACAGCTTTGTTTAGAAGCTCCGTTAAGAAAGGATCCCCAGAGGTGCTAAGTGGAGCTATTCCATCATGGAATACAGCTATGTAGAGCAGTCATACATTGTAACCCAAAGATAGGTTGTGAATTCTTGCTGCACTTCTCTTCATACTGCACATTTTGACAGGAAACATTGCATATAATGTGCTTGGAAAAGAGCTAATGTGTAAAGTTCACACCAATCCTGTGCACTGCAGTTTGATGACAGTCTTTCACTGGAATTCTTCATTTGTTCTGCTGTGCTTTCTCCTCACCCTTGTTCCACTGCATGAGTACTTTGTGTTTTATCCATCACTTTCTGCTCTAACCATCTTTCACTGAAATGTATGTTCTGAGCCGATGCTGTAAACTGTGTGGGTGTCATGTTGTGATGTAAAGTAAGTGAGCCTTCTAATTGGAAACTCTTGATCTTTTAAATTCATTTTTGGGATCTGGGCATCTGACAAGGCTAGGGTTTATTTTTCATTCCTAACTGACCTTCAGAAGGTGGTGGTGAACTGCTTTCTTAAGTCGTTGCTGTCTTTCAACTGAAGGCAATTCCACAGTGCTGTTAGGATTCGGACCCAGCACCACTGAAGGACCTGCAATGTATTTCTAAGTCAGGATGGTTTGGAGGGGTGCCTGCAGGTATTATAGACAATGCAATAGGATCCCTAGTCTTTCATATTCAGAAGTCAGTTCTTACTGACTCCTGTTTATTGTTAGATCGATGTCCTTGACATTGGTGATAGAGGTCGCAGGTTTGGAAGGTCAGAATCAGAATCAGGTTTATTCTCACTGACATATGTCGTGAAATTTGTTGTTTTGTGACAGCAGTACAGTGCAAGACATAAAAATTACTGTAAGTTATAGTAAAAAGATAAATAATGCAAAAGAGGAATAACGAGATAGTGTTCATGGGTTCAAGGACCGTTCAGAAATCTTATGGCGGAGGGGAAGAAGCTGTTCCTAAAATGTTGAGTGTGGGTCTTCAGGCTCCTGTTCCTTCCTGATGGTAGTAATGAGAAGAGTCCATGTCATGAATGGTGAGGGTCCTTAGTGACGGATGCCGCATTCTTGAGGCACCGACTCTTGAAGATGTCCCCTTCCTGAAGTCCACAATCAATTCCTTGGTCTCGCTGACGTTGAGTGTGAGGTTGATGTTGCGACACCGCTCAACCAGCTGATCTATCTCACCCCTGTACGCCTTCTCGTCGCCATCTGAGATTCCACCAACAGCAGTGGTATCATCAGCAAATTTATAGATGGCGTTTGAGCTGTGACTAGCCCCACAGTCATGAATGTAGAGAGAGTAGAGCAGTGGGCTAAGCACACATCCTTGGTGCGCCTGTGTTGAGAGTCAGCGAGGAGGAGATGTTATTACCGATCTGCACTGACTGGTCTGATAAGGAAGTCGAGGATCCAGTTGCAGAAGGAGGTACAGAGGCCCAGGTTTTGAAGCTTGTTGATTAATACTGAGGGGATGATGATGTTGAATGAGTGCCAAGCTCTAATCGAAAAACAGCATCCTGACATATGTTTTGCTGTTGTCTAAATGCTCCAAAGCAGAGTGGAGGGCCAGTGAGATTGTGTCCACTGTTGACCTGTTGTGACGGTAGGCAAATTGCAGTTGATTCAGGTTCTTGCTCAAACAGTAGTTAATTCTGGCCATAACCAACCTCTCAAAGCACTTTTTCACAGAAGATGTGAGTGTTACCAGGTGATAGTCATTGAGGCAGCTCACCCTGCTCCTCTTGGGCATCGGTGTGGTTGCTGCCCTTTTGAAGCAGGTGGGAACCTCAGACCGCAGCAGTGAGAGGTTGAAGATGTCCTTGAACACTCCAGCCAGTTGGTCGGCACAGGTTTTCAGTACCCTGTCAGGTACACTGTCAGGGCCTGACGCCTTGTGAGGGCTCACGCTCTTAAAGAATGTTCTGACGTTGGCCTCCGAGACAGAGATCACAGGGTCACCAGATGCTGTGGGGATTCGCACAGGTGTAGTGTTATTCTCCCTATCAAAGTGTGCATAAAAGGCAGTGAGCTCATCAGGGAGTGAAGCATCACTGCCATTTATGCTGTTAGGTTTTGCCTTACAGGAAGTAGTGGCATGCAAACCCTGCTACAGCTGTCGTGCATCACACTAGCTATAGGTCACAGCCCAGCGCATCACGGACACCAGCCTCCCCTCCTTGGACTCTGTCTTTACCTCTCGTTTTCTTGGTGTAGTAGCCACCATAATCAAAGACCCCACCCACCCAGGACATTCTCTCTTCTCTCCTCTTCCATCGAGTAGAAGATACAGGAGCCTGAGGGCATGTACCACCAGACTTAGGGACAACTGCTACCCCACTGTGATAAGACTATTGAACGGTTCCCTTATACAATGAGATGGACTATGACCTCACGATCTACCTTGTTGTAACCTTGCACCTTATTGCACTGCACTTTCTCTGTAGCTGTGACACTTTACTCTGTACTGTTATTGTTTTTACCTGTACTACTTCAATGCACTCTGTACTAACTCAATGTAACTGCACTGTGTAATGAATTACCTGTACGATTGGTTTATAAGACAAGCTTTTCACTGTACCTCGGTACAAGTGACAATAATAAACCAATACCAATACCAATCCAATTGTGTCTCTGACTTCACACGGAATTGCCTTTTCGCTCTCACGATGGCCTTCTGTAGGCCATACCTGGACTTCTTGTAGGGTTCTGGATCACCGGTCTTGAACGCCACAGATCTAGCCCTCAGCATACTACAAATCTCCTGGTTCATCCAGGGCCTCTGGTTAGGGAAGAGTTGGTATGTCCTTGAAGGCACACACTCATCCACACAGGTGTTGATGAAGTCGGTGACAGCTGTAGTATATTCATTCAGATCTGAAGATGAATCCCCGAATATGATCCAGTCCACCAATTCAAAGCATTCCTGTAAACACTCCTCCACCTCCCTTGACCATACCTTTGTGGTCCTCACCACTGGTGCTGCGTTCCTCAGTCTCTGCCTATATGCCAGGCGTAGAAGTACAGCCAGGTGATCAGACTTGCCAAAGTGCGGGCACGGGATGGCACAGTAGCCTTTCTTGATGGTGGTGTAACAGTGATCGAGTGTGTTGGCTCCACTGGTTCTGCAGGTGACATGTTGGTGGTAATTGGTCAGAGATTTCTTCAAGCTGTCCTGATTGAAGTCCCCCACGATGATCAGGAAGGCATCAGGGTGCACTGTCTCATGACTGTTGATCACGGTGCTCAGCTCCTCCAGTGCCAGCTTGATGTTTGCCACGGGTGGAATGTACACCACTACCAGAATGACAGCGGAGAACTCCCTCGGCAGATAGAATGAATGGCACTTGACCACCAGATGTTCCTGGTCAGGGGAGCAGGACTGAGACAGAACTACCACGTCTATGCACCACAAAGAGTTAATCATGAAGCAAATGCCATTGCCTCTGCCTTTACCTGATGCCGCCGTCCAGTCCCTGCAGTGGATGGTGATGTCCTCTGGTTGGAGTGCTGTGTCCGGACTGCTGGGGTTGAGCCAGGTCTCTGAGAGGCAGCGTGCACAATGGTCCCTAGGGTCCCTCTGGTACTGCAGTCTTACTCTGAGATCTTCAATTTTATTTTCCAGAGACTGTACATTAGCCAGGAGGATTGTAGGGAGGGAGGCCTTAGGGCCCTGCACTTCAGTTTTACCTGTAGTCCTTCCCTGCAGCCAGGTTTCCTGAGACAATGGAGTCCTCACCTGAGCTTCCAGCTGCTGCGCTCACTGCCTGGGTGGTCTGGATTCCTGAGTCCCAAGTCTGAAGATCGTTAGTTCTTTTAAATAGGTTGAAATAATGTTACTTAGTGCGGTCTCTGTGGCTGCAGATTTCAGCTGTAGTCGGTGCTAGAGATAGTACCTACTGTATTAGTTGTAGTAGGTGCTATAGAAATAGGCTCAGTAAGTAATTGCAATGCATTCTGTACACACTGCACCCACTAATCTTGGGTAGTGGAAGGAATTAATGGTCAGGGTGGTTCTTGGGGTGTCAATCAAGCAGGATATTTTTTTCATGAAAGTTGTCAAGTTGCTTGTGAATTGCTGGAACTGTACTCATCCAGGCAAGTGGAGAGTAATCCATCAGGTTCCCGATTCGTGCCTTGTAGATGGTGGAAAGGCCCTAGAGTGATTTAATGTAAATTATTAGCCACAGGATATCCAGCCTCCGACCTACTCTTGTTGCCATGGTTTTTATGTGTCTAATCCAGTTGAGTTTCTGGTCTATACCCCCAGGATATTGATGTTAGGGAACTTGGTGATAATAGTACCATTGAATGTTAGGTGGTTAGATTTTCTCTTGTTGATAATGGTCATTGCCCAGCACCTTTTATTGTGAATGGAATTGACATTGTGCAATCATCCACAAACTTCCCCACCTCTTATGACAGAAGGAAAGTCACTGAAGAAACGGCTGAATATGATTGGGCTTAGGACACTGCCTTGAAGAACTCCTGCAATGATGTCTTGGGACTGGGATGATTGAGCTCTGAAATCACAGCCACTATAGGGTTTTCCCTTTGATGCCCATTGACATCAGTTTTACAAGGGCATACTTGGTCAAAGACAGTTGATCTCACCTCCTATCTGAAATTTAGTTCTTTGTTCCATGTTTTTGCCATTGCTGTGATGAGGTCTGTAGCCAAGTGATTTCCATCGGTGGGTAGGCATCAGTGGGTAGGTTAATGTTGAGTAGGTGGTGCTTGAAATGATTATCAACAATAGCTTCTGTCCCTTAGCTGATGATTAAGAGTGTACTGATTGGATGGTCATTAGCTGTATTGGATTTCTGTTTTTACCTGAGCAATATTCCACATTATTGGGTAGATGCCAGTGATCTAATGGTATTAGAGCAACCTCACTAGGGGCACAGTTAGCTCTGGAGTGTAAGCCTTCCATTCTACAGCTGGGGTATGATCTGGTCCTGTAGTCCTTTCTGTATTCATTAATTTCAGCCACACAGTCTCATGGGTTTTGTAAGTGTACTTGAAGATTCCCTGTGGAATTGTTAATGGAAAAATGAGAATAACAATAAAATGGATTTTTTTTCCTTTTGCTCCCCACCGTCCCTACCTGCACCTGATGTAGATGTCTCTATGGTCACTAGTAAAGACCCAGGTCTTCCCATGATACAGGGATAGCTCCAGGCAACTTCTGCTGACAGGAAGAGGAGAGAAATTCCATCGCTGCTGCAGGCCCACTTGCAACATTTTTGACCGACTCAAGAATCGAGATTTTCTCAGATCAAAGTTTGAGGGAGGGAGAATATGGAATCAATATCCTTGCCTCTTCTTCCTCTACCTCTTCTTTCTTAGTATCATACTCTGTATCTACCTCTCTGCTGTTCCCTATTGATTACTTTCTGCAGCTGTCTGTCATACTTTGAATACTATATTTCCTTGCTGGTCCACTCTCCTGTTTGCTACTCTTTTAACTTCTGCAGTAAGTCTCACTTTCCTTTAGTTTCCTCTTTTTCTGTCTTGCTATCTCCACACATTTACTCTCTCTTCTATTCTTGTTTCTCTTTCTGTAAAATAAGGGCAAGTGTGATAGGATATGATGACAATCATCAACCTTCACTTGAATGTGCTGTATTTTCCATTTGTAACGGAATTAATTTATCTGGGAATATATTGCACATATTCACTATTTCCCGAGAGGCTATGGAGGGAAAAGATTCTGATCTCCGGTAAAATAGTTTAGTTGTATTCAATAATCAACACTGTATTAATGATTCTATTCAAAAATTTTAAGATTCTTCCTTTTTAATTGCCAATCGGTTATGGGTGCTTCTGCACTTGTATTAATTTCTACTGTACTCTTCTATTTATTTAATATATATCTCTTTTTAATCATCTTAATCCCTTCATTCACAGTATGTTTTCAAGCATGTACATGTTTTTAAAAACATTTCTTTTAGTTGCTGAATGTTTAATGGCTGTTAGTATGTTCTGTTATTTGTTGTATTGTGTAATTATACTTTGGCCTTCAGTAGGGTGGCCTTGAGATGCCTTAGATTGGAATCCTGGCAGTTACATTGGAATAGTGCCCTTGGTGAGTCAATGGGAAGATACCAACACATTATTTTTCCAAAGAGAGAAATTTGTTGTGATCTCATTGTGCATACTTCTTAAGACACATTATGTGACGACAGAAATATAATTTGAATCAGCAACTACAAAATATTTATTTAAATTCAAACATATTTTCTTTTTTAATCCTCTCAGTAGGGGTAATAGGCAAATATGAATTGTTATTTGGCTTGATAATACAAAAGTATTTTCTACTATTTTGTATGCAATATATTTATTAACTTTTTATTAAAAAATATTTTCTCTCAAAATTCATCCATAGTCGGAAAAGCTAAACGTGCAGCAAGTCACATCCTGCAATGTGCACTGCCCCCATTAACTTAAATGGAATTAATTTCAAAGGTAGAGTACAATGCACTAACATGACCCCATACTCTGTTTAGCACTGCTGACTGGGAATGAATTTCAAGTGGATTAAGTAATTTGGGGGCACAGAGGCCTTCAGTCCCTTTAGAGTTTCTAGAATCATCATATCCGAGGAAGATTGGATCTTCCACCTGCTGACCTCAGCAAACTCCTTCTTGATCAGCATTCAAAGGCTCTTGCTAATCACAGGGGACAGAGCCAAAGCAGTAAGCTTAGATCTTGCATTTATGTAGTGTTTCTTGTAAACATAAGGATACCATAAAGTTCTTCAAAGTCAATATGGTATTTTTAAGAGCTTAGTTGCGGTTGTAGTTAAACGTGCCAGCCAGCTTGCACACAGCAGGTTCCCACATAGCAATGAGATTACTGACCACACGACCTCCCAATAGAGATCCTCACAGTGCAACACACAAGTTATCTTTCAGACAAGGTATTAAAGCAAAGACTTTTCCGTCCTCTGAGGAAAATATAAAAGATCTTTGCTTTTATCAGAGAGAGAACAAGCTTGTTATCTGTGTGCCTTGGCCAATATTAATGCTTCAATCAACATGAAAAGGATGATTTGGTCATTAATCTCATTGCTGTGTGGGAGCAATCACTCAGTATTCTGCTGAAGTACCAGACTGAACTACATGCTTTGATCTTGGGATGTGTTGAGTGAAATCGCTACGTCTGATCCAAGGCTGTGTTCAATGTCTTTCTCTTCATTCCGGCACAGATTTCCAAACTAAATATTTAAGCATCCAATCATCTATCAGTGTGACTGAGTGAATGCCTTGCAGCTCAAGGCACCTGGGTTCAGTCCTGACCTCGGGTGCTGTCAGTGTGGAGTTTGCATGTTCTTTCTATGGCAGCATGGGGTTCTCCCAGATGCTCTGGTTTCCTTCCATATCCCAAAGACACTCTAGTAGGTTAATTGGCCACAGTATATTATGCTTTAATGTAGGTTAATACAAGAAGAATCAAAGGAAGGTTGATGGGCAAATTTAAGAAAGAATAAGTTACAGCAATACAGGGATATAAAGAGGAGGAATGGGATTAATGGAATTGCTCGCCTCGGAGCTGGCATGGACGATGGGCCAGAAGGCCTCCTTCTGTGTTGTATTAAGTAAAACTCTAGAACTAAAACAATACTCACCTGGCTGCTGAACTGGGTGAGGCTGTCAGATCTCTCCAGTTCGATTAACTCAAATCATCTCAATGGTGACACAAGAGAGACTACAGATGCTGGAAATCTGGAGCAACACGCACAAAATGCTGGAGGAACCCAGCAGGCAGTATCTATTGAAGAGAAATGAACTGTCGATGTATGGGGAAGGGTCTCAGCCTGAAATGTCGACTGTTCATTTCCCTCTGTCACGAACCAGCAACAAAAGAAACACACTGAGCATGATTCAGTGTTAAAAACTATTTTATTAATCACTACTTATGATAATACATAAAATAAAAGTAAAAATGTTAGTATGTTAGAATTCAAAAATGTTAAACCTCGAACGTTAACCCCAAAACTAAACTCTTCGTGTGTGTGTGTGTGGCAAAGTCCAAAACTCCCAGTTCCGGAATGGTTCTTAAAGTTCAGTTCCGCAAGCCATAAGGTGAAACATGAGCAAGGGCTTCTTCAACAACCACCGTTGTCAGAAGATAAGACGTAGATGTAGAAAAACATAGAGAGAGTACATACGAAATCCAAATGTTCCATGATGGAACCCAAACGACACTCCAGTGTTTACTCGGTAGTGACTTCCTCACCCCGAAAAGCATCCGAATCGTGGTCGTCCACACACAAATACCTGTTTCCTTCTACAGGTCAGCAACAAAGTGAACTCCACCGGATTACTTCCAACTTCCATACATGGATTTCAGTGGCAGACACAGTTATTGTTTCTCATCCATTAATAGAGAACACTAGCAGGCTGGTGTCTCTCTCCCTTCTCTCTCTCTCTCTCCCCTTCTTCTTCTAACTTCTTCAACAACGTCATTACGTCCTTTATCTTCTATTGACGTAAGCACGCCCCGCACACACATACACACACACTCTCTATCTTAAAGGGACTTTCACTGAGTCCGTAACACCTCCAATAAATGCTGCCTGACCTGCTGAGTTCCTCCAGCATTTCGTGTGTATTGTATCATCTGAATGGCCTTGCTCATCCATAATTATCTTGTGACCTAGATTTCTGTTCCTGGTCTCCTGCTGTGTAGGATCCTGGTACCATATGTGGAGCAAATATCCCAACCACTGTTGGACATTGATAAAGTTGTAGAATAACAACCAAAATGATTCACAAATACTTTTGTAGAAGTTGGAGAAAAAAGAGCTCATCAAAACTATTTTGCTGATAAGCTGATCATTATTCTGTCATTCATTATCTGTGTATAATCTATGCTGCACTATAAATATTCTGGCCCAGATCATCTGTGTAAGTTCACCTCTTGACAGCCAACTTATCAATTGCTACAGTAGCAGCATCTCCATACTGAGGAGCATCTCCATACTGAGGGCAGGCATGGTAGTGTAGCAGTTAGTGTAACGCTTTACAGCGCCAGCGACCTGGGTTCAATTCCAGCCACTGTCTGTAAGGAGTTTGTACGTTCTGCCCGTGTCTGCATGGGTTTCCTCTGGGTGCTCCAGTTTCCTCCCACATTCCAAAGACATACGGGTCAGGAAGTTATGGGCATGCTATGTTGGCACCGGAAGTGTGGCGACACTTGCGGGCTGACCCCAGAACACTCTCTGCAAAAAGATGTATTTCACTGTGTGTTTCGATGTACATGTGACTAATAAAGATATCTTATATCAGTGAGGTAAGGAAGGTAGCCAGTGCCTCCTTCCTGTCAATTGCCTTTCATGAGTCAGAGAAAAGTTTTGCCATTGCACTTGCATCCCAATCTGGCGACGATGGAATACCAAAGACAGAGCAGAAGATTTGTCGAATCCAAAACATGCGAGTCTTCAATCTAACATTACACGTATCCTGAGGAATTCAACCTTGGTGCTTACAACACTGTTTGTGTATGCAGTAATCTGACTGGGAGCAGAGATTAGTACTTGATTCTCTGGTTGACTATGTCTTGATTGATACTTCAGGAGTTTATAGCACCAGAAAGAATTGTTTCCTTGGAGTTATCTTTCTTCAGGTCTGCTGACATTTTTCTCTCTATTTTGAATCCTTTGCCCTGTAAATCCATCTGGCATTGCAGATGGCCTTTGCTGTGGCTTCTCAACCAACCAGCTTCTGGGTTTCCAATGCTAATTTTTTGCTCAGCATGAAAGTTGAACCCAGTGGGATTGACCCACATAAGTAGTTAGGAGGCTGGTCCAGTCTGTATAGAACCTATCTGGGAGTTCCAGTCTCAGAAAGGTCACATTTAAAACATGATACTGAGAAAAATAGAGATGGAGACTTTGACATTTAAAAAAAAATTGTATTTCCATTAATATATGAGAGTAGGAAAAGTCTACTCAGTAGCATACTGCCCCTGAAAGCTTGCAGGCTGCTGAGATGCACAGCAGCATGGCCTCAAAATGTTCATCGGCTTGTCGCAAACTGATGCTTTAGCGTGTACGCAGGCACCTTAAAAATTCTGAGCCATACCCTTGCAGACTGTGAGGCTCGGGTTCACGAGTGTAGCAACAAAAATTTGCAGTTTAATAATCCCTGAACTTTCAGGTAGCTTGCAATCCAGGAAAATCTACACCTGCTGGTTTCTGTTTGAGGAGAAGGAGCTGTTGAAGTGGTGCACTGTAATCCAGGGAATGCATCTAATATACCAGTACTGTTGCCTGAGGGTTAAAGAGTACAGGATGGTTGAGACTTGCAACTACAGATAGAGACCTTCAGAACTGGTTGTAGTTCTGCCCTCAGAATATAACAGATGCCCTAGCACTGCCTCAGAATACCTTTCCTTCCAGCTACATTGTCCTTTGGAAGACTCTTGGGGTACAGGTCCTGTTACCCAGAACCAGGTAGTCATACCACCATGGTGCAGCCTTACCTTGCATCACTGAAGACCAGGATTCAATCCTGGCTTCGGGTGCTTTTGTGTGATTTGCACTTTTCCCATGTGAATGCATGGGTTTCCTTCCAAATCCCAAAGACATGCGGTTTGATGGGTTAATTGACCTCCATAAGTTGCCCAGTGTGTGTAGGTTAGTGGTAGACTCTGGGCAGGGGCATGTTGCTGAGAATGTGGGGAGGATAAAAAATGGGATTAATGTAGAATTAGTGTAAATGGATGGTTGATGGTCAGCGTGGACTCAGTGGGCTGAAAGGCCTATTTCCCTGATGTATCTCTTTATGACACAATGGCCCTCTTCAGGCTACAAGTCAATCTTCTCATGCTGTTGGACATCAGGATACCCAGGGGATCATTGCTGGAGTACTCTGTTTTACCAGTGAAATGAGCACGGCGCTCACTCAAAGACTGCCAATATTTACCCGTAGTCTTCAGCCCCGCAGAATGAAATGAGCTTGAACTATCTTTCCAAGAAACCTGAAAGTAATTGATGATTCCTTAACGTAGGAATGAAGAAGATTATGTCACTGCTGTGAAGTCACTGCTTCCTCTGTCCAGGTCTTCGCTGAGTGTTAAATAGATTTCTGTGGTTTGGTTCCATGGGGGAGCCACCAATTGGGCTTTGCATGAGATTGGCATCCCCTGTGGCCATTCAGCATGCCCTGTGCGTGCAAATGCCACTGATTGAGATTCACATTATGTACCTTGGACATGGTTATTTGCCAGTTGCATTTTGTGGAAATTTTCCACAGTAATTCAGGTTTTAGCTTAAATGTATCATTGAAGTTTCAGGTTAAACTGAAAATCCAAATTGCATGAACTGGGCCATTTGAGGTTGTTCACTTGAAGGCCTGATCTTATCCAGATCTTACCTGACTGAAATTTAACTCACAAACAAGGGTTGATTGGGTCATAACAGATGTTAAATTGTGAAACACAAACTGTATCTGCCTTGAGCCCAGTTTTTCCTATTTAAATTATAGTGAGGTAATGTGAGATCATTTTATTCCTGATTCTATTATTGAAGTGCCTTTTGTACCACTTCTCACCTGAAAGATGCCCACCATATCAAGCTGGCTTCCTGTATGTGAGGTTTCTGCAAAAAAAAATTGTCAGATTGTCAACATTATGACAGTCCATTCCCTGCACAGAAGTTGCTTTCTGATTAAAATTCACCCCTAAAGGTTTCAGGTGACACAGTGCTGGTGCACAAAATATGTAAAGTTGCTGCTTGTGATGTTGTATACTTTGCCTTAATTATCCTTGCATAATAGTGGTCCTAATTCAGGTTTTGCCTCAAAAGTTTGGAAGGTATATCAAAAAAAGGGTGATAAATATACAGCTAAAAGTTTTAGAAAGAAAATTTATCTGGAAGCAGACAGCTTATGAGCATCTAATTATTGTCAGCCTGCAATGAACATTCTCTTCCTAATGGTGTTCCAAACCCTATTTTAGTGGAATGATGTTGCATAACCTTGTTGGTATGTTTTTATCCAATTTGTGATAGGTTGCTGTGAAGTTAAGAAGCAGAAATGTAAACATATCCAGTCTACAGTGTACAATGTGATGCTGGATTTGTGTTAGGTTATATTAATTATGAATATTTAGTGAAAAGATCCTCTACTTTTGGTGAGTCAAAAAGGCTTTTAACTAACATCTGTGATAACTTAATTTAGTTATTTCCTCACAAGTGCTTGGTGACGGTGAACTTTTTATCCTTAAATATCAGGAGAGAGATTGAGCAGAAAAAGGACGGGCTTTATCTCTGAATACAGCTATAAGTGTTCACAGTTATTGTGATATGCTTATCAGAGCTAAATAAATTGAAAGGATTCCACACTTATTAGGGTTGCTAAGAACATATCAGACAAGCAGCCAACAGAAACTGCCTTCAAGTAAGCCTGAAGCTTGCCCACCATAAAAGGAAACTGCAAAAAAAATTATTATTTTTGAGGAAGTTAGAATAGTAAACTCAGTAGGCAAAATGTATTCATTAAACAAATAAAAGTATGGAATATTTATCCTGCAGTGAATCTACAGAGCCATTTCCATTGGTTTTGCTTTGCTAATGTGGAACTTACTCAGGCTCAGTGCCAAAGAGCAATAGCCTATCATATATCATGGGATTAGCTCTTTTAAATATTTATTAAAGTTTCAGTAGCTCAGAAAGGTATAATACAGAATAGTGTGCTCAGTGCAGCAGCAGTTTGGATACTGGATGCTCAGCCCTTTAAAAAGCCAAGAACTGCTGTAGATTACAGCAACAGTTTGGAGATGAAAACAAAAGATTGAGTTTTATTTTTATAGTGACTCCCCTGTCCCTTTTGGGACATCCCCAAGCACTTGACAGCCAATGATGGACTTTTGTAGCTACAATTAGATTGGAGGAAACTGAACTGCTGCTTTTAATCTAAACCAACGTACACAAATAGCAATGTGATAGTGGGTAAGATGGTCATTGTTTTAATAATATTGATTGCAGGATAAATATTGTACAGGATACTGTGGATAAACTCCCCTGCTCTTCAAAAGAGTGTCACGGAATCTTTTATGACCACCAGAGAGAACAGGAGGAGTTTGGTTTATTACCTCTTATAACTGCAGTGTGCACTGCAGCATTTGTGCTTCGGCTTCTGGAGCTTAATTACAGGAGCATAGGTTTTAGAAAAGGACAAGTTTAAGAATGTTGAGGACAGTGAGTTAATATTAGAAAGCTAATGGATGGTGCATGTGCCATTCTAAAACCACCCTTTATGTCATCACTCTTTCAGATGTGTGCAAAGAAGAGAACAGGATATTGAAAAGAATTGGTAAAGTTTTAATGAGATTGATCATTAGGTGCTTGATAATGAAATAAAGGAAAGGAAATGGTGTGAGGGAGAAATATTACTGGTAGGAAACTGAGGTGAGGTCTTGTTTAGCCACGTGGAATAAGATGGTAGGGAATTGACTTGCATTCTCTCTCACTCAATGCTGTGCTGTGCTGTGCTGGAAAGATCTCCATAATGATCCATTAGTACAGTAACTGACAGAGAGTGATGAAGAGGAAGTAGGAATAAGAACCGTATTGGGAATGAAGGATATATGTCTTTATGGCCTATGATAATAAGGCTGATGAGATGGAGGGAAACCATATTAAGATAAGAAGGTACAGAAGCCATATTCTTCTGCCACAATACTTTCTATCCCATTCTTTATGTCACTTGCTTTGTTGCCCCACTACACCAGTTCAGATACTTGCAGCCACAGGAGAGAAGATAATGTCAGTGAGGATATGGGACTGGGTGCTCAGGACAGTGGATGGGGATGTGGATACCAAATTGGCAGCAACAAATAATCACGTAGGAGCTTCGTAAGAAATTGTGAACCTTCACACCCCTCACCCACAACTCCCTCAGTGGTCCACTAAGAAGCAGCCACAAAGTACATGATGCCTTTTCCTCCGAAGTTAAGACTAGGATGGGACAGTTTCAGGTAGTTTGGATTCCTAGTTAAAATTTCTAAGCTATTAATCTTCCTACCTGAAGTAAACCCACCTGGAGTCAGATAGGCCCCAAGAGGTTTGTGATGTTTCAGAACGGGCAATATTTCAAAATCCCTGTCACTTTCTTAAACCTTTCCAGCCTCATTGCACAAGACATTCTTTTGCTTAATTTCCTTACTTGAAGAGGTCGGGGAAGGCAGACATCATGAGGAAGAATGTATTATGGTTACGTTCAACAAATTTGGCACTTCTAGGAGGGAATCTTTGCATCTTGCTTCACACTCTTGGCAGTCAGGGACAGGTATGACTTTCTATGAAGAAAATTGAGGCAGTGAATTGTAGGAAGTCACAATACTGTAGTTTTTCAGTGCCAGCCACTGAATCCTGCACTTGGGAAATGCTGCAATATTCTAAAACTAACGAACCTAGGAAGCTACTGTCTTCTTGTCACACCACAGGGGTGAATTTCTCAGCTAATGGGATGAGGAGGCTGGAAGAGTAACTCCATCCTCAAGCATAGTAGTGCTAACCGGCTGAAACATTTGAAAGCATGTTCAGTCAGAAGTGTCCAATGGGTGATCCACCCTGGCCTCCCCCTGAGATTCCCACTGGCACAGCAGCCAGTTTTCAGATCATTTGATTCATTCCATAGGATATCAAAAAATAACTGAGAGCACTGAATGAGTTCCAGACAACATCCCACCTGGACTTGTACTTTAAAAATAGCTACACTTCAAGCCAAGCAGCTCCAGTATAGTTTCCACACTGGTATGTATTCGACTGTGGAAAATTGTCCAGTTCTGTTCTGTTCTGTTCACAGAATGAACAGACAAATCCAATCCAGCAAATTACCATCTACTCATCTACTCTCACTCATCAGTGAACTGATGGGTGGTGTATCAAAAGGCACTTACTCTTTAATAACCTGCCTACCAATATTGAGTTTGGTTTTGCTAGGACTACACCTCATCATAAATGTGGTGTAAACAGGGTCCAAGAACATTGAAACCCAGAGGTGAAGTGAGGGTGACTGTCATGAACAGAAGGAGTAGAAACAGAAGTTGACCATTTGGCCCATTGTGTCTACTGTGGCATTCAATAAAATGGCTTATGTTTTACCTCAGCAATACTTTCCCACTCTAACCCTTGATTCCATTAATGTCTAAAGAATCTATTGACATCTAAATCCCAGCAACCGACCCTCCACAACCTTCTTGGGTAGAGGATTCCAAAGTTTCAGTTCCCTCTGCATGAAAGAAGTTTCTTCATCTCCGTGATGAATGATTGACCCCTTACTTTGAGACTGTGACCCTAGCTTCTACACCTACCAGCTAGGGCAAATATTAAGCCTACTCCTACCCTGTCAACCCTGTATGACTTCTCTGCATTTCAGTAGGATCATATTAAGGAAGCTTTTGAATGAGTGGCATCAAGAAAGTCTGATAAAACTGACGGAGGTGGGCATCAAGAGGAAAACACCAAAGACTGAAGTCGTGCCTTGCACAAAGGAAGCTGGTTGTAATTGACGGATGTTGATCATACCAGCTCCGGACCATCACTTCAGGGATTTCTCAGGGCAGTGTCCCAACCACCTTCAGTTGCTTCAACAAAGCTCTTCCTTCCAACATAAATACAGAAGTGACGATGTCCATGGATGATTGCACAATGTTCAATTCCACTTGCAACTGCTCAGTAAATGAAGCAGACAAGATACCTGCAGGAAGACCTGGATAACATTAAGCATGTGGTGCAATGTGGCAAGTAACATTCACTGCACAAGTACCTTCTCCAGCAAGAGATAGTTTACCAACTTACCCCTGATATTCAGTGGTATTACCATTGCTGAGTCACACTGTGGCTCTGTGTGTGCCTCCTATAAAAAGCACTGCAGTTACTCACTGAAGCTAACCCAATAGTACCTCTCAAGCCTGGGTCTCTGCCACCAGATGCTTGGGTAACAGGTGCACGGAAACACCACCTGCAGGTTTTCCTCCAAATCGCGCACCATTCAAACTTGTAAATGTATCACCATTCCTTTTTCATTGCTGTGTCTAAGTCCTTGATCTCCCTACCCAACAACAGCATGGAACTCCCTTCAACAGAAGCTCTACTATTTCAAGAAGGTAGCTCACCACTACCTTTTCAAGTCCATTTAGGAATGACCAATAAATGCTGACCTTCCCAGTGACTCCTGAGGAATAAATAAAGGCTGAAAAGTAATCTAATGGACATACTGTATATTGCACATTCATAGTTATTGTTTGCAGTAAGCCTTCACCATATAGATTGAAATTGGTCATCATTTTCATAGTTGCAGGATAAATAACCATCGTAAATTTTGCATGGTTCCTTGATGAAACACCCTTTTAGCAGGATGATACATGTAAAAGTCTGGTGTTCAAAAATATGGCATTATATTCTGTGAGGAGGGAGAAATAATTTCCTGATTCTGTCAGCTTTTGGTAGAATGTCACTTTCCTTTCCTCTGTTCTACTCATCTGTCGCTTCCTCCATCAGAATTACAAACATGGCAATAAGATCATATAACTAGCACAGTACTCAGGCTATTTATGGTGAGTAACAAATTTACAAAGTAGGCAAAAAAGATTTTCAAAGATCTTTAGTAACTGTAGCAATCTTGCTTGAAAGCTTATCGGGTCTCAAGAGTAAAGCACTTCTGCTGGCTTTAGCTGAAACTAGTAATCAGTACAGCTCTTTCATTTTGATCAAAGGAATATTATGAGCACTTCAATCATTAAGGGACTCATACCTGTTTTTCTGCTCTATAAGATCATGGCTGATCTGTGACCTAACTCCATTTATCTGCTTTTGCGCCATATCCCTTAATAGCTTCGGGTATCAAAAATCTGTCAAATTAACAATTGACCCAGCGTCAATTGTTTGCAGAAGAATGCTTTGAACATTGTGTGTTTGTGTGCAGAACTATTTCCTGATTACCCAGCCTGTGGACATTATTTCTCTTGATCTAAACCATATTTTCCTCTTTCCATCTTGAAAACTTTGATCAAAACATTCCTTAGTATTCTAAATTCTAGGAATTACAACCCTTTAATATGTAATTTCCCATAATATAAGCTACAGATGTCTGACACCATTTTGGGAATGTATGTTGCACTTCCTGTGGTACCATTGCAACCAAGACTTAATATCTTTGTTGCATCACTTCTAACCCAGTGTATTCAATTCCTCTGGAAGAAAAACAGCATTCCATTAGATTTTTGTGTTTAGTGTACCTGTCCTTGACATCATAACAATTCATGGGCACTCAGGCCTTTCTGAACTTGCACTGTTCCTAGCTTTTGACTGTTTATGAAGTGTTGGGATTTATCCTTTTCAGATCCAATGTAGATGGCCTCTTATTTGCTTGTGTTAAATACCATTTCCCATATTTTGTCCACAGGGAGCTTATCTGCTCTGTGACGAGATGGTCTGGCAATCTTGTGTGTTGGAGGGTTAGGGAAAGTTTAGAACTGTTCCAATAGTTATCTTTTGGGGGTGGAAAGGAGGGAATAAGAAGTCAGAGGATGATGATTGTGGGTATGGGGGAGGAGTTGTCAGCATATTGGGAGGTCAGGAAGTCTCCTGGAGATTGGGAGGTGTTAGGGAGTTTAGATTGAGGAGATGTTGCAGGAGAAGCAGGTAGGATAAGAACTTGGTTAATATTTTGCTAACCTGCTGGCATCCGACGCCAGCTCTGCTGATGTGACAATGTTGTACCTAACAATGGATGCCCCAAAGACATTGTGGTCCAAGTTTCCCTCTGATACTCCAAAAGAAGCATTTCATGGGGAATGTGAGCCTGAAATTGAAGTGTCATTGAGGTTAAAAGGCTGACTCTGGACAGTAAGCAACCAGTCATATTTCTAAGTGATGTCAAATGGAAAATATTAATCTGCATTATTTACATGTCTAATTGTGCACAGGCTTCAGGATAATTAGCTAACAGGACTCTATTGCATTCACTTAATTAAACATTTTCCAAAGAAACATTTTGTAAAATAAATTCTTTTTGGGAAAGAAAATTAAACAGTCACAAACAGAAGGATGCATTTTACTACCCAGAAGTAGGTGAACTGAGACCAGGTAAGATTTTAGAAGAGTAAAGATCTGAACCAACATGACCATAATTTTCTTCTCACCTGCTCACTTTCAAGTTTAATGGAAGTGGGAGAAGGAATCAACAGCCAGTTCAGTCTCAAAAGGCAGGTTGTTCATTCGACTTTTTAATGAAACTGCACTACTTAACGCCAGCCTGCACTTCTTCAAAGGAAAGCGCATTTTGGCAGTAACTGCCATCAGATATTAAGGATTGCATTTTGACCTGAGTATCATTGAACAGAGGCACAACGTGAGAGAGTTCAGGCTGCAAGAATTTTGAGGGCTGAATATGAGAGCTTTAGTGGTTGCTTTGGAGAAGAGGAAGGATGTGATCTAGCTCACAAGGCAACAAAGGATTGTTTTCACGGAAAGCAGTGGACCACATTGTCTGCCAGGCCATCCATTCTAACAAACTTTGATTGCACTGCCTCGAAGGCAGTCATACCCTTCCTTTTGTCTCTCTAGTAATTTGGTAATGCAAACTTATTTAAGCTCCTCATGTTCATTCATTCGCCACTCTTTCTGGCACATATTTTAGCTGTGAAAATCATTTGCAATCTTTTATGTTAAAAGTGCAGAGTGGGTCGCCCTATCACTGTAGTGAAAGTCATATTAAGAGTGAGAATTTCAGATACAAGGTCCATTGAACATGTAAAGCTGCACTGAAACTGATATTGCTGGTTAATCCCAGGATTTTCTATTGAATATGTTGCAAGTTCTGGCAGTTATTACAGTGTAATAAAGCCAGTGCGATGTCAGCAGCCAGTTCCAAAAGTGATGTACTGTTTTATAAGCAGCATTTTTCCAACTATTTGGGAGCATTATGCTGGATGAATGGATGGTGCAATGATGGGAGGGGAGTGGGACAGTGCTTCCTACAGGCAGTTGAACCTGAACAGACAAAGGAAAAACAGTACTCATCAGGGGCATGTCTTATATGCAGAGGGCCAGAGAGAACCACAGAGATCTTTGTTAGGTGTTCCACTTCCATGGAAGTTGCCATGATGGCATCCGTTAGTGCATGGGTGCAGCTTTTGAACATTCACAATGCAAGAAAAATGCCATGCCCATTCTGCCTGAGCTGAAGGAAAAGTAGATGAAGTCTTCTCTCCTTGAGTATGGAGTTTGGTGACCTTCCTGGTGCAGCAGTTAACGGCAAACTGAGATGTAATTCAAAGGCTAGGAAGCTGAGAGTGACAGTGACTGTGACCCTGACCTCCATGGACAAAACAGGCCAGGCATGCAAGTGAGGTTGTATTTGAGGTTGCAGGAAGTCACAGATCTCAGTGAGAACGAAGAATGTAGTTTGTGTGTTACCCTTTTATGTAGCACAGTTTCAGGCAAAGTGAGATTAGGAAAACATGGTTCTGTAAATAAATAAGAACTGTCATTTTATGAGCCAGTGAGGTTGAAAAGCAAACAAATCTTGTGTGTTTTCATTGACTGTTGACCTGGATCTTTCTGTACTTTATCCATTTGCAAAATAGAGAGAAATTCTAAATGAGTGGCATGCAGAGGGATCTAGGTGTTCTTGTGCATGAAGTTAGCAAGAAGATGCAGCAAGTGATTAGGAAGTCAAATGGCACGTTGGCCTTTACTGCAGGCGGCTGGAGCTTTGAAATAGGAAAGCAATGTTACGGTTATTCAGGGTGTTGGTGCGGCTTGGAGTACTGTGCACAGTTTTGGTCCCCTTATTTAGGCAAGGATATTTTAGCATTGCAAACAGTCTAAAAGAGAATCAATAGGCTAATTCCTGGGATGAGAGGGTTATCCTATCATCAGAAGGCAGATCTGTATTCTTTGGAGTTTAGAAGAGTCAGGCGTGGTTTTATTGAAACATGACCCTGAGGGGCATGACAGGATAGATGTTGAGATGTTTCCACGAGGGGAAGAGTCTCAAGCCTGGAGTCATAGTTACAAGAAAAGGGGGTGGTCATTTAAAACAAAGGTGTGTGGGAATTTCCTCTCACAGTGGGTGGTTAATCTCTGGAATTCTCTACCTTGGACGGCTGTGGAGGCTAGATCATTGAAGGTATTTAAAGAGGAGGTAGAGATTTTGAAAGATCATGAAATTCATGGCTGTGAGGAACTGGTGCAGAAGAAGAGTTGAAGTTTGTGACAGAGCAGCCATAATCATATTGAATGTTTGGACAGACTTGAGGGGCCAGGTGGCCTACTCCTGCTCCTATTCCTTGTGTGTTCATTTTGGGGCATTTTACACTAGTAGAGAAGTGCTAGGGAGAACAAAAAAACAACCAAGAAATGTGCATAAAATGGCTCTATTCTGGGTTAACCTGATTTTCAAATCCACGTAACTTTTTCTGCAGTTTTCTAATGAAATTTTCTAGGCCTCCATGTGATCTTCACAGAAGGCAGATTAAAATAAAAGTATTGTTTAATGCTTCTGGAATTACCTTATTCACTGTTATTTTCACCTGGCTTTCCCTTTCAGGAACCTTTGTTGATCATTGACTTTTTACACAACTTATATTTATGCCTTTCACTTATTCTTATATTCTATCTTTGCACACTGTTGACTTCTTAGTTGACATTTATTGAATTCTACAATCCTCAACAGTTTCTGGGTTTTCTATTTTTGGCCGCATTATAAGCCTTTGCCTTTAAAAGTAAAGTATCACCTTTAAAATTAAATATCACCTTCCATGGCCGTGTCCATTTGGTAGAGTAGACCACAAGTGTACTGTAAAATAAAAGTTGTGGCAGCCAATTTGCACATGGGAAACTAGCAACAGCAATCTTCTAATGATGACTGAGGGATAAATATTAACTAGGATACTTCTTTGAAATGGTGCCACAGGATTCTTTTATTTCTACTTAAGAAAGGAGGGTTGTCAAACGTAATACCTCATCCCTAAGATGGCACTGCCAAAAGCACAGCTGTTTCTCAGTACTGAGCTAGAACATCCAACTTGAATTCTGAATTCATCCCACAATATTAAATCTAACATAGCTGTTTCCTAGTTGACCTTATTCTGAAGGTCTAGGAAGCAATTTTGTATAAGTTGTCCCATTTACGAAAGTTTGTTCTTCCTTATCTGCATGGATTAAAATCCCCATGGTT
The DNA here is from genome assembly GCF_009764475.1 of Pristis pectinata. Lineage (NCBI taxonomy): Eukaryota > Metazoa > Chordata > Chondrichthyes > Rhinopristiformes > Pristidae > Pristis > Pristis pectinata. The sequence goes on along the minus strand of NC_067405.1, from coordinate 34,652,438 downwards.
ACTGATCCATATAATATGACCTTTACATTTCTTGATTAATATTCTATGCAATACTGCAACTATTGTTAGGGGGGCTATTAACTATTGCAATAGAGCTTTCTGACCACCCTTGTTTTTTTACTATAGCTAAATTAGTTCTGCATCTTCAGTTTCTTCATGGAAGTAATTTCTTTGTACAATTCTATTGTTTGTCATCGGGGTCAATAACCATTCCCCTTCTGGTTTGTGTATCTTTTCTAAAAGTCAAATATCTTAAATTCTGTTCCCAACGTTTGAAACCCTGCAACCACTCTCGGTGCTTTTAGATCAAACCTCCTGGTTCCTTTTTCAGCATTATCTTTTTGTGGTTTCTGTGTAGATTCAGATATGGCTTTTTTTGGGTCAGACGTCAATACTTAATTACCTATGTCTGGATGCAGTTATATAGTACTGGGGCCAGATCTTGCCAGCCTTGTCCCCTGGCCACAAGTGCTGACTGTGGTCTCCTATACTATACTGACTGAGTCCAGGGGCAGAGGGCCCGCCTTGTTGGTCTGAAGCATCCTGAACTGCAGTGGTTTGGTCTAAATAGAGGCAGGCCCTCTGGTACTATACAAAGCTGCACCCCAGAAGCTGCCCTGTGAGCTGCAACAGTCATAGAGTCTTGGAGAACAGAAATAGACCCTTCAGCCCAACCTGTTCATTGCCAATCATTGAGTACTTATACTAATCTCATTTACCGGCACCTGGTCTGTTACCTTCTATGCCTTGGCAATTCAAGTGCTCATCTAGATACTTCTTAAATATTAGAGTCTCTGCTTCCACCACCATCTCAGGCAGTGCATTCCAGATTGCAATTGCCCTCTGGGTGAAAAGTTCTTCCTTGTATACTCTCTAAACCACTTATTCTTAAACGGATGCTCTCTGGTTATAGACACCTCTGCCATAGGGAAAAGTTTACTACTGTCTCTCTATGTCACTCATAATTTTAGACACCTCTCTCGGGTCCCACTCAGCCTTCTCCACTTCAAGGAAATCAAACCCAGTTTATCCAGTCTCCCTTCATAGCTGAAATACTCCATCCCAGGGAATATCCTGGTGAATCTCCTCTGCACCGTCTCCAGAGTAATTACATCCTTTCTATACTGTGGCAACCAAAATTGCTCACAATATTCTCGATGTGGTCTCACATGTTTCATAAAGCTGAACCATTACTTCCCTGCCCTCATGTTCTGTGTCCTGGCTGATGAAGGCTAGCATCTTTACCACTTTCAGGGATTTTTGGACTTGTGCCTCAAGGTCCTTCTGTTCCTCAATACTCCCTAGAGGTCCCTTTCATTCATTGTGTATGTCCAACCCTTAACTGACATCCCAAAATCCATCACTTTGCACTTACCAGGATTAAATTCCATGCGCCATTGCTCTGCTCAGCTAACCAGCTGATCAATATCTTTCTATAGCCAGAGACTATCCTCCACACTATCCATAACTCTACCAATTATTGAGTAATTTGCTAATCTACCAGTCATACCCCCTACATTAATGTCCAAGTCATCAATATACAGTATATGTAACAAACAGTAAGGGCCCTGGTACTGAACCTACTTTAAAAGCCTGAGAAACATTTAATAATTCTGATGTTTTAAAAACTATTATATTTAATTTTTCTAAGTCAACTAAGGCAACTTAAAACACAAATAATTCTAACACTAACTTAAAACAAAGAAATTTAAAAGATCAATTTACTAACCCTTTTGCCCCTTAATCCACAGCCTTGTAAACCCCAATAAAACCATTGGGGTCTCAGATCCTGAACAAAGTCTTTCTGAGCATTCTAAACATGTGATTATCAACAATTCAGGGCTTCGCTTTCAGCCTCCAAGGGTTGTTCAACAGCAGAGCAAGGCTGATAGACTCAGCCGTCTGAATCTGTCTGTAAGCCTAGGACTTCTACATCTGACAGCACATGTGCTGAAATCTCATATTTGCTTCCACCACCAGCATATATCAGCAAGATGCTGGCCAATAAATCACTGGATTAGTGTCCAAGTGTCTGGACTGTGGTTATAGAGACACCTATTCAAATCCCACCATGAAATTTAATTTTAAATAAATCTGGAATAATAGCTATACCTAACGTGACCAAGTGAGCCATCCACTCAGAGCAATTAGAGATGGATGGATAATAAACACCAGGCTTGACAGTGAAGTCCACATTCTGTGAACAAATTAAAAATCTTTGACTTATTTCTCTAACATTGCTGATTTTGATCTAAACCACTATTCTGCTTTGCAGGTTTGCCTTGAGTTTGTTTTTCTCAATCCAAAATACTAAGCTCATTCTGCAATCTGATGGATACACATATGTAATATTAAAGGTTTAGTACCAAAGGCAAATGTAATACATTTACAATAATTATGATTTTTGCTATTCTATAAAGGTCAAATATCTCTTGAGCTGCTCCATCATAGATCATTGTAAAGTGGTAATTCTTCATAAATGATGAAAATACTGATTTGGCATACTCTTCTTGCTGACTTCAAACTGACTCTCGACTGGCATAAAATCAGCTGCAAATAAATTATTCAAAACACTTTGAAGATATCCTGAATCAAAAGATGTGAGACAAATTTATCTCTGATAATTACATTTGGCCAATTACAAGTACACATCATTAATTTGAAGTTACCATGCAGGCTCCCTTTAGTTAAAATAGAAAAGAATGAAATCTACAAGATAATGTGTCCAAACATGTTTTATTGGAAAAGATGCCTCTGAAGACTCTCTTAATCCACCTCGAAAGATCTATCAATGCATGACCGGAACTCTGTCTCATTGTCTCCAGTAATTAACAGAAAACAATGCTTTCATCATGCACAAAATGTTCTATTTTTGTCAAAATGTTGTGGGAATGTTTCAAGGAGATATCACAATAATTGGGGGCACAGTATATTGGCACAACAGCTCAACTCCAAACTACTTCCAAACACAAATCCAAACTACTTCCAAAACAACAGCAAGATCCATATTTTACACCTGACATTTTCTACATGCATGATATTATATCTCAACTATTTGAATTCCCAATATATTTACCTTTCTTTATAAAGTTCTACAGCCCAAATTTCTGTAACATCTCCCTATGTTCTGGGCAGGGGTATGGGACAAGAGGTTCAGCACATGGATCAGGACCTTAATACGTTGTGTCTGGTATCGCTTTTTATGAAACTTTGTTTGTAAAGTAATCTCTGCCCACCTCAGGTAAAGTCATCAGTGTCAGAGCATGGCAAGCTAAGGGGACAATGAGCGAGAGAGCTGTGCTAGCCTAGTGCAAGTTGCTGAAAACATCTGTCTTTGAACTTGACCTCTATCATTCAGGAAGAGACTGAGGTTTATCACTCTCTTGTACGTGCTCTGTCACGGTCAGAGGCAGAGGACGCTAGACAACTCGGCCTGATACTTATGACAACATAAAAGGCCTACAGACTTTCAGTTCTGAGCTATTTTGTTTTATATTTCAGCAGTTCAGCAATCTTTCTTGCAGAATGTGACTTCACTCTTTTGGATAATAAACAGAGGTCAGTGTTGGAAATACATCTTCCCTTTGTGTCTGCAGTTTTGAGTTGGAACTCATGTTTCTGACACACTTATGAAAATTTGTATCGTGTTAGAATGGCATTGAAAAGGATTTCTTGTCCAGTGAATACTAATCCTTAAAAAGAAATCTACTTGAATATTCATAAGTAGGCAGACATAACCTGCACATACTTTAGTGTATTTCTTACATGTTCAGATTGGTTTTGACAATATTATTATTTTACCAAAGTTATTTCTCTCAAAGTACTACATATAAATGTTTTTGAGACTTTAACTGTCTCTACTCAGATGTTCAGCTTCTGAAAAAGCTTTCTAGACACTATGTTGGAACTTATGACCCAAATAAATTTTTGATAAAGGGCAATATGCGGAATATGAAAGGTGGTAAGGATGGTGTGCTGGAGAATCATAGGTTGATGAATAAGTTTTTTCTTAAAAGTAAACTACTGCAGATGCTAGAAACCTGCAATAAATCAGAGAATGCTGGAAGTACTCAGCAGGTCGGACAGCACCTGTGAAGGGAGAAACAGATTAATCTTTTGGGTTGATGACCTTTCATCAGAACCAGAAAAATCAGGCAAAAGAAGTTTTAAGATGCAGGGAAAGGAGAGAAGGACAGAAAGATCACAAAACACTCTAATAAGATGGAGAGAAGGAGAGATTAATTGACTAATGGGGTGATGAAGATGAAAAAGATTCGTAAAGGCAATAGTGAAGAATATCCTGAGGACATCTATTTGATACTTGTCAGTTCTGTACAGGTAACTTTGGTCGGACAATTCTGTAAGCGTGATAATGGTTTCCATACAGGGGGTTGGATTGTGAAAGACGATGAAGAACCATAGAACCATAGAACCATACAGCACAAAACAGGCCCTTCGGCCCACCATGTTGTGCCGTCCATCAAACCACCCTCACACTATCTAAACCTTTCCTCCCGCATATCCCTCTATCTCACATTCCTCCATGTGCCTATCCAACAAACTCTTGAACCTGTCCAATGTATCTGCCTCCACCACCACCCCAGGTAGTGCATTCCATGCACCAACCACTCTCTGGGTGAAAAACCTCCCCCTGACATCTCCTCTGAACCTCCCACCCATAACCTTAAAGCCATGCCCTCTCGTCTTGAGCATTGGTGCCCTGGGAAGGAGGCGCTGGCTGTCTACTCTATCTATTCCTCTCAATATTTTATACACCTCTATCATGTCTCCTCTCATCCTCCTCCTTTCCAGTGAATAAAGCCCTAGCACCTTAAGCCTCTCCTCATATTCCATATGCTCTAATCCAGGCAGCATCCTGGTAAATCTCTCTGCACCCTCTCCAACGCCTCCACATCCTTCCTATAATGCGGCACCAGAACTGAACACAGTCTCATAAGTGTGCCTAACTAGAGTTTTGTAAAGCTGCTCATCACTTCGTGGCTCTTAACTCAATCCCACGATTTATGAAAGCTAACATCCCATAGGCCTTCTTAACTGCTCTATCCACCTTGAGGCAAACTTTCAGTGAACTGTGAATATGAACCCCCAGATCCCTCTGCTCCCTCTACACTTACCAAGTACCTTGCCATTTACCCTGTACTCTGCCCTGGAGTTTGTCCTTCCAAAGTGTACCACCTCACACTTCTCCGGATTGAACTCCATCTGCCACTTGTCAGCCCAGCTCCGCATCCTATCAATATCCCTCTGTAAGTTCTGACAGCCCTCCACACTATCCACAACACCGCCGATCTAGTGTCGTCCGCAAACTTACTTACCCAGCCTTCCACCCCCTCATCTAAGTCATCTATAAATAGTCCCAGAACCGATCCCTGGCGGGACACCCACTAGTCACTGCCCTCCAATCCGAGGGCACTCCTTCACCACAACCCTCTGCTTTCTACAGGCATTAGCCAATTCCTAATCCACACAGCCAAGCTTCCCTGGATCCCTGGTCTCTGACCTTCTGAAGAAGCCTATCATTGAAGTACCTTATCAAACGCCTTACTAAAATCCATATAGACCACATCCACCGCACTACCCTCATCAATCTTCCTTGTCACCTCCTCAAAGAACTCTATCAGGCTTGTGAGGCAAGATCTTCCCTTCACAAATCCATGCTGGCTGTCCCTAATCAGCCCATTATTCTCCAGGTGTTCATAGATCCTATCCCTTAGAATCCTTTCTAACAGCTTACCCACCACAGACGTAAGGCTCACCGGTCTGTAATTCCCTGGACTATCCCTACTACCTTTTTTGAACAAGGGGACAGTATTCGCCACCCTCCATTCCTCCGGCACCATCCCCGTGGACAATGAGGTCTCAAAGATCCTTACAAGCGGTTCAGCAATCTCCTCCCTCGCCTCTCGAAGCAGCCTGGGGAAAATCCCGTCAGGCCCTGGAGATTTATCTGTTTTGATATTATTTAACAACTTCAACACATCCTCTCTCTTGATATCAACAACCTCGAGAACATTACCCTTACCTACACTCCCTTCTGTGTCATCAAGACCCCTCTCCTTGGTGAATACCGAAGAGAAGTATTCATTGAGAACTTCTCCCACTTCCGCTGCCTCCAGGCACATTCTCCCACCTTTGTCTTTAATCGGACCTACCTTTACCCTAGCCATCCTCCTACCCTTCACGTAGGTGAAAAAGGCCTTGGGATTTTCCTTAACCTTACTAGCCAACGCCTTTTCATGTCCCCTTCTAGCTCTCCTCAGCCCTTTCTTAAGTTCCTTCCTCGCTACTCTATATTCCTCACGGGCCCTGTCTGAACTTTGCTGCTTATACCTTATGTATGCTACCTTCTTCTCCCTAACTCGTCATTCAACCTCTCTCGTCACCCACGGCTCCTTCACCTTGCCATTCCTTCTCTGCCTCATTGGGACATATTTATCCCTAACATCTTGCATAAGATCCCTGAACATCGACCACATCTCCATGGTATATTTCCCTTCAAAAAGGACATCCCACTTTACACTCCCAAGTTGTCTCCTTATAGCCTCATAGTTCGCCCTTCCCCAATTAAACATCTTCTTGTCCTCTCTGCACCTGTCCCTGTCCATGACAGTTTTAAAGGTTATGGAGCAATGGTCACTGTCCCCCAAATGCTCACCCACCAATAGATCCTTCACCTGTCCCGGTTCATTTCCTGAAACTAGATCTAGCATGGCATTCCCTCTAGTCAGCCTGTCAACATACTGCGTCAGGAATCCCTCCTGGACACATTTAACAAATTCCGTCCCATCTAAACCTTTGGCACTAAGCAGGTTCCAGTATATATTTGGGAAGTTGAAGTCTCCCATTATAACAACCCTGTTTTATTTTTGCTTCTCTCCAAACACTGCCTGCCAATCTGCTCCTCTATATCTCTACTGCTACTGGGGGGCCTATAGAATAATCCTAGTAGAGTAACTGCTCCTTTCTTATTCCTTACTTCCACCCATAGGGAATCTAGAGATGATCCTTCTACAACATCCATCCTTTCCACAGCCGTAACAGTGTCCCTGACCAGTATCGCCACCCCTCCTCCTCTTCTCCCCCCTTCCCTATCCCTCTTAAAACACCGAAAACCAGGAATATTCAATATCCACTCCTGCCCTGACGTCAGCCACGTCTCAGTAATAGCCACAATATCATAGTCCCCCATACTTATCCAAACCCTCAGTTCATCTTCCTTATTCCTGATGCATTTAAGTAGGCACACTTCAGTCCATCTACCTTACTACTTTTATAGCCTGTATTCTGCTTCTCCTTCCCCAAAGCCTCTCTACCTTGTTTGATCTAACTTTTCCCCATCCCCTTCTTCCTCTGACCTACTCCTCCGGTTCCCTTCCCCCTCACAAACTAGTTTAAACCCTCCCGAACCACCCTAGCAAACCTAGCTGCAAGGATATTGGCCCCCTTCTGGTTCGGGTGTAACCCGTCCTCTCTGTACAGGTCCCACCTTCCTGAGAAGAGATTCCAATGATCCAGAAATCTAAAACCCTCCCTCCTGCACCAACTTCTCAGCCACGCATTTATCTGCCACCTCCTCCTATTCCTGCCTTCACTATCTCGTGGCACCGGCAGCAATCCTGAGATTGCTACCCTTGAGGTCCTGTTCCTCAGTCTTCTGCCTAGCTCCCTGAACTCGCTCTTCAGGACCTCATCCCCCTTCCTACCTATGTCATTGGTGCCAACATGGACCACAACTTCTGGCTGCTCTCCCTCCCGCTCAAGAATCCTGTGGACCCGATCAGTGACATCCTGGACCCTGGCACCTGGGAGGCAACATACCATCCAGGATTCATGCTCACTGCCACAGAACCTCCTATCTGTTTCCCTGACTATCGAGTCTCCTATCACTACCGCATGTCTCTTTCCCACCCTTCCTTTCTGAGCAGCAGTACCAGTCCTAGTGCCAGAGACCTGGTTACTGCAGCTAGGCCCCTGCAGGTCATCCCCCTCAACAGCCTCCAAGACGGAAAACCTGTTTCTGAGGGGAACAGCCTCCAGGGTTCCCTGCTGTGTCTGCCTGCCTGACTTCTTCTTCCTCTTCCCTCCCCTGACAGTCACCATTCTGTCTGCATCCTGAACCTCAGATGTACCTGCTCTAAGGGGGATGACTGCCTCCTGATGGACTGCGTCTACATAATTCTCTCCCTCCCTTATGCTGCACAGTGTTTGTAGCTGCAACTCCAGCTCATCAACTCTGAGCCGAAGTTCGTCCAGACGAACCAAATCAGCTGTTGGGTGTGCAGTCAATTTAGAGACTGATTTGAACTCTCCCAACTGAGTGGGAAGTTACCAAGAACAGAACAACCTCCTACCACACCTTTTCCATCTCAAACTAATAACCTGGTTACTTGTATACAATCTATTCCCTTTCATTAGGTGAAAAGCTAAATCACGTTTATCGCAAATCTGTTATTCTGGATGAAATGACATAGTCCCTTGAACCTATCACAATAACTAAGGGTTTACTAATGATGTTAGTGCAGTAGCCCTTCTCTGTACCCTTCCTGGGGCTTCACTATTTTCCACTTTCTGTAAGGACCAGAACAGGATTCGGTATTCCAGGTGGAGCCAAGCAAAGCTTTTGTATAAGGACACTGCTGTGCTTTTACTTTATATCGGATCACCGTGGCCTGTACGTATTATTGGGCCATTTGTTTTTGCTGCCACTTTAGTACTGGCCATGAATCTTTAGAGATTAATGCACAAAAGTGCTGCATCTCTTTTCAACTTGACAGATTTTCAAAACCCATTATGATAGAACAGATATATTGAAATAAACCCAATCTCAATGCACTACACAACCGCCCAAACATTTAATTTCAGCATTAGTGTAAATCGAGTGATGTCTGATTGACTTTAATGGAAAAGAAAGTGGGATGGGTGGTGGGGGGCAATGGGTCTGTATAATGGCTGGCTGATCTATAACTGTATCTTTTGTGCTCCACCAAAGTTGAATCTTCCACACTTTACTTAATTTAGCAGATGTGGCTCTATTTCCCATCACATCCTGATCATGTTATAATCAGATTTTGACAATTGCACAAATCTTCATGTCAGCCATGAACATGCAGACTGTACATGTGATGTCTTATTAGATAATGGCCCTCATTCTTGGTATTAATCACTCATGTTAAACATAGAAATGATGGAATGATAACAAAATGTCTTTTGCAACCTCAAGGAAAATGTTATTTTTAAAATGCAATCATTGTAAGAAGGCAACTGTATTTGCTAATTTGCAGAGATAAAACTCTATTGCAAAGCAATGAGTAATGACCTGGTGACTTGTTTCAGCAATGTTGGTTAAGGGAAATTTACTGGCCAAGACACAAACTTTTTTCTATTCAAGTATTACTCTAGGGTCTTTTGTATCTGCCTGAGAATGTAGCCAAGGCTTTTTAATCCAAAAGTTGGAAACCCCAGTTGTGCGACATTTCTTCAGTGCTCTACTGAAGTGTCTTTTATTATATACTCCTGTCTCTGGAGTGTGGTTCTAGCTCACAACCTTCTGACTCCAAGGCAAGAACGTCACAACTGAGACATCTCTGAACAAAACAGGGTTGAAAAGGTCTCCAAAACCAGGCTGATGGCTTGCTGAACACTGACAGCTAGTGATCTTAAATTTTTAATGTAATTCATTTAACATTTATTAATTTTAGTACATGAGAAAAGTCTTTTACATTTTAAGCCAGCTCTCTGATATACAAGTAATATTTTGTTTCTGTGTGAAATTGGGCTTCCACAATAGCCAATCAACAGCCCATTAATGGCTGTATTTACTTCCTTTAGCTTCACCGCATTTAAGTTTTTGTTTTAGATCCTTTCCTGGGTTAGTTCCTTTTATTTTTGAACTTTGGACATGCATGTAGCTCTTGTCCAATGGCAATCCTGAAGAGTGGTGGTCGTGCAACCAAATATTGAGGACTGTGGCCGTAAAATTAAGTTGAGTCGTAGTTTTGCTTGAGGGTAGCAGCTGCTAAGTGGTGTCCAGTTAGGTGCACCACACAAAGGTGCATCAATGCCATGAGTCACAAAGGTTGCTAAATTGGGTAAGGCAGCAGCACATGGCATACTCTTGGACATCTTGGAGTAAACTATTGTTAAGCATTTTCAGACCTCATTTGAGTTTGTGAATTATACAGGGAGTGATGCAGTGAAAGCAAAGATTTTTGCCTTCACTTAAAAGGCTTCTGTGATATCTTTTGAACACAAACACAGCTGCTTTAGTTGCAATTTTTTCTTGAAGTGTAGCATGATAGGGAGAATGAGGGGCGGATGAGGTTGGAGGAAGAGTGGAAGGAAAGCCAGGATTTGTAGAGGAGGTGACTAATTCAGTAGGACCTCTGCATCTCGTGCTGAGCCCTCAGCCACTGACCCAGAGCAGGGCCAGAGCAGCTTTGTATGGAGCTGTTAAAGTCACAGCGGACATTAACGTTTCCATATCTGGCTAATTTGGGTGTGGATCAAATCTGCAACATTTTCCTGTGGGACGAGGACTAGCACAGGCACAGTCTAAATCTATCCTTTGCGAGAGAGCAGCAGGCAGAACAAACAGGCAGGTTTGCCAGATTTGTGGGTTTCGCATTGGTGCAGGCTGCTATTGCCTGCATTCACATTGCTTTCAGAATGCCTCGGAGGCTCAATGGTGCAGCTAGTGGAGTTGCAGCCTCATAGCTCCAGAGACCAGGGTTTACTCCTGGCCTCTGATTCTGTGCGAAATTTGCATATTCTCCCTGAGACCATGTGGATTTCCTCCCACATCCCAAAGATGTGTGGAGTTATTTATTAATTGGGCACTATAAGTTAGTGACAGAATCTGGGAGGAGTTGATGGGAATAAACATGGGAATGTGGAGAGAATGAAAGTGGGATTAGTGTAAGTGGGTGCTTGATGATCGGTGCACACTCCGTGGGTCGAGGAACTGGTTACCATGCTGTGTGACTCTATGAGGTAGCCTTGCAGGATGACCTGAAGCAAATCTCAGCCTAAAAGGCATGGCTGCGAACTGAACCTTCATTCCATGAATGATAGCAGCCTGAGCTAACTGGATGCCAAGCAAGGGTACAGGCAGGATGTCTTCCATACAGTTGTGAACACTTGTCATCCCAAAACAGGACAGCAAATTCAAGCTCCGTTGAATCACTGTTCCCTCACCTGGCGTGGTGGCTCAGCAATCTTAGCAATCTTTTCAGCATCTTTAAGCCAACGTCCTCTTCTTCATTGTTATCTACAGACATGATGGTAAGGGATCGAACTGAGTGTGAAGGGCAGTTAGTCAAAAGCTGAATGGCTCCTGTTTGTGCTGCCATGGGAACCGAGACATGGATCATTGGACGCTTGTATAACGGTGGTATCTGTGATTTGTGCTCATCAAGTCACTTCGTTCCTGGAAAGGATGGGCTCAAAATTCTGTACAAAACCTGGTTAAGCTGCTGCTGGACTCTATGCTGTTTGATGTTCTGTGCTGCAGCTATCAGGGAATGTGGAGGAGAAGCACTAGGACAAAGTGAATGTACAATGGTTTGGATGGAATATGGCGTGTTTCAATGCATGTACTTGGCTTCAAATATTGCTTTGTGTTGGCTTTTATTGTAGCATTTTGTGATTAAATGAATATGGTAACAGTTGGCAGAGAGAGAGAGAGTCTAAGATGGGAGCTATTAAGGAAGGGGGAGTTGCAATTCTGTTTTTTGACACTATAGTCCATAAGATTGGCCTCTGACTGCACAACTGTCTCCTCCCTTCCTCTCCCTCCTTCTCTTTATGCTACTGCATCTCCTGTTAATTTCTCCTCCTCCTCATCCTGCTCTCCATATAACTGTCGTTAAAGCTAAGCCTGCATAATTGCAAAGTTCTGTAGCATGAAGCAGATCACAAATAATTCTGTCTGATGAATACTGTCTGCCTTCTCTGGAGTGATCCTGCAGGTCTTCCAATGTACCAATCATTTTGTTCTGCTTACCTATCAGCCTTATGGTGAAGGCTGCCTTGTCAAGGTCCTTTGGCTGAGTGCTGTGCAACAGAGCTCATGTTGAACCTGGCCCTCTGGGGAGTTAGCACCTATGCTGCACTGTCCCAGTATACATACCCCTCATGCCCAGTGGCTCGCTATGGGCAGATCTTGCATGTAGGATAGATTTTTACAGTGCACAAATTATCTGGATCTGACCTGGTAGTGGCAATATCAAAACAAGTAATGGTGTATCTTCATCTTTGTCTTGCGGTTCAGACACTATCTGGCAAGGCTACACTTCTTAGCTATCAGAAATGAGAAATTGAGAAGGATACAGTTGTGTTTAGGGGAGCAGGAAGAAAATAAGTGTATGTTTAAACATTGTGGGATGAGGGGAAGTGGAATCTAAGGAAAAGGATTAGGTATGAGCATTTGTCATCTACAATGGGAGACCGCAGTCATACAGATTGGTAGTAACATCTCCTCCTCGCTGACAATCAACACAGGCGCACCTCAAGGATGTGTGCTTAGCTCACTACTCTAGTCTTTCTACACTCATGACTGTGTGGCTAGGCACAGCTCAAACGCCATCTATAAATTCGCCGATGACACCACTGTTGTTGGCAGAATCTCAGATGGCGATAAGGAGGTGTACAAAAGTGAGATAGATCGGCTGGTTGAATGGTGTTGCAACAACAACCTCGCACTCAGTGTCAGCAAGACCAAGGAATTGACTGTGGACTTCAGGAAGGGGAAATCAGGAGAACACACACCAGTCTTCATTGAGGGGTTAGCGGTGGAAAGGGTGAGCAGCTTCAAGCTCCTGGGCGTCAACATCTCAGAGGATCTATCTTGGGCCCAACACATTGATGCAATCACGAAGAAGGCATGCCAGTGGTTCTACTTCATTCAGAGTTTGAGGAGATTTGGTATGTCACCAAAGACTTCTGTAAATTTCTATAGATATACAGTGGAGAGCATTCTGACTGGTTACATCACCGCCTGGTATGGAGGCTCCAATGTGCAGGATCAAAAGAGGCTGGAGAAGGTTGTAGACTCAGCCAGCTCCATCACAAACACAACCCTCCCCACCATCAAGGACATCTTCAAGAGGTGGTGTGTCAAGAAGGCGTATCCATCATTAAGAACCCTCACCACCCGGGACATGCCCTCTTCAAACTACTACCATCGGGGAGGAGGTACAGGAGCCTGAATACCCACACTCAACGTTTCAGGAACAGCTTCTTCCCCTCCGCCATCAGATTTCTGAATGGTCCATGAACCCATGAACACTACCTCATTATTCCTCTTTTGCACTATTTATTTTTTGATTGTAACTTATAGTAATTTTTATGTATTTATGTCTTGCACTGTACTGCTGGCACAAAACAACAAATTTCACGACATATGTCAGTGATAATAAACCTGATTCTGATACAATGTTTTTAACTCTACCTCTGGCTATGGTGATCATATTTGCTTTGAGGATTAAGTTGATGCATTCACACATGTCCCCTATTGATTTTCTTTTGGCTTTGTGCTTTCTTTAATTAAGCAAGTAACTTGCATTTCTATAAAAGAATTTTGAAGAAATTACTTGAGAAATACTCTTTAAACAGATGCCATCCGTCACTGGAAAAAAAAAATGGATTTGATTGTGGCCAAGTCTTTGTGGGAAGGGTAGTCAGGAAAATGATAGAATATCATTCAGACAAAATTATGATTGGATTAAAAAGATAGTGGGAATAAATGGTTTAAATTCTGACCTTGAATCATAATTATTGAATAATTAGTCATATTTAACTAAATTTTAACTGTCAGCACATCTATTATTTTAGAATAATATAAAGATCCATAAAGTAATAACTGAAGAAAAGGTTAAAATCTGGACTTCCCACTTGTCATTCATATCTCCATTAAAAGCTACATATCAAAGTGGAAAGATATGACAGTTTTGATTTGAGAGCTGAATGTGGCATAAAATGGGCTGCCAGCTTGAGAATTAGCCCATTTCATCCTACTGGCAAAGACCAATTTCACCTTTTCAAGATGATTTCAACTTCTCAACTAACATGACATGTTGCTTAAGACAAAAAGCAATATTAATAGCATGGTAACTGTACAATACAATGAAAAAATTGGAAAAGACTACAATGGTTCACACTTACCTGTGATTGGGTGAATCTGTTTATATGGAGTCTCTCTTTAGTGAGATTCAGCCAAATTTAATTTTGATGCAAATTAGTGCCAAAAACCCCATTTAAGTCAAATGTTATGACAAAGGGGGAAAGTATTTTTTGGGGGCTATTCAAGAAATTTAAAAGAATACAAGAAAATAGGAACAGGAGTAGGCCGCCTGGCCTCTCAAGCCTGCCCCTCTCGGCTGATCTGTCTTATGCCTTGCCTCCTCTTCTGTGCCAGATCCCATTGCCCTCAATTCCACCATCTTTAAAATATCTATCTATCTCCTTTTTAAATGCCTCCAGTGGTCCGGGATCATGATGCTCTGGATTAGACAGTTCTAGAGATCCATTGCACTCCATGAAAAGAAATTCCTGTCCGCCTCAGTTTTAAATGACTGCTTCCTTATCTAATAGATATGTCCCCTTGCTTGAGTCCTTCCACTAATTTTGAATAGAGAACTGGGACTGTTAAAGAGACGTAACTTTAAAGTTCTTTCTCAAATCAGAATCACGAGCAGTGCCAATCAAGTCAGTTTGTAGATTCATAGCAGTCTTTGGCTTTCTCAAAATAAATCTGAAAATGGACCTCCAGTCCAGGTTAAACCCTGCAGCACATTTGCCTTTTAAGAAAATATACAATGTTTGTGATTCTTAAACAAAGAATGTTTTACAGTTACATTTATGCAGTGTTCAAATAATGTGAATTGTAAGTCCAAATATGAGGTTCATGTTTCCGAGTTTTCTTTCATCTGGGTTTACTTACTCATTACACAAGAACAATGTCCTTAATTTTGCTTTACAATAATTGGTCCATTCCTTCACAGTTGTCGATTGATATCATATCACTTCTGGTATACAGCATGAGGGAGCCAGAAGCTGTCAGGAGGTAAATTAATCTGAACCAGCAGATCAGTGCAGATATCAATTCATTCAAACATCATCAATTATAATATTGTGATGAGTCGCTGTTTAATTGCTTGTTAGTGCAGCTGCCACTGACACAGACTTGGCCCATCTTCCAGGCTTATTGTGGTATGAAAGAAATCAAGTGAATGGCTGTCTTTAAATTGTAAAGAACATTTGCAGTTCAAAGAGAAACTGCACACTGAATCGGCCTTGAACAGATATCTGAATTCAATTCCAGCTGCTTCTAGTATGTAGTCTTTGTACTTCCCAAAGTAATATTCATGTTATCACTCCAGCTCGTTCAAATGCACGCTTAACTGCTACTTAGAAAGCAAAATGAACTGGGCATTTACAGCTTGGCAGGGAATATAAACAAAGCATGACTACTGGGAAAAACAACATTTGCAATAGTTTTGGAGGTGTTGAATCCCTTGCTGGTTCTACCAGAAAGGAAACTGAGAAACTAGGAATCAGAATGAAGTACATCAGGAGTGCTATGTGAATGGGTAACCACAACTGGGTTAATATTTAGTAAGGGAGACCAGAAGTGTCTCAGATTTAGTCCGCTGTATTTGCTGATTAGCTGGATTAGTGCAAGGAGTACTTTAATACCCAGGTGACCCTGGAGTTGGGAAACAAATATGGGCAAGACTTGTATTCTTATTCCCAGTTGCTACAAAGTGGCATTTGCTGGAATTGCAAGAATGTGGATATTGGACGATGTTTGTACTTAGTTGTGGTTCTTACTGTCTGGGCCTTATAATATTGCAGGTATCAACTTCGAATCAGTTTTGGCACTCCCACCCTCTGAGTCAGAAGGTCTTGGGTTCAAGTCCTAATTCTTGACTTGAGTGTCCACTGAGATTATTCGCTCTAGTTGTTGTCCTTTGAAAGAGATATTGACTCGCCTTACAGCTGTATGTAAACTATGTTTATGAAGGGAAACATGGCAACTTATGATACATTTGCTGCATTTCATTAGTTGGTTGTGAAGCACATTGGGACATCCTAAGGCAGTGTCATTACGTTTGATTAGCTATAAAGTAATAAAGTGGTGGAAGTTGCCTGGAAACCATAGAATTGTTCTGCAGCAAGGAATCGATACCTGCAGGAGAGGAAAAGGAGAGAAACAGTGGAAAACAGGATAAGACCATTATTCAATGTTCAGTTTGTTTGATTGCCTTGCTCCTTTATTTTGTCTTCCATTAAACATAAAATTTATGCCATCCATTAATCGTTTTATTCTCCAGTAGTATTTTACTGAAGTTTTCCCAAGTAACTCTGAACATGGTGAAGGATAAGAACATAACAGATTTTATTTATCTTCCTAATCATAAATTATTTATTATCATTGAAATACATCTGTCCTAATAGAAAAGCAGCAATACTTATCTTTAGATAAGCTAACCTTGTTATTTCCACACTGTACTATGGCATAGTGATACACTGTTTGGCCTTGGGCTCCCAACAGTTTGGTTACCCTGCTGAAATTGATAGAATTCAATAAATAATTCTCAAGAAAGCAAAACATATAAAGCTGTTCATTATACTACAATAACCCTGTTAAATATTGAGTTATTAGGAATTTCCAAACTAGGGTAGCCCAGTGGCCCAGTCCTACCCATATTCACCATTGTTCAAGCAGAAATATTGGCTGTTATTTTGTACAGACCTCTGGGACAGATTGCTGGATAAAGGTAGCTCCAACCTCTATGGCAAGGTCCGGTCCTATGGCAGGGCTTTAGATCAAAAAATCCACAATATGTAGAAAGAAGCCATTCAGACCATTACAATTGAAAAAGAACTTCCTATCCTAATCCCACAGTCCATCATTTGGTGTAGAGCTGTTCAGGTCACACCTTTTCAACACATCTGAGTACTGGTTAAGTGTATTGAGGGGATCTGCCTCTATGACAATTTCAGACAGTGAGTAACAGACCCCACTACCCTCTGGGTGAAAATTTTATCATCTTTCTTCTCCCAAATACCTTAAGTCTACAACCATGGGATTTTGACCCATTTGCTAAGGGGAAATAGATCTTTTTCATTTACTCTATCAAGACCCCTCACAACTTTATACTCCTCGATTAAGTTTCCTCTGAGCCTCATCTATTTCAAAGAAAGCAACTGTAGCTTATTCAATCTTTCCTCAGAGCTACAGTTTTCCAGTCCTGGCAACATCATCTTCATCCATCTTCTCTGCACTCTGTCTTCAGTGCAATCATAAAATTCCTGTAATATGGTGATCAGAGCTGTACACAGTACTTAAGATGTGATCTAATTTGCATTGTCTACAGCTCTGGCATTACCTCCCTGCTCTTATGGTCCACGCCTCGACTAATAAATGAAATCATCCCCTTTTTTTTGTTTTAACCACTTTTATTGATGTGGTGTTCTTGCTTTTGTTGCACCACATAAAATGCATTCCCACACAGTTTCCTGGGTTAAATTTCATTTGCAATTTTTCTCCACAGTTGACCAGACTGTGTCTTCCAGCAGTAAAGCTTTCCTTCTCACTGTCAACCACACGGTCCTAATTTTTGCATTGTCTGCAAACTTGTTTATCATGACCCCTACATTTGGGAAGGAATCATTAATATATCTTAAAAAAGCAAGAGATTGATTATGGTAACATTGGTAACAGCCTTCCAATTGCTGATCTTTTGCATCATCCCACTGAGCCAGTTTTAGGGCCAATTTGCCATTCTTTTGTATTCCGTGGGCTTTCACTTCTGTGGTAAACTTGCCATATGGGGCCTTGTCAAAAGCCTTGCTGGTAATTATCATCATATATGCTGCCTTTCTAATTTTTCTGTTAATTTCGCTTTGACACTTCTGGAACTCGTTCAGACTTAAAATTTTAAAACATTTAAATAAAACAAAACAATTTTTAATATGTAAACATTATATTTAAGTTTACTCACTCAAGGCCACCCCTCTCCATTGGATTCTTCACCACAAGCAAGGGAATGCTCCAACCTTGCAGTCATGGAATTGCTGGCAAGCAGCAGTTGAAATGCTTGGGGATTTCTGTGTTCACACACTCAAGCACATGAATGCTGCAGTTGGCAGTTAAGTGTGGGAGGGATAGCAGTTTCATATAGAACTGCTGACATTTTCCCACAAAATATGGGCCATTTATTTTTCATTAATAATCCAGGTGTAATTTAAAAATAATCTCATTAATTAACCTGACTGGACTGGTCTCATTGATTTTACCTCTAATTCGTATATTGACGGATTGGAACTACTATAATGCTGCACACTTGAAAGATTTGTGCCAATTTCAGTGGCCAGTAACTGGGAAGAAGGAACAAAGAAAGACTCCTGGATAGTATGTTGCCTCCCAGGTGCCAGGGTCAGAGATGTCTGAGGGGTATAGAAAGGGTGAATGCATGCAGGTTTTCTCCCCTTTGGTTGGGTGAGACTAGAACTGGAGGTCATAGGTTTAAAGTGAAAGGTGAAATATTTAAGAAGAATCTGAGGGGGAACTTCTTCACTCAGAGGGTGATGCGAGTGTGGAACGGGCTTCCAGCAGTAGTGGTAGATGTGGGTTCAATTGTAACACTTAAGAGAAGTTTGGATAGGTACATGGATGGGAGGGGTTCGGAGGGATATGGTGCGGGTGCAGGGAGATGGGACTAGGCAGAAGATCAGGTTGGCATGAACTAGATGGGCAAAGGGCCTGTTTCTGTGCTGTAGGACTCTATGACTCTCAAGTCGATGGGAATGCTATCCAGAGGCAATGGTAGATGAGTCCATCCAGCGCACATTCTGTTTGTCCCTCTGCTGTAACCAAACCAGAAGTAATAATATTGCTTCATTGTCCTCAGATGAAATTTAAGCAGAATACCATTGGAGGTAATGGGACAGAATGCCAACTACTGAAAAAAGGAAAAGCAATCCCATGATGCTGAAATGCCATACCTGAACAAGAAAATGGCAGTAGTGGTTTTGAATGAACTTGTTTTGAATACTTGTTGGGAGAAATGTTTTTTTTATATTTTTTTGTTAAAAAGAAATATATCTGATGATGAATCAAATAGGGCCATTGCAGGCTTGGATCAGAGGTTTCCAAAAAGGGTGAATTTGAAGAGGAGCATCACTGGTGCAGCCTCCCATAACCAGTGGAGGGGCATCAATAGTCTGAATTCAATATATTTTTAAAGAAATTAAGCCTGTTACAGGTTCAAAAAGAATGCACGGACATGGCTTTATTTTGTGCTAATTCAACCCACATTTTAAACTAAGTTGGTTATAATTACTGTCAGCTAGCAGCTGAAAACATAGTCCATTTAAGGACATCAGTGTGGAATATGGACGTACCGATGAGCAAAAAATAAGTTAGACGAACTGGATGACATAGAGTCAGCATGTTGTCTTTTCAAGCAATGCCCCTCAATTCAAGTGCAGCCCAGAACAATAATCTTTCTGCTGACTGTAAGAGTCCAAAATTAAATGTTCCTGAAAAGCTTACTGAGGGTGCAGGTATGTAGTACAAAGCCATCCGTCTTGTGCAAAGAATTGTTGATCTTCCAGAGTTTCTAGTGCTGCTGATGAAATGCAGGGAAAGGATCACTGATACATTGGAGAATGTTGCTCTAAGGCTGTGATTAATGTGCATATTTCAACAATTTCCTGTACATTGCTGGTGCTGCCAACAGGTGACATTTCCTAATGTTTAGCCTAAGAAAAAAGAATACACATAATTCCCATGTTTAGATCAGTAAAATAAATTGTTTACATCATCAATTTAAGAAATAACAGTCTCATTTCTAAATTGTATTCTGGAGTCATTTAATATTGATTTTCTTATACATTTGCAGTACTTTTGCATAGCCTTGTAAAGCTGCATTTTTCTTCCAAGTTTTCGCAGTTTGATTTATACATTGAACAATATTTGTACATTAACATCATGCGCACACACTTGTATGGCTTATATTGGGCTGTTTGTGTTTAAAATTGTAACCTCACTGCTACCTTAATATCTGTGTACAGTAGCATGATCCATTCTGCCCATGGTCCTTAGTGTTACGCATTGGACTCTTTTTTAATGATTAGGGTTTATTAAAGTAATCCCGCTGAGAATGCATTTATGAAAACTGGTAAGTGAATGTTTGCAAATGCTGAGGCAACGTCTGAAATAAAACTGCCCAGTATCTAGTTTCTGTGTGTTTTAATTCTCAGGTGTCTCCCTTTGCCCTGGGTTGCTATTTGTTCCATTTGTCCCTCCCTCCCTCCCTTAGGTGTTGGCGGGGGAGGGGGGGAATGGGAAATGCCACAGATGCCATTGTTCCTTGAGCCAACATCAGTGCTGGAAACTGGAATTTCTGTAGAGCTGTGCAAGTCCTGTCACTCGCTCTGGCATCAAAGATCTGCCCCTGTATTTAAACTTCTCTTATCTCCCAGTGACATATATTCTGTATTGTTGAGAAGTACAGAAGAGATTTGGCATTCACATCCTTTTTAACTGATTCCACCTGTAGAAGTTCTTGTTATTTATAGCCACAATTTATTCTTTGTTCATTCTCGTCATGCTGTTAAAATGCTTACAAAATCAGCATCAACACTGAGTTAATGACCTCCCATTTTATTTCTTTGGTTATTTCTTTTTGATTGCAAGTTTTATTACAACATGTCTAAAATTAAATGAATGTTTGTTGGTGCAGATTAATGGGTTCAGAGCTTGGATATTATTTATACTTCTCTCAAAAGAAAATACATTTTCAACACTGCTCCTACCATTGTGACAGGCAACAGCACTAATAAATGGTTGTTTTTAAACTGGTTTCAGAATTAAAGATTCTGGCTGAATCAGTGCTGGTTTTCTGCATTTTAATACGTAAGAACTTCCCATTGAACACCACTCCTATCTTTTATTGCAATGCAGTGTTGCTGTAGGGATAAGTAGCGACTGATGAGTTGATGGCGGCATTTAGAGAGTGACGTTACTGACAAAGGAGTGCAAGATGTTGTGAAATACAGAACTGTTGGACGAACCCAGCTAGTCGGCTCTGCTCTCTTCATTAGCTGAGTCCAACCTTCCGGACATTTTCGACAGCCCTGCATTTCAACACATTTAAAAATGTTTTTTTTCTATTTCCCAGTTCTGACAGAGTATTCAACCTGAAACAGTAACTCTGTTTCTCTTCCTGCAGATGCTGCTTAAACTGCTGTGTCTTTCCAGTAATCTGTTTTTATTTCAGATTTCCAGCATTTGTGGTTTTTATTTTGATTTTTATTGCAATAAGCAACTTTTAATATTTTAACTCTAAGCAGTTTTTTTCCAAATGGTAACTACAAAGTAAGTAAGTTGCTTTTCAATATAAATCATCGAATTCTATTAAACTGAAAAAAATAACTGGGAGCCTTGGCTGGCATTTGAAATTAGTTTGTATAGAGGTTTTTAAGGAAAAATGGACAATGGAAAATCGCTTGGACATTATGATTAATAGTAAAGTACAAAGTACAAAATGAAAAGGTGGAACTGCAAATTTAACAATATTACAAATAAGTGTTAGAATAATTTTAAGACACTTCCAAAACCATTGGTTGTTTTTCTCTTCCATTGTTCTTAAATCATGGGAAATCCATTAAAAAAAACACATGAAAGGGACTAACTGACTAACTTTGCAAAAGGAGACACAAGAAAGACTGAAGATGCTGGAAATCTGGAGCAACACACGGAAAGTTGGGTCAGGCAGCATCTATGGAGGGAAGTGAACAGTCGGTGTTTTGGGCCGAGACCCTTCATCAGGACTCTTGGCAGAAAGCTTTGATGACCCAGGCACAATACCCAACTCTGAATATTTTCAAGCAAACAAATTATTACATTAATGTACGACTAAGTCATGTAGGATATATTTAAGCTCTGTTTCTTCAACCCATACAACGGAGAAATAGACATTCAAACCAGGCAATCGGTTTTTGTTTATACTCCAAATGTGGCTTGTGATTTTTTAAAAATTATTATTCATCTGCGGGATATTGGCAGCACTGTCAAGGCTAGCATCCATTATCCATTCCTAATTGCCCTTGAGAGAGTTGTGGTGAGCCTCCATCTTGAACCTCTGTGGTTCATATGGTGAAGTCATTGTTGGGAAGGATTTAAAACCAACAACAATGTTATATTTCCAAGTCAATATAGTGTGACCTGGTCATAAACCTCGTAGCTATGGAAACAAACATGTAGCATAGAAACAAGCCCTTCAACCTATTGAGTCCATGACAACCTTCAACCACCCATTAACACTCATCCTACGTTTATTCCTCCCTCCCACTTTCTATTCTTCCCAAATTCTCATCAGCTCCTCAGATTTAACACTCACCTACACACCAGGGGCAATTTACTGTGGAAGGAAACGGGAGCACTCAGAGTGACCACATGGTCACAGGGAGAACATGCAAACTCTACGCAGGTAGCGCTCGAGGTCAGGATTGAACTCTGGTCTCTGGCGCTGTGAGGCAGTGACTTTACCAACTGTATCACTGAGCCACCCTCTGATGTTCGGTGTGCCTTTGTCCTCTGAGGTGTTACTCAGTTTGGGAGCTGTTGGCAAAAAAAAGTTTTGGGAAGTGGTTTTATCCCATTTTGTGGATGTAACACACTGTATCCATGGTGCGCTGGTAGTAGGTGGAGTGAATTTTGGTGGGTGAATATGATAGCAATCAAATGGATTACAATCTTCAGGATGGTATCCATTCTGTGAGTGTTGGAACTGCACTCCCCCAGACAAGTCAGTTTTACTCTGTCATACTCCTGATATGTGTTGTAAATGGTGCAAATATTCTGAGGAAATGAGTGAATGAATGAAAAAAAGCTCAGTCACCACAGGCTAGCATGATTGGCCTCTAAAACCTATATATTAGCTTCCTTTATGCTAGCTCTTAAAGCTAGATTTTAAACTGTTAAGAACCTGCCACAAAGTTCTGGAGCAAAAAAACAAACTGCTGCAGAGTCTTGCCCTGAAACGTTGACCATCTCTTTGCCTGCACAGATGCTGCTTGACCTGCTAAATTCCTCTAGCAGTTTGTTTTTTTTTGCTCCAGATTCCAGCATCTGCAGTCTCTTGTGTTTCCACGAAGTTCTTGTTTATATATTTCACTGACTATTAATTTCATTTGTCATTCTTTTGTAAAATTCCAAGTGATAATTTGTAAGCATTAAAATAAAATCATGCTGAGGGAAAGGGAATATTGCAGAACCTCAGTAAAATTCAATAAAAGAAAAATAAATTTTAAATTTAAAATTTTACTTACAGCGTGGTAACAGGCCCTTCCAGCCCAACGAGTCCACGCCGCCCATTTTAAACCCCCAAATTAACCTACCCATGCGTCTTTAGAATGTGGGAGAAAACTGGAGCACCCAGAGGAAACCCACGCAGACACGGGAGAATGCACAAACTCCTTACGGGCAGCGACGGGAATAGAACGCCGACCGCTGGCGCTGTAATAGCGTTGCGCTAACTGCTACGCTACTGTTAATGTTCTACTAATGTTCTATTAATATTTGTTCTTTTGTAACCATTATCTGAAGTAAAGTTTGAATGCAAGCTTAAGATCCAGCTTTTATTCAGGATATTTAATAATGTGTATTTTTGCAGGTTCATTGCCAAACCATGTGCTTTAAGCCTCAAAATTCAAGCAAATGGACCACAGAAAGCGCAGCCAAATGCTATCCTGGAAAAAGTCTTCACAGCAATCACAAAGGCAAGCATTTATCAACCAAAGAAAAAATTGTGCTGAAAGTGCAATGTAACATACTTTGAGATTTGATTTTTTATAAATATTAGCCTTTGTCACTGACTTTCTTCCTTCATGCCATCCTCTTTCAATGGATGGTTTACATTAGGTGAGGATGTTCTCTACAGCTGCAGTCAAAGTTGATTTGTACAAGCCAAGAGAGGGTAAAAGACATGATAAAATGAGATGCTCCACTGCCCCCTGTCACCACACGATAATGATAGCATTTGTGATGTTTTGTGTGTGTCTTATCTCATTGAACTGTTGTAATATCAAATTATTTTTCCTTCAGGAATGTACATGAAGCCTCAGAGGAACTTGTTAGAATATTGTTAATAGTAATTTCACAAATTCTTCAACCAGTCTGTCAAAAGTGTTTAATTAATTATTGTGTGTTTGAAACTTGCTAGTGGAGAATGTTCACTTTCTGTACCATGTCCTGAAAGACTTCACAAATGCATATCATCATGTATGTAATCCATAAGGGATCGAAATTGCTGTTACTTTTAAAGGACTTTGTTTCAACATTGGCTGCCAAAGTTTATTTGGCAATTTCTAGGAGCTTGGATGTATTCGAGAGTGCTAAAAATAATGCACAATTGAGGAGCTAGTTAGAAATCACCAGCATGAATTTTGCTTAGCACATTGTGGCTAAATCCAACTATGAAGTAATTTTCTTTGCAAGAAATGGAGGGAAAGTCAGGAAGCTTGAACAGATCCTATTGAAGCCTTGTGAAATGCACTCTACAAAGTTGTGAAAAAAAACCCGATGGTGAAGCAGGTGTAAAAGATCATCACACAGGATGCCAATAAGAGGTCATCTAGCAGGTGAGGATGGAAAGGTATGTAAAATACAATTTATTCCTTCTAATGAATTTCGTTGGCTCTCAAGTATTCCTGCACACTTTCTGTCATCAAGATACATTGCATTCAGCTAAGCTTCGCAAATGAAATCTGCTTCTGCTAAAATAGATGGCAAACATTTTTTAACTCATTCACTTGTATCTTTATATTTCCCTAACAGCAATAGAACTGCCTTCAATAGGAGCACAGATGGGAAGAAGGAATTAGCAAGCCAAATCTTTCACCTTTTAAGACATTCATCAGCTGTAAAGATGTGCATGGCAAGAATGGTGCAAGAGCCGATAAACTGAAAACTCACCTGGTTTGTATAATTATAATTATACACACCCCTCTTGCAAATGTGATTCAATAGGCAGAAAGGGACAATTATGCAGAAAAATGTGTAATATTTCTGGATATAAAAAAATCTTTAAAATATCCCATTTATTTTAGGCATACTTCACTGCTGGAACCACAATCTAGATTGCCCCAGCAAATTTCATCACAGCACTCAATGCCATCACCAATTAAAACAGACACCAATCCAAAAACAGGTATAGTGGTGGGTTTTACTGATTTGGAGGTGGAAATGCAGGATAAATCACTTCCCCTGATGTGTCTGGGGCAAGAGTAGTAACTGAACGACAGCTGCAGAATGGAGGCTTAGCACCGTCAAAAGCCCTGGTACAAGTTTGGGGCAATTAAGTGAAAGATGCTTCATAACACAAGAATGGGGGGGGGGGGGGCTCCAGTTTTTATCAGTTTGCTCTCTGCACTGCAGCCTGAGGTTTCACAGATTCTTCCATTCTTCTGGAAATTATCATAAAAGCCTGAAATCTGCACACTGCAGTGGTACGACGTTGGTGACACCAGTAAAGGAAATTTTGGGCACTGAGGGAAGCGGGAGCATTTCTCAGGAATGATCTCAATGATCATGCTTGGATCCACTCTCCGTGATGTAGCAACAGGCAGTTTCAACAAACTTGGAGATTTTCAGGCATTGAATTATAAGGGCTGTGAGCAGACTGGTAACCAAGGTGAGGATGCTCTCATTTATCATCAGCCCTCTTTCTGCAGCAACTTCTGATAAGAGCCATTGCTGAAGGCTGCAGATGCTATAGTCAGTATAAGAAGCACCAGCCCATGAACACAAGCAAGGTCAAGTATGTGCGCCACATGTCAAGATAAGCAAGCAGCTGAAGCACAAGCAAAGCCTCTCAGTAAATTTTCACCACTACCACTTCCTGTAATATATCAGATGAGAGTCAGAAGAGTAGATGTACCAAGATGCACTAGTTCATGTGCCAAATTGTCTATTCTTCCGATAACTTATATTAAATGGATGTTACTCTTTGTATTTAGCATTCATTGTTTTCTTTCCAAGTTAGCAAGCTATTTCATTGGATCAAATCTGAGTTAAAATGTTATCCAAGAGGAATGCACACAGTAGATGCTGATTGAGAATGTCACCAGGTTCGTGTCAGATTGGACTACCAATCTCATTTGTTTCACTAGCAAGCTGCCACAAAGCCAGCTCACCTGTCCTGGAAGGCAGCAAGGTTTTCACTTGTAGTCTCCAGCCAAGGTTAAAAATATGACTCTGGTGGGATGGGGATGTGGGCCAGGGTTGTAAAATGGTAAGCAGGGAAATTAGGAATGCACCAGGATTGCATCCTTTGTCACAAATAGCACTTCCTGCTGTGACTCACTTCAATCAGAAACATTTGAGAGCAGACCCGAAGAACCTGAAGCTTTCTGCCCTGCAACGCTGGCAGACTGTAATGTATTTCACTGGATGCCTGATAATATGAAGTACTGAATGTTTTTAAATCATGCAGGAGCACACTAATTCTGCTTCCCCCACCCACAACCATCCAAAGCAACAGGCAAGCTCCCAAATGGAGGTGTTGCTGACTGAAGGATCCAATAAATTACAGTGGTACTAAGAAACTTAACATTAGGTGGGTGGAAATGATACTCTAACCTGTTATTAATGCAGATGTTGTTCTGTGGAAACTCTAGACAGAAGAGTTCATCCACACCAATAGAAACTCTTCCCGGAGGACTGTGCTCCATGATGCAGGGAAGATGGAAGCCCAAGCTGAGCCATTACCATGAAAAAATATTACATTTTACCCAAAGATGAAAGGGTGCTGTTATTGTTTCCAGCAAATCTACCTGTACTAAAATTGTTCTGATCCCTTATGATCTCGCTGTCAATACTAATATCATATCCTGCTCAAGTCTCTCTGCCAAAGCAAGTGTCAGTGAGGAAGGATTCAATGCCTCATGCATCTTGTTTGTAACTAGTACTGCAAACTTTCATCTAAATGTGAGGGAGTTCTCACAGGGGCAGTCAATCTTATCCCTGTTGAGTTATTATGTGTCAGTAGCTTCTGTGGACACAGACTCACCTTAAGTCTCCCAATTTTTGCAAATGAGTATAAAATATTAAAGTCACCAGCCACTTAGAGAATGAGAAGGGAGAAGTGTCTCCTCTTCCTCATTTTGTACAGAAAACAATCCTCAGGATTTGCCACCAAATGTTGTGCTTCTCATTCTGAATGTTTAGCATTTAGACATATTCTCATGACGTAAGCAGTCTCTTGTATAACCCTTGTTTATTGAGAACTCAGCCCAAATTATAAAATTATTTTTCA
Source organism: Pristis pectinata (assembly GCF_009764475.1). Lineage (NCBI taxonomy): Eukaryota > Metazoa > Chordata > Chondrichthyes > Rhinopristiformes > Pristidae > Pristis > Pristis pectinata. The sequence continues at coordinate 34,625,091 of NC_067405.1, read as the reverse complement.
TACTTGAACAGAGGCTCTCACTTTTACTGCATCATGGGCAGAGTGTGGACTGTTAAAAGCACCATACGTCAAGCAAGAAATTTTGATGGTTTTCACAGGCGATTGGAGTGCAGATGGTGAGGCCTCCCAATTGTTTGTTGTGCAAAATATATAAACCAGATACAAGGAACCCACACTTAAACATCTGACTACCTTAAATTTTATCTAGTGCTGACTATTGAGAAGATATCAGTTCAGGTGAGCTCTGAGCCCTCATATTTTAACAAGCTGCTTGATTCTATGGATGGACACATTTTTAGTAAATAGCTTTCAATTGATACGACCTGGGTTCAATTCCGGCCACTGTCTGTAAGGAGTTTGTACGTTCTCCCCGTGTCTGTATGGGTTTCCTCCGGGTGCTCCGGTTTCCTCCCACATCCCAAAGACGTACAGGTTAGGAAGTTGTGGGCGTGCTATGTTGGCGCCAGAAGCGTGGCGATGCTTGCGGGCTGCCCCCAGGACACCCTACACAAAAGATCCATTTCACTGTGTATTTCGATGTACATGTGACTAATAAAGAAATCTTATCTAACATATAATTTTAGTAGTTAGTTAATGGCTTCAGTTTGTTTCTTAGCAAAGCCCTTCCCGTCGTTCTTCTCCTGGCCTGTCTTAGCTACTTTTGTACCATTGCATGCGTCCTCATCACTTTTTTTCCTGGGAGTTTTTAATTTCTTTCACACTGCTTAAAATAATGTCTCTACTGTTAGTGAATTTGCTGGTGTACACCCTTTTGCATGGAATTTTTTTAACAATGGACAATTACTTTTTAATGCTTATAAGTTCCTACTTTATGTGGTTTCTAAGAAAAAAAACAGGAAGTTTTATTAGGAGAATCTCAAACCTGTTAGTAGAGGAACAAAAAAGGCGAACAAAGAACCCACAACTGTTACTAAGCAAAGGTTTAATTATAATATCGAACTGCACAGCACAGGAACAGACTCTTTGGCCCACAAAGTCTGTGCCAAAGGGCCTGTTCCTCTCACCTTAAACCTATGTTCTCTAGCATTTGACGTTTTCCATCATGGGAAAAAAGACTCTGACTGTCTACCCCATCTATGTCTCTCATAATTTTTATATAATTCCACCAGGTCAAGTCAAGTCATGTAGAGTTTATTGTCATATGCACAAGTACATGTATGCACAGGTGCAATGAAAAACTTACTTGCAGCAGCATTACAGGCACATAGCATCATATAAGCAGCATTCACAAGAAGAACATAAATTAATCATAAATTATACACAAGTTTTACAAGAAAGAACAAAAAAAAAAGTCTATTTTAGTGCAAAGTGATCATAGTGTTGCTAAACTGTTGTGATTAGGGTTTTGCTGATTGGTTCAAGAACCGAATGGTTGAAGGAAACCCTTCTGCCTTCGACACTCCAGAGAAAACAATCCAAGTTTGTCTAACCTCTCCTTATAGCTAATACTCTGCAGTCCAGGCAACATTCTGGTGAACTTCTTCTGCACCCACTCCAAAGCTACCACATCCTTCCTGTAATGGGACGACCAGAAATGCACACAACACTCCAAATGTGACCTAACCAAAGTTTTATTCAGCTGCAACATGACTTGCCAACTTTTATACTTAGTGCCCTGACAGATGAAGGCAAGAATGCTGTATGCCTTCGTTACCACCCTATCCACTTGTGTTGCCACTTTCATGGAGCTATGGACTTGCACTCCAAGATCTCTCTGTACATCAATGCTACAATGGGTCCTGTCATTTACTGTAAACTTTCCTCTTGCACTTGACCTCCCAAAGTGCACCAACTCATGCGTCGGGATTAAACTCTATTTGTCAACTCTCCATCCAAATTTCCAACTGATCTATATCCTGCTGTATCCTTTGACAATCTTCCTCACTATCCACAATTCTGCCAATTTTTGAGCTATCTGCAAATTTTCTCATCAGATCATCTACATTTTTGTCCAAATCATATACTGTATATTACAAACAGAGGTCCCAGCACTGATCCTTGAGGAACACCACTGGTCACTGACCTCCCGTCAGTATAACACCCCCTCCACCACTAATCTCACCCCTTCTTCTCAAGCCAAACCAGTTTTGAATCCAACCTACCAAGTCACTGGGGATCCCAGGTAACTTAGTCTACTGGATCAACTGACCATAAGGGATCTTGTCAACTGCTTTAATAAAGTCCATGTAGCCAATGTGCAGGCACGGTAGTGTAGCGGTTAGCGTAATGCTATTACAGCGCCAGCGACCCGGGTTCTATTCCGGCCGCTGTCTGTAAGGAATTTGTACGTTCTCCCCGTGTCTGCATGGGTTTCCTCCGGGTGCTCCGGTTTCCTCCCACATTCCTAAAATGTACGGGTTAGGAAGTTGAGGGCATGCTATTTCGGTGCCAGAGATCCCTCATGGCGACACTTGCAGGCTGCCCCCAGAACACTCGACGCAAATAGATGCATTTCACAGTGTGTTTCAATGTACATGTGACTAATAAAGATAACGTATCTACCGTCATCAATCATCTTTGTTATCTTCTCAGAAAAACTCAATCAAGTTTTTGAGATATGACCACCCCTGCACAAATCCATGTCGACTATCCCAAGTAAGTCCATGCTTTTCCAAATGCGGTCCTACCCCTAAGAATCTTCTCCAGTGATTTACCTTTCCACTGATGTAAGGCTCACCAGCCTATAATTTCCTGGATTATCCTGATTGACTTTCTTAAACAAAGGAACACTGTTAGCTATTCTGCCGTCTTCAGGGACCTCGCCTGTGGCTAAAGAAGATACAGAGATCACTGCCAAGGCCCCAGCAATCTCTTGCTTTGCCTTCTTCAGTATCCTGGGATAGATTCCATCAAGCCCTGGGGACTTATCCACCTTAATGTTCTTCAAGAGACCTGACATCTCCTCCTTCTTAATATCATCACGCCCTAGAATATCAACATAGTCCTCCCTGATCTCACTGTCATCCATGTCATTGGTGAATAATGATGCAAAGTACTTATTTGGTACCATGCCCAATTCCTTTGGCTCCAGCCATAAATTCCCTCCTTTGTCATTTCCCTAGCTACCATCTTATTTTTAATATATGTATAAAATGCCTTGGGATTTTCCTTGATCTTACTGGCTAAGGATATTTCATGGCCCCTCATAGCCCTCCTGATTCCTTGTTTAAGTTCTTTCTTACATCCTTTATATTCCTCAAGGACCTAGTCCGATGTCAGCTTCCTAAACCTTAGATGTGTTTCCGTATTTTTTGCTAAACTTGCAACATTTCTTGTCATTCAAGATTTCTGAACTTGCCACGCCTATCTTTCATCTTCTCGGGAAAATGCTGGTCCTGAATTCCATCCAGCTGGTCTTTAAAAGACTTCCACATATCAGATGTGGACAACCCAATAACAGGTGTTCCCATTCTATTCGCCCCAGCTCCTGCCTAATACTGTGGTAATTAGCCCTCCTCCAACTTAGCACATTTCCCCGAGGTCCAGTCTTATCCTTAACCATAACTATCTTAAAACTAACAGAGTTATCATTGCTATTCCCAAAATACTCCCCCACTGAATCTCTGACTACCTGGCCAGGCTCATTTTCTAACACAAGTTCTGGTATGGCCCCTTCCCTCGTTGGACTATCAACACGCTGTTTTGAGAAGCTCTCCTGGATGCACCTAACAAATTCTGCCCCATCAAAGGAGGAGCCTATCACACCACTGGCTGCCATAGCAGCCCCTTTAATAACTACGGGATTAAAAGAAAAGACCTTGCCTTAATTCTGCTCACCCTCCTCACTGAAGTCCATCACTCACCAAAGCATGCACTTTGACCTCAGGGCTGACCTTCTCAAAATGGCCACTCCATTGAACCCCACCTGCCTTTTATATTCTGCTTGGCCTGCCATTTATAAAAAAACTCATTCTTTCCTTTACCCACATTTTTTTTAACAGTCTAATAACTTTTATCTAAGTAAACATGTCATCTTGTCATCCTCAAAAAGTTCTGTCCAAAAATTAGATTGCTTAGTGTCAAGTTTTCATGCACAACACAACACTGTTTCAAAGAAAAACAAAACATAGCAGAAAATCAGGACTAAACTATGAGTCCATGATTTTCCAACCAGGTTCATGAGTTTGACGCACTAATGCACAAAGGAGCCCAGACTTGTACAGTGCAAAGTGTATTTGGGATTGCTTCCATAGTTTTCATTCATGTATGTGTGCATTCATTTACCCTTGCCAAAGGAGGCCATCGCAGCACTCGTAAAGTTTGCTTCAGCGTGTCTTAAAGGGGACCTGCCTAAGCAACGGCAACTGAAACTGGAGTTGGTGTAGAATTGACTCTAAATGTTGGGCAAACGTGCTTGCATGTTTTGATCTAGCGTGGTGGGGTGGTGTCAGGGTGGAGGGAGGTTTAATACTATCAATACAAATAATTGTCACAATATGTCATGGTGGGACTGGTGAGAATGTTATTCTTGGCGATCTTACTGTACAAACTTCAGCCTTTATGTCCTAGGTAATCTTTGTGAACCCACTTAATATCAGCAATGATGCATTGATCTTTGTTTCAACCTTGTGGTGAAGTACTGAATGTTCCAAGCAACTCGAAATAAAGTCCTCACAAACTCTCTGTATTTTTGGTGATCATTTTAATTGTTTGTCTTCTTTAATGACTCTTCAACCCAGAGAAATTGTTCTTTTCAAAACCCTTTATAATTTTAAAGTCTTCAATTAAAACTGCTCCTCTGCTCCAGCTGAAGTAGGCCTAACACTGATGGTTGGATTTATTGGGGTAGTGCTTGTGGCTGAGCATGATCAGTCAAGGAAGGAGCTGAGGCTTTTGCTACTTTTCAAGTAGTGAAAAAGCTCCCAAGGTTTTCATTTTAGTTCCTCACTTTGACATCTATTTAGGTGGCTAATTTGTTATTTTGATTTGCTCAGTATTTAGAAATTGTTTTACTCGCTTTACTCTGAATATGCATTGTGCAAACCTGGAGGATCAACCCATAAATTGTACAAAATCTGGGTTTTGGGAGTGGAAAAGAAATGTACCAGAAGGGAGAAAATGGTTATAATGGACTATCTATCCATTGTCTGCATATTTGATATATCTGCAGGCTGATTGCTGGCTGCCAATTAGAAAACAAATTAAAAGATGGCACCAGATGAAACACAAGATTGAAGCTGGGGAAATTTCAGTCCCACTGTTATCTCTATTGCAATATATCTCCTAGCATTTATTCATGTTCCAAAACTGTTTTTGGACTGGGGCGCCAGTCAACAGTAAAATGCTGTTTAAAGAGGAAACCTCTTGACTATTTACATGATTGTTCAAGTTTACTATTCCCTTGATTGTTTGAATTGTCTGTTCAAGTTAAGCTGTTGAACAGATTAATTTAGAGTCTAGGATAAATTGGTGTAGATTACTAACATGTATTCACCATGAAAATATCCACATTTTGTGGCAACTGTTTTCGATTTCTTTACCTACAGTTTAAGGCTAGAGTCAATTGAAGCTTACAAGAAGGAACTATGTATGTCTTGGGTAAAATTACTGAGGGCGTGTATTAGGAATTGAGGTACAAATTAGTCTTTCAGTGCCATGCATAATAACCCAGCAAAATGCGAAGAGCTCCACACTGTCACATGCTGAAAACTGCTGGGCAGGTCAGCCAGTGATGCCAACAGTGTCTCATAATCCGTTTCATTCAGAGGCTGGGCCCTGGAGTTTCATCTGCTTTCCGCTCCTCTTCAAGTTTCTTTAAATTACCCCCCAATGTTAAATAAATCTATCCTCCTACTAGTGAGAATGGGATTGAAACACCCTAAATATCATGAGATTAATGACCTGTTTATGCAGTGGTTTGACGTTAGAGATTTATTATTAATTATTATTGTACTGGAACACACTGAAGCCCAACTGGCCGTTCTTATGGGAAATGCAATCTAGCTTTACTACATGCCTCTGCGTTCTGACTTCTGTGCCTGCTAGCTGCAGTGCTAATGTACGGAAAGCATCAAGAGTCAGATACGGAAACTCCTGACCTCTTGTTGTGTCTCTGGACTCAATATTGAGCTGGTCCCTCATAGTTACACATTTAGCAAACCCCCTCATTAACTCGAAGGGGGTCACCCATAAAATGGTTGATGAAGGTAAGTGGTATGTTTTTTAAAATCTATTTTAATTATTTTTACGGTTTTAGTTCATTTATATGATTAATGTGATTATAAACAGATGCATTATTTTTACTATTTTATTAATATTTTAATTATTTAAAAATTCTTTCCTAGTTGTTCGTAAGTTTTCCTGATCATAAGAGACATCTAAAAAAAAGGTAAAAAAGGCCTTTTGGACTGGCACAGGGGAAAACACACAAGATGAGGAGTGGGTGCAGCGTACTCCACTCCAAAGAATTCATTTTGGCCTTGGCCATGAGTGGAACTCCTTAAGATTCATTACTGTTCAGTCATTTTTCTAATTGATCCAGAACAGAACCAAATCTAACACTAAAACAACAAAGTGCAATATTAAGGGTGCTGGAAATCTGAAATTAAAACAGAAATACTTTTAAATTCTTAGTAGGTCAGGCATCAAATTGATGAGAGAGAGGGTTAAATTTTCAGCTTGTTGGCTTTAAACAGAACTGAAATGAGGTCTGCAGTATGGTTGACAACAAAAGAACGAAAAAGGCCGAATGGGATAACGGTGCATTGTAGAAAGACAAATAAGGAAACTATGGATCTGGAGGAAATGAAATTGGGAACAACAGAATGGTTGAATTCTGTGTCACATGGTGAAGGCTATTATGTGCCCAGTCAAAAGATGAAGTGCTGGTCCTTGAGTTTATGTTGGGCTTTATTGGAACAATGTCGGTGGATCTCATTTACAGGGAGAACAAAGTGGCGATTGTGGTTCTAGATGAAAAAGTTAGCCATTTTATATTTCATCCCCCTTGTGGTATAGGGAATGTAGTGTCATAAATTGTAGAAAGTACAAAGAAATCACTGTTCCACCTGGAAAGAAAGGATTGAATCAAAGTGTTTGGTGGAGGAAATGGCAAAGTATGATCCTTTGAAAATGGAGACTGGTGAGTTAGAAGATGAGGACAAGGAGAACCATATCCTTCTTATCCTGGGAGTATAAGAACATAAGAAATAGAAATAAGAATTGTTGATTTAGTTCCTCATGCCTAATCTGCCATTCAATATCATGACTAATCTTTTACCTTAGCAATACTTTCCTGCACAAATCAAGAAATTAAGCGAGTTCCTTGATTAATATCTAAAAATCTGCTAATCTCTGACTTAAGTATTCTCAGTGACTGAAGTTCCACAGCCCCTTGGGTAGAGAATTCCAAAGATTTACCACTGCCTCAACTTGGTCCTGAATGGCTGACCCATTATTTTGAGACTCTGAGCCCTGGTTCTAGGAGCACCGAGAGAAACCATGATCTCTGCAACTAGTCTGTATGAATTTTGAAATAAACGCAGAAAGAAATTCAGGGGATCAGACAGCATCTAGGGAGAAATCCCTGAAGGGATTTTGTACGTTTCAGGAGATCTCCTCTCTTCTTTCTGAGCTTTGAGAGTGTAGGCCCCGTCTTATTTAGTCTCTCCTCATTCGGCAAAATCTCCATCCCTGGGATCGGTGAGGTGAGGCTTCATTGCCCTCCCTGTATCACAAGTATATCCTGCTGTAGCTTGGGAGATGTGACTTGTACACACTATTCCAGGAAGGTATTTTACTTTCATACTCAAATCTTCTTGCTATAAAAAACAAGATACTTTTTGCCTTTCGAACTGTTTGCTGTCCCTGCATATTAATTTTCACTGCTTTATGTACAAAGTGCCTCTGAACACCAATACTTCTCAACTTCTCACCATTTAAAACTTTTTTTTATTTCTTCTACCAATGTGGATGACTTTTTTTTTACAAATCTGCCATGAACTCACCCATTTACTTAGCCTTTATATATCACCCAAAGCTTCACTGTCATCTCCTCACAATCCATGCTGCCAACTAGTTTAGTGTCATCAGTGATACTTTGCACTTAATCCCCTCATCAAAATCATTAAGATAGATTGTGAACATATGGGGCCCCAGTATCAATTCTGGAGGCACCTTAGTAGTTACAGACTCCCAACTTAAAAATGACCCATTTATTTGTTCTCTGTTTTCCATTTGTAACCCATTCTTCAGCCCCCTGTGTATATAACCCACAGTGCCAATATGCTCTAATTATTTTTTACAACCACTTGTGGATAAACTGCAAGAATGGAATGGAGTTTACAGGAGACATGATGGTAACTCAAGATAGCTGTGGGAGTCCAGTGAGTTTACAATAGATGTTGGTGCCAAGACCTACCCAGGAACGAAGAGAGAAAAGTCAAATAAAAGGTGGAGACTGGCCATGTTAAGTCGAGAGAAGGATGAAAGATGGCAGCATCGACTGTGAAAATTTCCAGTTCTGATAAACCAATCAATGTATCAAAAAAAGAAGTGAGGCAAGGAAGCAGAGTAGCATTGGACAAAAAATGTTGCGCATGTGACAGGAAGAGGCATCCACAGCTAGGACCCAGGTGCTCCCTTTTAGCTAGAGGAAGTGAATGGAATCAAGGAAACAGTTGTTCAGTGTTGGAGGTTCAAGCAGGCAGCAAGGCTATGGGTGGAAACTGGCCTGGCCTTTGTTTAAGGAAGAAGAAGAGGGCCCTCAGGTTGGTAAATCTACGTTTACACTCCCAAACACGGTACTTCTACATAAAACAAACTGCTGGAGGAATTCAGCGGGCCGAGCAGCATCTGTAGGGGGAAAGGAATTATTGACGTTTCAGTTTGAGACCCTGCATCAGGATTCCAGATTCTGCAGTCTCTTGTGTCTCCACTTCTACATAAAAGAGGCAGCATAATCTAAAGTTGAATTAATTGTCAGTTTAATATCATATGAAATCTACAGTAATTTACATACAAAGTGACTTAACAACATTAACAATTTATGAAAGGTATTGGCATTTTGTTTTTTGCCATAGATTGTAATAAGAAAGTATACACTGAAATTCCATAAACCTCTCTCTTTCTCACCTTCCTTAAGGTATTGGTTAAAAAAAGCCATCTCTTAGACCTGCTTGTGTCCTCTTCTTTGTCTCAATATCTGTGCATATGCTGACACCTATGAGAAGCACTCTGGTGCTATATAAATGTAGATTGATTTTTGTTTATCAAGTAGAAATCCTTAATTGGCTAAATTCTCTTTATTTTTAGCATCCAGATGAAAAGAGATTGGAAGGGCTTTCCAAACAACTTGATTGGGATGTTCGCACAATTCAACGCTGGTTTCGGCAGAGAAGGAACCAGGAAAAGCCCAGCATCCTTACCAAATTCTGTGAGAGCATGTACGGATTTAATCTGTTGCGTTTTACTAATGCAGAATTGAAGACAGCTTATTTTCTTACTGGAACAAACAGGGTTTTATTTCTTGTGATTTTTTAAAATAATTTGATTACTTATTGTTTTGACTTCAGTAGAACCAAGTATTGTAGGCATGGGCTGGCACTAATACAGGGCCTCTTTAGTGCTAACAACCAAAGATCAATTTCTATCTAATACTGTTTTTCAATGTATTATAATAACTTGTTTTGGTAAGCAAATTAAACAAATTCATATTTGGTCAAACTTGTGAATAAATGGAAGTAGTTAATATTTGAAAGACATTTTGTGGCTTAGGTGGATTTGATGCTGGGTATGCTTAATCCATAATCAGAGAATCATTTGAAAGAAGGCAACCAAAGAGGTAATCTTATGAAGACTTATGATGCAGAAATGGTAGATGTGCAAAGCTACTTAAGGTGAAATTCCTATATCCCATTTAATGCAGGGAACTGAATTATTCCAGATTTGTGCAAATAAGTTAGAATTAATTTCACTGGGAAAAGGCTTGTGTGCAGAATGAATACCTGCATGAACCAGCAGGCCAAGTATCTTGCTTCATGCCGACTTGGTATAACTAATCTGCTTGTATTTGGTTCCCTCACAAATCTACTGCATAAAATGTTCTAGCAGACTTTGACAGGATGCAGTCTTTAGCAGGCAAGTTTGAATTACGATCTCAGCAGAAGGATGAGAGAGCAGCAGATACATTGTAAAATTCTCAGTTCAGTACGTTGACTGTTAGGCGAATTTACTGAAGGATGGGACAAAAATGAAAAAGGATGTTATAAAGTGCTGCAGAAGAACAGCACACAGTTCAAAGTAACAATCTTTCAAATTCACCTCAAAGGATTTAACCAAAGAGTCTTCATAAGAAGCAACCACAAAAGTAGTCAAAAGAAGGAGATGCAATTGGCACCGATAAACAAGCCTCTCACTGACAAATGAACCACAATGGTAGGCAGAGTAAACACATCAGACAGTCTTTTTGTCATCTCCGAGCTCCAACACATTTGATGCCCTTTCAAATTAAGACGTATATTACTAACCTTTCACACCAGAGTTTGATTAAGCAGGGACACTAATTTGGAACCTTAGGGTATTTTTCATTATTCTGACATGAGTTACCTTCATTCAGAATCTAAAGTCCTCCTTCCACTTACACTTGTGTTCATTGCCAGCTTGCAGAGAGCACGTACCTGAATTGCCAGTTGTGTTACAGGAGAATCCTCTGCAGTGTATATTTGAAACAGGACACTGGAGAGGTCACCTCTAATGAGGAGTAATCATTGCAGGTCTGCTGTCACTAGTAAACAATGAGAACACTGGCAGTTTTCTTAAAAGCTTAGAGGATATACGTGTGCAGTACCACCAGCACCTCCTGGACCCGAGTCCATGCATTCTGCTTACTACCAGGAGAGTAAGCACATACAAGGTCTTTCTCCTAGTAAGTGCGTCCCTGTGATGTACAATGAAATAGAAAACATTTGGGCATATCCTGGCCATAATGGGGACTACATTAGCAGTGTATTGTCCTAGTTGAGTATCAGGACACTTGAGTCTCTGTCTGAGGACCAACCATGCACCCACCCTGCATGGCAAAATTACTGCTGGTTTTTGAACACACGGTTGCATAAGAGATGAGAAAATAGAACATAGAACAGTACAGCACAGGAAGTGATCCATCAGCCCATGATGTCTATGCTGAGCATGGCGCCAAATTAAACCAATCCCTTCTGTCTGCACTTGATCCATATGCCTCCATTGCCTGCATATTCATGTGCCTATCGAAAAGCCTCTTGAACGCCACTATTGTATCTGCTTCCAAAACCATCCCTGGCAGTGTATTCCAGGCACCTATCACTGTCTGTGTAAAAAATAAAAACTTATCCCACACATCCCTTTTAAACTCCCCCCCCCCACTCCCCACCTTAAAGTTGTGCCCTCTGGGATTGTGACACCTTATTGCATCGCTTCCATCTTTCTCTTCACATTTCCACAACACCCCCACCAATGGATGAATCCTGCCCTGTCATGAGGCTAGAACTACATAACAATGTATGGTCATTAGTGCTTTTATTTTACACACATTGTTAAATATTTTGTGCAAAATCATGTCTTAGGGACACACAATAAGAAATGAAAATAATTATAACATTTCCCAGCTATAGCCTGTGTCTTGATTTAAGAGGCTTCTGGATGACCCCCTAATGGTTTACTTGATTTGATCTAAGCATATCCTGCCAATCTCAAAAAGATGTGAAGATCATTTACCTCCCTTTGCTCCACTATCTATGCTCCATACTCACTTAATAAATCTCACTATATCAGCACCGTGGTAGAAAGAATAGGATGTTTTTTGAATGTTAAAAACATCAGTAATGATAGAAGGTATTTGCTACATAAGTATTTGTTTTGGCTAAGTTATATGGTATACTTCTGAATATTCTGCTAAAGCATTGCTTATTATTGCATTTTTCTTGTGCGTAGTTTTGTCATTTTACATGATTTATGACCTCTTAACATGTATTTTAGAGATTTTTGGTGCCGGCAATGAAATATGAATCAACATAAAATCAATGAATTCTGAAATTGTTGGTAGGAAATGTTGGTCTAATGATAACTTGTTAGATTATCCAGACAAGACGTATGCTTCACTTAATGTATTGTATCATTATTTGCATAGCAATTAACATGTGCATTAGAAAGAAATGAGCTTGCGTTGATGATTGGACTTGCATTAAGCAGTTTGTTACTTTGTTCAGCTTGATGTACTTTTTTTTAGCCCTATTTTTTAATTTGTTTTTTTTCATTGGTGGCAGTGACAGGGGTTACTGTCTACATATGCCACCAGAATATATGGTGCTGCTGATTTAGCTTGATTGCTGATTCCCATTCTGCAGTGCAAGCCTATTATAAAATCTTCAGTTGCTAAGGACTCTGTAATGCAATGCACTTACTTAAGCAGCTTTTACAGTTGACTAGCTGCAAAATTAATTATAATGACCCAGATTTTTCAGTCAACAGTGAAGAGAGGGTGCTCACAACTGATCTCTTAAAGAGCTAACCATGAAACTTTATTTATCGAGGAGTTATGATAACAGGAGAAGTACATGAGTGATCAGACTGATTAGCCATTCAAATTAAAGAATTCCCACAGCTAGCAATTCAGACAGTGAAAAGCAAGGATTACAACTCACACTTTTTTCAGTGTAGAGAAAATGAGATAAAGATTGTAACATGCACATGCGATCAAGGGAGAGATTGAAATATCATAAACATTTTACAAAAGTTATAATTTTAAAAAATAAATATGATTGTTGATGATTTTTACAATGTAAAATTAGATTTTCAGGATCAAAGATGTTCAGTAGTTCTTGAGTTATTACAGCTTTAAAAATTCGGTTGCTCCATTCAGAACAAGACTTAACATTCTCATTGGTTTTTTACAATATGTTTAAAAAAAATTGAGATTCACATCAGTTCAGTGATGCTGTGTTGATTATATCTGCAAAGACTACAGAAGAATACATGATGGAAAAATGGTATAATCTACAGCAACTTCCACATTTACATGTTTAGCTGAGCATCTCAAGATACCAGGAGTTGTCCTTAGTTTTATTCAGTCATGAAATGAACACCAGTGGATTCCCCATCATTAAAACCAGAAATTCTGCCCCAGTAAAACTGGCGTTTACAACAGTTTTATTTGAATACTGTATGTTAATGTACCTCATTTAGGAAGGCATTGGATGTACCTTTTTCACTAATTTATTGATTACTTTTAACCTAATAATATCCAGATGAGGTAGGTGTAAAGTATTTTTCTACCATTGTTTTAACTTATTCTGTCATTAAATTAAATGAATTAAAATGAACTGCTGGCTCTCACATGTAGCTTTGCCTTGAATGCATTTTCATTAACATGACTCATTAGTAAAATTTAAAATGAGCTTTAGAAGCTAAAATTAGCTTTAGTTAATTGTGGATATATTTCTGCTGGAAATTTCTGTTAGAAATTTATTCCCATCTGTCGGTTTGACAATTTTTTGGGAATATTCTTAGCCTACCATGAAAATGTTACTCTATATTAAATTTATTTTGCAATCTTAATAGATGGCCAATCTATGAAAATAATTTGCAGGCGTCTACCATTTTAATAATGCGCAAAATGAGACAGAATATTTTGTTGTTAAGATTTCTAATTTGTATAAAAGAAAAAGATAATCTGCACTAATGCTTTTCATTGAGTCTTACTCCATGCAAATTAGCTGCTAAATTATAGTAATGGTTACGTTTGGTTATAATTGTAATACATGGTGGGGTATCCCAAGGACCTCAAAATTGTCAGATTGCTCGTTCAACATGCAGTGTGAAATGAGCAGAAATTTCCTCAGACTCTGTTCACTCATCACCCGTTATTTCTGACTTCCCAGGAAAGTGGTAGCTCCGTGTAGAACAAAGCATTTTAAACTTCTTGCCTTGTTTTTTCCAAACCCTCCAAGACGTCACCCTCAATTGCTCTAATCTCCTCCAATGGTACAACCATTTACTTCAAATCTAGCCTCTCAGTCATCCTAAAAAATTAACTGCATTGCACAGCCTTTGAGATTGGTGTTCTCAGACACTGTAGGTCTAAACCTTGATATTCTTTCCTGTAAGGCCTTTGCCACTTTCTTTCCTCCTTTTTGAGAGACTTCTTTAAAACGATTCTCTTTGATCAAGCTATTGGTCCTCTGACCTCTTATCATGTATGAGTTGGTCCTAGATTTTGTTTGATGGTGCTCCTTTGAAGTGCTTTGGGACATTTGACTGTATGAATGGAAGTTGTGGTTGCTGTTCAGGGCATGAAAGGTGCCAGATAATCACACTCTTTCTCCTTACTTTAATTTCAAATTATTAGTTATGTTATACATTCGTTGCTCCTGCCCTATAATTCTGATTGAGATCACCATAAAGTTTGAAAATTTAAACATGGCATGTCTATGATTATACATTGTAAGAACAGAGAAAAATATTGTTGGGTGTAAGAATACCATATGTTCATGTATTAATTCACCCATGGATGCCTCATGTTCTATGTAAAGAAAAGATATGTTATTTAGAGGACATAGCATGAATAAACAAATTGTTGAACCACAGATTTTAGTCTGGAAATCGAGCTTACCAATGGAATTCTGGAAAACAAACGATGTAATATGGTGGGTGACAGTTAAGTAAGTGAAACAAGATGTGGATTGTATGATGGTGCTACTGTTGAACTTACAAAAGAAAAACACTAACTTGTGGTAATTGGGTGTGTAAAATAGTTACAGTCTCTGCACAATTTCAACAATGGATTGAGAGCACATGATGTCCTAGAAATCTTTGGAAAATTTAAGATAAAATGTAATCTGAATAGCAACAATAATGTAGAGAAGGTCAGCTATAACCTCTTGTGGACAGAAGAGTGGGCATTATATCTTTTCATCAGTTGGAGAATATGTGAGAACAAAAATAAAAATCCTGATATGACCTTTGAAAAATTTAGCTTATACAAGCTGGAATTGAGCTAACACATCCACGGATATGAATTCCAAAGTTTGGAGAAGGAACAGGTGAACCTTTTGATTATATCCAGAAGATATAGTAATAGTGCTAAAAGGAGTGTATTCTAAGAGTTAGGTCAGCTGCACACTGGAGTGACATATACAGAAATATAGAAAAAATGGTGTCGATGTGCACAATATGCCAGGAGTACAGAAATATATCATAAAAGGAAGAGATAATGGATATTGAGATGTCACCAAGGCCATGGCATACAAGGATTTGTACCACATTGTTGTCCAGTGCACTATATCCTACAGAGAGAGAGAAACCACTTAATCATTTGTCAGAGAACATGACATGAGACTGAAGTAATGGACAAGTCATTGAGTTATGGTGAAAAGTAAGCAGGTCTCAGAGAGAGGATTGAATACAGGCTTGTTCTCTAATCTCCCATCCAGTGCAAACAGAACATGAATATCTGCTTCAAAGATGCATTTATGGATTACCCAAAACTCAAGAAGCATACAGAGGGAGTTAACTGGACTACCATGCATGGCCAGGGATGTTCCAGCTCTGTTTCTTTATAAATGTGATCTTCCTCAACTGTAATTAAAATCCTGATCCTGTTACCAGTCATCTTGTTCAGTGCTTTAGCTCTATTCTAAAGAAGCATAAAAGGCACCCAACTTGCAAACACCCAAAGCTGAGAAAATAAACTCCAAAGTAATGGAAATAACCTTCAGAAAAATTATTATGAACAAGCCTTTCTCATCAGCAAGTAAGGATTGTTGAGTATTTATTGGTCTATTTCCTGAGATTATTTTAGCCTTATTAATTGCCCTGGGTGTCATTGGAGGTTTTTAAGAACCCTGTCTCAACAGACCTGTTGTTAGTGCCAAAAGAAGGTGTAAGTGTTAACCAATTAGTGGAAGTAAATTAACTTTCAGTCAGGTTGTGCACATGCAACCTCATGTGCCCTTGTAATGTACGATGGTGGGTTGGACCCAGCTTCCATGCCCTGCCAATTGAATACTTTCCCTCATTTTTGTCATTGCAACTCTCCATTTCTCTTTGACATTTATTCTCACCCTTTCTTCCTCTCACTGTATTGTTCTTTCATCTATAAATCTCTCAATGTCTCTGCATGACTTTTGAAAGTCTACAAAGTATTTTTTTAGTCTGAACTGGACAGGGTGGTGATGTGGGGTGGCTGACTAAAACTTACAAGCAGAAACTTTAAGCATTCTCTGTGAATGGTGAATCTTTCTATTAATTGTAAACATCCTACTATTTATTCCGAATAAAGATATGTTGCGTAATTCCAAAACTCATTTGGGGTAGGATTTAAAGATGAATCTTAAAAAGCACTTATTTGCTTACTTTAACACAACTTTTGGTAATTAGGCCTCAGCTCCTGTATAAATTACTAGTACAGCAATCGGCAGTATCCACAAAGCAAAATTGCAGCGTCCCAGGAACTCTTGTGGTTTGAGTGGTGTCACTGTCCTCGGTTTTTACTTCCTAGTTGAGTGAATTGTGAAAACAGAGCAAAACTCAAGTACCAGAAAAAGAGAGAAGGTAGATCTGTGTGGACAAAGACTGGGAAGCATTTTCCCAGAAAAAAATATCTTTGTATATATTAAATATTCACTTTAATTGTGGGGCTGTATTCCTGACTGGGTGAAGACCTATATGGTCACAGAAATTTCAGCCAATTCATCAGCTTCTTGATACAATGAATCAGAAAGCAGCCAGGCACTGCTTGATGCAGTGAGTCAGAAAACAGTCATGCACAACAATAACAAGTTAAGAATCTTTCCCACTTAGTCAATTCCTGTTTTTATTTTATTGGTTTCTTGCTCAACATACTTGCATTGAAATAATTTAACATTTCGCCTCTCTTTGCCAAGATATTCTGTTGGAAAATTCCTGATAATATCCTGACCTTTTCATAATTAAACATGTCTAGCCAGAGAATCTTTACCCTGTTTTTTCCCCCTGCTTTTCTAATTCAACTGAACTAAATCTGCTTGTGATTTCATAACCTACTGCGATAGCTGAGTAAACCTTGCAAGCAGAATTTTTAAATATTCTCTGTGAATGGTCAACTGCATCCTTCCTAAGTGTTCTGTATCATGGTAACATATGTGATTCCTATTGTGATGGACTAGGCAGGTTTCTGAAAGCTTAGGACTCTTGTAATGTAATCCTGCTAAGTAAATCATTTTGGAAGTAAATTTTAATCCATATTGTCCAGAGGAGAGGGGATGGGGTTGTGCAAGTTTTAGAGACAAAGTAGATGCACAGTTCAGATAATAATATGTACCTTCCTGATCCAGCTAAACCATTGCCTGCTGCCAACATAACTGACCCAGTACTGCTTACTGATGCTCAATAGCATTTAAATGTTTCACTGAGTGGGTTCCTGCTCAATAAAACAAGGCAAGGAAGAAGAACGTCCTCTGAGGTAAATTAAACACTTTTGTTCGTGAGGCAGGAGAAATAAGTATATTTCACCAGGGTATACACCAGGCACCTAGGAGAAACAGCAAAATTAGTCAAGCTTAAAACATTTCCATTGAACAGACTCTGGGGATTAGTGGGAAAAAATAGACAATAATAGTCTCAGTTTAATGAACCATCAGGAAGTAGTATTATTACAGTTTGAAAACTAGTGGGAATAGCCTTCATCTTTGGTGCATATAAATGTGAGTAAAACTAAACAAGAAACACGGCTATTAATAATTCTAGCTTAGAAAATCTTCTTTCAAAAATATTCATTCATTTGTGTAATGAATCCCCAGAACTGCCCCAGTTAATGCTCCATTACATATTCAAATAATATATCATGGTGCCAATTTAAATTTCTATCTCTCAGTAGGTATAGAAAATATCTCCAGTCCAAACTAAAAGTGATGTTGTGTCTGTTAATACATCTAGATTTTACATATTTGCAAGAATTTTATTAGATTAAAATTGTGAAGAAAAAATAAAAACTTTCAATTGAAAATATTGGAGACTTTGAAATTCCATCCAGAATAACGCCATATGTCTATAACTTATAGTGATAAATAAAATGTCAGTCAGGAAATTCAAAGATATAAGGAGGTATGAGGAAGAATCATAGAAATTTATGGTGCAGGTTAATTTGGCCCATAATGTCCTTGCTGGCTAAAAACAGGCAAGTTAGTTCTATCTCCTAGTTCCTGCTTCATTGACTTGTAGTTTATTACTCTTCATGTTCATCCAGAAACTTTATAAATTTACTGAGAGTTTCTGCCAGCACTATCCTTCTATGCAATTTCTAAAACAACACTACTCATTTGAGTGAAAAAAAGAAAATTTGCATCTAATCCTACCTATTAACATGTCTGTACTTCTCAGTTATTGTCCTCTACTAAGGAAAATAGATTGTTCAAGTTCATCCTGTCTAGGACTCTGGTAACTTTATATGGCTCAATTAAATCTCTCATCAGCTTCGTTTATTTCAAGGTAAACAACTCCATTCCAGCTAATCTCTCCACAGAACAATAATTCTCCAGCCCTGTCAACATTCTCATAAATCCCCTCCTACTGCTAACGCATCCTTCAATTGAAGTGGTGAGAACTATACACATAACTCTTACTGGGGCTTAGCTACAGTAGATTGTTATACACTTCTTGCACAACTTTCCTGCTCTTGCATTCTATGCCTTGGCCAATAAAGGCAAGTATGTCACATGCCTTCTTAACCACTGTAGGAAGTTGAAGAGAGAAAGTTATGGAAACCACTCAGGGGTTTTAAATAACCATAGTAAATTAATCCATTGAGAGTTAGGAGGCAAATTAGGTGAGTGAAGCAAGGATGAGAGTGCAGAGCAAGAAGAAATAAACATCCATTCGGACAGTTAAGCTACTTGGAATTAGAGGACTGGATGCCAGGGAAGCAGACCAGTGGATCAAGTGGAGGTGGATGAAGTATGAATGAGACTTTATTACTAGAGATGCTGAGGCATTATTGCACTGTTGGAAGTAAGCAGTCTTACTGCAAGGTAGGCTGTGGAGCTGTTAGTTTGCTTGTGTGTTAGGATACCCAGTTTTTACAGAGTCTGGATGATGTGAACAAATGGGTCAGGAGAAAGGCGGAGCTGGTGACATTGAGAAGTAGTTTATAATGGAGACTTAAAAATAATTGCTTTGGTTTTCCTCAACCAAATGAAGTTTGACTTCTCCATAACTAGATGTTGGTCAGCTTTTCTGACAAACAGTTATGTGTGGTCAAGAGACATAATAGTGAGATAAGAAGGTGGTTATTGGGGGGGGGGGGGGGCGGCATCAGCTCAGCTATGAACATTGGTCAGCTGTGTAATGTTACAAAACACCTTGAACTGATTTAAATACACGTTGGAGGCTAGTGTGATTCTGCCTCTTAGTTTGTGCCCTACTGTGATTGAGGATCCTTCTAGATTCCCAGTCAAGGGAAACATCCACCAAATCAAGATTCTTAAGTTTTGTCTATGCTTCTACAAGATCACATCTCAGTCTTATAAACTTTAAGGAATAAAGGAATACATTCCCAGTGTGCTTAATCTCTCTTCGAAGGATAACCACTTCAGGAATCAGCCTTGTGAACCTTACTTGCAATCACTCTAAAATAAGGGAAGAGGATCAAAATTGAGTTTGAAATCTGATCTTATTAAGGCCTTGTAAAATGTAGGAAGACAATTTTATTTCCGGTCTGCAATCAGTTTATTACGAAAGCTATCAGAAGTTTGTGTTCCTAATTTCTTGCTGTAGCTGCAGATTGTCCTTCTGTAATATGTGCACATAAACTCCCAGGTCACTCAAAATATTGATGTTTCCCAATCTCTGAGCATTACAAAAATGTTTTCTTTTACCTTCCAAACTGTTTAATTATACTTTTCTGCAAATATATCCCATCTGGATTAACTTGTCCTCTCAGTTGACCCCTATCAATATTTTTATAGAGCCTTTCCTCCTCACAGCTTACCTTCTCACCTAACTTTGTCAGCAAACTTGGATACTTGATCCCTTTATCCGAATCATTGTTATTGATTGTAAATAACTGAAGCCTAAGCAATATCCTAACAGTACCCGACAAGAAACAGCCAGCCAAACTGTAAATAACCCATTTATTCCTACTCTCTTCTGACTATCAACCAATCCTCAATCCACATTAATTTAACATTATAATCTAATTTGAAAGAGCTTAAATTTTGTATAATAGCTTCAAGTGATGTCCCTAATGAATGCTTTTTGAAATTCTATATAACAATACTTTGACTAGTTTGGCACTATCTACTCTACCCTGCTACATGCAATCCTATAAAAATAGATTTGTCAAACATGAATTATCTTTCATAAAACCATCTTCACTCGTGTTCTGTTTTACATCTCCGTAATAATAGGTTTTAGTATTTTCCCTACTACTGTCAGAATAACATCCACAATTCCCTATTTTCACATTCCTTTTTGGAATGAAAGGGATATTTTTGTTATCTTACAATCCACCAGTAAATTCAAGTTGTAGTATCCACTTGGGTAGAGCGAGGAATCAATGAGAGAAAACAGAAATGAGAGTGTATATAACCCATAGGTCTGTTTTTTTTAAAACTGGTGGATTTGGGATAAAAGTCTTATTACACCAGAAAACTATTGTGAAAGTATCCCATGAACTAATCCTCAACATTCTGTAAATTTGCTATGCCCAGTCTCTATGAAGATCAAAATACTGATGGTTACTGTATTACCTTTGCTACATTGGCCTCTGATTTGTAATTTTCTTTCATTACCATTATTATTAGGGGACCTATAAATATGTTTGCTTCTGTTTTCTCTTCTTCTTGTTTCTTAATTCCAGTCAAATGGATTCTACATCTCTAGCCAAGATCTTTCCTTTCTCTCGTCCTAATCCCATCCTTTATCATTAAGGTATCCCAACTGCCCTGTTCTCCTAGCACGCCCCCCCCCCCCCCCACCCCTGACTTCTGCAAAGCTAAATGGCTCTGCTCTTTTTTATTTTGATTATCCTTTCTACATTGAAATACTTAGTTTCCAACCTTAGACAGTTTCCATAATGCCTCTTAGATCAATCCCACTTCATTCTACCTTGTTATTTACTCACTCTTCGTTATCTTCTGTGATTTGCTATCTGCAGCCTCAGCCTCTATCTCAAATTTTTTGAGGACATATATATCTGCATACATGTACATGTTGAGAAACCAGTCATTGTATAAATACAGTGATCCTTTCAGACCACTTACGTCAAATAGTTCCCTGCTGTGCTCATTTCCAGTAGTGAGAGGTTGTTGTTCACACAGCTGCACCTTGTGATTTCAAAACTTATCACTGCTTATAAGTATTGTTAAATTCACCTGAAGTAGTTTGTTCGCTAATATCATTTCATTTTAGGTATTTGAACATGTTAATGTGTTTATTTATGCACATTAGTGCTAATAGAACATAATAGGGCATACATATTTATTTGCAAGGGGGAACTTTGAGGACTTCAGTAGTATCAGCATTTTTGTTATTGGCATGGATAATGAGGATAGTATAAATTCATCTATGCTTTTGGGAATGCTTGAGACGTTTGGATGTGGTGCTTTTATTTTAACTCTTTTCCTTCTCTTGCCTTGTGTCACAAATGCCCGATTAGCTTTGTTGGACAGGCCACATTGTTCACTTGCCCAACTCCAACCTCCCAAAACAGACATTCTATTCCATGCTGTCAGGAGAAGTGATTACTAGGTGGACAGATGAAAAAGTTCAAGGACTTGCTCAAAGCCTCCTAGAAAAATATAACAATACTACTGTGTCTTGAAAGTCCCTGGGCCATGACTACTCAAAGTGGAGAAGAAACATTTGATATGACACTAAGAATCTCGATTCCATGTGTTGGGAGCACACAGAAGCTCTGCATAAACTGCCCATCAGTCTGCTCTTCCTACAGTCATGTTAGAAACTAAAGAAGATAATAACCTTTGTTCGCTCCCTTTCTCTTCCTGACCCACACTGCTTACTTTTAGCTTGTCCATTACACTGGTTTTCCACCTTAATATTTCTCTTCCTGCTTTTGAAAATACCCTTTCCTGAATTATCCTCCCTTTAATGGTTTAACAGCAAGCATGAATAAATTTTGTTGATGTTGTGTAATCTTCAAAGCAAAAGAGATAAGGCTGGCTGTTGCTTTTTGCTGACAGCTGATAAGAACAAAATATACACATAGTTGAAATTATTCTTTCAGTAACAAACTGTCAAAAAGCCTTGTAGTTTGATCAGAGTGATATTGTGGTATATTAGCCTACTGTAAGAAATTCCTTATGTGTCTACAGGACTTTTCACTTCTTCAAGGGTGTACTGTCCCCAGTTTAGATTGACACATAGCCTCTGATCCATAGTGTAATCATGGGAGCATTTTTAACCAAAACAATACAAATTAGCTCTGCTTTCATCATTTATTGAGAACTTTGATATTAAGACCAAAAACTGTTGTTCTTTCAATAAAAAAAATCTTTGCTGGATAGAAAAGTGGTGCATGTTTTGAATTAGCAGATTAGCATTCCACAACCAACAACATCAAAAATGAATTATCTGATGGTCAATTGGTACAGGAGCCTGAAGACCCACACTCAGCGTTTCAGGAACAGCTTCTTCCCCTCTGCCGTCAGATTTCTGAATGGTCCATGAACTGTTCTTGGGCACTACTTTGTTATTCTTCTTTTGCACTATTATTTATTTATGTAACTTGTAGTAATTTTTATGTCTTGCACTGTACTGCTGCCGCTAAACAACAAATTTCATGACATATGTCAGTGATAATAAACCTGATTCTGAGTTGGTGGTTGATTATAATTTTTTTTTGTTGTATTAGATATTGCACTTTAAGATAATTGATTTTAAGAGTCTTGAGATATTTCCGAGGGACATGATGAAACATTATGCAAATATAAGTCTTCCTAATGTTCTGTTTCAAAGCAAATTTCTGTCGTAGCAAAGTTGATAGAATCTGGAATACCAAGCAGCAGAATATTAGCTGGAGCTGAGCACAGAGACAATAACTTGGATTGCTAGTACATATAGGGGTTATCTGCAACACTAATTCTCCAAACAGGCCAACCTGTTTAGGCTCTTTTGCCAGTCAGTTTTACATGGAGTTTTAGTTGAACGAAGGCACTTAATTACAGAAAATATATTGACTAATAAAGTCAATTTAATAAATTTTATAAATTTCCTTTTGCACGTACAATTACATCATGCTGAAAATACGGTGCCTTGCAAAAATAAAGATGACAATGTATATTGATTTGTTTTATTGATTTAGAAATATTTTGAGTAGCTGTCTGTGTTCAGTGTCTAGAAATATGAATAATTCATATTGGCTCAGACTATAAACACAACTAGTAATTTCATAAAATCCTGTATCAGAATTTCCTTTTTATATTAAAGCAGGTCATTACAGAAACTCAGTGGAAAAGAATTATAATGCCACATATAAGTTACATAAACCATGAATATTAATCAATCAAAACAAATATTAAAGATATTTTTCATTCTCATTTGTAATTATCAACTTAATGTGCTATTCCTTCTGTCAGTATGTGAAAGTATCTGAAACTTTATGTTTAAAGATGTAATTGCACTGAGGAAGATGCAGGGGAGATTTATGTGGATGTTGCTAGAACTGGCAAAATGTAGCTATGAGGAGAGATTGAACTGACTGGGGTTGTTTACTTCGGGACAAGTGGCTGAAGCAAGACTTGATAAAGTGTATAAAACTATGAAGGCCAAGAGAGGTCCTTCCCATTTACTCTATTTCCCTTCACAAAGAGGTCAAAGATTTAAATTAATTGGTAGAAGGACTAGAGAAGAGATGAAGAAATAGTCAAGGTAGTGGGGCAGGGTCTCATGAGATAAATTTCAAAAATTAAGGAAAAAGGATAACTGATATTGCAAGGTAGCAAAATGGCTAATGATAACCAGAATCTGTCAGAAAGGGACATGAATGTCTACCTCCAGTTGGAGTCTGAGCAGGGAAACATGAGGAAAGGACAAATTGAAAGACCCTATTCCAAATGCACACAACATTCGTAACAAGATAGATGAGTTCGGGGCACAAATGGAAATAAATAGTAATGGTGGAAGAACCATTGTAGAGACATGGTTGCACAGTGACAAAGATTAGAAATTAAATATGTGAGGATATTTAACATTTAGGAAAGTTGGGCAAAATGAAAACAGAGCAGTGTGGCCCTGATATTAAAGGATGGAATAAAACTAGTCAAGAGGAAAGACCGTAGCTCCTAAAGGTGCGTAGAATCAATCTGGTGGAGCTAAGTAAGAGCAGTGGACAGTAAACATTGATGGGTGTTGTAAATAGGCCCCAAAACAGCAGCGGAAATGCAAGGCCAAGCATGAATCTGGAAATTAACAAAGGTCATGCAATAATCAGAGGAATTTAATCTTTGAATAGGCTGGCAAGGCAAAGGAGCAGCAAAAGCATGGAGGATGATTTCATGCAGTGTGTAAGAGATGGTTCATGAACATACTCATTTAGCCAACCAGCAAGGCTATTTTACATTAATGTTGTGTAATTAGTAAGAGTTCACCGATAATCTGGTAATTAAAGGGCCTGAAAGGAACAGAGATCATAATTTGATAAACAAATTGAAAGTGATTAGTTCAATCTGAAATCTATGAAGCTTGGATTGTGATGTGTGAGTCCTAGCTACAGGAAGGATGTCATTAAGCTGGAAAGGGCGCAGAAAAGAATTACAAGGATGTTACCAGGACTGGAGGGCTTGAGTTATAAGGAGAAACTGGATAGGCTGGGGCTTTTTTCCCTGGGGCTTAGGAGGCTGAAGGGTAGTTTTGTAGAGGTATATAAAATCATGAGGGGCATAGATATGCTCATAGTCTTTTTCCCAGGGTAGGGTAGTCCAAAACTAGAGGGCAAAGATTTAAGGTGAGAGGGGAAAGTTTTGAAGGGGACCTGAGAGGCAGGTTTTTCCACACAGAGGGTGGTTGGTATGTGGAACGAGCTGCCAGAGGAAGTGGTACAAAGTTTAAAAGACATTTAGATAGGAACATGGATAGGAAAGATTTAGAGAAATATAGAAACATAGAAAAACTACAGCACAATTCAGGCCCTTCAGCCCTCAAAGCTGTGCCGAACATGTCCCTACCCTAGAAATTACTAGGCTTACCCATAGTCCTCTATTTTTCTCAGCTCCATGTACCTATCCAACAGTCTCTTAAAAGACCCTATCGTATCCGCCGCCACCACCATTGCCGGCAGCCCATTTCACGCACTCACCACTCTTTGAGTAAAAAACTTACCCCTGACATCTTCTCTATACCTACTCCCCAGCACCTTAAACCTATGTCCTCTTGTGGCCACCATTTCAGCCCTGGGGAAAAGCCTCTGACTATCTACCCGATCAATACCTCTCATCATCTTATACACCCCTTATCAGGTACCCCCTCATTCTCTGTCGCTCCAAGGAGAAAAGGCCAAGTTCCCTCAACCTGCTTTCATAAGGCATGCTCTGCATTCCAGGCAGCATCCTTGTAAATCTCCTCTGCACCCTTTCTATGGCTTCCACATCCTTCCTGCAGTGAGGTGACCAGAACTGAGCACAGTACTCCAAGTGGGGTCTGACCAGGGACCTATATAGCTGCAACAATACCTCTCGGCTCTTAAATTCAATTCCCCGATTGATGAAGGACAATACACCATATGCCTTCTTAACCACAGAGTCAACCTGCGCAGCCACTTTGAGCGTCCTATGGACTCGGACCCCAAGATCCCTCTGATCCTCCACACTGCTAAGAGTCCTACCATTAAGACTATATTCCGCCATCATATTTGACCTACCAAAATGAACCACTTCACACTTATCTGGGTTGAACTGCATCTGCCACTTCTCAGCCCAACTTTGCATCTTATCTATGTCCCTCTGTAACCTCTGACAGCCCTCCAAACTATCCACAACACCCCCAACCTTTGTGTCATCCGCAAACTTACTAACCCACCCCTCCACTTCCTCATCTAGGTCATTTATAAAAATCACAAAGAGCAAGGGTCCCAGTACAGATCCCTGAGGTACACCACTGGTCACCGATCTCCACACAACCACTCTTTACCTTCTGTGGGCCAGCCAGTTCTGGATCCACACTGCAATGTCCCCTTGGATCCCATGCCTCCTTACTTTCTCAATAAGTCTTGCATGGGGTACCTTATCAAACGCTGTGCTGAAATCCATATACACTACATCTACTGCTCTCCCTGCATTGATGTGTTTAGTCACATCCTCAAAAAATTCAATCAGGCTCATAAGGCAGGACCTGCCCTTGACAAAGCC
Organism: Pristis pectinata; assembly: GCF_009764475.1. Classification (NCBI taxonomy): domain Eukaryota; kingdom Metazoa; phylum Chordata; class Chondrichthyes; order Rhinopristiformes; family Pristidae; genus Pristis; species Pristis pectinata. Next base: position 34,598,761 of record NC_067405.1, on the reverse strand, counting down.
ATGCTGACTATTCCTAATCATATTATACCTCTCCAAATGTTCATAAATCCTGCCTCTCAGGATCTTCTCCATTAGCTTACCAACCACTGAGGTGAGACTCACTGGTCTGTAATACCCTGGGCTATCCCTACTCCCTTTCTTGAATAAGGGAACAATATCCGCAACCCTCCAATCTTCCGGAACATCTCCCATCTCCATCGACGATGCAGAGATCATTGTCAGAGGCTCCGCAATCTCCTCCCTCACCTCCCACAGCAGCCTGGGGTACATCTCATCCAGTCCCGGCAACTTATCCAACTTTCCAAAAGTTCCAGCACCTCCTCTTTCCTAATATCTACATGCTCAAGCTTTTCAGCCCACTGCAAGTCCCCACTACAATCCCCCAGATCTTTTTCTGTAGTGAATGCTAATGTAAAGTATTCATTAAGTACCTCTGCCATTTCTTCCGGATCCATACACACTTTCCCACTGCTGCACTTGATAGGCCCTATTCTTTCGCATCTTATCCTCTTGATCTTCACATTCTTGTAGAATGCCTTGGGGTTTTCCTTAATCCTGCCCGCCAAGGCCTTCTCATGCCCCCTTCTGGCTCTCCTAATCTCCTTCTTAAGCTCCTTCCTATTAGCCTTATACTCTTTCAGATCTCTAATATTACCTAGTTCTCTGCACCTTTTGTAAGCTTTTCTTTTCCTTTTGACTAGATTTATTATAGACTTTGTACACCACGGTTCCTGTACCCTCTCGTGACTCCCCTGTCTCATTGGAACATGCCTATGCAGAACTTCACATAAATATCCCCTAAATATTTGCCACATTTCTTCCGTACTTTTCCCTGAGAACATCTGTTCCCAATTTAATCTTCCAATTTCCTGCCTGAGAGCCTCATAATTCCCTTTACTCCAAGTAAACGCCTTTCTAGTCAGTCTGTTCCTATCTCTCTCCAGTGCTAACGTAAAAGAGATAGAATTATGATCACTATCACCAAAATGTTCACCCACTGAGAGATCTGACACCTGACCAGGTTCATTTCCCAACACCAAATGAAGCACAGCTTCTCCTCTTGTAGGCCTATCTACATATTGTGTCAAGAATCCTTCCTGAACACACTTAACAAACTCCCCTCCGTCTAAACCCCTCACTGTCTGGAGATGCCAATCGATGTTTGGGAAATTAAAATCCCCCATCACAACAACTCTGTTATTCTCACACCTTTCTAGGATCTGCTTCCCTATCTGTTCCTAACCTCCACCCACAGAGACTCCATAGACAGTCCATCCACGACGTCCACTTTTTCCACAGCAGTGACACTATCTCTGATCAACAGTGCCACTCCCCCACCTCTTTTGCCTCCCTCCCTGTCCTTTCTGAAACATCTAAAACCCGGCACTTGAAGCAACCATTCCAGTTCCTGAGCCATCCAAGTCTCCGTAATGGCCACCACATCATAGCTCCAAGTATTGATCCAAGCTCTAAGCCCATCCACCTTGTTCAGAATACTCCTTGCATTAAAATAGACACATCTCAAACCCATCTGAGCACGTCCCTTCTCTATTACCTGCCTATCGTACCTACTACAAGCTTTTTTAGAGGGATATGGGCCAAATCCAAGGAAATGGGACTAGCTCAAGTAGGCAGCTTGGTTGGCATGGACAAGTTGGGCCAAAGGGCCTGTTTCTGTGGTGTATCGCTCTATGACTAATCGCATCTGAAATTCATCAATTGAATTATTTGTCGCATTGGCATGTATTCATGGGATCACATTGGCATGTATTTATGGGTGTAATTTTGGGGGTCATTAACTCCAGTTAGTGTTGATTGAAGCTAGGACTGCGCCTTTTAACAGAAAGCTGTCCATTTGCTCCAATCGTAGCTGCAAGCCATTCCACAGTCTGTAGCAAGTCCATGGCAGAACCGAGATGAGAACATGTACTCCGATATTCAATTGCCACTCTGGAAGTTGAAGAGATGATGCTCTATGTGCAAAGGTCCATGAAGACCTCTTGTTTTATCATTAAAGCACAATTAGCAGGGGGGGACTATTGAAGTCACCTCTAGGAATTTTGTATCTGTAAGGTTGATATTATGCAGGCTTGGGGAAGAGGGGGTGGTCAGTGATCTGACCTGATATTAAAGTGGCTAAGAACAGTTAGTAATATATTTCTACACAAAGTTAATGCACACTGCTATTAAGGCAATAGTTGTCAACAAATAAACAAATTTTAACATACTCATCATTTACCAGGACTCAGTGCTACATCTGACCAGGATTTGTGTGAAACAGTGTTTAGGCCTCCTCTGAAAGGCCTCAGGTTGCATGTGTTCTCAACTACAAAATACTGCATTTCTGCTGCTAATTTATAGACATGCTTCTCTCCTCAGACAAATCAGAGAAATCTAATCATGCCTTTCTGCCTCACTTATTCTGCTGTTTTGAGTAGCTGTTGGTAAAAACACTTCCTTATCTGTTGGTTGCTAAGGAACAGCTATGTTGTCATAACTTGTACTTCAAATATCTCACCATTTTAAAACTGTGCCTCTTATCTTAGACTTTCCTTACATCATACCTTGCATGTATTTTCTTATACTCCCAGTACCTGGATATAGAGTTTCAGAAGATTTATTGATCCCAACTGCATGGTCAAGGTCAGTGAAGACATCATCAAATCTCATCCGCTGTACTCACACACTGCTCTTCCTATAAAATCTTATCGCTCACCTAAGAGCAAACTCCACCAATCACAACTTCCACCTAATATTCATATTCTTCACAACACCCTTACACACACACCACTATTCCAATATTCATTCTCAAATCCCAATGTGTATCTGTACCCCCAGCTAGTCAATTGTGGCATCACCCAAACTCATTACTATGTGCTCACTGGCCGAACAAGGTGACGTACAGTCACCACAACAGCCACGACAGGCATTGCACAAAATTGCGTATGTTGGGTCAACAGCCTGAAGCTGCTGGCATTAGGACCAAATTACAGTAATTGTGAATGTTAACAAGTGCAGGCTGACAGTGAGTAATGACATTGGCTCAGATGATCAAGATGTAGAATTAGTTTGAATGGAAACAAGGAATAACAAGGGAAAAAAAGACATGAGTGATGTGGACTATAGACCCTCTACCAGTAGCTGCATTGTAGGACAGAAGCAAATTAAGAAATAAAGCAGATCTGCCCAAAAGCATCTGCAATAATTATGAGTGACTTTAACTATAGACTGGACAAATCAAATCAGCAAATCGACATGAGGACAAGTTCATGAAGTTTATGTGAGACAGTTTCTGAGAACCAGCTTGGGAACAGGTTATTTTAGGTCTAGATATGTGTGGTAAAACAGGATTAGTTTGCAAAGGATTATCTATGGAATAGTGATCATAACTAGATAGAATGTCATATTCGATTTGAGAGTGAGAAACTTGAGTCTCAAGCTCATGTTTTAAACTTAAATAAATGACTAAGAAGTAAAGAGGAACTGAAGCCGAGAAAAGATCAGCCATGATCAGATTGAAGAGTGTGGCAGTCTTGACAAACACATAATCTAATCCTGCTCCTACTTCTTATGATATACTTTCTCATGATGTATTAAGTGTTTGGTGTAATGGGTCACCTAATTTCACCCAGGTAGATGAAATGAGTTGTCCATAATCATCTTCTTGGGCATTTCCTTTGGGCTAGATAATTGCTTCCATTCCAGTTCTGTGACTTCTGAGGTTTCTGAAGAATCCTATATGGGATTTGTAGACTCTCTCATAGGTGGGATATTTGGAGCTTAATGGAATAGTCTGGGATGTTGTGATCTTCTGCCATTTGTGCAGAGCCACCATATGCTCATATTCTAGAGACTCATGATGCTCACGGTCTTCCCAGATGTTTCATATCTAGTTAGAGAAATCCAGGGCCAAAGATTCCCATGAATTGGTGTGGACGTTTTTTGAAGAAGCCCTTCTCTGTCCTGCTGCTGTAAAGGAGATTGAAATAGAGTGCCTGTTCTAGGAATCTCTGGCAATGTGTCCCACTCACTAGAGATAGTGGAGAGTGATCAGAGCCTCAGTACTTAGAATGTTGACCTGGAAGAATACTCTGACATTGTGGTGAACTTTGTCTTCATTATCTGCCTTCACTGAGAGCTGAGTCCTGAGATATGGAAAATGATCTGCTTTTTCCAGAGTCTCATTATGGATCTTCGTTGTTAAGTGAAGGCAGGTTGGTAGAGGACCTTTGTCTTCAAAAGGCCCATTCCTTTGTATGCTTCAGTAAAGGAGTTAATGATGACTTAGAGCTCTTTCTCAGAATATACATGTATGCAAGTGTTATCTCTGTACTGTAACTCAATGACACAGGTTGGGTTGATCTTGGTTCTGGTCTGGAAACAACAAAGGTTGAACAGTTTCTTTGTCAACCTTTATACTAACTGCACTCCAATGTGAAGATTGTTGGAGGTGAGGTGCAGTGAGGAAAGTTATAAGAAGGTTTGTGCAGTGACAGTATTGGCTTGTCCTCAGTCTGCACTGGGATTGGGTCTGTACTGGGCCCATTAATTGGAACTGTGACTTGCCAGTTTTCAGAAATTGAGAATTAATCTCGATAACAAGCATATTATAAATAATAATAAACCAGTACTTCCTGGCTTAGCTGGTAACTGTAGCTCTTCAGTTTACTTTTGTTCCACATTTGTATCCCAAAGTACCTCACAATTGCCAGGCATATTGTTTGCAGGCATATTTAGCTCTGTGCTCTTAATAAGAGTGTGATTTGATTGCAAAAAACAGGCCATAAATGGAGAAACAAACATTAGCTGCTGCTGTGATATAATGACACTTGTTTTAATTGTCTCCTTGAAACAGTCTGACATTTGCCTGCAAGCTGTATTTGTTAGAAATGATTATATTTATGAATGAGAAACCATGTTGAGTTGTTCACAGGAGACTGACAGCTTGGCATCAGCTTCAATCTGCTTTTCATTCTGAGTTAGTGCTTTATATATATAAAAAAAAATGTATCCTTAGGTTAAAGGTTGTTTTTGAAATGTTATAATTTCTTGCACGAAACCATGTCTAACATTTTACTTTGGGGCCACACACATTTTGGTCTCCAAATGTGTTTCCAACCTAATAATAAAATACATTTAACATAGCGACTGTGATTGCATCTATTTTTTAAATTTGTTTATAAACTATTTGTTAAAGCACAAGATTCATAATAAGATAAACAGGATTCTGCACCCATTTGCTGATGATGAATTTGGAAGTAAAAATGTAAAATGAATTAAAAATTAAATTCCCTATCCTTGAACAAGTTGCTTTTAAATCTCTTATATAGTCCTCTTTTGCCTCCAGATTTGATTATTCTAACACCTTTTGGCTGCCTTCCCACTTCATATTTGTAAGCTTGAGTTCATCCAAAACTCTTCTGTCTGTGGTCTAACTCACCTGGTCCTCCTGTCCTTGCACACCTGTACTTACTAACTAATATTGGCTTCTGATGCAGCAGTATCTCAGTCCTAAAATTCTCATCTGTGTTCAGATCTCTCCATGGCCTTACCCATTTTGATCTCCCTCAACCCAACAATACCAAAAGGTCCAATTCTGGCCCTTTGTGCATTCTAATTCTCTTCTCTCCGTGCAACTGTCAAGACCTCAGACTCTGGGACTCTCTCTTTCAACCTTTCTACTCCTTTGCCTCGCTCTCTCTTACTTTATTTTGCTCCTTAAAGCTATGTATCCAAGCTTTATCCACCTGTGCTGATGTCACTTTCTGTAGCTCAGTATCAAATATTATCTAATAGTATATTTGTGAAGCCTTCTGGTATCTTTTATTGTATTAAAAGAGCTATCTGCATGCAAGTTATAATTGCATAGAAATTGCTCTATGCATACTACCTTTGTATTGTTATGAGAATTGTACCCCATGTTCTTTTTGGATCTTAGCTAAAAGCATGCTTCTAAATTTAAAACAAATTCTTTTTTTCTCTCTGTAATGGCTGCACTCGCTGGACATGCTTGCAGTGCTGGAGGCTTGAAAATCTAAATAATAATTTAGGACAATCAAAATTGAACCAGCTTGATGAGAAATTGAGTTTTAATTGATTTTAAATATACTTTTAGTTCTTCTTAAACGTCAGTATTTCTGACTTGCATTATACCTTATTGGATATTTGATTTAAGAAATATGAAAATTAATATTGCTGAGGCAATATTGCACTATTTTAAAACAATACTTTTATGACAGACATTTGTTCTGGAACAAATTTGTGTTGATGGAAAAGGACTATAATAACATTGGTGGACAAATTTTCTTTAATTATTTTGGTAAAAATGTAACTTTTATTTTAATGTTATCCATTTCTGTGTTCATTAGAAAGAAAAGAGCAACTATTACTGCTTCATCTGTGAATCAAAACAAGTAGCTGCTACAGTGAGGGCAGGGACATTCTAATATCAGTGTGGCTGCGAGTAGAACTCAGACCAATGCATAAACACCAGAATTCCAAGGACTCCTGCTTTACCCTGCTCAGTATCATGAAACACCTAATAAAATTGTGTTTGGTATTTTTGACATACATTTACACAAAATTTATTTCACTGCAGAGGCTGGTACATAAAAATCTAGACTGACGCAGTGCAATACTGAGGGATGCTGTGTGGATATTCTAAGGAGCTATCTTTGGGAGAGATGCTAAACTGAGACACCATCTGCTTTTTGAAGTAGCCGTTTAAGATACAATAGTGCTAATCTGAAGAAGAAATGGAGAACAATCCCCAATATCCTGGCTAGTATTTATCCCTCAACCAATGTTACTTTAAAAAAAAAGTTAATCAAAAAGACTGCAGATGGTGAAATCTGAAATAAAAAGAGAAAATGCTGGGAACACTCAATAGGTCAGGCAGCATCAATAGAAAGAGAAACAGTTACTAGTTCTGGGCAAAGGTGTAATGCTTGAATTGCAAGAAGAAACAATTAGCTGCTTGTGAACATATTGCTGTTGGTGGGAGATTACTATGCATAAATTGGCTGCTGCCTTTCGTATATTACAATGATGGCTACACTTCGGTAATACTTTATTGCTGTGAAATGCTTTGGAGAACGCAGAATGGGACGTGAAAGGTGTTATGTAAAAGCCAAACTCTTCCTCCTTTATAAATGGAATTCTTTCCACCAGCTTGGTTCTGTAGCAAATCTTGACCTTCATAACTATTTAAGTTACTAGTATTTTTATAATGTAACTGCAGTTGGTTTTGTAAGTTGTTGATATGTAGCAAAATAACTACTCTCTTACAATTGTTTTATGTTCTCTTCTACAGGTGGAAGTTTACATTTTATCTATATATATTTTCCTACGGTATAAGATTCCTGAAGAAGGTAAGGCTTCAGCATGTTAAAACATTTTGGGATAATTTTTATTATGTTCACCAATTTTAATAACAAAGTTGATGCATACAGAACAGAGAAGACAATGCTTTATGGTAATCTCCCTGCACATGAATGGAAGGGAATTAATTGCTGTTATTACTACGTGAATAAGACTTAGAAACCAGCAAATCATAGATCAGGCAACAACGTGGTCAAGGAAACACTCGTTTCCCACTGATTAAAATTATTGGTGTAATCACAGTTATTAGATAGTTCATTAGCCATGTGTAGATTTTGTTTTTTCATGGTTACTACTCAAGACTGTGAGGACCATTTTATATTTGAACTATTTGGCAGGTTGGGGAATATAACTCATCTGTTTTGACTAGGTGGTTACATGGTACAAGGGCACAAATGTATTCTGTAAATAAACATTAGGATAACAAATTGAATAGTTATGAATTGTATATTCCTGTATAATAATAGCAATATTACAATCCAGTTGGGAATGACTTGGAGTATCTTTCGGATAAGCAGTGAATGTTTCAAGAATGCGGTCTTGAATTGGCAATCTTAATTGACATGATGGCGCTCTTTCTTTTAGAAATGAATTAAATTTAAGGTTTTGAAGAGGATTTACAGAGGCATGAACTTCAAAATCCTACTTTATTGTGTAATGTTTATATTCAATAGGCAATTGAATTTTTAAGAGAAACTTTTAGTAAAGGACCTCGGGGAGTTTATGGTGATGCATGATTTCTGATCCAATTCCTCCATGCACCTAACAGTGATATCCAACAATGTGGAGCACTTCAGAGTTTCTATTCACACACCCGTCACCCGTAGATGGCCCAGGCTATCCTTGCAGAAACAGGCAATCAGGGGACCTGTGAGTTCAGCCTTCTCACAGCTTAATGATATGAAGCCTGAGCAGATCCCAGCCAATGGAGACTGGCATTGCTGACTTGGGAACTGGCTAACAAGCTTTAAGTGCATTCACATTAAGTAAAAAAAACTTACTGCTGAATCCTAACTCCTCCTTCTCACTCCACTGCAGTTATGTCTATATCCCCCTAACCAGATAACCCCTGTCCAGCAACTGATCAGTTTTACTCTGCCTCCCTCAGATTTGCCCTACAAGGTCCTTACTGACACTACAGTGACTGACTGGACCAAGTAAAGGGTTTTAAGCATATTAAGCACAACATCTTGAACTTCTGAGAGAAGCTTCATTGGCCTGCAGTGCACCACATATGGTTAATGTGTCATTCCAGGCCTCAAAGAATTGAGTCTGTGGTTAGGTTCTTTTGTAAAGCTTTCTTTCACATTTTCAGTGTTTTCTGGTTCAATTTGTAAACACTAAAAAAATTGTCATGCTAACTTTGCAATACCACATTTCCAGTGGGCAGTTATGTCTTTTAGGAGGATGTATAGGAAAACTATCACGAATTCCTCTGTGACTACCTGTTATCAGCTTAAGTGGCTGAAGCATATAATCACAAAATCAATCCTTATTTGTTCAAGCTGAGTTCCCTGGTAATCACTATTCTTCTTTAAGTAAAGCAACTACCACTATGAAATGTGAGATTTATAGAAGAGGCCTGAACCCTTAATAGAATTAGTTATACATTTATCTTAGCCGATAAAATATGTATCATGGAAAGCAATCAACTGAAATAAATATGCAAAGTGCTTTTTCCGGAAGAACCAGAAACTGCTGATAATATTTTCAATTATTGATGTGCGAAGTAAGTCAATAATAAAGTAAAATGGATGAATTCATCATCAGGGTTTTGATGCTTTTAGTAACAACTCTAAATTATACTAGTTTCAATTGATGTGAATTCTGATGTAATTGAGTTACAAAATATTGAATATAATAATTGGTCATTTCCTCTTGCAAAAATTGTTACTGAATTCATTTTGAAAACAAAGTCACAATAGTCCCAGGTAGTATGGCAGGTGGTTAGAATGTGAAATATAGGAGTAAAGCCTTGCAGATGCTGGAAATCCGAAATAAAATTAGAAGATGCTGAAGTCACTCATCCACTCCAGCAGCAACTGTGGAAGAGCATTTTTCTAGTCAGTGACCTTTCACAGATTAAAATGTAGAATTCATTGCCCCCACCTTTTCTGCTGTATCAATAGCAACAGGTATTGAAATATTTAGGAAGAAAGCAGGAGGGCAGGGTTCTGTCATGTGCCTCTTATCAGGAATGCTAATGTGGACCCAAATGTGAAATGACCTGTTACTTTCCCATAACAGTAGCAGTTGGCCATGGACTCGCCATCCTGCAAGCAAATGGGAACCAACACAACTAGCCCAGTGCCAGCAGGAAGGTGCAGAAGTTCAGAGGCAACTGTGGGCTATGGTGCCAACTTTCTTAAAACCCCTTTGCACCAGAAAAACTTCACAGAGAATATCCCCTGTCACAGCATTTACCATGCTGCCTCTATATTCTTCCTATCTTCCTTGCAACTGTAAAATTTCCATTGAAATAAATAGCTCACTGCACCTGTGGCAAATCTAATCTCGTGTAGGAGCTATGAACGATTCCTCAATAAAGATGCTGGGAATCTCAGAGTCATCAAAAAACGTGCTGGATAAACTCAGATGGTCGAGCAGCATCTGTGGAGGGAATGAAATTGTCGACATTTTGGGTCAGAGCCTTACATCAGGACTGAGAGGAGAGGGAAGGTAACCAGTATAAAGAGGAGAGGGGGGAGGGGTGAGACAGGAGCCAGTGGGTGATTGATGGACCGAGGAAGGGTGAAGGATGATGGGTAGATTGAGCCAATAGGGGAGGGGGAGGGAGAAGGGTGGAGTTGGGAGATGGAGGCAGGTGGATGATAGATGGAGACAGACCAAAAAAAAAGGAGGCAGGTGGAGCCAGTTGGGGGGAGGGAAGGGTGAGGATGGAGACAGCTGGGAGGGTGTTAAGCAGTAACACAAAGGCAAACAGTGCTGGAATAATTCTGCCATTCTATATTCTAATCTGTGCTCTGATGTTGACCAGAAACATACTCTTCACAGTTGCTGCCTGATCAGATGAGTATCTCCAGCACCTTTATTTCACTGGCCAGAATCTGTCAGTATTTCTGAGTTCATGGCATCTGGCTCTGCATATGCACTGAAATCCCTAACTTTCCTGTACTTATGTGGAGTGTAAATGCAAGAAATTTCCTTGAAACTGCTCTCATTTACCAGTAGTATTTGGCTTAGTAATGCAGGAGAATGACTACTATTGTATCGGACAGTAGACTGCCAATTGAATATTTCATTTTGCTTAGATGCAAAAGAGAGATGAGAGGAAAAGCAGATTAGCCAGGCACCACCAGAGGAGATGCATATAACATCGTCATTTCCTATCCCGTAAGATATATAATGAAAATGTAGTTTCCAAGACCTTTGCAAGGAAGTTGCAAATTTTGAAAGAAAGACTTCTGCGCCACCACATCCGGAAGTGATTATATAACCAATAAAGTACAGGGGCTCCTCAGGTTATGAATGACCTGACTTACAGAAATTTGACTTTACGTAAATTCCCCCAAATGTTTTTTAAAGTATTTTTCAAGATAGTAATAATAATCCAATGTTTTCTGGTATTCATTAATGACTGGGTACAGTATATATTTTTCATTAGTTTACATATGAGTGGTATTAGGATGAATATTCAATGAAATTAAAGAATTATATCAAGTGTATGTAGTGATATGAAACGAGTTACTATAGAAAACAGACGTTTCTGACATACGGAGAAATCGGCTTATGAACAGCTCTCAGGAACAGAACCCTTACATAACCCAGGAGCTGTCTGTATCATTAACCAAGATCATTGGTATAATCTGCAAATGTGGCAACTAATTTGAACACAGCAGACTCCCATAAACAGCTAGATGAGATAGCAATATGGAGTAAGGGATAAGTATTGGCATGGACACTGGGGATAAATCCCTGAATTTCTATGAAATAAAGAATGGGCAGGGCCTCTGTTTAGTATCTCACCTGAAAGATGGCACATCCGAGAGGGCAGCACTCTATCAGTGCTGTACAGGAGGATCAGACAAGAAGTATCAGAAAACCTCTGCTCTCTGCTGAGATAAAGTTGCAAATAGATTACATAGCAAGCACACAGACTGTGGTAGAAAAAATGATAACATCTTTGTGCCACTGATTCCGAGAGACATTTACAGGTCAAACAATTTACTGTGCATTACTTTATAAAACCAGTCATCAGCACATCATTTGCCAATGGTAATTTGGTTTATGCAATATTATGAAACACCCAGACAGATAATAGGGAACTCCTGGATTCTCTAAAATTGTGGTTCCTATTGGATCTTTTAACATGATTCTTGGAAACAATAGATGGCTAGGAGACAAACTAATTCAATGCAGTGTCTTTGATGACTAAAGCAGTATTATTTGAAAATCCCATCCCATCAAAGACCCACTTTCTCCTACTAATTTTTTATGGTGTGAGCTAGCCATTAAATCCCATTCCTGAACTCTCCACATCAGCACAACAGTTGTCCTTGATTGAAGTGGACCAAATCCACTTTCATAAAATCCTCCAGTGACTTATTGTAATTGTTTCCAAAGATTATTTACATTATTTGTTTTTGTCAGCCCTTCTGATCATACAAGCTTTGCTTGTTCTGTTACTTCTTTTATGTGTCTCTCCAGATGCTTAGAATCTGAGATGTGTACTGATGCCACAAAAGACCGTGAGCCTCTGTGATTGGAAAAGGCTCTTCTCTCAAAGCAGCCACATTCTGGCTGGGACACAGAGAAAACTGACTCTTTGTCATGGGATCTCTGCATGTCATTTCCACAATGACTGTTAACGAGATGATCCCCAAAGGTGTATATCACTTTCTCTGAAGCAAGGACTGGAAATGCCTTATGTGCCAGATTCCTTCCAATTAGCCAGCACTGCTGCACATGATGGTTTATACTGCAGTATTTGTATCCTTGTGTTCTCATAATGCATAACAGCTGCATTCAGAGATATTAAATGTTTCTCATTTCCTTTCTGTTGCACCAGCCATCAAAACCTACTTACCCATTTAACAGCATGCAAGGCTTTAAGTATATGGAAGTTACCCATTTCCTTCACTTTTCACTCCTTTACCTCTTGTCAATTGTATTTAGGTTCCTGGTGAGAGAATTGACATAAATGACCTGCTGGAATTAATGAAATTAGCTGATTATAAGAGGGCCAGCCATGCCAGGGATAATAACACATGGGCCACCATGTTGGAGTCATAGGGAATTCAGGGCCTGCAATTGCAGCTGCTTTCTGTTGTTTACTTTAGTATTTGCAGTTGTGCTGCATCACTTCAGAGATGCTAAACACATCTATTGCATTAATAATTTATGTTGTGCTGATCAGTCCTTTTTTCTGAATCACTTTGTACTCTGAAGTAGTAAATTTGTTAGATGGGCTGCGAGAGTTTAATTATCATTCTGGTCATGTGTAGAAGTTCATCTTTGTCACTGACAATTCCTGAGGACCATTTTATGATTTAACCTGATTTGGTCTTTCTCTCGAAAAATATTGAACAGTTTTGGTTCTCTTTTTAGGCAGGCCACTAGTTCATTCAATGACAATTGTGGAATTATTTGGAAGATCAAATGATATGATGGCATTTGAAATCATATTATTCAACTTGCACTGTAAAAATGCAGGAAAAATGCCATTGGTTGCAAAGTGCTGAATAGGAATGTTAGTCTGACACACTCAGGGAATTTCTGTTTTGGCCTCAGAAGATGCTTTAGTTGTAGAGAAGGATGTGGTCCTTGGGTTGTGAACTCATACAAATGTTTTGCACCTTTATTATCATTTTCACTCATGTACTTCTTTCAGGGAACATAGAAAAATGGAAGCAAGAGTCAGCCATTTGGCCCTTTGAGCCTGCTCTACCATTCTATATTATCATGGCTGACCCATTGTCTCAAACCATATTCCTGCTCTCTGCACATTCATCTTAATGCCTTTTGTGTCCTGTTCATTTTCTAAAATCCCCTAAAATATTTTTTCAGCCAAAGTCTATGGCATTTTACCATTGCCACATTTTACCACATTCAAGAAATACTATGATGTTCAACTCTCACGAATAAGACAAATAGGGACTGTTAATGTTCCGCTGCTCTGCAATGAATTGTGCGTGACCTCTGGCACCTAGTGTCTCACACAATCATGTGCTTTGGAGGTAAGTGTTGGACAGCTGAGCATTTGAAACCTGCAGTTATTGAAAGCTTAAAATGTTATTCTTAACACTGACATCATTTTTATCAACAGTTTTTTTGAGGATGAGGCACAGGATCTCCCCTGATAGATTGATCATGTATCTGAAAGAGTGATTTGTTAGAAATAGGAGAGCATTTGGAAGTAAACCTCATTTATTTTAGGCCTCTCTTGAAGCACCCATTGAAACCCACTTGTTCATTAAATCAAAACCTGGAGCACATTCCCACATTCCTTACACCAGGCATGAGCCGGGCTTCAAGGAACTTGATTTGCTTTGGTAGTTAATTTGAATATGGATGCTTGGGAGAACTCACCCATTGATTCCAGTAGAAGTAGAAGTATGATCACTGCATTACCTCAGAAGCACAGAGGTTTACAGCGGAGGAGGAGAAAATTTAGCAGATCACGTTTGTGCCAAGTCTTGCTGGAAAAATCCATAACTAGCTCCATTGCCCCACTGTCTGATGGGTTGACCCTCATTTTCGATTAATGGATTTTCTTTCACCCACTATCGGAGTTACCTCTCAATAAAAGCAGATATTGATGATGAAATTCATCAATGAAATTGAAGAAAAAGACCTCAGACGTGGCACAAAGCTCAGTCCATTGGGCGGCAGTGATGCTTGCCCTCCTGTGTATTTCTGAGATCTGGACTATTCACAGCAGGCACCTAAGGCTCTGGAAAAATACCACCAATGCTGTGTTCGCAAAATCTTCCAAGTTTACTGGAAGGATCAGTGATCTAACATCAATATCCTCCCCCAGGCCAACATTCTCAGCACTGAGGCCCCAGTTACATTCAGATGGCTCAGTTGGGCAGGCTCTATCATTCTCATGCCCAATACCAAACTCTTGAAACAGGCATTTTATTTTGAACTCCATCATGGAAAGTGATGACTAGACAGACGGAACAAAAGATTGTGGAATGTACTCAAAGCCTCCTTAAAAAATTGCAATATCCCCATTATATCTTGGGGCCCATAACTGTTCAGAGTGGAGGACAAGCATTCAGAATGATATTGAGGCCATGCATCAGGAGCATACAGAAACCCTGCCTAAGTTACACAGTGAGCACACTATATTGCCTGGTCCATCGTAATGCTATTACAGCACCAGCAACCCAGGTTCAATTCTGGCTGCTGTCTGTAAGGAGTTTGTACGTTCTCCCTGTGTCTGCGTGGATTTCCTCCGGGTGCTCCGGTTTCCTCCCACATTCCAAAGACGTACAGGTTAGGAAGTTATGGGCATGCTATGTTGGCGCCCGAAGCATGACGACACTTGCGGGCTGCCCCCAGAACACTCTACGCAAAAGATGCATTTCGCTGTGGTGTTTTGATGTACGTGTGACTAATAAAGATATCTGTGGAAGAGTCTGGGTTCCCACATTGGCCTCATCAGTCACCCCAGAGCTCACGAAACAAGAGCAGAAGCAAATCATCCTTGATCCTAAGAGACTGCCCAAGAATAATAATAATAATCTGTGGCATAACAGCTCATGGTCCAACAACATGAGGGGCATAGATAGGGTGATTGGGCACAGTCTTTTTACCAGGGTTGTGGAATCAAGAACTAGAGGGCATAGGTTTAAGGTGAGAGGGGAGAGATTTAATAGGAACCTGAGGGGCAACTGAGCAGCCAGAGGAAGTGGATGAGGCCTGTACATTAACAACATTTAAGAGGTACTTGGACAGGTACATGGATAGGAAAAGTTTTGAGGGATATGAGCAAAATGCAGGCAAATGGGACTAGCTCAGATGGGAATCTAGGTCGGCATGGACCAGTTTGGCTGAAGGGCCCATTCCCATGCTGTATGACAATTTACGTAGAACAGCATCCCAGAAACCTGTAGCTAGAAAGTCGTCCTTTTGCTTCATCGGGCATTTTCTGGAAATCTATTTCTCATTACAATATTAACTTTGCATTGTTTTATATTATTTTTGCAATGCTTATTGAATAAGAACAACAGGGAAAAAAAAGCCTTGCAATCCATAAATGTGTTGATTCCAACTGAGCATGACCAGCATGGATTCTGCTCAAAATATTTCATCTCCTGAGGAAAATGACTAATAATCAAGAACACTGTTCTGGGCCTTCACTTAGCAACGGCAGGCATGGATCTGAGTCAGAAAGTCAAGGATTTATAATGTATTGTGGAGGCTGAGGACATATTTTTGGCTGAATATTTAGTGTAGCATTGTAGCAAATGCTGGCCTAGATCTCAATGATATGCTTTTTCAACATTTTTAATTGTAATTGGACTTCTGGTGTGAAATGCAATAACTTCCTTTCTGGATCATTTTGCTTCATCCCAGAACACCAACCAGGCACTTATGCAGCACTTGAGGGCTACTTGAACTAAGTTGTCCCAGAAGCAACCAGCATGAGGCACTCCATTGATAATCATCTCCAATAAAATGACCACTGTGAGGTAAGGCCTTTATTCTCCCTGTGGATTCTTCATCACACCACACTCAAAATCCCCCTAACAAAGCACAGCCTCTGATCCAACTTTTCCAAGCCCAAATCATGATTTCCATCTTCCCAACCTAAACCACAGAAGAGGCCAGCTTGGGACAATAGTTGCTAGATGTCCTAACATCTTGAACCTGGGCTTGGTTCTGACTCTCAGGAGGCATATTTTTGGTCATGCACCTTGATTTGCTAGCAGGGGACCAGTGTTTAAAATGGTCATTAATACCACACTGCAACACCTAACTGGTGCTCTCTTTTGGCTGCACTGGAATCCCTAGGCTACTGTCTTTTTAATTAGACCTTCATCTGGCTGTCCTCTCAGAGAAGGCAAATCGTACCATGGCATTCTTTGAACAGGGCAGTTCTCCTGGTCTCACAGCCAACACTCATCAACGGAATGAAATCTGATTAGCTGATTACACCATTGTTATATGTGATGCTTGCTGTAGACATAATTGTAATTGTGTTTTCCTAAAAAAGGAAACTACCCAAATGCTGTCTATGTCTTGCTTTGTGCATGCACAAATTGCTTCATCTGCTGAGGAGTTGCAAATGAAGTCGCTGAACATTGTGCATGAAAGGAAGGTCATTGATAAAGCAGCTGAAGATGGTTGGACATTCAACAGTATTGTGTAGTCCTGGGGCTGGGACAATTGACCTCCAACAACTTAGTGCGAAGTACGACTCCAGCATTGGAATGATAAAACCACATCCATAGACTTCAGTTTTATCGGGTTTCCATTGTGCCATACTCAGTCAAATACTGTCTTGATTTCACACTCACCTCATGCCTGTAATTCAACTCGTTGGTCCACGTTTGGATCAAGGCAGTGATGAAATCCAGAACAGAGTGGTCCTGACAAATTAAAAACTAGTTCTGAGTGAGCAGGTTATTAGTGAGTAAATGCCACTCGATAGTGCTGCAGATATTGGCTTATTATTGTCACATGTACCGGGGTACATTGAAAAACATTGTTTTGCATGCCATCACAGAGATCATTTCATCACATCGATGCATTGAGGTAGTACAAGGGAACACAATAACAGAATGCAGAATAAAGTGTTACAGTTACAGAGACTGCAGTGCAGGCAGACTATAAGGTGCAAGGCCATATCGAGGCAGATTGTAAGGTCAAGAGTCCATTTTTACTGTACTGGGGACTGTTCAATAGTCTTATAACAGTGGGATAGAAGCAGTCCTTGAGCCTGGTATTACGTGCTTTCAGGCTTTTGTATCTTCTGCCTGATGAGAAAGGGGAGAAGAAAGAATGTCTGGGGTGGGTGGGGTTTTTGATTATGTTGGCTGCTTTACTGAGGCAGCGAGAAGTGTAGACAGAATCCATGGAGGGGGGGCTGATTTCTGTGACGTGCTGAGCTATGTCCACAACTCTGAAGTTTCTTATGGCCTCGGGCAGAGCAGTTGCCATACCAAACAGTGATGCATCTTGATAGGAAGTGTTCTATAGTGCATCAATAAAAGTTGATGAGGGTCAGATGGGACATGCCAAATTTCTTTTGCCTCCTGAGAAAGTAGAGGCACTTGTGTGCTTTCTTGGCCATGGTGTCTGTGTGGTTAGACCAGGACATGCTATTGGTGATGTTCACTCCCAGGAACTTGAAGCTCTCAACCCTCTTGACCTCAGCACCAGTGATGTAAACAGGAGAGTGTGCACCGCCCCCTTCCCTGAAGTCAATAACCAGCTCTTTTGTTTTGCTGACATTGAGGGAAAGGTTGTTGTCATGACACCATGTCACTAAGCTCTCTTTCTCCTTCCTGTACTCTGACTCATTGTTATTTGAGACTTGGCTCACTACAGTGGTGTCATCTGCAAACTTGTAGATGGAGTTAGAGCAGAATTTGGCCACACAGTTGTGAGTGTATAGGGAGTAAAGTAGGGGACTGAGGACGCAGCCTTGTGGGGCACCAGTGTTGAGGATCAAAGGATCCGTGTTGATGATGATATTGTTCATCACCTTGCTGATGATTGATAGTAGACTGATTGGGAGGCAGTAGCCAGATTGGGTTTACCCTGCCTTCTGTGAATGGCTTGGGTAGATACATGGCTGGTTCTGGAACACAGTTCTTAAGCATTACAGCTGGCATGTTGTCTGGTCCCTTGGCCATTGCTGTACCTCGTGCTCTTAGCTGTTTACTGGTATCACATAGAATGAATCAACTTGGCTGGAGACTGGCTTCTGTGATGGTGGAAATCTCAGGAGGAGCCAAGATGGATCAGCTATTCAGCAGTGTTAGCTGCACATAGTTGCAAATCCTCATCTTTAGCATTCACTTGCTGGGTCCTGCCCTGTGGAGAATGAGAGATTCTTGGAGCCTCTTCCTCCCACTAATTGTGTTACTGTCCGTCACTATTCATGGCTAGATGTGGTGGGATGGCAGAACCTTAATCTTATCCATTGATTGTGAAATTACAGGTGTTCCATTCAATGCACACTGTTTTTGCTTATGTAGCCCACCTATGCTTCTGCTTCACCTATCATTTTTAGATATGCCTGGGATGGTGTTCCAGTAAGTCTTTCTTCACTCCTCATTGAACCAGGATTGATCCCTTGGCTTGATTGTAATGGTAGACTTGGAGATATGCTGGGCCATGGTTTTATAGGTTGTGATGGAGTACATTTCTGCTGTTGCGGATGGTCCACAATACCTCATTGATGCCCATTTTCGAGCTTCCAGATGGAACAACTGTAGTGCCACACAATACAATGCATGGTGTCCTTGGTAGGAAGTCAGGACTTCGCATCCACAAGTGCAGTGGTCACATCTGTCAGTGCTGTTATGGAAGGGTACAGTTGCCACAGGTAGATTGGTGAAGACAAGGATGAGGTCAGGTAGGTTTATTCCTTCTGTTGGTTCACTCACTGCCTGTGACAAACCTATTCCTGCAGTTACATCCTCCGGAGCTCAACCCAGCATAGTGAGTGGTGGTGCTATCAAGGCACTTTTAGTGATGGACATTGAAATCTCTCACCCAAAGTACCCTGTGTGCCCTTGCTACTTCCAATGCTTCTTCCAAGTGATGTTCAATATGGAGGAGAACTGATTCATTAACTGAGGGAGGCCGATTGGTGATAATCACAAGGTGGTTTTATTGCCCTTGGTTGACCTGATGCCATGAGACTTTATGAGGTCTGGAGCCAATGTTGAGTACACCCAGGGCTACTCCCTCACCTGCTGTCACATCTGGTTTGGTACAGGATGTACCCAGGGATTGTGATAGAGGAGTCGAGCACATTATCTGTAAATAATGATTCTGTGTGTATGTCTGTATTAGATTGTTGCTGGTCTATGGAACAGTTCTCCCACTTTAGACTCCAGTCCTTAGATGTTCGTGAGGAAGACCTTGCAAGTTCATTGGACTGGGAGAGACTTTGCCATATCTGAATTCAGTGCTTAGGTTAATGAAGGTGATTCATCAGTTGTTTTCTTTTCCTGTTTGAATGTAACAGAGAAGTACGACTGAATGGCTTATAAGGCAACATAAGGGCTTTTTAAGAGTCAACAACATACAGTGGGTCTAGACTCACACATAGACCAGACAGGATAAGGTTGGCACATTGTGATTTTTCTCCTGAAAGACACAAATGAGCTTTTACAGCAGTCAGGTATCATCATTACCAAGACTGGAATTTTACCAATTTTCAGATTATTAACTGAATTTAAACTGCATAGCTGCCATGGTATGCTTTGAACTTGGGTCTATGGATAGTTAGTCCAGGCGTCTGGAATACCAGTCCTGTAAAAAACAATGTACATCGCATCACTAGGTCCAGCTCTGCTACTTCCATTGTGCGTTAACTCATGCCTTCAGCATAATGGCATCCATTGTGAGAAAGATGTGCATGTTGTTAGATGTTGTTATCAGAACTAATCTGGCACCTAAAGCTCATTAGAAGCACAGGCTATAGCGGCAAATATAGAGGCCCACAAAAATCTGTCATTTTTTATATCTATTCTGGAAAGTGAAGTAGATTACTTCAATTAAAACTTCTTTATGTGGAAGGAACTTGAAATGGATGTTCTGTCTTTGAAAAATTCTTTAAAAGGAAACTGTAAAGCATCTGTCTAGTGGGATTCAGATGTGGGACTTGCTGTTCTACACTGACAAAAAAAATTACATGGTGTAGCGGTTGCTACCGCGGAATAAAACAAGACTCTACTTGGAGGATTGCCAAACAGAACTGGTTTATTTTCCCGCCTTGCGCGGGCCCTTTAAGGGAGAATGTTCCCGCCCAAAACAACCGGCAATGACGTAAGTCCTACGTCATCAGGACTTTCCCGCGCGCGGGTTCTCCCCGTCGCTCGGAAAGACGAGGCCCGCCGCCATCTTGGGCCTCGTCGCTCCGACGCCGCGCGACCTGACTGCCGAGCCGGTTCGCCCGACTAGACGGTGAGTCGCCACACAACCCCCCCCAGAACCGGCGAGACAGTCCCCAAGGTCCATGGGCTGCGCCAGCTGCCGCTTAGGGGGGCGGCCTCTGCGTCGCGGCGTGGCAACCTCGACAGGCTGTTGCAGATCCAAATGGGCCGGTTTGAGGCGGTCCGCCGTGAAAACCTGTTCCCTGCCTCCAATGTCCAAAATAAAAGTGGATCCGTTATTCCGTATGACTCGGAACGGTCCCTCATATGGTTGTTGCAATGGCGCCCGAGGTGTGCCCCTGCGAACGAAAACAAACTTACAGTCCTGTAGTTCCTTGGGCTGGCAGGATGGGGCTTGACCGTGCCGTGAGGTGGGAATCGGGGCCAAGGCGCCAAGCTTCTCGCGCAGTCTTTGTAGGACTGCTGGGGGTTGTTCCCCTTGGTCCCGAAGGGCAGGTATGAAATCCCCGGGGACAACTAGTGGCGCCCCGTATACAAGCTCAGCTGACGAAGTGCGGAGGTCTTCTTTGGGGGCAGTGCGTATGCCGAGCAGGACCCAAGGCAGCTCGTCAACCCAGTTAGGACCCTTCAGGCGAGCCATCAAGGCCGATTTCAGATGGCGGTGAAAACGTTCCACCAACCCGTTTGATTGAGGATGGTAGGCCGTGGTGGTGTGCAGCTGCGTCCCGAGCAGGTTCGCTAATGCAGCCCAGAGACTGGAAGTGAATTGGGTGCCTCTGTCTGAAGTGATGTGGGCCGGAACGCCAAAACGTGAGACCCAAGTTGTGAGCAGCGCCCGGGCGCAGGAATCAGTTGTGATGTCAGTCAGGGGGGTTGCCTCAGGCCACCTCGTGAACCGGTCCACGATGGTAAGGAGGTACCGGGCTCCTCTTGAAACCGGCAGAGGGCTCACGAGGTCAACGTGTATATGGTCGAACCTCCTACGGGTAGGCTCGAACTGCTGTGGTGGGACCTTGGTGTGTCGCTGGATTTTTGACGTCTGGCAGTGCGGACAAGTCCTGGCCCACTCACTGACCTGTTTGCGCAAGCCATGCCAGACAAACTTGCTGGCGACCAGTCGGACAGTAGATCTGATGGACGGGTGCGCCAACCCATGTACCGAGTCAAAAACGCGTCTCCGCCAGGCTGCAGGGACTATAGGGCGGGGCTGACCAGTCGCAACGTTGCAAAGTAGGGTCCGCTGACCTGGACCAACCAAGAAATCTCGGAGCTGCAGACCCGAGACTGCGGTTCTGTAGCTGGGCAGTTCGTCATCGGCTTGCTGTGCGTCAGCTAGGGCCGTGTAGTCGACACCCAAGGATAGGTTGTGGATGGTTGATCTGGAAAGTGCATCAGCAACGACATTATCCTTTCCGGAGACATGTTGAATGTCAGTTGTGAACTCGGAAATGTAGGATAAATGTCTCTGCTGACGAGCTGACCAGGGATCGGAGACTTTGGAGAAGGCAAAGGACAGAGGCTTATGATCGGTGAAAGCGGTGAAAGGCCTTCCTTCTAGAAAGTATCGGAAATGCCGGACCGCCAGATACAGCACTGGAAGTTCCCGATCAAAAGCGCTGTACTTCAGTTCGGGCGGTCTAAAGTGCTTGCTGAAAAATGCCAAGGGTTGCCAGCGGCCTTCGAGTAGCTGTTCCAGTACCCCACCTACCGCGGTGTTGGACGCGTCTACCGTGAGGGCAGTCGGGACGTCAGTCCTGGGGTGTACCAGCATCGTGGCATCTGCCAGGGCGTCTTTGGCCTTAACGAAAGCAGCCGCAGCCTCGTCAGTCCAGATGATGTCCTTGCCCTTACCAGCCAGCAGCGAGAACAGAGGGCGCATGATACGGGCTGCTGCAGGGATGAACCGATGCTAAAAGTTGACCATCCCAAGGAATTCCTGTAGGCCTTTGACTGTGTCGGGGCGGGCAAAATGGCGGATAGCATCCACCTTGGCGGGTAGGGGTGTTGCCCCGTCGCTGGTGATTTTGTGGCCGAGGAAATCGATAGAGTCAAGTCCGAATTGGCACTTGGACGGGTTGATCGTGAGGCCGAAATCGCAGAGGCGGGAATACAGCTGGCGGAGGTGGGAAAGGTGTTCCTGGCGGTTACAGCTGGCGATCAGTATGTCATCCAAGTAAATGAACATAAAGTCCAGGTCTCGGCCTACCGCGTCCATCAGCCGCTGGAAGGTCTGCGCGGCGTTCTTAAGGCCGAACGGCATCCGAAGGAATTCGAACAGGCCGAATGGGGTGATAATCGCAGTTTTGGGGACGTCATCCGGATGGACCGGGATTTGGTGGTATCCCCTAACGAGGTCCACTTTGGAAAAGATGCGGGCCCCGTGTAAGTTCGCTGCGAAGTCCTGGATGTGAGGGATGGGATAGCGGTCCGGGGTGGTGGCGTCATTCAGCCTGCGGTAGTCGCCGCAGGGCCTCCACCCTCCGGTGGCTTTGGGGACCATGTGCAGGGGGGAGACCCAGGGGCTGTCTGACCTGCGAACAATCCCCAGCTCCTCCATGTGACGGAACTCTTCCTTTGCCAGGCGGAGCTTGTCTGGAGGTAATCATCATGCACGGGCATGACGGGGTGGCCCTGTGGTAATGATGTGGTGTGGTACCCTGTGTATGGGCCTAGAATTTGTAAACGGTGCCAAAATCGATGGGAATTCGGCTAGGAACTTGGCGAAATCGTCGCCAGAAAGGGAAATGGAGTCCAGGCGCGGGGCTGGTGGGCTGATTTCTCCCAGGGGATAGGTCCGGAGAGTGCTAAAGTGGACTAACCGCTTCCTTCGCAGGTCGACTAACAGGTTGTGGGCCCGAAGGAAATCGGCTCCTAGGAGCGGTCGGGCGACAGTGGCAAGGGTAAAGGTCCAGGTAAAACGGCTGCCGCCAAAGTGTAATTGAAGCGTACGGGTGCCGAAAGACCGTATCGTTGTACCGTTGGCGGCATTGAGTAGAGGACCTGGTGGCCTGTCACGAGTGTTGCGGCCTGTCGGGGGCAAAATACTGACCTCCGCTCCAGTATCAACGAGGAAACGCTGTCCAGATTTCTTGTCCTGAACGAAGAGGAGGCTCTCCAGCTGCCGTAGCCATCAGCGGCGGCTGGCCCTGGCGTTTCCCTGAAACTTGCAGGGTGGGCGGCATCGACGGGCCTCCGCACCCCACCTCTGATGGTAGAAGCACAGCTGGTCACCCGTGTCGTCGTCTGTGTTCCTGGGGCGTGGCTGCACGGTTGCTGGGGCCGGGCGAGGCGGGCGTTGGGCTCGTGGCCTGGTGATTTGACTGACGGACGAACCGCTCTCGCGCTTGGCCCTCCACAGGACATCTGCCCGGGCGGCCACCTCACGGGGGTTGCTGAAGTCGGCGTCAGCTAACAACAAGTGGATGTCATCGGGGAGCTGTTCGAGGAAGGCCTGTTCGAACATCAGGCATGGCTTGTGTCCCTCGGCCAATGCCAGCATCTCATTCATTAGGGCGGATGGGGATCTGTCCCCCAGGCCATCCAGTTGAAGCAGGCGGGCGGCGCGCTCACGACGGGAGAGGCCGAAGGTCCGGATTAAAAGGTCTTTGAAAGCCGGGTACTTATCTTCCTCCGGAGGCGACTGGATGAAGTCTCCAACCTGGGCGGCTGTCTCCTGGTCCAGAGAGCTAACCACATGGTAGTACTTCGTGGAGTCGGGGGTGATCTGCCGAAGGTGGAATTGCGCTTCGGCCTGGTCAAACCAGACGCTGGGCCGAAGTGACCAAAAGGTGGGCAGCTTGAGGGCCACTGCGTTGGCTGCTGCGCTGTCGTCCATTTTGTGGGTCCAAAAGCCGTTTGGACCGTCGGGGTCACCAATGTAGCGGTTGCTACCGCGGAATAAAACAAGACTCTACTCGGAGGATTGCCAAACAGAACTGGTTTATTTTCCCGCCTTGCGTGGGCCCTTTAAGGGAGAATGTTCCCGCCCAAAACAACCGGCAATGACGTAAGTCCTACGTCATCAGGACTTTCCCGCACGCGGGTTCTCCCCGTCGCTCGGAAAGACGAGGCCCGCCGCCATCTTGGGCCTCGTCGCTCCGACGCCGCGCGACCCGACTGCCGAGCCGGTTCGCCCGACTAGATGGTGAGTCGCCACAATGGGATAAAAAAAGTATTTAAAACAACCAATAAGTTTTACCTTTTTAGCATTTCCAGTCGAAGTGCATCCAAGTTATCATTCTGGTAACAAAGCATCACATTTAAAGAGCTTTTAACCTACTAAAAGGTCACATTTGATAAAGCACAAGAGAACAACAGTACAAAATATATACACCTTTGTGAACTCTGACTTTCATAAAGTGTCATTGTTTTTTATAAGGAAGGAATGCGGCATGTGTCACCCTGGAGCATGTAGTGATTATAAATGGATGAAACTAAAATTGAAGGGCACAGTTTTATATGATGTGTGGCAGGAGCTGTCTGTGACAACTAGAATTCCTCTGTGGCCAACCGGATAATTATATACAGCAAGAAAGAAATCATTCACTAGTCTATCTGTACTCACATCTGGAAAAGCAAACAATGTGCCTTGGTTTTAAGAAATGTCCTCTCATGCTTCTTTAATTTGTAATTCACTAAAATTGCACAACAAAATAATGTTTATAGTGGTTACACTCAGTTTCCCTCCTAACTGACAGTGATGCAGCATTTATTTTGGTTCCTTCCTATGAGTGGCTTTAATCTGCAGGCAGAGCACATTTATCAAGATATTATCAAATCTTTGAGCAGCCAACAGAGCCTTTCATGATAACCTCTCTCCCTGAGTCAAGCCTTCTCACACGCATGCATAATGATTTCCTGTCAGTAATCCTTACAAATTAACTGTGAAGAGTTGTGCACAAGGTTGTAGAAGTTGTACAATACCTGTCCTCAGGTAAAAATGCACCATACAGCTTCTGTTGAATAAAGGAAGATTTAGGCATTTCCAGTTAAGACCTGAGCACAAAATCTAGGTTGACACTCCAGCGCTACACTGATGGAAGGACCATCTGTCAGATGAGACATTCAACCAGCATCCTGAGAGATGCCTCAGGTGGGCATAAACAATCTATTGGCATTATTTCTGAGAAGAGCAAGGGAGTTATCCCCGGTGTCCTGAAAATGTCACAACTCAGTTTACTTGGTCATATTGCATTGCTGTGCAAGAATTGTTTACTATTTATCTTACAGCAGAGATATAACTCCATAACTGCTTCATTGATTGTAAACAATCAGATGTTGCTTTGGAAGATTTATGATATGATGAAGGCTCACTGGCAGGTCTGCCTGATTCAGACACTGATCACAAACCATTGTTTCAGTGTCGATCTTGCCAGGAAAAGCAACCACTGGTGCCTATCATGTAATAGTGCACCATGTGGAAATATTTTACCTATCTAACACCGACACGAGTGACTAACCAACCAGCTGTATTTGTGTTAGTGACTTGGCAATGGCAATACAGGTGATCACTCTAACAGCTGGCCTGGTCCATTTATACCAATCAATTTCAACCAGATCCAACCAAGGCAACCAACCCAACCAATCAGCTTCTTTTGTTTGTGCGACCACAGTGTGGGAAAAGAGCTAAATGTCAACTTGAATGACATCTGTTGGAATCCTTTTGTGAATCCAGAGTATGTCAGACCGAAGACAAAAGATACTGCAGAGGCTGGAATCTGGAGCAACAAACAATCTGCTGGAGGAACTCATAGAACATAGAACATTGCAGCACAGTACAGGCCCTTCGGCTCACGATGTTGTACCAACATTTTATCCTGATCTAATATCTATCTAACCTTTCCCTCCAACATAGCCCTCCATTTCTCTATCATTCATGTGGCTATCTAAGAGTCTCTTAAATGTCCCTAATGTATCTGCCCCCACAACCTCTGTTGGTAGTGCATTCCACGCCCCCACCACTCTGTGTAAAAAAACTTACCTCTGACGTCCCCCTTTTTCCTTTCTCCAGTCACCTTAAAGTGATGCCCCCTTGTGTTAGCTATTTTCACCCTGGGAAAATGTCTCTGACTGTCTATTCGATCCTTGTCTCTTATTATCTTGTACACCTCTATCAAGTCACCTCTCATCCTCCTTCTCTCCAAAGAGCTAAGCCCTAGCTCACTCAACTCAGTGGGTCGAGCAGCATCTGAGGAAGGAAAAGAATTGTCGACATTTCGAGTTGAAACCCTGCATCAGATGCTGCACGACCTGCTGAGTTCCTCCAGTATATTGTTTGTGGCTTGCGTTAGAAAGACCTCAGTCCACCCACCCTCTTCAGAAAGGAAAGATAAGGAGATTCAGCCCACAAAACAAGTTCAAAACTGGGTGAGTGCACAGCCACAATCAGGACCATGGTGCACCAGTATGCTTTCCCACTGCATCCTCATGAAGAATATTGACCCAATGCTGAATACCATGTGTCTAAAACCAACCAACATCAATGACTTGTGTATCCTCACTGTTACAGTGCTGCTTTGGAAGATTTATGATATGTCTATATATGGAAAGCTGAGGAAGAGGCAGACAGAGGATGCAAGGCACCAAATGCATGAAGTTGTGCAGGAGGTCCATCAACATTACACCAGGTACCAGGGAGCTGTGGTAGGCACAACTTGGAGACCTTGGAGTTGGGGTCAGCATGGACATCAGGCCTATTGAGATGGAGGAGGTTGGGTTCATTGGAAGGTCCTAAGCTGCCTCTGCATGTAGATTGGTGGATTGACAGTGGATATGGCAAAATGGACATACACTGCCAGACCCAAGGCCTACACTGAGAGGCAGACTGTGCAATACATAGTGCTCTGCCCAATGCTCAAAGCTAGCACCATGCATGGTGCTAGATCTTATAAGGTTCTGAAGGTGAGTTTGATGGATGGATATGAACAAACAAGAAATGGCCCCAAGGCGTCATGAAAATTGCCTTATAAAATAGAGAAACTAACCTAGCTTCAAATATTCTGCTTCTGAAATTATCCTTTGCATTTTATCTTAAGACTGTTATTTTATTTAGCAAAATAACTGCAGTTTTTCCAGTCAAGAAGAGCTATTTGATACTTTTGTCAACACAGTAATAGAAGTTATTTTCTAAGTGCACAACAATTTGTTGCCTAGTGATAGTATGTCAAGCTGTCACAGGTGCTTTGGTGAAAATAACAAAGAACCATTTACAACAGAGAGGTATTTATCCTGGAAGCTGTAATTTATAAAAGAAAATGCATCGTAAATGTTTATTTTTTTCCATTTCATTTTTAAGTAGTCTATTATATTTTGGTTCTAACGTTGTTTTGCCAGGTTCATAAAGGACTGTTCCTCATTTTTGCTAATATTTATATAACTCTACAAAATTTGATTTTATCCAAATCTGGTTCAGCAATCAGTAAACATTCAGAAATTCACAACTCCAGAATTATATGTTCTGAACAATGGAGAGTATTACAAGACTACTTAAAGATAATATCCTTTTGCAGAATTTCTGAGATTCAAGATTCGTTGATTGTGATAAGAGAAGGTGGTACTGAGAAAAAGGAAAGTTTCCTAATGTTTCTAGCTATTATACCCAGTTTCAATATCAAGCAGCCCATGCGTCCGGCTGGTGTTGACCCTTCACACTACCAAAACACATGGACACATTAACATCTCACTCTTCTCATTTACTTGCTGTGAATCCTTGCTGTGTGCAATTACTTGTAAATCTGTGGGACATTCAGTGTGCATGCTAGGGTGCTACATAGAGGCAAGTTCTTTATGAACTATATTGACACAATAATGGTTAAGGGAGTTAAAGAAAATCCTCAGTCATAAGTAGGACCATTTATATAACGTGAATCTGACCTTCCACAGTTAAATCCCACACAAGCTTCAGAATACCAAGACATTTTGAAATGTTATTCTTAGAAACAATCTTTCTCCTCATTCATTGGCCTTGTGATAATGCACCATTTGGATGTGTTGCTTAATGACTGTCTGATTTCTGATGGGTTACCAGTTTTCATGGTGAGCAAATGGAGATTAGGGAGAGCACTGACAAGCTATTCTTCATATCATTAAAATTACTTACAAGCAATATTGTAGGGGAGAATTCTTTTAGTCAAATATTTTCCAAACTGTCACTTCCTCTCCTTTTTTTCTTTCTGAGGAATGATTCAATGAGCACCAGGCAATAATCTTCAGCAAATCACCTACTTGCACAGTAATTGTGTGGTATTTTTCATAAACTAAATAATTACAGTGGTTAGCAAAGACGAAGCAGATTCTCATTTGGCATCGACACACATGCATTACAGCAGGACAGATTGAATAAGACATCAGAAATGGGAATAGGTTTATTCTCTTCCTTAAGTGTAGTGGTTAGCGTAACACTATTACATTGCCAGTGCCCCGGGTTCAATTCTGGCCACTGTCTGTAAGGAGTTTGTACGTTCTCCCCATGTCTGCATGGCTTTCCTCCGGGTACTCTGATTTCTTCCATATTCCAAAAGACGTACAGGTTAGGAAGTTGTGGGCATACTATGTTGGCACTGGAAGCGTGGCGACACTTGCGGGCAGCCCCCAGAGCACTCTACCGAAAAGATGCATTTCACTGTGTGTTTCAATGTACATGTGATTAGTAAAGATATCTTATCTTATAATTGCTATTGCATGGTCTTGGATGGTTCAATTAACATGGGTCAGAGTTCAGAGATGAGGGATGAGGAGTTCGAGGTCCAAAGTTTATGAATATTTGTAATGAACATATAAACCCCCACTGAGACACCAGAAGTGTTTGAGACAAAATATTTCAATCCAAGGAACTTCTTTAATGCTGCAAAAAATAAAACATAGAATTTCTAGCATAGAAAACATAGCTCCATTTTCTTGTGAAAGAGTTTGTGGAGGATGCTGCCAGCCAGAAAAAATCTCTTAATCTTGCTGGTGTTCATTTGATAAATGCATCATGTTATTTTAAATTGAACAATAGGAACTAAAATTGCAGATGTGATGCATGATCCCAGCTGAGTTTTCTCTCAAAACTAGTGAAATTGTGTGTGCGTTTGTGTGTGTGTGTGCGTGTGCGTGCGTGCGTGCGTGTGTGTGGGCATACATGTATGTTACTCAAGGACAGTCATGGACTCATAGAATTATACAGCATGGAAACAGGTTGTTCAGCTCACTGAGTCCACGCTGACTATCAAACACCCACTTACACCAATCCTACACTAGTCACACTTTATTCTCCCCATATTCCTAACAACTCCCCCCAGATTTTACCATCCAGCTAAATGCTAGGGACAATTTACAGTGACTAATTAATCTATCAATCCGCAAATGTTTGGCATGTGGGAGGAAACCAGAGGACCTGGAGGAAACCAATGTCATCGCAGGAAGAACATGCAAACTGCACACACAGACAGCATGAGAGGTAGCTGGAGCTGTAAGGAGTAACTGTGCCACTGTACAGTCTTAATGTTGGGCTTATTCTCAGCAAGTACTGAATTTCCTCATTTTCCTTATGACATAGAAGGAGGCTATTCATCCCATTGAATCTACAAGGGCTCTCAGAGCTATCCCAAAAATCCCATTTTCCCACTATATCTTTATAATCTATTCTCTCTCACATGCCCATTCACTTCCCTCGATTCTCCTTCCACCAGAAACACTAGGAGTAATTTACCTGATCTCCCCCATCCCCCCATAATAACCACAAGACATATGGGAAACCAGTACATCCCTGTCTCCTTCCTCCCGGTCCTGAACAGAGCTGTCACAAAATATAAGGTTCCATGAGTCCACAAGTTTGGAGGAGAAGTAAAGAAATGGATAAGGAATTGTTAGTGTTGCTCGGATGACCTATGTGTTAACATTGTTTTTATCCATTTTTTTCCAGTTAAGTGGAATTTGGCACTTTTCCTTCTGTACCATCACAGCTATGACATTTAGCTTCAGTAGAATTCCATGAGAGCTTGGGAGAAGAGGTTAGCATTCTTTTACTCATTTAGCTCTCCTTTGATGAAACATCCTTACAGTGAATAGGTTTATCCTGGATTTTGGTCTTTGTTCTCTAAATCTCATGAATGCTTCACATTCAGAGTGTTCTTTAGTGGTTTACTTCTACATAATTATCGTAAGAAAATTCAAATCAATATATGTATGAAATAAAGGTGAAACCGATTTTGATATTCTTGAAGAGCTCTTATCTTGGCATAAGCTTTTCATAATTCTGAGACATTTTTTGAGTTAGTTGGACTTCAGTGCTACTTCTTACGAATGTACAACACAAATAGTCTTACAAAGCAGTTGAAAGAAAAGTTGAACAGGCAAGAATAGAGAACAAAATCAAAGCAACATTTATGAGAAGGGCTGGAAGACCAGTGAATTGTTTGATTGGATGGAGCGGGAAGTTATGGAAATATGAAGTGGAGAGAGTGGGAATGAGGAATAGGCAGTGCGAGATACCAGAGTTCTGGCTGGAGATGATCCTATGAGGAGAGATGGATGAGGTCATTCAGGGAATTGGAAGGCAAGGATACAAATCTTCACATCAATTTGCTGTAACAGAGTGATTTAATGATGTTGATAGAGTTGCCCGGAGGAAACTGATTCCATCAACAGTCATTCACTGCTGAGATCCCAATCCAAAAATAATATAAGATAAGATCTTTATTAGTCACATGTACATCGAAACACACAGTGAAATACATCTTTTGTGTAGTGATTTTTTTTGGGGGGCAGCCCGCAAGTGTCGCCACGCTTCCAGCACCAACATAGCATGCCCATAACTTCTTTGGAATGTGGGAGGAAACCAGAGCACCCGGAGGAAACCCACACAGACACATACTTAACAGCTCATGGTGTGAAAGTGATAAACGCTGTAGGTGGTGCAATAGGATAAGAAATAACAATACAAGTAATCCAGCTGACTTTAATAAAACAAAGGGGAGTCTGAAGTTTCCATTGGATATTCTTTATTCATCTGATGATAGTGTGAAGCTTGCTATATAATGGCCTGCAAGCCACAATCTTAACCACTGATTCCACAATAGACCCTAAATCAGTGCAGGCTGATGTCGAGCAAGGCTGCTTTATCACCCCAATCCTTCTCTCAATTTCTCATGCTACAATGCCACACCAGAAGTGGAGCTAGAGGAGAAATTGAAAACCAATCAACCTGTATTGCCTCTACCTCACAGCCAAGATCATCCAACTGCATTCTTCAAGCTACTTCAAGTAGTACACAGATGATGCTTGTGTATGTGCACATTAAGAGGCTGGGCTTCAAGTCATCATCGACTCGTTCACTAAAGCTTGTAAGAGAAAGCCTTGTGCTAGATATCCATAAAACAAAGGTCCTCTGCCAATCTTCCCCTGCTGTGCAACTCCTCACCCTGACCTTAAAATCCATAATGAGACCCTTGAAAATGTGGACCACATCCCATGCCTCAGTAGCCACCTCTCAACAAAGGCAGACATCAATAATAAAATTCATAATTTTCCACAGTTGCTAGCATAACCTTTAGCACTTGCAGATCAAGACACACTGAGTGATCCTTATCTGGGTTCAGTCCTGACCTCCAGTACTGTATGTGTGGAGTTTGCACCTTCTCCCTGTGACAACATTGGTTTCCTTGGGGTGCTCCGGTTTTCTCCCACAAGCCAAAGATTTGTTGATTGATAGGTTATTTAGCCACTGTAAATTGCCCCTGGTGTGCAGTAGGGTGGTAAAGTCTGGGGGCAGTTGTTGGGAATATGGAGAGAATAAAGTGGGATAGGTGTAGGATTAGTGTAAGTGGGTCTTTGATGGTCAGCATGGACTCGGTGACATTGGAATACTTAGAGCAGTTATTCCAAAGTAGTAGGGATGTACAGCCAATGCTGCCTCCTCAAAAATCTTCCAAATCCACTGGCAGGAAACACAGGTCAACATCAGCCAACGTTCCCAGCACTGAGGCCTTAACTGCACTTTCTCAGCTTTAATAGACAGGCTACAACTGACACCAGATCTCCAAACAGATGCTCTATTCTGAATTCTGTTATGACACAACATTACCAAGTGGACAGAAAAAAATGTTTCAAGGATGTTCTCAAAATATCCCCAATGAATTCCTGGCCCATGACCACTGAAAATGGAGAATGCATATTTGGGATGACATTGGAACCTTGAGTCCTTTCACTGGAAGAGCAGAGATGGTAGCGTAGCGGTTAGTGTAACGCTATTACAGCACCAGCAACCCAGGTTCAATTCCAGCCGCTGTCTGTAAGGAGTTTGTACGTTCTCCCCGTGTCTGCGTGGGTTTCCTCCGGGTGCTCCGATTTCCTCCCATATTCCAAAGGCGTACAGGTTAGGAAGTTGTGGGCATGCTATGTTGGCGCCAGAAGTGTGGCAACACTTGCGGGCTGTCCCCAGAACACTACGCAAAAAAAGATGCATTTCACTGTGTGTTTCAATGTACATGTGACAAATAAAGATATCTTATCTTGTCAAATGGTGGAAGCATTTTGCCACCTCCAAAACTACTTGCTCAACCACCTATTAAGCACCTCATGCCTCACATGTGACCAAGTCTCCAGGTCCCATATTCACTTCATCAGCCACCTAAGAACCCATAAAACTGAAGCAGAAGCAAGACATCCTTGATCATGAGGGACTGTCTAAAAAGAAGAATAGTGCGAGGATATATTGCATGTGGTTGCAGCACTTGACAATTTGGATGTTTCAGAATTTTATGTAACCATGACCAAATCAAATAGGGATATTTTCTATCTATTTTAAATAAATGGGCATTAGAATGGAAGAAAATCCTTGGGTGTTGTTTATAGATAGTAATATTAATATCTAATATGATAGTTTTATGAATCAATTTTAGTAGAAAGAGTTTATTCCTTATTTCTATATATCTGTGGCATGCTGTGTTATGTAAAGTCCTGTCTCATTAGATTCAACTCCAAACGGCACTGGTGAAGCACCTGAGGCAAAATGTGAATATAATCATTGAGCATCTGGCTTCAGACCTGTCTCTTGATGAGTAATTTCTAGTGACTGTGTTTAATGTATCAATTTAGCTATAAATTGGTGAGTGCAGGTCACATTGTTCTTTTTCCAGAGAGCATTCTGTTCTCCCTCAAAAGGATCCTGCTTTAACCAACCTTAAGGCTAACTTAGACTATACATTTATAGGGAGTTAGACTGGCTGTGTAGCATGGGTTCATGGATGTCCTGCCAAATTTAACAGCATTTAAGATCTGTAACTCGATTTCTCAGGAATAGCTAGTCAGGTTCAAAGGCTTGCTGGCAGATTATTTAGAAAGCCTGTGGCATCAAACCACACTTAGGAAGTGGAGAGTTAGAGGGGGATATAATGTATTGGTGATGGATAGATGTCAGTGGAGTTGGGGGGGTGGGAATGTGATGACAGGCAGAATGATTAGGACCTGGAAACATCGGTTGATCACGAGGGCCGAAATTCAGTGTTGTACAACTGCAGAGAGAGGATAGTAGCAGGATGGTAATCATGGAGAGGTTACCAGGCTTACAAGTTTGAGCTGTCTCCCCTCTTGTTCCACAAGCAGAGCCCAAACGCCTTCATCTGACATCCACAGAGATTCCTGTGCAATATGTCTGAACCAGAGTTAAACTCTAAAACATAAAGTGGGTGACTAATGAGAGTTCCCAACTGCCTACAGCTGCCAATCCGCTCAGCCACACCTTCACCTCCACCTTTGATACCCAGTATTCACTCTAATCCTGGTCATTCTTCCTACTATTCCCCTTGGAAGTGGGTAGCTGAAATCATTACAACTGCACAGATCTTTGGTGAAACCACATCTGGAATATTGCCTGTAGTTTTGGTCTTTGTAACTTAGTAACTATAAACTTGTCTTGAAATCAGTGCAGCATAGATTTCCTATATCGATTCCTGAGATCAGGGAGTTGCCTCATGAGAAGCATCAATCTATACTCAAAGGAGTTTAGAAAAATGAGTGGTAAACATTGAAACATATAAGATTCTAAGAGTGTTTGACAGAATAAATGAGGGGTTGTTTCCTTTGCCTGGAGAGGTATCATCTCAGGTGAACCACTTACTACTGAGAGACAATCAGCAATTGTGAATCTTCAAGACTGAGGTTATAGAATTTTGGCACCAAAGGAATCAAAGGACAAAAAGATTAGATGGGATAGTGGAATTAAGTTAAAGGATCAGCTGTGATTGTACTGAATGGCATTCAAGCCTTAAGAAGCTGTAAGGTCTATTCTTGCTTTTAAATTGTATAGTTTTATACTCTTTGGTTCATCTCTACTCAATGATATCAAGGGATGCAGACTTGAAAGTTTCTGATGGACAGCTTGCTTCAGCCATTCATAATTAGATTTGGTTAAACCTCTGTCAGATCATGTACTCCATTCAAACCTACTCACTGTTCCAGGATATTTATAAACTCTTTTCCTCTCTCTGACCTCCCACCTCCACAACAGGGAGCTCATGTACTTCTGTTCCACTAAAACTGACACCATCCAGTTAGCTGAACCAACCTCTTTCCTGCCTATTCTCTCCCCCCCACCCCCAATTCCAAACCATGCATTAATTAACAATCTTTCATCTCCTAGATTTGGCCTCAATTTTCTTCTCCAATCTTCATTAACGCCTTCCTTACTGTTCATTTTGCACACATTTGTATAGGATTTCCATGTTTGAATCCCATAATCAGGTTTCTGCCCCCCAAAAGTGATGAAATGGCATTTACCAAATTCACAAATGACTGCATGACTGCAATATGCCAAACATCCTTTACAACACATCTGTGACAGTTGACTGCACAATCTTCCAAAGGCGTTCCTCTCCATTATCTATATGGTTGGGAATGACAGTGCCTGGTTCCATTCTTATCTCTTCTTTAAAAACACATCTGGAGACGTCAAGGATATATCCCCAAACCACTCCTTTTTATACCATTAGCAACATCATCTGAAAGCTATCATATTCCACAGATGCATTAACCACAAGCAGTTCTACCTTACTGGCAACCTTTTCAGCTTTCCTCTGTCTCTCATTTGGCATGCTGCTTCCAGTGAAGGATGAGCAAAAATTTTCGTCAATTGAACAATGGGAAGATTGAAGTCATTGGCTCCAATCCCCCGTTCATCAAGTATCCCTTTCCTTGGCCACCATAAGACCATAAGACATAGGAGCAGAATTAGGCCATTCAGCCCTTCACATCTGTTGTGCTATTCGATCATAGCTGATTTAATATTTCCTTTCATCCCCATTCTCCTGCCTTCTCCCTATAACCTTTGACACCCTTACTAATCAAGAACCTATCAACCTCCACTTTAAATATACCAATGACTTAGCCTCCACAGCCGTCTGTGGCAATGAATTCCATAGATTCACCACCCTCTGGCTAAAGAAATTCCTCCTCATCTCTTTTCAAAAGGGACATCATCTTATTCTGAGGCTGTGCCTTCTGGTTCTAGACTCTCCCACTACTGGAAACATCCTCTCCACGTCCACTCTATCCAGGCCTTTCAATATTCAGTAGGTTTCAGTGAGATCCCCCTCATCCTTCTAAACTCCAGTGAGTACAGGCCTAGAGTCATCAAACGCTCCTCATACATTAATCCTTTCATCCCCGGGATCATTCTCTGGACCGTCTCATTTAGAAAATAATCTACGCCTTTATGTCTTCTACCGAAGGGCATGATCATACACTTCCCTACACTGTATTCCATCTATTGGTATTGGTTTATTATTGTCACTTGTACCAAGGTACAGTGAAAAACTTGTCTGCCACTTCTTTGATGCCAACACATCCTTCCTTAGATATGGAGCCCAAAACTGCTCACAATACTCCAAATGTGGTCTGACCAACGCCTTATAAAGCCTCAACATTACATCCTTGCTTTTATATTCTAGTCCTCTCGAAATGAATGCCAACATTGCGTTTGCCTTCCTTACTACTGACTCAACCTGCAAGTTAACCTTTAGGGAATCCTGCACTAGGACTCCCAAGTCCCTTTGCACTTCCGATTTCTGAATTCGCTCCCCGTTTAGAAAATAGTCTATGCCTTTATTTCTTCTACTGAAGTGCATGACCATACACTTCCCTACACTGTATTCCATCTGCCACTTCTTTGCCCGTTCTCCCAACCTGTCCAAGTCCTTCTGCAGACTCCCTGCTTCCTGAACACTACCTGCCCCTCCACCTTTCTTTATATCATCCGCAAACTTGGTCGCAAGGCCATCAATTTTGGACCCAATACCGACTCCCAGCAGGGAACACCACTGGTCACCGTCTGACTGTTTGTAATCTTGGTAATTTGGTTGACTCTGAAATCAACTTCCAAACACATATCCACTCTATCACAATAAGCACTTTTCCAAATGCAGGCTTCAGCAAACCTACTGTCGAAACTCTGAACCAGGCTTTTATCTTCCTACAACCATTATTTCTTGAGCTCATTCAAAACTATGCCGACTGATGACAACCCATTCTCCCATTTTGTTCACAGGCCAGTACTGGCTCCAAGTCCAGCATCTTCTTGATTTTGACATTCTCTTTGTTATTTTGTCATCCCTCCATTGATTTGTCCCTTCTAAGTTCTGAATCATTTGCTATCCCTGTCCTGGTCCACTTCTCACCTCTTACATACACATAACTTTTATTGGTTGCCATATCTTCTGTGCCTAGGCCCTAAGCCTTGGAATATTTCTTCTACACTATTTCACCTGCCTCTGTTGTACCTTAAAACCTGCCTTTCTAGCCTAATTTTAGATCATCTGTCAAATATCTCCTTACGTAGCTTGTTTGGTAACTTCCCATTGGGATGCCTTACTATGTTAAAGGTACTATAATCAAGCTAGTTGTTGTTCATGGGCTGATTTCTCAGTTTTGAAATTTAACCTTTGCTCTGCCTTTCCTGGGTATTGAAATTGCCTGCTACGTGTTTTCTTTCTTGTTCCAATATTCTTGTAGCACAACTTTGTAAAGCTGATTAAAAGCTAAGAAAAACATTGTTTGAACAAAGACATTAATAGAAGAATAGAAAGCATTGAATCTGCTCAAAAGCATTGAGATAAAGAAAATGTAGTTCTTTATAGTGAGGCATTAGGGCTTGATATCTGTGTGAGAATTGACAGGTAAAAAAGTATTGACCTTTCTGCATATCCCACAACATCATTTCACTTGCAGTAGTCTAGACGTGCAGTACTCGGGAGCCAATGGCTAATGCAACACACACATATAATGAACCTGTATTCCCTAAGTGCATGTTCAAATTCAATTATATTAAACTGCTGATGCAGACTCTACCTTGAGAAATTGTGTGAAGTTAGATAAACCATTCAACTCAGAATTGGCAACGGTTTTGAATGCTGTTCTCCATGAGATAAAAGGAAAACATTTAACATTTTTTACCATTGTTTCTGTCAGTGAATTACGCTGTTGCTCTTTCTATTTGTATTCTGTAATGTCAGTGAATACTAACCAGTGATACCAGTGACAGTGAATACTGTCAATGCTTAATCATATGTGTACTCCGTGTAAAATTTAGTGGGATAGAAATTTTATTGCACCTAGTGTTAGATATGAATTTGCACCCAAACTGAAGGACCCGAACCAACTGTTGTGATTTTACAATTCATCCAGTTGAAGAAAATACAAATCATGCTGTTTTTCCAAAGTTAAGCCCTGAGCAGTAGAGATGAAGAAGCAACATTGAAAACCTGCTGAAGATACTGTGGAGTAAGCAGAGTTCCCCTTCTCTACCCTGCTTCACAATAACATGCCACTTCTTAAAATTTTCCTTTTATTGCCAGCCACCACTGAAGATGCCACCGGCTACTGAGATACCTGGGATGGTACAGGCCTGACCTCGTATCCTAATATCCCTGATTCTCGGCAGAGGCCTGAAACAGCCCCTCATATACATATACAAATGGCCCAGCATTGAACGCTTGAAAGGTAGCCTGACCAAATATTGACCCTGAACTGCTGCCCAATGTACACATGCAAGACGGGAGTGGTAAGGTCCAACATCTACCCAGCTGCAAACATAAGTATCTTGGAAACAGATTTATGTTCTAATCACAGTGGCATTTCAGCTGTGTGTATTAAGACCAAGGAAATGACACTCTGGGGTACATGGAAGCTTCAACATCAAGGCATATCATGACCTGAGCCTAAAAAACACATCCATTCCATTGTACTGAAAGAATCAATAAGCTATTTCAGTAAATGTCAGGATAGGATAGGTTTCTGTACTAGTATGCTATTAACTTTAATTATCACCATTTGCAGTATTTTTGCAACTGATTGATGGACAGATATCTGTTTATCTTTACCTCTGAACATTTGGATTTGGATCATGGATGATATATCTGAAAAATTTTAACTTTTGGAACTTCAGATTGATA
Organism: Pristis pectinata; assembly: GCF_009764475.1. Lineage (NCBI taxonomy): Eukaryota > Metazoa > Chordata > Chondrichthyes > Rhinopristiformes > Pristidae > Pristis > Pristis pectinata. The sequence continues at coordinate 34,559,910 of NC_067405.1, read as the reverse complement.
GTCGTTTAAAAAGATAAATCTCTGGTTAAAATAAAACTAATATTTTCAAATATAAGCACAAAGCTGGAACTTTTTCTATTAAGTCTTATGATGAAACTATCAAGGTCAGACTTCCCTTCTTTAAGTTGTCCCATAAGAACCAACTTTTTAGCCCAGGTTTGAACACCTGTCAATCTCCTTATATGGTATAATGTCATGTTTTCCTTAGAAACTTTCTTTTGGGATGTCTAAATATGTCAAAGGCATGAAGTTAATGCAAGTTGTTATTAATGTGCCAAGTTTCTCAGTTTTAAAATGTAATGTTTGCCCCTGGAGGGGGAGGGGTTTTAAAATTTCTCCCAATGTATTTTTTCATTCTCCAAAACCTTTGCAACAAAACTTTGTAAAGATAGTTAAAAGTGAGGAAGGGCATTGTTTGAAAAAGGTATTAGTAATAGAAAGCATTGAATACTTTACAAAGCATTGAGACACTAAAATGTGTGTCCTTTATCATGAAGCATTAGGACTGGTTGTGAGTGTAAGAATTGAAGACCTTGACAAGTTCAGGGGCATAAACCTTGTAAGTTTATTTCCCTCAATCTCACTTAATCTCCACTTGCAGTAGTCTAGGCATGTGGTATTCAGGAGCCAATGGGCAATGCAACAGACATAGTGAAGCCACGCACATTCAAGTTTAGCTGTGATGTCAGCTCTATCTTAAGAAATTGGGTGTTAAGTAAATCATTCCAATAAGAATAGATAACTGCTTCATTCTTTGATTAGACTGCTATTCTGCATAGGATAAAAACGCATTTAACAATTTAAACATTCTTTCTGTCAGAGTTAGATTGCAGGATTTTATCTTTGCATCCAGCAAAACCTGGAACCTGAGATTGCTAACAGTTTAAAACAAAAAAATTCCAGTTAACTTAAAACATATTTTTCAAAGAAAAAAATCATGAACTGTACTTTTGTTCTCTTTCCATGAATTGAAGAATACATCCAGAACAGATCTTGACATTGAATTGTTTATTTTTTTTCTATAGTATTTTCCTTATTTTTCTTGTTCTCCAATTTGTTTCACATTGCAGGTGCATATGACATCAGATGTTAATATTGTTTCAGATTGAATTGAGGACATTGGCAGGGTGTAACTCAAGGGCAGTAGTTTAATTTTTTTTTTAAAGGCCATGAGAACGCAACTGACAGCTAAAAGTACACGGTTATGTCTCCTGCATATTGAGCGGAGGAGCTTCAGCTGATTCATCTAGCAGCTGAATTAATAGTCCATACACATACTCAAAGATGGTTTTAAGACCAAACAAAATAACGTAATTATCCTGGCTTTGTTACAAAATAAATTTGTAAAACAGGTTTAATGCAGAAATGATGTGCAGTCTTTCCTTTCATATTCAAATAGAAGCTTTTTGTTTGAAAGCCTTGACCATCACATTTCATAATATATTTGATGTTTTTATTTTACTGGAATCACTTAGATTCCCAATTGATAAAATAAAATGAATTTAAACTGCTTAAATACCAGATTTTAATGCATGGAGTTATAATAGTTGGAGCCTTTAATATCAAGGTGTGATTATAGTATATATCTCTCTTACAAATTTTACTCCACTGATCATCTAATTTCCTAGGGACATTGATTCATTAAGTTTGTACAACTTTGTAAAGTTTCCATCATTCATCACAGAATACCTTTGCATTGACACATTATCTAACCAGTGTTACTTTGCACCTCTCATCCTGATCAGCAGTATATACTACGCATCCAAGAAGTTAAAAAACACCATCCTGACCCAGACCCCCGAAAAGTCTTCTTTGCTTTGTAAAAGCACTAGTAACATACAACAGCTTTATCCCCTGATTACTGCATACTGATTCACTGTGCAGCAGAATCAAAGCATGAAAGCTGCCACATTTTTGTAGTCATAATGCTGGAGTTCTATCTGAGTAAACTGCACAGCAAAATGGAGATTCTTGCTCAGTGAGGACTGCCGTATTCAGGTGTTGACTTCTGGTGATACCTAGAGCTGGGAGGAAAAGTCCTAGTTCATTGCAACAATTCAATACTACCATATTTCACGAATGAACAGGATTTGTCTGTTAAACATTAACAATGCCCTGGTGTATTACAGACCTGGAATCATAGAATCATAATGGTATGGAAGGAAGTACCAAGGGGTTCATGCTAGCCCTCTAAAAGCAGTCTGGCTTGAGTGTAATACTACCAAGTCTATCCGAGAGAGATGAGATAGTTCTGAGTTTGCATTGCCATGGACCTGACAGTACAGGAGAGCTGAATCAGGGCATGGTTAATTCACCATATCAACTCATTAATCCAATATTTTAACTGAAAAAGAATATTTGAAGAAAAAAAAATCTTGTTGCATTGTAACCTGATGTCATTTGGCTAGTTATGCTAAAAATTGTAAATTCAATTAGGTCTCAGCTGAGAATCAGTTTGAAGGCCTTTAACTAGATTTCAACCAATTCATCCATCAGCAGATTTTAATGAACGTTCACATAAAGTGCAATAGTCCAATTAAAATTAGACAACATTAGAGATGTCACGATTCAGTTGGTGATGCTGTGGTTTCTATGGGGATCAACATGTTTTAGTTCAGATGGAACTGATGAGAATCAAAACACACATTTATTTACTTTGTAAAGTGGATGTTGAAATGATACAAAGTCTGTCCAGATCAATGTTTTTGTTGGCCTTAGTCATATGATCAAATTTAAATTCGCCATCAATAAATTCGCCAATGACACCACTGTTGTTGGCAGAATCTCAGATGGCGATGAGGAGGCGTACAGGAGTGAGAGAGATCAGCTGGTTGAGTGGTGTTGCAACAACAACCTCACACTCAACGTCGGCAAGACTAAGGAACTGATTGTGGACTTCAGGAAGGGGAAGTTGGGAGAACATACACCAGTCCTCATTGAGGGGTCAGCGGTGGAAAGGGTGAGCAGCTTCAAGTTCCTGGGCTTCAACATCTCAGAGGATCTATCTTGGGCACAAAAAATTGATGCAATCATAAAGAAGGCATGCCAGTGGCTCTACTTGATTAGGAGTTTGAGGAGATTTGGTTTGTCACCAAGACTCTTGCAAATTTCTACAGATGTATGGTGGAGAGCATTCTGACTGGTTACATCACCATTGGTATGGAGGATCCAATGTGCAGGATTGAAAGTGGGTGCAAACGGTTGTAGACTCAAACAGCTCCATCATGGGCACAACCTTCCCCACCATTGAGGATATCCAAGAGTTGGTGCCTCGAGAAGTTGGCATCCACTATTAAGGACCTTACCACCCGGGACATGTCCTCTTCACGTTTCTACCATCAGGGAGGAGGTACAGGAGCCTGAAGACCCATATTCAATGTTTCAGGAACAGCTTCTTCCCCTCCACCATCATATTTCTGAACGGTCCATGAACACTACCTGGTTATTCCTCCTTTGCACTATTTATTTATTTTTGTAACTTATAGTAATTTTTAATGTCTTCATGTCTTGCACTGTACTGCTGCCACAAAACAACAAATTTCACGACATATGTCATTGATAATAAACCTGATTCTGATTTAGCTTGAGATAACTTCAATGCCAAAACATTATGCTGCAATATTTTCTCTTGTCTTTAGATCTTAATCTATTATATCATAGATAAAGACTACAGCACCATCTCTAATATTTCCATTTGTAGTAATTTGCCCACCAGCTTTTAAGTATATTTGCAAACACCAATGAACTGATCACTAAGACTTTATTGGCAAAAAGAGGTTTCCATTATCCAAGGTTCATTTCACCCAAGCAACATCATAGCTGCCTTAAAAGCAAGGAAACATGGCTTAGATTGCAGAAATGGGCATAGATTAACAGTAAGGACTGATGTGAGATTTTTCAAAATTCGAACTTAAGGAAGAGTTGTTTTTTTTAATTCTTAAACAGTCAAAAAGAGGTCAAATATAGATATAAAATATGTCAAGTTATGAAATATGCATATTCTGCTTTTAGAAATGGCAACAGTAATAACCAGAGTTCAATATTGTTCCATCTTCTTAAGTCCTTTGTCATAACTTGACCTGTGGAGTCATTGGAGCAACTGGATTGAGGAATGCTTCATGTCCTTAACTTAGCACATAACATTGTGTATTTGCATGTTGTCACAGCATGATCTTGAGTTATTGAACTTGTGGTTTTAACACAATTAAATAAATGGCCAAGAAAATCTTTTTTGGGCTGAATAATTGGGCAGAAGCAATTTGTATACGATTTTTACCATCAGGACATTTCTGCTGAGCACCTTATGTACTTCTTGAATTTTCCTGTTATCTGCCTGGCCAGTCCTGATGACCATGAGGGCCAGTGGCACCGCATTACCCAGCCAGTAGTTTTACACTCCTGGCACACTATGCAAAACGGGCTGGGATGTATAAATTAATGGATCACCAGGATGAGATGATGGGGAGAGGCACCACAGTGTATGGAGTGCTTGACTGGCATTTTTTGAAGCTGCAAAGCTATTTAGTTTTATGTTTATTGTTTGCCATTCCACCTGAAAGCACTGCATCGCAAAGGCAAATAGCAGACATAGAACTATCAACAGAATGTCTTTTATTAACTCTCAATTAACAGTACAGCAATGTTTCAAATCATCATGTATATTCAGTTCTTAAAAGTACATTTACACATATCTGAGGTTTTGGCTCAAGAGGCTTCAGTGAGAGGAGATGGAGGCTAAGGTAAGTTCCTTCCTTCCTTCCTTCCTTGCTTCCTTCCTTCATTCTTTCCTTCCTTCCTTCCTTTCTTTCTTTGATTTTTCCTTTAGTGCCAGGCTAGAGTAGTTAGAATGGCTCCAGGGTCAGTGGTGTGTTCATCTTGTGAGATGTGGGAGTTCTGGGAGACCTCCAGCCTCCCTGATAGTTATATCTGCATGAGGTGCATCCAGCTGCAGCTCCTTACAGACTGTGTTAGTGAACTTCAGCTCTTATGGGAGAATGAGGAGTTCATTGATAAGATCTACAGGGACACAGTCACTCCTAAGCTGCAGGAGGCAGGTAGCTGGGTAACTGTTAGGAGAAGGAAGGAGAATAGGCAGGTAGTGCAGAGTACCCCTGTGGCCATTCCCCTGAATAACGGGTATACTGCTTTGGATACTGTTTGGGAGGGATGACCTACCAGGGGAAAGCCATAGTGACCAGGTCTCTGGCACTGATCCTGGTTGTGTGGCGCAGAAGGGAAGGGGGGAGAAGAGGAGAGCTGTAGTGATAGGGGATTCCATAGTAAGGGGGCAGACAAGAGATTCTGTGGATGTGAAATAGACTCCCAGATGATATGTTGCCTCCCTGGTGCCAGGGTCAGGGATGTCTCAAATTGGGTCCACAGCATTCTGAAGGGGGAGGGTGAACAGCCAGAAATTGTGCTGCATATTGGTACCGATGATGTAGGTAGTAAAAGAGATGAGGTCCTGAAGAGGGTATATTGGGAGCTAGGTAGAAAGCTGAAAAGCAGGACCTCTAGGGTAGTAACCTCTGGATTGTTGCCTGTGCCACACGCCAGTGAGGGTAAGAATATGTTGATTTGGCAGATGAATGCGTGGCTGAGGAGTTGGTGCAGGGGGCAGGTTTCCAGATTTGTGGATCATTGGGATCTCTTCTGGGGAGTGTACGACCTGTATAAAAGGGACGGGTTACACCTGAACTGGAGGGGGACCAATATCCTTGCGGGAAGGTTTGCTAGAGCTGTTGGGGAGGGTTTAAACAAGTTTGGTGGGGTATGGGAACCCGAGTGATGGGTCAGGGGTTGGTGCATTTAGTGTACAAGTAGATGCAGCATGTAGAAGACTGAGGAAGGATAGGCAGTTGAAAGGGCAAAATTGCAGTCAGTTGGATGGGCTGAAGTGTCTACTTTAATGCGAGAAGTATCAGGAACAAGGGTGATGAACTTGGAGCATGGTAAGTACATGGAACTACGATGTGGTGGTCATTACAGAGACTTGGCTGTCGTAAGGGCAAGAATGGCTGCTGGATATTCCAGGGTTTAGACGTTTCAACAGGGACAGAGGTAAAAGAGACGAAGGAGTGGCTTTGCTGATCAGGGTCAGTATCACAGCTCTGGAAAGGGAGGACGTCCTGGAGGGATCAGCTACTGAGTCAGTGTGGGTGGAAGTCAGAAACCGGAAGGGAGCGATCACTCTAGTGGGAGTATTCTACAGACCCCTCAATAGCAGCAGAGACACTGAGGAACAGATCGGGAAGCAGATTTTGGAAAGGTGCAAAAATAACAGGGTTGTTATCATGGATGATTTCAACATCCCTAATATTAATTTGGCAACTCCTTAGTGCAAAATGTTTGGATGGGGCAGAGTTTGTTAGGAGTGTCCAGGAAGGATTCCTGACACAGTAGGTGGACAGGCCAACCAGAGGAGAGGCCATACTGCACCTGGTACTAGGCAATGTGCCTGATCAGGCTTCAGATCTCTTGGTAGGAGACCATTTTGGAGACAGTGACCATAACACCTTGACCTTACCATAGCCTTGGAGAGGGAGAGGAGCAGACGATATGGGCAAGTATTTAATTGGGGGAGGGGGAATTATGATGCTATTAAGCAGGAACTTGGGAGCGTAAACTGGGAACAGATGTTCTTGGGGAAGTGCACAAGGTTGCCACGCAGGTTGATAGGGTTGTTAAGGAGGCATATGGTGTGTTGGCCTTTATTAGTTGGGGTATTGAGTTCAAGAGCCACAAAGTAATGTTGCAGTTCTATTAAACTCTGGTTAGATCACACTTGGAGTATTGCGTTCAGTTCTGGTCACCTCATGTGGAAGCTTTAGAGAGGGTGCAGAGGAGATTTACCAGGATGCTGCCTGGATTAGAGAGCATGTCTTATGAGGATAGGTTGAGCGAGCTGGGGCTTTTCTCTTTGGAGAGAAGGAGGATGAGAGGTGACTTGATAGAGGTGCACAAGATGATAAGAGGCGTAGAGCAGGTGGGCAGTCAGACTTTTTCCCAGGGCAAAAATGATTAACACAAGGAGACATAATTTAGGGTGATTGGAGGAAGGTATGGGGGGGATGTCAGAGGTAAGTTTTTTGCACATAGAGTGGTGGGTGCATGGAACGCACTGCCGGCAGAGGTGGTGGAGTCAGATAGGCACGTGAATGATAGAAAAATGGAGGGCTATGTTGGAGGGAAGGGTCAGATACATCTTCGAGCAGGATAAGATGTTGGCACAACGTCATGGGCTGAAGGGCCTGTACTGTGCATGTTCTATGTTCTATATAGGCAGCATTCACAAGAAAAGCGTCAATTAAACATAAATTATACACAATTTTTACAAGAAAGAACACAATTAGAACAAAAAACACAAGGTCCATTTTGATGCAAAGTCAGTTAGTTACTTGCATTAATATATAATTATATTATGAATTCACCTTTTCTCTTGGTCTCTTTATTCACTGAATTCTTCACTAAGCTGCATTGTTACCTCTGAAGTGCTCGCTTCAGGCATTACCTACTCCAATGGATCACTTCGCTTGGAGGTCTTGTTATAATTGCCTTTGCAATTGTGAATACATTGTTTTACATTCTATTGACCAGCATCATCCTGTTACCTGTTTATCCAAACTTTTCACTTCATACAAAGGCTAATAACTTTTATCAATGACTACAGTAACTACAGCTATACGTTGTATTTGATACTTTACTGGATATCATGAACTCAGTCACAACAATCTCTACTTTTATTCTTCCTAAAGGGCTCCATTTTTGTTCCTCAACTTTCACAGTATCTTGCATCCTGACTTACACTCTGACATCCAGGAGCAGAACAGTGGGACAACTAGTAGAGCTACTGCCTCACAGCTTCGGCAACCCGTGTTCAATGCTGACCTCCGGAGTTGTCTGTGCAGGGTTTGCACGTTCTCCCTATGACTGCATAGGTTTCCTCTGGGTGCTCCAGTTTCCTCCCACATCCCAAAGATGTGTAGGTTGGTAGGTTCATTGGCCACTAAGTTGCCCCTAGTGTGTAGGTTAGTAGTAGAATCTGGGGGGCAGTTGATGAGAATATGTGGAGTATAAAATGGGATTAGTGTACGAATCATGTAAATGGAAGGTTTATGGCTGACATGGACTTAAGTGGGCCAAATGTCCTGTTTTCAGCTGTATGACTCTATAAATCTATGAATCTATGCTGTAGGTACTAGACCATTCTTCTTTCCTGTTGTCCCTTTGGAAGTTACAGTCATCTTCTCTGAGGTTCGCCAAGATCTCCAAAATCTCAGCTCTGCTAACAGTATTTTTTGTCTGATTTACCTCACTCTGGATACACTGTATTGGGATGATGTTGGTAAGTCCATTCTGTCTATGACATCTCACACATGATCTTCAAAACTTTTGAAATATCTTCACATTGCAACGTAATCTTCTGCTGAAGTATTGAACTCACTTTGCACCTATGACAGAACCCTTGTGCTGAGACCTTTGCTTCTCGTCTTTTGTACTGCTATTGTCCTGAAACTTCTACGAACTGATTTCCTTGTACATTCAAATAAACCAGTGACCCCCTTCTCTGAACAGCTTTTCTTCATGGTAAGCAAATAGTCCCATTGTTCTGGGATGGCCAAGATATTGTCCAAGAGATACGTTTCACTAGAGATATTCATAATGGACAATCTTTCACTCATCCCGCACTCAGAACATCCTTCTCTCACCTTGGTCTAATTGTCTGACTAGCTTATTACTTTGCTGGTCTGTTTCTCAACCTCTGATTACTTCCATTGGCGTTTCTGTAATTGCCAACTTCTTCCCCCGTATATGAAAATCAAAAGGACTGCAAATACTGGAAATTTTAAATAAAAACATAAAAATGTTTGAAAAACTCAGCAGGTCAGGCAGCGTCTGTGGAAAGAAAAACAGTCAATGTTTCAGTTCTGAGACCTTGCATCAGGAAGAAGGGTCTTTGACCTGAAACGTTAACTGTTTCTTATTTCAAAGATGGTGCCTGACTTGCTGAGTGTTTCCAGTGTTTTCTGTTTTTAATTCCCATATAACAGGCCTTGATGTTTAATTCTCGGCCTTTACTAGAATTTGAACATTTCAGTTCCTTCTGAGTGCTATTCATTTCTGGTTTAGGCACTGTATAGTAACATTAGCCCATTGTACTACCTCTTAAATCTCATTCATTCATGGCACATTTAATACTACTGAACAGGGATGACCATCTGGGCAAATGTGGTAGTTCATAGCTAAGCCAGTAGATGGGGTCTGGTACAGCATGGAAGCATTCTGCTTTAAGGGAAGATGTTGAAATATTAATTGCACCCTTTGGGATCTGATTACGAAAATAAATCATAGAAATCCCTACAACCAGGCTATCGGAAGGACTGTGGCATTATAAGATGACGACAAAAAACTAAAAACAAATGGATTTTAGCAGAAAAAATTAGACACGTGATATGAATAAATGGTACAATTTTCAGGTGATTGCCGACAGACCTAGTACATAAAGCTTCAAAAGTGACAGGACAAGTTGAGAAAGGTGTTAGAAAAGTATGAGAACATTGTCTTTATTAATAGAGAGAGAGTGCAAAAGCAAGGAAATCGTGCTAAACCATTGTTAAATATTTGTTCGTCATAAGCTGGAGTACTGTGTTCAATTCTGGGTGCCATACTTTAGGAAGGATCCTGAATCAATCAGGAAAGATTTATTAAAATCAATTTAAGAATAAGGGATTTCATTTGTTTGAAGAGTTTTTCACTTAAAGCAAAAAAATGTTAAGTTCTTTCTTGATTAGTCATGATTAGTTTTGACAGAATCATGATTAGTTTTGTCATTCTGTAATTGCACGATAAGTATGGAAATTCATTTCTTCTTCTTCTTATCTTGTGCTTTTAAATCCATATGTGAAATGTTTTTAGAAAATATGGATTCTCTCTCCTCCTGACACCAAGACATTCCACTCCCATTCCAAGGGTGTGCCCATTCTCTGCACTGCCATCATTTTTCTATACTTTTCCTGTTCTTCTGGCTGCTACTAAATACCTTTGCTCTTATTCTTATTCCCGTTCCAACCCCATATTTCATATTCCAACCTCTCCAGGTATGAGACAATCAGATTTACAGCACCTACTTCCTCATACAATCTTTAAACAAGCCAAACACTCAACTAAATGAAGTTAGATATACTGTAAATGGTGCAAGCAGTTTCTCTTATCTATGGAGCATGTGCTTGACCACTCACAGAATAAACTTAATTGTCTTTTAGTTTAATAATTAACAGGAAGCAGACACCTGTTGGAGCCTGTAAATGGGAAATCAAAATAACTTTCTCAATCAGCATATCATGGAGCAACAAATAGGGAAAAGGACTCGTGCAAAGGAAGGTAATGACAGGAAGTTAGAGGAATGGGAACTATCCCACCACCCCAACAACTATACCGTAGATTTGTGCCAGTAATATCTTTAGTGATTATGCACGGTAGCATAGTGGTTAGCACAATGCTTTACAGCGCCAGCGACCCGGGTTCAATTCCGGCCACTGTCAGTAAGGAGTTTGTACGTTCTCCCCGTGTCTGTGTGGGTTTCCTCCGGGTGCTCTGGTTTCCTCCCACATTCCAAAGATGTACGGGTTAGGAAGTTATGGGCATGCTACGTTGGCGCCGGAAGCGTGGCGACACTTGTGGGCTGCCCCCCCCCCCCCCCAAAATCACTATGCAAAAGATGTATTTTAAATTTTTAAATTTTATTTACAGCGTGGTAACAGGCCCTTCTGGCCCAACAAGTCCGCGCCGCCCATATTTTAAGCCCGAATTAACTTACCCGTACGTCTTTGGAATGTGGGAGGAAACCGGAGCTCCCGGAGGAAACCCACGCAGACACGGGAGAATGTACAAACTCCTTATGGACAGCGACGTGAATTGAACCCCGATCGCTGGCGTTGTATAGCGTCGTGCTAACCACTACACTACCGTGCCGCCACCTTGTGTGTTTCGATGTACATGTGACTAATAAAGATCTTATATATTCACATTCAGTTTGACAAAGCTTTGGTATTGTTTCTTAAAATTTGTTCTGTTTCTTATGTAGGTTCCCTGGCTTTGGGAAACAAGACAGTGTTGGTACAGCTATCCCTACCAGGTAATATCTGTTTTTAACATTTTATCAGATTTTCAGCATCTGCAATATTTTATTCTTTTTGTGTGAGGCAATGCAATATGTACCTTCCTCTGTATTGTTACATTGGCTCGTTGAGATGTGGTGTTGTAATAAGTAAGGTTTTCCACAGGTTTTCTGCATTATGTACAAACTATACTGTTTTTATTTAAACATAACAGTGCCTGGAAACTCATCCCTATAGTTAGTACTAAATGTGCCATATAGTGACAGTGTTATAGTCTGCTGCCAAAAACAGATCTACAAGCATCTGAGCTGAAGAATAGATGGAGGAAAGAGTGCAGGAGATAAAGACAAAGTTCTTGTATGCTTTTCTAACACCTCTCTCAACTTGTCCTGCCACTTTTGAAGATTTCTGCACGCTAGGTCTATCTGCAATCACATGAAAAGCTGATAACCATGACATGTGCGGATTTGTCAGCACTGTCAAGACCATATCTTGGATAAAAATTCAAGGACCTAGCCAGAGCCGAGCACAGAGGAAAGCTTACCATAGATAGAGAGGCAGATCAAAGATCTCCCAGGTCAAGACTCTATTTTTGATGCAAGTGTCCTTGATTCCATCCCACAGCACCTGACATGGTGCAATCTCAGTGCTTCCCCAGGCAAGTGGCAGGGAAGACTATGCAGTAGCTAAAAAAGGAAAACACGTGTGGAGCAGACAAAATTTCTGCTGACATACCAAAATATGAAGGAGATATACTTCTGGCATGAATTTGTGACCTTAGTTACCTCACCGGGGAACAGTGTAGTATAGCAGGGGATCTCAGAGGCCTTATTTGTGACTATCTTGAAGAAAGGAGACATGTCTGGTTACAATTATTGTGGAGGGTGCCCCAGGCAAAGTCATAGCAACAATGTTCCTCAACCAATTTCTCCTGGTGCCCAAGGAGTTAATTCCAAATTTGCAGCCCAGAGTTTGTCCATTAAGAGACAGTGAATATTAACCATTTGACAAATCCAAGAAAAATGTACAGAGTCACATAGGGCCTATTTCAACCTCAAATGTCTTTGAGTTCATTAATGGAGAGAGATAATGGAGAATCTTTGATTTTTGATCACCCGCAGAAACTCAAGATCCTAACCATATTTCATCACCTCCACTCCAGAATCAAGAGCACCTCATAGATTTACAACACACAGATAAAGGCAACAGCATCTCCCAAACCCATAACCATCATTATCACTGGGTCTAATTCCTAGAACCCCCTGTCCAACTATGTGAATACCTTCACCAGAAGGACCTCTGTTCAAGTATCTGCCTTACCACCACCTTCTCAAGTGGAATTTAGGGATAGGCAATGAATGCTGCCCTTGCCAGCAATGCCCATATTCCAAAAGTGAAATAAATTGAAGCAAAGTTATCATTTTCTCCTCCACTCAAGCATGCAAGATGATGTGCCTTATGTTAAACAGCTAGAGAATAAAAGTCCTCTACTAACCAACCCCTGCTGCACAACACTGCCCTGATAATCATGAGACTATAGAAACTGTGGATCATTTCCCATATTTTGGGGATCAAGTCCCACCAAACGTCAATGAGGTAATTCACTACCATGTCCGGTGTACCAGACATTACACAACAGACTGAGATAAAAGGGCACTTTGAGATTGAAACTTCAATTAAGTATCAAATTCACGGTCTACTGGGCAATGGTGGACTCTACCCTCCTGAATCCTTCAGGTATGTGGATAGCTCACAGTAAGCTTCTCAGTTGGAGGAATATCACTAATACTGTCTGCACAGAATCCTCCAAATCCATGCCAAGTTATGTGGGCCAGTGTCAACAACTTCTCCCAGGTCAACATCCTCAAGGCTCTGATCACGCTTAACCTGCTCTGATGGACAGGCCACATCACAGGCATGCCTGACACCAGAGTCCCAAAACAAGCAGGACATTTCCAGGTGGATCCAGAAAGCACTTCAAGGACATTCTCAAAGTCTTCTTGAAGAAAGGTAATATCTTCAATGTCTCTTGGGAATCCCTGGCCTATGACTACTTAAAATGGAAATGGAGCGTCGGAAAGTACCGAGGAAATCAAGTCCCTACAGTGGGAGCACAAGGAGACTAAGGGCAAGCAGCAGAGAAGCACAGAACCTTTCAAACTACCCATGCATCTGCTCCATCAACCACCATCTGCCCGACATGGGTTGGAGTTTAGAGATCCTCTCTAGGACTCTTCAGCTACCTCAGAACCCACAGGAGTAGCAGCAAGTCATCCTCCACCCCAGGGTCTGCCTTAGAGAAACAAGACTCTGCCTCCAAAATTCATTTTATTGATTTCAATGAAATATATTTCATTGGAAGGGTACAATGCAGTGACATTGACCAGGGATAACTTTCTAGGCAAGATGTTTAACAATGATAGGATTGAAAACCCTATTACTATAAATGTGCCTGTTATTGTTGTCATTAGGTAACTGAAACTCATTTCATTAGTGCCAATAGGCAATTAAGGATCAGGTTTCAGAATCAAGGAGCACACATTGAGACTCAGTTGCTGAGAAATACATTGGATAACTGCCTGGAGGTAAACTGGTATATTGCCTCAGTTTCATTAAGAGATTAGCAAAGAGGGAATTATAGTTGTAGAAGTAATATATGGCTGTGTTTAACATGAATGCCTAACCCTAACCCCCTCAAAAATTGTGAAATTGGCAAAAATCCAGTGTAAAATAGTGTTAGAGTGGTTTACACTCAGAATGGCGACCTGGACAAGTCACGATGGGGACAGGATCAATAACATGTAGTTCCTGAAACAGTGACAGAAAGACATCAGCTCTTAAAGGACACACTTCAACAGCACACACTATCTCTGTTATGGAAGAGAGAGAGGCTGCAGGAGAGGGAGAAAATGTTATAATTCTCTAACTGGGATAATGAGGTCTTATAACATGCCAGGAGGGATGTCTTGTGTGCTGGGGGAGAGGCTACAGACCTATAAGGGTCACATTCAAAAGAGCTTGGTGGGAGATGGCTGAAATGTGAATCCCTGCAACGGAGCAATGCTGCAAGAAATTTTGTGACCTTAACAAAGTATGTCATGGTGAGGTGCACACACTACAAACGATGTGTTACACAGACATACTCATCATATTATTAATATGCACATGGATACACTACAGAATACAAGAAAGTGACAATGACTAAGTATGGCCCATGAGCCAAATCCAGCCAACGAGCACCTTTCACTGTTCCCACTGTTCTGTTTGGAAGTAGCACAGATGGTTTTGCCTTGTCCTTAAGCATTGTGATTTTAATATTTTCTTCCATACTGATGTGCTTGGGAAGTGCAAACCAACTTCACCATGGGTTTAAATTATACATGTGTATAAAATGAAGCAGTGTCTGACAGCCATGTATTGTGAATGTGGATCACGTGGGCTGTTCAGTTTCTGACATAACTGTTTAACGTTATGGTCTCTGATGCCAAGGACAGGGTGTAATTCACCTTGGATTGTTCAGCACTTCAATATTTATGCAGGAAATCTGTTAAGCACAATTAATCCTACTTCTGTTTTATTTTAAAGCTATTTAAATAGTTGAAAAGAATTCCAAGTAAAAGGAAATCGAATTTTACAATTGTGCCAAGTTAGGTGGATAGATTGAAATCTTATTTTTGCAGAAATGAACATAAAAAGCCTTTGAGTATAATACGAAGGACACAATTTGCAGCAGCTTTACAAGGCCAAGCAGTGAATAAAAATTAATGGTTTTACAGGAGTGGATCAACAAACTAGGAAATAAACTCTCGCTGAGTCTTCACATCCCTTAACATGCAGAAGAAAGAACAAGCTTGGTCCTGGCCAGTTTTCTTGTGGTCAACATAGTTCAGAGACAGTCCCTCTGCAATGTTGGTTTTGTGAACAGTGCACAGAAGTCATGCCAGAAACTGCCCAGCAAAAGGACATCAATTAAATCATCAGTTTATTGCACAAAAGTACAGTGAGCCTTGAATTGTTGTTTTGGACAAGAGTTGAATTTTGTCTGATGCAACCTTGTTCTGAATGTATATATTGTCAGTGTTAATTTAACCTTGCCACTTACTTCCAGAGAAGAGTTGATGACGCCTTATGCAATGTGATCAAAGAAGTTACTTTGGAGAGCATACAGGGAATCTTAAAGTATTCTAAGTATATTTGGAATGCCCACATTGAAAATAATCCGCTGTATTTGTAATGTCAGTTGGATTGTTAACAGGATCAGATCTCCTTTATATCTGAAACGAGCAGCTTGCAGGTTTGATCACTGGTGGTCTGGAGGCCAGAATGTCCCATCTGCAATCATAAATGTGGGTGATAACACAATTCAAGCAGGAAGCATGAAGCTGTTTAATCTGCTGCTGTAGTTAATCACATAGTCTTACTATACCACAGTGATTCATGATGACATAGTATGCAATGATTTTTGAGCTGCATCAAGCAATGCTTAGGGGAGCAGAAAAAAAGAGCCTTTCTGGATCTCTCTTGCAGCCCTTGGCTGATTAATTTTTCATTTCTTGTGGACTTAATCGGATACTTGAAAATTGTTAGCACTCTGCCAACTGGAATAAACTAAAGCTGTAATAAATTAAAACGAAAGTTAAAACATGGCTAGCGATTGGAACAATTCCTTTTGTATCCCCTCATGTGTAGAGTGGAAATTGCAGCAACAGGACAGAAGATGCTGACTTTCCATTGGAATGAGAAATATACCTGGCTTAATTAATAAAATGTTTGTATTATTGCTGCGCATCAAATTGCATTTTGGGGAGATTATTTCAACATCAAAAGTTTTCCATAACTATCTTGTTCATAAGCACATTATAAGTCCTTACTGACTATCGTCATAATAATCTAACATCAAGTCCTTTATGGTCAGAGTAAATAAATACAAATAAATAAGAATATAATTATCCCACTTTTTTTTGAATGAGTTAATATCAAATTTGCCATTGGTGTGGTAACCTTGGGGTAAACAGTGAGAAAATGAAGAGAACAGACATTACTCCGATGCAAACTTATTTCAGTAGATTATTTAAATTATGGAATATGTTTATTGTGATTTGATAGCTGAAGTGTCATGGCAAGTTACTGATATTATACTAATATTTAGAAAGTGCAGCATAAAAGGCTGCCATCACAAGCACTTGGTGATTTAGTGAAAAGTTGTGATTATAAAATCTACAGAGCAATTATAATTGTTGTCATATTCACAATGAACCAGATTCAATAATCCATTAGAATATCTGCCATTCTTAAATTTAAGATAATTATATAATGTGAAACACAATGTTACCTAATCTTACTAAAAGGCCTTTAAAATTCAAAGACTGCTTCCCAGTAAGTACATGTATCAAAAATGAAAACTGAGAGTTTCACATGAGTACAACACTGGTCAGTAAAAATGAGTAGAGTGGGGATTTTATTTGATTTAAGTTAGAATGCATATTTAACAGACAATATAATCATAAGTACATAATCTGGTTAAGTAGAATGTATTATATCCTTACTTCATTTAGTTTGGTATCTCTATTTCATGCTACTCAAGATATTCAAGGTAAAAAAATAAGGTATACAATTCATTTAAGAGTTTAAAAAAAAGTATACAATTCATTTTGGAAAAAATCAGGCAAATTAAAAACAAATCTCCAAATAAGATCCATTTTAAAAGCTTTTTTAAAAAAAAACACAAGTTAAAAACTATTGCTAAAATGTCCATAGCAGTATATAATGATAAAAGAGATTTTAAAAATTCCATCAAAGCAAAGCTACCATATTTGGCTTTGAAAAAATGAGCAGGATTTTTCAGTCTCCAATTCCAATAAACTTTAGAGACAATATCTTAAACGTGTCTGGGGTATGTCCAACAATAAACAGAGCTCAAGCTGTTTTATTTATATCAATTTAATAATTTTTTGTAAGTTAGTTACAGGTGGAGATAGCAGCAGAAGGAGGTGGGATGAAACGTGTTTCATTAATCCAATAAGAGGGATGGGAATTAGAGGAAAGAAGGACCGTAAGGAATGAAGTTACAAGTAGAGCTGAAGTGAAAGTAATGAGAGTTAATGAGTTAGGATCTTTACTTTATTAGCTTTTGTGAAGTCATTAAACTTTTCTCTACATGCATCCAAGTCCTTGGGGCAATGTTTCCAGTATTCTGCCTTTTGCAACCAGTTGGGAGCAGGAAGGTAATGGGTAATGTAATGTAAGGGAAACCTGCAAATCACTGCAGCACACAATGGATTACTTTTTAAAATAGACACTGAATTAACATTTGCTTTTCAGGCCTCCCAACCAATTAGCTGTAACAGACAAAATGACAACTGCATGATGCATTTTCTACTCCCAAGATCTTACAGAGCATGTCAAATGTGCACTTTGAAGGAATTTAAAGTTAGGAAGTAAAGAAAGTGCCAGAGCGGAATCCAAAAACAAAAATGTGGCTCCTTTCATTGACACCATACTTGATGTGTTGCTGAGACCTGTGAATACTCAGAATAATATTTGTTCTTCTGTAACTGTTTGTGCAATTCCCACCAATCTCACTCTACCTTCACTATTGCTCCAGCATATCACTGCCCAAATCAACCTACTTTACAGGTACACCCTGTCCTCTCATCATCTGCTGATATATTCTTGGCTTATGAACCTCAGTATTTCAAGCCCACAAGAACTCTGCCAAAGGTCATTCCATATCTGTCAGAGGAGACATGGGTGATAATGGAGATCGAGGGGGAACTGCAAAACAATGGGTGCAGTGGCACCAAACTTGCACCTCCCCTTGCACATCACCCCTCTTGCAATCCTCCCACAATATCTTACTAGCAATGACCAGTGACCATAATGTTGCTGATCGTGAGGTACTGAACCGCTAAAGTCAAGATATCTATTAAAGGTGGTAGATGTCAAAGCTGTCAGGTGTTTGGAATATTTTTGATTTTCAGAAGCATACTAAAACCTCAAAAAATCAAATTAACAATCATAAAATATATAAATGATTAAGCATTAAAATTAATAAATCATCCAAAACACTTAAAATACTTTTAAACAATTAAGAACATTAGCACAATCCCAAATAATTTAAAAAAACTAATAATTTACCCTGTCCTAGCAGCTGGAAAATCTCTTTCCAAATGAATGGTCATCCTAACTGAGGAATCCAGTGAGCCTGTGCTCCAGCAGGGTGAAGCCAGGTCTTTGCCTGCATTGCTTGGCCACAAAGTTTAGAACATTCTCATTTGCATGGGAACCCTGAACTTGCTGGTGTCTGCAGTGGGTAAATGTTGGCAGTTAACTGTACAACAATGCATATATACCAATTTGTATTGCTGTGTAACAGATTGCATTGCTACCCAGACACTATATACTTAATGCTCTCCCTTTTTCAACAGCCTCTCCCCTCTGACCTTCACTACTATTACATCATGGAGCTGGCGTTTTACTGGTCTTTAATGTTCTCTCAGTTTACTGATATCAAAAGAAAGGTAAGAATATTGCACATGATAATAGTTTGAGCGAAATCCTCATCATACATGAATCCATGGTGCACACAAAACATTATTTTTACGGATGTTAAGAAAATCCCAATGAATAACAATTATAAGAAGTCATACTTTCGTTTATCCACGGTTTAATTGTATTTTTTTAAATTATCTTTCTATGCTTTGATTCCATTGTGACTAACGATTTCTCAATTGGGAAACATTTGACTATTAAGGTGATGAAGTAGAAAAGTTCAACTGTTATCACAGAGTTAACTTTGCTTATTGCACATAATCAAAGCTTTTTAAGGGCAATCTGGACCAAATCTTGGTTTTGCTCAAGGTGGGATACGTATGAAAACTGAATTCATTGCTCAAGGTCAAGCACTCACAGAATTCAGTTGATTTAACCTTCTTTAGACTGGCAACACAACCAACTAATATGGGAGCATAAACCCAATCTTCCACTTGATGTTAGCCAAGATGCAATCTGCTCTCAGTACCATCAGCTTGATCTAAACCCCTACACAGACTGCGATGTGTTTGGGTTCCAGAAGCCCTTAGCTATTGGCTATGAGGTTGTAATAAAGGTTGAGGAAATGAAGAATGAAAGTATCCTTGGTAAACTCAGAATATTATTCATTATTGATACAGGATTGTGCTTCATCTGGATTAGGCTATTATGTCCAGCAAATCATTTAGGAATTGAGTGTGATATCAAAGTGGTTAAACAAGATATGAGTGTCTTAGTTTGTCCAGGACGATTTTAAATTCTTCATAGCTTTCACAGCTGAATCATAAAAAAATTGATTATGCACAATTTAATTGTTTGAGGACTTTGGAAGTAATTATTATTTAAGATCATAAAAATAGAAAGTGCAGAAAATACTCAGCTGGTCAGGCAGTACCTATGGAAAGAAGTACAGTGTTAACATTTTAGGTCGGTGACCCTTCATCAATTACTAATAATTGTACATCCACTACTGTGTAGAAAAATATGTTGAGCACAAATAGCATTGTCCTTCAAGAAATTAGTAATACCTAAGAAAGATTGAAACATGACAGGCGGAGCTAAATTGAAATTTGCTGGTTACACAGTGTAGTTGTAAATGTGGCTCACTTGATAACAGCCTACAGTAAGAATACATTTTACAATGACAGATGTTATTCACTGACTTTATAATCACACTATTAATCTTCAACATATTACCATTTTAATATATTCAGCTGCATTACATCTCACATTTGCCACAC
The DNA here is from genome assembly GCF_009764475.1 of Pristis pectinata. Classification (NCBI taxonomy): domain Eukaryota; kingdom Metazoa; phylum Chordata; class Chondrichthyes; order Rhinopristiformes; family Pristidae; genus Pristis; species Pristis pectinata. The sequence continues at coordinate 34,540,022 of NC_067405.1, read as the reverse complement.
ATTGATCAAGACTGTTTGATTCAGATACAGTTATCAATGTTATTAATAACCTGAATAAATATAAAATTAGCAGTATTAGCTATCTCCTTCTCCTTCTTAAACATCCTAGTTTTTTAATAATTTGTCAGCTTTATCAAATTCTCTATAATTCACTGTCATAAGGACAAGGTTGTTCCCTTCAGTGTTCCTTGCAAACATGTCAAGTAATTGTGCATCTTTAATTTTCAGAAATTTATTGACTCAGTGGTACAGAGTTTGAAAAGTAGTTTGCCCAAGATGCAACAAATGTATTTATAGTACAAATGGTGCCAGATTAGAGCCAATATCTTTATTGAATAATTCCCTGCTGCAAGTACAAATCAAAAACAGCACTCCCATGTGATAATGCACATTATGTAAACTGAGTAGGCATTTTCATGCTGTTGGATGCTGAATTAATGTATAATTCTTATGCATTTCACACTTGAGTATTGTTGTTGATGACAGAGGAAAGAGACATTAGTAACTCTGCAATATATAAATCCTAATTGCTAAATTTCAGTGCTTTGGCATAAATTCCTCTGTTCCATTAAAGTGCTTGCTAGCAATCCAGTCTGCCTTATTCTGATTTTATTAATGCCTCCTAGAACATCTCTAGAACAGGTTGTTCTAAAATATTCACTACAAAACAACAACACTAATTTGCTATCATTATAAGTTTTCTGTCAGGCTGAGCCTTGGGGAAAGAAAACTTAATCTGAAGCAAGTGAGTGGTACATTTACAGTATATACTAATGCACTACCCAAGAACGTGCAGTCTGTGTCCATAATTACATCATGACAATTCCTAAACTTGCTGGGGGTATCAGAGCATGATGACAAAAAACATCAACACCTTCCTCACAGCAGGAAGGCAAATCGCAACTGAATACTCCCCAGTCACTAGTATAAGGAAGAGAGGCTGAATCCCAGAACAGCTTAACTGCTTGCTCCTCAGTTGAGAATGGTACATCAATTACTCTGTACCATCCTTTGCTACCTAAAAGCAGATACATTTTATATTGTTAGTCTTTCCTCTTCACCACAGGGTACAATCATGATTCAATATTTGACTTTGTACTCCTTCAGCTCTTTGCTACAGTCAATGCAGTTAACCATCAATTTGTCCTCCATGGTTTCTTCTTTGCCATCCACGTCTATAAAGCCTCCTCACTTTGTCCCCTTGTAATCTTTTTAACTGTAGATGTCAGTTCTCTGTGGTACACCCTTGTATTCTATCATTAGTTCCTTCTCTTCTTCATGCATATGATTCCGCTGGGTAATACCTCCTCATGGATGTTTACATACCAGTGACATCCAGCTATACCTATCTGGCATAGTCCTATATCAATGCATATTCACCATTAGTATGAATGCATATGACCAAGACATTTTAACAGTGCTCGGCCAGAGCTAGGCTTATGGCTCCTGTCAGGTCACTGATTATAGTTGTTGCAGATTCTTATTCAGGCTGAACGTGATTTGCTTTAAAAACCTTCTCAAAACTTAACTAATGATAGTGGCCATACGAATATCTTTTCATATTAAATGCATGCAATATATAAAGCAAAGCAATCTCACTAGAGCCAAAGTGCTCCCTGACTGCCACTTCAGTTACCTGCCCTGCCTCATTCCCTAAGAGAAGGTCCAGTATTGCACCGTCCCGAATAGAGCCCTCTATATATCAACTCATGAAACTTTCCTGGACGCATTTCACAAATTCCACCCCGTCCAAGCCCTTAACACTCTGGGTAGTCCAGTCAATACTGGAGAAATTAAAATCTCCCACTAATACAACCCTATTATTCTTACAACTGTGAACAATTTCTCTACACACCTGCTTCTCAAGTTCCCACTGACTATTGGGGGTCTATAATACAGCCCCACTAAAGTCACCTTCCCCTTCTTGTTTCTAAGTTCTATCCATATGGCCTCACTAGATGATCCCCCAAGAATGTCATCTCTAAGTACTGCTGTTATGTCCCCCTTTATTAAAAGGGCAACACCCTCTCCTCGCTTACCTGTACCACTGTCACGCCTGTAGCATCTGTATCCTGCAACATTGAGCTGCCAGTCCTGCTCTTCTCTCTGCCATGTTTCTGTTATGACTATAACATCCCAGACCTCAGAGTCAATCCACACTCTGATTTCGTCTGCCTTACCCGTTAAACCTTGTGCATTGAAATAAATACAGTTTAACTGGGTATTCCTTTCCCTGCCTTTTCTGTGACCCTGGCTACCCTGATTACAGAACTTGCTCTCTCTGGCTACTACTTTATCTCATGACTTGCTCCTGCCCAGAGTGCCACACCCCTGCCAATCTAGGTTAAACCCTCCCATCTAGCATTAGCAAATTTCCCTACATGGATATTGGTCCCTCTCTGGTTCAAATGCAACCCATCCCTCATGTACAGGTAGCCAGTACCCAAGAAGAGATCCTAATGGCCCAAGAACCTGAATCCCTGCCCGCTGCACCAGCTCCTCAGCCACAAATTCATATGGCCTATCCTTCTATTTCTGACCTCGCTAGCACTTGGCACCGGGAGTAATCCAGAGATCACTACCCTCATGATCCTGCTTCTTGACTTCTTACCTAATTCCCTATACTCGTTCTGCAGGACCTCATCCCTTGTTCTACCTATGTCATTTGTACCAACATGTACAACAACCTCCGCCTGTTCTCCTTTGGACGTCAAGGGGAAATAGCGCAATGGCTAGAGTCACACCTTACACAAAGAAAGATGGCTGTGGTTGTCGAAGGTTAATCATTCCAGCTCCAGTCCCACTGTGAGTGTTCTTCAAGGGATTGTCCTTGGCACAACCAACTTCAATTCTTCATCAATGACCTCCTTTCCTTCACAAGATCAGAACTGGGCATATGTCTTATGAGGATAGATTGAGTGAGTAGAGCTTTTCTCTTTGGAGAGAAGGAGGATGAGAGGTAACTTGGTGGAGGTGTACAAAATGATAAGAAGCATAGATCGATTGGACAGGACAACAATGGCTAACACGAGGGGACATAATTTTAAGGTGACTGGAGGAAGATATAAGGGGGACGTCAGGAGTAAGTTTTTTACACAGAGAGTGGTGGGTGCATGGAAAACACTGCCGGCAGAGGTTGTGGGGGCAGATACAGAGACTCTTAGATAGGCACATGAATGATAGAAAAATGGAGGGCTATGTGGGAGGGAAGGGTTAGATAGATATTAGAGCAGGATAAAATGTAAGCACAACATTGTGGGCCAAAGGGCCTGTACGGTGTTGTAATGTTCTATGTTCTATTTGCTGTTGATTTCACAATGTTCAACTCCATTCCCAACTTCTCAGCAAATGAAGCAGTTCATGCCAGTATACAACAAGACCAAGGGAACATTCAGACATGAGCCGAACATTTGCACCACAAGAGTGCCAGGCCATAACCATCTTCAACTAGAAACAATGTAATCACCCTACTCTTGAGGTTTAGTGGCATTACTCTCATCAGGTCCTCTAACATCAACATCTTGGAGGTCACCAGTGATCAGAATTTCAATTAGCAAGTCACACCATAGCTACAAGTGCAGTCAGAGTCTAATATCCTGCAGTGAGTGACCACTTCTTGACAACCCAGAGCCTTTCCCCCATGAAGAAGGTACAGGTCAAGTCTGTAACGGGAGCCTTTCTGTTTGCTTGAAAGAGTACAGAGTCAACAACACGCAAGAAGCTCAATATTATCCAACAGCCACCCTAAACATTCACGTCCTCTACAAAATGCACTGAAGGTACTCCAACAGCACCTCCCAAATTTGAGATCTCCACCACCAAGGACGACAAGTGCGGCAGGCAAATGGGAATTCCGCTGCCTACAGGTTTCCCCCAGGTTGCACACCATCTTGCCTTATAAATATATCACTGGTTCTTCATTGTCCCTGTGACTTAATCCTGGATCTCTTTATTGTAGGAATACCCTCACTGTAAGAACAACGGCAGATCAAGGCGGCAACTCACCAAAACACCAAGGGATATTAAAAGCTGGCCTTGCTACTGCCACCCAGATTCTGAAAATGAATTTATAAGAACTATCATTCCTTTAAATTTGTAAAGTGTTAGGACATCTAATACAACAAAACTATTATTTAAATGCAAATTCCTTCTTTCTCACTGAGTTTGAACATAGAGCTGCCTGCAAAGGTCAGAAATTGGGACACCTTAATAGATTACTCAATATGGATTTCAATAAGAAATGTAATGATTTGAAAGTTAAGTAAGGCTTTCTAATATGTGATTAATATTTTAGTATTTCATCCTGAAGTAAAAAATGGGGTAGAAATTTGTCTCCATCTTACGTGTCAAACAAGGAACATAGTAGTTTTACATTGCTTCTGCAATTTGGTTTAGCTGTTAAAGTAAATTTCAGAGGCAGAGTACAATGCACAGCAAGTACTATATTGCATATTTAGTATAGATGATCTTTCTACCCATTTCGTCCATGCTTTCTTGTTCATTTATCATTACTATAGAGTGAATGCTGGTATTAACCAGGAAATCAAACAGAATTTATTGCAATATCTGCCTGTGAATTACCAGAAGTAATTTTGGATGTGAATATACCAAGAACTGTAAAGACAGCAAGTCATGTCTAAAATAATTAAGTAAATCTAATTGGAATTGAAAGTATATCCAAAAGGAAATAACTTTATGTTTAATAATGTATGTGTGTGTGAGAGCAACATATGCACTCCCACTGTTTCAAAATTTACCACAACCTTGTCAGTTGCATGCTGCTCTTGAACATTTCTTCTGTTTTAATGTTACTGGTACATTGTACTGTAATTATTTCAGATCTTTCTTTCTCACTGTACGTTAGTACATAGTGCTATAGACCTAGCAATGTTTGTTCGTGTTTGACATAGCATTAATTCTTTCAACTTCAAAAACCAAAATGAATCAGTTATAGTCAAAGTGCTTGAATGTAATTCCATTAAAGTTATGTTTTAATCCTTAAGCCTTTATGAATAATGCCCCTAGAGAATTATCACACTAATATATTCATTCTTTCATCTTTCTGCTAATAAGGTCAAATCATGTGCTTGTTTTTCAGCTACTTACTTCAAACACTAGAACAGAAATCATCTAACTTCTATTTCTATGCTACATTAATCAGTGATATGCTATATAGAATACAATTTTCCATCTTCAATAGCAGAACCAATACTTTTTATGATCTCCTTGAGGATTTTTTTCCACAGGATAGCCAATCCACATAGATTGGTATTGGTTTATTATTGTTACTTGTACTGAGATACAGTGAAAAACTTGTCTTGCATACTGATCGTACAGGTCAATTCATTACACAATGCAGTTACATTGAGTTAATACAGAGACCATTGATGTAGTACAGGTAAAAACAATAACAGTACAGAGTAAAGTGTCACAACTACAGAGAAAGTGCAGTGCAATAAGGTGCAAGGTCACAACAAGGTAGATCCTGAGGTCATAGTCCATCTCATTGTATAAGGGAACCATTCAATAGTCTTATCACAAGGGGGTAGAAGCTGTCCTTAAGTCTGGTGGTACGTGCCCTCAGGCTCCTGTACCTTCTACCCAATGGAAGAGGAGAGAAGAGAGAATGACCCGTGTGGGTGTGGTCTTTGATTATGCTGGCTGCTTCACCAAGATAGTGAGAGGTAAAGACAAAGTCCAAGGAGGGGAGGCTGGTGTCCGTGATGCGCTGGGCTGTGTCCACAATTCTCTGCAGTTTCTTGCAGTCCTGGGCAGAGCAGTTGCCATACCAAGCAGTGATACATCCAGATAGGATGCTTTTATGGTGCATCGGTAAAAGTTGGTGAGAGTCAAATGGGACAAACCGAATTTCTTTAGCCTCCTGAGGAATTAGAGATGCTGGTGAGCTTTCTTGGCCGTGGCATCTACGTGATTTGACCAGGACATGCTGTTGGCGATGTTCACTCCCAGAAACTTGAAGCTGTCAACCCTCTCAACCTCAGCACCATTGATGTAGACAGGTGCATGTATATTGCCCCCTTTCCTGAAGTCAATGACCACCTCTTTTGTTTTGTTGACATTGAAGGAAAGGTTGTTGTCATGACACCATTCCATTAAGCTCTCTATCTCCTTCCTGTACTCTGACTCATTGCTGTTTGAGATATGGCCTACAACGGTGGTATCATCTGCAAACTTGTAGATGGGAGTTAGAGCAGAATCTGGCCACACAGTCATGAGTGTATAGGAAGTAGAGTAGAGCGCTGAGGACACAGCCTTGTGGGGCACCAGTGTTGAGAATAATCGTGCCGGAGGTATTGCTGCCTATCCTCACTGATTGCCGTCTGTTTGTTGGAAGGTCAAGGATCCAGTTACAGAGGGAGGTGTTGAGTCCTAGGTCTCGGAGTTTGGTGACAGCTTGCTTGGGATTATTGTATTGAAGGCAGAGCTGTAGTCAATAAACAGTAGTCTAACATAGGTGTCTTTACTGTCCAGATGCTCCAGAGCTGAGTGTAGGGCCAGGGAGATGGCATCCGCTGTAGACCTGTTTCAGCGATAGGCGAATTGCAGTGGGTCAAGATTGTCTGGGAGGCTGGAGTTGATGCGTGCCATGACCAACCTCTCGAAACACTTCATGATGGTGGATGACAGAGCCACTGGTCGGTCGTCATTGAGGCATGTTACCTTGCTTTTTTCGGTACCGGGATGATAGTGGTCTTCTTAAAATAGGTAGGAACCTGAGATTGAAGCAGGGAGAGGTTAAATATGTCCGCAAATACTTCTGCCAGCTGATCAGCACAAGATCTGAGCATGGCCAGGGACACCATCTGGGCCAGGTGCTTTCCTCGTGTTCACTCTCCAGAAGACTGATCTTATGTCCTCAGTGGTGACCACAGGTTCAGTTGCATTGGAGGCTGTCAGGGTGGATGGTGACAATCCACTTCCCTTCTGTTCAAACCGCACATGGAATGCGTTAAGTTCATCAGGAAGGGATGTGCTGTTGTTAGCTATGCAGCCCGACTTCGTCTTGTAGCCTGTTATGGCATGTAAGCCCTGCCATAACTGACAGCTGGTCTGGGACTCTATTTTGAGTCGGTATTGCCTCTTGGCATCCCTGATAGCTTTCTGAAGGTCATACCTCGATTTCTTGTACAGAACAGGATCACCAGATTTGTGTGCAGCAGTCCTCTCCTTCAGTAGGGAGTGGATCTCCCGGTTCATCCATGGTTTCCTGTTTGAGAACACCTGTATTGTCTTCTTTGGTACACAGTCCGCCACACACTTGCTGATAAAGTCTGTGATGGTGGTAACATACTCATCGAGGCTGGCAGCTGAGTCTTTGAACATGGACCAGTTCACTGTCTCAAAGCAGTAACATAAGAGCTCATCTGCTTCCTCAGACCAGCACTGCACGACTCTCTGTACCGGATCCTCCCGTTTCAGTTTCCTTTTGCATGCAGGTAGAAGGAGCACAGCCTGGTGGTCTGATTTCCCAAAGTGAGGATGAGGGGTGGCTCGGAAGGCATCTTTGATGGTAGTATAGCAATGGTCAAGGGTGTTGGCGCCTCTGGTGGAGCAGGAGATGTGCTGATAGCATTTAGGTAACACACTCTTGAGGTTGGCCTGATTGAAGTCACCTGCGATAATGAAGAGGGCTACAGGGTATCCTGTCTCAAGGTTGTTGACCACGGAGTATAGCTCCTTGAGTGCAGGCTTCATGTCCGTCTGTGGTGGGATGTAGACTGCCATCAGGATAGCTGAAGTGAACTCCCTTGGCAGATAGAATGGTCGACACTTCACCATTAGATATTCCAGGCTGGGTGAGCAGGAGCTCGCCAGGTCCGTCACGTCCGAGCACCATAAGTTATTGATTAAGAAGCAGACCCCTCCACCTTTAACTTTGCCTGAGGACACTGTACGGTCCATTTGATGAATTGAGAAGCCCTCAGGTTGAATAGCACAGTCAGGTGAGGCAGGTGTAAGCCACGCTTCAGTGAGGCATTTACACAACAGTCCCTCAGTTCTCTTTGGTTGGTCAATCTTGCCCTTAGTTCATCAACTTTGTTCTCAATGGACTATCAGGAAAGTCTGAGGATTAATCTTGGCTGAATTCTTATTTTGGCCAGTACAAGTGCAACCATTGCTTTATTAGTCCTAGGTTAGTAAGTGGAAGGGTAGTTTGAGCACATGTGAGAATAGCCACTTGGGCATGGTGCCAGATAGGCTAGTGGCCCTAAACACAGCAAAGTCAGCACCCCCAGGGAAGTGGAATATTGACAGGGGAAATGAAAGTGGGATCAAAGGTAAAGAAAAAAAATTAAATCCTGATAACTGCACAAATTTGTTTAAAACAGTTTATATTTTACAATGGCTTGGATTTTTAAACCAACATATGCATTTCATTAACTCCCACTGTTTCAAAATTTACCACAACCTTGTCAGTTGTGTGCTGCTCTTGAACATTTCTTCTGTTTTAGCGTTACTGGTACATTGTACTGTAATTATTTCAGGTCTTTCTTCCTCACTGTACATTAGTACACGGTGCTATAGACCTAGCGATGTTTGTTTACAAGGAATAGAAATGTAAGTTTTATGTAGGTTCCACAATTATGTAGCTGCATGAGGGTAAGTTGTACAAGGACATCAGGTAAAAAGTGCATAGAAAAGCCTGGAATGAGAAGTGAAAACAGTACAACAATGGACACTATTAAATAAGATTTAAAACATAATGTAGAAGAAATGTGTCCATTGCTAAATGTATGTGAGAGTATTGCATGGGTGTTGTGCGTACCGTCGTACATTTTGTCTATTGACTTCAATGGAAGAAAATGCCTGACACAAGTACAAGCAGTGGGCAATTCTCACACATGCTTTTCGTACTAATGACCAAAATATGACTTCTTCCCCAATCCTTGGTGACAGGTTTCTGGCTTCTGACACAGACAACAAGGGTAAAGAATATAATGATAGATTTGCCTTGCGAAGGGCGGCACAACATGGTGGGCTGAAGGGCCTGTATTGTGCTGTATTGTTCTATGGTATGGTTCTAAGACTTAAGCCTAAACTTTTCACATTGACAGTGTACAAAATGCCCTGCCCCCAATATATACTTTGAAACTCACCTTCAAAAAGCACATGTAGAATGGTTTTTGACCTTGAGATCTGAATTGGTCAGATTTCAGTGGCATTGAAGGCAGATTCCAATTTACAGATAAAATATCGATTTATGCTTGGACACTGGCACTTACTGTATGTGGGCATGCAGTAAGACTGCAAGCAAGGTTAAAATCAAGTTCAATGTTTCTTTCCATATCTGAAAACATATGACACCCATTCTTTGTAACATGCAGATTTTGAATGTGCTTTTTTTGGCTGGATCATAAAGGCAGTGTTCCAAGGAAAGTCAACTCCCATTGTAAAACCAAGCTTTTTATAAAATGTAACAATAGTTATGCAAATAATATTCAATCATACCTCTTTAAAATTATATGGCAATGCCAGTAAATTAATAAAACAATCTTAGACAACTAAGATTAAAATTGGGGGCAGTAATTAATATTGTTAAAATGATTTGCCTTTAAAAGTGGATTAGGTACAGAAGAATCTGTCAGAAAATTGGACTGGTTATTCCATGATCTCGGTGAACCCAAAGTGTGCTGGATGAAATGTTGCCCACCACACACAACCACTTACCTGATATGAATAAGTAGGTAAACTCTCACTGGGCCTCTGGATCCTGGAGTTGTTTGGTAAGGCAAAGTGAAGCCTCACTTGCAAGAAAGTCTCAAAAAGCATGATACTGAAACCCTTTCCTTGGAATACCCCTGATAGCCTTTGGGAGAAAGTGAAGCTTGGGGTAGAGCTTCAATTCCTGCCAAAGGTGTCATGGAAGAGTTTTTAAATACCTCTGAGGGTCAGATATATAAAATCTATTAAAATGAATGTAATTTTAAAAAAATATAATATGTACAATAAATTACAAACATACAAAATCACTCACAAATCATTAAAATACAAAAACTACACAAAGAGTCAGGCAATTGAGAGTCATTCAATACTTCCCAAACTTGAGTGGGACCTCATAAATCCACCTTGAGTGTGAATGGCTGTATGGCAGTGATTTTGACACAGCCAGCATGATTCAATTGGTTCTTCCTCAGCCTGATTCATTGCTCCATCTTTTGACTTACATTGAGACTACAATCTCTGTACTGTGCACACAGCAAGTTGAAAGTATGGGCAGTAATCTGCAGGAAACATATAGAAGTCTGCAAGTCATATCTGGTTTAATTGGAATTCTTCTTGGACTTCAGACAACAATACACACATGACTAATTACATCATGCTGTGTCATCGCACCTAGATATATACACAACATTGCTTCCCACTATAAACAAAGAGAGTAGTGCAACATTTAATAAATTAAAAATTTAACCATTCTTCTTCTCAGGTAGTCCCTTGGGATGGACTCTGGTTTAGTGGGTTCTGAGGTGGGTAATGAGGCTAATAAACCAGATTTTTCCATAGATGGAGCAGGAAGTGTCTGACTGGATAGGCAGGTGGCTAGTTTGTGAGGTGATGTGCTCCTTGTGCTGCTTCAGGGCCTCAGTGTGCTCCAATTATATGGACTTGAGGTTCTCAAAACCATCCCAAGTGTTAGAACATAGAACATTACAGCACAATACAGGCCCTTCAGCCTAAGAGGTGGTGCTAACATTTTATCCTGCTCTAAGATCTATCTAACCCTTCCCTCCCACATAGCCCTCCATTTTTCTATCATTCATGTGCCGATCTAAGAACCTCTTAAATGTCCCTAATGTATCTGCCTCCACCACCTCTGCCGGCAGTGCGTTCTAAGCACCCACCACTCTCTGTGTAAAAAGACTTACCTCTAACAGCCCCCCTATACCTTCCTCCAATCACCTTAAAATTATGCCCCCTTGTGTTAGCCATTTTTGCTCCTGGAAATAGTCTCTGACTATCCATTCTGTCTATGCCTGTCATAATCTTATATACCTCTATCAAGTCTCCTTTCTCTGTTGCTTCAAAGAGAAACCCCCTAACTTGCTCAACCTCTCTTCATGCAACATGCTCTCCAACCTAGGTAACATCCTTGTAAATCTCCTCTGTACCCTCTCCAAAGCTTCCATGTCCTTCCTATAATGTGGTGACCAGAACTGAACACAATATTCCAAGTGTGGTCTAACCAGAGTCTTATAGAGCTGCAACATTACCTCTAGGCTCTTGAACTCAATCCCCCAGCTAATTAAGGCCAGCACAGCATACACCTTATCTCCCTATCCACTTGTGCAGCAGATTTGAGGAATCTATGTTCTTGGATCCCAAGATCTCTGTTCCTCCACACTGCTAAGAATCCTGCCATTAACCATGTACTCTGCCTTCAAGTTTGTTCTTCCAAAGTGTATCACTTCACACTTCTCCACATTGAATTCCATCTGCCAATTCTCCACCCAGCTCTGCATCCTGTCTAAATCCTGTTGCAACCTACGACAACCTTCTACACTATCTACCACACCACCAACCTTTGTGTCATCTACAAACTTACCAACAAATCCTTCCACTTACTCATACAAATCATTTATAAAACTCACAAAGAGCAGGGTCCCAGAACAGATCCCTGCGGAACACCACTGGTCACCAACCTCCAGGTTGAATACTCCCCTTCTACAACCACCCTCTCTGCCTTCTGTGGGCAAGCCAATTTCGAAAACACACAGCCAATTTTTCATGGATCTCATACCTCATAACTTTCTGAATGAGCCTACCATAGGGAACCTTGTCAAGCACCTTCCTAAAATCCATATACACCACATCTACCGCTCTACCTTCGTCAACTTGTCTTGTCACTTCCTCAAAAAACTCTATTAGGCTTGTGAGGCACGATCTGCCCTTCACAAAGCTATGTTGACAATCCCTAATAAGACTATGCTTCAATGCTCATAAATCCTGTCCCTAAGAATCCTCTCCAATAGTTTGCTCACCACTGATGGAAGGCTCACTAGTCTACAAATAGAAATGATATAAAATATAATTAAAAATAAACTAACTAAATTTGTAAAAATATACTATTGTAAATTAATGAAAAACACAGATTTAAAGTGAAATTAAAAAAACAAAAGCTTAACCTGAACTTTTTTATTGAAAGTTGACTTTGAATTGTCTCTGTCCAGTCACAATGAATGTAATGCTGAGGGGTCAAATACGGAGGCCCCTCACCTACAGATGATCCAGAACTGCTGTCAGATTCATTGGTCATTCAGAGTGAGAGCTCAGAAGTGTCGCTATCTGACCTCCAGCCTATCTCTACCTTCTGTTTGCAGTCCACAAACACAGACGTTGAAAGTGCCTGCTCTGCCTCACAGAGGGTGGACGGGTGGAAGTCCCCTACTGCCCACTTCAGAGAGTCTAACTTTTCATTGTTGCCAGTGGTAAATATGCTGTTTAAGCTTTTCTTCACCTTTCTCAACAGCTTCAATATCATATAAACCTCTCTTTTGTGTGTTTGATTTAAGTTGCCCTTAAATTGAGAACCTGTTTTGCTGTCTGTATTTTGGCTTTCAATCATAGGTTTAGCCTTACGTATTCAGATGGCATGCCTTTTGTCTTTTAATCAGTTCACTGATGTAAACTGGCATACTTGTGATGAATACCCTTCATTACGTTGGTGGCAGCATTTTCCACATGCATATTTCCACATTTTCCATCTTTTTCATCCTCACTCAGGTGACTCAGGCTTGGTAATGGAGCTCCTGCCATTGCTACACCAGTGGAAATTCTTTAGCATTTTTGGAAGCCATGTCCATCAAATTCTACATATGTGTTAAAACATTAAAACTTATGTATTTAATAGCTCAAATCAGACTTGATTGTCTGTTAAGCTGCACACAGGCTTGTCCCACAGTACTTGGTTCAGGAAGGTATCAAAATTAAAACGTTTTCTTCAACACATCTATATGATCACTCTTATTTGACTTTTGGTATTTGCCTTCAAATGATAGCTTTTTGTGATCTCCAAAAGTGCAGAAATATTTTGTAACATTATGTAATATCAATATATTGATTTTACAAGCTCATCTTCACCTCATCGACTGCCACATCTTTTTTCTTGCATGGTACCAGGACCTCTGCCAAAGTGGTCCAAATCTCCACACCTGTCACTGGCAATAAAATTACTCTCTTCCACTCTCTTATGGTTATGTTTTGAGCAGGCAAACTTTCACCCTTTTCCTCAGTTTAAACAACATTATCTGTCCCGAAAAATATCTCCATCCACACTATGAAAGAACTGAAGGGCTTCTGTGTATTATCACCAGCACTGTTCCAAATGTAGCTAGATTGGATCTAAGTTGCCATCTTGCATCATTCCCACTTTAACAGTTACATTAATTGTAGCTGATGATCTGCATGCACTTAACTTTATTTTTCCTCTGCTTGAGTCTAAGCTTGAGCCTGTCACTTCAAATCTGCACAGTTAAGTTATTGGACTATTCATTTTTTTAGATTCATCCTATCAATTGCTCAATGTAGTTGACAATTTTACTGTTTTGGGCGGCTTAATTTAATTCCATCCTCACCGCCAGTGTGACACATATGCCCCAGGTGCTTTCTAGTCTATAGTGACATGACATGCAAAGTGCACAGAATAATACCTGTGAAACATGGAGAGTGCAAACTGCATATATGTGCACAATAGTACACCTGTGATCAGTTACATCATTTGGTGATGTTGCTCTTTTTTGCATATACACTGTACTTAGTCCATTTGTGATGTATCATATTATATTACATGTGTATTGGGAATGCTGCCTTTGATCCTCATGTTAATGCAAAAGATGTATTATATCTGAAATTAGATTAAATCCTATAGTCCTTGATTTTTGTCATATTTCATGGTGATGCAAGACCTGCTGACTGTAGGTACATTGTAATTGCGTTTTTTCACCATTTCATCTCCTCCATCCATAAATTTTTCACCCTGCAGACTCTCATCATTGTGCTCTAGTCAAATACATAATGTTGCACACTCTCTGTTGCTTCTTCTTAATTTCTGCATCTTAGATTACTTAATATTCCAAATGCCGCTTTTATAGCTGGTTAAAGTAATATTTTTGATGCAGTACAAGGGACATTCTTTCAATTGCCTTTTAAATATTAATGTGCTTGGGAATTACTGTATTACTGCAGTGAATACAAATGCTTGAATTGCTTTTATAATGATGAGTCTCGAAACTGACAGTATTAAAATTGGTGGTACATTAAGGCTGATGTTCCAGATAGGCCCAATTATTCATCTATATTATCATTAACTCTGCAGACTGTATTATCTAAGACAAATTCAAGAGCACTATTCAAATGGTGAGTTCTGAGAAAAAAAATTAAGAGAGTGATTCATTACAAATCATAACTTTTGAAGGGATGCTAATTTAAAAGAGAATTTCATTACAAATTATGATGTTGATGCAAAGTGTTTCAGTTTCACATCATTCTAAAATTATGCAACATACATTAAGTGATAAGATCCAAATTAGCTCACAGGCAAAGCTTCTGCAGAGTTGCCCCACATTACAGTATGGTCAGGCTGTATTTATGCCATAATTGTGGCATCACAGTGAAGCAAAACCATAGCAATTCATTGTAGCAGTATTAATGTAAATACATCCACAAACAGCAGTGCAAGTTTCTTTTTTTTTATAAATTACCAATACTAAAGCCTTAATCTAGGCATGGATTTTTTTTCGTGCTGTTAAATTATAACAGACAATGCAGAGAGTGATCTCAGCCTGGAACATAAGTCCAAGGCTCAGATTGATTTTAGTCCTTAATTAATGAGTATAGTGAGTTGTTGATGTTCACTGTGCTTCTTCAGCAAAAGAGACATTCTCTTTGGGCCACGGCTGTCTATTTCTTGCAGCTCAGGAAACCTACTTAATAAAATGGTTATGCATTTTATGCAGGTGCAGGTGGGCCTCAAGTGATAGTGCAACAAAGTAGGTTCCTTTTAGCACAGTTTTCCACTTAGAAAATGGGCAAAATATGGATCAATTTTCACTCCACAATATTTATGTTAGGAGGCACAAAGACCAAGGGTCTCACTGACACATGTTTTTTAAATAATATATGCACAGGCGCATTTGCTCCTATTTATCAGTTATTTCAGGCAAATTATTGTGACTGGTGTGTATGGAGGCTGCAGGGTCACAAAGAGCTCACTGAGTTCAATGAAAGCTGAAGATTTTCTCAGTGCTTTTTTTCCTAAATCTCTGCGGGGGGAGACTTCTTTCATACAAAGGTATAGCAAAATTATTTGCATGTTTACAACTGGCAGCCCTATGAACAAATGGGCAGAAGAAATCTTCACCCTCTGTATCTTCCCCAAAAGAAGGAGAGACATGCTGCTGCTATAAAATTTCTTTCTTTGTACTGTTTCTCGGAAATGGATTGTCTTTTTCACTTGACAAATTTATTTTGGATGTGATTCGGCAGCTGACCAAACAAATTGCATCTTCCAGTTATTTACTTGACAGGATGCCACATCACATCCAAAATAGGTTCACAGAATTGCTATGTAATTGGTCAGACACATCACATTCAATGTGCAATATTCACAGTTCAATTGCAGGGTTTTTGTAAATAGGTTACTTAGATGCTGAGGCACATTTAGAGAGACCATTTCACAAAGCATCACTCCTAATTCTACCATCCATACACAAAATGGAATGTCTTGCATGATTCTGTTACCTTAGATTAAATTGGAAGTAGAGAACCAAAAACATAACCTACAAATTAAAATCCTGTGGTTGTCAAAATCCCTTAAGATCCTGGTGGTTACAACAAGATAGAATCTACTGCTGCCCTGCAGCAACCACAGAACTGACAAGGCGTAAGACTAATGATTGGTAGGTACAAGTTGCAGGCACATACAACTGCTCAAGTAACTTCCCCATTCGCCTCTCTCCATGGCCACTTTAGCCCCAGCCATTCTCTCCTTGACTCACTGAGAAGACGAGCTGATCTGGGATTTTTTAAGGTTTTTTTTAAGTTCTGAGGTCCTTGGTGAGTTCAGGTTATCTGGTATCATTTACAATTATAGTTTCTACAGAAACACAGAGCAGAATTTTCCTTTCCACCCCCAACTGCCAGGAAAATTCTGCAACCTGCCCATAGTGTGCTACAGTTAAATTTACTCCAACCATTGTAGGCAAGTAACTTGCTTGCGAGAGGAAAGCTTCAGTATGTTGTATGTGCAAATGAGATCTATGCCTCAGATTTTCACAGACTTGTACCTTCAACAGTTGTGGGCTGGGTTTCAGAAGGCAGGAAATCTGGCAGCTGAAGGGGGTGGGGGGGGCAGGGATTCCTGATCAAGCAAGTTAAGTGGCTTTCCAGGATCAGGAAGAATAGGAGTACCTCCCCAAACCCCCAAACTAATGTGTGTGATTATCTCCATCCCTGTGATTGACCGACCACCCCTCCATCCACTGCCATGATCAACAGACCTACACACACAGACCTACACAGACACAGACACACACACACACACACACACACACACACACACACACACACACACACACACACACACAGACACACACACACACACACACACACACACACACACACACACACACACACACACACACACACACACACCCCCTACTCAACTCCAGGCTGACAAGAGAACTAACCTATGGCCTGAAGCCCCTAAATGCCCATCGCCCCCTACTCAGTCATTATGATCTCCCTCACTGAAACAAGAGCTCTTGACACTGTTCCCCCCTGCTCTTCCAGCTCAGGCCATTGCAAACAATAAGTGCCTCATTCTAGCAGCTGAAAAAATGAGTTACTACCTTCAGCACTGCTCCTTATTAATTGCATTTCTAGGTTTCCAAGCAAATGAAACTAACATCGTTTCACCCCATCCTTCCCATCACTGTCTCCCAATAAATATCAGGGCCAGGAAGCAGGAAATCCCAGGGCCTTGGCTTCTTACTTTAACTTTCATTTTCCTTATAAGGAGCTCTCATTTGTTTGTCCCTCCTCACAGCCAGCAAGCTGCAGAAACCACTTTTTTTTTCCTGGAGTGATTCTACCAACTCCCACAAAATTATGATGAGGGATTAGTAGAATCGCCAAAGAATCTTGTGGTAACTTGTTTGTTAAATCTTTTTCATGTGTGTCAAGCAGATCTTGTAGATAACTTCAACTGGTCCAAAATATGTCATTACATTTCAAAATTCATTGAACTGTCGAGTCAACCAGCAGGAAATCCCCCACGGACAGAAGCCCACTGTGTTTAAGAATACCCAAATCAAGTTGCTAAGGAATATCCAAAACCACATACTACAGATGCTGGAAGTCTGAAGAAAACAAGAAAATGCTGGAAGTCTTCGGCAGGTCAAATCTGCTGAAAGGTCACTGAACCGAAACATTAACTTTGTTGCTCTCTACACAAATGTTACATGACCTGCTGAGTGCTTCCAGAGTTGTCTGTTTTTGTTGCTAAGAAATGCTCTCCTGTAGAATTTCCCACTGCCCCTTTGCAGAAAATATTCTGACCATACAGGGGCATGTGAAACCTAACTTCTTAAAAAGTGTAAATCTTAGGAAGAGATGGATCGATTTCTGATACTTTGTTACAACAAAGGAGGAGGACATTTGGCCCATTGAGTCTATGCTGATCCCATTAGTCCCAATCCTCCACATATCTCCTTACAACCTGTTCTCTCACAGTACATCTACTCCCACCTCATTCTTCTGCCACCCAGCTACACTTGGGGTAATTGACAATGGCCAATCAGCCTACCAGCATATCTTTGAGATGTAGGAGATAGAAGTGAAGCACTCACAAGGAGAAGCAGCAAACTCCACACAGACAGCACCGGAGATCAAGATTGAACTCTGGAACAATGCGGCAACAACACTAACTGCTGTGCCTCTGTGCCACCTGTATCTCTGTGGAGCTTGCACATTCTCTCCCATAACTATGTGGGTTTCTTTTGGTGCTCTAGTTTCCTGCCACATCTCAAGGATGTTCTGGTAGATTAATTAGCCACTATAAATTACCTTTTAATGTTGGTAAGTGGCAAAAGAACCAAAGGGGAGTTAATGGGCATGTGTGAGAAAGAAACCAGTTGCAGGAGTACGGGGAAAATTAGGAGAGGGAGAATACGACTAACGGGGTTGCTCTCTTGGGTGCCATCATGGATTTGATGAGCCAAATGGCCTTCTCCTCTGTCCTTATAAGATTTGTCATACCTTATATTATAATTGCTGCCTTGGCACAATTTCCACTGGGAGTGCTTATTTATTAACAACAACATGCATTAAGGTACATCCAAATATCCTTAATGTGCCAAGATATCCAAAAGTACTTCAGAATAGCAGTATTGTACAAAGTTTGGCAATGAAACACATAAAAACATAGGATCAAAAGCTTTGTCAAACAGGTAGGTCGACAGGCATGGACGTTTAGGGAGGAAATTCAAGGGTTTGGGGCCTAGGCTGCTCAAAGTACAACAGCCAGTGGTGGAGTGATTAAAGCATGGGATGCACTAGAAGTCAGAATAGAAGGAAAAGGTATTTCATAGAAGTGGACGTAGGAAGGGGTAAGCTAACAGAGCAATTTGAAAGCAGGAATGAGAATTTTAATATTGAGATAATGCCTGTGACAGTGAGAAGAGTAGTGATGGGTCAAAGGGATTTGGTATGAGGTAGGAAAAGGGCAGCAAAAATTTTGAAGGAGCTGAGGTTTGTGGATCAAGGTGGTTAGAAGGTCAGGAGAACAAATTTGATTAAGTTATAGCACATGAAAAGCACTTCCAGATAGCTTAACCTGTAAAACACACCTAATGCACAGTAAATCTAGTGTGGGGAATATCTGTTTAAAGGCCACAGCTATTGTTAAAGGAAGACTGGAGGGAAATTGTGGGAGAGAAAAATGGTGGAATTAATCATCATAGAGTATGGTGGAGACATGTGGTAATCATGGCTCCATTGCTCAATGCAAGGGTAAAGGTCCCGCTACAATCTGGGCAAATGATTGCAAGACGCAAGGAGTGCTTACTCTGTAAACAAACTTGTTTGAATGTGGAAGACACCACGACATGATTCTTGACTCTTTGAAAAGCGCAATCTGCAAGACTGAAAGCTAGACTGTGAAGCTCCAGGAGCTAAACCTATGCACTACATCCTCCCGATGAGTGCATATACACACATTATTTCCTGTGGAATAGTACTTGCATCAGTTCACATTATGAAGCTTCAGCAGGAGATGCTTGGGCCTTTTGGTTGTTACGTATCACTTTCTTGATATTGTGCTCCAACTGCCAAGTCTTTCCCCAACAGCTGAATAATACAATATGGATGAAACTACACAGGACAGCTGGCTTTGTGTAAATTACTGTAAGAATGTAAATATCTATGGTCAGTGCTGTGAAACAGGCTAAAGTAAAACCAACTGCTTAATTCAGATAAATCCTCATGGAAATTATTTCTGTTTTCTTTTGGTCTTTTTCATCAATAATTATGACAGTTGTTGTCCTTTAAGAAATGCTGCCATCTTCTGCAAGGTGACGCAGAACCAACACCAGTTGAACAATATGCCACTTAAATAAGCTTTAGCTAAGAACTGGGATGACATATCAGAAAACTTGTTAGTTTTCAGAATTGTAAGATTGATCAGGAGGAGGAGGGGTGGCGATACTGGTCAGGGACACTATTACAGCTGCAGAAAGGATGAATAATGTAGAAGGATCCTCTCTAGAATCAATATGGGTGGAAGTTAGGAAGAAGAAAGGAGCAGTTACTCTACTGGGAGTATTCTATAGGCCCCCCGGTAGCAGTAGGGATACTGAGGAGCAGATTGGGAGGCAGATTTTGGAAAGATGCAAAAATTACAGGGTTATTATCATGGGAGACTTATACTTCCCAAATATTGATTGGCATCTGCTTAGTGCCAAAGGATTACACTGGGTGGAGTTTGTTAAGTGTGTCCAGGACGGATTCCTGTCACAGTATGTTGACAGGCTGAATAGGGGGGATGCCATATTAGATCTAGTTTTAGGTAATGAACCGGGTCAGGTGACAGATCGCTCAGTCGGTGAGCATTTGGGGGACAGTGGCCACTGCTCCATAACCTTTAGCATTGTCATGGACAGGGATAGGAGCAAAGAGGACGGGTACATATTTAATTGGGGAAAGGAGAATTATGAGGCTATAAGGCGAGAACTTGAGAGCATAAATTGGGATGACATTTTTGAAGGGAAATGTACTGTGGAGATGTAGTCGATGTTCAGGGATCTCTTGCAGGATGTTAGGGATAAATTTGTCCCAGTGAGGCAGAGAAGGAATGGCAGGGTGAAGGAACCATGGGTGACAAGAGAGGTGGAACAACTAGTTAGGAAGAAGAAGGCAGCATACATAAGGTGTAAGCAGCAAGGATCAGATGGGGCTCGTGAGGAATATAGAGTAGCAAGGAAGGAACTTAAGAAGGGGCTGAGGAGAGTGAGAAGGGGACATGAAAAGGCTTTGGCGAGTAGGGTTAAGGAGAATCCCAAGGTTTTTTTCTCGTACGTGAAGAGCAGAAGGATGGCTAGAGTAAAGGTAGGTCCGATTAGAAACAAAGGTGGGAAGATGTGCCTGGAAGCTGTGGAAGTGGGTGAGGTTCTCAATGAATACTTCTCTTCAGTATTCACCAAGGAGAGGGGTCTTGATGACACTGAGGACAGTGTTGTTAAGGGTAATGTTCTAGAGCATGTAGATATAAGGAGAGAGGATGTGTTGGAGCTGTTAGAAAATATTAGGACAGATAAGTCCCTGGGGCCTGATGGAATATTCCCCAGGCTGCTTCGTGAGGCAAGGGAGGAGATTGCTGAACCATTGGCTGGGATCTTTGAGTCCTCATTGTCCACGGGGATGGTACCGGAGGATTGGAGGGTGGCAAATGTTGTCCCCTTATTCAAAAAAGGTAGTAGGGATAGTCCAGGGAATTACAGACCAGTGAGCCTTACGTCTGTGGTGGGTAAGCTGTTAGAAAGGATTCTAAGAGATAGGATCTATGAGCATTTCGAGAATCGTGGACTGATTAAGGACAGCCAGCATGGCTTTGTGAAGGGAAGATCTTGCCTCACAAGCCTGATAGGGTTCTTTGAGGAGGTGACCGGGAAGATTGATGAGGGTAGTGCAGTAGATGTGGTCTACATGGACTTTAGTAAGGCGTTTGACAAGGTTCTGCATGGTAGGCTTCTTCAGAAGGTCAGAGGCCAAGGGATCCAGGGAGGCTTGGCCATGTGGATTCAGAATTGTCTTGCCTGCAGAAAGCAGAGGGTTGTGGTGGAGGGAGTGCATTTGGATTGGAGGGCTGTGACTAGTGGTGTCCCACAAGGATCGGTTCTGGGACCTCTACTTTTTGTGATATTTATTAATGACTTAGATGAGGGGGTGGAAGGGTGGTTAGCAATTTTGCAGATGACACAAAGCTCGGTGGTGTTGTGGATAGTGTGGAGGGCTGTCGAAGCTTACAGAGGGATATTGATAGGATGCAGATCTGGGCTGACAAGTGACAGATGGAGTTCAATCTGGAGAAGTGTGAGGTGGTACACTTTGGAAGGACAAACTCCAAGGCGGAGTACAAGGTAAATGGCAGGATTCTGGGCAGTGTAGAGGAGCAGAGGGATCTGGGGGTTCATATCCACAGATCACTGAAAGTTGCCTCACAGGTAGATAGGGTAGTTAAGAAAGCTTATGGGATGTTAGTTTTCATAAATTGTGGGATTAAGTTTAAGAGCTGTAGCTTTAGACCACACTTAGAGTACTGTGTCCAGTTCTAGTCGCATCATTATGGGAAGGATGTGGAGGCATTGGAGAGGCTGCAGAGGAGATTTACCAGGATGCTGCTTGGATTAGAGAGTATGGATTATGAGGAGAGACTAAAGGAGCTAGGACTTTACTCATTGGAGAGAAGGAGGATGAGGGGAGACATGATAGAGGTATTCAAAATATTAAGAGGAATAGATAGAGTGGACAGCCAGCGCCTCTTTCCCAGGGCACCAATGCTCAATACAAGAGGGCATGACTTTAAGGTAATGGGTGGGAAGTTCAAGGGAGATGTCAGAGGGAGGTTTTTCACCCAGAGAGTGGTTGGTGCATGGAATGCGCTGCCTGGGTTGGTGGTGGAGGCTGATACGTTGGTCAAGTTCAAGAGATTGTTAGATAAGCATATGGAGGAATTTAAGATAGATAGATATGTGGGAGGAAAGGGTTAGATAGTCTTAGGTTTGGTTTGAAGGTCGGCACAACATGGTGGGCTGAAGGGCCTGTATTGTGCTGTATTGTTCTATCATTGCATTTCAGACAGAAACATGTGACATAAAAATTGCAACTAAAGAATTCAGACATAAAACAAATGGTTTAATAACTTGGGGGCACAGTGCACAACTAGTAGAGCCACTGCCTCATAACTCCAGTGACTTGGGTTTGGTCTGGAGCAGTCTGTGTGGAATTTACACATTCTCCCTATGGCCACGTGGGTTTCCTCCGGGTGGCCCAGTTTCCTCCCACATCCCAAAGACGTGTGGATTGGTAGGTTAATTGGCCCTGATGCTTAGGCGAGTGGTAGAATCTGAATGTTGTTGATGGGAATAAGTGGAAGATTAGTGTAAATGCGTGTTTGATGTTTGGTGTGGACTCAGTGAATCTAAGAGCCTGTTTCTGCACTGTAGGACTCTATGACAAATTACTTCCTTTTGAACAAGTTGATGCGTGAGATGTTTTATAAACTGCCTAGATATGAGTTCAAATTGTTCTTTTTTGACAATTAGTCACCCAAAGATGAATGTTGGATATTCAGATCATTCCAGTAGAATTTTTATTCTAAGTTTGTGAACTGTGCAGGGTGCTCTATATTGGACAATTGCTGTGAAATTTGCACTAAGTTATTACCCAGCTTTTTCTTCTTGTTTTAGGACTTTGCCATTATGTTTTTGCATCACATTGCAACAATAGCACTTATAACATTTTCATATGTCAACAACATGGTGCGAGTAGGAACACTGGTCATGTGCCTTCATGATGCATCTGACTTTCTGTTAGAGGTAAGGAAAGTGTTCATTACCTTTAATAAGTCCTTATGACATTGCAACTGGGCATTATCACACCTATCACTATGTGAAAAAGAATCGTCTTCTTACTACCAGATCCATACTAATAATATTTTGCGAATTGGCAGAGGGAAAAATCACAAAAACATAGTTATATTTCCACTAGTGAGTTTTGTTTACCTCTTTCTGTTTACATAAGCCCTTTTGCATTATTACTGTCTGCCTTCCAAACCTCCTATACTGTTAATGAGCTTCCTCCCAGTGAGTAACCCCCTGGCCTTGCTTGGCATTCACCCTAAAGAATTATCTAATATAAGAAACTGGCCAGATTAATGTTGTTAATCAGACTAAGAAAGAAAGTAATTAGAATTTCATCTTTCACTTTTCCCACAACATTGTTTTCCCTTCCTCTTCTTCTGAAGGCATTGAGTACTTGGTCAGACAATGTTTGTCTTTGCCTAATATGGCATTTTTCATGCATAATACTAAACAATGTATGACAACCATATTCTGATATTGACCCCATATTGACATATGCACAAGTGCACATACAGCAGGAAAAGTAGGAACAGGAACCCTGATTGTAATGCAGTTGTATGTATAGAGGCCACTCCAGCCATCACCCAGGTGAGATCAGCTGGCTCAGTTCAGGCCAGGGATCAAACTTGCAGCCTTCCAAATATGTGTAGCTAAGTTTCCAGCAAGAGAATCTTGTGTGTC
Organism: Pristis pectinata; assembly: GCF_009764475.1. NCBI lineage: Eukaryota > Metazoa > Chordata > Chondrichthyes > Rhinopristiformes > Pristidae > Pristis > Pristis pectinata. Next base: position 34,516,188 of record NC_067405.1, on the reverse strand, counting down.
CAATTCGGGTTGGTTGGGAAGCAGAATTTCCATTAAGTATATGAAGAAATAACAAAACTGCATCAAGAGGATCCAGATGGTCAATAGTTATTTATGAGCATGTTTTAGAAATTGTTTTTGGCAAATATAACGAGCGTGATGTGGCATATTGAATATTTTTAATAAAAGTATTCAGAATCAGGATCCATTTAAAAAATGCTGCAAGGAGTCATGTTGGCAAAACAGGTTAACGCACTGTCTATCCTACATTTTTGAATTCAAGTACATCCCAGAGTAATTTTTGTGTGTTATCTTTACAGCATAAAGTCATAATCAATATAATATCCCACTACATAACACACTAGTTATAGTAATGAATGATATTAAAAATGGAAAGTTTAGTGGAGGTCCTGTTTTGGAACTGAATAAGACAGATTGACAGAGGTTTAATCTGGTTCGAGCTCATGCTCTATGTCACCTGGAAGGCCTTGACAGATACTGAGTATTAAAGAAAAAAATGTTCCTATTTCATGCTGTGAATATTACTCCCCAGGTAAGGATAACAGTGCTTAAAGAATGTAAAATATTAAGGTTAACTGAAACAATTTCCTTTTCATTATATTCAAACAAAAACATAGTTGACTAAGTAAAAGGAATGCTATGATTGGGGGACCAGCTCAGCTCTGCTCTTTTACAGAGTTGGAATTCACATTTCCTGCAGCTTCAGTAAGAGGTCATTAATGATACAAATGAAGAAAATCATTACAAAACAAACATACAAAGTCTCAGAAAGAACATGATTGGTGGGGATTATTTTAATAGCTTATTTACAGATAACCAGTTTAAAGTAAACATATTCTGAAATAATCTCCTCAAGTAAACTCCATAGAACTTTCACTGTATATTTTCAAAGATCAGTGTAAATTACTTATTCTGTGCAGTGAATGGAATTACTGATAGATTAAGCAGTCTGTCATTTGTTGAATATGCAATTTATTTATGTTTATGTACAAGCTCGCTTCATAATTTATCTGCTTATTTCATCCACACTATTTCCGTTTTCTGAACCTTTTTTCTTGCCATGTTAGTAATTGTGTGTTTGTGAGCTAGATCCACAGATTATAATTAAATGAGAAACATACTCATCTCAAGGCATTCAATGCATTTAATGATCCTGGTACTATAATATTATTTGTGACCAGGCACAGATTAATGAACTCTTGTGTCACGTTTGATCTACTTGTTAAAGAGAGGAGCAAACTAAAGACTTAATAATATTAGTCAGATATTGAAAATCCAAAACCAGTGTTTTTTTTTAATTTTCAGGCAGCTAAGATGGCAAACTATGCCAAATGTCAAAGACTGTGTGACCTTCTGTTTGTAATGTTTAGCTTGGTCTTCATAAGTACAAGGCTTGGTCTTTACCCAATATGGTGAGTAAACGGTTAACCTAATACCTCAATGTATTTCACAGCAACTTTGTTATTTTACTATTATAAGCATGCCAAAATGCAATTACCTTTTGGAAAACTGCATATTTAATTAGACAACCTTATTTAACAGATTCCTTGAAAAAGACTAGTATTTATGCTGCATTTTTCACAGTATTGAGTTGTCTCAAAGTTCTCTACAGTGAATGAAATATTTTTTCGGGCATAACCACTGTTGTAGAAGACGCAATAGGAATTTGCTGATGGTACATTTCTGCAAACAGCAATCTTGTTTAAGTGATATTGATTATAGGAACAGTAAGAGACCATTTAATCCCTCAAACCTCAATGAGTTCACGGCTGATGTGTCACCTTACTCATTGCATCTTTGCCCACATATTTTGGCATGGACATGGTAGGCTGAAGGTCCTATTTCTGTGCTGTATTTCTCCATTGCTTTATAACCTTTTACCCTTGTCACCAAAAACTTGTCAATTTCAAATTACGGTTGACCTCACATCAATTGCCATTTGTGGAAGAGTTATAAGTATTCTTTGTATACAGAAACATTTCCTGACCTGATTCTTAAAAAGCCCTGCTCTAAGTTTAGATGGTGCCTTCTCATCTTGGGCTACCCAGCCGCAGAAATAATTTATCTTTATCTACCCTATCAGCTCTCCTTCATAGCTGGAACTTTTTATGATGTCATCCATTGATTAAATTATGAGGAGAAAATACACATCAGGTATCATTCCGGTAATTCTAAGCTGCACACCATTCACAGCTAATATATCCTTCAGGAACTCATAGCAGTTTAACCAGGTCTTTGTATAGCTGTGGCAATTTTTTTTACCCCATTTAGCCATAACCATAACTTTACCCTTTTGTACACTAGGCCTCTAACTGTCAGGCTCGGCATTCCATTGGCCTTTTAAGTATCTTGTCAAATTATGGTTCCAACACAGGTTGAGGAAATATATTGGTGAGGACACCAGGATAATTTCTCTGCACTTTTTCAAGATAAAATCATGGAACCTTTTGTTTCTTCCTGGAAAGAAAATGCAACCTCAGTTTCGCCTCAGCTGAAGGAGAAAAATCAGACAGTGTAGCATTCCCTCGGTACTGCATTAGTGTGTCAGCTTAGAGTCTTGTGGTCATGTCTCCAGAGCGGGATTCTGGTTCAGAGGTGGGAATACTATCCATTGAACCATGATTGATAGTTCTGCCTGTTTGTATCTCTGTAAAACACCATGAAACATTTCCCACATTGAAGAAAAGTTATAGCCATTCTCCCATTTGAACTCGGTTTTTTTTATTACTTTTTCTTTTCTTCACTTTTTTTCTTTGCTTTATTATTGCTTTTCTTTGTCGCTGGAATAAATTTGACACAGGATGTTGAAGCAGCTAACAGGAATGTATCTGTTCATTGTTCAGGTCAATGAAATGTCCACGTTAATGGTAACCATGATTGGTAATGTATTCATCATAGATCATTAAAATTTACCTCCTGCAAAGGCTACAAATAAAAATATGTGATGAAAAACATTGGACTACTAACTGTCCCATATTGTGTGGGACTTCCTGTACCTGAAAGAAAAGTTGTCTGTCCTAGATAACATTGATATGGGACATTAATTTTCCCATTTCACTGGCAGAGGCTGTGGAGATGGGCCAAGAATCCCCAGAATAGTCACAGCTCCTTGGACAAGTGCTGTGGAGGCTACAGCTGAAGATGAAATAAGGACTCGCCGCCTTCACTGTTTGCCTGGTCTTAGGGTCCCAAATAATGTTGAGCCTCAGTCCCACCTGATGTCAGACCCAAGCACTAGGAGTAGCCTGGGCTTGGCCACTGGGACCCAGCCAAAGCACCAATGACCAGCCTGAGCAGGTCTCTTACTGGAACTGTGCAATTTCAAAGCGCACTTTTAAGTAGCTGCTACAGGCACAATAGGTGTAAGAATCCTTGAAGTCCTATCCCTGCCTCAGCCACCCTTCCAGGTTTATTCTTGTTAGAGCAAACACATGAAGGTGAACTTGAGGAATTCCCAGACAAAGCTAACAATACTAAGAACAATGCTTTTTGAGGGTGAATGTGGAGGAAATGTGATGGAGGGGAGCGGGAAATGTTTATCCTCTGAGCTGAAAGCATGAACAGCTGGATTTTTGAAAAACACTTCACTTTTGTATGATTGTCAGAGTGGCTTGGAGTGTTGCCTTTCAAGTTTAATGCTCACATTCCAGGAAAAGATAACTTCTGTATTATATTTTCTTTCTCTTCCTTTGCTTATTTAATATTATTTTGTACAGCACCACCATTACAGGAGATACTTTGGCCCACTGAGCTTTTGCTGTTTTTGGGATTTGCTGTTAAAAATTGGAGTTTGTTTTGTTGGCTCCCACAATGAGCTCCAACCACCACCTCTCTCTTTTTGTGGGAATACAGTGTTAGTAACCTTAGGCCCATACTTTTGATGTTTCTATAAAACCTGCCTCCACCAATCCCTAACTCAGCACTGAGTGATAGCTGGTTCATCCTGGGGATCCAGCCCACTTCTTGCCCTCACATGGAGGGAGAGCTGCAGCAGATGCCCTAAGGTATCTACGTGTTCACCTGTTGATGACCATTGGCCTGGAAGCAGGCACATTTTGGCCATCATCCCCTCATTGTATGCCTGTTACGGACTCAGTGAAAGTCCCTTTAAGATAGAGAGTGTGTGTGTATGTGTGTGTGGGGCGTGCTTACGTCAATAGAAGATAAAGGACGTAATGACGTTGTTGAAGAAGGCAGAAGAAGAAGAAGGAGAGAGAGAGAAGGGAGAGAGACACCAGCCTGCTTGTTTTCTCTATCGATGGATGAGAAACAATAACTGTGTTTGCCACTGAAATCCATGTATGGAAGTTGGAAGTAATCCGGTGGAGTTCACTTTGTTGCTGACCTGTAGAAGGGAACAGGTATTTGTGTGTGGACGACCACGGTTCGGATGCTTTTCGGGGTGAGGAAGTCACTACCGAGTAAACACTGGAGTGTCGTTTGGGGTCCATCGTGGAACATTTGGATTTCGTATGTACTCTCTCTATGTTTTTCTACATCTACATCTTATCTTCAGACAATGGTGGTTGTTGAAGAAGCCCTTGCTCATGTTTCACCTTATGGCTTGCGGAACTGAACTTTAAGAACCATTCAGGAACTGGGAGTTTTGGACTTTGTCACACACACACACGAAGAGTTTAGTTTTGGGGTTAACGTTCAAGGTTTAACATTTTTGAATTCTAACATACTAACATTTTTTTTTAACTTTTATTTTACGTATTATCATAAGTAGTGATTAATAAAATAGTTTTTAACACTGAATCATGCTCAGTGTGTTTCTTTTGTTGCTGGTTTGTGACAAAATTGGGGGCTCGTCCGGGATAGTTCCCAAGGTTAATGAGTGTCGTCTGGGATTGTACCCCAGATTGACAAGATTTGTTCGGGATTCAATCCAAAGATTTTTGAGGGAGGTCTGATAAATTCTTTTTAATTGGCTTGTGTGTGTGGAAACCAGCAGCAATGGATATTAAGGCATTTTTGGAGTCACCAACCCAAAAGGGATTGGAGGTGGCGAAAAAGGATGATTTGATAAAGATTGCTACAAGGTTAAACCTTACAGAAGTAAAGCAGTCTATGAGAAAGGCAGATATTCAGAGACTGATAGCTGGCCATTATGTGGAAAAGAAGGTGTTTGAGAAGGAAGTGTTAAAACAGTTTCCTGGCAGTGAAATAGCAATTTCTGAGGCACAGGTGCAGCTGGCAAAGATAGAGGCTGAACGAGAACAGACCCAGTTAAAGATAGAGGCCGAACAAAAGCTAACTCAGATGAAGATAGAGGCTGATCTAGCAATGAAGCAGATGGAATTGAAGAGGATGGAGCTGGATAGTGAGGAGAAGGAGAAACAGAGGCTGCATGAGTTACAAATGAAGCGTAGGAGTTCGGAATCTGATTCTGATGATGGTTTTTCAGCCAGCAGGGAGGTTCGATTAGTCCCTCCGTTTGAAGAAGATCAGGTTGATCAGTATTTCCAACATTTTGAAAAGGTTGCTGTGAGTTCAAACTGGCCAAGGAAAGGATGGGCTCTTATGGTACAGAGTGTGATTAAAGGTAAAGCTCAAAAAGCTTATTCTGCTTTGTCTGCTGAGGATGCAGCTGATTATACCAAGGTAAAACAAGCTATTTTGAAGGCCTATGAATTGGTCCCTGAGGCTTATAGACAAAAATTCAGAGACTTGAGGAAATCTGCAGATCAGACTTATATGGAATTTGCCAGTGGAAAGAGAATATGTTTTGAACGATGGTGCCTGGCTAAAAATGTAGATGGGGATTATGATAAATTGACAGAATTGATACTGGTGGAAGACTTTAAAAGATGTGTTCCAGCTGAATTAACAACATATTTAAATGAAAAGGCAGTGGAAACTTTACAAGAAACTGTTAGGTTGGCAGATGATTATGCTTTAACCCATAAATCCAAATGGGGACAACCTAAAACCTTTCAAAAGAGTTACAAAGACAATCCAGGTAAACCAGAGATTAAATTGGGAGGTAATCAAAAAGGAAAAGATGAAAAGAAGCCAGGGCTGGAGAAACCTGTTGAGCGTACTTGTTATTACTGTAGGAAACCTGGCCACGTGATATCTAATTGTGCCCTTTTGAAGAAAAAGAAGGAAGCTGGGCCCAATGCTTGCTTTCAGGCAATTAAAAATCAAAAAGGTTTAGGAGATGCTGTTAAAGATCAGTCCTTGCAAGAGGGAAAAGCGGAAAAGTTGGAGGAGGTGAGAAAAGAATTCCGTTCGTATGTATCAGAGGGTTTTGTTTCACTGAATGATGAGTCACCCCAGGTGCCAGTGAAAATTCTTAGAGATACTGGGGCTAGTCAATCTCTCTTGCTGGACAGTGTTTTAAATTTTGGTGAAGAAAGTGACACTGGTGAAGTAAATCTAGTACGAGGCATTACAGGTGAGACCATGTCTGTCCCTTTTCACAGGGTGATTTTAAAGTCAAAGTTCGTAGAAGGACCAGTCGAGATAGGGATAAGACCTAGTTTGCCAGTGGAAGGAGTTTCTTTGTTATTGGGAAATGACCTTGCAGATGGAGAAATTGTTCCTGTGGTACGGTTAACGACCAAACCAAGGATTGATGAGTCTGAGAATGATCCAGATGTTTACCCATCATGCGCGGTGACTCGAGCTAGAGCTAGAGAATTAGCCAAGACAGACAGTCCGGTGCAGTCTGATGTAGTTCCTTGTGACAGTCCTAAACAGGAAGAAAATTATGATGCCTTGTCTGAGACTTTTCTGTCTTCACTGGAGGATCAACATCCTTATAGTGAGCCTGAATTTAAAGATTTGTCTTTGTCAAGGAAGGATTTTATGGTGGAACAGACAAAGGACCCTGAGTTGACAGAATTGAAAGAAAAAGCTCTCTCATGTAAGGAGATTGAAAAAGTGCCAACTGGATACTATGTCAAAAATGGAGTGTTAATGAGGAAATGGAGACCTCCTCATGTTCCTGTTACTGAGGAATGGGAAGTTATTCATCAGGTTGTTGTTCCAAAAGTTTATAGGGATGAGATTTTAAACCTGGCCCACAGTATGCCTTTGGGTGGTCATTTTGGGGTGAATAAAACTGTAGGGAAGATCTTGAAACAATTCTATTGGCCTGGTTTGAGAAAAGATGTGGTGATGTTTTGTCGAACCTGCCACACATGTCAGATGGTAGGTAAACCAAATCAAAAACCCCCTGTGGCTCCATTGAAAGCAATTCCTGCTTTTGGTGAACCCTTTTCGAAGGTGATTGTGGACTGTGTTGGTCCCTTACCAAAGTCTAAGACTGGAAATCAGTATTTGTTAACCATCATGTGTGCCACTTCTAGATTTCCAGAGGCAATACCCCTTAGAAATATTAAGGCCAAGACGGTGTCAAAGGCTCTTGTAAAACTTTTTACCTTGTTTGGTTTGCCAAAAGAAATCCAATCTGATCAAGGTAGTAATTTTATGTCAAAAATTTTTCAACAAATAGTCTATGAGCTGGGAGCAAAGCAGATTGTATGCTGGTTTTTGTTGCTGGTTTGTGACAATGCCCCAAGTTGAAGTCACACAGTTTACGCTCAGAATGATTTGCAAAATTATAACCAGCTATTTTATGCTGGTGTCCTGAAAATCTCATTACTGGACCCCGAGCATAAAATACAACATAAAACAAGTAAAAATCAGAGTACACAAATAGAAATTTGAGCAAATATGAAACCCACATTGATGAAATGGGACTTAAACTTCTTTTCAGTCCGATTTCGTCAGTAAAAATTAGCATTTGAAGACATCAAAGGATCCTCTATGCATTTGGGAGTGAGAATCATCAATGGTTGTGGATTATCCTGTACAATGCGTGTTGGCAATTCATCTACATCTCACTTGATTATCGTTTCCCTTGATTTGCTCTTTTTGACCAATTGCATTAATTTATATTTAACCCTAGTATTCTTGAGAACAATTCAGTCATGGAAGGTTTATAATTTTTGATGTAAAATATATGTAAAAATGCTGTAAAAATATACAAATTAAGCTATAAACTATAACTTCACAACAAAGTGTAAAATCTTTAAATGCATTTGCCCTTTTTTGTGGCTTTGCCTCTTCTTCCTCCATTCAGTCTTTCCTCAAGCGGTTCAGGATTCCATCCTTAATCTGGAACAATTCTCACCAATGCTCCCCCTGACTGAAAAAGGGGACCAGTACAGCATAGACCTTTTCTCCTGTTTAAGGATCTCAGAGCCAGCCAAAGTAAAAGTGGAAGAAGTTAGTCAAACATGCAAAACATCTGGTACACGCAGTTTTCACAAAATTTGCTGACGGGTCCTGAAGTAGGAGCAGGACCCTGTTTTGAACATTTAAGTTGAGCCAACATTGATTTTAAGCAGTATGAACCAATATGACAGCGGCCTTGCCACTGGTGCAGACTAGGTGACGGATTTCACCCAGAACTTTCATTTTACGCTCAAAGGGATGGCCAAAACGCAGATCAACTTCAGCACCAATATATCTAGATTAATACAAATCAATTAATAAATCAAAGACAGACAGAGATTGCTAATGGTTAATAACTACTTTTTTTCTGTCATGAACCATTGTGATTATAAGACAAAGATATAAAAATCTGTATGTGGCAGATACTTTTAGCTTTGCACTGTTGTGATTTTGGGATATTTACTGAATAGTTACTGAAATAGTTTTCTATAAAATGGATTGTTATGTATAATGGAAAGGCAAATACCATAAAGAACAACAACTAGCTGTCAAAGAGTCTAAAGCAGCAATTCACCATTTGGCTCTGCTGACATTTATGACATTTTCTAGAAGCACTGAATTCACTTCCTGTCATGTAACTTATTGCCAGCAATTTTATATAATCTGCATTATGCAGTGATTTCATCAAACATGTATGAAGGTACAACATCTTCTTTACAGTTTGAATATAGTTTCAAACCTTTAGCATCCTATAACCTTTGTAGGGTGAGTAGCATTTTTACTAAGGATGAATTTTAGGGCAAATAATCTATATTTATTTCTATTAAAATTCAGCAACTTTAAAGATTTAAATTTAAAACATGATAGCTTATTTTTAAAATGGCATTTCAAGGATCTCTTATTGCTATACACATTTTAAACTAGTTATGTAAAATAGTTTTATTTATATGTATATATTCTTAAAGCCATGTCAGCAAAAATATTGATATTTGTTGTTAAGGATTTTTCTGTGTATGGTTTTATGGTGCTTCATGGATTCCTAATGTTGGAAAAGCCTTCAGGGAATGGGAGGTGCAAGGCAGGCCTCTGACAGTTCAGCAAGAAACCCCAAAGCATTTACCCACACTCACACCCACCAGAAACTGGTGGAAAAGACATCAGATCCAACAAACATGCCGTTCAGAACAAAAGTCACGCCAGCTTAAAGGCCAGGTTGTGTGGTAACTGCAGTGATAGAGATGGAGGGATCAATGCAAATCAAGTCTGTGGTTGTGAATGGGAACCATCAATATTTGCATTTTTACTGCATGTTCAGCAGACAGGAGCAGTTTTTCAGGCATCAGAGAATGGAAGGAAAAGTCCCTGACACATAAAGTTGCTGCGAGAAGGAGGATATCAGAGGTAGGGAGGTTGGGAGGAATTGTATGGGAGTGGTGGGCAGAGGGTTGCTGAAATTATTTAAATAGTTCAATTCACAAGTTTGTCCGATAGGCCCCACATCCAGCTATTTGCTACAGTGATTGATGTCATGTGACAAAAATACACTTAAATACACAACATATAATACCACAGTATGAGGGTAGTTCAGCTGAAGTCTGATGGTGTTTATTTTCCTCTGAAATAAATTCTAGTTAATTTAATGACGGTTATGTCCATGTTACTGATAAACTTTAGGGATGAGAAGAGTCATTGGAAAGTATTAGGTATGTAGATATGGTATCCCTAAAGCCTCCTCTTTCAAAACTCTGGGATATGCCTATTTCCATGCCGTCTGACTCTACAATAATAATAATGTTAAATCAATTGTCTCCTTAGGATTTATCAGTTTTCAGGCTCACTAAATTCTCTCATTTTTTTGTCTAATACTTAGTCCTTCCAGTCCTCATTCTCACTTGAGCCCTGGTTCTCTAATTTTTACGACAGGTTTTATGTGTTGTCTTCCCTGAGTTGTTAAATCTTCTACCGTTTCCTTATTTCCAATTTAGAAATCCTCCTTTCTCTGACTGTCAGGACCCACACTTGCCATTGTCGGACTTTTCCTTTTTACGTATCTATAAAAACTATACAAGTGGAAGCTGCAAGGTGGGAGTTGAAGATTGAATGGGACCTGGAACAGGATAAAAGGTGAACAGCTGAGTTTTAGATGAACTGATGTTTACTGGGAATGGGAAACTGGCCAGGTTAGTGTTATGATGACAAAGGTATGAAAGGGAGTTTTAGCAGCAGTGAAGTGAGCTAGGAGTGGATATGAGCAAAGTTGCGGGACATAGACAGTTAATGTGATGGAAAGGATGTGGAAAGACTTAGTACTTAGGGGACAGAGGGTGAGGGTGGAGAGTTGGTTTTGCGTTTGGAAACCTGTGATGAGAGATGTACCCCATGGATCTGTGCTGGGACCCTCACTGTTTGTTATATACATTAATGTAGGAGGTATGATTAGTAGTTTCCAGATGACACAAACAATGATTAAATTGATAAAATGGTTTATTATTGTCAAAGACGTTATTGTTCCAAAGACGTAGGGGTTAGGAAGTTGTGGGCATACTATTGTTGGCGCTGGAAGCCTGGCGACACTTGCGGGTTGCCTCCAGAAAGATGCATTTTACTGTGTGTTTCAGTATACATGTGACTAATAAAGAAATCTTATCTAAATGTACCAAGGTACAGTGAAAAACTTTGTTTTGCTTGCCATCCATAGAGATCATTTCATCACATCAGTGTATTGAGGTAGTACAGGGGAAAACAATAACAGAATGCAGAATCATTCCTACCAGATTTGAACTTTTACTCTTTGGTGTTGGGAGGAGATTTTAATCTCTGGTTAGATCCAAAATTAGATAGGTCATCCACTAAATTAGCTGCTCCTAATAAATCAGCTTTATTTCTTCAATCGTTTTTAATGAAAACTAGGGTCATTGACGCCTGGTGTTTTTTGCATCCAGAGGATAAGGAATATTCCTTTTTCTCTCATGTTCACCATACATATTCCAGGATTGATTACTTTTTTATTGGCAATCAAATGATTTCATCAGTTCGATCCTGTGACTATAAAGAGATTGCTCTTTCAGATCATGCTCCTATGTTTCTATCTTTAAATTTCCCTGGGCTCCCTCAGATAAAAAGATTTTGGCGTTTTAACCTAACCTTGTTATCTGATAAAATTTTTTTCAAATTTATGGAGAAACATATTACTCTTTTTTTTAAAGAGAATTCGTCGGAAGAGATTTCTAGTCTTATCATTTGGGATACTTTCAAAGCCTTTATTAGGGGTCAAGTTATTTCTTATACGGCCAGCATCAGGAAAAAAGCTGATCTAGTTGATCAACTGAAACTATTAGATCAAAAATATGCTTTGGATCCAGATCCGGCTTTATATAAGAGGCGAGTTGAAATTAAAACCAAATATGATCTTCTTTTAACATATCCAGTTGAAAGTCAACTTTTAAAAGATAAAAGTCAATTTTATATTCATGGAGATAAAACAGGCAAATTACTGGCTAACCAATTAAAAATCTCCAGAGCTAGATGGCAAATTAAAGAAATTTCAAAAGCCAATGGCGAGAGGACAACTGATCTTTTAGAAATAAATGATACTTTTAGAGAATTCTATTCTAAACTTTACAGTTCTAATTTTCCTAAAGATAATACAGTAATGGATAATTTCTTTGACCAATTAAACGTTCCTATACTTTCCACTGAAAATCGAAAACAGTTGAATCAATCTATTACATACGAGGAAATCGCCGAGGTTGTGCAATCTTTACATTCTACAATGACTCCAGGTCCTGATGGATTTCCTGGAGAATTCTATAAGGCCTTTTCCTCTTTGCTTATACCTCACTTATGTGCTGCCTTTTTGGATTCTTTTAAATCAGGTAGATTACCACAATCTTTTTATGAAGCCTCTATTTCACTTATTCTTAAGAAAAATAAGAACCCAACAGAATGTGCTTCGTACAGATCAATTTCGCTACTTAATGTGGATGTTAAAATTTTATCTAAAGTTCTAGCTCGTAGATTGGAAGATATTTTACCTTCAATTATATCCAATGATCAGACTGGTTTTATTAAAAATCGATATTCTCATTTTAATATTCGTTGTTTATTGAATATTATCTATTCTCCCTCTAAGGAAATATCGGAATGTGTGATATCTCTAGATGCTGAGAAGGCCTTTGATCGGATTGAATGGAATTACTTATTTAAAACCTTAGAGAAATTTAATTTTGGGCCCGATTTTATCCAATGGATTAAATTACTTTATTTATCCCCTTCTGCTCGAGTTCTTACTAATTTTCAAAATTCTAAATCTTTTAAACTTCAACGTGGAACCAGACAGGGATGTCCTTTGAGCCCTTTGCTCTTTGATTTGGCCTTAGAATCTTTAGCTATTTCTCTCCGAGAATCTAGAGATATCCTTGGTATCTCCAGAAGAGGTATTAACCATAAAGTTTCTTTATATACTGATGATTTATTACTCTTTATATCTAATGTTGAAGCCTCCTTACCTCCTATGCTTTCTTTACTTTCTCACTTTAGTCATTTTTCAGGCTACAAATTGAACTTATACAAGAGTGAACTTTTTCCTCTGAATAACTTGGTACCAGTTGATATTAACATTCCTTTTAAAATTGTAAGAAATCATTTTACCTATCTGGGGGTGTCAATTACTAAAAATTATAAGCATTTATTTAAAGAAAATTTTTTCACCTTACTGCACTATGTGAAAAGGATTTTATCAAGTTGGTCTCCCCTTTCTATATCATTGATTGGCCGAATTAATGTTATTAAAATGAATATTTTACCTAAATTTATATATCTATTTCAGGCTTTGCCTGTTTTTATTCCTAAATCTTTCTTTGACACTCTTGAGTCAATTATTTCTTCCTGTATATGGAATAATAAACATCCTAGACTAAATAAAGTTCACCTTCAGAAGGTTAAAAAGAACAGAGGTTTAGCCTTACCTAATTTTAGATTTTATTACTGGGCAGTCAATATACGAAATCTTACGTTTTGGTTACATTACATTAATCAAGAGGCTCATCCAGTATGGGTCTCTTTGGAAATTAATTCTGTTAAAAAATTTTCTATTATCTCTTTGCTTGGTTCTTCACTTCCAATATCATTAAATAAACTAACAGATAATTTAGTAGTTAAACATGTTTTGAGGATTTGGTTACAATTTAGAAAATATTCTGGTTTATTGAGTTTTTCTTTGTCCAGTCCCATTTTCTTTAATTACTTTTTTAAACCTTCTATGACTGATGTAGTTTTTAAAGAGTGGGACAAGTTAGGTATTACTTGTTTTCAAGATCTGTTTGTTGGAGGAAACCTTTCTTCATTTGAACAATTGTCTACCAAGTATAATTTACCAAAAACTTATTTTTTTAGATATTTACCCATTAGAGATTTTCTTCGATCTCAATTACAATCTTTTCCTTTGACTCCTGGTAAGAATTTATTAAACGTAAGTTTTAATTTGGAACCTTTTCAGGATGGCTCAATATCTATTATTTATGACAGATTACTAGGAATGAGTAAGGTGCCACTAGATAAAATTAAAAACGCTTGGGAACAAGATTTGCAGATGTCAATTTCTGAGGAAAATTGGAATGAAATTTTCAAGTTGGTTAATACCTTGTCATTATGTACTCGTCATTCTCTCCTTCAATTTAAAGTGGTCCACAGTGTTCACTTGTCTAAAGATAAATTATCCCGTTTTTATTCTGACATATCTCCTTACTGTGACAAATGCAATAACAGAGTGGCTTCCTTAATTCACATGTTTTGGACGTGTCAGAGTCTTAAAAAATATTGGACAGAGGTCTTTCATACTTTTTCTGTATTTTTCAAAATAAATTTTAAACTTAATCCTTTGACTGCACTATTTGGGATTGTTGGAGAAAAGATATAACTTTGAAGGCTTCTGATTTACATATTCTGGCTTTTATTTCTCTTATAGCCAGGAGAGCTGTGTTGTTTAAATGGAAGGAAGTTACTCCACCTACTCATGCTCAATGGTTATGGGATGTTATGTCATACCTGAATCTAGAGAAAATTCGCTGTTCAATTTTTGAACCTAACCTAGACTTTCAAACCCTGTGGGGATCTTTTTTGAATTATTTTCAAAATCTCTGATTTGGGGACTAAAATGCAGATATTGGCTGACATGGTTACGTTTTTAAAAGTTTTTCCTTGTTTTTTCTATCTAACAGCTTCAGGTTTTGGTAGTGGGAGTAGATTTTTTTTTATAAAAAGAATTTCAATGTTTTCTTCCTTTATTAACTAACTACTATATGTGAATATTAATTTAGAGTATTGTAATCTAAGTACGATTTAATACAACGTATTCAGTAGTATTTTTATTCTCTTTCTTGATGCATGTATTCTGTATTTTTTTTATGGTTTCAATAAAAATATTGTAAAGAGAGAATGCAGAATAAAGTGTTACAGAGAAAGTGCAGTGCTAGCAGACAGTAAGGTGCAAGGCCACGATGAAGTAGATTGTGAGGACAAGAGTCCATTTTATTGTACTAGGGGACTGTTCAATAGTCTTATAACAGCAGGATAGAAGCTGTCCTTGAGCCTGGTGGCACGTGCTCTCAGGTGTTTGGATCTTCTGCCCGATGGGAGGGGGGAGAAGAGAGAATAGAAGAGAGAGAATAGAGGAGAGAGATAGTGTTGTTGATAGAACATAGAACACTACAGCACAGTGCAGGCCCTTTGGCCCACAATGTTGTGCCGACATTTTATCCTGCTCTAGGATCTATCTAACCCTCCCCTCCCCTGACCAGCGTTCTATATAGCTGCAACATCACCTCATGGCTCTTGAACTCAATACCCCGACTAATGAAGGCCAACACTCCATATGCCTTCTTAACAACCCTATCGACCTGCGTGGCAACCTTGAGGGATCTATGGACGTGGACCCCAAGATCCCTCTGTTCCTCCAAATTGCTAAGAGTCCTGCCATTAACCTTGTATTCTACCTTCAAATTCGATCTCCTGAAGTGTATCACTTCAGACTTATCCGGGTTGAACTCCATCTACCACTTCTCAGCCCAGCTCTGCATTCTCTC
Organism: Pristis pectinata; assembly: GCF_009764475.1. Lineage (NCBI taxonomy): Eukaryota > Metazoa > Chordata > Chondrichthyes > Rhinopristiformes > Pristidae > Pristis > Pristis pectinata. The sequence continues at coordinate 34,500,916 of NC_067405.1, read as the reverse complement.
AGTATCCTGTTGTAACCTACAGCAACCTTCTACACTATCCACAACACCACAACCCTTTGTATCATCAGCAAACTTACTAAGCCGCCCTTGCACATCTCATCCAAGTCATTTATAAAAATCACAAAGAGCAGGGGTCCCAGAACAGACCCCTGCAGAACACCACTGGTCACTGACCTCCGGGCAGAATACGCTCCATCTACCACCACCCTCTGTCTTCTATGGGTGAGCCAATTCTGAATTCACACAGCCAAATTTCCCTGGATCCCATGCCTCCTGACTTTCTGAATAAGCCTTCCATGAGGAACCTGATCAAACGGCTTACTAAAATCCATGTACACCACATCCACTGTTCTACCTTCATCGATGTGCTTTGTCACATCCTCAAAGAATTTAATCGGGCTCGTGAGGCACGACCTGCCCCTCACAAAGCCATGCTGACTGTCCCTAATCAGCCTATGCTTCTCTAAATGCCAATAAATCCTGTCTCTAAGAATTTTCTCCAGTAATTTTTCTCCAGTAATTTGCCCACCACCACTGAAGTAAGACTCACTGGTTTGTAATTCCCAGGGAATTACCTTTATTTGCTGCTGTTGATAAGCCAATCAGCAGGTAACAATTTGCAAATGTGCCTTGTTTAGACTCTTGCAATGTAAAACTCACCAACTCAGGCACAGAGACTCACCGCTTTTCAAACATCCTGCTCCAAATCTCACTCCAACTCCCGACTCTGCAAGGTGAAACTCACAAGTACACGCACAGGGACTCACCTCCTTTTAAAGGTCCCACTCCAAATCTCGCTCCAACACCCAACTCTGCAAGGTGAAACTCACCAGCTCAGGCACAGAGACTCACCTCTTTTCAAATGTCCCGCTCCAAATCTTGCTCCAACTCCCGACTCTGCAAGGTGAAACTCACCAGCTCAGGCACAGAGACTCACCTCTTTTCAGTGAGGAGGATAGACATAGGCTGCAGAATGATATTGATGAAATGGGCAGAGCAATGGCTGATGGAGTTTATTCCTGCTAAGTGCAAGTTGATGCACTTTAGGAGGACTAATGAGGATAGGACATACATAATCAATGATAGGACCTTAAGGAGTATTGAGGAATAAAGGTACCTCAGTGTGCAAGTCCCAGCATCCCTGAAGGTGGCAGCATAGGTAGGTACAACAACACTTAAGTATCTAGACAAGTACTTGAATCGCCAACTTCTAGAAGGCCATGGACCAAGTGCTGGTGAATGGGATTAATGTAGATAGGCACTTGATGGTCAGCATGGACATGGTGAGATGAAGAGCCTATTTCTGTGCTGTATGGCTGTATGACTCTATTGCTTTATGTGAAATGTACAGTTGAAAGTTCAGATTGAGGTTAAGTAGGATGCTGATGTTGCAAGTAGTTGCTGGAGACAAGGGAAATCAGTAAAAAGGATAAAAACATGAGTTGCAGGGACAATGGTATTATTCTCCTGATTGCTTAGCTTGAGTATGTTTTGGCTTATCTGAGCACGGCTTGTGACAACACAGAATCGGTGGAAGGGCTGAGACTGGTAGAGGTGAGTGTCAGCACTATACATTTGGAGCCTGGCTCCATGTCCTTGAACTATGTATTCAAAAGACAGTATTTGAATGAAGAAGGGGTGAAGAATAATTCCAATGAAGCTGGAGGCAATAGAGCTGTGGTAGATTCGGGGCCATCATTGAAGTTACTCTGACTCTGATCCATTTGGTAATGTTGAATGATAAAGTATTGCACTATTCGTTTTCAGAACAACTAATTTGATTAATAACAATGCATGCATTTACCATTGAGCATGTTTCAGAGAAAAGATTTACACATCAGATATAATCAAATTGAACAATCTCAAAGAAATTGACCATAATTTGCCTTACTGCATCTCATTTGCATTTTGAACTAATTTTAAATAGATTGCTTTCCTTTGAGGCCACAACTGAGAAACATTGGGATAATGAATTTCATTGCAAAGTTGTTAAATGCATTTTGTAACTTGCTTTCACTAGATGTAAGCCTCGGCGAGTTCAGTTAGTAAAGAAAATGGATTAGACAAAGTAAGAAGATAAAAGTAATTTATATTTTGTAAAACAAAGGCATTGCTAGTATTGATTCTTTGAGAAACAGGAGATAAAACAATTTACTACTAAAGGCTACTTGTTTTATTGATATGCTTCTTGTGTGAACTGGGAAGCATATCAATAACACATTCTTTAAAGCAATGATACATTTGATATTTCTCCAAAATTAATAATTGATTCATTTTAATCTGCATTCCAGGTTATAAAAACTGCATTCTCTGATGAATATTTGTATTTTGTTTCAGGATATTAAATACCACCTTGTTTGAAAGTTGGGAGATTGTTGGTCCTTATCCATCATGGTGGGTCTTCAACTTGCTTCTTTTGTTGCTTCAGCTGCTGCATAGCTTCTGGTCATATCTGATCATCAGGATCACTTGCAAAGCTATTGCTAAAGGAAAGGTATGTCTCCCTAAATGCTGGTAAAATGAGCGAGGAGGTAGACAATGTATTATTTCTCTAGTATTCTGAAATATTTTCACAGGTGGATTAAGGCACTATATATGCAAAAGAGGTAAAGTACTTGACCTCTCTGTGTGTGAAGCTTTTAACCATCTGCTACAGCCTGTGTTGTTGTCAGTGTTATACAATTACAAAATAATATTGTAAAATAGAACCACAGAGTGTCACATAGGTACACAGATAGAGTATACTGTGTCCCTTTTGTTTACACCCACTTATACTTCAACAGTGAGGTACAATTAACTAAACTGTATACAGTAAAATTACATTAATCCAATATGCTTAGGACTTTGGTAGTGCCAGGCTGACAGCTTTTCCGAACTGTTAATGATATTCCTATCAATACTCCAACACACTTTTACTTTACATATTTTTTGGGATGTTACAAGTAGTACAATAAATCCTCTAGCAAATCTGATAAGGTTAAAGAGAACCTGGGAAATAGGGCCCCAATGAATTTAAAGGGAGCGCGAGAACCAGAATTCAGTGAATTTCAAGGGAACACAGGAAACAGAAGCAGCGGAGTAAAGGAAACAGGGACCCTGGTGAATTTAAAGGGAGGGCAGGGTAGAGGACCCTGATCAGTTTAGCGGGATCATGGGAAATGGGGCTGCAGTGAGCTTAGAGAGTGCAGGAAACAGAACCAGGGGAATTATAAGGATCCACGGGAATCAGGGGTCCAGTGAAGGGACCACGGGAATCAGGGGTCCAGTGAAGGGACCACGGGAATCAGGGGTCCAGTGAAGGGAGCACAGGAATCAGGGCCCTGGTAAGGTTAGAGGGAGTGCAGGAAATGGAGCCCATATGAGTTTAAAAGAGTGTGGGAAACTGGGCCTGGTGATATTAAAGGGAGTGCAGGAATTTGGGAATGGGGCACTGGTTAATAAGTTTAAAGGGAATGTGGGAATGGGGGCGCTGGTTGGTTAATGGAATCGCTAGAACCAGGGTCCAGCCTGTTAAAGGGAGCATGGGAACCGAAGCCCCAGTGTGTTAAGGAGAGTGCAGGAGGTGTTAAAGGGAACACAGGAATCAACAACTGGAAAGTCAGATGCCAAATCATCGGGATTGCCAAACAATCAATAGCAGATTATCAGAGTTTTACTGTATATGCTTCACTTAATCATGAATGGATTTCTCTTTTGATTAGACAACAACTTTAAATCTAACCTCGAGATCAGTTTTTGGAGTCTTCCTGAATTTCCTGCAGGTTTTGGTTCTGAATCAACTTTTGGACTGTTGGTTCCAGAAGTGAACTCAGTGGAGGTTTTGTTTCTCTTGAACCTCGTACTTTGCTTCCTGAAGTCTGTGCCAGGTTCGACTCAGATGCAAAATCACAATCAAGTGTTTCAACGTTTTCATGGTTCATATCCAGCAGCAATCATTTGATCTACATGAATGGTTCAGATTTTACACCAATTTCAATGAAATTTCTTTTGTTTTCATTATGGTTCCTGCCTCCCACTTATGTGAGTTTGACCTGCTAAGAACAGCAGCACATCCATTTTGTTTCAAATTGCATATGTTCGGATTCATGTCATAGTGATATTTTTGACTGAATTGCTTCTGTTCCATTATAGAAACTGCATTTGATTGAACAAGTCTCAATCTCCTCCTCATCAAGAGTGCTGAAAACATGCAGCATTAGTGTGTGAAGTTATTCTGTACTTCATCAAGAAATTGGCCAAGCAATGTTTCATGCTGTTTTAAATATCTGCAACTTTTGCTTTTTGTGATGACTTGAAGGAATGAGAGTATGCTTGATCCCAATTTGTTTCATAAAGAGCGGATTGAAACTGGGGACCACAAGCTCTTCAGATAAACCCTAACATGGACCTTAAGTCATCCAACCCATGTGTTTTACTTCAATCCACTTTGAATGACTTTCTATCAGTTGCAGGAAATTATCATTTCCTTTTTCACAAAAGCCTGCATGTACTCCCTGAAAATGTCAAACAGACTAAGGTTGTGACAGCAAAGGAATTTTTAGTGGCTTGTTCCTACAGTTTTGGCAAATACTGCATTTGCTTCCTGATGATTCTAGGTAACTGTCCAAATAGGACCAGTAAATAAAGCTTCCAGTAATTGTTTTCATGCTAACAATTCCCGTGCAAAACATCCGCAATGATGCCCGCTTTCCACTTGTGTACTCAGTTGCATAGTCATACTGCATTAGAAGGGTTAGCCATTGTTCCAACCTTGATGACACCATAGGGGGCACCACTGATTGGGACTGAATGTCCAAGTAGTGATTTTTAATCTCCTGACTGGGGAAAGGATCTGCTGAGTAAGATCTGATAGAATTTCTTGATTCTATCATTCCAAGTGCTTCTTCCTCAATCCGTGCATAATTGCACTTGCTCCTTTTCAGAGTGCAAGAGAAAGCTATGGGTTTCTCTTGCCCATCAACAACTGGTGACCTACATACATTGTAACCTGATGCATCATATGTCAACTTGAACGGTCCCCTAGTACAATAAGAATGGACCTCACAATCTACCACTTTATAGCCTTGCACCTTATTTTCTGCCTGCACTGAACTTTCTCTGTAACTGTAACATTTTATTCTGCATTCTGTTATCGTTTTCCCTTGTACTACATCAATGTACTGATGTGATGAAACAATCTGTAAGGATGGCATGCAAAACAAAGTTTTTCACTGTACCTCAGTACATGTGACAATAATAAACCAATTTACCAGTTTAGCTCAATTTAATTTCAAATTGCACATAATATTGTCCAAAACAAGGAGAATTTCGGTTGCTCAACTTTTTCATTGATCTTCCTTCCATCGTAAGATCAGAATAGAGTTGTTGCTGGTGTTTGCTTATTGTTCATTTCCATTAGCAAATGAAGCAGCCCATCCTTGCAAAAAAACTCATCCATGATTGAATGGCGGGGAAGACTCAGTGGGCTAAATGGCCTAATTCTACTACTATATCTTATGATCTTATTTTAAATGACTCACGTCCTGACACCTCAAGGTCTTTCCACCATCTGCAAGACACAAATTAGGAGCATGATGGGATATTCTTCACTTGTCTGTATGACTGCAGCACCAACAACTCTCAAGAGGCTTGACGTCATCCAGGAGCAAGCATTCTGCTTGATGGCACCCCACAAACTACCCTAAACATTCATTCCCTTCACCACCAAGTGCACAGTGGCTGCAGTGTGTACCATCTACAAAAGGCATAACACTTATTCACCGAGGCTGCTCCAACAGCACCTTCCAAACTTGTGACCTCCACTGCCATGGAGGACAAGAGCAGCGGTGCCTGGGAACTCAAATCGCACACTAAACTGACTTGGAAAAATATCACTGTTCCTTCATCAACATAGGGCCTAAATCCTGGAACTCCCTGCCAAACAAGTATCTTTATCAGAAGGACTGCAGCAGTTCAAGCAGCTCACCAACATCTTCTTATTGGCATGTAAGATCTGACAATAAGTGCTGGCCTTGCCAGTGATGAATGAAAAAACAAGTGATGCAATGGCATGAACACCATTGCGAGGTTTGAAGAGAATCACAGGTAATAACTACCATCTCTGGCAATCACAGCTCTGCTATATTTCTAGTCTTCGGCACACTAGTGATGGCCTCTACTTTTTCCTTCACTGGTTGCAGACCATTAGCACTGACCTGAAGACTAAGGTTCTTCTCATTACAAAGCACACATTTGTTTTACTTCGGGTTCACATTGTCTTCATGTCACCAGATTCTCTTTTTTTCTCACCTATCAATTAATTGTCCATTATGGAAGGTTATGAATATAATTTGTTGCATTCCTCGGTATTGACTGTCCAACCATCTCCCTAATGTAGTATCACTGGCAAACTTAATAATAATGCTTTTAGTGCCAAAATCTAAACTATTAATGATAGTTGCTGACAGGAACAGTTCCAACATTAATTCTGCGGAATAACATCACCCATCTTCACAGCCTCTCTCTGCTTTATGTCCTGAAGCAAGCTTGCACTACTTGTCCCCAATTCTCTGATCTTGTTCATTAGTCTACAATGGAAGATTTTATCAAATACATTTTGAAAATCTTGAAAAATTACATCCATATCACTGTCTACTATCTCTGTTAACTCTTCAAAAAATTCAGTGTTAGTCAAGCAAGAACTTCCCTTCCAAAATCTATGTTGACTATTCATTATTATACTTTTAGTTTCTAGATATTTTTCTATTCTCTTTAGTAGGTATTCCATTATTTCCCCTGCATTAAGCCAACTAGTCTATAATTCCCTGGTCGTTTTCTATCCCCCATAATTATAGGTATTGTGTTAGTTGTCTGTCAGCCTTCAGGCATTATACCTTATTCTGATGAATTATTAAACATGTATAGTGATGCCTTTGCTATCTCATCCCTAGATTCTTTTAAAATGCATGGATGCAATCCATCCAGACAAGGGGTTTTATCCTCCTCGGGTTTGATTAACTTATTTAATATATACACTTTTTCTATTTTAAATTCACTTGCTCATTAGTCATCACATCATCCAATGTTTCATCCAACTGTTCTATCTCTATGGTAATTACCAAAATAAATAATGAATGATTATTTCTGCCATCTCCCTGTATTTATCCATGGTGTTATCCTATCATTTAATGGCATTATTCCTATGCTAACATTCCTTTATCATTGATGACTCTATAAATTATTATTATTTTGTTTAATGTTCCTTAACAATTTAATTGTTCCCCTGTACCTCCATTTTTATTTCATTTCTTTCCTAATCCTTTCATATTTGTTTTATCATGCGTTCCTCCATTGTCTGTGCACTTAATTTGTGCCTCTTTCCTTATCCTCAGATGTTCCCTTTTGTTTTTATTCATGCACTTTGTTGAATAGTTCTCAAAGTTTACCATTGTTGCTTGCCAATATTGTTGACAAAGATCAATTCTCAGTCCTTCAAAAATAGATTTTCTCCAAGTTTTTGGCCTGGTTTTCATTATATCTTTTATTACAAAGCAAGAGCAATGTGCCTGGTATAACGTGATCGCTACTACCTTGGTTTCCTCTATTTTATACATTTTGTATCTGCTCTGGTTCATTCCCAATTACTAGACCCAATAGCAAATCTTTCCTTATTGGACTTTTGCATATTGAGTGAGAAAGGAGTTCTACATAGTCTAGGAACTCCTGCCCTTTATCCCCTTTACCTATCTCATTGGTCCAAGTAATATTGGTGGATGAGATCACCCATGATTATTATTTTATTAACACTCATTTCCCTAATTTATCTGCAACATTACAAAGGCTCCTGATATAGCCAGTTGGATAAACAATGTTGCCCTGCTTCTATTCAACAGTGGTATAATTAACCTTGTGTGAATGATAAAACAACAGTTAATTGCCAGTCAATACCTTTGTCATTGTGTCTTGCTGTGCTAAACACTCTCATTGCTACACATGGGAACCTGAGACAAACAAAATTCTACTTGAGTGACCACAGGAAAACCTTACAAAAAATGAGCTTTCATGCTACAAACTCACATAAAACTTGCTAAGCAATGTCTTATATGTCCAAGCTCAAAGGAAAATAATCCCTAACGCATAAATATATTTAAGAATAAGTAGTTTATTTGCAAGGAAGATCACTTAACCCTTGTACATGTTTAGTCTTCACGTATCAACGATAGATTGAGTACATTGTTATAAAGCAGACACGCCACAAGACTCTCTTTCCAATAGTGTTGCAATATGTTGACAGACACTGATACACAGATAGATGCCTTTACACTCAAAAAGGTTGCCACCTTTATAATTTGGTTCATTCCAGTTATTTGAAGACCAACAGATGCAGTTATGACTGTGCAGTAGAACAAAATCTGATTCATACCATGTTACCATGAATGGATAGGAGCCCCAGCAAACAGGAACATTTCAAATGAATTACAAATCTGAAGCCACTTGCCATGTTTAGGGTCCCTGCCGACAAACCCTGAACGAAACATCCATGTGGTCCCTGTTTGTGGTCTTCCACCATTTGTTTTCCTATCCAGCAGTTGACCAATCTGCCAAGTCTGCCAAACTAGAAACAAAAATAAAGGAATTAAAAGTTGTTCCTGATGTTAAATTTGCCCAGACACCACGTTCTGGCATTCCACTCTCCCCAACCACCACCACCCACTTCCCCCAAATTACTGTCCTTCCTTCCCAGTAACTATACTTGTCCGTTCCTTCCCAGTACATATCAGTGCCATGTTTTCCCATAGCAAACATTCCTCTTTGCCCCCATTCCTCTTCACTTTTCTTACTTTGGTAATGGTTTATCCTTGAAAAGAAAGAGATGCTACAAAAAGAGTTCAACTAAAATGTTCTTTCTCATTTTTTTATTAGGATCTTCCAATATTGTAATTTTTTTAGCACTTGGTTATTGCTTATGTTTTAAATATGACCTATATCTTACAGTACAGCTACACCAAAAATTTAGTGAGGAAACCCAGCTGCTAATTACTCGTCTTGGCAATGTTAGAGGGAAATCAAGGCAGTATATATATATTAACAAAATAGTGAGTTGCCCAAACTATAATTTAAGTTTAAGTGACACTAATTGTAACATGTGGTTCCTTCACATTCCAAAAACTGTTGGCATCACACAACCAAACTATGTTGTTAACAAATTCTATTTGGATTCATTCCTCTTACGCAGGCTAAAATTAGAGGGAAATTAAGAGCCAAAGAACCCCATTTCTGACTAACTACACCTCAACAACAAAGAGAAAAAAATAACTTGCATTTGTATAGAGCCTTTAACATGGTAAACCAGTCCAAAGCACATTATCAGAAAAACAAAATCTTGGTCACAAAGCGAGGCTTTGGGTAAGCTCTTCAAAGAGGAAGTGTTGTGCTAGAGTAGTTTAAAGAATATGCAACCTAAATGCCTGAAGGTACAACTGCTAATAAAGAGCAAAAGAAATGCATTGCACATGAGACAATTATGGGTGTTAAATGTTACAGACCAAGGTGTGTAGACATGGTTAACTGAATAGCAATAATATCTTTAGTGGTTCTATAGCTGGTTCCTGCCCAAAGAGTGCCAGAGCTGTAGAAAGGTCACAGCACCTCAACAGGCAATAATAGTACATTAGTAGTCAGAATTGCTACTGTAGTTCATTAACAATGAATATATTTAGAACAGCAGGATGTCACTTAATACTTTTTTTTCATTCTATCCATTTGAACTCTTCCTTGTGCACACCTGGAAGGCTGGGAAGTGGAACCCTTTGCATGTAAGTTTTACTGGTTAAACTTTTGCAGTCTATTGAAATAATGCTTTCATTATTTGTCCTGAATCATGATGTGATTTACCGTAATCACCCCATGAAACCCACATTTCATTTCAAATGTAATTTATTCTCAGATTTTAAGAACAGTGGTTGATGAAGGGTTGTTATCAGTATGAAGGCTTCAAGTGAGCCTACACTGACAGCAATATCACAATTAAAAGCTCTGCTTCTGCAGTTTAGATTTTAATTGCTTCTTTAATTGCTAACAGTGCCACTGCTCAGAAGATATCGGGAGCCTCAGGGTATATTCAGTAAACGTTATGCAAATTGCTAGGATATTGCAGCATGGTACACTGTGAGCTGAATTGGTTATTTGCAGATCATCAGTAATGAATGTTGGAGATTTCAAAATGTATTAAAAATGGTTACTCTTGAAATACAGAATGTTGGGAGTTTTGATGAAGGACTATCCCAAAAGTATAACCATATCACATAATCATTAATCTGTTCTACATGTTCACTATTATCCTGCATCGGCAATATTTTATTTCCATGAAAGTATTTTGTTGTTACTCCCTAGATTTTAGAAGTTTTTGTTTGGAAACTGAAGCATAAACTATTGTAGCCAAATGCAGTCACAGGAGCCTGATATAGAGAATTAAATTCTCTTTAGGCAGTCCTTTGGGATGGAGGATGACTTGCTTCCAAACCGATTTTGAGAGTGCTGAGATGGCTGATAGGGCTAATGTGGGAACTGCAATCTCTTCCACAGATGCGCCTGGAGGTGCTAGAAAGGGGATGGGGGGCTGGGGGGAGAGTAGATGGGTAGTCCCTGAGATGGCCCACTCCTTCCACTACTTGTAGAGGGCTTCTGTGTACTCCCGTTATGTGGACTTGAAGTTCTCAATGACATCCCAAATCCTCCTTCTCCACTTTTGAGTGGTCATGGGCCAGAGATTCCCAGAGTTAGTGGGGATATTGTGCATGTTTAAGGAGGCTTTCAGCATATCCTTGAATCTTTTCCTCTGTCTGCCTCATAATCGCTTTCCATGACAAAGCTTGGAACAGTGTCAGCTTTGGGAATATGGCATTGGGCATGGGAACGGCATGGCCTGCTCGGTGTGGCCGACTGACTGTAACACGGGCCTCAGTGTTTGTGATATTGGTCTGGGAGAGGACACTGACATACCAGCACTGGTGCTGTCTTTCCATTGCCTTGAGGTAACTGCTGTAGGTGGTCCAGCTCTCAGAAGCATGGGAGAGGAGGATCACTGCTGCCTGGTAGATATGAATTTTGTGCCAGATGAGACCTGGATCTTCAAATACCCTTTTCCTCAAAATAAGGTTGAAAAGGCCATTTACATTGGCTGGTGCTGCTCTCTGGCTTTTTCTTGAGTTGTTGTGTGGTGAAGATTATGTCCTCTGTAACCCTAGAGGGAGGACTCAACACTGCAGCTCAGGAAGTCGCCCTTCAGCCACTGTAAGGAGACAGCTGAGAGGACCCAGGGGAAAATTTTACCTGTAGCAATCAGCAGTAAGACTCCTTTTGGTAACCAGTCAGACTTGTCTTATTCCTTGAAGATTGTCTTGATTATGGCAACTCTGAGGTCCCCTGGTATATCCTCCCCTTTCCATATATGGAGAATTAAACTCTGCATCTATAATTGAAGCTCTTCACTGCTGAGTTTTAGGATTTCAGCCAGGATATGGTCTGCTCCTCAGACCTTGTTATATTTTAGTTGGGATATGCCTTTTCAATCTCTTGTTGGTCAGGAGGGGTGGCAGGACTGGACTGGGTACGTTGCTGTGGGATGGAGCCAAAGGTGCTCATGACAGTCATTGTTGAGGAAGTATTTGAAGTATTTCTTCTAACTGGTATCGACTGCCTCTGAAGTGGATAAAGAATTGACGAGACATTATTTTCACCAAACTTCCCAATGGAAAATTAATATGTCTTTAGGCTTTAGGGTGAAAGGGGAAAGGTTTAGGGGGAATATTAGAGGGAACTTCTTCACTCAAAGAGTGGTGGGAGTGTGGAATGGGCTGCCATCTGATGTGGTACATGCAGGCTCACTCTTAACTTTTAAGAGTAAATTGGATAGATACATGGACAAGAGAGGTCTGGAGGGGTATGGGCTGGGGACAGGTAAATGGGACTAGCAGAATAATGTTTCGGCACAGACTAGAAGGGCCGAATGGCCTGTTTTCTGTGCTGTAGTTTTCTATGGTTCTATGTCCATTATATGCCCAGCTCAGTTTTACTCTCTATTCACTTCAACTTAAATTTATTCTTTAAGAAGTGAATGGCATTGAAGGGAGTCTTTCAACCCTGGAACCTCTGCTACTCTTTTCAGGCAGTTCCGCTCTTTGTCCTTTTTACAATATCCTTGCAATCAAATGTCCCACCTTCTACCTCTTGCATTGGCTTTCTATGATTGCATTAAAAATTCCTTCTACAAATTCATTCTTAATAAATTATATCTTTGGGACAATGTTAACATTCCTCTTGTTGCAATAATTAAAAAGAGCAGGTTGACCTGTGCATTAATATTCAGAGAAACATTATTCAAAAATGTTTTTTCCGCTAAGATAATTTAAAAGTGTTTTTTCCCTGTGACTTGTTTATCTCATATTGTGTACTTCAAAAGTACAGTTAAGGTATTGTTGATGACCTGAGTAATTACTGTTAAATTTCTATACCGATGCAATTTAAATGCAGTTAAATGCAAAGTAGCATAAGGCTTTGCTAGGGAGGCAAGGAGGCAGGTGAAGCATTCAGGAATTGTAGCCACAAAAAAGTCGAAAATGTTAGAAATAATCAGCAGATCATACAACATCCATGAGAGAGAAAGAGGATTAAACCAGAAACTTCGAGATGAAACAGTTATAAAATGCAGATAAAGGGTGGAGAGGAGGAGGGAACAGAAAGGAGGTCAGTAAGTGTATGGAAGGTAGCTATGGAGTGAAGCAACCAGAGTTCAGTATATGCTAACAAATTTCTGAGAGTCTCCTAATTGGGCTTTAGCTCTAGTTCTTCCATCCATTCAGCACATCAGTTAAGGGTGAAATCCAATTTCTTAATAATTATGTTGAAACTCCAGAAAAAGCTGGTTTGGCCACAACCAGAATATTACCGGAAAAACTAGAATATTACTTCCATTGGTCCTCACACCATGTTTATATATAAAAGCCATAGATAGAGTGCAGAAAAAAATTAGCAGCATGGTGCTAGGGATGAGTTATGTGGATGGAATGGAGGATCTGGTATTGTCCTGACTGGTGCAGAGAAGGTTGAGGTTTTTATTATATAATGGAGCTGTTCAAAATTATGACGGACTTAGATTAGGTGAATAGAAAAAAAATCTCTTCTTATTTTTGAAAGGACTTAGATCCAGAGGTCATCAGCTTAAAGTAATTGTCTACAAGATCAGGTGTGACATGACTAAAATCATTTTCAAGCAGCAAGTAGTTTTATGTGAAATTGTGACCTGAAAGGGTGGTTGAAGCAGATTTAGTTATTGTTTTCAGTAGGGAATTAGGTAGATATTTGAAGCAGAAAACATTGAAGGGCCACAAGGACAGTACAGGGGAGTGGGACTGACTAGACTGCTTTTGTTGTGTGCTGGTGCATGCACAATGGGCCAAATGGCCTCCTTCCATGCTATAAAGATTCATGGTGCATCTTAGCTCCATCTTACACCATTAGGTTTTTGACCCAGCCCATTCATTTCAGTTGCCATATTAATTTGTGTCTTTGTTTCTTTTTTAGTAATTTTCATGTCAAAAGTTGTCTTCTTTGTTTTAATGGTTCACTTAATTGCCCAGGTATCAAAAGATGACCGAAGTGACATTGAGTCCAGCTCTGATGAAGAAGAATCAACGCCATCAGCTGCAAAAAGTGGACACAGCAGCACCACAAATGGGACAAATGGCTACCTAAGTGGTGGTGTTTATTCAGAGGAACATTAGCTATTTGACTGGGAAGTACTACACAGTATTGCAAATCTATTAATTCTAAGTATTGCACGGACAAGCTGGCAATTTGATCCTGGAAGTATTTCACAAAATGTGTTATGAATGCATTTTATCATGTATCTCCATATCAGATGAAGGTTTAGAAATATCAAAACATTCTGATAGTGCACTGCCATTTTCTGTATGAGAATGAATGACAATAAACATCATGTACATGTGGGCATGCTATGTATGTAAGTGTAGTCCAACTCAATGGGAACAGTATTTTCATATGTATTGTCTTTGTATATTACATTATTTATTTTTATATGTTTGAGATTTGTGGAAAAGGGGAAGTTTTCAGTGTTTTACTCTACCACATGTTGTTTGGGAAGAGTAAAAGTCATTTTAGATTAATTATGTTGTGCACAGCTCAATCTGCTGTAGTTTGTGACATGTCACATGCAGTAGGCCACTTCTAGTTCTTGAGTACTGTGGTTTAGGCAGCAATAGTGATATGTTTTGTGCTTTTTTGTGTTTCTAATTATTTTATTTCAATGGTTTCTTTGGTATGATGTTTGCGCAGAAGCCATTTTGTCCCCATTGAAAGTAAAAATCAAATGCTTGAGTTAAAGAGCTAATCTATACAGCAAGATTGCTTTCAATATGTTTCTGTGGAACAATCCAACCACTTCTGAATTTCTGACACTGATTTCTGATAAATAAAAACCTTCTTTCTGTGCCACATGAACAGAAAATGTCACTTTTTTTTCATCACTTGGGCAAAAACAGCCACCTATAGTGGCACTAGCCTTCAAATTCTCCCAAGGAAAAGCTGGGGAATACATGAGAGAGAGGACTGTGTATCCACTCCTAGATTCTGGGACAATGCCAGCAGATTAGTAAAAAGTAAAGCTATTTAAGAAAGAAGGAAAAGAGAAGATGGGGAACCATAAGCCAATTAATTTGACATCTATTATTAACAGCATTGAAAATATTATATGATTAGATAAAGTCAACATGGTTTCACGAAGGAGGAAATCACGCTTGACAAATCTAAGAGTTCCTGTGGATGTTACCAGCAAGGCATAAAATTGGGAACCAATGCATCTTTTATATTTGAATATTCAGAATGCATATGAGAAGGCACCACTTGAAGGAGTGTTAGATAAAGGTCAGTTGGTTGGGGGCAAGGAAAAGACAAACTATAACTTATCCAAGTTTGTTTGGATGGAGCGTAGCGAGATGTAAAAGGAATAGATGCACTATGAGGAAGATGCAAGAGTCTACAGAAATGGTCAAGGCACAGGATCAGCTCTGTTCTTATTGAATGGCAAAGCAGGCTTGATGGCCATTATAGGCTACTCATATTTCTTACATTCACATATGCTAACATATTTCTTATGTTCTTACATCTGAGGAAAGAATAGGCCAATATAGTCCATATTGTTGTTTATTGTAATAAAATGGAATACACACTTATGTTGTACTTTTTGTTATTCATGGAGGTTTTTGACACTTGAAGGAACAGGTTATTTAGGGTTTTTCCTCCATTCCAATGATGATTATTGCTGCTGCCGTGTAGGATCAATCAAATAAAGGAATATTATCCATCCTAAGTGTTGAAGAAGGTTTCAAAGATAGACTCTTAACATATATTTGAACTTGCTATTCACTTCTGTGGAGCTATCAAGATTGAAATTGGTGGATTTTAATGTTGCCTAAAGCTTTCAGAGAGGTATGGGGCTAGGAATTTGGTCATGTACTGCACGTTTTCTCTGCATTATGTGATGGACAGGTATGTAAAATCCATCGCTAAATGCGAACAGCACTTCCAAGATGGCAGAGCAAAACATTGAATCACAGGCTTGTATGGGCTTGATGGACCTAGGTGAATGGGCATGCATTTGGCATTACTGCAACAATGAAGCATAGCTACTCAAGTGAGAAAAATAATGGGCCTCAACTGGCAGGCAGAAGGCTACTCCAGCATTATTTAAAGAGTCAGTCCTTACCTGAGCCACTAATGGAAGACTGCCAGAGTTAACAACCATGGAGTAATCTCCAGTGCATTAAAGGACCAGATGTATCTGCACTTTACAGGCCTACTTTTGGGGCTAGTGTCATGAACCAGCAACAAAAGAAACACACTGAGCATGATTCAGTGTTAAAAACTATTTTATTAATCACTACTTATGATAATACGTAAAATAAAAGTAAAAATGTTAGTATGTTAGAATTCAAAAATGTTAAACCTCGAACGTTAACCCCAAAACTAAACTCTTCGTGTGTGTGTGTGACAAAGTCCAAAACTCCCAGTTCCTGAATGGTTCTTAAAGTTCAGTTCCGCAAGCCATAAGGTGAAACATGAGCAAGGGCTTCTTCAACAACCACCGTTGTCTGAAGATAAGACGTAGACGTAGAGAAACATAGAGAGAGTACATATGAAATCCAAATGTTCCACGATGGAACCCAAACGACACTTCAGTGTTTACTCGGTAGTGACTTCCTCACCCCGAAAAGCATCCGAATCGTGGTCGTCCACACACAAATACCTGTTTCCTTCTACAGGTCAGCAACAAAGTGAACTCCACCGGATTACTTCCAACTTCCATACATGGGTTTCAGTGGCAAACACAGTTATTGTTTCTCATCCATCGATAGAGAAAACAAGCAGGCTGGTGTCTCTCTCCCTTCTCTCTCTCTCTTCCTTCTTCTTCTTACTTCTTCAACAACGTCATTACGTCCTTTATCTTCTATTGACGTAAGCACGCCCCACACACACATACACACACACTCTCTATCTTAAAGGGACTTTCACTGAGTCCGTAACACCTCCCACCTAAAAAAAAATTTTCCCAAGAAAATTTTAACCGCGCATAGTTAGTAATGTTAATAATTATCATGCTACACAACTACAGACTATCAGATTAGTACAGATACATGTTTCCCATTTAACATCGGGAAAGACAATCAGCAATCACATTATCTTTGCCTTTAATGTGAGTTATCATGAGATCAAACTCTTGCAAAATTAAACTCCAGTTTAACAGCCTTCTGTTCTTGTTTTTGACTCGGCTCAGAAACACCAATGGGTTATGATCTGTATACACAGTCAATGGTTTCTGAGTGGTGCAAACATATACACTGAAATGTTGCAAGGCTAAAACAAGCGACAGTAATTCTTTCTCTATGGTGGAATAATTCTTTTGATGCTCATTAAATTTCTTTGAAAAGTAAGCTACAGGATGGTCAATATCATCAAGGTCATCCTTCTGCAACAACACAGCTCCTGCAGCTTCACCACTGGCATCTACTGCTAATGAAAATGGCTTTTCAAAGTCAGGTGTTTTGAGCACAGGATGGTAGCATAAAATGGCTTTCAGCTTCTTAAATGCTTCTTGACAAGAATCTGTCCAAACAAACTTTACTCCCTTCTTCAGAAGATTAGTTAGGGGAAGAGCAATATCAGCAAAGTCTTTACAAAATTTTCGATAATATCCAACCATTCCCAAAAATCTTCTAACAGTCCTCGTACCTGTGGGAATAGGGAACTCAGATATTGCTTGAACTTTTGCCTGAACAGGAGCTTGCTTGCCTTGACCTACAATATAACCAAGATACGTCACAGTGGCATGGCCAAATTCACTTTTAGCCAAGTTAACTGTAAGGTTAGCCTTGGAAAGTCTTTCAAACAACCTTTCTAACGCAGAGATGTGATCCTCCCATGTATCATTCCCAGTCACTAAGTCGTCAATGTAGGCATCTGTATGTTTTAACCCATGAATCACTGAATTAATCATTCTTTGAAATGTTGCCGGAGCATTTTTCATTCCAAATGGCAAAACATTGTATTCATACAATCCAGAAGGGGTTACGAAGGCTGAAATTTCCCTTCCTCTATCTGTTAATGGAACACACCAGTACCCTTTTAATAGGTCAATCTTTGTAAGAAATTTTGCCTTTCCCACTCTGTCTATGCAATCATCCACCCTAGGAATAGGGTAAGCATCTGACTTTGTTACAGCATTCACTTTCCTGTAATCTGTGCAAAATCTAACAGTTCCATCAGGTTTAGGTACAATAACACAGGGCGAACTCCAATTTGAAGTAGAATGTCTAATAATATCATTTTCCAACATGTACTTTATTTCCTGATCAACAAGTTTACTTTTTTCCACTTTCATTCGATATGGGTGTTGTTTGATTGGTTTTGCATCCCCAACATCAACATCATGGGTAATTATCGATGTTCTGTTTGGAACATCTGGGAACAGATTTTTAAATTTTAAAATTAATTCTCTCATCTGTTGTTTTTGTGAAACTTGTAAATGGTCCAACTTCGTTTCAAGGTTCTCCATGATATTTTGGTTTTTCAGTTTCGATGGAACAATATTTGGTCTAAATTGGCCTTCCTCAACATCAACATCAGGCATTCTAGAAACAACCTTTTCACCATCCACCAAGGCCACAACTGAATCCCTCTCATAATAAGGTTTTAGCATGTTTACATGACAGAGTTGTGTTTTCTTGCGTCTATCTGGTGTTTTGATTATATATGTTAGATCAGTCACTCGAGATTCAATAACATAGGGTCCAGAAAAACGAGCTTGCAAGGGATTATTTTGGCTAGGGAAAAATACCAATACCTTTTGCCCCACTGCGAATGTCCTAGGCCGAGCACGTCTATCAAAATATGTCTTCATTCTTATCTGGCTTGTTTTCAGATTCTCTCTCGCTAGCTGGCAGACTCTCTCCAACCGAGTTTTAAATTTTTGGACATAGTCCAACAGACTCAAGTGAACTTCCTCATTAACCCATTGCTCTCTTAACAACTCCAAAGGTCCTCTCACCCTATGTCCAAACACAAGCTCAAACGGACTAAATCCTATTGACTCCTGGATCGATTCTCTAACGGCAAACAAAAGTAAATGGATACCTTCGTCCCAATCCTTGGTGTTTTCAAAGCAATAAGTCTTCAGCATATTTTTGAGAGTAGAATGAAATCTCTCCAGAGCTCCTTGAGATTCTGGGTGATATGCAGATGATACAATCTGCTTTGCTCCCAGCTCATAGACTATTTGTTGAAAAATTTTTGACATAAAATTACTGCCTTGATCAGATTGGATTTCTTTTGGCAAACCAAACAAGGTAAAAAATTTTACAAGAGCCTTTGACACCGTCTTGGCCTTAATATTTCTAAGGGGTATTGCCTCTGGAAATCTAGAAGTTGCACACATGATGGTTAACAAATACTGATTTCCAGTCTTAGACTTTGGTAATGGACCAACACAGTCCACAATCACCTTCGAAAAGGGTTCACCAAAAGCAGGAATTGGTTTCAAAGGAGCCACAGGGGGTTTTTGATTTGGTTTACCTACCATCTGACATGCGTGGCAGGTTCGACAAAACATCACCACATCTTTTCTCAAACCAGGCCAATAGAATTGTTTCAAGATCTTCCCTACAGTTTTATTCACACCAAAATGACCACCCAAAGGCCTACTGTGGGCCAGGTTTAAAATCTCATCCCTATAAACTTTTGGAACAACAACCTGATGAATAACTTCCCATTCCTCAGTAACAGGAACATGAGGAGGTCTCCATTTCCTCATTAACACTCCATTTTTGACATAGTATCCAGTTGGCACCTTTTCAATCTCCTCACATGAGAGTGCTTTTTCTTTCAATTCTGTCAACTCAGGGTCCTTTGTCTGTTCCACCATAAAATCCTTCCTCGACAAAGACAAATCTTTAAATTCAGGCTCACTATAAGGATGTTGATCCTCCAGTGAAGACAGAAAAGTCTCAGATAAGGCATCATAATTTTCTTCCTGTTTAGAACTGTCACAAGGAACTACATCAGACTGCACCGGACTGTCTGTCTTGGCTAATTCTTTAGCTCTAGCTCGAGTCACCGCACATGATGGGTAAACATCTGAATCATTCTCAGACTCATCAATCCTTGGTTTGGTTGTTAACCATACCACAGGATCACTTTCTCCATTTGCAAGGTCATTTCCCAATAACAAAGAAACTCCTTCCACTGGCAAACTAGGTCTTATCCCTATCTCGACTGCTCCTTCTACGAACTTTGACTTTAAAATCACCCTGTGAAAAGGGACAGACATGGTCTCACCTGTAACGCCTCGTACTAGATTTACTTCACCAGTGTCACTTTCTTCACCAAAATTTAAAACACTGTCCAGCAAGAGAGATTGACTAGCCCCAGTATCTCTAAGAATTTTCACTGGCACCTGGGGTGACTCATCATTCAGTGAAACAAAACCCTCTGATACATACGAACGGAATTCTTTTCTCACCTCCTCCAACTTTTCCGCTTTTCCCTCTTGCAAGGACTGATCTTTAACAGCATCTCCTAAACCTTTTTGATTTTTAATTGCCTGAAAGCAAGCATTGGGCCCAGCTTCCTTCTTTTTCTTCAAAAGGGCACAATTAGATATCACGTGGCCAGGTTTCCTACAGTAATAACAAGTACGCTCAACAGGTTTCTCCAGCCCTGGCTTCTTTTCATCCTTTCCTTTTTGATTACCTCCCAATTTAATCTCCGGTTTCCCTGGATTGTCTTTGTAACTCCTTTGAAAGGTTTTAGGTTGTCCCCATTTGGATTTATGGGTTAAAGCATAATCATCTGCCAACCTAGCAGTTTCTTGTAAAGTTTCCACTGCCTTTTCATTTAAATATGTTGTTAATTCAGCTGGAACACATCTTTTAAAGTCTTCCACCAGTATCAATTCTGTCAATTTATCATAATCCCCATCTACATTTTTAGCCAGGCACCATCGTTCAAAACATATTCTCTTTCCATTGGCAAATTCCATATAAGTCTGATCTGCAGATTTCCTCAAGTCTCTGAATTTTTGTCTATAAGCCTCAGGGACCAATTCATAGGCCTTCAATATAGCTTGTTTTACCTTGGTATAATCAGCTGCATCCTCAGCAGACAAAGCAGAATAAGCTTTTTGAGCTTTACCTTTAATCACACTCTGTACCATAAGAGCCCATCCTTTCCTTGGCCAGTTTGAACTCACAGCAACCTTTTCAAAATGTTGGAAATACTGATCAACCTGATCTTCTTCAAACGGAGGGACTAATCGAACCTCCCTGCTGGCTGAAAAACCATCATCAGAATCAGATTCCGAACTCCTACGCTTCATTTGTAACTCATGCAGCCTCTGTTTCTCCTTCTCCTCACTATCCAGCTCCATCCTCTTCAATTCCATCTGCTTCATTGCTAGATCAGCCTCTATCTTCATCTGAGTTAGCTTTTGTTCAGTCTCTAATTTCTTTTGTTCGGCCTCTAATCTTTAACTGGGTTTGCTCTCGTTCGGCCTTTAATCTCTTTTGTTCTTGTTCAGCTTCTAATTTATTTTGCTCTCGTTCAGCCTCTATCTTTGCCAGCTGCACCTGTGCCTCAGAAATTGCTATTTCACTGCCAGGAAACTGTTTTAATACTTCCTTCTCAAACACCTTCTTTTCCACATAATGGCCAGCTATCAGTCTCTGAATATCTGCTTTCCTCATAAATCGCGTTACTGCCTCAAGATGTAACTCTGCAGCAATTTTCACCAAATCAGGCTTCCTCATCCCCTGCAATCCTCCAGGAGAGGGTTTTTTTCAAAAATGTATCCATTGTTGCTGGTTTCCACACACACAAGCCAATTAAAAAGAATTTATCAGACCTCCCTCAAAATCTTTGGATTGAATCCCGAACAAATCTCGTCAATCTGGGGAACAATCCCAGATGACACTCGTTAATCTTTGGATTGGATCCCGGACGAACCCCCAATTTTGTCATGAACCAGCAACAAAAGAAACACACTGAGCATGATTCAGTGTTAAAAACTATTTTATTAATCACTACTTATGATAATACGTAAAATAAAAGTAAAAATGTTAGTATGTTAGAATTCAAAAATGTTAAACCTCGAACGTTAACCCCAAAACTAAACTCTTCGTGTGTGTGTGTGTGACAAAGTCCAAAACTCCCAGTTCCTGAATGGTTCTTAAAGTTCAGTTCCGCAAGCCATAAGGTGAAACATGAGCAAGGGCTTCTTCAACAACCACCGTTGTCTGAAGATAAGACGTAGACGTAGAGAAACATAGAGAGAGTACATATGAAATCCAAATGTTCCACGATGGAACCCAAACGACACTTCAGTGTTTACTCGGTAGTGACTTCCTCACCCCGAAAAGCATCCGAATCGTGGTCGTCCACACACAAATACCTGTTTCCTTCTACAGGTCAGCAACAAAGTGAACTCCACCGGATTACTTCCAACTTCCATACATGGGTTTCAGTGGCAAACACAGTTATTGTTTCTCATCCATCGATAGAGAAAACAAGCAGGCTGGTGTCTCTCTCCCTTCTCTCTCTCTCTTCCTTCTTCTTCTTACTTCTTCAACAACGTCATTACGTCCTTTATCTTCTATTGACGTAAGCACGCCCCACACACACATACACACACACTCTCTATCTTAAAGGGACTTTCACTGAGTCCGTAACACTAGGACCCAATCCTCTGATCCTTACCTGAGTGTCCACCACCTATTGAGCAGCAGACAAATTGGGTGCCCAATCCAACATTTGTACCATGGTTTGACAAATCTGACTTACAAATCTTGGCAGCAATTTCCATTGGGAATCACTGTTTTAAAACCACCTGCCAGGGTGGGAGGTCATGAATCAAAGTCTACTCTTCCTCTAAAACTTCTAATTACTGTCCATGGTTGCACTAAAGGACCAGAAACTGCACCATTTAACAAATTTAACAATGTTTTACACATCAATAACAATTAAAAAACACTTACTGGCAAATGATCCGACTAATGTTTATAAACCAATTATAATCAAGCAACCTGATCTTAATGCTGAACCTAAGTACCTGGCTATGCTGGGTGTCCCAAGGGTTATTTAGGGTTTTTCCTCCATTCCAATGATGATTATTGCTGCTGCCGTGTAGGATCAATCAAATAAAGGAATATTATCCATCCTAAGTGTTGAAGAAGGTTTCAAAGATAGACTCTTAACATATATTTGAACTTGCTATTCACTTCTGTGGAGCTATCAAGATTGAAATTGGTGGGTTTTAATGTTGCCTAAAGCTTTCAAAGAGGTATGGGGTTAGGAATTCGGTCATGTACTGCATATTTTCTCTGCATTATGTGATGGACAGGTATGTAAAATCTATGTTGGGTGTTCCCTTCTTTCACATTATCCTTTTATTAATTTTTCTAGTTCTGTCGGATCATTATTTGCTGTGCTTTAAGATGAAGAATGTATAAAGTAGCAATGTCTGGAAATTTACCCTGGCCAGCAGCATTAAATGCGCTACCTAGTAGAATCACTATGTTGTACTCTGCATCTGAAATTCTTCCTTTCTGTTACTAAATGGGGATGAATTTATAGGCACTAAACTTTTGTGCATCAACTGGGTTTGAGGTCAAAAGAAAATCCCCCAATTAATTGCAGGTATTCCAAACCTGTTTAAGGAAATCAGTTACTCTTATTTGTTCGTTAAATTCCTCCAACTGAAATCAGCACTACTGATCTAGTCCAAGGCAAATTCTTGCATACAATTAAAAGTAGAAGTATCAGTTTTCGAAGTCAAAGGGAGATAAACCAGTTCCTAATCACCTTAATCTCTTCAAATAAATGAGATGCAATATATTAAGTGGAAGGCAATATACACATTCTACATACACAGTTAAATTAAGGTATCATAAAACTGAATACCACAACACTGTACTAAAAATGCTCAAGAACGTGCCTGAGATCCTGTACATATTTACTGAAGTTTAACATTCAACCAAGACTCGCCTTGCAGAGTCAGGAGTTGGAGCGAGATTTGGAGCGGGAGCTATGAAAAGAGGTGAGTCCCTGTGTGTGTGCTTGTGAGTTTCACCTTGCAAGAGTCTAAAAGAGGCACATTTGCAAATTGTTATTAGCTGATTAACAGCAGCGAGTAAAAGGAAGGTAGGTATAAGCAGAGCGGCCATTTTGGGATGGACCAGTGTTGGAGTGGAGCACTTGAGGCTTCGGCGACAGGAGGCGGAGGCTAAGGTAAGTCTCTGGTAAGTTTCTTTCTTTCTTTGATTTTTCCTTTAGTGCCAGGCTAGAGTAGTTAGAATGGCTCCAGGTGTGTTCATCTTCAAGATCACAAGATCACAAGATAAGGGAGCAGAAGCAGGCCATTCGGCCCATCGAGTCTGCTCCAAGGAAAAGGGAAAAAGAAATGGGGTGGGAAAAAAGAGAGAGAAAAAAAAACTATTCTAATCCCATTTGCCAGCCTTATCCCCATATCCCTTGATACCCTGACTATTTAGATATCTGTCTATCTCCTCCTTGAATACCCCCACTGATCTGGCCTCCACTGCTGTGCGTGGCAAGGAGTTCCACAATTTCACCACCCTCTGGGTAAAGAAACTTCTCCTCATCTCTGTCTTGAAACTGTACCCTCTAATTCTAAGATTGTGCCCTCTGGTCCTGGACACGCCCACCAAGGGAAACAGCCTAGCCACATCTACTCTATCCTTACCTGTCAACATTTTAAATGTCGCTACGAGGTCCCCTCTCATCCTTCTGTACTCCAGCGAGTACAGTCCAAGAGCCGACAAACGCTCATCATACTTAAGCCCTTTCATTCCTGGAATCATTCTCGTAAATCTCCTCTGAACCCTCTCCAACGTCAGCACATCCTTCCTAAGATGTGGGGCCCAAAACTGCGCACAGTATTCCAAATGAGGCCTCACTAGCGCCCCGTAGAGCCTTGTGAGATGTGGGAGTTCTGGGAGACCTCCAGTCTCCCTGATAGCTACATCTGCACAAGTTCCCTAACATGGTCTGTAAGGAGCTGCAGCTGGATGATCTTCAGCTCCTACAGGAGAACAAGGAGTTCATAGATAAGAGCTACAGGGAGACAATCACTCCTAAGCTGCAGGGGGGCAGGTAGCTGGGTAACTGTCAGGAGAAGGACGGAGAATAGGCAGGTAGTGCAGAGTACACCTGTGGCCACTCCCCTGAATAACAGATATACTGCTTTGGATACTGTTGGGGGGGGTGGGGGGGAAACGACATACCAGAGGAAAGCTGCAGTGACCAGGTCTCTGGCACTGATCCTGGTTGTGTGGTGCAGAAGGGGGGAGAAGAGGAGGGCAGTAGTGAACCATAGAAAACTACAGCACAGAAAACAGGCCATTTGGCCCTTCTAGTCTGTGCCGAAATATTCTGCTAGTCCCATTTACCTGCCCCCAGCCCATACCCCTCCAGACCTCTCTCGTCCATGTATCTATCCAATTTACTCTTAAAAGTTAAGAGCAAGCCTGCATTTACCACATCAGATGGCAGCCCATTCCACACTCCCACCACGCTTTGAGTGAAGAAGTTCCCTCTAATATTCCCCCTAAACCTTTCCCCTTTCACCCTAAAGCCATGTCCTCTCGCACTTATCTCTCCTAATGTAGGTGGAAAGAGCCTACTTGCATTAACTCTGTCTATGCCCCTCATCATTTTATAAACCTCTATCATATCTCCCCTCATTCTTCTCCGCTCCAATGAATAAAGTCCTAACATGGTCAATCTTGCCCTGTAACTCAACTCCTAAAGACCCGGCAACATTCTTGTAAATCTCTGCACTCTTTCAATCTTACTGACATCCTTCCTGTAGTTCGGCGACCAGAACTGCACACAATATTCTAAATTTGGTCTCACCGATGACTTACACAACCTCACCAAAACATTACAACTCCTATACTCAATACTTTGATTTATAAATGCCAGGATGCCAAAAGCCTTTTTAACAACCCTGTCTACCTGTGACTCTACTTTCAAGGAATTATGTATCTGAACTCCCAGATCCCTTTGTTCCTCCGCACTCCTCAGTGCCCTACCATTTACTGTGTATGTCATCCCTTGATTTGTCCTTCCAAAATGCAACACCTCACACTTGTCTGCATTAAATTCCATCTGCCATTTTCTGGACCATTTTTCCATTTGGTCCAGATCCCTCTGCAAGCTTTGAAAGCCTTCCTCACTGTCCACTACACCTCCAATCTTAGTGTCATCCGCAAATTTACTAATCCAATTTACCACATTATCTTCTAGATCATTGATATATACAACAAACAACAATGGCCCCAACACAGATCCCTGAGGCACACCACTAGTCACAGGCCTCCAATCTGAGAAACAACCATCCACAACCACTCTCTGGCTTCTCCCACTCAGCCAATTTCGAATCCAGTTTACAACCTTACCATGGATACCCATTGACTGAACCTTCTGAACTAATCTCCCTTGTGGGACCTTGTCAAAGGCCTTACTAAAGTCCATGTAGACAACATCCACAGCCTTACCTTCATCTACTTTCTTATTGATCTCCTCAAAAAACTCCACAAGATTCGTTAAACACGATCTACCATGCACAAAGCCATGTTGACTATCCTTAATCAACCCTTGTCTGTCCAAATACTTATGTGTCCTATCTCTCAGAACACCTTCCAATAATTTACCCACTACTGATGTCAGGCTCACTGGCCTGTAATTACCTGGTTTACTCTTCGAGCCTTCCTTAAACAATGGAACAACATGAGCTATCCTCCAGTCCTCTGGCACCGCACCCGTGGCTAAGGACATTTTAAATATATCTGCCAGGGCCCCTGCAATTTCTACACTAGTCTCTCTCAAGGTCCGAGGAAGTATCTTGTCAGGCCCTGGGGATTTATCTACCCTTATTCGCTGTAAAGCATCAAGTACCTCCTCCTTTTTAATCTCTGTATGTTCCATGACACTAGTGCTTGTTTCCCTTCCTTCCATATCCATGATGCCAGTTTCCTGAGTAAATACTGATGCAAAAAAACTGTTTAAGATTTCCCCCATCTCCTGAGGCTCCACACATATATGACCACTCTGATCTTCTAGGGGACCAATTCTGTCTCTTACTATCCTTTTGCTCTTAATATACCTGTAGAAACCCTTTGGGTTTACCTTCACATTATCTGCCAAAGCAGTCTCATGTCTTCTTTTTGCCTTCCTGATTTCCTTTTTTAGTATTTTCTTGCATTTCCTATACTCCTCAAGTACCTCATCCGTTCCTAGTCGCCTATACCTGCTATACACCTCTCTCTTTTTCTTAACCAGCTCACCAATATCCCTTGAAAACCAAGGTTCCCTATGCTTGTTACCCTTGCCTTTAATCCTGACAGGAACATACAAACTCTGCACTCTCAAAATTTCATCTTTGAAGGCTTTCCATTTACTGAGCATATCCTTGCCAGAAAATAACTTATCCCAATCCACCCTACCTAGATCCTTTCTCATTTCCACAAAATTGGCCTTTATCCAATTTAGAACCTCCACTCGAGGACCAGACCTATCCTTATCCATAATTATCTTGAAACTAATTGCATTATGGTCACTGGACCCAAAATGCTCACCTACACATACTTCTGTCACCTGACCTGCCTGGTTCCCTAATAGGAGATCAAGTATTTCATTCTCCCTCGTTGGTACCTCTATATATTGATCTAGAAAACTTTCCTGAACACATTTGACAAATTCCAAGCCATCCAACCAACAATAGTGATAGGGGATTCAATAGTAAGGGGGACAGACAGGAGATTCTGTGGACGTGAAAGAAACTCACAGACGGTATGTTGCCTCCCCGGTGCCAGGGTCAGGGACATCTCAGATCGGCTCCACAGCATTCTGAAGGGGGAGAGCAAACAGCCAGAAGTCGTGGTACGTATTGGTACCAATGATGTAGCTAGTAAAAGAGATGAGGTCCTGAAGAGGGTATATTGGGAGCTAGGTAGGAAGCTGAAAAGCAGGACCTCAAGGGTAGTAACCTCTGGATTGCTGCCTGTGCCACACACCAGTGAGGGTAAGAATATGTTGATTTAGCAGATGAATGCATGGCTGAGGAGTTGCTGCAGGGGACAGGGTTCCAGATTTGTGGATCATTGGGATCTCTTGTGGGGAAGGTACGACCTGTATAAAAGGGATGGGTTACACCTGAACTGGAGGGGGACCAATATTCTAGTGGGCAGGTTTGCTAGAGCTGTTGGGGAGGGTTTAAAGTAGTTTGGCAGGGGGATGGGAACCAGAGTGATAGGTTAGAGGTTGGTGCATTTAGTGTACAAGTAAATGCAGCATATAGAAAGACTGTGAGGAAGGACAGGCAGTTGATAGGGCAAAACTGCAGTCAGTTGGATGGGCTGATGTGTGTCTATCTTAATGCAAGCAGTATCAGGAACAAGGGTGATGAACTTAGAGCATGGGTAAGTAAGTGGAACTATGACGTTGTGGCCATTACAGAGACTTGGCTGTCGCAAGGGCAGGAATGGCTGCTGGATATTCCAGGGTTTAGATGTTTCAAAAGGGACAGGGACGGAGGTAAAAGAGATGAGGGAGTGGCTTTGCTGATCAGGGACAGTATCACAGCTGTAGAAAAGGAGGATGTCCTGGAGGGATTGTCTACTAAGTCAGTTTGGGTGGAAGTCAGAAACAGGAAGGGAGCGATCACTCTATTGGAAGTATTCTACAGACCCCCCACCCCCAATAGCAGCAGAGATGCTGAGGAACAGGTCAGGAGGCAGATTTTGGAAAGGTGCAAAAATAACAGGGTTGTTTTCATGGGTGATTTCAACTTCCCTAATATTGATTGGCGCCTCATTAGTGTAAAGGGAATAGATGGGGCAGAGTTTGTTAGGAGTGTCCAATGAGGATTCCTGACACAGTATGTGGACAGGCTGACTAGAGGAGAGGCCATACTGGATCTGGTACTAGGCAATGAACCTGATCAGGTTTCAGATCTTGGTGGGAGACCATTTTGGAGACAGTGACAATAACTCCTTGACCTTTACCATAGCCTTGGAGAGGAATGGGAGCAGAAGATATGGGTAAGTATTTAATTGGGGGAGGGGGAATTATGATGCTATTAGGCAGAAACTTGGGAGCGTAAACTGGGAGCAGATGTTCTTGGGGAAGTGCACAATGGAAATGTGGAGATTGTTTTGGCAGTACTTGCATGGGGTTCTGGGTAGGTTTGTCCCACTGAAGCAGAGTAAGGATGGTTGACAAGAGACGTAGAATATCTTGTCAAGAGAAAGAAAGAAGCTTACCTAAGGTTTAGAAAGCTTTGATCAAATAGGGCTCTGGAGAGTTACAACGTAGCTAGGAGGGAGCTTAAGAATGGACTTAGGAGAGCTAGAAGGGGGCATGAAAAGGCCTTAGTGAGTAGGATTAAGGAAAATTCAAAGGTGTTCTAGACGTATGTGAAGAATAGGAGGATGACTAGAGTGAGGGTAGGACCAATCAGGGATAAAAGAGGAAACATATGCCTGAAGTCAGAAGAGGTAGGGGAGATCCTTAATGAATACTTTGCTTCAG
Source organism: Pristis pectinata (assembly GCF_009764475.1). NCBI lineage: Eukaryota > Metazoa > Chordata > Chondrichthyes > Rhinopristiformes > Pristidae > Pristis > Pristis pectinata. Next base: position 34,471,762 of record NC_067405.1, on the reverse strand, counting down.
TATTCACCATTGAGGGAGATCTTGACGTTTGTGAGGATGACGTACAACAGGCTGATATGCTAGGTCATGTCGACGTGAGGAAAGAGGATGTGCTGGAACTTTGGGAAAGCATTAGGATAGATAAGTCACTGGGCCAGATGGGATATATCCAATGTTATTACAGGAAGCGAGGGAAGAGATTGCTGCACCTTTGGCGACGATCTTTGCATCCTCACTGGCCACAGGAGTAGTGCCAGATGATTGGAGAGTGGCAAATGTTCCTTTGTTCAAGGAAGGGAGTAGGGATAACCCTGGGAATTACAGGCCAGTGAGTCTTACTTCAGTGGTGGGCAAATTACTGGAGAAGATCCTTAGAGACAGGATTTATGGGCATTTGGAGAAGCGTAGGCTGATTAGGGACTGTCAGGATGGCTTTGTGAGGGGCAGGTCGTGCCTCACAAGCCTACATTGTGGGCCAAAGGGCCTGTACTATGCTGTAATGTTCTATGTTCCATAACAGTTATCCCTTACATAGGTTGCAAATCAGGTAGCTACAACATTACCCTGCATTTCTCCAAGTTATCTCTAATATTTATTCAGGCTACATCTTACTATTGATGAATGTAGCTGATCTTGACAAAGTTGTGAAGATGTCCTTCAATGGAAGAAGTGTAAAACTGAAGGAGGGATCAGTCTACACCCTTGCTTTAGTTGCTGAGTGAAACTGAGAACAGTTGAATAATGGTGGTCAGCACAGAGTCTTAAAAAATAAAGAATTTCAACAAGGATAAATAATACATTCAAGTTTTTCAGGTTAATTCACTGAACTCTAATGCTACTTACAGAAGCAACAGCAATATTGCCAGTTTTGTTTTAAATATACTGGTGAGACGATTGATGATACCACTATAACATAACACAACATTGATAAAATCTGTAAATGATGTAGGACTATCTGTGCAATCAAAATCCACGATGCCCCAGTATTTGCAGTTGTTAAAGGATCATGTTGTAAAAGGATATCACGTTGTTTAAAATCTCAGAACTCTGAACTTATGAAAGATATAGCAACCAAGATATTTGAAACCACTAATTTTTCCTGCATAGCATATTATCATACTGTAAAGATCTATCACCTATTTGAGGTTCATTTATGATCATCCCATATCCTTCTACATGGAATGCCCCATGCAGGGTAAAATAATTTTAAAAAGCCACTATTGTGGGAGCCTTACCACTCATGTGGACAAATCACTTACATTGGAAACAACTGCAACACAAGCCTATGGTGTAACAGGTCAACACCTTCACCTTCCAACCTGTCCTTTATTGAGTAAGACGCCTCTCTCACCAAAACTGATGAACTGCAATATGTACCAATGTATGTAGAAATGAATTAATAGCAGGAGTAGACCACTCAGCCACTCAAGCCTGCTCCACCACTTAATAAGTTCTTAGCTGATGTTATTTGTATTCTCAACTTTGCATTCCATCCGCCCACATAACCTTTCATCCCCATGTTTACTAAGAGTCTACCTACCCCTACCATAAAAGTATTTGTCACACTTCCACCATTCTTTGAAGGAGACAGTTCCAAAGATTCACACTCCACAAAGAAAAAAAGTTATCTCATCTCTGTCTTCAATGAGCAACTCAATATTTTTCTCCCACTGGATTCTCCCACAAAAGGAAACATCCTCTCCACATTCACCCTGTCAAGACCAGTCAGGATCTTATATGTTGCAATGAAGTCCTCTCTTGCAATAATACAATCTTAACAGCCATATCCAGAAATAGTGCAATATTAATTATAGCCAATCATTTTAATGAGGCCAGATTTTCTCACCACTACAGCAACTTTACAGCTGATCTAAATGGCCTGGGTCAGAATATCATTAGATTATATGTTCCACTTGCTCTGCTTGCTTGATCTTCTCTTTACCCATCCCTTGATTCAGCAACAGAATGCACATCACATCCCAATATTTGCACCCCTTGTGTCCATTGTTTGCTTTGCAAGCAGTCTTTGATTTTAGTGGTAGCATTAGTTGAAGTGAATGCTTCACTTTCTTCAAAACAGAATTCTGTCCTTGCTGCTTGTATTGTGGAGGGCCGGGGCTGTCACGTGACAGCACTGCCCAGTACCTGGTCGAAAGACACACCACTGTCAATCAAGGCCTGGCTCCACCCCACCCATCAGTGCACACCTGACCATTGGCTCCTTTAAGCACCTTTGTACCTGGCCTCGGGCCATTGGCCTCCGGTGATCAATTAGTCCTTTCTGGCACCGGGCCATTGGCCCTTTTGAACTACCTGGGCTGGACCCCCCAGCCTTCCAGCACTATAAAGAGCACCACATGTGCTCAGTCCGGTCTCTTTGTTTGGCCGGATGAATCGTGAAATGATGCTGGAGAGACCGCTGGTAAGCTGTGCACTTTGACAGGGTTAGAAGCATTTTAAGTTAGTATTCCCAGTGGTGTGGAGCCATGCCTGCACTGAATCAAGGGGTGGAGGGTAACGTATTGCTTTTCCTTGATTGTTTGTACCCAGTTTGTTGTGTGTGTGTGGGGGGGGCCTCTACCTATTCCCCACATTTGCCTTTGTAAATAAACCATTTAATTCTGAGACGGTGTTCAGAGTCCTTTTCCTTCGAGACTTTGAACTTGTTTCACAACACTGCTGCAGCAGGATTTAGCATAACTCTTGTTTCTGGCACATTGCCCCAGCAGAAGTCAAAGAGACAACATCCAAAATGCTAATGATTCAGGGTCATGGAGTAGGCCAGGGTTGGGTATCGGGCAGTGGGTGCACCTCAAAGAAAGGACAGAACCCCTGATTTGTATTAAAATTATGATCAAAACAGTTTCATCCAAACATACTAGCTTTTTATGCAACTATGGCACTGATGATGTCATTAATACCAGGTAGAGTTCAACTAGCATTAATATTGAAAACATTTTATTTTTCATTCACAATTTGAAAAATGTGTATAGTTCTATTCAGTACAATCTCGTTTCCATCGGATTTATTTATTCTACTAAATAATTCACAATCTAATGTTATTTAGTTCTGTATGAAAAAAAGTCTGTTTATTTTCAGTATCATGGTTGTGCACAAGGATTTGCAATTTACTGTTGATGAGAGTAAGATAAATATGATAATTTACCTAATGCGATTAGACTTAAAAGTTCAATTCAATGGAAAAAAACAAAATATTTTCAGAATCAAAACAAAATGATTGCTGAATGCTTTAGAGAATGTGATCCAAACCCTCAACAGGAAATACAAGTTGTTTTAAACATAAACATTTAAACTCAGACGATTTCAGGAAATGAGCCCTTAGCTGTTAATTACAAATTTCCATTCAGATCAGTGGAAAGATCCAGCCTCAGTGTAGCAAAACAAAAAGTAAGTTGGGTGTAACGTCATTGATGGTTTCCATGAATTTATTATGTAAAAAAATACCTTGGAGAATATTGAAATAGTCTCCCAAATTGGAAATTTTTTTGTAAATAACATATCCATACCTGCATGTAGATCACAGAATTTTACAGTACCTAGCATGTACAATCGAAATAACACAACTAAAGGTGCAATAAAGTTAACCCCATTTAGAAAGGAAAAATTAAAAATTGCAATATATATTAAGCTAAATAAAAACTCTCCACTGTCAACATTAGGTTAATTTGAAGTTTTTAAAGCAAATGCTCTTTGCACATCTCACCAACATTCAGATAAAATGCCTTTGGCCAAACATTTATTTATCTAATGCCCACTAAAGATTTGTGAATTTACAAATGTGCCTTTCCTTGTTTCTAGTAGAATTAAATCCCCCCTGTACTTTAAAGTTTACTGTGATTAGGACTGGAGTTGGCCACTCAAGAGGAGCTTGACTGGACCCAACTATATATAACAATGGCAGAAAATGCCAGAAACCCTCAGTAGATCGGGCAACATCTGTGGAGACAGAAAGAGTCAGTTTTTCAGATCAATTACCCTTCATCAGAACTAGAAAAGGGAAAAAACAAATATGCATAAGGTTACAGAACACAGAGGAGGTGGAAATGGTAGTGGAGACAACAGTTGTCGACGTAACAGTTTTTTTTCAGTGCTGTTTTGTTAATAAATGAGTCTCTATGAAGCACCATGGATCAACATCAGCAGTAGAAACATGCAATACCACAATCTGTAACCTCATGGTCCAATATATCCCTCACTCTACCATGTGTCAATTCGGGGATCAATCCTGATTCATTGAGGAATGCAAAAGGGATGCCAGGAGCACACCAGACATGCTAAGATAGATGAGGTGCCATCTTGGTGAAGCCGCATTACAGGAATACTAGCACACTGATAGTAAAAACAGCATGCATTGGACACAGCTGAACAATCTCACATCCACTAGCTCAAAAGCCATTCTCCAGTCAGAGCATTCATTTACTCCACACAGCTACACATTGTGCCTTCTGCAAAACACACTGTACTCTCTTGCCTAAACTACTCTGCCAACACCTCACCATCTCATGATCTCTACCACCAAGGAGAAGATGATGAACAGTGCAGTGGTGCCATAGATAATGCTGTAGTGTCATTGCTCCAGGGACCCATGTGCAATCCTCACCTTCACTGCTGATCATGCAGAGTTTTCTTACTCTCCCCGTGATTGCATGGGTTTCACTGGGATGCTCCAGTTTCCTCCCACATCACAAAGGTGTGCTCATTGGTTAATTAGTTACTGTAAATTACCCCTTAGTGTAAGTTAATGTCAAAAATAATCAAAGAGGAGTTGATGGGCATGTGTGGGAGAGAATAAGTTGCAAAGGTGAAGGGAAATATGGAGACAGGGAAGGGGACCAGTGTAATGAAACAAAAATGACAGTGTGGACCCCATGGATCAAATTATCCACTTCTGTGTTATTACTTATAAGTATAAAATAAGGTTCATGTGAATACCACCACCCTCCAAGTCACACACCATCCTAACTTGAAAAGATATTGGCAGTCATTCATTGTCACTGGAACTCCTCACCCAACAGCACAAGGGGAGTACCTTCACTAGAAGAAGTGCAGCAGTTCAAGAAAGCAACTGCCAGATTAGATTTTAGTTTAGTACCTGATCAGACCTCTAACCTGAATTGTGAAACTTTAGCTAATTAAAATATGAACCAAAGAAATTATCATTAATGAAAGATATGAAGAAATTACAACGTAATTATCAAGTATCGCATTCATGATCTCCATGCTTGTGCAAGCCTTTGTAAAAAAAAATGCACAAATACACCAAATACATAGCACAAATCAACTCCTTATTGTTAACTACCAAAGTGACAACTTCTTATCAACATGTCAGCACTTTGTGTTTAAAACCTTTTGCACAGAGTCCTAATCTTTCCCACCTTTGTGGTGCTACCTCATGATGAAGAATTTTTGCTTTGATCACACTGATGTACCTTCTTGAAGTTTGAAATGGGCGCTCATCTCAAACATATTGTTTGTGTGTCAATTGCCTAATGTGCTAAGACCAGAAACTCCCTCCAGTACTGATGTATTGATTCAAGCACAATGTCACTTTCATGAGAATCAGCAAATTCTGCATTCCACAATTTCTGAGGATAGGCTCGGTTGAGCTAATAATCTTTATGAAAGCTAGTTGAATTATTCCATCTAAACCCTTGAAGTTCAGTGCTTTTGTGCCCTTGAAACTAATGAATGAAAAGAAACTAATGAAAACAGCTTTTCCTATGATTCTAAATGAAGCACTGACCTTAGAACCCTTCCTGACAAAGGCTTCATAAATCTTCAGAACTGCCACCATTCCACACAGTTGCATCCTGCGCAGTTTTTGTGCCTCAGCTGTGTCGTCATCCTGACTGAGTTAGGTGAAAGTGCAAATAAGCAAATATTAAACCTACATCTCCAGAGAAAATGAAAATAAGATAAGATAAGATCTTTATTAGTCACATGTACATCAAAACACACAGTGAAATGCAGTGAAGATCAAACAATGTATAACATGTGTAGTTGAGCTGCTGGGTTGCGGGTGATAGAAGCTAAAGAAAAATATTCCACAACTCAACTTCCTGAAGGCTTCTAATACATCAGGGCAAATTGGGTATGTCGATTACTGCAAACTTAGTGTACAAGTCACTGCTCCCAAGAAAAATATTGTCAAAATCTAGACCTGCGGGAAAACCTGAATCTTCAGTTAAAACGTGTTATCTGGAAAGTAATTCCATGAATATTCTAACTTAGATTCATAGATTCGTAGATTCATAGAGTTATACAGCACAGAAATAGGCACTTTAGCACAACTCGTCCATGACGATCAAGATGCCTGTCTACGTTAATCCCATTTGCCTGCATTCAGCTATATCCCTCTAAACCTTTCCCATCATGTAACTGGCCCAAATGTCTTTTAAATGTTGAAATTGTACCTGCCTCTACCACCTCCTCTGGTAGCTCATTCCATAACAGACCACCTTCTGGGTGAAAACCTTGCTCCTCAGATCCCCTCAAAATCTTTCTCCTCACCTTAGACCTATGCCCTCTAGCTTAGACTCCCTGACACTGGGAAGAAGGACTGCGATTATCTGCCCTATCTATGCCCCTCATAATTTTATAAACCTCTTTTGCTCCAGGGAAAACTGTCCCAGCCTATCCAATCTCTCCTTACAACGCAAGGAGTATTCTCAACACTGGTGCACCTATTCTCAACACTGGTGCACCCCAAGGCTGCGTCCTCAGCCCTCTACTCTACTCCCTACACACTCATGACTGTGTGACCAGCTTCTGCTCTAACTCCATCTATAAGTTTGCAGATGATACCACCGTTGTCAGCCGTGTCTCAAACAGAGATGTCGGAGTACAGGAAGGAGATAGAGAGCTTAGTGGAATGATGTCATGACAACAACTTTTCCCTCAATGTCAACAAAACTAAAGAGCTGGTCATTGACTTCAGGAAAGGGGTCAGTGTACAAGCACCTGTCTACATCAATGGTGCTGAGGTCGAGAGGGTTGACAGCTTCACGTTCCTGGGAGTGAACATCACCAACAACCTGTCCTGGACAAACCACGTGGATGCCGTGGCCAAGAAAGATCACCAGTGCCTCTGCTTCCTCAGGAGGCTAAAGAAATTTGGTTTGTCCCCTTTGACTCTCACCAACTTTTACCGATGCACCATAGAAAGCATCCTATCAGGATGTATCATGGCTTGGTATGGCAACTGCTCTGCCCAAGACTGCAAGAAGCTGCAGAGAGTTGTGGACACAGTGCAGCGCATTACAGACACCAGTCTCCCCTCCTTGGACTCTGTCTTTACCTCTCATTGTCTTGGTGAAGCAGCCAGCATAATCAAAGGCCCCACCCACCCGGGACCTTCTCCCTTCTCTCCTCTTCCATCGGGTAGAAGATACAGGAGCCTGAGGGCACGTAACACCAGACTTAAGGACAGCTTCTACCCCACTGTGATAAGACTATTGAATAGTTCCCTTATACAATGAGATAGACTATGACCTTATGATCTACCTTGTTGTGACCTTGCACCTTATTGCACTGCACTTTCTCTGTAGCTGTGACAATTTACTCTGTACTATTATTGTTTTTGTTACCTGTACTACATCAATGCACTCTGTACTAACTTAATGTAACTGCACTGTGTAATGAATTGACCTGTAAGATCGGTTTGTAAGGCAAGTTTTTCACTGTACCTCGGTACAAGTGACAATAATAAACCAATACCAATACCAATACCAAGCCCTTCAGTTCAGGCAACATTCGCATGAATTTTTCTGCACCCTGTCTAGCTTAACCATATCCTTCATCTAGTGTGGAGACTGGAACTGCACACAATACTCCAAGTGTGGCCTAACCAACAATTTTTCCAACTTAAATATGACATCCCAACTCCTATACTCAAGCCTTGGCTGATGAAAGCAAGCATACCATACTTCTTCTTCACCACTCTGTCTAAGTCTCGCCACTTTCAGGGAACTACGTACTTGTACCCTAAGGTGCTCTAACACTCCCCGGGGCCTAGCCATTCACTGTGTATGTCCTGGCTTGGTTTAACTTACCAAAATGCTTCACTTCACACTCATCTGAATTAAATTCCATAAGCCAATCCCTAGTCCACTTTTCCAGTTGATCTAGATTCTGTTGTAACCTTAGTCAACCTTTTTCACTGTCCACTATACAGCCAATTTTGGTGTCTGCAACTTACTAATCATGCCATCTACATTTTCTTCCAAATCATTAATATATATAATGAACAATAAACAACCCAACATCGATCCCTGTGGCACACCACAGGATACAGGTCTCCAATCCAAAAAGCAACCCTGTACTCCCACCTTCTGCCTCTCACCAAGGCAATTTTGTAACCAATTTGTTGCCTTGTTCTAGATCCCTTGGTCCAGCTTAACATGTGAGACCTTGTCAAAGGCCTTGCTATAGTCTATGTAAACAACATCCATCGCCCTATCTTTGTCAATCCTCTTGGTCAAACCCTCAAAAAACACAATCAAATTTGTGAGACATGATCTCCCACAAACAAAGCCATGCTGACCATCCCTAATCAGTCCTTGTCTTTCTAAATACAAATAAATCTTGTCCCTCAGAATCCTTTCCAGTAACTTTCCCACCACTTAGGCTCAGCAGCCTGTAGTTCTCTGGCTTGTCCGTGCAGCCCTTCTTAAATAAAGACACAATGTTAACCATCCTCCAGTATTTCAATACCTCACCCGTCGCTAATGAAGATAGAAAAATCTCTGCCAGGACCCCAACAATCTCCTTCCCTGCTTTCCACAATGTCCTATGGTACACCAGATGGGATTAGTTCACTGGGCAACACAACTGGCATGGACAAGTTGGGCTGAAGGGCCTGTTTCTATGCTATATAAGATAAGAGATATATTTATTAGTCACATGTACATCAAAACACACAGTGAAATGCATCTTTTGGCGTAGAGTGTTCTGGGGGCAGCCCACAAGTGTCGCCACGTTTCCCGCACCAACATAGCATGCCCACAACTTCCTAACCCGTACGTCTTTGGAATGTGGGTGGAAACCAGAGCACCTGGAGGAAAGCCACGCATTCACACGGGGAGAACGTACAAACTCCTTACAGACAGTGGCTGGAATTGAACTCTGGTCACTGGTGCTAGTGCTGGTGCTGTGACCCTATGACACCTTATCAAGCCCTGGGGATTTATCCACTTTTATATGCTTCAAGGCTGCTAGCACCTCCTCCTTTGTAATGTCAATATGCTTCAGGATATCCCTGTTGTCTTCCCTGAACTCACTAGCTTTCACATCCTTCTCTGTGGTAAACACAGACGAGAAGAATTCATTTAAGATCTTGATCATCTCTTGTGGCTCCATACATAAATGCCCACACTGATCCTTAAAGGGACCTACTTCTTCCCTAGTTACTCTTTTGCTTTTAATACATTTGTAGAATCTTTTAGGATTTTTCTTTACCTTATCTTTCAGGGATATGTCATGTCCCCTTTTTGTCCTCCTTACTTCATTCTTATGTGTACTTCTACATCTCTTGTACTCCTCAAGATATTTGTTTGAATAAGATAAGACAAGATATCTTTATTAGTCACATGTACATCGTAACACACAGTGGAATGCATCTTTTGCGTAGAGTGTTCTGGGGGCAGCCCGCAAGTGTCGCCACGCTTCCGGCGCCAAAATAGCATGCCCACAACTTCCTAACCTGTACATCTTTGGAATGTGGGAGGAAATCGGAGCACCAGGAGGAAACCCATGCAGACACAGGGAGAACGTACAAACTCCTTACAGACAGTGGTCGGAATTGAACGCGGGTCGCTGGCACTGTAAAGCGTTACGCTAACCGCTACACTTTCCTGACCAGAGCCTCAATATCCCTCACCAACCAGGAATCACTAATCCTGCCAGCTTTGCCCTTTACTCTGACAGGAATTGATTTGAACTACTTTTGACAGAATTTTTCATCATTGCAAGTAAAATCACAAATTATAAAACATTTCGGGAAATATTTTGAGTGATCTTTTGGAAATCCATGGACAGATTCCACACTTTTTTAATGCTTACTAGCAACATGGACAGTGTAACTTAAATGAGCAGACTCTAAATTTAGAATAAAATTATATTTTTATTCAGATGGGAGTTACAATCAGAATTAAGATTTTATATCTATTATAGGCATAGATACGAAATAAGCATGTTGAGTGTAAGAGCATTTGACAAGTTCAATGCTTAAATCATTAGCTAAATATTTCCAATTGTGAGTTATTGAAATCTACACAGGAATATAGATGAATGCTCAAGACGTTGGCAAATGAACTATTATATGGGAAAATTAGATTATCCTCTTCAAGAAGAATAATAGAAAAACAGAATATTATTTAACCAATGAATAGTATAATGTTGATGTGCAGAGGGTGCTTGGTATAATAGTTCATGAGGTTCAGGAAGTCAGCATGCAGTTACAGGAAACAATTAAGAAGACAAACGTTGGCTCTCATTGCAAGGAGGCTGGAGTAAGTCTTCTAAGATTGCACAATATTTTGGCAAGAATTTATCTGGGCAGAGCTCAGAATCCATCATTTCCAGCATGGAATTAGTGACCACCCAACATCTGGATGCTGCAGTTCTGTAAACTTAGTGTGATGTAATGTAAAGTCAGGCTATTGCAATCAGGTTTGTAAAAGTCTTTAGTTCCAGAAATTGGTCCACCGACAGATTACTTGTGTTGCTGAGGTGCTATCCTGGGAGAATGGAAGGGGCTATGTAGAGCATGATGATTATAATTCCATCAGTACCCCAGCTGCCCAGCCACAACTGCTTCCATGCTTGCCAAGATGATGCAGTTCAAAGTTGGCGTTTATGGGGCCAGAGCTACTCTAGCTTACCCTGCAAAGAAAGTTAGCAGCCTCCCATCAACTATGTTACAGCTAACTAGCAAGCATTAAATTGGAGCAGGTGACATTAAACAGAAAATAATCAATAAAAAAAGGGTCAAGGATGATTGGTTGATGTTTCAATGCAATGTGGCATCTTTTCACTTTTAGATTTGTTTTGGATTGTTTATTTTGTGTTAGTTTTTATTTCACAAAGTGCCAAGTAGATGGTCGTGGTCAGCAATAGAGGGAAAGAAAAGTGTAGGAATTTTGGCAAATGGGATAGTGAGATTGTGTTTATAGATATCACAAATAGACAAGCTGATCACAAAGTGTCCAGACAGAAAGGAGCTGCCTACGTTACTTCTTCCTTGTCCTCCCTGTTGGATTCGACTGTTTTAATTAGCTTTTTAACATGTATAGTGTTTAATACACCGGACAACATTCCTGGACGTGTTTTAAAGGATTGTGCAGAGCAGTTGAAGGATGTCTTTGCAGACATCTTTAATATCTCGCTCAGCCAGGCAGTAGTGCCCACCTGCCTCAAAAGTGCCAGCATTATTCCTGTCCCTAAAAAGACAAATCCAGCCTGCCTGAATGACTTCCGCCCTGTGGCCCTTACACCAATAATAATGAAATGCTTTGAGCGATTGGTCATGCAGCATATTAAGACCTGTTTATCTGCAAACTTAGATCCCCTACAGTTTGCATATAGAGTCAATCGATCCACAGAGGATGCAATCTCCACTTTGCTCCACCTCACACTGTCACATCTGGAGGGGAGGAATACATATGCCAGGATCCTCTTCATAGACTTCAGCTCAGCATTTAACACGATCATTCCACAACAGCTGGTGGAAAAGCTGAGGCTGTTAGAGGTGGATACTGGCATTTGCATTTGGGTCCTCAATTTCCTGACGCAGCGGCAGCAGATAGTTAGAGTTGGCAGTCATACATCAGGAACCATCTCAGTGAGCACAGGCTCACCTCAAGGCTGCGTCCTGAGCCTTTTATTGTTTAGCCCGCTCACACACAACTGCATTGCTAGATTCAGCACCAACTAAGTCATTAAGTTTGCTGATGACACAACAGTGGTGGGTCTCGTCAGTGACAATGACGAGTCTGCATATAGGATGGAGGTGGAGCAGCTAACAGCATGGTGCAGATTCCACAATCTCGCCCTCGATGTGGACAAAACAAAGGAGATGGTGATTGATTTCAGGAGGGCTGGCAAGCATGATCATACACCGCTGACTATTGATGGTGCTGCTGTGGAGAGGGTCAGCAACATTAAGTTCCTGTGGGTTCACCTAGCGGATGATCTGACCTCCACTATTAACATTGCAGCCATCGTTAAAAAAGCCCAGCAGCGGCTTTACCCCCTCCAGAGACTCAGAAAGGCAGGCCTCCCTATTCCACACCTCATCGCTTTTTACAGGAGCACCATTGAAAGCATCCTGACCTACAGCCTCACCTCCTGGTTTGGTAGCTGCAAGGCCTACGAACAACAGCAACTCAATAGGATGGTGAAGACAGCTGGCAGGATCATTGGTGCCCCTCTCCCCTTTTTGATGGAGATCTATCAGCAACGCTGCATTCGCAGAGCTACGGCCATCATTAAGGACTTTCATCACCCTTCTCACGACCTGTTTTCCCTCCTGCCGTTGGGGAAGAGGTATAGGAGCATCTGCTCTAGATCTAGTAGGATTCTGAACAGTTCTTTCCCACAGGCAGTCAGGATCATAAACGGGCTGTGTCCCCTTCCGCTTCCACTGACAAGCTCTCCCTCCACACACACGTACATACTCACATCAATACAGAAACAGTTTGATAGTTAGTTACCTGATACGTTGAACTTCATCTCCAACTGAATAAGCACTTATTAATATCTAAATGCACTTTAACAGATATGAATATGTGGTGTTGATATGTTTTTAGTTTTGTTTTAGAGATGTTTTTATGGACTATTTTGGATATTTATCACTGTTCTTTTTGTTGCACTGATATGAGCTGGTGAGAAATAGTATTTCGTTTTTTTTGTGTATGTAAACACTCAGAGAAATGACAATAAAGTAAATCTTGAATCTTGAATCTTGAAGTGGCTGCACAAGGAATGGCCGCTTGCTAGCTTATTGGTTTGTCCATCAGGTGAATATGTGGTTTTTTCATTGGTTGGTTTGGCCACAAGTATCTAATAGGTTTCCTGATTGGACTATCGTTAGCTAAGGAGCATCTCAGGTATAAAAGGTGTTGTTTTTCGTTAATCTCTCTCTGGCTTTTCCTACCCCCCTGGCCTCAGCTCATCTTTTGTTCCCTTTGTCTCGGCTCATCAAAGCCAATGCCATGTGCTCTGTGACTGTTTCTTTGTTTTAAACTTTCTAATAAAACTTTGTGAAGCACCAAGTTGTTTTCAACTCATTCCTGGACTCCTGAAAGAACCTGTGGATTCGAAAATAACCGGATCCGACATCCCCCTCATCGTTCTCTTCTTACTCTTCCAAACCTACTCACTGCTTAGCCGATGGCGAATGCTGTACACACATACCCGTGAGGGTGTGTAACATACAGGAAACCACTGTAGATCCTGATACGTGTACTGGTAGTCCAGTTGGCCACATGTGTGTAGGTTAGACACCTGAATCATAAGTGATTATTCAAAGGTCTTGGCCTCTTGGTATCCACCCAATGTTATTATGGTGCCTCAAATGCAGATAGCACAGCAGAGTGTCATACGGAGGAGACATCATAGCTACTGCCAGAGACCAGGTATTAATGTGCATCAAGACACAGAAAGATGGAGGAACTGAGCAAGTCAGGAATCCAGGATTCCTGTCACCAGGACAGATTCCTGTCACAGTATGTTGACAGGCCGACTAGAGGAAATGCCATATTAGATCTAGTTTTAGGTAATGAACCGGGTCAGGTGACAGATCTATCGGTGGGTGAGCATTTGGGGGACAGTGACCACTGCTCCATAACCTTTAGCATTGTCATGGTCAGGGATAGGAGCAAAGAGGACGAGAACATATTTAATTGGGGAAAGGCAAATTATGAGGCTATGAAGGCGAGAACTTGAGAGTGTAAATTGGGATGATATTTGAAGGGATATGTACTATAGAGATGTGGTCAATGTTCAGGGATCTCTTGTTAGGGATCCAGGATGTTAGGGATAAATTTGTCCCGGTGAGGCAGAGAAGGAATGGCAGGGTGAAGGAACCATGGGTGACAAGAGAGGTGGAACAACTAGTTAGGAAGAAGAAGGCAGCATACATAAGGTGTAAGCAGCAAGGATCAGATAGGGCTCGTGAGGAATATAGAGTAGCAAGGATTGAACTTAAGAAGGCGCTGAGGAGAGCGAGAAGGGAACATGAAAAGGCTTTGGTGAGTAGGGTTAAGGAGAATCCCAAGGCTTTTTACTCGTACGTGAAGAGCAGAAGGATGGCTAGAGTAAAGGTAGGTCCGATTAAAGACAACAGTGGGAAGATGTGCCTGGAAGCTGTGAAAGTGGGTGAGGTTCTCAATGAATACTTCTCTTCAGTATTCACCAAGGAGAGGGGTCTTGATGATGCTGAGGACAGTGTTAGTAAGGGTAATGTTCTAGAGTATGTAGGTATCAGGAGAGAGGATGTGTTGGAGCTGTTAGAAAATATTAGGACAGATGTCCCCGAGGCCTGACGCAATATTCCCCAGGCTGCTTCGTGAAGCTAGGGAGGAGATTGCTGAACCATTGGTTAGGATCTTTGAGTCCTCGTTGTCCATGGGAATGGTACCAGAGGATTGGAGGGTGGCAAATGTCCCCTTATTCAAAAAAGGTAGTAGGGGTAGTCCAGGGAATTACAGACCAGTGAGCTTTACGTCTGTGGTGGGTAAGCTATTAGAAAGGATTCTAAGAGATAGGATCTATGAGTATTTAGAGAATCATGGACTGATTAGGGACAGCCAGCATGGCTTTGTGAAGGGAAGATCTTGCCTCACAAGCCTGATAGGGTTCTTTGAGGAGGTGACCAGGAAGATTGATGAAGGTAGCACAGTAGATGTGGTCTACATGGATCTTAGTAAGGCATTTGACAAGGTTCTGCATGGTAGGCTTCTTCAGAAGGTCAGAGGCCAAGGGATCCAGGGAGGCTTGGCCATGTGGATTCAGAATTGGCTTGCCTGTAGAAAGCAGAGGGTTGTGGTGGAGAGAATGCATTTGGATTGGAGGGCTGTGACTAGTGGTGTCCCACAAGGATCGGTTCTGGGACCTCTACTTTTTGTGATATTTATTAATGACTTAGATGAGGGGGTGGAAGGGTGGGTTAGCAAGTTTGCAGATGACACAAAGATCAATGGTGTTGTGGATAGTGTGGAGGGCTGTCGAAGCTTACAGAGGGATATTGATAGGATGCAGATCTGGGCTGACAAGTGGCAGATGGAGTTCAATCCAGAGAAGTGTGAGGTGGTACACTTTGGAAGGACAAACTCCCAAGGCAGAATACAAGGTAAATGGCAGGATTCTGGGCAATGTAGAGGAGCAGAGGAATTGGGGGGTTCATATCCACAGATCACTGAAAGTTGCCACACAGGTGGATAGGGTAGTTAAGAAAACTTATGGGATGTCAGCTTTCATAAATCGTGGGATTGAGTTTAAGAGCCACGAAGTAATGATGCAGCTTTACAAAACTCTGGTTAGACCACACTTAGAGTACTGTGGCCATTTTTGGTCAACTCATTATAGGAAGGATGTGGAGGTGTTGGAAAGGGTGCAGAGGAGATTTACCAGGATGCTGCCTGGATTAGAGAGTATAGATTATGAGGAGAGATTAAAGGAGCTAGGGCTTTACTCATTGGAGAGAAGGAGGATGAAGGGAGACATGATAGAGGTATACAAAATATTAAGAGGAATAGATAGAGTGGACAGCCAGCGCCTCTTTCCCAGGGCACCAATGCTCAATACAAGAGGGCATGGCTTTAAGGTAATGGGTGGGAAGTTCAAAGGAGACGTCAGAGGGAGGTTTTTCACCCAGAGAGTGGTTGGTGCATGGAATGCGCTGCCTGGGGTGATGGTGGAGGCTGATACGTTGGTCAAGTTCAAGAGATTGTTAGATAAGCATATGGAGGAATTTAAGATAGAGAGATATGTGGGAGGAAGGGGTTGGATAGTCTTAGGTGTGGATTGAAGGTCAGCACAACATGGTGGGCCGGAGGGCCTGTATTGTGCTGTATTGTTCTATGGTTCTATGGTTCTATAAGTCAGGCAGCAGCTGTGGAGGGAATCTATGCAGGCAGCATCTATGGAGTGGCCTGACCTGCTGAGTTCCTCCAGCTTTTTGTATGTTGCTCCAGATTCCTGCATCTGCAGTCTCTTGTGTGTCCATTAATGTGCATCTTTGTTGCCTATGGTTATACACCAGTTGAGAGTTGAGGAGGTGAAATCCCTTCAATTTCTGGTATGTTAATTGGTACATAATGTCCTTAAAGCAATGCCTGTGCAGAGACAGGCACCCTGCACCATGGGGAAGCCAGAAATCTTTGCACAACCATGTAGTCATTCTCTGCAATGAGTGAAAGAAATGTAATATGTTAGTGGTCTCCCTTATGCATCAGTGTGCAGTGATTTGGAAGATGTTGCAAAGTAACTACGACTCCAGCCAGAAAAGAACCAAATGCATTAAAGCTCATAGTATGTCACCTTCACAGCTCTGAGTCTACAATTCAGAGAGCAGCAGGAAGCAGATGTTGAGGATGTCCTGACTGAAGCACAGATATCTTACACACTGTTCTGAGCTTCAAGTAGAAGAATTACACTCAGAACTCCCTAGGCAGATATGGCATTCTTCAGATATTCCTCCTTCTCCCTCGTCTTCCTTCCTCTTCCAGCAACTTATCCTGTACTAGGCACCTTCAGCTCATTATCCCAGTTATGGAGTATTCCAGAGGAATGCAGACTATTGCACCCATTGCTGGAGGCAGTTGATTTGTGCACACCCTTGATCTTAATTCAAATTCCTTCTGCACTTACCACACACCTACACGCAGCCTTCAACAACTTTAAAGAATTTTAGAAAGCATTAAGTACTTGCATCATTATAGCAACAAACCATAGAAATTAATGAGTAAATCACTGAACATTAACATCTTGGATGACCTGTCCTGTGCCCAGCACAGAGGCCAATCATGAAGAAGGCATGTCAGTGCCTCAACATTTTTAGCAGGTTAAGGATATTTAGCACGTCACCAAATACTCTGACAAACTTCTACAGATGCACTGTTGCAAGTATCCTGACTGGTTGCATCATGGCCTGGTACGGCAATTCCAATGCATGGGAACACAAGACACTGCAGAGTGTAGTCAACACAGCTTGGGCCATCATGGGCACAGCCCTCCCCACTATTGGGGGCATTTATAGGAAGCGCTGCCCCAAGAAGGTAGCATGTATCATCAAGGTGCCATCTGGGCCATGCCTTCTTCTTGGTGCTACCATCAGACAGGAGGTAGACAAGCCTGAAATCCCACATAACATGGGCCAGGAACAGCTACTTTCCTACAACCATCAGGTTCTTGAACCGACCTGCACAACCCTCAGCAATGGAACACTATGGACCACTCTTGCACTGCCATGGACATGTCTATGATTGCATCTTTAGTTTTTGAAAGGTCTTGTTTTTGCACAGTCTTTCTCTCTCTCTTCACTGTCTTGTATAATCTATGTATAATTTAAGTATAATTTATTTGGTATTGGTATTGGTAATTGGTATTGGTTTATTATTGTCACTTGTACCGAGGTACAGTAAAAAAGTTGTCTTGTATACCAATCGTACAGGTCAATTCATTACACAGTGCAGTTACATTGAGTTAGTACAGAGTGCATTGTGATCATACAGGTAAAAACACTAACAGTACAGAGTAAATATTCTATGTGTTGTCTGTTCCTACATGCCTGTGATGCTGCTGTAAGTAAGTTTTTCATTGTCCCTGTACCTCACCATACTTGTGCACATGACACTAAACTTGACTTGACTTGGTTTAAGAGGAGTTGGTGATCCCTTTAAATAGCACTGGTGAGGATGGAAGGAGAGGTCTTTATCAAGACTGACCTGGTGTCATCCTTGATAAATGGCAGCACCAATGTCAAATCTGTTTTGGACATTAATTAAAGTCAAAGTTACCTAGAAATTGGATCTTATGGTCCTGCAAGGAAACAGTGTTCCTCAATCTAAAGACACAAGAATTTCTGCAGATGCTGGATGTATCTGGAGCAACACACACAAAATGCTGGAGGAACTCAGCAGGTCAGGCAGCATCCATGGAGGGAAATAAACAGTTGATGTTTAGGGATGAGACCCTTCATCAGGACTGGAAAGGAAGAGGGCAGAAGCCAGAATAAGAAGGTGGGGGGAGGGGGAGGAGTACACGCAGGCAGGGGAGAGAAGAGATCAGGTGATAGGCGAGTCCAGGTGAGAGGGGGAAGGTAGTGGGTGGTGGAGGGGGAGAAGATGTAATAAGTTGAGAGGCGATAGGTAGAAGAGGCCGAGGGCTGAAGAAGGAGGGATCCGGTAGGAGTGGGTAGTGGACGATGGAATAAAGGATGGGGGAGGGAAGGAGAGGAGATGGGCAGGAGAAGGGAGCCATTGGAATAAGGGAAGACAAAGGAGTGGGGGTGGGGGGGGTGGGGAAGAAAATGAAAGGGTGGTGTTACCAGAAGTTAGAGAAATTGATGTTAAGGTCATCAGGTTGGGGACTCCCAAGGCAGAATATGAGGTGTATTGTTCCTCAATCTAAAATCAATTTTACCTGGAGTTAGTTGCACTAGTGATTATTTCCAGGTGAAATCATGCCAATCACAAAAATGGACCAAGTTGTTCTGGTCACGATCCCCATATAATGACACTGATGTTTTCCCAGCATTAGATGCACACCTGCATCCTTCAATTGTCATACAATGCACACATCCACTCTTTCTCTATTCCATCAGATGTTGCCTTTCAGGTCCATCAACAAATTAATTAGTTACGGACAGAGCGCTGGTGTGCAGATCGCGGTCACGGACAGACTAGTCACGGTTCCAGACTAGGTGACTGCTTCGCAGACAGACTAGGTGATCATTTTGCAGAAGACCGAATGCAGGCTAGGTGACCATTTCGCAGTACACCTGTGCTCTGTCCGTGACTGCGATCTCCATCTCCCCATTGCCAGTCACTTCAACTTCCCCTCCCACACTATCACTGATATGTCAGTCCTCGGCCTCCTCCACTGCCAAGAGAATTCCAAGTGCAAACTGTAAGAACAGCACCTCATTTTCCATGCTAGAACCTTGCAGCCTAATGGCATGAACATTGAATTCTCCCACTTTAAATAATTCCCACACCCCTTCCCCACAACACCAACAACCCCCCCCCAACCATGCTTCTTCTCTTCTTTCCTAGGCTATCTCTCTTTTTTTAACCCTTTTATTTCCTTTCTCTCTTTACCTTTGACCCATCCCTCGGTGGATCTGCTCTCCCCTCCTCCCCCGTACCTGCCTATCACTATCTCTTACCTGCTTCTACCTATCACCAACTTGTGCCCACCCCGCCTGCCCTCTTTTGTCCACCTATCACTGCTCTGCCTTTCCCACTTATATATTTGGCTTCCCTTTTTCCTATCTTCAGTCCTGAAGAAGGGTAATGACTCAAAACATTGACTGCCTGCTTTTCTCCACGGATGCTGCCTGGCCTGCTGAGTTCCTCCAGCATCATAGTGTTTTTCATAGGAATTGCATAGAATGTGTTTTGTGCTTCTTTCTGAATGGAAAACAAGCTGAAGCTTTATTTTTTACATTTATTTTTGTGATTTAGGCAGCACTGGAAAGGTTAGCATTAATTGTCTGTACTTAATTGACCTTGAGAAGGCGGTGGTTAGCCACCTTCTGGAACCTTTAGTGAAGGTCCTCTCACATTGCTGTTGGGCAGGGATTTCCAGGATCTAGACCCAGAAGTGATGAACAACAGGTGATATATTTCCAGGTCAGGATAGTGCATGACTTGGAGGGGAATCTACAGGCAGTAGTGTTCTCATGTGTCTGCTACCCTTGTCCTTCTTGGTGGCAGAGGTTGCAAGTTTGGAGATGCAGTCAGAGTGGTTGTGCATTTTGCAGAGGGTGCCCAGTGAAAGCCTCTGTGCGCTGGCAGTAGAGGGAAAGAACGTTGAGGGTGATTCTTGGGGTGCCAATCAAGTAGGCTATGTTGAGGCTTTTGAGAGCTTTGTTGTGGCACTCATCCAGGCAAGTGGAGAATATTCCATCATGCTTCTGATTTGTGCCTTGTAGATGGTGGAAATGCCTTGGGGTGTCAGGTGGTGAGTCAGGTTAACATAAGATATCTTTATTAGTCACATGTACATCCAAACACACAGTGAAATGCATTATTTTTGTGTAGTGTTCTGGAGGCAGCCCGCAAGTGTCGCCACGCTTCCAGTGCCAACATAGCATGCCCACAACTTCCTAACCTGTCTATCTTTGGAATGTGGGAGAAAACTGGAGCACCCAGAGGCAACCCACGCAGACACAGGGAGAACGTACAAACTCTTTACAGACAGTGGCTGGAATTGAACCTAGGTCATTGGCGCTGTAAAGCGTCACACTAACCGCTACACTGTCCAGTTGAGTTTTTAGGCAATAGTGGAACCCAGGATATAGATAATAGGGGATTTAGTGATGGCAATGCCTTTGAACGTCAGTGGTGGTTGGTTAAATATGTTCTTGTTGGGAACGGTCATTGTCTGGCACAAATGTTACTTGCCACTATCAGCCCATGGCTGAATGTTATCTGGATCTTGTTGCAGGTCTGGGCTGCTTCATCTGCTGAAGAGTTGTGAATGAAATTGAACACTGTGCAATCATCAGAAAGCATCCCCACGTCTGACCTCATGATGGAAGAAATGTCATTGATAAAGCAGTTGAAGATGGTTCTGTGTAGGACACTGCCCTGAGGAACTCCTGAAGGGTGTTGACTGCTGCACACTTGTATGAGGGAATCCAACTGAGGTTCAGCAACAAGCAATAGCCAACAATGCTCTAGTGCAATAGAAAAGTTACAATCCAATTCCTAACCAAATCTGTCCACACTGCACACTTCTGCATGCTTGAGCCACACACACATTAATCTCCTCACCAAATTTGCGTCCAGTGGGACCTACATGACAAATTATGCATTTACATCAGAAGTTTGCACCCAAAGTCCTACAGAACCATTTCACATCCAGTATGGTATCTGGCAGTAACAGTTTACTCTTCTGTTGTTGATATTCTAGATAACTGAACCTTCCTTTTCATCACATCATTCATAATATTTTAACTTTTAAGCATAATTTAATGAAAGTATAGAATCAAAATGAGGTGGGAGGGCTCACACATTGAAAATTATCAGTAGGGTACCTTCCAAGTTGTCACCCTTAGATCAAGCATTGGGTTACTTTACATTACTTATCACCTTTGTACACTTGGTTTGACTGCTGAACAACAGCAATAAGCTTCAGCACTACAGTACAGCATGTACTTGCATTTATACCCATCTTTGTTACACCCACTGTCGATCTGTCGAGTAATCAAGGCAGTAAAAGCTACAATGCCAGGTGAAATTTTTATCACCTGTTTTACATCAGAATCCTCCAAGGTCATTCTCTTATTAACATTTCAAATGACTGGCTAAGGTTCAGGTCCACGCCATGTAATGTTTTAGTTTGTATCCCTATATCTATGTATATATGAAATAAATCTATAAATTGCTGTGCTATCGTCTGCATTCATTAGTCACTGGGTGGATGACGGATGAATACAATGGAACAGTTCCAATCCACTCGCTCTTTTATTACGGAAACGTTGCAACGGGGAATGATTTAGTTTTTACTGAGCGACCTTCTCATAAGCAAAGGCACCTAATCGTGACCCACTTTTTTCCACAACTTCGGCAGCCAGGACGAAAAGGGATTGCACTCAATTAGTACTTTCTCGGCAGCGGTACACTTAGGGCATTAGGACCCAAGGGCTACGCGTTTGCTTGCTGTTTCTTTATCAGATGACTGCTCAAAGTGCAAGTGCAAACTCGCTAGCACTACTTTTTCCTAATACGTGTGAACCTAGGGAAAAAAGTCAAAATGAAAGACCCAGTGAGCGGATGTACAGTAAGAAAAAAATCTTTTCAATGTTATTTGTCCAAGCTTCTTGCTAATACAGTGGGAAGTAGAAACCTTTAAATGCTTCGTTATTTTGATAGGAAAAGAACGTAAGAAAATATGGGGAAAGCTATACTTTCACTTTTGAATTGCAAAATCAAAAAATACGAAGTTTTTGCCCAAATTGTATGTCCGTATGGTGGTTTATGTAGAATTATTTATTCGAATGTTTGTTGTATTGAGTGCTTTGTCTAAACTGTTTAACTTTCTGTGCAAGTATAAATAAATTGATACATTAACTGAGTTTGTCCAGTCCTCTTGACTTAATGCTGTATCCAGTAGAAGATCAGTTTGAGAGCCGACTTACGCTAAATTAATAAACTTATTCGGGAGACTCTTTAAATGACAAAACAGGAAGTGAGAAACTAGCACATTGTATACCTGTCAGTTTAACATCTGTGGTAGAAAGGTTATTGGAACTTAATATCGATAAGTGTGCATTTGAGCATGTATAAACTGAGCGAAGAAAATCTGTATTGATGTGCAAAGGGTGGGTCATGATTGATTTATCTAGCTAGATTTTTAAGCAGATTGTTAATATGTTGAGGGCGTGGCTTTGGATGTTTCCTGCATAGAATTCCAGAAGACATTTTCTCTAGAATTCCAGAAGACGTTTATTTGTTATTGGCGATTATTAGCAAAAGTTCAAAGTGTTGGTGGCAGCTGCAGCAGATAATCTGTAAAGAAGAGGATCAAAGAGGAGAGAGAATGGTAGATTATATTTAGATCGGAGCAAAACAAGACTAGGTTAAGCAAAGGGGTAAAGTTATGGCAGATGAAGTGTGGATTCAGAATTGGCTCACCCATAGAAGACAGAGGGTGGTGGTAGATGGAGCGTATTCTGCCTGGAGGTCGGTGACCAGTGGTGTTCCGATGGTTCTGTTCTGGGACCCCTGCTCTTTGTGATTTTTATAAATGACTTGGATGAGGATGTGGAAGGGTGGGTTAGTAAGTTTGCTGATGACATGAAGGTTGGTGGTGTTGTGGATAGTGTAGAAAGTTGCTTTAGGTTACAACAGGACATTGATAGGATGCAGAGCTGGGCTGAGAAGTGGCAGATGGAGTTCAACCTGGAAAGTGTGAAGTGATGCACTTTGGGAGATTGAATTTGAAGACAGAATACGAGGTTAATGGCAGGACTCTTAGCAGTGTGGAGGAACAGAGGGATCTTGGGGTCCATAGATCCCTCAAGGTTGCCGCACAGATCGATAGAGTCGTTAAGAAGGCGTATGGTGTGTTGGCCTTCATCTGCTAGGGTATTGAGTTCAAGAGCCTCGAGGTAATGTTGCAGCTCTATAAAACTCTAGTTAGACCACACTTGCAGTATTGTGTTCAGTTCCAGTCGCTTCATTATAGGAAGGATGTGGAAGCTTTAGAGAGGGTACAGAGGAGATTTACCAGGATGCTGCCTGGATTGGAGAGCATGTCGTATGAGGATTGGTTGAGTGAGCTCGGGCTTTTCTCTTTGGAGAGAAGGAGGATGAGAGGTGACTTGATAGAGGTGTACAAGATGATAAGAGGCATAGATTGAGTGGGCAGTCAGAGACTTTTTCCCAGTGCAAAAATGGCTAACATGAGGGGGCATAATTTTAAGGTGATTGGAGGAATGTATGGGGGGATATCAGGGGTAAGTTTTTTTACACAGAGAGTGGTGGGTGCATGGAATGCACTGCCGGCAGAGGTGGTGGAGGCAGATGCATTAAGGGACATTTAAGGGAGCCACATGAATGATAGAAAAATGGAGAGCTATGTTGGAGGGAAGGGTTAGATAGAGCTTAGAGCAGGATAAAAAGTCGGCACAACATCGTGGGCCAAAGGGCCTGTATTGTGCTGTAATGTTCTATGATTTATGAAGTAGATTATATGGGAAGTATGATTAAAGTCATTCTGGATACAAAAATTACAACAAATTATTAAACCTTCTCACTGGGGATAACCAGAAATTGTGCAGCAATGTGACACCAAATCTGTTTCCATAAATTCATTAGAAACTGTTGCACAAGAATGAGAATTGATTGGGGGTTAAAGAAACATTTTATTTTAAAAATTTTGGTATAAAAACATGAGGAAGTAATGCTTCAGTTGTATGGAGTCTTGGTCCGTCTTTATCTGTTGTGTCGTTGGGCACATGAGCCTTGGAGTGGATACTTTGTAGATCTGCCTGAATGAGATTTAGTGTGGTCTTAACTTATGAAAACTGGTTGCATAAACTTGAAGTATGACTTAATTGATGTGTTTTAAATTATAGAATGATTGATCAGGGTAGCCATTTGCTCTGGTGGGGAGAGTTTTTCAAGAAAGCAAAATATTTTGGGTAAAGCCATCCCAAAATAAGAGAGAAGAAAGTATTTTAAAATGAGAGCTGAGCCATTCAGGAATGAAACTGGGTTGCACTTTTTCACACAACATGTGATGGAAGTGATGAATTCCTTCCCACAAAGGGTTCTGTGTGATGGGTTGGTTGAAACTGTCAAGAATGCTGGCAACAAATTTCATATTACTAATGGGTATCAAGGGATTTGCATGAAAGATTGGTAAATGGAGTTGAAGGACATATCAGTTAATTGAAATTTAAAAGAGGGTTCAGGAGTTGATGACTATGCAGTGAAGAGATGTGTGAAAAATAAATGATGTAAATTCGGCACATACGTGGTGGGCCAAAAGGCCTGTTTCTTTAGCAACACACACAAAATGCTGGAGGAACTCACCATATCAAGCAGCGTCTAAATGAACAGTCTACATTTCGGGCCGAGACCCTTCATCAGGACTGGAAAGAAAGAGGGCAGAAGCTAGCTCATTCAAAATGCTTTTGTGTACTACTTTATTTTTTGAAAACATTCGATCAAACTATAAAATGATGGGTACTAATCATTTTTACTTTTAAAGAAAATGCATGTCCATTAACTGATATATGTTTATTTTCAGTATGACAGAGTATATCAGCATATCAAAAAGTTTGCCAAAAGTGGTGACAGTTACTGCAAAGACCTCGTATCTGTCCTTCAGCAGAGGTACAATATGTATAACTTTATGTTTAACTGCATAAAAATCAGTCATTTTATTATAGAAGAATAATTTATTGTCATGTATCCAATTTGATATTGAAAGGAAGCATTATGCCATACAGTGCTGATCCACTTTACAGCAAGACAACATATATCCTTGTGATCTTGATTCAATTTTTCTTCAATGGGAAATATAATTAACACAAAGACAATAAAATATCTTGAAGCACTACTTGGATTCTTAAGATATTCCAGTGGATGTTAGAAAAAGTAACATACAATTAGTTCTCCTTTCAACAAATATTGAATCTTCTAAAGTAATTTTAAATATGTTGTCATAATTATTGCTGATTCATTCTAATGATATTCCTCGATACATCATAGCATAATCATTATGAAAAAGCAAATAGTGATTTAACATATAGTTAACTAAAGCAAGTGTTTGTTCTTACAGAATTATTTAATACAATAATATTTTAAATGTAATATTTAATATTTGCACCAAACAACATCAAATATTAATTTCAAAAATGGGAAATAAAGAATGAAAAAGTTAATGTAGGAAAAGTTGGTGAATTGTTTTAAATTTTAAACCAGCAATATCTTTATAACACAGGGTTAAGTAATAGAGAGTAGCAAGTAATGATCTTCCATCTGGTTATTGTTACAACTGTGATTCATTTTGTCCTATAACTGAAGCAACTTTTCTGTTAGTGCATGTTATATATATCCTCCAGTGGCTGAAGTGCTTTGCCTATTATTAGAAAGCTCCTTCATCAATGACAGGAAGACTTGCATTTCTATGGCATCACAAGTCAGGATGTCTGTAAGTACTTTTAAAGTGAAGTTGCTGCAGTAGGTGGGAAGATATGCTTCTCCGACATGAGATGTTCTTCCTCTGAAATGTTTTCCTACAACTGAAATGTTTTTCTGGGCTTAGTTGCAATTCATATGAAAACTGTTTTGTTATCAATGTTATGTGTTCCATTACTGCAATATTAGTATCAAAAAATGATTCTCTTTGGTGTAACTTATATTGGTGAAAGGATTGTCAGTTCTAATTGTTCCCAATATTATTGTTTGTTTTGCTGAGCATTGACATCAGAGAGCATTTCATGCTATGTTTATTAATGCCAGTAACCGGTCAGTTGTCCTATGATGCACTTGTAATGAATTAGAATAGGAAATCTGTCTCTCGGTCCCAGAGTCCTTGTATCTGCTCCAGGAAATGATAAGCTTCTGAAGTTCCAAAGGCTGCTGCTTCTGAGGATTGTACATTGGGTTAACCCACTGTATGCCATGAATTTTAATCTACATCTTTCGGGGTTTTACAATGGTGGAAAAATGAGCTAAGGCACAACGTGATGTGAAATTAGATTTCATTGGTTACTTTTTAAAGCTCCATAATAAATGATAGCATTGTATTATGAAAGCTAGGTTATGCACAACTAATTTTATTGAGTATTTTTAATGGACATTGAGGTAGGAAATAGGGGATGATTATTGGATGATTCGGGTGTGAATATTCAAAGATTTTTGATAAAGCCCAGAACATAACTAAAATTGAAACATGTAGGTGGATCTGATGGAACAGTTCTGATAAATGAAAACTATATTCTGACCTTAGCTGGGAGTTCTCAGTCAACATTGCCTCATTCCAAGGCAAGTGACGTCAATGAATGAGACTGCAGAGCAGTCTACTGTAAAAATTTGATCATGATGAGGAAAAAATGATTCAATCTGACACCAATATGGCTTAGCGTTTTGTTTTATTTGTCCATATAAAGTTAGTGTGGACAAGAAGGATATGGGCCAAACATGAACAAATGGGACTAGCTTGGATGGGCATCTTGGTTGGCATGGATCAGTTGGGCCAGTTTCCATGCTATGACTCTAGTACAACAAGCTAGTATTAAAACAATAGTTATCGACGCTGAACCAGAAATTAAGTCATATTGCCCATTCTAATGTTGGGCAGAGAGAGTTTCCCAAGCTGTTGCTATTCCCCCCACCCCTCCCACCCCATGTGTCCTTTTGATTTTAACATTTCAGACAACCCTCACTGGGTTAACGTTCTTCCCCCTTCATTCCATTGGGTGGTGACAAAATTTTACCTTGCACATATATAAGCTGAGCCTGCTTTCACAGATCCACGAGAGTCCCAGTGTAACATGTGCTGGCTGAGGTGAGATATACATGCTCAAGAAGCAATCCCCATTAAACACCAAGGTAACAGCCTCAACCTTTGGAAATGACCATGTGCATTCTTAGATAGGGTCATACAGCATGGGAACAGACCTAGGCCCATCGAGTCTGCGCCAGGCTTCAGGCATCCATTTGCACTAATTCTACACTAGTCACATTTCATTCTCCTAACATTTCCATCAGCTGCACCAAGTTCTACCACACATCTACACACTAGCAGCAATATACAGTGGTCAATTAACTTACCAACACATCTTTGGGATGTGGGAGGAAACCAAAGCACCCAGAGAGGACCCATGTGGGTGTTATTATTTGGCACCTTCCACAGAAATGATGATTTTTGGGGGGAAAAGGGTTATATATCCACTAAACTGGAATGGTAGTATCGAATAAGAGATCCAACATCTTCAGAAGGACTAAAACTGATGAAGCAGTTGTTCAAAGAAGTGAGAGATACATTTCAGATACATAAAATGGTGCACTTCCAATTTAACAGCAATATGCTAGGTAGATCTAATGTAGGAGGTTTGGAAGAGTGGAGAGCAATAAAGTGGAGTCATTCATCCTTATGAAAATAAGAAATAGTTACTATTTACCTGGAGCACTGAACAGACCTTATTATGTTCAGTTTGAGATACCTAGTGTTGAGGCTGGAAGAGAGAAGTTTGAGGGCTGACTGTGGTGTTTAAGATATCAAAGGATAGTTAAGTGAATTGATTAGGAACATTTTCTCTCTAGCATGGCAATTTAGAATGGGGAGATTAGGACCAGACTTCCTTGTGTTCCATTGCATCAGGGAAAGTGTACAGGATGCCCAAGCCTGGTGACCCTGAGCCACACTGCTAGAGTTAATCCGTTTGACAGGGTTGCAGTATTTGCATCACCTTCAGCGGATTCCTGTCGGGGACTAGCCAGCAATTGGGCACATTCACCTGCTGGGTTGGGAACCTGTACACTGCTACCAATTTTAAAGCAATTTAACTTTAATACACATCCCCACAAATTGGTAATTAAATGTAGGATGAACATTAGTAATGTAACCAGAATGGCGTAGGTTTTTCAGCAGCTACATCACAGAACCTTCTATGTTGTTCTGCAAGACAATCAATGGCTTGCTCTGCTAGTAAGAACTTGTAAGAAGATTCTTCTCACACACACAATTGACAGACTCTAAGAGATTGTGTAATCACCAACTCGTTCTTCCAATCTGCACGCCTGAAATGTTTTGAATATCGACCCTATCCCTATCATGAGTCATCCTAAGTTGCAAGTCTTGCAGATATTTAGTTTCCTGCCAAATTCTTATGAACAATAAGAGTTAGGCTTAGAGTCATTTGCATTCCTGTGATTTCTGTTCAGCTGCCATCCCCATCACCCAGGAGCCACTCCTTCCATCACTCGCATGCAACAGCCCAAAAAACAGGTATCCAGAGATGTCAGGATGGGACCCAGAGTGCACATGTGGTCAGGTAAAGGGAGGATGAATGAAAGGATGATGTTGACTTTGAACTGAGGTTGAGAGATGACAAAACTTGAAGGAGGAGTTTGGAGCTACAAATCTCATGGCCCCTGCTTTAAAACAATGGATGCTAATCCAGCATCGCACCCATGCAAGCAAGTAAGAGATTGACTCCTAGAATGTGCCACAGTTGTCCCATCAGTTATTGGCAGGTCCAGCACTGAGAGGGCGGCAGTTTCCTGAAAGTTGATAGAAATTAGCTCTATGAACAAGGCTTTGTGTGTGAAGCACGTGTGAGTGCCAGATCCATTTGCCACAGGACTCATTGAAAGGAGCAGGCACAGAAGTTTCTGTTGTCTAATTGATCTGTGGGTTCTCAAAAACTGTGCTAGGTATCACTGTGTCAAAATCTAGCAGTTCCTCAGGTTTGCAGGGCTCCTGAGTATCTTTGGGTTTGCCATATGCCTGAACAAGCAACAGGACTAAATAGCTCTGGTGTCTAATTTTCAGGTGCAGCTTCTTGGGATTGTGAATTGAATATAATAACCATCTCGTTCCACTGCAACCTACTGGGAGAGCCAATAGTTGACCAAACCATGCTCTTGGATGATGCAATTGCATCAAGATATTCTTGGTTAGAGATTGAAACGGAAGCATGTGGTGGGGTCAGGTAGAGGATCAGTGCAGCCTGTGTACGTGTATAGTAGTGAATTTCATTTCAACTTTTTGCCTTCTCATTAATTGGTAAATTGGTTTATTATTGTCAGATGTACTGAGCTACAAGTGGAAAAACTTTCTTGTAAGCCATCCATACAGATCATTTCATTACATCAGTGCATTGAGGTAGTACAAGGTAAAACAATAACAAAATGCAGAATTTCGTGTTATAGTTACAGAGAAGGTGCTGTGCAGGTAGACAATAAGGTGCAAGGCCATAATGAGATAGATTGTGATGTCAAGAGTCCATCTAGGGGACTGTTTGATTGGCTTAGAAGCTGTCTTTGAGCCTGGTGGTACGTGCTTTCAGGCTTTTTGTATCTTCTGCCCGATGAGAGGGGGGAGAAGAGAGAATGTCCGAGGTGAGTGGGGTATTTGATCATGCTGACTGCTTTACCGAGGCAGCAAGAAGTGTAGGCAGAGCAGTTGCCACACCAAGCTGTGTTGCATCCAGATAGGATGCTTTCTATGGTGCATCTATTAAAAATTGGTGAGGGTCAAAGGGCACATGCCAAATTTCTTTAGCTTCCTGAAGAAGTAGAGGCGCTGGTGAGCTTTCTTGCCCATAGCATCTCTGTGGTTGCATCAGGATAGGCTATTGGTGATGTTCACTCCTAGGAACTTGAAGTTCTCAACTCTCTCAACCTCGGTGCTGTTGATGTAAACCGGAGCATGTGCACCGATTTCCCCCCCACCCCTTCCTGAAGTCAATGACCGGCTCTTTTGTTTTGCTGACATTGAGGGAAAGGTTGTTGTTGTGACACCATGCCTCCAACATTCCAAAGACGTATGGGTTAGGAAGTTGTGGGCACCAGAAGCATGGCAACACTTGTGGGCTGCCCCCAGAACACACGATGCAAAGATGCATTTCACTGTGTGTTTCTATGTACATGTGACTAATAAAGATATCTTCTCTGTTCTCTGACTCATCATTATTTGAGATTCAGCCCACTACATTGGTGTCATCTGCAAATTTGTAGATGGAGTTAGAGCAGAATCTGGCCCCACAGTTGTAATTGTATAAGGAGTAGAGTAGGGGGCTGAGGGTGCAGCCTTGAGGGGTACCAGTACTGTGGGGAGTCTACTAAGGATTGTAATATGATGTGCAGGACATGTCAATGTGAGTATATCTTTTTAAAAGTTGCATTATGTGTAGTATGATTTTTGCTGCATTGTTGTACCAGCCACTGCTCTCAGTTGAGAGTTGACTATCTTCAATAATGTTTTGTTGGTAGCTCTATTCTTGTTAAGTTCAAGTTAATTGCCATAGACATACATATACAGGGTATAAGTGCCATGGAAATTAGCTTTTTGCAGAAGGAGCACAGTACAGTACAAGACAAATAGAAACATAAGTTAACATAAATTATATATAACTTTCACGTATAGAAAATAAGCAACAAAATAAAATGGCACTTGTGCAAGATTGAGAAAGGGGAAAAGAAAATAGTCCGAGGTAGTGTTAAGGTTTTTCAGGATGGTTGAAGAACCTGGTGGCAGTGGAGAAGAAGCTGTTGTTAACCCTTGATGTGTGGGGCTTTGAGCTCCTGCAACTCCTGCCTGATGGCAGTATCGGGAAGAGGGTATGGCCCGGATGGTGGGGGTCCCTGATGATGGATGCTGCCTTCCTGATCGCCTCTTGTAGATGTCCTCAATGGTGAGGAGAGCTGTACCTGTGATGGAACTGGCTGAGTCCCCACTCTCTGTAGCATTTTGTATTCCCGTGCATTGGAGTTTCCATACCGGGCTGTGATGCAGCCAGTCAGAAAACGTTCCACTGTACATCAGTAGAAGTTTATCAGAGTCTTCGATGACATACCGAACCTCCTTAAACTTCTAACAGAGTAGAGGTGCTGGTGCGCCGCCTTCATGGTTGCTGGGCCCAGATAGGTCCTCTGAGATGTTACTGGTCTTTTAGTGAAGAGAAACATAAAAGGGCCTTTAAACACTACATAGAAACTATGGTATTCTTGGTAATTACAAAAACTGCTTAATTCAATAGGGGGAGATGGTGAATAGAACATAGAGGGTGGTATGTCTGCATAAATTTATTAAGAATTCAATCCCTTTTGAGAATATGGCACATTTCTTGGATCAGTGACAAGATGACTTTCAGGGCTGTTTTCATCTTTTTCGGTTGGATCATTATCTCCTTCTAAGTTCTCCTCCCTCTCCCAAGATAAATCTTTCACTTCCTGTGCTGGACTGTCTGCAGTGTATAATTATGCAGAGTGAAGTTAATGATAGCATTTCTGGAGTCATACAGAAGTAGAAGTATTAGGCTTGTGACATAGTTAAGATTTCGATGGATGATCCTGTCAGACATGACAGTTTTAATAACCTCAGCAACTAACTGGAGGCACAAAACTTTTCATCCTTTAGGTCATTGCTTCAAAACACAGATAAACAATTGTGTAGCATTGAAAATTGGAATAATGTGCACCAAAAAAAGTGTGCTGGTCGTAAAAGAAAGAGGGGTGATTAGATGGCACCGGCATTTTATCAATCGTTTTGACCTGCTCTAAATCGCATGATAGTTTATTATGTTTGTTTTAGGGCTGACCTAGAAAAAATGTATGCCAAAGGACTCCACAGGCTGGCTAACAAAGTTACCAAAGCATCCAAAAACGTAGTAAAAAAGTAAGCAATACATTTGAAATTTTATGCTTATACTTTTTACAAAGTTAAGAAATGGAAGCTGTACTGTTCTGTTTGACCTCTTGCACCTGCCTCTTCACCCATTCATTAAGATGGTGGCTGATCTTTTACATTGGTGTCACTTTCAGCTTCTAACCCCCATATCCTTTGCTTTCCTTAATATCCAAACATCTATCCATCTCCTTCTTGGATCTGCTCAGTAATTGAGTCTCCATAGCCCTCCTGGATAAAGATTTCCAAGGATCCAGTATTCACTGCTTGAATAAATTTCTTCCAAACAGCCAGAATTACCCATAAATTTTTTCTGGTTAAAAGTAACAGCTGATTTGAATGTAGTAATTGTTTAATTCTGGATGGTATAGTGAAAGGTTGTCCAATGCATGTTATTGAAATGGTAATTGAGAAATCTGTCACATTTTTTTTCTGCTAAAGTTTCTTTGTGTAAAGGGTCAAGTTTTATTTGGAAATCTGAAAAACTGCAGATGCTGGAAATCTCAAATCAAAACAGAAAATGCTGGCAACTTTCAGCAGGTCAAGCATGTGTGGAAAGAGAAACAGTTAATATTTCAGGTCAAAGATCCATCATAATTAGGAAAGCAAGTTAGTTTTATAGAGAGCTGAGGTTGTGGCAAGGGATGGATAGGATAATGGGAATATCCATGACCAAGTGAGGCCAGGATTGGCCAGAGATGCCAGGGGCATTAGAATGGTTGATGGCTTAACAGTGCCAGTTAGAGAGTGATGAAGGAGTGTAAAATAACAAGTTGTTTAGTTCTGAGCTGTCCGACATGCCCAGCAGGCCGGGTTATGCTAATGGAGAGAGAAAAGCTGAGCCAATATCATAGAGGATGACAAACAACCATATGGCTTGTTCTGATTTAGACCGAGAAAGTGAGTTATCTGAAGTTGTAGATTTCTATATTGAGTCAGAAGTCTACAACCAGCCCAGACAGAAGAAGGTGTGTAGTTCTTCAAGTTTGCCTTGGACCTCCATGTAACACAGATGGTCTGAGTACAGTGCAATGGAAAATTTAAGTGACAGACAATAGGAATCTTG
This sequence comes from Pristis pectinata, assembly GCF_009764475.1. Lineage (NCBI taxonomy): Eukaryota > Metazoa > Chordata > Chondrichthyes > Rhinopristiformes > Pristidae > Pristis > Pristis pectinata. The sequence continues at coordinate 34,438,602 of NC_067405.1, read as the reverse complement.
AGATCACCGCTATGGACTGAAACAGTCACTCATTCCATATTTTATCTCTTCCATGTAGAAGAGACCACATTATCATCACTGAATGTAATGCATTAGATTAGGAGAAGTGCATGTGAATTGCTGTTTCACCTGGAAGGACTTTTTGGGTCCCTGGATGGTGGGAGGAGGAGAGGTGAAGGGACAGGTCTTTACATTTCCAGCAGTTGCATGGGAGAGTGGTTGGGACAGAAGAGCAGATTAGGGAGATCAGCGGAGGGGAAGATGTGTGTAGTAGTCGAATCTGGTTGAAGCTGGCAGAAATTGCAAAAGAATTTTGTTTACGATTTTTTTAAGTTATCTATTTCTGGAAGTGAATATGTCACTCGATATATAAAACATTATAACTCGGAAGAATAGAAAATTGCAACAGTGAAGTACACTATTTAGCCCATCGTAAGTGCTATCTCTTTGGTACAATATTAAACTCCACATTAATTCTGCTGCCTTTCTCTTTCTTGCCATTACCCACATCACACTATCTGATTACAGCCAAGTTTGTACACCAAGGACAATTACTCCCCAAGGTACTCCATTTTTAACCTTTCTCTAATCTGAGCAATAACGGTTACTTTAACAATTTGTTTCTCACCCATCAAGCAACTTCCTATCTCTGCTTCCACATAACATGCCTCAGTCTTTCTAATAACTTCTGTGTGAGTGTCTTCTGAATATCTATATCTACTGTATCTATTCCACCTGTTCCATCAATGAGCTCTATAATCATTTCAGATTTATGAAACTATTAAGTAATTAAAATGTTGGCCCTGAAGTGGGTAAGGGGAAAATAATAAATTTATTATTTTATGTGACTAATGTGATATTTCAAGTCATACAACTAAACTTTTTCTATATTTTAAAAAATACTATTTATAAGTAATTAAACATTGACATTATAATCTGTCAAATTGGCTTTCCCAATTGTTTACTATCTACTGAGTGATTGAATCATATACCACTTCTGGGCAGCATGAGGATAAATAGTCAAGATTCCTGAAAGTAGGGAAGTGCTATTCAAATGATGACTGGATTGGAGTTGGCAATGCTGCACTACATGGACAAATAGTCTACTAGTGCTCACTCTCAGACTTCATACACAAGTAATGGCCAGATGTCAACTGGCATTCAAGAAATTGTATCTCAGCTGGGAGTTAATGAAATTAGAAGAGACAGGGAAGGGACTAACATTGTAGAGAAAAATTGGCAGTATTACAGTCTCCATGGAAACTAATACCTTTCAGTCAAAATAATCTGGTAATTTTCAGTTCTTGAAATTTCTGTAGAAACTATCGTTTGGCAGCATTTCAGTGAAATGTCCTTGTTTACTTTTTTTTAAAGAAAAATCAGCCCACAACTAAATATTTTACTGGAATATTTGTAGATCATTCAAAAGGTTTGTTCTTAAAGTACACTCACATTAATAATTATTATGGACCTTGTGTTCTTGATCTTTTAACTTTCCATTTGCAGCTCCATTTTTGAAGGGTGGAATTGTATTTCTCAAGAAATGGCATTTACTGCGGATTTGCATACGTGAGTTTAAAGTGGGTCTTCAGTGGTCTGGGGGGAAATCTGAGCCATGTCTGCTTCATTTGTCCTACTTTCCCTAGTTCTGATGAAAGCTCATTGACCTGAAATATTAACTCTTCACAGCTGCCTGACTTGTTGATTATTGCTACCAGTTTCTGTAAATTCAGACTTCCTGCAAAAGTTTAATTTGCTTCTCATTTCTATCAATATATTTGACCATTACTTTGAAGGTCTGTTTATTATACAATAGGGAGGTGAATAAAATATAATGTTAATAGGTATGTCCGTAATAGTTAAGTTATTAGAAGTCACTTCGTCTGTTAAATTCTGCAGTGGAGTAGATTGTAATTCAAATCTCTGAAGAGATTAATGAAACATTTACTAGCCTTCTCCTTGATGGGCAACAGCCTAGGTTAAGGAGCCCCAACCAAGTTTAATGATAGGGTGGAGAACACAATTACCTTCTTTACTGTCTATGATACCACCTATTTGATGTCATCTGCAAATTTACAAACCATGCCTTGTACATGCTCATCCAAGTCAAATAACAATGGGCCCAGCACTGATCCCTGTGGCACACCACTAGTCACAGGCCTCTAGTCCAAAAAGAAATTTGCACCATCACCTGCTGCTTCCTACCATCAAGCCAATTATCTACCTCTCCCTGGATCCCATGCAATCTAACCTTCCAGACTAGCCTTCCAAGCAGGATTTATCAAAGACCTTGCTGAAGTGCCCTGCCCTCATCAATTCCCACATGATTACCTCCTCAAAGAAATTCTCACAGATTTGTGAGACCTGTGCTCAACATCAACCTTGCAGATGCTCCAGGGCCAACTGAATTAGGTCCTAATTCCAGCCCTTTAACATCAACTCAGTGTTCAGTCCACCTTGTCAAGAGTAATCCACTGAAAGTCAGCCCAGTGTTTAGAGACTACAGGAGTTGAAATTAGTCCCTGGTGCATTGTGGCAAACTTGTGACATCCTGTGCTTTCAAAATATAATTCCATTGAAATAAATGGAATTGACCTTCAAAAATGGGACACGCCACACAGCCATTACCCTGCCACCCATTTAGCACCACAAGGAATCAAGGATGAATGTCTCCGCTTACTGTGGAGTATCAGTAGAAATTTCAAGCAAAGTTGAAGTGCTACTGAGAAACACTGGGCTTGAGCAAAAACTGTTTCCTTTATCCACAAGGTGGCAGATTTGGGCTAAAATGAGGATCTGTCTCATTTTATACCATCTGCATCTTTATAGAAAATGCTTCTACTATTTGTTTAGTCGTTCCTGTGAATTTCTTGCAGTTTGGGGGTAATTTTGAAAGCTTTGTTAGCTCTAACACTTATCTCTTTGGCCCCAACCAGTTGTATCGATGGATTTTTTTTTGTGTCTAGAAATATACACTTAAAGTCTTCATTTGAGTATGACAGTTGAAAGCAGTATGCAGATACCGTTTTCAGTGTTTTGCTTCCTGTGCAGCTGAAGTGGCTCATTTTCAGCAACTTTTTTCCAGTTAATTTTCAGGGTTATTTTGTTCTCCGTCAGTATCATTTTGCGTTATTGTGCTGATTACTGCAGTGTACATGGAACTGGGACTCTTTTTCAAAACAGATCAAGATCCATCCAACAGCTGTCTACACAATTTTCTGCTGCCAGGATGATTCTGTCATTGATCCTGCTGTCTGTTTTTCCTGAAATCCTTCCCTGCATGTTTTAGAAGTGTTCATTGCAGTTTTATTTCTAAATATAGAGTCAAGCCACGGTCCCATTCGACATAGACAGAATCAGGTCAATGCATGAACAATGAGAATGGGGAATTTTGGAGGATTTGAATGAACGATAAAAAGCTTACAATTGCAAATATGACAGTATATTTGTGATTTCATTCAACTCTTGCTGTATAAGGTTGAATTTTCCATTTACTCACGTGCTGATTTGCATTTTGTGGCACACAGGCTTTCATTACAAAGCAAATTCCACATTAACCTGTTCAATCACTTTGTCAAAGACATTTGCCTGGACAGCGCTAACCCTGGTTTACACCTCCCAATGCCCACCTGCACTAGCCCCATAGCTTCATAACCTTATGCAGCCACCTGGCTCCCAGGGTCCTACTGCCTTGGTTATTTCATGAAGGGGAATGGGCCATGAGCAGTAACCACACCACAGGTAATGAAAAGTAAGTGTCCAACCATGGCCAGACCTGGTGGTCTCCTGAGAGTATGTGTTGTCAGAAGGTCTTTACACTGCTTGCAAATGTCTCTGATTATCGGAGATGCTTAGTAACAATAGAAAATCATATAATTTAAAAAGTAGATGACTTGAAAGTTCACCTAAATTACAAACATAATTTTAGTTGATATTAATGCTTTTAAAAGAAAAGCATTTCACTCGCCCTTTTTAACAAGGATTGGCAACCCCATTTGAATGAATGAGGCTGTGCTCATGTGCACCAGTTATGGCTGCCGTAAAGCAGTGTATCTGCCTCCTCGGCTCAGTAACTGAGAGAACATCACTGGACTTTGTGGTAAGTTCAGGGGCGGACCAAAAGGTCAAATGTGCCTGCAAAGTGCAGGCACAGTAGATTTGAGATACAAGTAGTATTAGAAAACAACAAAAGCAAGGGGCTGGTGCAATGCAAGCGTTCTTAGATATTTAGAATGTATGCACTGCAGCAAGCCAGTGAGTCTCGACAGAACTGCAGAGTAGACTTCTGCAGGAGCCAACCCATTGGATAAGCTTCCAACTTCTTGCTCCATTCCTCCAACTAATTCTCTCTGGCACTTCAGACACTAATAATCAGTCTTGTTCACATAGCTGAGTTATCAAACCATGACCTCAACCCCACTCCTTCCAGGAAATCTTTGGTTTATGTTTTCTTCCAGCTTCGCATTGCTGCATACTATATAGCACTTTTTGTCCAATACTAGAGACCGATTTCAATTATATTAGGGATATAGGAGTAGGAGTAAGTCATACAGTGCCTGGCTTTCGATGTTTTCTCATGTTACTTGTATCTCAAATCTACTTGCCTAATATTTTCTACATGGAGTTGATGCCCCCTAAGAAATACTTACCGGCCTTGGTCCTTGTCCTGAAAAATCATCACTGACCCAGCAGCAACTTCTGTGTGTGTGTGTGTGTGTGTGTGTGTGTGTGTGTGTGTGTGTGAGTCTGCCCACAGCTGGGCTATAGGGTGGAAAATGAATGTAACCACATAATGAATAGGAGCAGGAGTAGATCACACAGCTTCATCATTTGTAAAGATCGTGGCTGATCTCTCACCTCAATGTCATTTTCAGCACTATTCTCATATCCAATATTTTCTCAATGCTCAGACATCTACCCATCTCTGCTTTGAATGAACTCGATGACTGAGCCTCCACAGCCCTCCAGGTGAGAGAGTTCCAAAGCTTCAGCATCCTCTTAGTGAAGAAATTTCTCCTCGAATCAATTTTAAACTGTGCTGCCTCGTCCTAGACTCCATGGCAAAGAAAAATATCACCCCATCATCCAGCCTATCAAGCCCTTTAAAACACTTTGTTAATTTTGATAAGGTCTTCTTTCATTATTCTCATCTCTTAAGGATACAGTCCCAGTTTACTTTATCTCTCATCATACAACAAAACTACCATCCCTGGAACCAGTTCAAGTGAAACTTTGCTGCACTCCCTCCATAGCAAGTACATGTTTTCTTGGCTAAGGAGACCAAAACTATACACAATACTTTATGCGAGCTCTCGCCTAGGCCCTACACAATTGCAACAAGATTTCCTTATGCGTATAATCGAAACTCTCTTGCAGGAAAGGCTTACATACCATCTGCTAATCACTTGCTGCACCTGCATGTTAGCCTTCAATGCTTAGTGTACAAGCATAACTCAGTCCCTTTGAACATGAACACTGTCTAATCTCTCACCATTTAACAAATATTCTGATTTTCTATTATGTCCACCACAGTGAATGGCCTCACATCTTTCTACATTATATCTACTGCATTCTTATCCATGCACTCAACTTGTCCATATTCCCTTGAAACTTCTTTACATCTTACCTAGTGGATCCAGTTTGGAAATATGACATTTCATACTCTCAGCCAAATCAGTGATATAGATTGTGAATAGCTGGAGCCAAACACCAGTTCTCAATCCATTTTAGTAAATTTCCCCCAATTCCATGTGCCCTAATCTTGTTAACCCACCTCATGTGTTGAGACTTTATCCAAACCTCCAGAAATCCAAGTACCACCACATCCACTGGTTTCCCTCTAATCTATTCTAGTCACATCTTTGAAGAACTCCCAACAAATTAGTCAAACTTGATTTTCTCTTCATAAATCCACACTGATTCTTCACAATCCTAATAACGTTTCAAGGCATTCTGTCTTTACATCCTTCATTGTAGATTCTAGCATTTGCCGTACCACTGACCTTAAGCTAGATCACAAGACAAGGGAGCAGAAGTAGGCCCATTCGGCCCATTGAGTCTGCTCCAAAGAAAAGGAAAAAAAGAAATGAGAAATTGGGGGGGGGGGGGGGGGGGGCGCAAAAAAAAACCTAACCCCAATTTCCGGCCTTATTCCCCCATATCCCTTGATACCCCGACTATTTAGATATCCATCTATCTCCTCCTTAAACGCCTCCAATGATCTGGGCCTCCACTGCCGTTCGTGCAAGGAATTCCACAAATTCACCACCCTCTGGCTAAAGAAATTTCTCCTCATCTCTGTTTTAAACCTGTACCCTCTAATTCTAAGATTGTGCCCTCTGGTCCTGGACTCACGCACCAAGGGAAACAGCTTGACCACATCTACTCTGTCCAGTCCTTTCAACATTTTAAATGTCTCTATGAGGTCCCCTCTCATTCTTCTGTACTCCAGTGAGTACAGTCCAAGAGCCGACAAACGCTTATCATATGTAAGCCCTTTCATTCCAGGAATCATCCTCGTAAATCTCCTCTGAACCCTTTCCAACATCAGCACATCTTTCCTAAGATATGGGGCCCAAAACTGTGCACAGTATTCCAAATGAGGCCTCACTAGTGCCCCGTAGAGCCTCATCAACACTTCCTTATTTTTATACACTATACCTCTTGAAATGAATGCCAACATAGCATTCGCTTTCTTTACCACCGATCCGACCTGGTGGTTAACCTTTAAGGTATCCTGCATGAGTACCCCCCAAGTCCCTTTGTACTTCCGTACTTTGAATTTTCTCTCCTTCTAGATAATAATCTGCCTGTTTATTTCTGTTTCCAAAGTGTACAATTGCACATTTCTCAACATTGAATCTCATCTGCCATTTCCTTGCCCATTCTCCTAAACTATCTAGGTCTCTCTGCAACCTTCCTATCTCCTCAATACTCCCTACTCCTCCACCTATCTTGGTGTCATCCGCAAACTTAGCCACAAAACCATTTACTCCATCATCCAAATCGTTAATGTACAAGGTAAAAAGAAGCAGCCCCAACACTGACCCCTGCGGAACACCACTAGTAACCAGTAGCCAACCAGAACAAGATCCTTTTATTCCCACCCTTTGCTTCCTGCCAACCAGCCAATGCTCCACCCATTCTGTTATCCTACCTGTAATTCCATGACCTCTCATCTTATCAGTCTCTTATGCGGCACCTTGTCGAAGGCCTTTTGAAAGTCTAAATACACAACATCTACCGCCTCTCCCTTATCCACCCTACCTGTGATTTCTTCAAAAAACTCTAATAGGTTGGTCAGGCAGGATCTTCCCTTCACAAAACCATGTTGGCTAGAACCTATCTTGGCTAGAACCTATCTTGCCTTGCACTTCTAGGTATTCCATAACCCCATCCTTGAGGATAGATTCCAATAACTTTCCCACCACTGACGTCAGACTAATAGGTCTGTAATTTCCTTTATGCTGCTTCCCACCTTTCTTATACAGCGGAACTACATTTGCGACCCTCCAGTCCTCCGGAACAATGCCGGAGTCTATCGATTCCTGGAAAATTATCACCAATGCCTCCGCTATCTCTAAAGCCACCTCCTTCAGAACCTGGGGATGCACCTCATCCGGTCTGGGAGACTTATCAGTCTTTAGTCCATTTAGTTTTCCTGGCACCTTCTCTCTAGTAATCTTAACTGAACTCAGTTCCATTCCGTGAGACCCCTGACTAACTGGTATATTGCTGATGTCCTCCACAGTGAAGACCAATGCAAAATACTCATTTAGTTCTTCTGCCATCTCTTTATCATCCATTATGATCTCTCCCGCACCGTTATCGATTGGTCCTATATCAACCAGTGTCTTTTACTCATATATTTAAAGAAAACTCTTAGTATCCTTTCGAATGTTCTCTGCCAACTTCCATTCATAATTCATCTTTTCTTTCCTAACAACCTTCTTAGTTTCTTTCTGCAGGTTTTTAAAAGTTTCCCAGTCTTCTGTTTTCCCACTAATTTTTGCTTCCTCGTATGTCCTCCCTTTTGCTTTTATTTTAGCCGTCACATCTCTCGTTATCCACATTTGTGCCTTTTTTCCCATTCAAAACCTTTTTTTTTCTTGGAATATTTCTATCCTGCATTTTCCTTATTACTTGTAGAAATTCCTTCCATTTCTGCTCCGCCGTCCCTCCAGCTAGCTTACTCTTCCAATCAATTTGGGCCAACTCCTCTCTCATACTACTGTAATTTCCTTTGTTCCACTGAAATATCTATACACCAGTTATCAGCGAATTCAGAAATTGCAGGTGTAAAGGGACCTGGGAGTCCTCGTGCAGGATTCCCTACAGGTTAACTTGCAGGTTGAGTCGGTAGTAAGGAAGGCAAATGCAATGTTAGCATTCATTCCGAGACGACTAGAATATAAAAGCAAAGATATAATGCTGAGGTGTTATAAGGCATTGGTCAGACCACATTTGGAGTATTGTGAGCAGTTTTGAGCCCCATACCCAAGGAAGGATGTGCTGGCATTGGAGATGAAAGGGTTAACATTTGAGGAGTGTTTGATGGCTCTTGACCTGTACTCTCTGGAGTTTAGAAGGATCAGGGGGGATCTCATTGAAACTTACCGAATATTGAAAGGCTTGGATAGAGTGGACGTAGAGAGGATGTTTCCAGTAGTGGGAGAGTCTAGGACCAGAGGGCACAGCCTCAGAATATAAGGACATCCCTTTAGAACAGAGATGAGGAGGAATTTCTTTAGCCAGAGGGTGGTGAATCTGTGGAATTCATTGCCACAGGCGGCTGTGGAGGCTAAGTCATTGGGTATATTTAAAGCCGAGCTCAATAGGTTCTTGATTAGTAAGGGCATCAAAGGTTATGGGAAGAAGGCAGGAGAATGGAGTTGAGAGGGAAAAGTAAATCAGCTATGATTGAATGGCAGAGCAGACTTGAAGGGCCGAATGGCCTAATTCTGCTCCTATGTCTTTTGGTCTAAGCTAACAAGCTGGTAGTTCCTTGTTTTTTTTTCTCTCCCTCCTTTCTTAAATAGCTTGGTCTCATTTGCCACCTTCCAATCCACAGGAACTATCCAGAACCGACAGATACTTGGAAGACATTATCCAGAGCATATCCATCTCCAAATCTTTCAAAAGAAGCTTTCTGATTTCATTCCTAACTGACCTAGCTAAATTATAAAACTATATTTATTTAGTATTGATCAGCCTGCTTCAGTACACTTCTCAACTGTCTTCAGATATTTCCTGAAAACCCCTTTTTTAACCAATATTTGGTCCCCCAAACGCCTCTACTTGTGCCTCAGTGTTAGCCTCTCTTGAAACATTCTGAAATGCTCCTCATTGAGAAGAATACTTTACAACTACAGCAATGTATAGTAAAAAAAAATAAACAAAGTTAAACGAATCATGTAATGTTGGTGAGGTTTTAAAAAGGTTGTTGAAGTCAAGATTATTTTAAGTGACAAATTTTTGTTATTTAAAATAGGACATTAGCCAGTGCCATTCAGCAGGAAGCTGTTAAACCAATTTGTAAGATGCTGGATGAACAGACTAAAAGGAGAAAATCAGTATGTATTTCCTTTTTCTACAAACTGAAAGTATGTCTCTATGTTAGATTATTTATTTCTAATTTGCTGTTTGCATTAATTTTTCATGTTCTGTCCAACCTTGAAATACGAACTTTTACATCAGATGGATAGTGCAGTTGAAAAGTCCTCAAAACTTGTTATAGACAACTGGAATCAACAGATTCGGGTACAATTTATAATTTTAATATTCTTCTCAATGATGTCCATTTTGCATGAAATGCATCACAAAATCATTTCACTCTTTTAACATAGTTTATCAAAATAGAAATTAATTCTACTAATGAGGCTTTATTCTGAAAATATAAATATTTTCTTGCTTTATCAAATGTTATCACAAAAGACAACCTTGTGCATTCACCACTTTATAATTCAATTATAATTTGTTGGAATGTTACTATGTTACAGTGTAAGAAGAAAGTGATGGGACTTACCAAAGACCATGAAGCAGTATTTCGTGCTGTGGAAAACAACAAACAAATAATATCTGAAAAAGAGAAAAAAAAGGTTTTTGATTCTTGTATTTAAAGTAATTAAATTTAGTACAATGTTGCTGTTCTAGTTTTAGTGACCTCCACTGTAATTGAAATAATTTATTAAAACTATTTGCTTAACTTTATTATTTGGTTATAGGTCTTTTAGCATTGAAATGTTGTGTGGCTAGAAATTGGATTGTGTAGCTCCTGGTTATTGTAATTGGAATTGGTTTATTATTGTCACATGTACCAATGTACAGTGAAAAATTTGCCTTGCATACGGTTCATACAGATCAATTCATTACACAGTGCATTGAGGTAGTGCAAGGTAAAACAATAACAGAATGCAGAATAAAGTGTGACAGCTACAGAGAGTGCAGTGCAGGTAGACAATAAGGTGCAAGGTCATAATGAGATAGATTGTGAGGGCAAGAGTCCATTTTATTGTACCAGGGAACTGTTCAATAATTTTGTAATAATGGGATAGAAGCTGTCCTTGAGCCTGGTGGTACATGCTTTCAGTCTTTTGTATCTCCTGCCCAATGGGAGAGGGGAGAAAAGAGAATGTCCGGGGTGGGTGGGGTCTTTGATTATGCTGGCTGCTTTACAGAGGCAGTGAGAAGTGTGGACAGAGTCTATGGAGAGGAGGCTGGTTTCCGTGAAATGCTAAGCTGTGTCCACAACCCTCTGCAGTTTCTTGTGGTCACGGGCACAGCAGTTGCCATACCAAGCCATGATGCATCTGGATAGGATGCTTTCTCTGGTGCATCGATAAAAATTGGCGAGGGTCGATGGGGACATGCCAAATTTCTTTAGCTTACTAAAGAATTAGAGGCGCTAGTGAGCTTTCTTGGCCATGGCGTTTACATGGTTAGACCAGGACATACTACTGGTGATGTTCACTTCTAGCAACTTGAAGCTCTCAACCCTCTTGACCTCCGCATTATTGATGTAGACAAGAGCATGTGCACTGTCCCCTCCTCCCCACCCCCCAACACCCCCCCACCGCCTACTTCCTGAAATCAATGACCAGCTCTTTTGTTTTGCTGACATTGTGTCATGACAATAATGTTTCCCTCAATGTCACTAAGCTCTCCATCTCTTTCCTGTATTCTGACATCGTTATTTGAGATACAGCCCACTATGGTGGTATCATCTGCAAACTTGTAGATGGGTTAGAGCATAACACTGGCAGTCATGAGTGTATAGGGAGTAGAGTAGGGGGCTGAGGACAAAGCCTTGTGGGACATCAGTGTTGAGAATAATTATGCCAGAGGTGTTGCTGCCTATCTTTACTGATTGCAGCCTATTGGTCAGGAAGTTGAGAATTCAGTTGCAAAGGGAGGTGCTGAGTCCCAGGTCTAGAAGTCTCGAGTTTGCTTGGAATTGTAGTATTGAAGGCGGAGCTGTAGTCTGTAAACAATTGTCTAACGTAGGTGTCTTTACTGTCCAGATGCTCAAGAGATGAGTGTAGGACCAGGGAGAGTGTAGACCTCTTTCGGCGGTAGGCAAATTGCAGTGGGTCGAGGTTGTCTGGGATACTGAAGTTAATGCGTGCCATGACCAGCCTCTCAAAGCACTTGATGATGGTGGATGTCAGTAGTCATTAAGGCATGCTACCTTGTTTTTCTTAGGTACCAGGATGATAATGGTTGTCTTAATGTATATATAAAAGTGGTATGCATAACAATATAGAACAAATGTTTCACAGCATCTGCATATGGAATTCCAGGAGTGAAATTACACTTTTAACTGTCAGATGCCAGTCCCATAAAATAAGCATTTGTGAATCTGATTGTCCATTCAATATCTTCCTTGGGGGAGAAAATCTCAACTTTCCTCATCTTTATTCCTGATCAATTAGCTATAAACTTAGAAACTGACTTTATAGGGAATTAGCTCAGTTATGCAGAACTGTGTGTATCTGCAGATGGAAGTGTGATGAGAGGCAGTCATATTGAGAGTTGAATTTATTATCTTTAGTTTTATGATTATTCATCTAACTTTAAAGTCAAATATTATATTTACACTCATGAATTAATGCTGGATAAAGATTTTTGTAATGTATTGTGATTCTAATTCTGTTATCAAATGTTTGCTGCTAATGGTTCGATTCTGTAGCTGCTAAAGAAGCTGAAAAAATCAACAGAGGTGCTGTCAAAAATAGACCAACAATACTACGATCTGAACAGAGCTGGTGAGGACGTCAGATTGAAATGGGAATCAGTATTTGAACAGTCTTACCAGGCAAGTAATAAGTGTCTTCAGAAAACTAGTTGAAAAGATTGCATAATTAATACAAAAACATTATCAGGAACCAAAAGAAACCTGTGACTGAACCTTGTAAGTAAAAACCCCTACAAATTATTCAACTATTCATTTCCTGACAATTACAGTGCAAATTCTATTGTCATTTAGTTAGTCGTGGGGGACTTTAATTAGCATCTAGGCTGGGCAAACCAAATGAGCATTAGTAATGTGGTGGACAAGTTCATAGAGTGTAGTAGAGATGGTTTTTTTTAGATCATTATATTGAGAAAGCAATAATGGGACAGGCTATTTTAAAAAGTTAATTAATAATCTGATAGTTAAAGGACTTTTAGGGAAAAGTGGTAATAATGTAATAGAAATTTATATGATGATAGCAAGTGATCTAGTTCAATCTAAAGTTAGGGTCTTAAAATCTAAACAAAGCAAACAACAAAGGTATGAGGCATAAATTAGTTTAGTAGACCAGAGAAACTACATTAAAACCTATGAAGGTCAATAAATACTGGCAAATATATAATGCATATTTTATAACAAAGGCACAAAAATTCAGCAGGAGAAACTAATCCAGCTGTGGCAAACAAGAGAAGTTAAAGACGTTGAAGGGAAAAACAATCAATCTGCTGGAGGAACTTAGCAGGTCAAACAGCATCTGTTCGGGGGAACCCTGTATCAGGACTGAAAAGGGAGAAGGCCGGTATAAAAAGGTTGAGTTGTCTCACCGCTCCCCTCATCTTTTTATACTGGCCCTCTTCACTCTCCACTCTCAGTCCTGATGCAAGGTTTTGACCCAAAATGTTGACAATTCCTTTCCCCTCACAGGTGCTGCTCGGCCCGCTGAGTTCCTCCGGCAGATTGTTTGTTGCTCCAGATTCTAGCATCTGCTGTCTCTTGTGTCTCCATGTTAAAGGGAAAAGGTTATAACGTTGTTTTAAAACAAACTGTAGATCTGAGGATTGGAACATTTTAGAATTCAGCAAAGGAGGACCAAGAAATTAATAAGGAAAGAGAAAGTCGAATGAGAGAGTGATCCAGGAAAAACACAGTGACAATTTCTGTTGATATGTAAAAGGGAAATAAAATAACGCAAGTTAATGTAGGCCCCTTACATACTGAGATAGGAGAGATAATATTGAAGAAAAACGAAATGACATGAAAATTAAATAAATGTTTTGTGAGAGAGAAACAAAGGACTGCAGATGCTGGAATCTAGATGAAAAACACTATGATGCTGGAGGAACTCAGCAGGCCAGGCAGCATCCATGGAGAAAAGCAGGCGGTCAACATTGTTGGGTCAGGACCCTTCTTCAGGACATTTTGTGTCTGCCTTCACAGAAGACACAGAAAACCTCCTGGAAATAGCAGAAGGCAACAGGTTTGGAGTGGACAAGGAGCTCAAAGAAATAAGCTTTAGAGAAAAAAATAGTATTTGAAATATTGGTGGAAAGTCCTGAAGGCTTGTAAATACCCAAGATCTAATGACCTGTATGTCAAAGGTTGGAAAGAGCTGGCTATGGAGACACTGGATGCACTTGTTTTCATAATCCAGAATTCCTTGTATTCTAGAATGGTTCCCACAGCTTGGAAGATAGCAAATGTTAGAAATGTCCATTTAAGAAAGGAGAGAGAGAGAAAACTGAGAACTACAGACAATTTAGCCTGACACCTATAGAATTTAAAATTAAGGTAGTTACAACAGGGCACTTAGGGGGAAAAAATACTGAGGTTAGAAAGATTCAGAATGCATTTATGAAAGGGAAATCATGTTTGACAAATCTAACAGAAATTTTTGAGATTGTATCGAGTGGAAAAGGGCAACAGTGAATGTGGTTTGGATTTTTGGATGGTCTTTGATAAGGTTGTAAACCAAAATCAGATCACATGGGATTGGGGGTACTGTACTGGCATAGATTGAGGATTATTAATGGACAAAAAAAACAGTGTAGGAGTACATCGGCAATTTTTGGGTTGGGAGGTTGTGACTATATGAGTGACACATAGCTTGCTGCTGGGGATCCAACTCTTCACGTTCTATATTAGTGACCTGGAAGAGGGGCCAAATGTAACATATCCACATTTACTAGTGTCCATGTGGATGGTGAGGAAGATGCAGAGAGGCTTCTGATGGTTATAGATGAGACATGGCAGATGGAACATAATAGGGGAAAAAGTCTGAGGACATCCACTTTGTCAGGGAAAAAAAATAGAAAAGCAAAGTGTTTCTTTTCAGTGGCGAGAGATTGAAAGCTTCAAAGGTGCCTGGACAGACCTGGCCATACACAAACCACTAACAGATATTGTGCAGGTACTGCAAACAAGTTGGAATGCAATTAATATATTGCCCTTTTTATATAAGAGGATTTGAGTATAAGAGTAAAGGAGTCTTAACTAAATTATGCTGGATCCTGGTGAGATTGCATTTGGAGTACTATGTACAGGTTTGATATAGCTAAGGAAAGAAAATTGTGATGGGGTTTGAGTGGGGCACAACAAACATTCATCAGATTTATACCTGAGTTTTATCTTGTGAGGAAAGAAAGCAAACTCTAGGGTTTAGAATAAGAGGTGATCTCATTTGAAATGTACAATATTCTTTTACGGCTTGACAGCATACATGCAAGGTTAATGTCTTCCCCAGTTGAGATGTGTCACCAGTCACAAAACAAGAGTTTGGCCATTCAGGGCAGAGATGAGAAGTTTCTTCACTTGGAGTGTAATGAATCTTTGAATTTCTGTACCCAGGATGATTATGGCAGCTCAGTTGCTGAGTATATCCACTACAGAGATTGATGGGCTTTTGGATATTAAGGGAATTGAGGAATATGGTTTAAGTGTAGGAAAGTGCTGCTGAGATCTTACTGAATGATGGAGTATGTACAAGGCAAAATGGCCTTTTGTTCTGTTTCTTATGGTCTTCAAGGTTTAGACACTGCAATAAGAAAGTGAAGCAATGAACATGTTAATGTGCAAGTGGATGTGTTGCTTTATTTTTCGGTGTATTCAATATGGAAGATACCAACTAGTTGGACAGAGGAAATTTTTCCTATCGTATACTAAAGGCCTGTAGATGGGTCACACAGTTGTTTTCTAAGCCAGATTGTGTGTTGTTTGGAAGATCTAAATGGATAAAGGTTTTTCTCTGTATAGAGGAAGAATCTTCCTTTGACATAAAGTGAAAATGATTAACTCCAAAAGGCTTATTTGATTGCAATTGAACTGGGAGCTGTCATTGTGGATTTCTCCTTTATTTCAAAATGCAAGTCTCTTTCCCTCTTTAACTCTTGTGATAGCTTGCAAAAGCAGCGCCTTTGTGGCCTAACTACCCTGAGTGTGCAGGCAAAGCATCTTCTTAAACCTTTGCAGTCTATGTAATGAAGCATTCCCATTGGCTGGTGAATGTGGTGCCCTGGTCAAGTGACTATTTTGTTTTGGATGTTGCCAAGGTTTTTGAATGTTACTAGCGCTATAATTAACCTGGCAAGTGGATAGTATTTCATCATAATCCTAAATTGTTCTTTGAAAATGGTGGAAAGACTTTGGGAATCAGTAGGTCATTTGCCATTGAATGCTTAGCCTCTGACCTGGTCTTCTAGAGATGCCATTCTGTGGCAGGTCCAATTAAGTTTCATTTCAGTGATGTTGATGGTGGAGATTCAATGTTTGAAGCTGGTAATGCCACTGAATTTCAAAAGGATGTGCTAGATTCTGTCTTGTTGCATGCCAATTCTGACCTACAAACTTGTCACTTATTTGTGGAAGCCTGAATAAAGTTCCAGGTCTTGCTGCATGCAAGACTATTTCATTATATGAGGAATTGCAAATGTAGCTGTAATTATCACTAAACATTTCAATTTCTGATGTGGTAGGGGAAGATCATTGATAAAATAACTAGAGATGAACTTCTATACAGATACTACCCAGACAGCAACTGTCAGAATCGTCTGGGACCGTGAGGATTGAGTGACTGCAATCATTTTCCTTTTTTGCTTGGCAGTGGAGAGTTTTTCCCTTTGTCTATTGTCTTTAGTTTTACCAAGATTCTTTAGTACTACACTCAGTCAAATGCTGGCTTGTTCTCAATGGCAGTCTCTCCAATCTTGCCTCTAAAATTCAGCTCTTTTGCCCATCAGTGGGCAGATTATTGAAGGGATAGTACCACTTGATAGCACTGTTAGTGATACAATTCATCACCTTGATTGAGAGTAGGCTACTAGTTAACTAGATTAAATTCACCTGTCTTTTGTGGACAGGATGTACCTGAGCAATAAGCCACATTATTGGATACCAGTAAAATAGCTGGATCCAAAGTAAATATCTTGAGCTAGTCATTGATGTCGTTGGGTGCCATTACCTAAAATGTATGCAGTGTGCTCAGCAATTTCATATCACATGCACGGAATCAAATTGGCTTAAGACTGTTTGCAGTAGTAACAACTTTAGGAGGAAGCAAGGATGCATCGTTTACTTGACACTAATGCCTGCAAATGGTTGTAAACACTTCAGCCATGACTTTTGTACATGTGCTTGATTCTGCCATCATTGAGGATGATAGTTTTCAGAGAAAATTGTGCATATAGGCTTATTACTTGTCAAAATACTTCAGAGCAAGTTATGTAATTTTGTTGTGTAGTCTCTATTACTGTGTAGGAAATGCAGCAGTAAACTCCCACAATCGACAGTGTGATCCCGATAAAGTACTGTTTAGTAAGGGGTAAATATTGACAGGGACACTAGAGATATCTGCCCTGCTCTCCTTTGGAATAGTGCCATAGGATCTTTTGCATTCAGACAAGCAGACAAATAAGGCCTTAGTTTTAACATCTCAGCTGAAAGACAACACACCATTCACTTCGAATTGAAACATCGGTCTACACTTCTTGTCTGTGGGTCTTTAATCCACAATCTTGTGGTTCAGAGTCAAGAGTGCTACCAGTATAGTAAAGTGAAGTCATAGTAGGCAAACAAGGAAGGGATGGCAGATATCTTTCCCTAAAGGAAGTTAGTGAACTCAATAGGTTTGCACTATAATCAGTAGTTTGTCACTAGATTTTGTTCAGATTTATGTAATCGAATGAATTTAAATTTCCCATGGTGGCGTGGAGGCTTTTAACATGCCTCATTATTACAACTCACAAATCTAATACTTTCTTCTTCCTAACAGGTAATCCATGATTTGGAAAAGGAGAAAATAAAGCTTCTGTGCAATATCTTAAATAAATACAGCCAGCACATCACTTGCTTTGGAAGAACACTAATAGAAGTAAGGGTAGTATAATCACTATAACACTTAATTCCTGGAGTTACAGAGGGAAACACTGCAGTTGAGCAATATTAAGATTAGTGATTTTTAAATCTTGTTGTATTTCTGTGATGATAGATAACATTTTGTTTGTTGACATGCAGCGTCAAATGCAAATTCATGAAGTTGTACAAAATGTCAGCATTGATCAGGATATCCAGTCATTGTTGGACGACACATCCATTTTATCAGATGAAAACAAAATAGGATTTCTGCTAACAGATTATTATGTAAGTGTTACAGTGTTATTCAATATTAGCAAATATTTCACCATTTTACTTGCAGTTGTAAATATAGCATGAGAAATAAAATAATTGAAGCTAGCAAGGTATCCTGCAGTTTGAGCAATGGGACAATGAATAAA
Organism: Pristis pectinata; assembly: GCF_009764475.1. Classification (NCBI taxonomy): domain Eukaryota; kingdom Metazoa; phylum Chordata; class Chondrichthyes; order Rhinopristiformes; family Pristidae; genus Pristis; species Pristis pectinata. Next base: position 34,420,605 of record NC_067405.1, on the reverse strand, counting down.
TAAACCAAAGTGAATTGGTGGCTATGAGTCCCAAACCATGGAACTCATCACATCAACCACATATTTGTTGCAGGATGCACCTCATTTCTCCACTTGGTACTTCAGGAAGTCATTATTTGGATCTACATTCTGAGGATAAGAGATGAGTTTCAATCTCACCATAGCAGTTGTGGAATTAAGTAATTAAATATGTTGAAATTCAGGCTAGTTTTAGAGTTACATGTCATGGAAACAGGCCCTTCAGCCCAACTCATCCATGCCGACCTGGGTGCCTTCCTGAGCTAGTCCCATTTGGCCAATATCCCTCTAAGCCTTTCTTATCCATGTACTTTTAAATGTTGTAATACACCTGCCTCAACCACTTCCCCTAGCAACTCCTTCCATATACCTACCACCTTCTGTGTGAAAAAAGTTGCACCTCTCACCTTAATCCTGTGCTCTCCTAGTTTTAGACTCCCCTAACCTGGGGTAATGGTAATCTTACAACTATCTAGTTGTCATAAAAAGCCATTGGGTTCACCAAAGACATCCAGGAAAAGCAATCTGCCATTGTTGCCCACTCTGGCTTATGACTCCTGAAACAGCAATGTGATTTTCTCTTAACTGCCTCCTCCGTTCAAAAGCAACTTGTGATGGACAACAACTGCTGGCCTTGCCATTCATGTTCTGCAAGTGCTGTACATGTACAACAAATCAGTTAACAGTAGAAAGGGACATTATTATTTCACATCAGAGCTTTTGTCTGCAACCTTTATTATATTTTGATTTTAAAAACTGTCTACAATCTGAAAATTAATCACAGTATAATTTGGAGGTTTAAAGAAATACAACCTGAAAATACAAAATTGATTACAGGGCTGTTGCTTTTCCTACATTACAATGATGACTATAACTGGTTAAAGAGAGCCTTGGTATTTTCTGGGGTGGTGGAACGAGGTAGATATAAATATAAAATCTTCTCAAAATAGGAGGAAGACAGTAAGAACACTATGGACAAAGAGAGAAGGAAGACTGGACTATCACTGAAACTACAAAGGCTTCAAGATGACATAAGCAAAGTAAAGAAGGACAAACAAGGTTGCAATGCACCTAGTTTCCTTTAAAATTGCACAATTTGTATTAGAATAAATGAGTTCTAAAATAAATAATATTTATTCTGTACACTTTACAGGTTTAGAGAAGATGATTAGAACAAGTCTCAGAAATCCATCATTTTCAGATTCAAAAACTGAGGAAACAACTGCATCATTGAGACAGGAGGTATTAATTATGCTGATATTTGACAGAAAAGGGCTAAAGAACTATAAGAAAACAAATTAGAGTTACACGATTTAACAATAACACCATGTAATCGTTAGATAAATAGTACTTGCATGAAACAAATCCAACGTACTGGTAAATATGAAAGCTCTGTTTTTTTTTTCTTGTGTCTAATTTAGATCAGTTTTATTTCTTGGTTACATTTACCTGATATGCATTACCTTAAGAATAGTGAAAAAGAATATCTGTTCATACTCTGCAAGTTTTATCATTAACCAAAACTAAATGAAAATACAAAATCCAGTGTACAAATCTGTGTCTAAAAACTAAACCTAGATTCCAAAGGGAAACAAAGTGAGAGCTCCTCCAGAATAGCTTATTTGCTTTATTCCAGTGTCACTGAGCCCTTGACTTGTATTTTGAACTCTAGCTGCATGGTGGATGTGAAGAGAAACCACCTCATACTGCCACTAGTTAATGTGGGAGGGCATGCTAAATTTAACATACTATTGTTGCACATTTTTCTGTGCAAGAATGTAATTAAATTAAAACTGATATCAGAAGTGAATTCAAGTTTAGTGATCTAAAAGTAAGATATTGTGCCAAACTAATATGTTTTATATTTTTTTCATTTAAGAATTATAATATTTTAACTTCTACTTGTAGGCGGCATTGAAACTAATGCTCTTGGAAGTAAATTTCTACAAACTTGCATCATCTATGGCAGAACTAGAAGGAAATCCCAAACCTTCCCATCCACTGAGTGACAGCATCACTAACTGGAAAGATAAGGTTTGTTCTTGCTCAAATGAACAGCACCGTTGTCAGAAATTCAGAATACCTATCTAATTCTTATGCTTATCAAAGATAGAGTAATGTTGAATGATTGCATAAATATTATACAAATCACTAATTCCTGCTTTCATATGTCAGGATCATTCTGGAATGTGAAGTTAAACCCTAGCTTTTCTACACTGAAAATTGTTTTCTTAAGTTACACTTCTGTCTCATCTATCTTTATCTCTGTGAAGACTGCTTCGACCCTCTGTCACCAGGATTGAGCCTTTCATTCCTGCTGCTTGTTTCACTGCTTTCTCCAAATTCACCAGTCTGACTGACTTTAGACATCAATTTTTGGTACTCTATACAGTTGTGTTTACAGTTTACACACATTCAGTCCCTTGCAAATAAGCATGAAATTAGCCAAACAGGCATTTGAAATAGTGTTGGGATCATTCACGCCCAACAGGATAGATTGAAATGGGAACAGTGTGGGTCCCCAATAATATTGCACTCATTTGAATGCAGTGGCTGCCACTTTGTGCACAGAGATGTAAAGAACATAATTCCATAAAAGCACATTTCTTATGGCAGACATCAACGATGCATATTTTGGCTGCCATGGTGGGGAAAAAGCCGTGAGGAAGGTGAGAGAGGGATTAGAAATGTAAGTTAATGGTTTATGCCAAGGTTGAAGTCTTATGTCCTGTAAGGGCCAGGAAATCCACTAGAGTCACTGTTACAAGAACAATACCAGGCGCTGGCTTGAATTGTTTCTCCCAAAAGTGGGAATGGAGCAATATCAAAAGATATGTCATTACATTCAGGTGAGCTGCACCCCACTGAAGAAGTGCCTTTTCCATATGCACAACCCATACTAACCCCTAAACTATACATTGATCTTAAAAGATCACTTCATACCTGGCCCCTCTGCTTTACAGTAGGAAGGGCAAGCATATGAACAGCACCTCCATTCACTTGAATGGATTCACTGCTCCCATAGAAGTAGTTAAATGTAGGCATGTATTTATTATTTTACTTTAGTTAGATGTTCTTTATAATTTGTTAATATTTGAAGGTGTGCATATTTTTTAAAAAATAACTTATCTATTTGATTTGTTTGCAAGTGACTTTGACCTAAGGCCTAGTCACCATCTGAAGCCTGCTCTGCATTGCAGAGACTCCTGGGTGAGGAGGGCAATCATTAGGGCAGAGCAGCACCAGGTTCAGCACAAGCCAGCCTGAAGAAACCAGATTAGAGAAATAAACTGAGAATATTAGAGTTTCAAGGTAGTTTGTAGTTTAGGATATCAGCGCAGCCCCTCTGATTTTTTTTTCCCGTTCAGCAAAAGATTCACCTGTAGAGAAGGTGGGATAGAAATGATGTTCACCAAATGTGCAGGCTCCAGTGCAGAACAATTAAAACTTACAACAGTGGTAGGAGTTTAAAAACAAATTGCTGGAGGAGCTCAGTGGCTCAAGCAGTGGCTGTTGGGAGGGGAGGGAATCGTCAATGTTTCAGGTCAAGGCCCTGTGTCGGGTCTCCATTGGAGAGGGAAGATAAGATGATCTCGACAAGAGGGTGAAGGATGATGGGCAGAAGGAGTCGGGTGGGAGAGAGGTGGAGCTGGGAGACAGATGCAGGTGGGGGGGAGGGGGAAGAAAAAAGGTGGTATGCACATTGGAGCCAGGTGGGGAGGGCAAGGGTGAAGATGGTGACAGAGGCTGGAAGGTGACAAGTAGGGACACAAAGGCTACAAATGCTGGAATCTGATATAAGGAAGGTGATAATGGGAACCATTTAAGAGAAAGATGAAGGGCAGATGGAGGAGGGGATCCAGTGGGTGAAGGTGGGGTGGGGGGAAATAGGGTAATGGAAAAGAGAAAAATGGGAGGAAAACACAGGAGGATTACATAAAATTGGAAAATTCCATGTTCGGAGCATTGGGTTGTAGACTACTCAAGCCAAATAAGAGTTAAGCCTAACCCTAGCAGTGAAAAAGGCCAAGGATGGACAGGTCATTGTGGGAATGGGAGTTGAAATGGCATACAATCAGGAACTCGGGATGGCCATTACAGGAAAAGTGCAGGTGCTCTGCAAACTGGTTGCCTGGTCTGTGCTTGGTCACGCTAATGTAGAGGTCACATTGAGGTACCGAATGCAGTAGATGAGATTGGAGGTGCACATGAATCTTTGCCTCACCTGGAAGGGCTGTTTAGGACCATGGATGGTGGTGAGGGAGGAGATGCAGGAGAAAGTGCAAGTGGTCAGGGAGGGATGGGTGGGGAGGATTGGGAGAGAGTGGTCCCTGCAGAAGGTGGAAAGTGGTTGGGAGCGGAAATAGGAGTTTATCATGCTAAAACCAGTAGAAGGGATCTTGGTGTAGGGTTAATAATGACCTTTGTTAGGCATTGGTAGAACCATGCCTAGATTCTTGGGTATATTTCAGTTCAGTATAGCATTGATGCTTAGACGTCTGAGATAAGGGCTTATGACATTTGGATAAGAGCAGTTGATTTAATTTAGAAACTTTCTGCTGAGGTGGGAATGATAACAAGTGCATCAGACTAACATTATCATTACATATCTATGAAGACTAGTACTTTACTGAAGTGATTGTACCTTCCCAACTGTGTGATAGCTCACAGAACCACAAGGATTCTTAGATGACAGTAATGGGTGCAACTACAATAATAAACAGTACCAGCTGAGTAGGGTATTTTAAGCACATTAAAGTTCAACTGAAAGAATATAATTTCCATAGAATGCAATGAAAGTTTACCAGCTTGATTCCTGGGATGGGGGATTATCCCATGAAGGGAGATTAAACAGACTACACCTTAGAAGAATGTGAGATGATCCCACTAGAAGATAAACTGTAGCAGGATTTGAGATTACATGTCAGGATGTTGTTTGCCTCGCTGCAAGGTCCAGAACCAGGGTGGTGAGTCTTTGGAAATCTGCAACTAAGAGCTGCGTCTGTTCAAGATAGAGGTTTCTGGATAATAAATGAAGTGAGGAATATGCAATTAGTACAGGAAAGTGGCACTGACATAATAAATGAACAATGATTGGTGGAGCATTGAGTGGCCTATTGCTGCTGATCCTTAAAGGAATTGGTAGATTGGATTGAAAGACAATCTACTGAGTTACAAGTAGTGATATATTGCATACAACAATGGTTATTCGATTTTGAATAATAATTAAATTATTTTGGCAGGAATATTATCACAGCATGGTGCAGATATCACGGCCTGTGAAAATGAAAAATATACGTCATCGTAGCAGCTTGACAAACTCTGTATTTTTGGATCATAGAAGTCATCACGAAGAACCCAGCCCCCAGCAAATAACTGAACCTATCTATGCAAATCAGACAACTAATTCAAATCATCATTCAAAAATACAGGTGGAACAATCAGAAACGGACACGGGGTCAGCTGACTACGGTAATTTTGGGGAAATGGGTCTTTTTAATCCAAGGAGATGTGTTATTTGGTTTCTAATGTGACAAGAATTTAAGGGAAAAATCTGAAGCAGATTAAATTATTAAAATCAATTTTGGTTCTCAACAGTTCCCTTTTGATATAGGCAGTGTATTTACATTTTCATATTTTCAGTTTTTACGGCATACAAACAGTTCCTTTCTGTTACATTTGAAACTTACTAAGAATAGGCAAATGAAATTGTACAACCTTAAATTTTCCAATCTTATTTATTTCTTCTGGGGAAAAGAGAGAAGACTAGAAAATGTAAGCCTACTAATTAAGTTCTCCTCTATAGGGATTTTAGCAACACAGACATCTGCTTTAGGTTGTAATTAAATAGACAATTGGAACAATGGGGTGCACAGTCTGTCAATGAGTAAGATGGGAGTCAAATTCTTGTGACAGCCATATGAAAATAAATGTCAATTCTTTTAAGAATACTACATGTTTAAAAAGCCATTTCAAAAAAAAACATTTGAATGTTGTGACATCATAAAATTGTATCATTTGTGCAGAAACAACAGGTAGTGAGTTACAAAATGTCATAGGTTGCCTTACAGAGAAAAACAAGGAGGTAGCTTCAACATTCATCCAACCAACAACTTCAAATGTATAGGTCAGTAAAAATTTTCACCACTTTCCAATTTGCATCTAGTTAGCACGTGACCATTAAGGTGAAAGATAAGCAATAAGAAACCTCCAATTTTTTGTATATTAAGGTCCCAGAGTATTTTGTAGTTCCATCACAGTTCCTCTGCTACTTTCATGTTTATCAAACGCCTCAACTGCGGAGGAGCAAGAGGGTAAAATGGTATATTGGGAATCAACAGAAAAGTGTGTGATGAAAGCAGGATAATTGAGCACTTTTCATGCTACTGTCAAAAACAGTTTCAACCTGTAAGATTCATTTTAAAAAAAGCCAGAATGATGGTTAAGTATAAGAGTTAAAAGTGGATAAATATTGAAACAAGAAGAAATTGGAGATATGGACTGATTCTAGCAGCTCCAGAAACTTTGATATTGGCACTTGGAAAGAGCAGGCATTTTAGCACAAAATCTACAAGTGTGTAATTGGGAAGCCAAGTGCTATGTTTGAGACCATTTCCACAGCATTAGAAACATTGCAAACATTTTTAAACTAGTTTTGTTATTCAAAATAAGATGAAAATGCACTAAAGCTCTGTCTTGGGTTCTTATTCTACAGTAAGTGATCCTATTCAAGAGGTTGGATCATGCAAGGCTCTATATGATTATCAAGCTGCTAGAGATGATGAACTTAACTTGCAACAAGGTAAGAACTCTCATAAATAGCTAAGATTGAAGCAGCTTTTTTCCCCTGTAATATTACTGAAACTAAGTGCATCTATAGGATTGAGAGGTAACACAAAATTGAACAGTGACATTGTAAGTTGGTTGCATATATGATGTAAATGGATAACAGCAATTACTGTGACAGATCATTGATCAGAGAATGTTTGTCTTAGGTACATGTTATGACTTCGTATACTTTTCCCTCTGTAGGTGATATACTTATTATATACAAGAAAGATGTGACTGGATGGTGGCTTGGCAGCTTGCGAGGAAAAAAGGGAATTTTCCCAGCTACTTATGTAGAGGAATTACCGCAAATGGAAAAAAGTACATCAGATGTGTGAAAGAATAGAGACCCGTGGCATCACTAATCTTTGGGTGAAAACAGGATGGTGTGACAAAATACTCTGGACCTTTTAAGAATTACTGAAATTCTATAATGTGGATTTGTAACACATTCAAAGTCAACACTGATTTCCTATTTTGGACACAGATCTTTTATATTGGCATTATTGCATATCATCAGTTTTTTTTAAAGTAAGAATTTATCAAGAAATCCTTATCCATTTAATTTCAGTGACCTTTGGATATTAGCACAAATCAGAGGTGAATGTGGTTCAGAGGGCACTTAGTAACATCTGAAACAGGTTGAAAGATTTTAACCAGGAATTATGAATCCAATGTCAAATCAATTACAAAAAAAAATAAATGTAAAAGGTTGGATTCAAGAAAGAAGCTGGTAAAGTTAAAAAAAAAACTCCAATTATTAAAATATGATTTTCAGTATTTCAGTCATTGGCATTAAGGTTTACCATTTTGCTTTCATAAAAGGATAATTAGATTGAAATGCATTACAACTCTTCCCATGCTGAACTGAGTCTGTTTCTACCATGCAAGTCCAGGAACCTCACTCTTCAGTACACTAGGACACAAAGCCAGACACTGAAATGTCATTTACAAGCAACTTACAGAAGACCAACATTTCCTTGGGCAGTAATTTCTGGAATGTCACATAAACAACTCACCTGTAGTTGCTGTCTTGTGTCATTAGGCTTCACCCTAAATTTAAACCAATTATAGGCAATATGAATTGATAAAAACAATCAGGAGTATAAGCAGTACAAATCTTTAAATGACTTTAATGTATAATTGAGATATACTTTTTCTCCTCTCAATCAAAAGTTGCTCAAATCACACATTTTATTCTTTGCTGTTATTAAAAACAGAATCAATCACACCTAAGAAAAGTAACACTCCATTAATACTGTCACCTTGAACAATTTTGTGTGCTCTGTTATATTAATGCTCAGAGGATTAGTTGGGCACTATTCAATATTCTCTCAAAATAAAAGCAATATTTTACCTAAGTACAACTGTAAAAGTTTAAAAAGCAGGGTAGCAGGTGGTGACAATCCAATGCAAAGTTAATTTGAGTTCAATCACAAATAAAAATTTTAAATGCAACTACATCCATTTATGCTTATCTTTGTGCAAATTGTACACTGATCACAAAATGACATGAGCACTCAATCTATGCACGATCCTCCTGCAGTATCTCTACCTTCTAAAATCTAACAAAATATCTGCTTCAGCACAATACAAAAAACATTTGTATTAATATAAAACATCCTAATGTGCTCCACCCAAACACAAAATGAATACCAAGCACTCGACTAAGAATTAGTTGTCCAACCATTATTGTTTTACTATAATTCTAAAGACAATGAAAAACATGTATGTACAAAAAGGACTGAAGAAAATGTTTATTATACACGACTGCAGTGAACTTTGATATTGGGGGTATCTTGTATTCCTGTCAGAAATGATTGAAACATTATTATTGACTTATAATTAGTAAAAACATACAAGCAACAATCTCCAATAGAGAAATAGTTATTAACAAGAGTAACATTTTTTAGGCTTTCTGAAAATAGCATATTACACAATCAGACACAAAGTCTGTAGATGATTAAAAAATAGAAGGAAAACTACATTTAAATTGAACAGAAAACAGGAATGCATCTTGAAGTTACACTAGTGCAGCAAAAGCTTTCCTAACGTTTGCAAGAAATGCAGATAAATTGTTGGTTTCTTTGAGTTTTTCCTGCAGCAGAGGCATACATTCCAGTGGTGGATCACATGACATGACTGTATAAAAAGGAATCCAACAGAATGCGAGTTAATGTACATAGTTACATTTGGAACAAATAACATTTGTACAGTCAAAGTATGAGCTTATTTTGTATGAACAGCAACATACTAGACCAGAGCAGCCCAAAGAAGCAAATTCAAAATCCCACCAAGGCAAGATGTGAAAGTGAATTTTAATCCATATAATGCTAGCTCACAAACCACCATAAAACTCAAAATATTGTAAACAAAAACCTGTTTAACTAGGGAAGTGCCAAGCACCTAGTCCTGTCAATTGAGATTGTAGTCAACACTGCATTTCAAACTTAATGGCTCACAGGAAGTAGGGATGGATGAGCTATAAAATACATTTACAGAAATCAGATCCTTCTAATTGATTTTTTTAAAAAACTACTATGGATCTACAACTTCTGCAGTGTCAATTAATTGTCATTTTGGGCTAATAAAAATGTTTCACTATCAGTTCACAGAAATCTGACTGGAGATCAAATGAATCAAATGTTTTGACATATTCTTAATTTCTTCAATAAACAAAAACAAGTTGAATTGTTAAATTCAAAGTACAACTTTTAAAATCTGTTCTCTCAAGGATTGATTAATCCCTCGCCACCTTCAACTTTTTTCCTATGATCATTATTTCCTTGACGAGGCCAACAGCCAAAAATTAAACACTTAATTCAAAATAGGGCTAGAAGCCATACTACATAATACTCCAGCAATGCCTTCTGATCAATTTCAGGCACCTGTTTGAATTCAGAAATACAGATGCAGCCAGACTAACAAACTGTCACCACACTATTAAAGAAGAAACAACCATCCAGTTTGGATCTACAACCAGACAGCTGGACAAAATTCCACCAAATGCTGCTAACAACTTTAAAAGGCTCTGGAAAAACATGCAACAATAAACAGCAATTCTAATGACAGTATACAAACACAAACTAAAGGTATTAAATATTTATGGGATGCAGTCCTTCTCTGTGCTTAGGCGAGAGGACAGGGTTAATGTTAACTAGAACTCTAAAATCTAGCAATGAATGTCGAAGATGTGAGAACTGTGTAATCTATGGGTATCAGGAAATATTTATTCAGAACAATCTCACAGAAGCTTAAATGTGGAATAAAACTCATGATAGTATAGTTTGTGCAGCCCACCTTTTGTTTTTAAGGTCAAATACAATATTTTCCAAAAATGCCATACCTTCATAATTCCCTTCTTCATTAAATCTCAATAAGAATGTAAATAGCTGCTCAGGATTTTTGCTGTTGATGCATTTGAAGATAAATTGCAGTTGTTCCCCTTTTGAAAAATCAAAAAAAAATGTTCAAAAAACATGCAAACTGAGATAATATTTCAAAAATTTGGTTCAAACATTCAAGTCAATCATACTACACTATAAAGATATATCTACGTTTGTTATTTTCTTTCCTGATGTACACGTGTGTTTTAACTTGGTCCAAACAACAAAAGAAGAGCGATATACTAAAGTAAACATATGATTTAGAAACCATTGCTCAGCAGAAAAGTATAACAATGCTGGAAGTATTTATATACACCCTTTTTCTTAGCTATAAACATAAAGTTAAATTTTAAAAATTATTTACAATCAACAGTGCAGCTCAAAATACACATGACTTTCTACAAGACATTCCATTTTCCTACCATGGACCCTTCGAATTTCCAGACCCATTCGCTTTTTGAACATCTCTGCTGATGTATTCAGTTCCTTAAGTTTTGCTTTATTTTCCTGTTTTTGTGTAGAAATTACTATTTGTGGAGGAAAAAAGTAATTATTTTCATGGCTAACAAAACAAGAAAGAACAGTTTCAAGAATGAAAAGTATGAACACTGAATTTTTGATAACAATAGTTACACATTTTCCATGTTACTTCTGCAATTGGAATTAATTTACCCAGTTGCTATCCAAATCAACGTTATTAAATCAGAAGTCAGTTACACATTCTTTCAACACCCCCCATAAGAAACGTACATACATTCCTGCTTTTTAGCAAGTTCTTCCTTCAGCTGCTTGATCTTTTTTAGCATTTCCTGCTTTTGTTTATTATTACTTTCAAATTTTTGGTTTGCAATCTGCAGATCTTCTTGCATTTTCTTTATTAATGCATTCTGTTCAGCAATATCTGCAAGAAAATGGCAGTTCCTATTAGAGGCGAGTTATTTCATAAGATGTATAGAATTGCTATTTAGCAGTTCATTAAGTTCTTACTCTTTTTGGTTATTTCAACTTTGTCACACATCTGTTTCTCCTCTTCATATATTTCAATGCATCTATCTGTAAAACAAATTAATAACTATAATAACAGTTTGAGGGGAAAGAAAATTAAGACATAGAAATTAGCCATTAGAAAAAGATTTTACTAATCTAGCTGTAACGAAAATTCATACAGTATCACTTAAATGGTGCAAATGCAACTCAATCTGAGTTTTAGGTACAAGGCTCCATTTACAGGTATGCAAAAATAGTTAGCAATAAGTAAAACACCAACTAAAAAGCATAGCTACTAGTACAAGAGAAATTCAAACCAGCAGACCATACACAAAATATAACTTTCATACTAAGGATCTTTTCGTGGCTCCTCTTCATTATGAGTATGTTTCTACTCACTATCATCTAGACACAAGGTCAGCTTCAACATTCATTCTGATATCACAGGTCCTTGTACCAAAACTCTCAGTCACCTTTTCTGCTTAACTGCAAACTATTTATCCAGTTTCCAAATTTGAATGAACTACATTTCTCTCACTAAGGACTGGGCAAACTGAGAGCATCAACCTCCACTTCCCGCAAAAAAAAAAGCAATACATTTAAATATTCTTAACTACTTCCCCATTTGCATCGCACCTCATCTGGGCAGTCACTGGTTTAATCAAACACCCCACAACCTCAGTATCCTGTTCAAGGGGGCAGTACAGATAATGTTCAAAGGAATTCAGACAGGTTACGTGAATGGGTGAAACATATAAAATTCTTACAGGACTTGACATACAGGGATGATGGAGCGCCTGTGGTGTCTTGAAGCAGAGGTCACCATCTCAAAATAAGGGGTTAATGATTTAGGAAAGGAATGAGATGAGACTTCTTCACCCATGGAGACTTACACCACCAAGTTATCCACAACAGATATTAATAAATTTTTCAAATGACATGGGATTAGCAGGAAAGCAGCGTTGAGATCAACCATGACCTTAAATGGCAGAGCAGGTGTGAGGGGACAAATGGCGTACTTCTGCTGGTGTTCAACCTCCATAGAGACCTTCAATATTATGAAAGGCTATGATGGGATAATGTATTGCAAGGAACAGAAATTTACAACTATTAGAAAAACAATTAGGGAAAGGGAAGAATTTACACAGCATATACTCAGTCAGTCCTGCAATAAGAATGTCACTTCGCACCTTTGGGATTTAAATATGTAATCTCCTGACTCAGCAATAGAAGTATTACCAATTGAGCAAAAGCCAATGCTCACTTTTCCAAGAAAGCACTTCAGGGGAGAATTAATCTAATTACTACAGTTATATTGTGAAGTCCAAAATGTTTGCTTCAAATACTGCATTTGAAATCAAAGAATTAAATCCAAAGTGCATCAAACATTGTGCTTTTCTCATCATATTCAGTTATTTTACAAGATTTTCCAATTTCAGTGGTTAATTTTCATATACAGTAGATATAACTGCAAGTTATAGATTGTACCTCTTGTGATCTTTAAGGATTCTCCATATTTCTGTTTAAATCGTACTGGGTTACAGCTCTCCCATAAGTTAGCAAACTTCATCCTGGTCTCATATAGCTTTTCATTCAGCTGACTTTCTGCTTCTTTAGAGTCATCCATCGATCTACACCAAGTTTACAAAGAATTAAAAATATTTCACACTTACAAAACAGCAGATATTAAATACTTTAAGATGCACAGGCCATGTTATTCGATCACTTTCACATTACAATAACTGGTATCATTAATAACACAAGTTTTAAAGAAGTTAAAGGCTTAATTTTGGATGTGAAAGCAGCTTTCCATTCAACCGCAGGATTGAACAGTTAGAAAGATAAAATATTTTATACCTTTAGTTATTGGAGATGGTTTCAATCAACTATGGTAGAAAGGGGAATAATCACACTTGCATAGAATATTATTGTGATTTAATAGGCATGGTGTAGGAAATAAAGGGTGCTAACAGAGTAGGTACAGTAAAACTCTGAATATTTAGCATGCTCAGAACTTTGGTGATCCCGGACTAGCAGATCCATTGGAACTATTGGATATTACTTTTTATTCTCTTTTTCAGATATTACACAATAGTATGATAAATTTTCCAAGGAATCTGTTGTGTTTAAAAAGAGGGTGGGACATAGAACCTGGTGAGCCAGATGCCAAACCATTAGCATTTCCAACAACCAGACACCAGATCATGGGAGATTACTGTATTGGCAACTAAAATGTACATCACAGACAGACCAATTTATGAAGGTCCCCAGTTGACATTAAACTATAAATATCTATATAACATTGAACAGATTCAGTAAAACACCCCCACACTCTACCCCCTCTGGCCCTGCACTCCACACCCCCCCCCCACTGTAACCCCCCAACCCACTGCTCCCCACACTGTACACCCCTCCCCCATTGTAACCCTTCCCGCCCCCGCTGCCCCAACACTGTACCCCTCCCACCCCCGCTGCCCCACACTGTCCCCCCTCCCGCCCCCGCTGCCGCACACTGTCCCCCCCTCCCGCCCCCGCTGCCCCACACTGTCCCCCCTCCTGCCCCCGCTGCCCCACACTGTCCCCCCTCCTGCCCCCGCTGCCCCACACTGTCCCCCCGCTGCCCCACACTGTCCCCCCTCCCGCCCCCGCTGCCCCACACTGTCCCCCCACTGCTCCACACTGTTCCCCCCCCCGCCCCCGCTGCCCTACACTGTCCCCCCGCTGCCCCACACTGTCCCCCCTCCCGCCCCCGCTGCCCCACACTGTCCCCCCGCTGCCCCACACTGTCCCCCCCTCCCACCCCCGCTGCCCCACACTGTCCCCCCGCTGCCCCACACTGTCCCCCCCTCCTGCCCCCGCTGCCCTACACTGTCCCCCCCTCCCGCCCCCGCTGCCCCACACTGTCCCCCCCTCCCGCCCCCACTGCCCTACACTGTCCCCCCGCTGCACCACACTGTTCCCCCTCCCGCCCCCGCTGCCCCACACTGTCCCCCCCTCCCGCCCCCGCTGCCCCACACTGTCCCCCCGCTGCCCCACACTGTCCCCCCCTCCCGCCCCTGCTGCCCTACACTGTCCCCCCCTCCAGCCCCCGCTGCCCCACACTGTCCCCCCCGCTGCCCCACACTGTCCCCCCGCTCCCGCTGCCCTACACTGTCCCCCCGCTGCCCCACACTGTCCCCCCGCTGCCCTACACTGTCCCCCCTCCCGCCCCCGCTGCCCCACACTGTCCCCCCCGCTGCCCCACACTGTCCCCCCATCCCGCCCCCGCTGCCCCACACTGTCCCCCCCTCCCGCCCCCGCTGCCCCACACTGTCCCCCCCTCCCGCCCCCGCTGCCCCACACTGTCCCCCCGCTGCCGCACACTGTCCCCCCATCCCGCCCCCGCTGCCGCACACTGTCCCCCCCTCCCGCCCCCGCTGCCCCACACTGTCCCCCCTCCTGCCCCCGCTGCCCCACACTGTCCCCCCTCCTGCCCCCGCTGCCCCACACTGTCCCCCCGCTGCCGCACACTGTCCCCCCCTCCCGCCCCCGCTGCCCCACACTGTCCCCCCTCCTGCCCCCGCTGCCCCACACTGTCCCCCCGCTGCCCCACACTGTCCCCCCTCCCGCCCCCGCTGCCCCACACTGTCCCCCCACTGCTCCACACTGTTCCCCCCCCGCCCCCGCTGCCCTACACTGTCCCCCCGCTGCCCCACACTGTCCCCCCCGTCCCCCCGCTGCCCCACACTGTCCCCCCCTCCCGCCCCCGCTGCCCCACACTGTCCCCCCGCTGCCCCACACTGTCCCCCCACTGCCCCACACTGTTCCCCTTCCCGCCCCCGCTGCCCTACACTGTCCCCCCCTCCCGCCCCCGCTGCCCCACACTGTCCCCCCGCTGCCCCACACTGTTCCCCCTCCCGCCCCCGCTGCCCCACACTGTCCCCCCGCTGCCCCACACTGTCCCCCCTCCCACCCCCGCTGCCCCACACTGTCCCCCCTCCCGCCCCCGCTGTCCCCCCTCCCGCCCCCGCTGCCCCACACTGTCCCCCCCTCCCGCCCCCGCTGCCCCACACTGTCCCCCCCTCCCGCCCCCGCTGCCCCACACTGTCCCCCCTCCCGCCCCTGCTGCCCTACACTGTCCCCCCGCTGCCCCACACTGTCCCCCCCTCCCGCCCCCGCTGCCCCACACTGTCCCCCCTCCCACCCCCGCTACCCCACACTGTCCCCCCTCCCGCCCCTGCTGCCCTACACTGTCCCCCGCTGCCCCACACCGTCCCCCCTCCCACCCCCGCTGCCCTACACTGTCCCCCCGCTGCCCCACACTGTCCCCCCCTCCCCACTTTACCCGCTCCCTCTTTCCCGCCGCTTTTCAAACCTGTCCTGCGGCCGCTGGGGAGGCTCCACCTCTGGGAGAAGGCGGCGGAAAGACCGCCTTACCGGCCGCACCTTGCGATCAAAAGCTGCCGAGGTTCCGTCAGCCTGGGGCACCAGCCCGTGTTTCACACCGATTCACAGCGAATGCACCGGCGATTTACCGATAACGGCGATAAATCGAGGAGTTTTGCGATGGTCCGACTGACGCGATTTCCGGCAAGAGGCGAGATGAACCGGAAGGAGCGCGGGTGCCAAGTGGGAGGCTGCGGCGGGGGCAGCGTTGCGGGGCCGCACCGAGCAGCCGGGGGATCGCTGCGGGACGCGGGGCCGCACCGAGCAGCCGGGGCAGCGCTGCGGGACGCGGGGCCGCACCGAGCAGCCGGGGCAGCGCTGCGGGACGCGGGGCCGCACCGAGCAGCCGGGGCATCGCTGCGGGACGCGGGGCCGCACCGAGCAGCCGGGGCAGCGCTGCGGGACGCGGGGCCGCACCGAGCAGCCGGGGCAGCGCTGCGGGACGCGGGGCCGCACCGAGCAGCCGGGGCAGCGCTGCGGGACGCGGGGCCGCACCGAGCAGCTGGGGGATGCCGCTACGGGCCACATTGCGCGGTCTGGGTAGAATGGTGAGTAGATGGGGGAGGTTTGTGGGCGGCTACACTGAGGAGTCCGGCAGAGGTGCGAGTGTGTACAGAACAGTTAGAGGAAGGAGCAACGAAGAATCTGCTGGAGGATACTCAGCGGGTCGCGCAGCATTTGTAGGAGGGAAGGAATTTTCGATGTTTTGGTTCAAAACCCTGCATCAGAAACGTTAATTCCTTTCCTTCCACAGATAGTGCTCGACCCGCTGAATTCCTCCAGCAGATTGGGAGAATCAAGAGACTGCAGATGCTCGAATCTGGAGAACACGCAAGCTGCTGGAGGAACTCAGTGGGTCAGGCAGCATGAAGGGTCTCGACCCGAAACGTCGACTGTCAATTTTTCTCCATAGATGCGGCTTGACCCGCTGAGGTCCTCCAGCAGATTGCTGCTCTTTTGTCTCCACAGCGAGAGGAAAGCTGTAAGGGAGTACATTGGGGAGCCAGGGGTGGTTACTCTGAGCAGCCGTGGGAGTATTGATGGTGGGTACACTAAAGGAGCAGGGGTAAGATTTGTAGGTGGGCAGACTGAGCATTCTAGGAAAGGCAGTGGAAAGGCACATACTGCAGCTGGGTGTGGGGTATACTCAGGTCTGGGTTTGTACACTGAATAGCCGGAGGGCAGTAGGTGAATGCTTTGGGTGGACACGATAAGGAGCCGGGGAAAGCAATGGGTGGGCACACTGAGCACAGATAAATTAGAGGCAGGAGTAGGCCACTGGGCTCCTCAAATTTGCTCTGCCATTTAATAAGATGCCTAATTTGATTGTGATCTAA
Organism: Pristis pectinata; assembly: GCF_009764475.1. Lineage (NCBI taxonomy): Eukaryota > Metazoa > Chordata > Chondrichthyes > Rhinopristiformes > Pristidae > Pristis > Pristis pectinata. Next base: position 34,403,624 of record NC_067405.1, on the reverse strand, counting down.
CTTCAGCAATCCTGTCTGTTACGTGACCCTTTCTACTTCCTCTCTACATTCTGCTTCTACCATTCTTTAAGGAAGAGTTCCAAAACTCTCAACCCTTGGAGAAAAAAATGTCACCTTATCTGCCACCCTTATTTTAATAGATTCTTCTAAATATCCTTTCCACATCCACCCTGTCAAGGGTCTTGCATGTTTTAATCAAAATCCTTTTTGATTCTTTCAAACTCCAGCAGATAAAAGATAAACCTTTCCTCACAAGACCACCTACCCTTTCCAGGTATTAGTCTGGCAAACTCAACTTCCAATATATTCACACCCTTCCTTAAGGAGATAAATGCTGTACAGATGTGATTTCACCAACACTACAAATGATGCATAACCCTGCTATTTTCATACTGGATTCTGTTACCCAGTGATAAACAGTAACATTGTTAATTTTCCTAATTACTTGCTGCACCAAGATACTGGCCTTTTGCAAGTCATGCACTTGGACATTTGGATTCCTCAGCATCCTCTCACCATTCTCACCAAAATGGAGAATGGCTTATTTTTCTACATTATACCACATACTGTATTTTTGGCACAGTGGCAGTACAGGAAGTGCAGCTGACTCACAACCCAAGGAACCTGGGTTCAATTTCCTTTCCCTTCATCTCTATACTAGCCATTTCCTCCTCTCTTTCAGTCCAGATGAGGGATCTCAGCCTGAAATGTTGACGGCCCATTTCACTCCACATATGCTGGCTGACCCATTGCATTCCTCCAGCAGCTTGTTTTTTGCTCCATATTCCAGCACCAGTCTCTTGTCTCTGGGTTCAATTCTAACCTCGAGTTTGCACTTGCTCCCTGTGACTGCAAATATTTCCCACAGGTGCTCAAGTTTGCTGCCACATCCCAATATCATGCTGATTTGACAGATTAATCAGCTATATGTTACCATAGCTTAGATGGATGTAGGAAAATGAGGGAGAGTTAATAGGTTTCAGGGAAATAAGTAAGGGAGTGGGAGTGATGAGATTGGACTGGCAAAAACCTGATGGGCCAAACAGCTTCCTTCCACATTGTAAGAAAATATATGGAAATATCTGAAATATACTTAATCTACTTGTGTCCCTTTGTAACCTTATCCTTTGCACAACTTAATTCCATACCTATCTTTGTGCCATTAGCAAATTTAGCAACTATCTTTGGTGGCTTCATTCAAATCATACAAGTTGTGTAAAGTTGAATCCCCAAAACCAGTTCATGTGGTATCCTGCTCATATATAGCAAAACAGGAAAAGACCCATTTATGCCTACTGTTTCCTTTTAGCAGTCAATTTTCTACCCTCATCAATGCTACCCTCTACATCAAAATCTTTTACTTTCCACAATAGCCTTTGATGCAACACCTTACCCAAATGGAAATCTATGCATGGTACATCCATTGGACCCTTTATCTACACATTACTTCTTCAAATAAATTAGTCAAAGATTTCCCTTTCACAAAAGCACATCAGCGATGTCTGAATACCTTGAATTTTTCTGCCTTTCTATAATGCCTTAATCATAGCATCCAACATTTGTCCTACGCCAGATGTTAATGTCTATAATTCTCCTGCTTTCTGCCTCCATTTTTGATTAAAAGAATTACATTTACCATATTCTAATCTAATGGATCATTCCCCAAATACTGAGAATGGTGGAGGGGTAGGGGACTTGAAGGAGGGCATAATGAACAGGTCAAGGAGAGTGGAGGTTGGACATGCTGACAGCTGGGGTTGACACACACAGAGCAGCTGGGGGGGCGGGGGGGGGGGGGGGGGAAAGAGGAGCCTAAGCAGTTCAGTGGAGACTCAGCTATCTGCACATGCCAAAGCTGGACTGAGTAAATTATAGAAATTTCTAGGACAGGAAAATAATTCAGTATGTTTTAACTATGCCAGTCAAAAAATGGAGCTTTGGTTAATCCCTCTTCCCAGTTCTTGGTTAAGTCTCTGCAAGTGCTCATCCACATACACTAATTTTTTGAACCCTGTCATCTTTCTGCTAATTGACTTACATCTATGCCTCTTAATTAATGTTAAGGGAGGAAAGTCTTTTGTTTATGCTACCCACACCTCTCATGGCAACTGGGGAAATCGGCAAGCAAATGTGCTGAACATGTCCAACATTTTCCAGTGCTCTTTCCTATAGCAGAGCTGTAGTTTCTTAATAAAATGAGACTCCAACAGGACCCAAAGCCAGAAGAGCTCTGCAGTTCCAAGAGTTTATTTCCCATGTTTCTGGCACAAGAGCAGAGGTTTAAAACAGTGCAACAGAGACATACAAAATCAACAGTTTCACAGATTGTGTTTTAGCAAAGTATTCTTTATTTTGGAATAAAGATCTATGTACAAAATAGATTGTCTCACTTTACTGTATTAAATAGCCTTTGGTACACAAGATGTTAGAATGATTTGTGTTGCGTTTAATTTCACAACACATTACCATCTATCAATCCTTAAAATCATAGAAATTTTTGTACTGTTCTATCACACTTCCTCAGTTTCCTAAACTTACAACCAAATTTTCAGATGTAACATTTCTCTTATGTTTCATTCAAAGACGTGTTTCATTTTCTATTTCTTTGAATGGTTATTTTGTGGTATCAGTAAAAATCAGTTAAAAGGTTCCATGATTGCTAGTCTTCAACATGCATTACAATTAAAAATTTAAATTTAGAAATTAAGAACTTCATATTGTTAGCATCTGAGTCTTCATTGTTTACAACAATTTACATCCATTTTATATTTTGCCATATTCTGAAATTCACAGATTGGAGTGCAACTTCATACCAGCAAAATGTGTTTATTTTTAGGTCGAACTTCCTCAATGTATCAATGAAAAGAATTCTTGGCTTTTTTTGTGGGGACAGCAAATACAAACCTACTTGACTTCAAGCTAGCTTCTACAGTTTCTTAGATTCTACCAGAAATGGGCAATGAACATTCTGCCATCAAAGACTTGATTTTCTGCAATTACTCAATCCTGCTGTCCTAACAAACAAATTCATGACTAGGCATGTTCAATTGTAAGAATTACTTTAAATTAGAAGTGCAAGACTTAAAGACATTTTAAAAATATTTTTATAATCAGTCAAGATAGAAATCCCCCCATATTACATTTGATATTCATACTTTTTATATTATATACTTCACCAAGCAGTGTCAATGTTTAAGAAAAAATTGAATCTATACAAGATTAAGTTATACAAGATTAAGTTACACAAGATCAAGTAAATTTATTTTCCTAAAGTACATGATATTTTTTAGTGCATAAGAAGTCTAAATCAGAACAAAATGCAGACTGTCATTACACTAAAACAGAAAGCAGTTGCAGCAAATAGTTTGACGAGATGCCATGTCAGATCACAGTCAACAGCACAGACTATTTTATATTAATCACTTACTGGTTTTAAAAATATAATCAGAATGCAAATGCAATTTTAAAATAATTCATATCAAAATATAAAAAACACTATATACCTTCAAGATAACAAAGACATAGGCTTGCTGTTTCCAAAATCATGTGAAGATATACCTGCACAAAAGGACTTCCAGGGCACATATCAACTGAAGAATACTGACAATGCACAAACATCTGTAAAATTCAGAATACTCATATTAAGCTCATTCTTCAGCATATTTATAAATGTGTGAATATATACTGGGATGAACTATTTACAAAAAATATAGTCCATTGGAAAAGCATTTATTCACTTAATATACCTCCATTTCTTACAAGCTTGCAAGCAAAACAATACAAGCATGCCTTTGTGGGAGGGTCTCAGTAAAGCCCAGTCTTAAAGTTCCCCAAAATTTCTTACATTCTTAAATAACTCACATAGCAACTTCAGTCACACAGCAGAATAATGGTTAATAATTATTATGAGATAAACAAATTGTTGATTCAATTCTCACGAGATCAGATAATGCTGTGATAAAAAAGAATACATCTTACCATAGGTTTAGCTGTAATAAAGGAGCAAGTCCCTTTCACAAAGCCAAGACATCGGTTTTCAAATGTAACTTTCAGAGAGCTAGAAAAACAGATATAAAAGTATGAACAATACCAATACTCAAAAAAAAAATGGCTGTAAAGTAGAATCTCAGCACTTCAAAACTGAATTTGTTGGAATTAATGTATACTGGCCAGTAAACTGAGCAAAACATGGCCAGTCGTAGGTATCTTCCATCTTTTTCTTCCCTCCATTGTAAGATGCAGACTTGTGTAATGTTTCACAAGTCAACCTTGTACTAGAGGGTTTCTGATGTGCAACCAGTACTACTAACTCAAAAGATTCATGCTTACAAATGTACTCTTACGAAAAACTAGATTGCTTCTTCTCCATGCTCAAATAATTTCCTCCCACCTCACGACCCCTCTCCCAAACTACACTTCACATTTCCATACAAATGGAAGTAAACATGTTCTCTAAAATTTAGAAATTGCAGAAAGATCTTTTATTCAAACAAGTTGCCTATCCAATCTCATTTATAATTAAAATAAAAACTGCAGATATTAGGAATCTGACATAAAAACAGAAAATGCTGGAAAAACTCAGGAGGTCTGGCACTTACAAATGTACTCTTACGAAAAACTAGATTGCTTCTTCTCCATGCTCAAATAATTTCCTCCCACCTCACGACCCCTCTCCCAAACTACACTTCACATTTCCATACAAATGGAAGTAAACATGTTCTCTAAAATTTAGAAATTGCAGAAAGATCTTTTATTCAAACAAGTTGCCTATCCAATCTCATTTAAAATTAAAATAAAAACTGCAGATATTAGGAATCTGACATAAAAACAGAAAATGCTGGAAAAACTCAGGAGGTCTGGCAGCATCAATGGAGAAAAAAAGTTAACGTTTCAGGTCGAAGATCCTTCATCAAAAGCGGAATGGTTCTCAAACATCAATGCTGATCAAGGATCTTTCACCTGAAATGTTAACTCATTCTCTTCCATAGATGCTGTCTAACCTCTGAGTCTTTTTCACCATTTTCTGTTTTTTATATCCATTTCATTCTCTAGATACACTTTACCCTTTTTGTGATATCAATTTTGTATCTGTCAATTTTTAGATATTAAAGACATCAAGGGATGTGAAGGTAGTGCAAGAAAGTGGTGCTGATGTAAAAAAAATTAGCAATGATCAACTTGAATAGTGAAGCAGGCTTGAGGGGCCCCAATGCCTATTACTGCTTCTATTTTTACGTTGAATTCCTGTTTCCCTATAGAAGGGCTGGTTGAGTGGTGCTGCAACAACAACCTTGCACTCAACATCAGCAAGACCAAGGAATTGATTGTGGATTTCAGGAAGGGGAGGTCAGGAGAACACACACCAGAGACACAAGAGATTCCGCAGAAGCTGGAATCTGCAGCAACACACACAAAAAACATACACAGGTCAGGAAGCATCTATGGAGAGAAATAAACAGTCAATGTTTCCGGTCAAGACCCTTCAGCAGGACTGGAAAGGAAGAGGGCAGAAGCCAGAATAAGGTCAGGGGAGGAGCACAGATTGGCAGGTGATAGGCGAGTCACACATACCAGCGATCGCAGGAGATAAGTGGGAACACACACCAGTCCTCACTGAGGGGTCAGCAGTGGAAGGGATGAGCAGCTTCAAGTTCCTGGGCGTAAATATCTCAGAGGATCTATCTTGGGCCCAACAAATTGATGCAATCACGAAGAAGGCACGCCAGCAGCTCTACTTCATTATGAGTTTAAGGAGATTTGGTATGTCACCAAAGACTCTTGCAAATTTCTACAGATGTACAGTGGAGAGCATTCTGACTGCTTGCATCACCACCTGGTACGAATGCTCCAATGTGCAGGATCAAAAGAGGCTGCAGAGTTGTAGACTCAGTCAGCTCCATCACAGGCACAACCCTCCCCACCACTCACACTCTCAACAATTCAGGAGCAGCTTCTTCCCCTCCGTCATCAGATTTCTGAACGGTCCATGAACACTACCCCAGTATTCTTCCTTTGCACTATTTATTGTAACTTATAGTAATTTTTACATCTTGCACTGTACTGCTACTGCAAAACAATAAATTTCATGACATGTCAGTGATAATAAATCTGATTCTCATTTTAAACTAAATTTACCATCAAAAATTATCAAAAAGCTGCTTTTACAAACTAGAACCATATCAGAGAGGGGAGAGCAGCTGGCATTGAAAGGGAAAACAAAACAAATATATTTTGAAATTTCAATTAAGATAGTCCATACTAGTTCATTTTTATTTACTGGGCAGGGCTGTAAAATGTGCAACTGATCAACCGTGTCAAAGGATTAGCTAGGTTAAAATAATCCCTCTGGCCTAATGGCATGGATGATCTACTGGCAGCAAAGTATTAATAAGTACAGTCATGATCAAAGCATTGCACTAGTCAGCTTTTGTAATATTGTTCAATAGAAATAGCCAACCTGCCTTTGGTGTCATTATTGGAAGCAAATATTAATGTTCAAGCAACACTAATTCATATTATTCAAGCAAATCCCTCATGTATTTTACTACTGAGTAACCAAAGTAAGTAACGGGGACAACTGGGATCTTTCTGATAAAATTAAAAACAATAGTTATCCATGAATGCACTGAGACCACAACAGTGTCTGTTACTATCCACACCTGGAAGCCATGTTGCCTACTTTTGGGCAATTGCAGCCTCAAGTTCAAACAATTATTCATTTGTTATGCAATAACTAGATATGGAAACACCAACAAGGTCAGCATTTGTGTATCCCTACAGCCTCCTAACTTGAACTCGTCAAGAGTCAACCACATTGTATTGTCAGTGGTCAAAAAATAGGGTAAACAGCATTTCCTTCTCAGAAAAATAATCAGCAAAGCAATTGGGTTCTCAAAACAATTCAATGGTTAAACAATTAACAATATTGCCCCCAACCTTTCAGATTTAATTTTCTCCATCTAAATTATCAGGATTTGCACTCACGTCTGAAGGGTTTTAAGGCAGGTTACTGTTCTTCATTACTATTGGTATACTATTGTCACTTGTACTGAGGTACAGTGAAAAACTTGTCTTGCGTACCGATCGTACAGGTCAATTCATTACACAGTGCGGTTACATTGGGTTAGTACACAGTGCATTGATGTAGTACAGGTAAAAACAATAACAGTACAAAGTGTCACAGCTACAGAGAAAGTGCAGTGCAATAAGGTGCAAGGTCACAACAAGGTAGATCATGAAGTCATAGTCCATCTCATTGTAAAAGGAACCGTTCAAGTCTTATCACAGTGGAGTAGAAGCTGTCCTTAAGTCTGGTGGTACATGCCCTCAGGCACCTGCATCTTCTACCCGATGGAAGAGAGATGTCCCTGGTGGGTGTGGTCTTTGATTATGCTGGCTGCTACACCAAGAGGTAAAGACAGAGTCCAAGGAGGGGAGGCTGGTATCTGTGATGTGCTGGGCTGTGTCCACAACTCTCTGCAGTTTCACTATTCTACCATGTGGCCAAAGCATCATCTTTCCACTGTCACCCACAAATTAAACTCATGCTTTTTTCACTGCGGGTTAATTGTGACCCCTCACTTACCACAGGTAAGGACGTACCACTGTTGCAGACACAGCACCACTTCCCAAGCTGACAATGAGTACAACCCTGGGCACAATGTCCGTCGCCTGGTTTCCACACGTCAAAGGCCAGTTCCAAAGTAGCCACTCATTTACAGCTAGGATCACTCATTGAGGGAGACCTGAAGAACAAATACCTATCCAGACAGTGCCGCAGCAGCAGGTGCCCCCACCTCCCCCCAACAGCCTGTGGTATGGGACCCACCAAAAGAAATAGCCTCAGCCAGTGCTACCCAGAGCTGCCCCACCACCTGCTGACCACACTGGCACCCTGCTCCCCCCGCACTGACCACACTGGCACCCTGACCCCAACCGCACTGGTTCCCCAGTCCCCACCACCCACTGACTGCACTGGTAGCCATGCCCCCACCACTCTGACCACATGGGCAGTCCTGTCTCCTCCGCGGACCACACAGCCCCCCTCCACCACCATTGACCACACTTCTCCCCTCTCCCCCCACCGCCAACCACACTGCGCTCCCACCCCGACTACACCAGAGCCCTTACTCCCAGCCCTCCCCCTCTCCTCTCTCCCCCCAGCCCACTCCCCTCCCTCCCTCTCTCCCCCCCACCCCACTCCCCTCCCTCCCTCTCTCTCCCCCACCCCACTCCCCTCCATCCCCCAACCCCCCTCTCTCCCCCCACCCCACTCCCCTCCATCCCCCCAACCCCCCTCTCTCCCCCCACCCCCTCCTCTCTCCCCCCACCCCACTCCCCTTACTCCCCCAACCCCCTCTCTCCCACCCCCTCACCCCACCCCCTCTCTCCCCCCCCTCCCCCCCCCTCCCCCCCCTCCCCCCCCCCCCTCCCTCCCCCCCCCCTCCCCTCCCCCCCCCTCCCCCCCCCTCCCTCCCCCCCCTCCCCCCCCCTCCCCCCCCTCCCTCCCCCCCCCCTCCCTCCCCCCCCCCTCCCCTCCCTCCCCCCTCCCCTCCCTCCCCCCCCTCCCTCCCTCCCCCTCCCCCCTCCCTCCCTCCCCCTCCCCCCTCCCTCCCCCCCTCCCTCCCCCTCCCCCCCTCCCTCCCCCTCCCCCTCCCCCCTCCCTCCCCCTCCCCCCCTCCCTCCCCCTCCCCCCCTCCCTCCCTCCCCCCCTCCCTCCCCCCCTCCCTCCCTCCCTCCCCCTCCCCCCCTCCCTCCCTCCCCCTCCCCCCCTCCCTCCCTCCCCCCTCCCCCCCCTCCCTCCCCTCCCTCCCCCCCCTCCCTCCCCCCCCTCCCTCCCCCCCTCCTCCCTCCCTCCCCCCTCCCCCCCTCCCTCCCCCTCCCCCTCCCCCCCTCCCTCCCCCTCCCCCCCTCCCCTCCCCCCCCTCCCTCCCCCCCCTCCCTCCCCTCCCCCTCCCCCCCTCCCTCCCTCCCCCTCCCCCCCTCCCTCCCTCCCCCCCCCCCCCTCCCTCCCTCCCCCTCCCCCCCTCCCTCCCTCCCCCTCCCCCCCTCCCTCCCCCCCTCCCTCCCTCCCTCCCCCTCCCCCCCTCCCTCCCTCCCCTCCCCCCCTCCCTCCCCTCCCCCCCTCCCTCCCTCCCCTCCCCCCCTCCCCTCCCTCCCCTCCTCCCCTCCCTCCCCCCCCCTTCCTCCCCCTCCCCCCCCCTCCCCTCCCCCTCCCCCCCCCTCCCCCTCCCCCCCCCTCCCCCTCCCCCCCCTCCCCTCCCCCTCCCCCTCCCCCCCTCCCCCTCTCTCACCCTTCCCCTCCCCCTCTCTCTCACCCCCCCTCCCCCTCTCTCCCCCACCCCCTCTCCCCCACCCCTCCCCCTCCCTCTCTCCCCCCACCCCCACTCTCCCACCCCCTCTCTCCCTCTCCCCCTCCCCTCCCCCTCTCACCCACCCCCCCCTCTCACCCACCCCCCCCTCTCACCCTTCCCCTCCCCCTCTCTCACCCTTCCCCTCCCTCTCTCTCACCCCCTTCCCCTCCCCCTCTCTCACCCCCTTCCCCTCCCCCTCTCTCACCCCCTTCCCCTCCCCCTACCCCGTCTCCCCCTCTTTCTCTCCCCCTCCACCCCCCCCTCTTTCTCTCCCCCACCCCCCCCCTCTTTCTCTCCCCCACCCCCCACTTTCTATCACCCTCACTGCTCTTTCTCTCCCCCTCCCTCCTTTTTCTTCACCCCTCCCTCCTCTTTATCTCCCACTCCCTCCTCTTTCTCTCCCCCTCCCTCCTCTTTCTCTCCCCCTCCACCCCCCCCTCTTTCTCTCCCCCTCCACCCCCCCCTCTTTCTCTCCCCCTCCACCCCCCCCTCTTTCTCTCCCCCTCCACCCCCCCCTCTTTCTCTCCCCCTCCACCCCCACCCCCGACATTTCGCACCGCCGCCACGCGAGGAACCTCCGTACAAAATGGCCGCCGGACGCATCCATCTGAGGTAGGGAGGTGATTGGTCAGAGTTAGATTGGCTCCACTAAATAACGATCTCAGAATTTACCTTCGGCATTTTTATTCTGCGCTTTCATTTTGATATCATGTAGATATTAATAATTATGGTTGTTTTTTTACGATTCAGTGGAGAAATCTTTCAATGAAAGATTACCAGAAGTCACGCTCCCCCAGCCCAAACAATGGTCTCGCTCAGCAGCTGCAGTTTTATGGAAAAAACCTGCAGACGCTGCAAAGGTGAAATAAACGCGGGGGTGGGGGGAGGTTGTTGGTAAACGGGCCCGGGAGTGAGTGCGTGTGTGGCGAGAGAAGCAGTGTAAACGGCTGTGGGTCGCCCACAGATGCTGCCTGACCAGCTGAGTCTTTCCGGCGTGCTCTCTGTTGCAGCAGTTTTGCTGGCCTCCAGCAGGTGCCGCTGCGGCGAGGCTGCAGGGCTCCCGAGCCACCGCTGGGGGGCAGCAGGTGGCGGGCTGGCTGGAGACTGGGAGGTTGCTCACCTGGGCAACAGGTCAAGCCCCATCCACCTTGCTGAGCTCCCATCCCTGGCCCACAGTATCTCTGTTCTACCAGTCCGTCCCTTCTCTAGAGTTGAAAACTAACTTGTTGAAAACTCTCTCATTCCTGTTTCTGACTAAGGGGCTCAGACCTGAAACGTTAACTCTGTTTCTCTTTCCACCGATGCTGCCTGACCTATTGAGCGTTCCCTACATTTTCTGTTTTTATTTCAGCTTTCCAGCAGCTGCAGTTTTTTAAAATTTTCATTTGACAATATCTCTCTCCAGAAGAACCCATGTTGTGCTAAGGTTATTGGAGTCCACAAGATATCATGTGTCTGGCACTTGTGCTCGTTGACTTGACATGATTTCTATGAAAAATGTGAATGGGAACTTGAACTTTTGAATGTGAACTTTCTTGATCCTTAATTTGCTACACCTATTAGCATGGTGCCTCTAACTAGTTAATTATCATTTGACATAAGTTGAAATTAGGCTATTATATATGTGGACACTGCTTTAAAATTAACATTATGCACAGCCATATGTTCTAAACTTTGAAATCTAAACTAGTGGTAGTGAGATAAAATTGTGCTTAAACTCACCCGATAAAATTTGAATATTTCACATTTAAATAAATTGTTTTCCCAAATAAAACACAACTAGCCGTAAATTGTGAGTGGCCCATGAGCTTTTTGGGTGATGAAAGATGAAAATAATATTTTTTATTACAGTGCATTTACAATTTTGGACAATCTATCGGAAATAGAAAAACTTCCGTGGACATCTGATAGCCCTTTCAGTGAAATTTCTGAAGTATTATTTGCATATTATCTGCACATTTGATCAATGTTTTTATTTCCTTTTGGTCAAAAAGATGATACTATGACATGGGCAATTAAGTTTGGATCGTTCATATCACCAAATGATTGCAACTGCGATAGTTGTTGACATCTATTAGCATGGTGCCTGTAACTAGTGAATGGGATTGGTTTATTGATTAGCAGTGATAGCAAATTGGCCAAATTGGGATAATGATGAGAGACACAGATAATACATTATTGTCGAGTGTACCTCTGAACATATTGTTTCCTGTGTACCTGTCTCTGAAATGTTTCAACATTGTAGCCAATGGAACAACAGAGAAAAAACATTGTTAAACTAATGTGGAGATCTCATACGTTAATACAGTACAATAAAATATAAATTGCTTGTTTTTAATAAAAGTTATGGAACAGAATTTTCCAGTCCCCTTCCAGAATTATAGTTGGAAAGCATTAAAATCCTAGTTGAATTTTAAATAGATGTCTCATCCACATAAAACTTCACCATTGTTTGCCATAGTTGCATACTGCTGAATGCCAGGAGGAATACTAGCCTTTATAAGGTTGCAAGTAGGCCCCAGCACTCCAGGTTTTGCATACAACTTGGAGTCATTTAGAAGAAAATATGCTATTGCTTCTGAATTATGGGATTGCTTCTTAGCTTTGGGTCAAATTAGGGTGTTTCCAAAGTTGGAGGTTGCCTGAGATACAAGGGACAGGCAAATGCCAGCATGTGCCAAATTGACATGCACTCTGCTAGCCCAAGCTTGTAGACGTGGTCCCACCAAACAAGTAAACCTGCCAATTCAGACTTTGTTGGCATTAGCTGGGCTGATCCCAGTGCATCTTCTGTGATTGCAACCTGTGTAGTTTCAAGTCCATTCCTTACAGTCATTCTCCAGTCCAATAACATTAAGCATTAACTAATTTAATTGTCAATCATTTGCATTTAGCTATAACACACACTGGAACAGTGCTGCACATCAAACTAACCTATTAATTATTAAGGGATTTACTTTTAGTTTGTGACCCACAGAGCCAATTTAACAATATTTACTTAATACATTTAATGTTAGTTTTTCCAATAGAGATTTCTTCTTACTGAGAGGCTACCCAGTATTCTTTTTTGTTATTCAGACTATTTGTTTTTTGCATAATTTGGCATGCAATCCATCCATGAATTGAAGCAAAGATAAACTCAGAATAAATGAAAGAACCTACATCTTAGAAATTTTACTTCTAAGATGTGGCAAGTAACATGTGTGCTGCAAAAACATCCCATCTGAACGGCAGTGGTTACTCTCTTACATATCTGTCAATGTGAATAATACTTAATCCCATCATATATGTTAAGACAGAGGTTTTCAACCTGTGGTCGGCGGACCCCAGGGGTCCGCGGCAGGTTGCCAGGGGGTCCGTGAGCAAGCCAAGAAAAAAATGGAAAAGCGACCTGTTACAAAGACGTAGCTTACTTGCTTGCTCCGGTTTTCCACTATTCAGAAAATCAGCTATATCTATTCTATCTGTAATAGGCGACAATCTTAGAGACTTAGGCAGTGTTCCTTTCTGGTAAGCTGCCACTTAATATTCGATTTATGTCGTCAGAGTAGTCAGTAGTGTTCACTACTCACTACTATTCTGTTGTGCACAGTAGTGTTAGCGAGACTGAGTGACGTTGGTGTGCCTTAATAATATTGCTTACTTACCGTGCATTTATGCCACAGTGACGTCACTGTTAAATGAAAAGTGCGCAAGCGTGTAAATTTTAGATTAGTTTTGATAATTTTGTTTATCAGTAATAGTAATTAAACTGTCCAGTGTGTATTGCTGAGTATGGAGAAATTTCTGAAGAGAAAAGCTGACCAGAAACCAGAAGATTCTGATGACGAAGTGGATAAGGGTGACTTAAAGAGAAAACAATGCAAGTACGATCCAGAATATATTTCATACGGCTTCATCGCAGTGGGGACAAATGCGGACTAACCTCTCTGTGTTGTGTGTTTGCAAACACTGTCCAACGATGCAATGAAACTAGTGAAATTGAAGCACCGTTTAACAACAGTGCATCCAGATAATGCCAGTAAGCTGAAGGAATATTTTGTGCGGCAAAAGGAGCTGTACCTCAAGCAGAAGGGCAAAATGACAGCCTGCACCACTGTAAATGAGAAGGCTCTTTGCACATCATATTTGGTAGCATTACGAATAGCACATTCCAGAAAGCCTCACACAATTGGAGAAGAGCTTATACTGCCTGCAGCAGTAGATATGTGCGGTTGTACTGGGAGAAGAATCCAGTCAAAAACTGAAAGCCATTCCACTGTCTGATAACACAGTAAGCAGAAGAATTGGCGATATGGCGGAAGATATACAGACCCAGCTGATAGCATGTCTTCAGCAAGTCAGATTTGCGATTCAGCTCAATGAAAGTACTGATGTTGCCAGTACTGCGCAGTTGTTGGTTTATGTTCGATATTGCTGGGAAGGAGAGGCTTTGGAAGACTTTCTGTTTTGCAAGGTGCTCCCAGGGCGTACAAGCGGTGAAGAAGTTTTCCGTGTGCTTGACACTTTTTTTGTACAACCGGTATTGGCGTGGACACAGTGTATTGGAGTATGCATGGATAGTGCTGCCGCAATGACGGGAAGGAAGTCGGGTCTAGTCGCACGAGTGAAAGAAGTAGCTCCACATGTAGCAGCAACTCACTGCATGATTCACCATGAGGCTTTGGCTGCAAAGGATATGGATGAAAATCTTGTGGATGTGTTTTCCACGTGCATTAAAATCGTTAACTTTATCAAAGCCAGGCCGCTCAATCATCATTTGTTTGAAAACATATGCCATGAAATGGAAGCTGAGCATAAGCATTTGTTGCTACATACAGAAGTCAGATGGCTGTCACGAGGCCGCGTTGTGCAACGTGCATATGAATTGCGAGATGAACTCATTTTTCTAAATGAGCATAACGGATCATTGGCACAGTTCTTGACAGATGACAGATGGGTTGCCAGATTAGCTTTTCTTGCAGATACTTTCAACATTTTGAACAGCTTAAATCTATCATTGCAAGGACCTGGCTCAAATGTTCTGAAAACGCATGACAAGATCAATGCCTTCCAGAAAAAACTCCGTATCTGGAAGGGAAGATGCGAGCAAGGCATCTATGATATGTTTCCGTTGCTGGCTGACTTTCTGACAGTGAACGAGACTAAGACAGAGGCCATTGCGAGCACCGTTTTGAACCATATTCAACAGCTGTCACATTATTTCCATGAGTATCTTGGCGACAATGACACAAGCATATTTGATTGGATTCGAAATCCATTTGAATGCATGCTTACTGATTTAACTGGATGTGAACAAGAAGAATTGGTTGAACTGTCATCTGACAGGACTTTTTGCTTGCAGTTTAACCGAATGTCACTGTTGTCATTCTGGATAGCATGTTCCCAGGAGTATCCACTGCTGTCCGGCAAAGCCGCCAATGTTCTGTTACCATTTGCAACCACTTACCTGTGCGAAATAGCATTTTCTGTAGTCACTGCCATGAAAACCAAATACAGATCAAGACTGAATATTGAGGATGACATATGTGTATGTTTGTCACACATACCACCACATTTGGACAAACTCTGCAGTGCGAAACAGGCACAACCTTCACATTGAACTGAACACTGAAAGACACCGCTGGTAATTATCGGTGATTGAAATAGTCACTATTTCAATAGGGCCTATATGCAGTAATTTAAGTGTTGTATGCATGAATTATCGATTGTTTGATTTTGTGGGCTTTGGGGGTCCGCCATCTAACAAGGACATTTTCTGGGGGGGTCACAGCATGAAAAAGGTTGAAAACCACTGTGTTAAGAGATCAGAATCATTGCTGAAATATATAAAAATAATCAGTAAGGTGGATTCCTCATATTTACATGATTTACTTCTCTGGATGTCGGAAATATGGCCCATTGGGAATAACAGTGATACTCTGCAAGTATTAATTATGGTTTTCTATAAGGTGAAGATATCTTGTAATTAAGCCTCTAGTTATGGATGAGGAAAAGGAGAGAGCCAAGGATACATAGATCCTTTGGGGACTATGGAATTGGTGAGATTTTACTCTGGCTAAAATTGGATAGGTAGGCATAAAACCAAACAAATAAGTATAATATTAATAACACTACGTCCAGACAACCCTCCACTGTTTTTATTTTAGATTCGGAAAAGGCATTTTAACTTTGACAAAAACATTTCATTATTTGAGGTACTGTATGTCTGTAATTTGTTCTTTGCAATTGAAACTTTCCAAACAACATTGTCAACAGTTTTGCATTTAATTCAAGTTAAGTTAGATAGCTTTGACAGTCACTGATGTTCTTGAGAAATAGCACTGTATTTTAATAGCTCACACTAGCAGAGCTAAATTATTGTGTTGCTGGTTTTAAAAAATCTACACAATATGCTAAGAAATTCTACTTGGAACAAGCAGACAAGCAGGCATAAAAATATACATACATTTTTTTCTTAAATGTTGCTGTATTTAAATCCATGGACTGTATGAAGAAGAAAACTGGAGTAGCTAACAAGATTTGAAAGGGCATTGAGTAAGCAAGTTATTTAACAAATAGCGTGAATTTGATTTGAAGCTATTCAGCTGATAGGAGCACCAGTTGTGACAAGTTTATAATAAGCTCCTTTCATGGCCATTAGTTCCTCATGAGTTCCCTGTTCAATAAGTATTCCTCGAGACATGACAGCGATGATATCTGAGTTCTGAATGGTTGACAGACGATGTGCTATCACAATACAAGTTCTTCCTTTTCTTGCTTCATCTAAAGCAGCCTGGACAATCTAAATCCAAGAGAATACATTAAACTTTCAACAAACAACTTTGGAATGTATTTTGCAATACATTAGAAATGCTGATAATTGCTGGCAGTGGCAACTGGTGGAACTCATAGTCAAAAAGCACAGGCTCCAGGGATACTATTCCAATTTTAGATTTTAAGAAGGTAGTGTTTATGGTCCCTGTGTTATGACCATCAATTAACTGGAATTAATGCAAGGTAATATAGTGCTGTTGCGTCATTGGCCGGCCCCAGGGTGTTAATAGGCAAATGTTGATCTATTAATATCGATGGTAGTAAATGTTTCCAGGGGTCCAGGCCAGAAGCTCCAAGAGGAGCATTGAGTTGTACGGACCTCAATATATCAATGGAGTTGGGAAAATATTAAAAAGGAAACTAAATGAATGAGAGAAAGGAGAAAAGGAATGTTTTTAGAAGGAATTCTAACAGTCAGTTTCAATGGATGTGTGTTGAGATGTCTTTTTTTTAATTTATACCAAATTTTAATTTTATTGATTAAAAAAAATGAGATGAAAATGACTTTGAAATGTCAGTTGAACAGTCTGATTGCTTGGCCTAGTGATAATTATTTATTAAGTTAGATTAGCAGCTAATGCCCTGTTACATTTTTGCTCCAAAAAACAATGGAACTATATAAACTTACGTATGAGTATAATTCCAATCCAGTTACTTGATGATCTTGTAAAACCTATTCTCTTTATGTTTAATTACAACAATGGATTATAGGAAAGAAAAATTACCCATGGAAGTGGAAAATGAAATGATAGAAAACAAAAAAAGTTAAGAGATAACTGGGAGTATGGAGAAGACAACAACATATTTGAGACATATTAATTTTGGTGATGAATGATTTGATGACAAACTAATTAGCTGAGCAGCCTTTTATATATATTATTGCCTTGTTGTATATTCCTGATATTTTCAAATCTATTAACCAACCAAAACACTATTTTCTTTGTTGATACCTTTTCACTTTCTGTATCTAGTGCAGATGTTGCTTCATCCAGGAGAAGAATTTTTGGATCCCGGACAATGGCACGAGCTATAGCAATACGCTGTTTCTGTCCACGGGATAATTGAGAACCTTGGGCACCCACAGAGGTATCATATTTCTGAGTGGAAGAAAAACAAAAGTGCATATCCGGCAGTCTGTTTGAATGAGGTAACTCTTTGGATGTTTTAGTATTTTACATCTGATGTGAATTTTTCAAAGAATTTCAACACGAGGCCCTATAATGTAAGTTAAAAAGTTCTTTTAAGAAAAGTAGTAATTAGTCAATTCAACCCTTGATAATGATTGCTTTATGACTCTACATAGATGAGCCTAATTCAGTTCCAGCTGAATACCCACATAAGCACATTCTGAAGTAATTCCAGATTGCTCCTCCATTGTTAGTTCAGGCAAACTGAGGTCAACTACATGCTCTCAAGTGTAAGTCAGGTATGGCATGCTTGCCTCGGAATCAGATGACTTAAGTTCCAGAGACTGAAGCACAAAACTCGAGACTAACATTCGAATTTATTACTGAGGAGTAGTGCAGGGTCAGATGAGATTATAAGCAAGGCTCCATCTGTTCATTTGGTGGTTTGAGTCAACAGCCTTCTTATAGGGGTGGTTTTATTTAATGTTGAGATCAAGAGGAAAACAAACTGCTATTACACAATTCTACTGGTTTCATATTACATGATTTCCCATGAGCATGCCCACATCCTGTGGTAAAAATAATTTCCAATAACAAAACGTACATCTGGTAATGACATCACAAAATCATGGAGCTGAGCTTTCTTTGCAGCTACGATTACTTCGTCCATACTAACTTGACGGCTGTTGTCACCATATTTAATATTCTCCGCAACACTGCAGTCAAAAAGCACAGGTTCCTGGGATACGATTCCAATTTTAGATCTTAAGAAGGCAATGTTTATGGTCCCTGTGTTACGACCATCAATTAACTGAAATTAATGAAAGAGAATAAAAGAACTTAATGATGTAAGGAATGTTGTTGGAGTATTTACAAGCAGACATTACATTTTGGAACAGGATATATTCTCTTACCAGTTGTCCCTGGTTAGGATCGTAAAATCGTTCAAGCAATTGCACACTTGTGCTTTTTCCACATCCACTACTGCCAACGAAGGCAAGTGTCTGGCCAGGCCTCACTGAAACTGAAAGGCCATTTAGGACTTGGAAGTCTGGCCGATTTGGATATGTAAATTTGCAGTCAATGAATTTAATTTCTCCTTTAAAATTGTTCTGTTAAAAGAAAGCATAAATTTAGATGTCATCATTGAAAATAAGCTGACTGAAAACATAATTGTATTATGTTCATTCAGGATAGATAACCGATCCTTTCCTTATGATATTTAAATCAAGTTTCTGCCATGCTATTAGGAATCTGTGCTAATTAATTGCCACGTGAGTTTCCAAGGGCTCAGAAGAGGAGACAGGAGCAGCTGGGTCCAGAAAAAGGTGCATTTTACAGGACTTCCTATGGCTCAGGAGAAGGGTGGGAGCTATCTTCAGGACCCTAAAGAAAGTCTTTTGTCTCTCCTCTCTCAATAGTGGTCTCTCTCTAGCCATTGCCACAGTCAGTGACCTCACCCAAGCTTGAAACTGCAACCTGGTTCACGAACAGTGACATCCCCAAATGCCAACTGCAACCATTCCGTGATTAAAGCCATTCCTACCAGTCAATTCTCACCTGTAATCCTACCCTGTGATTGTGATTGCTGAGGAATTTCTGCAGGGGCTTCAGAAGTAACCACCTCCTCTTTGTTTCCCCTACTGGCATCTGGTAATCTGTCAACTTGACTTGTGCCAGTTGGGAAACAGAAAACAAACTTACAATGAGGTCCTAATGTTAAATTCACAAGAACCTCAGTTGTGACATATGTCTCTAGCACTACTGGATTTCTCTGCATTTAGGGCTATAAATGTTGTTGTCATCACAAAATAGAGTCCCTAGGTACACGTGCCTACAAAATCCTTGATTGGGATCAGGGTGATATTAAAGTGCCAGAAGACACTATTGTCTGTTACCTAGAAGTCTTCACAGCAAAATGATTCAGAGAAATTCAGACGATTGGTTTGTTTAATTCTTTCATGGTCTGACTGAAAATATTTGGTATTTAAGCTGACTTCATCTTTATTTCGCTTGTATGTTCATGCAATTCTAAAAAATTCTGTCCTTGAATAAACTTCTCTTACTGAAAATCATCCTCTCAAGCATTGTGGAAATATTGGCCTAGGCTTTGCTGGAAGCCCCTGCACTGTCTTGGGTTCGTTGTGTAACCTTCCAGGTGAGTAGCTCAGCAGACTCACAACTTTGGAAGCTCCAGTAACATCAAGGGCTTTTCCAGACTGCTTTGGTAAATGTTTATAGACAATTGCTACAATCCAGAGAGCAGAAGATTCTTTAGTTAATGAGGTAGCAGTCTTAAAGGAACAGTCACTCTTTAACACCTTGTAATAAACATACACTGCAGTTCTGCATCGAACCACTGACATTTACTGTTGTTTTGTAAGCTTACTGTTGGAATTGGGATTGGAATTGGTTTATTATTGTCACATGTACCAAGGTACAGTGAAAAGCTTGTTTTGCATTCTGTTCATACAGATCAATTCATTACACAATGCATTGAGGTAGTACAAGGTAAAACAATAACAGAATGCAGAATAAAGTGTCACAGCTACAGAGAAAGTGCAGTGCAGGTAGACAATAAGGTGCAAGGTCATAACAAGGTAGTTTGTGAGGTCAAGAGTCCATTTTATCGTACTAGAGAACCATTCAATAGTCTTATAACAGCGAGATAGAAGCTGTCCTTGAGCCTGCTGGTACATGCTTTCACAGGTTTTTGTATCTTCTGCCTGATGGGAGAGGGGAGAAGAGAGAATGTTCAGGATGGGTGGGGTCTATGATTATGCTGGCTGCTTTACCAAGGCAGAGACAAGTATAGAAATATTTCAGTGAGACACAAATTAAATAAAGGGCACTGAGCAAAGTTTAGAAGTAACCAATAGTTTGATTAATAAAGTAGGAGCATTTGAAATGACAAAAGTAATTACAGAACATGTGACGAAAGTATACAACACAGATACAATTGTATGTGCACAACAGAGTCCAGAGTCACAGGGGACACAAAGTCAGAGTGATTGCAGTGTTCATTGCAGAGTATTTTGATGTTGATCTGCTAATATTTAACTGAAAAAGACTGTGAATAAAATGAATTTTATTTTATTTAAAGCAGCTATTTCTTGCTACAGGGGACTGTCAACTGTTTTTTTCACCAAAGGATGATATTATGTGCAACATTCCTCCTGACCTGTGGATAAATAGGGAAATAACTATTAAAATGGCCTAATATGAAAGGAAAATACTGCAGATAATGGAAATATTATATGAAAGTGCAACTTTCTGGAAATGCGGAGCAGGTCAAACAGCATGATTTGTGATGAGGAAACAGAAGTAATGTTTCAGGTCGATGATTAATCTGAAAATCAAAAAAATCTGAAATAAAGACAGAAAATGCTGGAAAATGCTGGAAGTATGCAGGGGGTCTCCGCAGGTTGGGGAATTCAAGATTAAAGGGAGTATTAAAAACAATGAGCTAGGTCTTTCAGGCAATTAAAAAGGCTAATGGTGCCTTTATTGCAAAGAGATTTGAGTACAAGAATAAAAATTTGAAGAATGAGAGGTGACCTTATTGACATGTACAAAATTCTTACCTGGCTCAAAAGGGGAGATGTAGTAAATGTTTCCCTAGGCTAAAGAGTCTAGAACCACGAGTCATAGTATCTAATTAAGGTATGGGTCAGTTAGGATTGAAATGAGGAGAAGCTTCTTTGCTCAGAGTGTGGTGAATCTTTGGAATTCTCTGCCTGGGCGGATTGTGGAGGCTCAGTTAAAATAAAGATCAATAGATTCCTGGATATTAGAGGAATCAAAGGTTTTACGGACCAGGTAAGGCAAATGTTGTTGAGGTCACAATCATGTTGAATGGCAGAGCAGGTTTGAGGGTCCAATGGCCTACACCTACTCCTAGTTCTTATGTTCTTATGACTCGTTAAGGAATATTTCTTCACAAAAAGAGCGGTAGATGTTTGGAACTCTTTCTCACTTGATGGCTCCATTGATAATTTTAAGTGTGAGATTGACAGTTTTCTGTTAACCAGTGGTTTAAGGGACATGTGGACTTAGATCAGCCATGTTCTTGCTGAATGGCAGAATAGGCTCGAGGAGATAAATGGCCCAATCTTGTTCCTATGTTCTGTTTTCTGTTCTCGATTCCAGCATCTGCAGCCTCTTCTGTCTTTTATTATTCGCCATAACTATTATCTTTAAAAGTGCTAAATGAAACATTAATAATATATGCAGCATTGTTCTGACACTAAAGCCCAGCCTACTACCAATGAGAAGTTGTTACGATACCCATTTTTCTCCTTCATCGCTGTAGACATTGATTTCTGGTACACGATCAATCAGTTGGAAAAAGCGTGCTGCGGCTATTTTTGCTTTTGCATAGTCTGGAGTATATGAAGATGCTCTTCCCAGTGCTGTACCACTTGTTACTATGGCAGAAATCACTCTGTAGTAAAATAACATTGCTGATTTTAAAATGATTAAACATTGCATGTTACACGTGCTATAATTCTTTTTTAATTGTACAGTGGAGGAACCTTACCTGAATACGATGCTGAAGTGAAGGCTCTCGGCAACAACCAAATGACCACCAAATCTGTATGATGCAGCATTGGCCAAGAAGATTACAGATTGAGCAAAACCAAAGCACAAACCATAAACATTAGCTTTTTTAATTGCAGCTCTATAAGGGGCTTCAAGCTGCATCTCGTACAATTGCACAAACATTTTCTCTTTTGTTAGACCAGCTATGGTTCGAATGTTACTCAGGGCTTCACTAGATATCTAAAGAGTAAGAGAATGTTGAAATGAGAGTTTGTTTATTGGGAAAATAAACATAATCTAATGTGCAAATAAGATAATCAGAAATATACCTGGCCAGCAACTTCAAGGGCTTCTTTGTCCTGATTTGCAAATCCTGTTAACATTTTAGCTTGCAGAGCACCAGAGAGTGCCAGAAAGGGCAGAAAACAGAGTATAACTAATGTTAGCTTCCAGCTAAAGTAGAAAGCAATGATCAATGACACTCCTATGTTGGTGAGAGAATTCACTATCATTCCAATCTGAGTTCCAGTAGCCTGAGGGAAGAAACAATAGAAAATCAGTTATAGGAATTGCATCAACTAAACACATAGTGAGCACTTTTCACTTATATAATCATTGTTCAAACTGAGTAAAATTCATTATCCTGATTATAGCATTGCCGTAGAATTGATTTTTCAAAATAAAACAGATTTAATATTTAACAATAAAAATGGATTTCCAAAAGCTATAAAGCCACAAGGAACATAAAAAAATAGTTGATGAACTCTGCAGTATATATGACCAATAAAAATATTGCAGTGTAAGCACACTTCAGACTTCTGCTGAACTGCTGTGGCCCACAAGAATAAATTTTTTTAAGTTTTTGGGACAAACCACAAACTTTTGTCGCCTTGTGGACCTATTTGATATTACTTGTGTAAGCACCCACAGTCTGCACTATTCAACCCATTTGATAGGAAAAGAAAAGAAAATCATAAAAGCCATTTATATTGTCCTTTTAATGTCTGCATGTCACCTTAAGGCACCTCACAATCAACAAATTGTCGAAAGATTGCTGGATGGGATATCTGGATCTTGAATCTTGTGGATATGTGGGTGGAATTTTAACTTTCAAAATTAGACAGCTTTAGTTTGGGTGGATTTAGAATTGTAAAGTTTCTTAATCTTTACTCCACACTGCCCATTTCTAGTTTTAACAAGGATGGGCAGGTAACCAACTTGCTCATAATGGATGGATCCTTCAAAATTTATATTGCTGTATGCTTTAGAATTGACTGCAAATTTAAGTTAAACACTACTTGGTCTGGCCTCAGGAAACTTGCCAGCTAAAGGGAGATAAGAGCTGCTGGATCCTGGGTTAAGTGCTTGCCCTCTTACCTGTTGAAGCTCATTTACTTGCTTCACCCATCCCTGTGTTCACTCCCCCTTTATCCATTTGATCTTCCTACCTGACCTTTCCAACTTCTTTTGCCAGTGATTTTTAATTTTCCCTTCCAATCTTCTGCCTGAGGTTATTGTGATCTTCTCATCCCTGTTGGAGCCTATCCAATCTCATTCCCTTCTTGCTGCTTTTCCTTGGATTTTTACTTTTCCAGTCACGCAGGGCTTGAAAAAAATCTATGCAGACTACATCACATGAATTACTCTCAAGGTTATCCATCCAATCTCCTCAAAAAATTCAATAATTCATCGAACCTGACCTTCCCATAAACACTCCTTGTGGACAGATTAAGCCGCGTCTTTCTGAATGATAAATTATACAGTCCTTTGGAATTTTTCTAATAATTTAGCTGCCACTAAGTATATGTTTAATTATTTTCTCCCTGTATAAATAAAATTACCCTAGCAACAGTCTTTCAACTCTCCAGCGCTATTCCCACAGGCAGAAAGATTGGAACATGATGGTCAGGACCTCTGCTATTTCCTTCCTTGTTTCCCTTATCAGGCTGGACACATAGCATCAGTGGCTTGTGATTCATCAACTTTCAAAGGTTCTAAACCCTTAATACTTCCTTTCTCTGACCCCAGCTGGGTGGTAATGAACCCCACCCTTAACTCTAATGCAGCTCTGGTCTCATGTCCACAAGAATAAATTAATGGCAGCTGTCTGTCCTCCATCACCTGTTCTGCTTCCAGAATGTAGTAATCCTTTTTATTGAATAAAATCATTATTTTATGTTCAAGATTTATACTGAAACAACTTTTACCTCTTAATCTTATTTACATTAATTACCATGGCTTACCCCTTGAACCTGTGACGCATCTGTAGCAAGCCTTGTTGTTAATGTTCCAGGACTGTTCTTCCGATCATCAAACCAACCAATTTCTTGTCCTAACATGGCCTGGAAACCTAATTTCCTCAATCTCCGTGTCAGCAATTCACCAGATTTGGCAAAAAAGTAACCCTTGTTAAAGGATGTATTAGGCATGGTTAGTAAGTTTGCAGATGACACTAAAATAGGTGGTATCATAGACAGTGAAGAAGGTTACCAAAAATTACAGGGGGATCTTGATCACCTAGAGAAGTGGGCCAAGGAATGGCAAATGGCATTCAATAAGTGCAAGGTGTTGCATTTTGGGAAGCCAAACCAGGGTAGGACTTTCACAGTGAACACTAGAACCCTGGGGAGTGTTGTAGAACAGAAGGACCTGGGAGTACAAGTACATAGTTCCCTGAAAGTGGTGTCACAGGTAGACAGGGTGGTGAAGAAGGCATTTGACATGCTGGCCTTCAGTCAGGGCACTGAATATAGGATCTGGGATGTTTTGTTGCAGTTGTACAAGATGTTGGTGAGGCCGCACTTGGAGTGTGTACAGTTTTGGTTACCGTTTAGGAAAGATGTCATTAAGCTGGAAAGATTTACAAGAATGTTTCCAGGACTCAAGGGCCTGAGTTATAGGGAGAAGTTGGGCAGGTTAGGGCTTCATTCCTTGGTGCATAGGAGACTTGGGGTGAGGGGTGGAATGGACCTTTTTGAGGTGTATAAAATCATGAGGGGCATAGATAGGGTGAATGCACACACAGTCTTTTTTTTCCCAGGGAAAGGGAATAAAAGGCTAGAGGGCATAAGTTTAAGGTGAGAGGGGAAAGACTTAAAAGGGATCTGAGAGGCAACTTCTTCATGCAGAGGGTGGAATAAGCTGCCAGAGGAAATGGTTGAGACAGGTACAATAACAACATTTAAAAGACATTTGGACAGGTATATGGATAAAAAAGGTTTAGAGGTAAACATGGGCAAATGGGACTAGTCTCGATGGGCATCTTGGTCGGCATGGACCAGTTGGGCCAAAGCGTCTGTTTCTGTGCTGTATTACTCTATATTCTAAAAGATACAGCCTATTTTTGGCAGCATGAAAGTAAGTACAATTACATTATATAACAAAACTGAATTTATTATGTCACATCAGGTTACAATCTCTTGGGAAAGTTGACAACATTCTCCTAAAGGTCACAGGAATGTTAGCTGATGCTCCTTAGACATTTAAGATAAGACATTTTCTTAAGTTGGAGTAGACAGAACATTTTCATACACCGAACCCATGCTACATCTGATCTGCTGGACCACAGAGTACAAAACATTAAAGAGAACAAAAAGAAACAGCAAGAAACTGGAATCAGTTGTGACAAAATATAATTTACCTGAAGGAACTGCGTCATGAGTGATATAAGTCCAACAAAAACAAAAAACAAGCATATTGAGTTGATTTGATTTCTTTTTTCTTCTTCATTTTGCAGCGAAAATGTCTGAGGTAATGAAGGGAATAATTGTGAGCTTAAATTTAGATTATCCAAACTGAACTAATGAAAGGGGGGGAAAAAGAAAGCTTCTTACCCCAAGAATCTGACTGAACAGCAGTGCATAGACTGGATTGACTCCACCATTAACAGCAGCACCAAATGAACCAAACAACATGTATGGCCATTCGGCAACATTATATTTTAGAATTCTAGTTACTGGTGCTGGCTCTAAGTTTTCTTCCTCTTCCTCTGTAACCTTAAGGTAGAATAAATCTCTTTAGACAATAATTAAATTAGCTCAGATTGAATTTGTACATAATTTATTAGATGGCAGATATTGCAAAAATACAATGAAATTTTATGATGCGATTGAATAAAGGGAGTTCTGTGCTGGCAATAAAAATACAAATTAGCTGAATATGGCTGTAAATTCAATCAAAGCTCATCCAATTATGTTGCTTCTTTGCTGCCCTTCAATTGTGAATGAAGGGCAGTTGAAACAAATTAATGAAACTTGATGGCTATAGAACTTGATTCAGCAGCACTCAACATATGATGCCATGTATTTTTTTACTTCAGGATTCATAAAGCAGTCAAGTAAGGCTTAGACCCTGGATACTAGTGCAGCAGAAAAAAAAATAGAGACTGTGATATATTAGAACAACTTCAAATGGTGATAGCAGCTGCCAGGATTGCCATGGTAAAAATGCAGTTTATGAAGCCCAGATGTATCAAAATTTATTTTCTTTATCCTATCCATCTCCCCCAGTGCCCCACCACCACCACCGCCACCTCTCTGCAACTTAACACTAACTCGTTTTCTCACTTTTCAGGATGTGATGGCCTTCAACCTGAAATATTAACTCTCTTTCTCTTTTCACAGATACTGCCTGTTATGCTGAGGTTTTCCAGCACTTCCTGCTTTTATATGAGACCCAAGTTGTCTATCTTGTTGTAAAACTGAATCTCTATAGGGGCAGAAAGGTCAGAAAGACTCCTTGGTGTCACAAGCTGCATTGATGTCTGGGGCTGTCACTCTCATGTCATCTCTGGAATTCAGCTGTTTTGCCCATGCATGGAGTAAGGCACTCGTCTGTCTTTTTCTGTGGGAAAAGAGCTGTGGGAAAAAGAATGCAGGGCATTTCTGTTGGGTTGGATCTGCAAACAAAGGAGGTCAGGAAAAGGGTCACTGAAGTATACTGGAAGTGTGCCAAGTGTGGGTGACATCAAAAGCCAAAAACAGAATTGTAGTACAGTCAGTAGAAGGATTCTAGATGGAACTGAAAACAGCTCATTCTGGCAAGCAGAGACCAATGTTCCTATAATGTAAAGTGGCATATTTTAGAAACAGTGCTTCCTTTCAGCCACCTTGTACTGTCATCATTCTATTATTGTCCCATTTCCAAGCATTTAGGAACTTCCAACCCAATTTATATGTGCTTCCAGCAGTGCAATTACTAGGTTTTTAACACTGCAAAGTCACATTTTAAATCTTCAACGCTGATAAAATGCCTACTTTTGCCTTATTGACTTTTGAAAATATTATTTAGTAATGTAGGATGAATTATACCCAATCCGGTAACATAATGATTGTTATGTATTCAATAATAATTTCCAATGCAGTTTTGTAGAATCTATTTTTTCTTCAGAGACATCATTATGACATGAAGAATAATATTTACCTGTCATTCTTGAATTTCTAAGGCATTTCAACACAAAATATCGGATTCAAAATTTCTAATTTTAGAGATAAAGCTGACTTCCTACACAAAATATTTTAGAATTTAATTATAAATGTAATTTCTCCAAACGGAGTGCATAATTCATTCTGCAATCTGAACAAAATATTACCTTGTGTTTTTCATTAAAGCATATTGAGTTTCCATAATAATACAGAAAGAATTAACATTAGCACTTTTAAAAGACTGCATTTTAGTTATGAATTTTTTAGGAGGACAATAAAGAATGTATATGGAAAGAATTGGATTAAATTACTGGATTTTGAGGAATGCACTGTGAACATGACCTGATCGATATTATATTATTCACTTCATATCACAGATTTCCTGTGTAAACAATAATAAATCCAAAGGCAGGTATTCAATAATGCTCTGTACTTCAAATAAATAGAACTTCCAACCTCGTCTTCATCCTTAAGATATCCAGAATGACGTCGGATAACTGAAGCAACGTCTCCGGGCACAGACAGATCAGAAAGTACATTTGATACCTGAGATCTGGAACGCTGACGAATCGAGGATCTACAAATGTACATGTATAGTTTCTAATATGTGAACACTTTTCAATATGTATTTTAAAGTTACAGATGTTTCAGGTTGATTCATTGAAAATTATAAAGGAACAAGAATTTTGGTTCATTTTTGCTTCCTGTTGTCCTTTATCATCATTGAAACTTTGTTAAAGATGCAGAATTTAATTAAATTAAACTGTTAATCATGAAAACTAAAAAAAAGTATTTAAGAATGGATTAAACCAAAGCGTGTATCTGGATAAAATTATTCTTGATACAAATGCAGCCATTAGATAGGAGTTACATTAACTTATGTATTATTGTGAAGCTTGGATGCTTTAGAATGCTAAAAGTAATACTCAAATGTGATATCAGTTCCTGGAATATTGCTTTATTAGCCAAACTGTCACTCAGTTTAGAGTAGGTAATAATCCAGGCAGAAGCAATGCAGATGGCTTTATATCTTACAAGAGGGATGACTATGTGTCCTTAAATGCACAAGAAAGGGCAGAGTAGAGATTACTCCCAAGATAAGAATCAGAAAAACATTATTTGGCTTCAGCAGAATCTGGGATCGCCAATGGGTAGATCTTTGGAGATGAGTTCTAAGGGATAAGGTCTCAAAATGCCATTATTTCCCACATCATGGTGTTGCTTTCCCAAGCAAGTGACAATGTCAGAAGCCAGAAAGGAGAAACTTCCTTTGTGTTCTATTTGCTATCCACCATTCGAATGCCACACATGGGAAAAGAGAAGGGACTGCTGGTTCCAGAGGGAGTGAAAGAGGTCAATCTTTGTCATTGAAATGGACAACTGACCCTTGGCCAGAAGGCATACTGAAGTTTATTTTTCCTAATAGCTAACATTATAAAGTTTTAATAGAAAAGGGAGAATAAGAAAATTGGAAAGCGATTACTAAGTAGATGTTTGTATTCATTTATATGTGCATTATGAAAATATATTTTGAAGGCAAAGCTAGTTTGTAGTAAGCTGGCAATGATTCTAGAGAGTAGGCTATAGTATGAAGTGAAATTAATCTGGAATACAATGGTTAGTTGTAAAGTCATAGAATTGTACGCACAGAAATAGGCCCTTCGGCCTACTACGTCCATGACCTTTTTGCCCATCCACACTAATCCCATTTACCAACATATCCTTGCTTGTCTTGTTGTTTTAAATGTCTGTCTAAATGCATCTTAACCTAATAAATGTTTCTATTTCTTCCTCTTCTGGCAGCATGTTCCAGATATCAACCACTTATCCCTCAGAACTCAGATCAAAAAAACCTAGTCCCTCAGATCCCCTTTAAAACTCCTTCCTCTCACCTTAATCCTATGCCCTCTTGTTTTTGATACCCCCATCATGAGGAAAAGATTTTGACTGTCTATCTATGTCTCTCATAATCTTATATATATTTTGATCATGTCACCCCTCAGCCTCCTTCACTCCAGGGGAATCAAGCCCAGCCTATCTAATCTCTCCCCGTAACTAAAGCCCTCCAATTCAGGCAACATCCTGGTGAATCTTCTCTACGCTCTCCCCAGCATAATCACATCCTTCCTATAGTGTGGCAACCAGAATTGCACACAATACTCCAAGTGCACCCTAACCAGTGTTTTGTAAGGTTGAAAATAAAGGCTCAACTTTTATATTCTGTGCTCTGACCTACATTTTGGCAAGCATGCCATATGCCTTCTTCACCATCCTATCAACTTGTGCTGCCACTTTAAGGGAACTATAAACTGGAACCTAAGGTCCTTCTGTTCATCAAAATTCCTAAGCAGCTATTGTTTACTATATATATCCTACCTCTATTTGACTTCCCAAAATACATCACCTCACACTAGTCAGGACTAAATTCCATATGACAAAGCTTTCCAACTGATCTATATCCTGCTCTAGCCCTAGGCAAATTGCCTGACTATCCACAATACAACCAATGGGAAAACATTTTCAATGAATTTTGTGGGCAGCAGCAACCTTTAACACTGCACTTATTTGAGTACAAGGACAATCCTGATCCAAGTTTTCTGTAGTACAATTGCTTCCTACCGTAAGCTTGCACGAGTACTCCCATGCCTGATGAATTGCTGCTTTTCACTTGTTCCTTCTTCATTTGTAGAACTTGCTGGCATTAAGAAATTCAGGATGGTAAGCAAGCAACATTTCTAAATCTCGATATAAAATCAATCAGTGATGTTTTGTTTTGGGTAAAATAATTCAAGAAAAATAATTTTAAATTGCTTACTTTGTCTTGCCTTTTCATGGAGAGCTTGGTCTCCCTGAGTTTGTAGGGTTACTAAAGTGAAATAAACCCCTTTTCTCTCAAGCAATTCTGCATGTTTTCCCCTTTCTACAGCTCTTCCATGTTCAAAGCCAATGATCACATCAACATTTCTTATTGTGGACAGTCGATGAGCAATAGAGATAGTTGTTCGACCCAATCGAACCTTCACACAAAAATATTGCTTTGCTTTTCACATATTCTTAACTTTCATTAATATGCAATTATTTACTTAATTTACTAAATTAGGCCAAAAGATAACTGATACTGAGTTTCAATTTTAAAATTTAGCATTACATCAACAACAACAGCAATGTCAATAATCTATTACATAATGGATTACAGTGGAGAGATATCCTGAGGCACTTCTCAAAGGTTTAAAGAAAAAAGGATACCAAGTCAAGAAATGGACAAAGGCAAGCAATATTTGGTCAAAGCAATGGGTTCCCTGAACGAGCAATGTGCACTGAGACAGATGGATTTAGGAAGAGAAATCTAGGGTGCGGAGCCAAAAAGGTTGTAGACTCATCCGCAGTGAGAAGATGAATTGGATGCAGGTGGGAGGAGTCAAGTCAAGTTGAGTTTATTGTCATGTGTACAAGTACGGTGAGGTACAGGTACAATGAAAACCTTGCTTGTAGCGGCATCACAGGCACATAGGTTCAGACAACACAGAATATAAATTACACATAAATTATACAAGACACTGAAAAGAAAACAAAATGGGTGAGAATGCACCAAAGACCAGAATCACAAGAATGGAGGACCCAGGGAAATTGTAAAGCTGAAGGGAATATCAAAGATAGCCATGTCTTTGTGATTTAGATCATCTGATTAACAAACCTTTCCAATTAAACAAACCTTGTCAAGTGCTTTTTGAACGATAGCCTCACTCTCATTGTCCAGTGCTGATGTTGCCATATCCAGTAGCAGAATTTTTGGATTTCTCACAAGAGCTCGAGCAATGGCAATACGTTGCTTTTGTCCTCCACTCATTTGTCCTCCACCTTTTCCTACGAGAGTGTTAAATTTCTGGGAAAAGATCAATATGAATGAGCAAATGGGGTTACTCATATCACTAGGGAGAACAGCAAAGCATAATGACCTTGAAATTCTATCATATGGTGCAACATTTAGAGCCACTAAATATTATAATTCCTATAAATTAAATGCCTAGAAAGAAAAATTGGGAAATTACCACACATTCTACAGTGCACAATTTTCCTTCCAGATCTTCCATGCACCTGCAAGACTAATGCACAATGACATCCAGATGCAATAAGTGGTATTCATGATGTGCAATGTACAGCTCGAAATTACTTCCCCAGTTCTCCTCCATGCATGTGTGGACCCTTGGTGGCCTGGATCCCTCAGGTGGAACCAGGCCTTCACAGCTTTGAGGTCTACTTTGGTACAATGACTTAAAAGAAACTTACCTGAGCAGGTCCTAGCCTGTAGAGCCCGTACTGGGAACCTGTTTTAAGGTAGGTTTCCTTCATGTTACTTACCTTTCATGTGGCTCTGCCCCATGCCCCTGATCCACGCACTGGTTGCAACCACAACATCAATCTATCGTGAACCTGACCCTTTGCTATCCAAACATGACCTTCCTCATCCCGATTAATTCAGCCCGAAGGTCCTAATAACCATCCCGTCCCAACTCCTGGCAGCCTGACCCTCTCTCATTCAACTGTGGATCTTTTTCCCTAGTAACCACTCCATGATCTACATGTTTTCTCTGCACACTGCACTGCCGTGGCTCACATGAAGGAGAGACTTTTCACTGTGCTAATTATATAAGGGTTGGTGTAATGGGTTGAGCAGCATCTGTGGGGGAGAAGGGAATTGTTGATGTTTCGGGTTGAAACTTGATGCAAGGTTTCAACCTGAAAATCTAATCAAGTATAGAAATGGTGGTAGTCTCAGGATTTGGCATTTAAGATGAAGAGAAATTTATTTAGAGGGTTGTGCACTTTGGACTTCTCTACCTCAGGGGACTGTGGATGCTTAGTCTGAGTATATTATTGAGATGAATAATTTTGAGAAGCAAGATAATCAATGCATTTTTGGGGATCTGGAAGGAACATGGACTTGAGATAGAGGATCAGCCATGAAATTATTGAATGGTGGAGGAGACTTGGTGAGGCTATGTAGCCTACTCCTTGTTCTACTTATATTCTAAAAGGAGATCAATGGGACTGGTAGATGCAGTGAGTTAGTACATTACCAATTCCACCTCTTTCACCTAGGCTCCAATTCAACTGCTCTTTTAGGACTGGCATTCAGCAACATTCAGCCACAACAGAAGAAACATTACACATACCTTGTATAACAAATGAAATAGAATGCTTAACACTAAGACTATGTTCCATGCTCCTTCAATTTGAAGATTACAAATATAAATTTAAATACACCAGGATCTTTGCACACCATTCAAAGATTCTCAGACTGCAAAAATACCTTGACTATTAGAAAAAAAGACAAAGAACCTATTACGAAGGATAGCTTTCGCTCCTAGCAAAGCATATTAAGGAGTTGAATAAAAATAGTCACAGAGTTATAGAGTTGTACGGCATAGAAGCAGGCCCTTTGGCCCACCGTATCTATGTTGGTCATTGTGCTTATCAATACTAATCCCACTTGCCTGCATTAATTCCATTTTCCTCAATCCCTCAAGTACCTGTCCAGATGCTTCTTAAATGTTTTTACTGCTCCTCCCTCCACTACCTCCTCTGGCAGTTCATTCCAGATACCGATTACACTTTGTGTGAAAGATTTACCCCTCAGGTCGCCTTTAAACCATCTCTCTCTAATCTTAAACTTATGCCATCTAGTTTTAGACATCCCTTTCTCTACCATGAGAAAGGGGCACTGGCTATCTACTCTATCTATGCCTCTCATAGTCTTATATACCTCTATCATGTCATCCCTCCGGATCCCCTTCTCCAGGGAAAGCAGACCTAGCCTATCCAATCTCTCTTTTATAACTCAAGCCCTCCAATCCAGGCAACATCCTTATGAACCTTTTCTGCACCCACTCTAGCTTAGTCACTTCCTTCCTATAGTGTGGTGACCAGAATTGCACACAATACTCCAAGTACAGTTTAAAATGATTAGCAGTTTAAAATTATTACAAAAATATTTTTTCTTCACTTTCTGCATTGCCATACATATACTGTTGCACACAAATAACATCGGCTTGCAGGATATTTGCAAACAGAGATCTAATGTGTCCCTCTTATGGAGGAAGTTAGTATAACAGTCTACCGACTGCATCACGTAGATGCAGTGATAACATCCTGCAAATCTGATCTGTGAAGTGGTTTCATGGAAGCAGTCTTGCAATACTGGATGTTAAAGTGATTTGTAATTCTTTTAAAGGAGAATTTTATTTCCATATACCTTCTTTATTTTTGCTCATAATGTTCGTTAGAGTGTTTGATCATTTCTATCTATCATTGTACCTGTAACACTCTTAAAGAAGTTAATTAAGGCAGGTTTAATTGCTTTGTCTGGGAGCCTGTTCCATAGAGGTATCATGCTATGGGGATAATACCTAGTCTTGTTACGCAACAAAATGATAAATGGTACCTCTGGCAGATCCATAATGAAATTATAAGCATTGGCTTCCTTGGCTTGCTCTGATAATCTCATCCTTTGTCAAACCGTCTCGACCATATCGAATATTCTCCTCGATGGTCGTGGCAAACAAGACAGGCTCCTGTTCAACAATCCCAATCAAAGAACGCAGCCACTGAATATTTAGAGAGCGGATATCATGACCATCCAGAGTGACCTGCAAGAAAGAGGAAAATTCACAACAAGCAATAAATCAGAAACAAAAAAAAGAATGCTGAAAGAACTCAGCGGGTCAAGCAGCATCTGTGGAGGCAAAAGGTGTAAGCCTCCTCAGATGCTGCCTGACCTGTTGAATTTTTCTAGTATTCAATGTTTTTTGTACTAGATTCCAGCATCTGAAATCACTTTTATCTTTAATAAATCAGGAACATTTATATTTTATATTAAAATTATTAACTTATTGCAGTAGAGGTATTAGTTCAAATGCAACGTATAAAATACCAAAATTATTTTTAGTAATATCTACTATATTGAATATGAGATGGCCTAAACTGAATCACAAACATACACAAAATGTTAAATATTCAATTTTTCTAATAGGTGCACAACTAATTTATGTTCTTACCAAAATAAGATAAAAACACCTTCCTCTCCTCAGATATTTAACTGTTGTGTTTTTCACAAAGAAATAACATGCATCACTACTACATTGCCCACCTCCATGGTGCAATCGAATGGATTTCATAGCCAATTAATTTAATTTAATGGGAAGAAAATAAATTTACTTTAAAGTTACTGCTATTAATATAAGCATATTGAGCAATTTGTGTCCAGAAAGATCTCCACAGTGCTGAGATGAATGGCAGCTAAGTATTATTATTGTGTTGTTGTTACTGAGATGAACGTCAGCCAGAACACTGGGACATTTTCTGTCTTTTTTTGTGAAAAGTGGGAAAGCATCTTTTACATTTAACTAAGTAGGTGGCAAGGTCTCAATGTAGGCAATGCAGTACTCCCTCAGTATTGCAAACAATTGCAATCACAGACATTTCTGCATGTTGTGTTCTTCACAGGAAAAAAGTGACTGCCATCTTTATGAAGCTTTTATGACAAAACCATGCTCAGTTGAGTAAACGATTACTTATTAGGGGAGGAAAGAGGTCTCTTATGGAGATTTCCGGCAATGTGTATTTGTTTTACTTACAGTAAATGTATGATGGTTGCAAACATGAAACATGTTACTCAAGTTAAGTTGCCAGAAAATCTTAATCTTTTATCTGGGTGAGGCTGTTCAATATTTTTAAAAACGTGATATCAACATTGGATTCAATAATTGGCTTAGCTTGCTCCTTCCTGTGTTTGGCCTTTGGTTTGATGCAAAAAATCTTTTTTCTTTTGCTTATGGAACCAATAAAAAAAAATCTCTGGAAGAATTTGAAAACTTGGTGGAATTGATATATTAATATGTTTCCAGTGGGAAATCAACCACAATGTTAAATCCAATCCAAAGCTTCAATAATATATTAATAACCTGAAGTAAAGAAATAATGTTTAAATTTGCTGAATATTACAGGCATGAATATAAGGTGACCATTCATAGCAGGAAGAGTGATAATGCAGATGCAACACACACAGAATGCTGGAGGAACTCAGCAGGTCAGGCAGCATCTATGCAGGGAAATGAACAGTCAATGTTTCGGGCTGAGACTCTTCATCAGGACTGGAAAAAAAGGGCAGAAGCCAGAATAAAAGGGTGGGGGAAGGGGGAGGAGCACAAGCTGGTGGGTGACAGGTGAATCCAGGTGAGGGGAGAGGTAGGTGGGTGGGGAGGAGTGGGAATGATGTGAGAAGCTTGGAGGTGATTGGTTGAAGAAGCAAAGGGCTGAACAAGATGGAATCTGATAGGAGAGGACAGCAGACCATGGAATAAAGGGAAGGAGGTGGGAAATCAGAGGGAGGAGAGTGCAGTGATGGGCAGGTCATGAGGGCAGGGCAGGGCAGGGCAGGGGAGGGGAAAGAAAAAGAGAAAGGGTAAAGGGGCCAGAGGAATAAGGGAAAACCAAAAGGTCTTGGGGGGAAAACAGGACCATGGTTACTGGAAGTTAGAGAAATCGATATTAATGCCATCAGGTTGGAGACTACCAAGATGGAATACGAGGTGTTGTTCCTCTAATCTGAGTTTAGCCTCAGTTTGGCAGTAGAAGAGACCATGGACAGACATGTCAGTGTGGGAATGGGAAGTGGAATTAAAGTGGCTGGCTACCGGGAGATCTTGGCTGTTCCAGTGGATGGAGCAGTGTCTCCATAATGCAGTTGCAGTTTAAATGAAACAACATGTCTCTAAGCAAAATTTAAAGTTTATTTTTTAACTAAAGCTAGAGAATCATTTGCATTTAGACCACAGACCATAAGACCGCAAGATATAGGAGCAGAATTAGGCCATTCAGCCCATTGAGTCTGCTCCACCATTCAATCATGGCTGATTTTTTTCAACCCCATTGTCCTGCCTTCTCCCCGTAACCCTTAACCCCTTTACCAATCAAGAACTTATCAATCTTTGCCTTAAATACACCCAATGACTTGGCCTCCACAGCCCTATGTGGCAACAAATTCCACAGATTCACCACCCTCTGGCTGAAGAATTCCTCCTCATCGCAGTTTTAAAGGGAATCCCTTATTTTGGGGCTGTGCCCTCGGATCCTAGACTGTCCTACTAATGGAAACATCTTCCACATCCACTCTATCCAGGCCTTTCAGTATCCAATAGGTTTCAATGAGATCCCCCCCTCATACTTCTGAACTCCATTGAGTACAGGCCCAGAGACATTGAAAGCTCCTCATATGTTAAGCCTTTCATTCCTAGGATCATTCTTGTGAACCTCCTCTGGACTGTCTCCAGGGCCAGCACATCCTTCCTTAGATAGGGGGCCCAAAATTGCTCACAAATTCCAAATGCAGTCTGACCAACGCCTTATAAAGCCTCAGCAGTATATCCTTGCTTTTATTTCTCTCAAAATGAATGGTAACATTGCATTTGCCTTCCTTACTACTGACTCATCCTGAAAGTTAACCTTGAGGGAACCCTGAACTAGGACTCACAAGTCCCCTTGCACTTCTGACTTCTGAATTTTCTCCCCATTTAGAAAATAGTCTACACCTTTATTCTTCCTACCAAAGTGCATAACCCCACACTTCCCTACGTTGTATTCCATCTGCCACTTCTTTGCTCACTCTCCCAACCTGTCCAAGCCCTTCTGCAGACTCCCTGCCTCTATGACATTACCTGTTCCTCCACCTATCTTGATATCATCTGCAAACTTGGCGACAATGCCATCAATTCTTTAATCCAGATCATTAATATATGAAGTAAAAAATTCTGGTCCCAGCACTGATCCCTGCAGAACTCCACTGGTCACCGGCAGCCATCCTGAAAAGGACACCTTTATGCCCACTCTCTGACTTCTGCCCATCAGCCAATCTTCTATCCATGCCAGTACCTTGCCTCTAACTCCATGGGCTCTTATCTTGTCAGCAGCTTATCAGCCTCGTGTGCAGCACCTTGTCAAAGGTCTTGCCAAAAATCCAAGTAAATAACATCCACTGACTCTCCTTTGTCTGACCAGCTTGTTACCTCCTCAAAGAATTCTAAAAGAATTGTCAGGCAAGATCTCCCCATTAACGAAACTGTGCTGACTTTGTCCTATTTAATCATTTACTTCCAAGTACTCCAAAATTTCATCTCCAACAATGGAATCTAAAATCTTACCAACCACCAAGGTCTAGCTAACCAGCCAATAATTTCTTGCCTTTTGCCTCCCTCCCTTCTTAAAAAGTGGCGTCACATTTGCAATTTTCCAATCCTCTGGGACCCTCCCTGACTTCAGTAATTCTTGAAATATCACTACTAATGCCTCCACATTCTCTTCAGCTACCTCATCCAGAACACTGGGGTGTAGTGCATCTGGTCCAGGTGATTTATCCACCTTCAGGCCTTATCTATATTTATATAATTTACCTATATTTTTGAAAGCAATTTGAATACATACCATTCCTTGTTTAGGATCATAGAATCTCTGAATTAGCTCCACTGCTGTGCTTTTACCAGATCCACTTGGTCCAACAAATGCTGTTGTTTCACCTGCTTTAATAACCATACTAAGTCGATCAAGAATCTGGGAAATGTAAACGTGAGACAACCAGATAAAGCTCCCTTAAAGGCAACTTAAAATATATTTGAGTAAAATAAGACAGTTATTCCAACAAACAGAACGTCAATGATTGTGTCTCTATTGAATATTTCCTCATTTGTAATTTAGTAAAGTATTGAGATAAGCACAATATCATTGCCATAGAAAGGTGCGAAGTACACACACCAGTCCTCATTGAGGGGTCAGCAGTGGAAAGGGTGAGCAGCTTCAAGTTCCTGGGTGTCAACATCTCAGAGGATCTAACCTGGACCCAACACATTGATGCAATCATGAAGAAGGCACGCCAGTGGCTCTACTTTGTTAGGAGTTTGAGGAGATTTGGTATGTCACCAAAGATTCTTACAAATTTCTATAGGTGTACGGTGGAGAGCATTCTGACTGATTGCATCACTGCCTGGTATGGAGGCTCCAATGCACAGGATCAGAAAAGGCTGCAGAGTGTTGTAGACTCAGCCAGCTTCATCATGGGCACAACCCTCCCCACCATCAAGGACATCTACAAGAGGCGATGCCTCAAGAAGACAGCATCCATCATTAAGGATTCTCAGTATCCGGAACATGCCCTCTTCCTATTACTACCATCAGGGAGGGGGTACAGGAGCCTGAAGACTCAACCTCAATGATTCAGGAACAGCTTCTTCCCTTCTGCCATCAGATTTCTTAATGATCCATGAACACAACCTCATTATTCCTTTTTTTGCACTATTTAGTTTTGTAATTTATAGATATTTATGTCTTTGCACTGTACTGCTGCTGCAAAACAATACATTTCACATCATATATCACTAGCAATAAATCTGATTCTGAATAAAATTAGAAATTTCATAGGTGCCCTAATGGACTTCTGACTTGGAGAATCATATCAGTCGCTGGGAATAGGCCATTTGCCCACACAAGTTACAACGAGTGCATGGCCTGGGAGAAGTTCAGTGGGAAGGAAAAGGAAGGATGACTTTTAGAAGTACTTTCTCTGAATGATCTTGTTGGAAAATTATTCTATTTACCAGCAGAAGAAATTGTATTTGGCCGGTTAATGTGCCATGAACTGCTGTAGTTTCTATATTTACATTTTTTTAGGGTTTAATCATGATGAAACTAAGGCAGGTATATGGAGAATACCATTGAGAATAAGAACAGGCTCGAGGGAGTGAATAGCCACTACCAATTCCTATTTTCTAAAAGAGCAGAAAACAGCTTTTCTCCTGGAAAACAATGCACAAGAATGCAGTCCCTGTAATGGTTGCAATCTTCATTAGACCACTTGGGGACAGCAGAGATTTCTTGTGGCATTTTGAAAGGATCCATTGCCAAAAAATAAGGAAGGCAATATCCACTTTTATAGTGACACTGGCAATGGAGAATGCATGAAGATCATTGCAAGCTCCTCAAACCTATTGGCATATTCTCCTTATTTTCACAGGCCACTCCTCTGCAAGAATGCAATAAAGATGCCCATGAGAAATGCCAGATTTTCTAAGGGGTTCAAGGAGTGGCAGAAAACTGTAGGAATAATGAGTGAGTGGAGGAGGAGTGCAAGTCTCCCTGAGAACGACCTACAAAGAATGAGTTGTAAAATGGGTCTGGGAACTGTCTGGGAACTTTACAGTTTCATTAACTCCTCACTTCTGCCTGAATCAGGTGACCAGGAGTGCAGCTAACTAATTTAGTATAAGTAACAGATGATCATTTACATGTTATATGATGGCAGAACCATGATAACAGTTGAATGTTATTTCCCCAAAGAACAGTGAAGCTGTTGAACAAAAAATGCTGAACATAATATTCCTTTAAGAAGGAACTGAACCTGTTTCACTCTCGGGCAAAGATCACCACTTACAAGAGATAGATGTCCAATAAAATAAATGGGAATTTATTTGATATGAAAAACACTATGATGCTGGAGGAAATCAGCAGGCCAGGCAGCATCCGTGGAGAAAAGAAGGCAGTCAATGTTTCAGGTCAGGACCCTTCTTCACGACTGAAGATAGGAAAAGGGGAAGCCCAATACGTATTTGGGAGGGAAAAGCAGAGCAGTGATAGGTGGACAAAAGAGGGGTGGTGGGGTATTTATTTGGTATCCTGCATTAGTCTGACTATGTAAAGGGACAGGAGAGGAAACATTTCAGATTCTCTTATGTGTCTTGAGACCTTATTTGTTTTTGAAGACTCTCCTTAGAAATTACATGGCTCCAGTTGAAGTAGATGGAGAGTCTATTGAGATGCATTACATATCACAACTCCATGGAGCAGGTTAGAAGGAACTCGTGATTTTTTTTACTACTCTTTGCTTAATTTCTCAAATGGAGCTCATTTTAAGTCCTTTAAAGGTACATAGTTTGGGTAATATATTAAACATGAGTTCCCTTTTTTTAAATCATGCATTATGGTTTATAATGTTCAAAAACTAGGAGGCTGAGGGGTGACCTTATAGAGGTTTATAAAATCATGAAAGGCATAGATTAGGTGAATAGCCAAAGTCTTTTCCCCAGGGTAGGGGAGTCCAAAACTAGAGGGCATAGGTTTAAATTGAGAGGGGTAAAATTTAAGAGACATGAGGGGCAACCATTTGCAAACAAAGGTTGGTGGGTAAATGGAACAAGCTGCCAGAGGAAGTGGTAGAGGGGGGCGCAATTAGGACATTTAAAAGGCATTTGGACAGTTACATGGACAGGAGATGTTTTGAGGGATATGGGCCATATGCAGGCAAATGGGACTAGCTCAGTTAGGCAACTTGGTCGGCATGGTCGAGTTGGGCCAAAGGGTCTGTTTTTGTGCTGTATAGCTCTATGACACTAACTGCATAAAATTGTAATATTACAAACAGCTTCTTGTCATGTCACATCCATTCTTTATATCCAGAAATATAAAAATAATGCCAAAACCTCCTGCAAAGCTTTTTGAAGTTATTTTTAAATAAATAAAAATATTTTTTGATGAGCATTCATGTACCTTTACTTCTGGCCTGGAGGGATAATTGAAAGTCACATTGTGGAATTCAATATCACCTTTCACTTTATGCAGCTTGTATCCTTCCTCTGACATGCAGTCAATCTCAGGTTTCTAAGATGAAGAAGCATAACATTTACTACATTTTCCTGTTGGTTCCTGCGTCTTGAATTGCACCTTCAATGTTTTCTTTAACTCACCTGGTCTATAGTTTCAAATATTTTTACAGCAGCACCACGGCCAGAAGCAAAAGCTTCCAAACAAGGTGAAGCTTGACCAAGATTCATAGCGGCTACCAGGACCCCCAGGAACACCTAAAATAAAGCAAAACCACTTTGAGTTCACTTTAAGTCTCATCCTGACACATAATCATTTGAGAAATAGAGAAATATATCTCAGTAATGACTTCAAAAATATCTTGAATTCCAGACATTGCATTAACATAAATTCTTGAGAGGGAAATTAGTGTAGTATCAGAATTTGGCATAAAATGGGCTTGGCTGTAAATTATTCCAAATGCCCTGCAAATAGCAACGCACGCTTCATTTATGGAAAAGCAGCAATCTACAGATGTCTTTTGGGTCTTGAATGGGGACACCAGAAAATTTGGTCAGCTCTAATGTCCAGCTGGTCCATTGCTAATTCCTGTGGGGAAGTTAACCAGAGAACTGTAAGCCTGGGTCAGTAGCAGCTTGCAATATTGTCACTAGGCCACCAAGTCACATATTCTGCACTGCAAAATAAAGAGATTACACATTTTTTTTCTGAATCACCTTCAGCTGTCCCTGGAAGGAATGCTGGTTAACCCATGGCCTACTGCAAAATCTGATCAGAATGTCTGTAATATGTACTCCCTCTGGCTGATGTTAGGAGCAGAGTCCAATATAATAGATGTTTAGACCTTGATTTGCATTCTCAAGTTAACTAATATTTGTTCTATCTGTGTACCCTGATCACCTGGAAATTTTCAGCACCATTTCAGGGAGACTGAATGTGACAGATTGCAACCTGAATTTGAAGTAACCCACAAATGAATTCATGATTTTCAAATCAGAAATATTTATGGAGTCGATTAAAATATTGTAATACCATGGTCCACCTCAAATGATTATCTAAATTAATAAGATACTAACTACTTTTAACGTTATTCAAGGAATATGAAAGTAAAAAACCATATAAAACTAAAATCAGGTGACTTAAGCATAATGCCTGTTTGAAGATTTGTTGGACTCATACTCAAGTCTAAAATTTTCTTTTGTATTTACTATCACTTTATTAAATATAAGTTTATAATCAAAAATTTGCTATATGCATACCTGTAAAAGACCTCCAGGAGTATATTCATTCTGTTCTATAACCAACTGAGATCCATACCAGAATGCTAGAGCATAGCAGCAGAAGATTATCATCCATACGTAGCCCGTGAAAAATCCCATGATCATCCCTTTCCTAATGCCCCAGCGTTGAGCAAAGACCAAGTTTTTGTCATATCTGTATAAAAATTTAGTAACAATAAGTGTTACACGAAGTATAACTAGGTAATGGTTTGCCCTATTAGTACCTTATATCTCTATTTTGTCAGATATACAAGAGAGACTTTCTGTTGTCAATCATGTAGGAGAGTGATGATGATCTTTAATTAGCACATTTTCAAGGGACTCAAAATAACTGAATTATATTTTTCCTGGCAAATTATTTTATTTTATGGAACTTATTTATATTTCCTAACATGCACAACAAAATCTCAGAAACAAGTGGTAGACCAAAAGACATTTTGTCATTCCTTACTCTTTTTATGTTTGCATATTTAAATCTTTTATATAATTGGGACTGATGCCAATTACAACCATGTTCCAATCTTTAGATCCTACATGCTTCTTCACTTTATATCTTGTTTATTTATAGCTGAATTGATAGGCAATAGCCAGCCTTATCATGGTAACTGACCTTTCCACCTCTTTCCTCTCACCACTGAATGCAGCCACTGTTCTTATGGACGAAAGCACTTCATCTGCTACAGCACCAGCTTTAGCATAAGCTTTTAATCCAAGACCAGTCAGTTTTGAGACAGCCTGTAATAAAGTTATATCAAACATTATTTTTGTATTTCAATTATTTTCCCTGTAGCCAATATTCAAAGGCTATGCATAGAAATAGATGCTGCACTTAAATAATATTGAAGTGTTTTAAAATGCTGTATCAATTTGATATGAAGTGGACCCAAATTCTTAATCCCTTTTACTCCTTAATTAAATATATTTAGCTTCGGGCTTCATACACAGTATTTTTTGTTCTACTGGAACAACAGTGCAAAAAGTTCAGCTATTGTTTCAGTGAAAGCAATTTTGCAAATGTGATACTTTAGCAACTGCACAGAATGTCCAGAAAATTAGCAAAGTTGCACAGAAACCTTCAGAAAAATCATTAACATTTTTCAATCACTTTCAACAAATTCTATTTGTGATAACATACGCAATTATTGAAGATGAGAGGGAGGAAGAAACTAGGAAGATGTAGACCTGTCAATTTAATGTCAGCTTGAAACTGGGGAAGAGTTAAAGGATTCCAAGGACACAAATGAGCAAATATTGATGGACAGGTGCAGAAAATGATCAAACTAATTGGAAGCATTCATACTTAATGGCTGATCAATTCCTTAAAATGTGTTAACTGGTCTGGACATAAACTTGGTCTTTTTATTTCAAGGATTGGAAAAATGTTGGTC
The DNA here is from genome assembly GCF_009764475.1 of Pristis pectinata. Classification (NCBI taxonomy): domain Eukaryota; kingdom Metazoa; phylum Chordata; class Chondrichthyes; order Rhinopristiformes; family Pristidae; genus Pristis; species Pristis pectinata. The sequence continues at coordinate 34,360,054 of NC_067405.1, read as the reverse complement.
TTTATTTCAAGGACGCTAGAATATAAAGGGGAGGAAATTATACTTTACTTCTGCAGGACCATTGTTATACCTACTTTCAGTTAGGACACAACTGGGGGCTATATCACAGTTTCAGCAGAAGAACAGGGCTAAAAGGGTTTATTTGTGATTTATTTAAATAAAGTGATTTATTTGTTTTCCGGCTTCTTCCCCTCTGCCATCTGTTTTCTGAGAGGTCCATGAGCACTACTTTGTTATTCCTTTTTTTGCACTATTTATTTATTTTGTAATTTATAGTAATTTTATGTCTTTGTACTGTGCTGCCGCAAAGCAACAAATTTCATGACATACAAGTCAGTGATAATAAACCTGATTCTGAATTTGGAAGGTTGTACGATGAGTTAATTTAGCAGCTAAAGTGATAAGCAAGTAAAGCAATCAGGTGGTGGTGATGGTGGGGCCTATTGGGCCTATGGTCAAGGGTTGAAGGTGGTGGTCTGGGGATTGTTGGGTAATGATGAGGTATATTTATATAAGTTAAAGGGAAGCCATGTGAGGTAGGTTCCCAGCACCAGTTTCAATGGTCTGGGATCTGCTTAGGCAGGGCACCTTTAACTAATGCCAAAACAAGCCTCATTTGTGTTGTGAAGAAACAAGAATGATCTTCATGTAAGTGTAAGTGTACCTCTTGCTGCCTTGGTGAAGCAGCCAGCATAATCAAAGACCCCACCCACCCGAGACATTCTCTCTTCTCTCCTCTTCCATCAGGTAGAAGATACAGGAGCCTGAGGGCACGTACCACCAGACTTAAGGACAGCTTCTACCCCACTGTGATGAGACTATTAGACAGTTCCCTTATGCAATGAGATGGACTCTGACCTCACGATTTACCTTGTTGTGACCTTGCACCTTATTGCACTGCACTTTCTCTGTAGCTGTGACACTTTACTCTGTAGTGTTATTGTTTTTACCTGTATTACATCAAATGTCTCTGTACTAACCCAATGTAACTGCACTGTGTAATGAACTGTGTAATCGGTATGCAAGACAAGTTTTTCACTGTACCTTGGTACAAGTGACAATAATAAATGAATACCAATTGACCATCTTATAGGGTTGGATGCCACCAAATGATCTGTATACCTAGTTGTATTAGCCCATCAAACTCTCAGAAGACTCAGAAAGAAAATAGTGGACATTTTGGTCTTGAACTAAGTTCATGATTTTCCTTAACACTCATTTATTTTATTAAAATTGTAATGTGCAGCACACAAAAGCATTGTGGTAAGAGGTAGATTTTCTAGGCCAAGGTTCAAATGAACTGCATAACATTTTTTTAATTTGCTGGGTCACTGTCAGTGAGGCTTGTTTACTCAGACTAAAAATTGGTGAGCTGGGTACTGACGTGTAGTTGTAATCTGAAGCGCTTGATGATTCCACAGGCATGGCATTAATCATATCTCCTTGCACATGTAATTGTTTCCTCACCAATGCCATGAGAGCAGCTCCGAGACCAATCAGAGGACTGACAGCAATGATAACCAGTGTAAGTTTCCAACCACTGACAAATCCAAGGAGAAATCCAGTGACAAAAGTTGAAAAACGTTGAATGAAAATCCCAACTTGATCAGCGATAGCATCATTAATTTTATTAATGTCACTGTAAGGGAAGAAGAACATCTGTATCAACAAATACACATGTTTTTAACATTGCAATTCTGTTATCAGATTATTGCTATGATTAGAGAACAATGAATATGAAATACTGCCACCCTTTTTCTTTCCCAGGCCAAAAACATAGTAAACTAGGAGCTTAATTAATGCTCAAAAACCATTTATGCTATGTATAATCCAGCAACAGTGCTCTAATGTAAATAGAATTAAACTGAAATCGTATTCTCGGGGCATATTGATGTCTAAAATATTTCAATTCGTTCAAATGAGTTATCTGGTATGTATTATAATCAGTAAGAAAAGTTAGAGTTCCCCTGTGAAAATATTAGAAATCAACTGTAGCATTAAGGACACCAATTACCCTACTGCAAAGACAGAAGGAAGATGGGACATGACAAAATCTATGAGCGATTATGAAATTAACTACAAAATTTGACTGCATAGCAGCCATTGTTTAAACATTACATGTGCCAAAAGGTTCCAAAATGGCAGCTGGTGCACACCTGCACGTACATGGCACAAGTCACGCTGCCTGCCATATTGAATGTAGGGGCATGTACCGTTCATGCTTGTAAAACTGGCAGGTTATAATCTGACACTGACACCGATAAGTTGGAGATCACACTCTAGCTAATACCCTCTCCTAACTTTGCATGGATGAATGTATTTGGCAACAACTAAGAACCCTTAATGGCATTACTTAAGAGGATCATCTCCTACTTGCAATTTAGTTGCCGGGAAGTACTATGATTCTACAATTTGATGTTTCTTAGAATTCTTAAATTTGCTAACTTCCAGAGGGAATGGGTGCTAGGTGCTGAGGGTATTGTCTTGACCTCTGGGCTTCTGCAAAGATCTGTTGTTCCCGGACGCATGTGCATTAATAGGTAGGCCAAACCTGGGGGAATAATCATATGGGAGATGGGGCAGGACAAGTTGTTGGGAGGAGAAGGAAATGCTGGAGGATGAGCAACAGAGGCTCAAACCTACCCAGGATTCCTAATTGAACCTAGGCAAGGAATTGCTTTTATAGCCAGGGTGATATGGTTTTATGAAGATAACATGCTTACTCTGACATCCTTGTGTTCAATTCTCCAATAGAATTACAGTCAAACCAACCAATCTCCATCCTCATTATCTGTCGAAAGTAAGCTTTTCTGATTTTTTGAATCTGACGTGCAGCTGCTGTGACCCAGAAACATATCTAGCAAAAGCAGATGAAACAAAATTATACAAGTCCATTCATAATTACCACTGCTCTCTTCAACCTTTCCAGTATGCAGGCAAAGTGAATTTATGGATGTCAGGGATTAGTTAGCACACTGTTTCCCAACATTCAATTAATATTTAATCTTTCCCAGAATAGTCATAAAAAAGTCTCCTCTCTCTGTTTCAGGTGTAAGTGTTTCTATATGTAATGAATGGAGACATTTAAAATTAGTCCCTAAAGTTGCATTTGTGAAGCTAATTTATGATTAAGGGAGAAGAAGAGATGGAAATCTGCTGGATGTCCAGTCAACCTAATCATGATTTGTGAGTACAAGTGGCTCTGACATTTGTGAGTACAGTGGCTCTGACACCAACCATCATGAAGTGCTTTGAAAGATTGGTCATGGCTCGCATCAACTCCAGCCTACCAGACAACCTGGACCCATTGCAATTCGCCTTCGCCGAAACAGGTCTACAGTGGATGCCATCTCCCTGGCCCTACACTCAGCTCTGGAGCATCTGGACAGTAAAGACACCTACGTGAGACTATTGTTTATTGACTACAGCTCTGCCTTAAATACAATAATCCCAAGCAAGCGTCACCAAACTCCGGGACCTAGGACTCAACACCTCCCCCTGTAACTGGATCCTTGACTTTCTAACAAACAGATCGCAATCAGTGAGGATAGGCAGCAATACCTCCGACACGATTATTCTCAACACTGGTGCCCCAAATGGCTGCGTCCTTAGCCCTCTACACTACTCTCTATATACTCATGACTGCGTGGCCAGATTCTGCTCTAACTTCATCTACAAGTTTGCAGATGATACCACCGTTGTAGGCCGTATCTCAAACAGCGATGAGTTGGAGTACAGGAAGGAGATAGAGAGCTTAGTGGCATGGTGTCATGACAACAACCTTGCCCTCAATGTCAACAAAACAAAAGAGCTGGTCATTGACTTCAGGAAAGGGGGCGGTGTAAACACACCTGTCTACATCAATGGTGCTGAGGACGAGAGGGTTGAGAGCTTCAAGTTCCTGGGAGTGAACATGACCAACAGCCTGTCCTGGTCAAATCACATAGAAGCCACGGCCAAGAGAGCACAACAGTGTCTCTCAGGAGGCTAAAGAAATTTATTTTGTCCCCTTTGACTCTCACCAACTTTTACAGATGCACCATAGAAAGCATCCTATCTGGATGTATCACGGCTTGGTACGGCAACTGCTCTGCCCAGGACCGCAAGAAACTGCAGAGTTGTGGACACAGCCAAGCGCATCATGGACACCAGCCTCCCTTCCTTGGACTCTTGTCTTTACCTCTCGTTGTCTTGGTGAAGTAGCCAGCACAATCAAAGACCACACCCACCCTGGACATTCTAGCTTCTTTCCTCTTCCATCGGGTAGAAGATACAGGTGCCTGAGGGCACGTACCACCAGACTTAAGGACAGCTTCTACCCCACTGTGATGACTATTGAACAGTTCCCTTATACAATGAGATGGACTATGACCTCACGATCTACCTTGTTGTGACCTTGCACCTTATTGCACTGCACTTTCTCTGTAGCTGCGACACTTTACTCTGTACTGGTACTGTTTTTACCTGTACTACATCAATGCACTTTGTACTAACTCAATGTAACTGCACTTTGTAATGAATTGACCTGTACGATCGGTTTGTCAGACAAGCTTTTCACTGTACCACGGTACAAGTGACAATAATAAACCAATATCAATACCAATACAAGATGCAGGCATTAAGTCTAAAAAACTAACAATGATAAACTATTTATCAGGTCATTAACAATTCTTTTGTAGTTATGGGAGGTAGAGAGACTGAATTCTACCTCTCCCAGGCTCATAAGACGAGGTGGGACTAATGTCACCTGCTAAAAACGTTTTACTCTGAAGGCAGGTTGATGATCAGAATAATATTTTGACATATTTGAGGCCCACAGTGACAGCTTCTTTGTGGTATCATTTGGAAAGCAGCAATTAATTACAATTTATAATTGAAGTATCTTAGACATTCAGCATCTTGCCAGTGGGGAATGTGTTTTAGCTCTGAATTTCCTAGCTCTGTGGCCAGCAAGAGTTTCATTGGTATAGCTGTCCCAGAATTTCCTGCCTCTTCATAGTTATAGTGGATAATAGGTTGAGCAGGGTGAGGTTTTTATCTTGCAATGTAACGGATCAGAAATGATGGCTGCAGATCTAAAATTTAAGTCTACAAAACTAAAAATATATAAGTTGACCTATCTAAACCTCCTCTTCTTACTGTGAATTCTTGTAAAATAGTAAATTAAAGAAATATATTTACCAACACTGAAAAGAGATAATTTCACCATTTTGGTTTTATATTTTATCAAACATAGTTGATTTATTGAAGTTGCATCTTATCAATCAGCTCTTTTATTAATTAAACTGAACTATCCAATTTATATCCATATAAAGGACATTCCCCAGGCTAAGAAATCCCTAGTTTTATTTGGAATAACTATTCAATTCGAACTTCCTCAATAACCCAGGAGGTGAAAGCAGGCATATGCAGGGTGATGTGGCATAATGGTAAGAAAGTGGTCGGTGCATTCAGAACAAATGGATTAACTCAGCAATGTTAACAATATGACCATGCCAGTAGGAGACTTAATTAATTTTGATTCAAAAATAAGTGGAAAAGATGTTTCTATAACTGAGTATCAGGCAATGCTTTTTTAATGGTGTTACTAGCAAAGAGCAACCTTTTAAAATGTTAATAAGTTATTGTTGGTACAAGATTTGGAAATGGAAATTTAAATGAATACTCATTTACATTTAGGTCTCAGTAGTTGAAAAGTTGTTGTTCGCACAGCAAAATGTGCCTGAGTTCTCATTACTGTCCTGATTAAACAGAAAGCTTAAGACATTTTACATATTTCTAATAACTGACTATTATTACACAACAGGAAATATTTTCAATTTAAATGCAGTATGAAAACATCTACATGTGACTAATAAAGATATCTTATATGTATATACATCTTATCTCTCAAGTTTCAATAATTGATCATGAGTTGAAAATGTAACTCAGTGTTATAACTTACTTGAAAGTAACCCAACAATAACACAGCGAATCCTATTCCAATGTAATAAAAAGCAAACATGGTCATTTCTTTTTCAATGTCTAAGATCCTGAAAAGATAACAGCAAAAGATATAGAACTCATATTTCTTTTATTGAGAAGACATGCATCATAATGTTGGTATCATTAATGATATAATTTTGGCAAAACTATTTTTCATTATTAATTATGATCAAATAAAGGTCATATTTCTCAAAAATATATTGACACTTTAATGAATAGTTAATGTCATTACTCTTACTAGTAGTTAATATAATTAAAGATTAGTAAGAATATCCTGTCACACATGACTTAATGGACACTTGCATAAAATGTGTTTCACAATTATTGTATTTGCTATAATTTGGTAAATCATCAACTTTGATTGAAGTGCCATCTTAGAACATACCTCACCTGTGAGTGAGGGTCTTTGATTTTCCATTCAAGTATAACCTCTTCCTACATTTTTATAACTATGGACTTTAAAAATAGTAGTTGAGGTTGAGTGCCCTAAACCTTGGCCCTTGTTGAAACAACTAACAGGATTATTAGTAATTGTTAAGAGGTCAGGAATGGTTTACTGCTCTTTCTGACCCTTAAAACCAAGCTGCCTTATCATCTACAGCATTCCCCAAGATCACTGTACACACTCCCCCCCACCCCAAACTAACAATTTGATCAGATTTTGTGTCCTTTCCACCTGACTGGTGGATTTCTTCATATGCACAGGTAACTTACCAGAAATAGGTAATGAGATCCCTGACTGCTTTCATTGGTTATTTAGCAATTCATGCACCTCCAACAATGGTAACAACACCTTCACTTAAATACCACACATAACATATAGTCTACACAAGGCACATCATAGTAGCATTATCGAACAAAACACATTGATGTTGAGCCATATAAGGAAACATTAGGACAATAGCCAACAGATTTAGTTAAGAAATAGGTTTAAAGCTGTGTGCTAAAGGAGAGGGGAAAGAGATAGAGAGTTACAGAAATTAAAGGAGAGTATTCCAGATTTCAGCGCCATGGCAGATGAAGGTATGACTTCCATTGGTGGCATAGTGGTGCAGCTAGTAAAGCTGCTGCTTCACAGTACCAGAGACCTAGGTTCAATCCTGACTTCAGGTGCTATCTGTGTGGAATTTTCACATTCTCCCTGTGATTGTGTGGGTTTCCTCTGGGTGCTCCGGTTTCCTCCCAAATCCCAAAGGCATGCAGGTCACGAGGTTAATTGGCTGCTGTAAATTGTGCCTTGTGTATAGTAGAATTTGGGGGAGTTGATGAGAATGTTGAGAGAATAAAATGGGATTAGCATTTAGGATAAATGGAGGCTTGATAGTTGGCATGGAGTTGATGGGCCGAAGGGCCTGTTTTCATGATGTATCTCTCTATGAGTCAGTGGTAAGGTGATTAAATCTAGGTAGGAGGACAAGGACAGAAGGAGGCACGTTCTAAGGAAAGTAGCAAGATGACCTAAACCTAGTGTAGCAGTTAGTGTAACGCTATTACAGCGCCAGTCACCCGGGTTCAATTCTGGCTGCTGTCTGTAAGGAGTTTGTGCATCTCCCCGTGTCTGCATGGGTTTCCTCTGGGCGCTCTGGTTTCCTCCCACATTCCAAAGACGTATGGGTTAGGAAGTTGTGGGCACGCTTCGGTGCCGGAAGCGTGGCGACACTTGCGGGCTGCCCCCAGAACACTCTCCGCAAAGGTGCATTTCACTGTGTGTTTCGATGTATATGTGACTAATAAAGATATCTTATCTTATCTATCATTTAACCGATAGTTCAGTCAAAATACGTCCACCCCAAAATGCAACCTCTCAGAGTATTTCCTGAGAAAAGAATTCCATGGAGTTCTCCCAAAAAACATACACAACTTCATTAAAAGATCAAGGAATGTATGAGTAAGCTCTTTTACAACATTTCACTGGGCTTCAGTTATTCTTTTGTTGAAATTGTAACAAATATTTTGGAAATTCTGCAGCAACATATATTGCTAGCTTGGGCCAGGCTTTCACATATCTTTACATCACTTAACGTGCTTGTCAAGCATCTCATATTCCAGTAGGGCACACACTTGATCTACAGAGTACAAATTAATGTCTTTCAAAGACCCTGACAGTTAAAATTATTATGAAGCAGTCTTGCTGTATTCTATAAGGTCCCTTGGTCTACACAGGACACACTGCATGTTGGGAGTCAATGGAAATCAATTTCAGAAGCAGGGTACAATGCACAGGGAGTTTAATACATTGACTGGGGATTCATTCCTAGACATGAGAGGACAATGAAACAGACTTGATTTAGAAGACAGTTCAGTGATTACATGGCACGGGCTTACTTGGAACAAAGGCAAGGTTTCTGGTCAAAAAAGGGATGGAGGAGAATAGAAAGAGAAGCCATAAGCATTCTTCAAACTCAGACTTGGTACCATCTAATACTCATTCAGATAAATATGAGATGTTACATTTTGGTTAGACAAACCAGGGCAGGCCTTATACAGTAAATGGTAAGGCCCTGGGGAGTGTTGTAAAACAGAGACCCGGGGGTGCAGGTACATAGTTAGTTGAATGTAGCAACACAGGTGGGCAGGGTGGTGAAGAAGACATCTGGCATGCTTGCCTTCATCAGTCAGAATACTGAGTACAGGAGCTGGGATGTCATGTTACAGCTGTACAAGACATTGGTTAAGGCCACATTTAGGGTACTGTGTACAGTTCAGGTCGCCCTGCTTTAAGAAGGATGTCATTAAACTGGAGAGGGTGCAAAAAAGATTTATGAGGATGTTGGGAGGGCTTAGGTTATAAGGAGAAGCTGAATAGGCTGGAACTTTTTTCCCTGGAGGGTAGGAGGCTGAGTGGTGACATTATAGAGGTTTATAAAATCATGAGGGGCATAAATAAGGTGAGTAGCCAAAGTCTTTTCCCCAGGAGTAGAGGAGTCCAGAACTAAAGGGCATAGGTTTAAAGGGATCTGAGGGGCAACTTTTTCACACAAGAGGGTAGTGAGTATATGGAACCAGCTGCTAGAGGAAGTGGTAGAAAGAGGTACAAATATGACATTTAAAAGGATAGGACAATTACATGGATAGGAAAGTTTTAGAAGGATATGGACCAAACACAGACAAATGGGACTAACTCAGTTAAGCAACAAGGTCAGCATGGATGAGTTGGGCTGAAGGACCTGTTTCTATGCTGTAGAGCTCAATGACTCTAATCACTCAGCATGCCTTTGAATAATCTAAAAAGGGCAAAAACCAGATAAATATAAAATGTAATCCAAGCATCAACTTACCCACAGGACAGCGTCTCATTATTTTGATTTTGGTATTCTGACCCATTGGCCCAAGTGATGGTATTATTTATGCAGATTTTGTCTGGGTCACTTAATTCTTGCAATTCTATGTCGTATGCAATGAATGTGTCTGTCAACAAACCAAACACCAATAACACAGCTGGCTGGGCTGCTCCATGGACCAGAGCACAGAGGCCACCAAACACCATCAGAATGATTTCATAGCAGGAAGCAAACCTAAACTGGAAGAAACAACATGAAACATTACACGGTTTTGTATTCCATTGGCAGAAAAATGTGCAGTTGCTAAACAAAAAGATGTTCTAACTGTGAGGATGCCATGACACAACAAATAAATTTGGCTACAATGTTAACATTGTCAAGAAACAAGTCCATACAGAGCAAATGCTGGGCGATAACTGAACCAATGCTGAAAACTGTTGTTTCTGTATGGTTTAGCTTTAATTAAGGATTATAATATTTTACTGTTGCAAAGCAATGTTGCTTTGCTGTGATTTCATTGCTTTTTGATTATACATCGCATCCAAACCAATGAAACTAAACTGCTAAATATTTCCAGCATTTTCTTATTATATTTCAGATTTCTAGCAAACACAGAATTTCCTTTCTGTATTATTGCTTTTGTATGTAGGATGATGATGCTTGCCTTTGTACATTGGTATTGGTATTCGTTTATTATTGTCACTCGTACCGAGTACAGTGAAAAACTAGTCTTGCATACCATTCATACAGATCAATTTATTACACAGTGCATTGAGGTAGTACAGGGTAAAAATGATAACAGAATACAGAGTAAACTGTCACAGCTACAGAGGAAGTGCAGTGCAGGTAGCAAGGTCATAACAAGGTAGCTTGTGAGGTCAAGAGTCCATCTCATTGCATAAGGGAACCATTCAATAGTCTTATAACAGTGGGATAGAAGCTGTCCTTGAGCCTGCACAAAGGCCAAACTCCAAGTTGTCAACAAAGTCAAAGTCGAGTTTATTGTCATATGCACGTACATGTATGCGCAGGTGCAATGAAAAACTTACTTGCAGCAGCATCACATCATGTAAGCAGCATTCACAAGCATCAATGTGTTCACTGAATCATATGAGAGGATGAACTTTACACTCAACATCAATGGTCCTCTACTAATCTGTCACCTCTACACAAAACTTCTCTCCAACAATAAACTTTACGTGGAAAATGCAGACCACTTCTCATATCAGATTGATGATGAAATTCATTATCGTCTTCAATGTGCCAGCACAGTCTTTGGTCAATAGAGGAAAAGAGTGTATGAAGATTAAGACCCCAAACTGGTTTATTGGGCAGCAGTGGTTCCTACCCTCTTGTTTGCTTGTAAGACAAGGACGACCTACCACAGGTATCTCAAAGCACTGGAAAGATACCACCAATACTGTCTCAACAAAATCCTCCAAATCCACTGGAAGGATCACTGAATCAACATCAGCATCCTCTCCCAAGCCAACATCTCCAGCACTGAAGCCCTAATTACACCCTGTTGGTTCAAGTGGGGAGGCCACATTGTTCACATGCCCGGCACCAGACCATTGAAACAGACACTATTCCAAGCTCTTTCATGGGATGAGATTACCATCAAACACAGAAAAAGATTCAAGGATGTGCTCAGAGCTTCCCTGAAAAAAAAATGCAACATCCTCGCTGAGTCCCGGGAACCTTTGACCCATAACCATACAAAGTGGAGAAGAAACATTTGGGATAGAATCAAAAGCCATGAGTCCATCAGCCAGGTTCAAACAGAAGCTCAGTGTAAACAGCAGAAAGAGCAGATCAATTGACAAACTTCCCATCCCCCTCTGTCAGACAGTTCCTGCCCATTCTCCGGAGTTCTGCCGTTCACACATTGGCTTCATCAGTTACCTCAGAACCCACAAAACCGGAGTGGAAACAAATAATCCCAAATCCCAAGAGACTGCACATATTTCTTGTTGCTAAATATGCATGACTGCATTGTTAATGGAGCATTAGTCCATTTTACCAGGCTTGGAGAGTCCTGATGGAACAAATTTAGGCACAAATTTGCATAAATGCATTACCAAGCATTAATTAAAGATAAATATACAAGAGTAGGTTTGGATTATTTTTCAGAATCTTGGGCTGAATCTGCTTGTGATTCAGATATCTCTCATTTTTCCGATGAAAAGTCATCAGTGTGAAATGTTAACTCAAGTTTCTCTCTACATAGATGCTGTCTGACTTGCTTAGTGTTTCAAGCATTTTCTGATTTTATTATAGTTTATCCTTCTCAGACCCCAATAATTTGTTTTCTTTATAGCAAACAATTTTTTTTAATTATAGAGGCTGAAAATATGAAATAAAAGCAGAAAATGCTGGAAACAATTCTGACATAGGGCCTTGAGCTTGAAACATTATCTATTTCTTTCTCCACTGAAGGTGCCAAAGCTGCTGACTGTTTTCAGTATTTTCTGCTTTCTTTCTGGTGCATGTTCTCTAATCTAGTCTGGAGGCGACTTCAGGCAAGGGATTTGTAGTAACTTGTTCACCTGTTCCTGCACTTCTCGTGGAGATTCACCCCATCTTTGGGATTAGGAGGCAGGGTTGTGACATCTGTTGCAATGCTGCTTTCTCTTCAGCAGCACTAAAGTCTTCCTGCAACTGACATCCATATTGTCTGCTGTTCATTGACAGTTTAGAAAATTATGAACATTGTGCACAGCATTGCACAGACAAACAGATAACTGACGACTGACTCATGACTGAATCATCCTATTTCACAGCAGGACTTGAGGAGAACAGCCTCAGTGTGACTCAACCAAACAAAGGCAATCTGTTAGCTCTGCCTCTCAGCAGGAAACTCCTTGCCAGAAATCACATCCACTCCTTCTCTAACCATGATGAAGAAATTCATCCAGTGTTTCCTCATCACTAAAATCCACCCAGCTTGGTGAATCTGGAACAATACTTCCCTGAGCTTTGTTTAGGTTTAAGTATGGTAAGAAGAGACACAGGAGAGGCACAATGATAAAATGAAGCACTGGTAGATTTGTGTCCACTAATGCTAGTTTGTGTTAAGCAAAAGTTGTACATTGATATTTGAAAAGATATATTTGCAGGTCAGTTTTTCTTGGGAGATTGACATAGAAAGAACAATCAGTGAAAATCAACCACAAAAAGCTGGAGATGCTGGAAATCTGAAATAATAACAGAAAATGCTGGAAAGATTCAGCATTTATGGAAAAAGAAACAGAGTTAATGTTTCAGGCCAAAGATCCTTTCCAGAGATCCTGCCTAGCCTGCTGAATATTTCAAGCATTTACTGTTTCTAATCTATGTCTTTCTACACATTTAACTGTTTCCTTTTTAAGCAGGCCTCACTGATGAGCCAACAGTCAGGTGGAAGGGTATTTAATAATCATTCTTCCCCTTTGGTAGATCATTACCTTGTACTTCTCACTTCCTCTTCTTCCTAATGCTTACATTTTAGGGAAACTAAGGATAAGTCCATTGTTAATCCTCAGGTTAGCGTTTCATAATGGAAGAATGAAATTATTTGTCTTTCCTTAACAGTCTTTCCTGTGAAACATCAGGGAAGCCGTTTCTTAGCAGCACAGATAAAGAATGATATTTATAATTCCTTGAATAAGACCCTAAGTTATACTTTGGGGAAGAAATAATCACAATGGAGTGCACTTAAACATATTTCTTCCCAAAGGTATAATGAACATATCTAGTGTGTCTGTGTTTCTATGTTTATGTGTGTGTGTGTGTGTGTGTGTGTGTGTGTGTGTGTGTGTGTGTGTGTGTGTGTGTGTGTGTGTCTGAGTGTGTGTCTATCTGGGTGTCTGAGTATGTGTCTGATACTTTTATGAACTGGTTTGTACCAGTTGGAATGACTTTTGACACATTATTGTACCCAGGCACTATAGTTTACCTGAGCGTTAAACCTTCAATAAAGAGTGTTCTATTTCTGACTCTACCTGTTTGTTTATAACATAAAGGAACCTGCGGACCCTCAACTTGAAGGTTTTTCATAGTTCATACAGAATTTACAATACAGAAATACTGTCAATAAAAAGAATCCAAAATTACCAGCTCAAAAAATCCAATCTTAATGCTATCTTCTTTTTTCTGTGCTGATCTTTAAGAACAATAAAATTAAATGTCAATTAAACTCAAGGGCAGCCCAACATGAATAAATTGCAATTAGTGTATAACTAACAGTAAAATGTAACTGTGTGTATAATACCTGGTCTAGACTTACATCTTTTCATTGTTATTGTCAGTTTTTGAAACTAGATTTCCATTTACTGTGTAGACATTTCTGTAAAACAGGAACCGGACAAGGAGTGATTGCTTGAGTAAAAGAGAGGAAATAATTTTAATTTCAACAATTTCCATTACTTTATTGTCCATTTTATAAAGGAACATCATTTTATGAGCACCTAAGTAAAATACAATGGGATACTCACTTTTGACTCGAACCACCAATATCTGTAACAGAAAAGAAGTCTGTCAAATGACATAATAATAAAAAAACAATGATATGCATCACTTTTAATGGGAGGAATTGCCCGAGATCCTTTTTCAGAGTTTATTTAAAAACGTGGAAACCAAGGCAACTATGTGTAATTTCCATCTTGCCATATACAGTAAGTATATAAGAGAGTAAAAGTAGGCTGGTAAAAACAGGGCAGAGATTCATTTAATTTGATGCCTTTTCAACTCAAGATTGATTAACATTAAGATTTGGTCCAGAGAGTTTATTTCTAGTGACGTGGAATAGCTATTAATATGCTAAGTAATAGGTATTTGTGGTGATTTAAAGGAAAAGAAGATAACTTTACAAACAATTTTTCTCAGCAACCAAAGTTTTCCTAGAAACAAAGTTACAACTGGAGTTTTTATTACCTAGGTACTCCGACTCAAATGTCTTATTGTCTTCACCAAGTGTTCGAAAACGACGAAGGACAACAGAATTTGACATTTTCAAAATAGCTTGTTTTCATGGAGCTATTCAAATCTGTTGATTAACTGAAGACAATGAGGAAGAAGTTTAAGTGCGCTTTTGAAGAAAATGCGATATAAAACAACATAGAACAATACAGCATAGGAACAGGCTGTTTGGCCCACAATGTCTGTGCCAAACACAATGCCAAATTGAACTGTCTCTTCTGCCTGCACATGATCCATATCCCTCCTTTCCCTGCATATTCATGTGTCCATCTAAAAGCCTCTTTAATGCCATTATTATATCTCCTTCCACCACCACTCTCGGCTGCCCATTCCAGGCACCTGCCACCCTCTGTGTAAAAAACTTCCCTGCATATCTCCTTTAAACTTTCCCCCTCTCACCTTAAAGCTATGCCCTCTAGTATTTGATATTCCTACCCTGGGAAAAAAATCCTGACTGTCTACCCTATCTATGCCTCTCATAATTTTATAAACTTCTATCGGGTCTCCCCTCAGTCTCCAACACTTCAGAGAAAGCAATTCAAGTTTGCCCAACCCTTCCTTATACCTAATGTCCTCTCAAGCAGCCAGCATCTTGGTTAACCTCTTTTGCACCCTCTCCAAAGCCTGCACTTCCTTCCTGTAAAGGGGCGACCAGAACTGCACTCAATACGCCAAATGCAACCTAACCAGAGTTTTATACAGCTGCAACAAAGCTAAACAAGATTAATAAATAGTGAGTGCAATGGATTGTCACTGAGGACTGTGGTTCTGTCTGTGTAAAAGTGGAGGGGGAATTTCTGTATTTCAGTAATTTTAAACCTGTTAGCCAAATAACAAAAATGTACAGCATACGAATGTTAGTTTGTTCTTGAAAAAGAAGAAATAGTGACCAGTCATGCCAAATGAGACTGCATCTAGATTTTCAAGGTTGTCACTTCAATTCTCCAATTGTGATGAAAGGTTTTTGACCTGAAACACTAACTCTGCTTCTTGCTTCATAGATGCTGCCTGGCTTTCTGAGTATTCTCAATTTTTTCACTTTTTCTTTCTGTCTTTCTTCTTTCAGATAGACACAGACTGCAACTGGGCCAAGAAGTGGTCCAAGGGTAAGAAGTGAATAAAGATGAAGACATGCTATCACTCGATTTAACAGTCCCACAGCAATGCAAGTACTGGCACTTTGCATAATTTGGAACTCAGCCTAGAGATGGGATCTGCATCACTAGGCACAAGAAGCCTAGAGCCAGAACAGAGGGAAAAGTTACTGCAAGTGTCTCCTTCATAGATGTTGGGATTGCATTTGAGTTCTGTTGTGGAGAAATCCAATAAGAAATTTGATGGGTCAGTCTACAGAAGAAAGCTGTTGGGCATACGCAATGAAATATTTCATGCATTGGCAGGTTGCCAAAAAGAATAGGTACAACATCAAAACACATAGAAGAGCCTATCTTTACCATCACTTTGTGTGAAGCTTTGTACTCATTTTTCCAGCAAGGAGGTAGTGGGATCCCCATTAGTGCTCCTGTGGATCTATCCAAATGCAAAGTCTGATGGCCAATGACCCAACTTCCATTGGGTCATTACAGGGCAGAAACCATCCAATGTCTGTATGCTGCAGTAGAAGCTCAGACGGCTGTTCTGGATACAAGGGGGGTTGAAGGAACCAAGCCATGCCAGTAATTTGTTCTCCAATAGATTTGCAGGATTGCAGAAACGTGTCCTGGGTGGGTGGCAATAGCTCAGTGAACAAGAGGACAAATCTGATGTCCTCTTTCCGGATGACTGCATTCATAATCCCACCATTACTAGAGTCCTTGCTGTTGTTCATCAGCCAGCCAGCCTAGACTGTTCAAGCCCTGCTCTGGAAAAGCTCCTTCAGAGTCATCTAAGCTCTGGAGGCTTTATTTGAGAAATGTAATAAAATGCATACACCATGTGAAAGCATGGCTTTTGTTGTATCCATGTATATGAGCAGCGCACCAGACTCAGGAGTTAGATGTCATCCAATACCCTACACATGTTTCAATCTGGAGATTTAAGTGTTGATGACATAGTGTACTACTGCAAGATGAATGTATGATCTGTTTACCGTGCATTGGCCTGCATAATGTCTGGTAACAAAATAGCTGGATATTAATGGAGAGAAATCTTTCCTGGTTGTGGTAGGTCTCCAAGTCGACGTGAGGAATCTTCAAAGTGACTTGAATATAGTCAACGGCAACCTGCATAATCGAGAAGCCAGGAGTCCCGACAATCTTGAGTTCTTGCTACTCTGTTGCAAAGACTAATGAGATGTATTCTGCTCTCTTGGAATAAGTGTCCGTGACTTCACTTATGCATAACAAACTGCGATATATTGCAGATATCTCCAGAACCGGCCTTCAAGGCACCCGAGCATAAAAGTTGATGACCTCTGTAATCTTAGCAGTCACTGGCAAAGCAATCCCTGTGTGGCTTGGAGGTTGTTCTGTTCCATGTATCAGTGAGTGAATTGCCAGCACCTCTTGTGTTTTCCCTTTGTGAGACAGATATGGGAAAAATTCCTCCCTTACGACTCTTGGCAGATATGACCACTCCACTCCCTGCACCCTTGTCCCTCTCCTCCTCTCATCTAATGGGTTATCCTCCGTGTGGTGCCAATCACCAAGTGATACTGCCAAACCAGCAATGACTGAGAATAACTGGGCATTGCTTAAGCTTTGATACCAACACATACTCCTTGAACTCCTGAAACTCTACTCTCCGTAGATTGTAGAAACTTGATAAACACAAAACATTACTTCATTTGATCTAGAAATCCATAGAAATCAATCAACATCTAAATCTGCAAGTGAATAGGTGGACTGTTATTCTTATGATTAACTGTTTCATTCTCTAAGTGTGAACGGCAGCGCTGGTGTTAAATCAGCATGACACTTTCAAATGCAACCCATCCTCCAAACACCCATGTGCACAAAACATACTAACTTTGGACGCAAATTGGCATCTAAAGTGCCCAAACAATTGGTGCTGCCCAGCCACATTTTGTGGGTTTCCACATGCATCAAATGACTTATGAAATTGATAAAAAGTACTGTATAAGATATAGTAACAATAAGCTTAATTGAACCACTTGATAAAAGAATAGAATAAATTGTATTGTTGTTAAAATTATATTGCACTTCAAAGTACTGCCTAGTATCAATATTAAGGTCCAATATGCAATCTTGCTTTACTTACAACTTATTTAATGTAGAAAACAGATAACAGAGCCCTTCTGCATGGCTACTCTCAGCTGTACCGTAGCTCTACCGGTCCACTTCAACTCTTTGGAAAATTGTAACCAATAGTTTCAAGATTTAAATAATTATACTGAAGTGAAGGTAAACGACCTGAAGTTTATTGAATCCAGTGGCATTTTGCAAGTCCTGCTCGTGGCAAATAATTAAAAACACATGTGAAATCCATTATTAATTTTTTTTAAATCCCATAATTTGCCTCTGATAATTTTGTGCATGCTCAGTCCTGATATCTTAATAAATGCAAACAAATAGAAATACTCATTCAAGTTCTTTATATTTTGGCAATATGAGTTAGACTTCAGGGTAAATGAATAAAAATAGGACCACTGACTTTAAATAAAAATGACATTTCATTCAGTTTTTCAGTATAGGGGATTGTGAGAAAGACAGCAGGAGAAACAATATAAAATGAATATGTTTAATTATGACATTTTTCTAAATTTGGGATTCAGTTTACTAATAATCTAACTGAAAAGTAGAAATGTTAATTATTAACAATTGCAGTGAGGGAAATAGCCAGATGTTCTGGGTTTTCTGATTTAGCAATCTGATTGTGCCAGTGATGACTTTGTTTTTGTAGCAAATGGGTTCAATAAACTTCATTGGCAACTTCTTAAAAAATATTTGTAACAGATCTATAGTGCATGATATCCCACGCAAGTAACAGGAATAAAAAGAACTCCCTCATAGCAGACTACCCCGAGGGCTTTCAATTAATGACATGATGGGCTCAATTCATTTAAAGCAGCTCATCTGAAAATATATAACAATGAATTCAAAGACAGACTGCTTGTTTGAGTCATACCTTTCTTCCAAATCTGCCTCGTCATGTTACCTCCCTGGGCTATCAGTGACTTTTCTGAGGTTGAGTCACTAGGTAGCCTAAAAAACCAGAGAAATCACCGTAATGGAAAAGGTATTCCACATAACTCCAGTTAATCATCATTCCTCTTATTGATGTCATATGTCATGTAATGACATGAGCAGTAGAATTCCTATTTGTTGATGACCATTTCTGGATTATCTAAGGCAAGATTAATTTCCACATTTGATGAGTCTATGACGCCCTGCACTTGTAGGAGATCAGTCATAGTCCCCCTAAAACAACATGGGTTTCCTCTGGATGCTCTGGGTTCCTCCCATATCCCAAAGATCTGCCGATTGTTAGGTTAATTGGCTATTGTAAATTCCCCCTAGTGAAAGTGATTAATGGGAGAATCAGCAAGATGTTAATGTGCACGTGTGAGAGAATAGATTACAGAGAAAATAAGTGAGGGAATGGTATTAATGGATTACTATGAGAGCCAGCACAGACTCAGTGGACTGAATAGCCTCCTTCCTGTGTCATAAGAAAATCTGGAAAAAAATTGCTGACACATTTGTGGTGGATAACTCCCCTTCCTGGTCCCTGTTTTGGCTGGTATTGTTGATGATTTTCTCAGGTCCTGTCCTCCTTCAAATCGGCTGTCATCACCCCTTTTCAAAAATGCAGCTCTGTCCTTGCAATCTGCAGGCCTATTTCCAACCTCCTTTCCTCTTCCAAGTTGTTGAAGGTGTCAGAGCATCTCAAATTCATGCGTATCTAACCCAGATCTCTTGTCTGAATCCATCCAATCAGGTTTCCATTTCTTTTGCGGTACCGGAACAACCTTGATAAAAGCCATGAGTAATATCCATTGTGACTTTGACAAAGGTAAACCTTCCTTTTTTGTCTCATCTATATACCTCCCCTTGTCAATATTGTTCAAAGACATAGATCTAGTTTCCACATGTATTGGCACCCAGCTTTACTTCACCACCTGCTCTCTTGACTCCTCCACAGTTTCCAAATTTTCAGATTGTTTACCTGACATCCAGTACTGGATGAATAGAAACCTTCTCTGACTAAGAACAGGAAGACTGAAGGTGTTGTTAATATTCCCAATACCCAATTCCAATATGTAGCCTGCAGTTCCATCCTTTTCTCCTGCAACTGTATGAAACTCAACCAGATTATTTGCGCAACTCTGGGACCATTTTTGGTGTTGGGGTTGAGTTTCTGACTTCATGTTCACATATTTAATAAGATGTGGATTTCCACATCATCTGCAGTTCATTTGTTATTGAAACCCTCTTTCATTGCTGTGTTGCCCCTAAACTTGAGTATTACAAAGAGGTATGGAGAAAAGATGTTCCTTTCTCCATAAAGTTGAGGGCATCCAAAAGTCAGCTGCCTGTATTCTAATTTGCACACATTCCTGATGTGGCATATTGCAGCTGTCGAGACTCAATGTTGAATTCAATAATTTCAGAAGGTCAGTTGTTCCAGTCCTTTATCTCAAATTTCCATTTTTTTTATTTATTTCTCTTTCCTCTTCTGGAATTTCAGATTTCATTCATCTCCTCCTATTATACATTCTCCACAAATACTTTTACCACACTATTTTAGCTGAAACTTGTGTCATTCAGTTTCCTAGTATCCATCCTATGAGTGGTACTGCCCCACAGGTCCAGCAACCTGGTTTTGATGCTGATATTGAATGTTTCTGCGTGGAGTTTGCACGTTCTCCCTGTGACTACATAGGTTTTCCCCTGCTGCTCCAGTTTCCTCCTGCATCCCAAAGGCATGTTCGTAAGTTAACTGGCTGCTGTAAACTGCCCCTTAGTCTGGGTAGGTGGCAAGAGAATCAGAAGGGGCAATGCACTTGTGAAACGGGATACGTTGCAGAGAATTAAATGGAGCAGTAGAATTGACGGGCATGCTCTGTGGGCCAGCATAGATTCAATGGGCTGAATGACCTCCTATGTTGTAAATATAATACAAAAATAAACAGTACAAATTTTCTCTAACCATTCCCCTAAAAACTGGTTTCATTTCTGACTTTTCCCAGTTCAGATGAAAGATTATTGAACTGAAACATTGTCTTTGTTTGTCCTACCTGCTGAGTGTTTTCAGCATTTTCTATTTTGATTTTCTAATGGTTTTTTGTCGTCTTTTCTGTACTGATCACCTTATAAATGGTGGAGCAGACTTGAGGAGGCAGGTGGCCTGCTCCTGCCTCTCATTCGTATTATTTCTTTTTGTCACTCTTTACCGTCAATGTACTTCATGTGTTTTTTTTTTCTCATTAAGAGAATCAGAGGATATGGAGTTAATGCAGGAAGGTGAGGCTGAGGTAAACGGTAACCAATTGTCTTATTGAATGGGGGAGCAGGCATGACAGGCTGAATGGCCTCCTCCTGCTTGTATTTCTTAAGTTACATTCTTATTCCTGAATTTTGACCCTTTTGTGAACTTCCTGGAAAACTTGATGGGTTTGTTTTTCATTTAATTGCAAAATATATTTTTATTGAATTTTACTAAGGGTGGTTTTAAACATTCTCATTATTGTTTTTGTTTGTCAAAATTCATCCAAGTTTATTTTCTATAGTTCCATTCTCATCCTTCAGAACAACTGGCTCTTCAATTCATTGATGCTTTGTTGCTGCAGAGACAATGCCTACATAAGAAAAAACACTGCAGATGAAAAAAGGTGGCTGAGGCATTGACATCACATTATATTGAATGATTTGTTATAATTTAAATACTGTGAGGCATAATTCCACATTGATGTCCTCAGCTTGGATTGATATTTGCAAGATATGAAACTACAGCTGGGTAGTCAAATGTTATATATTTATTAACTGTAACAAATTGTACACCATCTTCCATAGTACTAGCATTCTCAAAGGCCTCTTGCTAGGACCATGTCCGAATGAAGTTGTGAAGTTACCCTACAGTCTCTCTTTGGGGTTCCGATAATGGTTATGAATTGTGAGTACAAATATCGATGATTAAACATTGGTTTGAATTTATTCCCATTGTTCCCCAGTTAATGAATAGAGCTCTTTATACTGAGTTTGTGAGAGGCTGGTGATATTGGTTATCTGTTAACTCTTGTGTAATATTTCATTTTCATTATGTAGAAGTTTATAACTCTTTATTAGGCTCCATACCACACATAGTATCCAAGGTCTGTACCTATTTCACCTCTAGTCTACTTTTCTAGTTATTTTAGCCATGTACTTCTGTAAACAATCAGGTCAAAATCCTTATGGTCATGCCTGATCTCAACAGATTTAATCTGCCGCTTTCAAGTGCTTTGCAGTTACGTCAAATCAACCTTTACTATAATATATACCAGTCAGAAAGTACTTATACCATCAGAACTTTAGTTAAGTCATAAACCCCTATCTATTCTCTCTTTTTCCTTCATTGTTACCGGTCATTTTGGAATACTGATACAGCTATTAAAAAAAAAGTGACAACAGCCAATGGAGTAGCTAGGGCTTAGCTAATAGAAAATATATGCATTTTTAGATCCCTTGCTGAAAGTATAACATCAGGCCATAACATCTAACTTGCTTTCTTAAGGGATCTGGTTGGGAAATTATTTATGTATGGTCCAATTTGCAGCAAGTGTTTACCACAGCTGCTTCATAACAAATTTCCAACACCATCCAGGATAATGCAGTCCATTTGATTGTTACCACCTTAAATAAAATGCATTTCAATTGCCCACCACGCATCTCTCAATCCTGTGACTTCTACCACAAGGAAGGATAAGAGCAGCAGGTGCAACTTGGTATCTCACCAAGTTGTACACCACCTTGACTTGCAAATATATCACTGCTTCGTACTATAGATGACCTGGAACTGCCCACTGGACACCTTAACTGCAAATAAGTGTTAGCTTTAAGAGTGGCACCCCCATCGCAAACAGAAATGAAAAAGTTGCCATACATTTCAGAGTCTGCAATGCCATCATTAGTTGTGCAAACATCTATTGTATTTTGCAGTGACTCCCCACCCCATCCGCATTAACTTATTCTCTCAAGTTCTTGCAGTAACAATCACTTCAAGAGCGGTGTATGCCACAACTAATGTTGGAACAAACGATGATTCTTCCAATTCATCATTGTCGGTAAGAGGGAAGTTGCAAGCAACTCTTCCTTACAGGGACAGGGCAATAGATGAAATTATTTTTTACAGCGTCCTGTGGTTTACACAGTCATACATAAACGCATTTGTCATGAGGCACATGTTTGGCACGCCCACATATCTCTCCTCCCATACAAAACACTGGTGTGGAGGTTAGTTTGTTTTTGCCATTTAGATCCAAAACATCAGGTAAGATCGTTTGCGAGTGCGAGTGTTCTGCACGTTGGCCCCAGAGACTTGTGAGCTGCAACTCCGAGCTCTAAAACGCAAAACTGCCCAGAATAAGGCAGAGCCGGCGGCGCACTCTTCGGGTAAGAACCGTCTGTCTCTTCTGCTTTGGTTTTTTAACGCGTGCGGAAGTCTTATTCGTGATTGCAGTTTTATAGGCAGGGCAGAAAGAGGCAAGCAGCCTGAAATGATCATTGTCGTATCGCGGCGCGGATGCGGGTTTGAATTAACTTTTCATTTGTCATTTTTTTTTATTGTAAACATGGAATTGTGCGGCACAGAAACGGATCCTTCGGCCCACCACATCCACGCCGACCTTTTTGGCCATTTACACTAATCCCATTCACCCACATCAGGTCTGTAGCCTTCTCTGCCTTGCCTGTCTAGGTGTCCCTGACTCCATTACCTTCTCTGTCAGTGAGTTCCAAATATCAAACACTGTGTTAAAAAAAAACTTACCCGTCAGATCCCCTGTAAAACTCCTTCCTCTCACCCTAAAGCTGTTCCAACCATGTGTGTGTCTGTATAGGTTAACAAGGTTGGAACAGTGAGGATTAAGGAAGAACTGTCAATGTAGTGAAGCATATTTACATGGAGAACTGAGGAATGATAGTCATACAGCACAGAAACTGACCATTCTGCCCACCACCTCCATAGAACCATATAGTCATTGAATCATACCTCCCGTGCCAACTCATCCACGTCGACCAAGTTGCCAACCTGAGCTAGTCCTATTTACCTGTGTTTGCTCTATATCCCTCTAAACCTTTCTTATCCTTATACTTGTCTAAATTTCTTTTAAACTTTCAGTTGTTCCCACCTCTACTACTTCCTCTGGCAGCTCGTTCCACATACCCATCACCCTCTGTGTGAAAAACCGGTCCCTCATGTCCCCTTTCAATTTTTTCCCCCCTCACCTTAAATCTATGCTCTCTAGTTTTAGACTCCTCTACCCTGGGAAAAAGACTGTGACAATTCATTCTATCTATGCCCCTCATGATTTTATAAACCTCTATAAAATCACCCCTCACCCTCTATGCTCCAGGGAAAAAGCCCCAGCCAATCCTGTTCTCCCCTCGTAACTCAAGCCTTCCAGTCCCAGTAACATCCTTGCAAACCTTTTCTGAACCCTTTCCAGCTTAATGACATCCTCCCTATAGCTAGGTGACCAAAACTTCACACAATACTCCAAATGTGATCTCACAATCTTGTAAAGCTGCAACATGGCACCCCGACTCTTGTACTCAGTGCCCTGACCGACGAAGCTGAGCATGCCAAATGCTTTCTTCACCTGTCTACCTGTGTTGCCACTTTTTGGGAACAATATACTTGTACTCCTAGGTTTCTCTGTTCTACAACACTCTCCAGAGCCTTGCCATTTACTGTGTAAGTCCGTGTCCTGGTTTAAATTAACATAATGCAACATTTCGCACATTTCCGAGTTAACTTCCAGCTACCATTCCTTAGGCCACTTTCCCAGTTGTTCTAGATTCTGCTGTAATTTCAAATAACCTTCTTCACTGTCCACTATTACCACCAATGCTGGTGTCATCTGCAAACTTACTAATCATGCCAACTACATTCTCATCCAAATCATTATACAGATGACGAACAACAACATATCAACCACTAAGTGCCCATCTGTACTGATTCCATTTACCAGAGCTTGATCAACAGCCTTGTACAGATACTTCTTAAGTTTTGAGAGTTCCTATCTCCCCACCCACTCAGCCCGACAACTGGCACTCCTTTGATTCTAGACTTTTGAATGTTCTGTATTTCTTTTGATGGACATTTGGCAGTAGTGTTTTTAACTCTGTAGGACTTAAGATCTGGTATTCCATCCCTAACCCAATATATCTTTATATCTCTCTAAGTTCCTATTTAGAATGAGAGAAGCCCGTTGGAATATAGTCAGCATGTTGAAAAAGCTATTTAATTAGGTTCTGCTCACCTCCACTTCCCTAACACAACAAATTTTCCTTTCACCTATTTATTGAATTTTTAAATTTCTGCTTCTGTCATCACTCTATCAAGCAACAAAGTCCGGATCATAACAATTTGCTGCTCAAATTTCTTCATATCATTTTGGTTACATTAAATCTGTAATCTCTGATTAACAACCCTTCTGCCCCAGGAAAGCTTTTGCCTTATTTATTCTATCAAATCCCATCAAGATGCTCTGCCCTAGTTTCTACAGCTTCTTCATACAACCAGTGACTTATCCTTGGTATCATTTTTGTAAACCTCCTTTACTCACTTTGCAAGCCATAACAATTTTTCTAAGCCTTGTACACAGAATTGTCCAAATACTCCAGCAAGGACCTAAAGGTTTAATGTTGCTTTAGTAATATATGTCTCTATTTATAAAGCATGTGGATTTCAAAAGCCCTCTCAAAGTTGTCGTCAGATTCAGCAAAAGTGCACATTCACCCAAAGTCTTTCCATTCCAGCCCATCTTGAAAATTAGATCGTTCAATTTATAATACCTCTCTTCATTATTCCACCCAAAGTGACACACTTCACACATTTTTGCATTTAATTTTCAGCATCCCAATTCACCAGTCTCTCTAGGTTTCCCACTTTTGATATCTTACCCTCCTCGTTATTTGCTATCTCACTGAGTTTTGTTTCATCTGCAGGATTTCAAAAGAAGCTTTGTGCACCCAAGTTCTGATCAATAATATTTCTCAACATCGATTTTATCACATTTTCTTTTTCATCTGCTCTATTCGGAGTGGAATTCTGTCTGATAGCATTCTTTCACTATGCTAAAGCTGTTAAAGAAATGCAATTTGTTGTTGTTAGTCTGATGTGGTGTTATAGAATCTTCTTGAAGGAAGGGAAGTCCCCAGATACCAGACTATTGTCAGATTAGAACATAGAACAGTACAGCACAATACAGGCCCTTTGGCCCACAATGTTGTGCTGACCTTTAAACCGCGCTTAAGACTATCTAACCCCTTCCTCCCACATATCCCTCTATTTAAATTCCTCCATATGCGTATCTAGTAATCTCTTGAATTTGACCATGTACCTGCCTCCATCACTGCCCCAGGCAGCACATTCCATGCCCCAACACTCTCTGGGTAAAAAACCTTCCTCTGATATCTCCCTTGAACTTCCCACCCGTTACTTTAAAGCCATGATCTCTTGTATTGAGCATTGGTACCCTGGGAAAGGGGTGCTGGCTGTCCACTCTATCTATTCCTCTTAATGCTTTGTACATCTCTATCATGTCTCCTCTTATCCTCCTTCTCTCCAAAGAGTAAAGCCCTTGCTCCCTTAGTCTCCCCTCATAATGCATACTCTCTAAACCAGGCAGCATCCTGGTAAATCTCCTCTGCACCCTTTCCAACGCTTCCACATCCTTCCTATAATGAGGTAACCAGAACTGGACACAGTACTCTAAGTGTGGTCTAACCAGAGTTTTATAGAGCTGCATCATTACCTCGCGGCTCTTAAGCTCGATCCCTCGATTTATGAAAGCTAACACCCCATAAACTTTCTTAACTACCCTATCCACCTGTGAAGCAAATTTCAGGAATCTGTGGATATGGATCCCCAGATCCCTCTGCTCCTCCACACTACCAGAATCCTGCCATTAACTTTGTACTCTGCCTTGGAGTTTGTCCTTCCAAAGTGTACCACCTCACATTAGTGGAAAGGTCAGATCAAACCATGGAGATTTCACAGATTTTTTTTACTATTATAATATGGGAAATTTGCTCACCAGCTCCCACAAATAGAAATGTGGAAAATGAACAAATAATTCCTTTCAGTGATTTTTGACCAAGGAATAAATATTAGACAGGACAATCCATAAAATGCCAATGACTTTACTGTCCACGAGAGATAATCTCATCTGAAAGACAGCACCTCCCACAGTGTAGCACTGACTCACACGTTGTACTTGAATGTCATCCTTGATTTTTGATCTAATTTAGTAAGACCTCATGAAAATGTATTCAAGTTCAAGGTCTGACAAACTGAAGGAAAAACTCCTTGAATTTTAAAACACATGGATATTTCAGCTGAATCAAACAATGACAATGGGATGGATTTTTCTTATATGTGAGAAGAACCAGTCCCCACATTTATCAATGGGAATCATAATTATTGCATGTCATCAATCTGCTGGTTTGAAAAAGATAGCTAGTCAGAAGAGTCTATGGTGTATTCACAGAACTCTGGCAGTTGCTGTGCTTTTCAATAATCACATTTATTGATTGAAATATTATTTGTATATCAGTTGTTCATGTTGATAACATTTTAATATATGAGGGTACAGTATTAACATTATAAAAAACGGAAACCCAATTAGCGAATGATTCTTCAATATTTTACAAAGTATATTTTAATTATACATGGAGTCATTTTTTCTTGATCTTAAAGCTCATTTCTGGGTCAATTTTATATTTTCAGTTTCTCATCAAATCGTATAAACTATTAGGGACATGTTTGCCTACATTCTGGCATCATTGTTAATATGGTTTCTGTGCTGGTGGATACGAGACAGACTTAAGCTTGAAAAGTTCTCAGACAAGTACGTGTTCATCACTGGGTGTGACACTGGTTTTGGAAATCTGGCTGCGAAGGCCTTTGATAAAATTGGATTCTGGGTATTTGCTGGGTGCCTAACAGAGGAAGGAGCTCAAGGCTTGACAAAAGAAACTTCAAGCAGATTGAAAACAATCCTGCTGGATATCACAAAGTCAGACAGTATTGAAAATGCAGTGAACCAAATCAAAACAGGAGGTGGGAAACAGAGGTGAGTGGAATGTCAAATTTAGAAAGTCAATTACGAATGGATTTTAATTTCTTGCACTGCTACCTTACCTGTTCCTGGTCATCACTAACCCTGACTAAGCGACATTCTCTTTAGACTGCCATACCAGTTTCACAACATACTTGCACCAATCTAAATCTGATTTTACCAGCTTGAGTCTGAGCATCTAGTTTGTCAGGTTGGAGACCAAAAGACTGCAGATGCTGGAAAATGGAGCAACAAACAAGATGCTGGTAGAAGACTGATGGGTCTTGGCCTGAAATGTCGAGGGTCATTTTCCTCCATAGATGCTGCCTGACCCACTGAGTTCCTCCAGCATCTTGTTTGTTACTTTGTCAGGTTCCAACACTTACAGTGACAGCATTTCCACCTGATGACTATTATGCTTATTTAATAATACTTAAGAGTTATAATAATATTATGACTATTTCTCCTGTTTTATCTCTATTTTATTCAGTTGTCATTGTTTTCTCATGACAAAATGTTTACTGAGGATTCTCACATGAGATCAAAGTTGAAAGAAGAGGTCCCAGACTTCTAGATTTTCTCCTTCGCTGTTTGCTCATGCTTGTTGATAGACTCAAAAACATTGTTTATTTTGTTAATCTCCTATCCCATTCCTGTCACCAGTTTATAATTTTTGTTCACATATTCCTTATTTCGAACCTCTGCATTGTAGAGTGTATAGAGAAATATAGGCAACACGCAGAGCTTCTAGAACTTGGTTAACTGGTTTATTCAACTCCCTAATTACACTATGCTTTTGCATACTCGTCATACATCTCCACAGTATATTTACATTCATTGCAATATCCAACCATGACTTTATCCTTTCTGCATAACAGAGATAAGCAGTAGGATTTTTCAGTTATGTATTGCAGGCTGCTCTTGGTGTGTTTTGACTTCAATGTGCCTTGGGTGCTTCCATGCCCAGTCTCACTGCTTGGCTTTCCCAAGAGAAGTGACAGGGGAATGTACAATACATCTGCCTAACTATATACAGGGGAATTGCAATAATGTGATAAAAGTACATCATTTGATCTAATTCCAGTCATTCCACCATAATGCGAGACATCTGCTCGTATCAGTTGTACTGGTGCTGTTAAGGGCTCACAGTTTGTCTCAGGGAGTGACGCAAAATGACTGGTATTAGACTGGTGTACCAACTGCCTGTTATTTAAATTCCTGTACATTCAATTGAATTAAATATCAGAAGCTGCAGAAAACTGAAGGTTGAGTCAATACTGCCCATTAATTTCTAGTAGCACTAATGGCTAAATTCTATTTACCTGGGACACAAACTATAAACTTATGTATTATTGTTCTTTACCTCTTCCTGTAATGCAACTGGAGTAATTCTTGTATGTTAATTTTTTAAAATCTAAATACATTATTGCTTCATATATACTCGTTTTATGTATAATTGTCCTAATTTGTGTCTGCAGGTCTTTGGGGCTTGGTAAACAATGCTGGGATAGTTGGTACAACTTTGCCCCACGGATTGGTTAAGAATTGAACATTTCAGAAGACCTATTGAAGTTAATTTATTGGGACCTATAGAAGTAACATTAAAATTGCTGCCACTGATTAAAAAAGCCAGAGGAAGAATTGTGAATATAAGCGTGTTCTTGGTCGATTAGCTTTGAGTGGTGGAGTGGATACTATATATCAAAGTTTGGGAATAGAAGCTTTCATGATAGCTTAAGGTAAGGACATGAAAAGATTAAAATTTATCTTGGTTGTTGGTGTGAAACAAGTGATATAGTATCAGCCTCCCATTTTACTCTGCTTTTGAGAAGGGAACATAACAGGCAGATAAAACTGTAGTGCCTTTTCAGCCTGATACTAACAATGAACTTCTACCTCCATTTCATTTCATTGCTGTAAATTTGTACATCTCATAAACTATACATTCACATGAAAATAACTGCAGATATGCTGCATTATTTGTGGGTGTGTATTGACATGAAAGTAGCAGTATAACTGTGAAATCATAGCAAAGCCAGGTATAGCCAAATAAGGCTAAACTGTCATCACAATGCCTCCTCTCAACTATTTGAGATCATCCTGGTGTAAAAGGATTCCAACAAACCATGCTTCAATACAGAGTTGGTAAAACATTTTCAACATGCAATATGGAACATATTTAATGTTAGGGGAAAGTGGATATTCTTGTCCATACAGACATTAGCTCCCTTAAAGATGTATGTTCAAAGCTGGTGACCTTTTGACTCAGGTTAACATTAAGCATTTTTCATTCAGTGCAAGACATCATGGAGAGGTTAGTTTCAGGCTGATTACAGATGAGTTTTTATTTCACATATGATGTGTACATTTGGCTCAGTATTGTTACCTCTTACTTTGAAAACTGTGGGTTCAACATATACAGTAATTTCAAAGACATGAGTATGTGATCTCAGTTACCACAGTGAGGCACTGAGGGACTGTCACACTATTGGAGGTCCCACCTTTTGGAGTGGATCTTACACAAAAATACCTGACAACACATTTATGCTTCCTGTTTCAATTGTGCTCCCTGATGTCCTATTTTAACCTGCATATTTTAATTTGAGACTCAGATCAGAGTGTAATTAGGTAAGGGTTAGAAATATATAATCACTTCTACATAGAACATTACAACACAATACAGGCCCTTCGGCCCACAATGTTGTGCCGACATTTTGTCCTGCTCTAAGATCTGTCTAACTCTTCCCTTCCACATAGCCCCCCATTTCTCTATCAATCATGTGTCTAAGAGTCTCTTAAATGTCCCTAATGTATCTGCCCCCACAACCTCTGCTAGCAGTGCATTCCATGCACCCACCAATCTCTGTGAAAAAATCTTACCCCTGACATCCCCCTTACATCTTCCTCCAATCACCTTAAAATTATGTCCCCTCGTGTTAGCCATTGTCACCCTGGGAAAAAGTCTCTGACTGTCCACTCGATCTATGCCTCTTATCATCTTGTACATCTCTATCAAGTCAATATTCCTTTGGTCAATATTCTATATTCCTTTTTAAATTTTCTAATGACTACTACCACAATATGCTTCCATAGGCATTGTAGCACAATCATCTATGACCATTTTTTAGTTTATAGTTATTTACTCCAAACTGTGGTCTCACTTGCCTTATAATCAACAAGAAAGTCAATAATATACCAGCTTTTCTGTTCCATGCCATCCTGCAATAGGGTGAGGGTACATTTGGTAGGGGCATATTGCAGCCTCATCATTGCTCAAAGTACAGAAATAGGAAGAATATTTTACAAAAAATGTATTGATGAAGTTGAATGATATTTTCTACTCTAGTATACAACCAAACCAGGTGGTTCTTTCTGTTCTCATCTGTGCAACATGTGCTGTTTGCTCAGGCGTGATATGAAGAGCTTTGGAATAAAAGTTGCTTGTATTGAACCTGGGACTTTTGAAACCAGAATGACCAACTGTGATGTACATCGTCATGAAAAGAAATGCCTCTGGGATAACCTCCCATCTGATGTGAGAAAACAATATGGAGAAGATTATTTAATACAATGTAAGAAATATACACCCTTTCAACTTTTCAGAAAAAAAATCCTATTACCCTAAAGAATTACATTGTGAATATTAGGCAAAACATTTTATTATTATGTCTTTGCTTTGGTAGCCCATTAAAATAATTACTGAATACCAATCCTAAAAATCATGAATATGAGTGTGCACTGTTATTTTGATGAATTATTTTAGAAACTTGATCTTTGTCATAAAACACAATTAATCCTCATTTGTCTGAAAGGCCTGTTACCATATTTTATGGAAGTGCATCCTGAATTAATTGAAATCTCTTCAAAAGGTAATTCCCATGAAAAACTTCACAGACTCTTATAATCTTTTAAGATTCAGTTAATCTTAAACTTGGGGACCAGAAATCAATTTAGTCACTTTATTTCTTAGATGATTAATGTTGTAGAGTAATTGTATGAATACAGTATTGCATAACAGTCTGCAGGTCTCTCACATATTTAAGTACTATAATTCATTACACCATATAACAAGCAATTAAACTGGTGTACCTTGACACCTCTGATAATTAATTGCTAGTCTGAAGGGGACCCAAGCTATGGAACTGCAAAATGAGGCCTGACTGTTTTGGACTCTGGACTCAATTTTGCAAGTTTAATGATGATGAAACCATTAGCTTTCAGCATTATTCCTCCTTGGAATTAATAGCAACTTTGAAATTTGCAATGCATGTACACTTGAATAGGGAAATCAATGTTTCACCTTGCAGGAGGCTAGTTTCACCTTGCAGGAGTCTATAAGAGGCACATTTGCAAATTGTTAATAGTTGATTGGCTCATTGGCTAGTTAACAGCAACCAATAAAAAGAAGTAAGGGTCAAGTAGAGCAGCTATTGTGATATCGTGCCAGTGTTAGAGTAGGGGAGCTGAAGCTTTGGTGCAAGATGTGATTTTTGAGAGGGACTGTTGTCTTGTCAAATTGCTGCTTTGATGAATACCAGGTTTCAGTGAGGAGGGTGAGCAACACTAAGGCAAGGTGAGGGCAGGTTCTTATCCTTTTATTCTGTCTCTTTATTTTCCCCCAAAGCTTTTTAGTCATGGCAGGTGAGCTCAGATCCGTGTAATGCTCCTCCTGTGCAATGTGGGAACTCAGGGAGGCTGCCATTGTACCTGATGACTTTATATGCAGGAAGTGTATCCAGCTGCAGCTCCTGACAGACAGCATGATGGTCACACTGCAGGCCTAGGGAAAGATAGGGAATGGGTGACCAACAGGCAGAGCAGTAGCAGGAAGGTAGTTCAGGAGCCCCCTGCGTTCATCTCCCTCCAAAACAGATCTATCGCTTTGGATACTATTGGGGGAAGGCAGCAGTAGCCAGGATCATGGCACCATGAGTGGCTCTGCTGAACAAGAGGGCAGGGGAAAAAAAACTGCCCTCTATCCACTGCTCATTATATCCTCAAATAACTCCAATAAGTTTGTCAAACAGGACCTGCCCTTCCTGAAAGAAACCATGTTGTGTTTGCCTGATGGAACCACTTCTATCTAGATGTCTCACTATTTCTTCCTTAATAATAGCTTTAAGCATTTTCCCCCAGCTACAGACATTAAGCTAACTGGCCTATAGTTACCTGCTTTTTTTTTGAACAGTGGCGTAACATTCACTGCCTTCCAATCTGTTGGGACCTGCCTAGAGTCCAGAGAATTTTGGTAGATGTTGTGTACTCGGACTTCCAGAAGGTGTTCGATAAGGTGCTGCTTAAAAGACTTATCCACAAGATAAGGATGCATGGAGTTGGGGTAATATATTAGCATGGGTAGAGGATTGGTTGACCAATAGAAGACAGAGTTGGAATAAATTGGTGATTCTCTGGTTGGCAATCAGCCATGAGCAGGGTGCCGCGGGGGTCAGTGCTGGGCCCGCAACTGTTCATAATGTACACTAACAATTTGGAAGAGGGGACCAAGTGTATTGTATCTAAGTTTGCTGATTACATTAAATTGAGTGGAAAAGCAAATTGTGCAGAAGAGGTAGAGCCTGCAGAGAGAGAGAGGTTAAGTGAGTGGGCAAGGGTCTGGCAGATGGAGTACAATGTTGGTAAATGAGAGATCACCCACTTTGGAAGGAAAAAAATAGAAGATCCGATTATTTAAATGGTGAAAGGTTGCAGCATGCTGTTGTGCAGAGGGACTTGAGGGTGCCTGTGCATCAATCACAAAAGGTTGGTTTGCAGGTGATCAAGAAGGCAAATGGAATGCTGGCCTTCATTGCCAGAGGGATTGAATTTAAGAGCAAGGAGGCTATGCTGCAACTGTACAGGGTACTGGTGAGGCTCCACCTGGAGTACAGCATGGAAACAGGCCTTCAGTCCAACTCGTCATTCCAGCCAAGATGTCTATCTGAGCTAGTCCCATTTGCTGTATTTGTCCATATCCCATCCAAGTCTTTTCTATGTATCTGTCCAAATGTCTTTAAACATTGTAATTGTACCTGCCTCTACAGCTTCCACTGGCAGCTCATTCCATATACCCACCACCTTCTGTGTGGGAAAAGTTGCCCCTCGGGTCCCTTTTGAATGCTTTACCTCTCTCCTTAAATCTGCACTCTCTAGTTTTAGATTCCCTTACCCTGGGGAAAGAAAGTGACCATCCACCTTATCTACTCCCTTCAAGATTTTGTATACCTCTAAGGTCTCTCCTCCACCTTCTATGCTCCAGGGAAAAAAGCCCCAGCCTTTCCTTGTAACTCAAGCCCTCCAGTCCCAGCAGCACCCTTTCCAGTGTAATCCCTGGTATATTTGCATTTCTGGTCATCCTATAGCTGGATGATCAGAAATGCACATAATACACCAAGTGTGGTCTCACCAGGGACTTGTATAGTTGTAACATAATGTCCCAGCTCCTGTACTCAATGCCCTGACTGATGAAGATAAGCATGACAAATGCCACCTTCACCTGTCTAGCTTTGTCTTTACTTTCAGGGAATTTGTGCCCGTACCAATAGGTCTCTGTTCTACAAGACTCTCCACGGACCTACTATCTACTGTACAAGTCCTGCCCTGGTTTAACTGACCAAAATGTAACACCTCATACTTTTGACTTAAATTCTATCTGCCAATCCTTGGTCCAGTTCCCCAGTTGATCTAGATCCTGTTGTAATCTTAAATAACCTTCACTGTCCACTACACCACCATTTTGGTGTCATCTGCACATTTACAAAATTACTTAGTTAAGAAGTATCTAGATGAGCATTTGAATCACCTGGGTATGGAAAGCTATAGACCAAGTGCTGGTAAATCCAATTAGGATAGATATGTACCTGATGGTCACCATGGACATAGTGGGCCTCGGAGCTTGTTTCTGCATTCTATAGCTCTCATTTTACTTGGAATTTTCAGTCTTTATCCTCTATACTGTTCAATCAAGTTCAATGTAAACTCCATGGAAAGTACTTCTGTCAAGAAATTCCACCCTGGCTGGTATCATTAAATGGGCAATATGGTAGCATCAGAGTGTTGTACTCTGCCTGTAACCCAAGTGTCCCCTTCCTCCGAGTGACTCATACATTACTCTGAAAAGGTGACGAAGAGGGATACATTTCCAGGCCCTCATCTTTTACTGAGCAGCCTGCAATCTCCTGATACAAACATTTAGCAATTTCAAACTTTATTTTTTGTTTTGTAGGCTGAGTGTCTTGGGCAGTTCAGCTTATTGGCATTGCAAGTTTGGAGTCCTGTCAGAACACAGTCCTTTAAAGAAGTCTTCTCCTTTAGTGTGATTTGTCTTTCAAACTGGCTGTTCAGAAGCCCAGTGAATATTTTCTTTCATTACCTTGTTTAGCAACTTCCATTCTTTAGTTAAATAACTGATGCTGGATTAGCTGAGGAAACTTTATCACTCTTTATTCCAACTTAGATTTTTGAAAAAGATTTAAAAAAAACTCTAGACTCTGGAAATCTGAAATAAAAACAAAATACTAGAAAGATTCAGCAAGTCAAGCAGCATCTATAGCAAGAGAAACGATTAACATTTTAGGTTAGAGACCCTTTGTTTGCCCTGAAATGTCAGAGTTCCATTCTGATGAAGGGGCTTTGACCTGAAATATTGACTGTTTCTCTTTCCACAGATGCTGCCTGACTTGCTGAGTGATAGCAGCATTTTCTGTTTTTTTTAAAAAAAGATTGTTTGGGTTTTGCATCTTTCTTTTCCCATTCCCAGTGCTTTGTTTGGTTCAGGTAGCAAAGTGGTGCAGCAAGTTGAGCCATTGCCTCACATCACAAAAACCTGGGTTCAATCCTGACCTCAGGTGTTGTTTGTGTGGAGGTTGCACATTCTCCTTGTGACTGCATGGGTTTCCTCAATGCTTCACATTCCTCTCTTCCCACATCCCAAAGATCTGTGGGTTGATGGGTTAATTGGCCACTGTAAATTGCATAGGGGAGTGGTAGAATCTTTTGGGAGTTGATGAGAATATGGGAAGAATAAAAATTGGGTTTAATGTAGGATTAGTGTAAATGGGTGGTTTTGGTCAGCAGGGACTCAGTAGGCTGAAGAGCTTGTTTCCATGTTGTATCCCTCCATGATTCTATGACTAAAATTTCACTAAGGAAATTCACTTAACTCGCACTCTTGTTGTGGTGGGATAGCAATGGTCACTGATCTTTCATCAATAAGGTGCCAGACATATATGTTGTAATGCACTTTCCAATATTGAGATTTCCAACATGTACCATTCCTATCATTTTATTTGTGATTCATTAATATCTACTTCCTTAACACTTCACTTTGGATATTCACAGCAGACATCAGACGGGAGAAAGCAGTGAAAATATTGTCAAGTACAGACCTTTCCCTGGTGGTGTGGTGTATGGAACATGCTCTGACAGCTAAGTACCCAAGGACTCGGTACAGTGCAGGCATTGATGCAAAACTACTATGGATTCCTATGACATATTTGCCAACATTTATAGCAGATTATCTGCTAACTGTGGATACAATAATTGATCCAAATGCTGTGTAAAGGAGTCTCACTCCATCTTCAGTATGAATGTCATTTTAGTAGAAGCATTTATACAAGAAGGACCCTAAGCAAATTGCACACAATTTGAGATGTATTTGTCTGCTGCAGGAACACAAGTGTTTATGCCATTGTTATTGTATTGTTGGACTTTATTCATGTGTGAATAAAGAATCTGTTCTCAAAAGGAAGTAAATCACTGTTAGTACAGGATGGTTTACATCTGGATTGTTTGATGAAGAAAGAAATATTTGCATTTATATAACATCTTTCATGTCATCCCATGGATAGCACTACCAATGATACTGTAGTGCAGCAGCATCATCATACATTTTTATGCTCAAGTTGCTGGAGTAGGACTTGGACCCACATCCTTCTGACTCAGGTGAAAGAGATGCTCCACAGAGCTGAAGCGGGCTGTGTAAATGTGGCTGATAAAGGCACAGAGCAGAACATTTTAATCAGACCTCAAAGAAATTTCCCAACTACCAAAGGCTGTTAGAGCTGAAATGGACAGAATAGCCTGAATTACCTCTTGCTTGTTGCAAAGTTTTATGATAGCATGATTCTTTCAAATGAAAGGAATAATTATTTTGCACCAATCTAAAGCAACATTTGAACTCGTGTTGCTTATATCATGATGGGAATAAAGGGAATCCAATTTTTCTCTCTCCAATTTGTATGGATACTCCCGATCTCTAATTAGTTTCCCAGTGTATTACTCCAGCAGAACTGTATAAGGATACTACTTTCATTGATAAATTCTCTCTTCCTGTTCTTGCATCTACCTTGTAAAATAGTTTCTAAAGTGACCTTATACATGGAATGTGATAAAAGTTGCTGCTCTTACATGGGATGCAAACATCCCACATGGATTAATGCAGCATACGAGTTATATTCGATTAGAAAAATTAACACTTTAATGGACCATTTTACTCGTAAGAATGGTTCTCTAGATTCTGATCAGGGTAACTTGATTATTGTACTTGCAAGTAATAGTCGTACTTAAACAGTGAAAAAGGCAACTTTTTGAGATCCTCAAAATATATTTAGCTTAACAAAATCAACTTATCAACAATTTGAAATTTTACTGTACTAAAATTAGGAATAAAATATTTTCTTGATGATTTCATTTAATGTTATTTTGAAAAATACTGACAAATTATACTCTATTTTTTCAGTCAAAGGCATGGATTTTTTTGTATGGTGTGATCCAGTATTTGCATTGTGTGATGCATGAATTTAGCATGACTGTCATTACTGGAGAGGGCAAATACTGAACCTTGTACTCAGTCAATACCAATGAATGTACCAGGTTGGGCAATGTGATAATATTTCTGGTGCTAAGAGTTTAAAGGATTACCTGATGTGAGTTATCCCTGTAAACTAACATGAACATTTCATAACTCTGAATAAGGAGTGAGAATGAATGGATGCAAAGAACAAATTCTTTGTCACTAACCACACACCACCCCAGTGGATTTGAATTACTATGCTAATTATCTAATCCTACAGAATTAGAATGGGCCAAGGACCATATGAAGCCAGATTCAACACTGCTGCTGCCTTTACTTGGTGTTTTTTTGAGGATGTAACTAATAGAAGAGGTAAAGCAGAACCAGTGAATGTGGTGTATTTGGACTTTCAGAGCCTTTTGATCAGACAGATTCAACAGTTTCTCAACAGATTCAGGCAATGAATAGGTCTTTTTCCATGTGGCAGGTAGTGATGATAGTGGGATAGTGTTTGGGTCCCAGCTATTCACAATATGTTAATGATATTAAATATAACATCTCCAAGTCTACAGATGACCCAGAGTTGGGGAAGAAGATGCAAAATGGCTTCAATGTGATTTAGACCAGTTGGTGAAGTTTAATGTAAATAAATCTGAGGTTGTCCACTTGGGTTCTAAAATTAAAAGACAAGGTTAGTTTCTGAATGGTGATAGGTTGGGAAAAGGGAAGGTCCTTGTACACCAGTCACTGAAAGCAAGTGTTCAGATGCAGCAAGCAGTTAGGGTGGTAAATGGTGTGTTGGCCTTTATTGTTAGAGGATTTGTCGCTCAACAGAGCCTTGGTGAAAGGACATCAGGAGCTTTATGTGCAATTTTAGTCACCTCATTTGAGGAAGGATGTTTTCTTCCCTGGATGAAGTGCAATGAAAGGTCAGGCCTATATTTACTGGAGAAGAGAATGAGAGGAAATCTTATAGAACCTATAAAATGCTATCAGGATGAGGACGATGTTCCAAATGACGTAAGAGTGAGAAACCAGTGCCGCAGCATCAGGGTACAGAGTAAACCATTCGGAAGATCAATAAAAGATCCTTCACCCATAGGATGGTGAACCTGTGGAATTTTCTACCACAGAAGACAGTGGAGGCTATGTCATCAAATATAGTCAAGAAGGTGGATATATTTCTTAATGCAAAAGGGCTCAAGGGATATATGAAGAAGGCAGGAACAGGGTACTGGAGAGGATATGCCATTATCATGTTGAATGGTGGAGCATGCCCAAAGAGCCAAATAGTTTACTCCTCTTCCTATTTTCTCTTTTTATGTGGAAAAGTACAGGCAATTTTGTATATTGCCTAAGATTTTTCTTTTATTAAACTCAGGGGTGGTCTAAAAGCACTGACCACAGTAAATGGGGTTCATTGCATAGTTAAGCATTCACTAAATGAACATGTGGAAATAGGTTCCCTTGGATAGGCCATGCAGTTTGTAATCCTTACACCAGACTTCTGAAACAGATTCCCTATTCAGAGCACTTCACTGCAGAGATTACCAGCTGGACAGAGGACAAGATTCAAGGGTGTTCTCAAAGCCTTCTCAAAAAACTGTAACATTCCCAGCAACTCCTGAGAACCCTTTGCCTATAAAAGGGTGGAGAGGGGACATTTGGGGTGGCACTGAGAACCTTGAGTTCCTGCACCAGGAGAACACAAAGACCAATGTGCACACGATATCCCAAGCTACCCATCTGCCCCACCAAGTACCTCCTGCCCCACTTGTGGCAGAGTCTGTAGGACCCCTCAGAACACAAAGAACCGGAGTGGCATCCCAAGGATATGCTCAGGAAGAAGAGAATAATGTGGAGATACAGCTTTTCCTAGCATGATTCACACAACAGCAGACAGGAGCGTTCCACCATATTTTAGGTGTTATTAGCTCTATGACTCAAACCAGTGGCATCAATTAAAAAAGTACTGGTGTTATGTTCATGCCTACTTGGCTGCTTCAAATATGCAATGTCCATTTCTGACAGAGAACCAGAGCCTGTACCAAAATATATACGTATAAGTAAGCCAAAAAGCTCATTTCCCTGAAATTTCAGTTTATAATCCAGTAACACTGAAGAAGCTCATCATTATTCAGGACAAAGTACCCCACTTGATTGATACCCGATGCAATAAGATAAAATATTTATTTATTAGTCACATGTACATTAAAACACACAGTGAAATGCGTCTTTTTGTGTTATAGAGAATGTGCTGGGGGCAGCCTGCAAGTGTCGCCACTCTTCTGGCACAAACATAGCGTCCCCACAACTCCTAACCTTTGTCTTTGGAATGTGGGAGGAAACTGGAGCACCCGGAGGAAACCCATGCAGATACACGGGGAGAACATACAAACCCCTTACAGACAGCGGTGGGCATTGAACCTGGGTTGCTGGCACTGTAATAGCGTTACGCTAACCGTTACACTACCGTGATACCCATCATAGATCCTTCATCATCGCTTGGTTTAAATTCTGGAGCTCCTTTCCTCAGCAGTGTTTAGGAGTACCTTCTCTGGAAGAATGGTGTGATTTAAAAAGATGGCTCACCATTAACTTATCCAGGGATGTTTTTGCCAGCAATTTCCACATGCTGAAAAATGAATATAAATTATATGGCTTACTGACTTCCGAGTGAGCTGATCCTTTACCTGCATCTTTAAGTTTGGTTTTTCCACTCCATTTTGTATGTTCCTGCATGGAGAGATTCCTCTGTCCACTGGAACAATTTTAATGAAGAATCTCCATATCTCCCTCCAAAAACAAATCAATGTCTTTTCTCTTTTAGCTTCTGACGAATATGACATGCAGGTACATTGCCTGTGGGGAAGCAAGAGGGTAGGTGTGTCATTTGGGATGGAATCCTGTTCCACTGGGTTTCTGCTTCATTTAGCTCTGGCCTTGTGTTCAAAGGGAGTGGCAAGTTTTCCACTAACACTGATCATGTCAAGTATCTTTCCATGTA
This sequence comes from Pristis pectinata, assembly GCF_009764475.1. NCBI lineage: Eukaryota > Metazoa > Chordata > Chondrichthyes > Rhinopristiformes > Pristidae > Pristis > Pristis pectinata. The sequence continues at coordinate 34,319,807 of NC_067405.1, read as the reverse complement.
CCATTAAAAATACCTTTATTTAGTTTCATTTAGTTTGATCTCAAAGTACACTTACCCATTTTTCTTTAGAATTCTTTTTTACATACAAGCTATATGTTATCAGGTTTAAGTACCATTCCTAAAATAAAAGCTCCTTAACAATTTAAAAAAGTGAACCATTCCATCTGTTGAGTTTGTATTCCATAGTTATCCCTCTATTGATCCAGTTACATTCCCAATTAGCCTCTGTGTATTTCTCTGAGCTTCAGAAGTACATTTAATAGTTGACACAATTTTACCTTTTCTGAGGTTGTGAAAGATTCTTTTTCAAAGCAGTTTTCACTTTCTTTTCTTAAGATGTCAGAGACAGACTTGGTAGCTTATAATTTAGAAGCGATCACCAAAGAGAATTTAATAAAGTGTGCTTAAGGAGGATTTAAGGGAGAAGTAAGTAGCAAGGTAAAATAGTTTACCAAGGAAATTTGAGATGATGAATGCTCCCCCAGTGCTTCCTCCAGAGACAGGACATCATAAAATGCTTCTTGGAATGTAGAGCCAGAGGTGGGACCAGTGACAAGCCAGGACAAGACTTTGAATCAATGTATAAACGAGAATGAGGGCAAATGTGATGGGCAACACTAATTGCATAAGATGTAGTCAGTGGTGTTCCTGGTTACTGAAATTTATTTAGGGAGGAATTCAGGGAGTCACAAAAGAAGGCATTAGCAAATTGTACTGAAGCAAAATAAATCAGAAGTAAACATTATGCCAAGCTAACAAAAATATGAAATAAAAATGGAAATTTGTGGAAACATTCAGCAGAACAAGCAGCATCAAGGGAACCCGATTAACATTTCAGATCTGAGCCCCTCCACCATTAGAGGGTGCAGAAGGTCAGCAAGATAGGTAGGCCTTCTCCACCCTGCTCAGGTATGTGTGGACATAGGTGTACCGTGGGCAGCATGGTACAACTATGCCCATCATACACCTTTGCCCATGGTACACCTGTGCTCACACGACCTTTCTCTTTAAAGAGTTTTGGATTTCCTCCTTTTCATTTTCTGCTGGCAACCCAAAGGTTAGAAAATATTTGATACAAAGAAAGCAGAATGATCAGATATTTTTGTCTCTGTAATTCAATGTTAAAACTAGTCAGAAGCAAATCCATAAGAATGTTTTGGGATAATTCCCTGATGATGGAAAAGTATGTAGGAAAGGAAGTAGGAAAGGCTCTGGAAGGAGCTTGAACTCTGTGGCAAAGAACAGCTTATTGGATTCTTAACTCTTTCAATATTCAGATTTATGTGCACATTTAACTTTGAATAAAATTAAAGTATTTGGTCAGAGCAATATCACTAGACTCTACATCGAGCCCTCATCCTCTGATGCATTGTAATTCATCTCTAGTAAATCATTAAGCTGGCAGGCTTGTGATATCCACTGCCAATAAAGACAAGAGCAGTAGTATTCTGAACCTAATATTGCAGTGAAAACACTAAAAGTCCAACAGTTCAATGAGAATGCCCAGCTCATCTTTTAAGGAACAAAATGCAACACTGAATTGAAAAAAGAGGCTCAAAAATTTGACAGACAATGAAGCGTTCAGGGATATGAAAGGAAAGAGCAACTGCAGATCAGGAAAAGTAGAGAGTGGGAGAGTCAGTGTGGAGAGATGGACAATTGTGAAAAAAAAGGCTGCAAGGAGAGAGAAGGGAGATGTGGAGAGATGAATAGTGACAACATAAAACATGGAAATGACTGGGCGACGCAAAGGAAGGAGATAGAGTTTAATGAGAGAGAAAAATAAAGAGTCTGAGAGGTTTATAACAAGAGAGAATAAGACAGTGAAGAGAAAGGATGATACAGTATAGAGGGAATAGTGTGAAGAAACAAGGGAGACCAAGAGACAGAGAGAGCAATGCTGAAAGACAGAGAGATGCCACAACTTCCCCACACATTCCACACATGCCTTGTGGTTTAAGTACAAAATAAATCATCCTCTGCATTGCCTCCTAAAACTTTCTAGGACATGCACAGCAAGAGTTAGAAATGCACAGTAAAATTACAATTTCCTCTCATAGAGTCATAATGCAAGAGAAAGGATTAGATACAAATTAAAGCACTACTTACACTTACCTAACAGTTTGTAGGGCCAATCAGCATGAACACCTCGTATAAGTGAACTACCCTGAACTTTGAGCTCTCAGGGTGCTCACCTGCCTTTTCTGATGCACAAACTGCTACAGTCACACGTTTTCTTTATCTGCAATTCACACATCTAGTCTTTTTCAACCCCTCAGTGTTCGCTTCTCAGATATATCAATCCTGGATTGCAGTCCATTGTTCAAAATGCAGGATCAAACAATCAAACAAAGACCATTTCATAGTAATTTAAGAATGCTAACAATAGGTGCAGGGCCAGGCCATTTGGCCCTTTGTGCCTGCTTCACCATTCAACACTATCATAGCTGATGTATCTTCTCCCCATTCCTTAATCTTTTAGCATTCAGAAATATGTCTACTTACTTCTTGAATTATTTAATGACATAGCCTCCACTGCCTTCCGTAGTAGAGAATTAATCTAAGTGAAGGTATTTCTCCTAATTTCAGTTCTAAATGAAGCACCCTGTATCCCAAGACTGTGTTCCCTGGTTATAGACTCTTAAGCCATTAGGAACATCATCTTGTATCTGGTCTGTCCAGAATTTTATGATTTCTATGAGATTCCCTTTACTCTTCTAAAGTACAGAGAATATTTACCTGACCCAGTTTCTTTTGACATATCAGTCTTGGCCTCAGTCTAGTAAACCTTCATTACACATCCTCTATGGCAAGAATATCCCTCCTCAGGTGACCAAAACTGCAAGCAAAACTCCAGATGTGGTCTCACCAAGGGTTTGTACAGTGGCAGCAAGATGTCCTTGTTCTTACATTCAAATACTCTTGCATTAAAGGTCAACAGACTATATGCCTTCATGACTACTTACTGCACCTGAACACTTATTTCAGCTACGGATGTAGAAGGACACCCAGGTCTTGTTGCATCTGCCCTTTTTCCATCCTATCACCATTTAGAATTTCTGCTTTTAGAACCAAAACAGAAAACCTCTCATTTATCCATGCTAAACTACATCCACCATGCATTTGTCCATTCATCCAACTTGTCTAAATCACACTGAAGACTGAAGAATAGCTGGGGCTCAAGCAATGATCCCTGCTGTGCTAGTTATAAGATAACCCACTTATTCCTATTAACTATTTCCTGTCTGTCAACCAATTCGCACTCTATGCCAGTGTATTACCCCCAATCCAATGAGATTTAATTTGCACACTAACGTCTTATGTGGAATATGGGCAAAAGCCTTCTGAAAGTGTGAATGTACAATATCCACTGATTCTCCCTCACCTCTCTGACTTGATGCAGCCACAAAATGCTCTAGTATATTTGTTAAGCATGATTTCCTTTTCATCAACCCATGATATCTTTGTCCAATGCCGTTAATGCTTTCCAGGTGTTATTGCAACTTTTGTAATTGATTCTAATATTTCCCCACCACTGACGTTAGGCTTATTGGAATGTAGTTCCTACTTTATTCCCCTTCTTCCTTTTCTAAGTGGTGGGGTTACACTTGCCACCCTCTAATTTGTAGGAACTGCACCAGAATCCAATGAATTTTGAAAAATGACCACCAATGCATCCAGTATTCCCAGGGCCACTTTCTTAAATCCATTGAAAGGTTCGTTTGCTGAGAAGTTAGAGAGCTTGGGCGAGATGGGTTTCTGTCACCACTGGTTTTGCATGTAGCGTTACAACCTGTGACAGCAGGACAGTGTGATGGACAGATATGTGGGGCAAGTTGCATCACTTGCTGTGACTGCTGAAATATCGCACATACAGATTCAGTGCAGAAGGTTTGCAAGAGCTGTGCTTGCTGTTGAGGAACCAAAATCAACTGAGTTAGTTAACGTGGAAAATGCAACACCTTCTGGGCTGGTGAAAGGGAAAGCATTTAGAAATGAACAGAAGTAGGGAAGGAAGAACACCAAAATATATGAATGCATATTTAAACACAGAAATGACACAGGCAGAGGCACACACAAATACCTAAACAAGTGTGCACAAATATAAGTATCAACAAGAATAAAACTGTGAGGTGCAAGCAAAAACACATGCATAACCAAACATGTTGACACATTTATACAGGCCGACACACAGATATACATATACTTGCACATGTACACTAAGCAGGAAGCAGTGGGTTATGCTTGTGGGTGGAATAAAAAATGATGACTGAAGAGGTTATAGAGTCATAGACTCTTACAGCATGGATACAGGCCCTTCGGCTCAACAAGTCCATGCCGACTACAGTGCCCACCCAGCTAGTCCCAATTTCCTGCGTTTGGCCCATATCCCTCAAAGCCCCACCGCGGCATGTACCTATCCAAGTGCTTCTTGAATGATACTATTGTACCTACCTCAACCACCTTGTCTGGCAGATCATTCCATATATTCACCGCCCTCTGTGTGAAAATTGCCCCTCAAGTCCCTTTTAAATCTTTCCCCTCTCACCTCTAGGCCCCCTAGTTTTGGACTCCCATTTCCCGGGGAAAAGACTTGCCATCCTCCTTATCTATGTCTCTCATAATTTTAAACATTTCTTTAAGGTCGCCCCTCATTCTCCTACGTTCCAAACGTAGGTTCAGCAAGGTTTCTGAAGTCCCTATATGTATAACCAGAGAGAAGGAGTCCATTTGGTTGCCAGGATTCATGCCACTTCTAGGAGACCAATCCCATTAGTGCCATTCCCCTCCAATTATTGCCCTGGAAACCTGCAACTAATTCTCTCTCACACATATCCATCAACTCCCCTTGCCATTAACCTACATTATAGAGTAACTTACAGAAGACATTTAACCTACCAGTACATCCAAGAGTTGCAGGAGGAAACCAGGGCATGAAGAAGAAGCCCATGCAAACACAGAGAGAACATGTAATGTCTACAGAGACAGCTCCTAAAATCAGGAGTAAACCTGGGTTCCTGGAGCTATATGGTGGCTGATTAGCACATTGCAGTAGAGTCAAAAAGAGAAGTTTGTTGATCAGTTGCATAGAGGTAAGTGAACATAAGAAAAAGGAGTGACCCTACTCCACCATTCAACAAGATCATGGTTGATCTTCCATTTCAGACACCATTTTCTTGCCCTATTCCCACATCCCTTGATTCCTTTAATATCCAGAATTCCATTGATTTATATTATTAATGCAATCAATGAATGAGAATTCAGTCCTTTGAGGTAGAGAATTCCAAAACATCATCACCCTTTGAGTGAGGAAATTTATCATGAGCTCTACCCATACTCTACTTTAGATTCTCGAGTGGGAAACATTCTTCCCAAATCTACTCTGTTGAACGTCCTAATATGCCTAGAGGGTACTTAAAGAGGGGATGGGGAGTGGTAGATGGGGAAAAAATAGAATAAGTCTCATGTTCAAGACTAAGGCAGTCAGAAGGTTGGCAGAGATTTAACTTGCTGGTCAAGGGAAGGGATACAACTGTGACAAAATGTCAATGAGACCTTTGCTTATGGAAAGATGGAGTGGCTAGGTACATGCAGTTTAACGTAATGATTGATAGTGGAGTAAGTAGACCGGAAGCCATCTTTGGTTTCCAGCTTGATTGTGGAGGAGCATGAATTTAAGGCAGAGAATGGGCCTCATAACAATTGATTTGGTATTGGTATATTATTGTCACTTGTACCGAGGTACAGTGAAAAACTTGTCTTGCGTACCGATCATACAGGTCAATTCATTACACAGTGCAGTTACATTGAGTTAGTACAGAGTGCATTGAGCTAGTACAGGTAAAAACAATAACAATACAGAGTAAAGTGTCACAGCTACAGAGAAAGTGCAGTGCAACAAGGTGCAAGGTCGCAACAAGGTGCAAGGTCGCAACAAGGTAGATCGTAAGGTCAGAGTCCATCTCATTGTATAAGGGAACCATTCAATAGTCTTAACACAGTGGGATAGAAGCTGTCCTTGAGCCTGGTGGTACGTGCCCTCAGGCTCTTGTATCTTCTACCTGATGCTAGAGGAGAGAAGAGAGAATGACCCGGGTGGGTGGGATCTTTGATTCTGCTGGCTGGTCCGCCAAGGCAGCGAGAGGTAAAGACAGAGTCCATGGAGGGGAGGCTGGTTTCCATGATGCGCTGAGATTTGTCCACAACTCTCTGCAGTTTCTTGAGGTTCTGGGCAGAGCAGTTGCCGTACCAAGCCATGATGCATCTAGTTAGGATGCTTTCTATGGTGCATTGATAAAAGTTGGTGAGGGTCAAAGGGGACATACCAAATTTCTTTAGCCTCCTGAGGAAGTAGAGGCATTGGTGAGCTTTCTTGGCCATGGCATCTACGTGATTTGACCAGGACAGGCTATTGGTGATGTTCACTCCCAGGAACTTGAAGTTCTCAACCCTCTCGACCTCAGCACCGTTGATTGTAGACAGGTGCATGTACACCGCCCCCTTTCCTGAAGTCAATGACCAGCTCTTTAGTTTTGTTGACATTGAGGGAAAGGTTGTTGTCATGACACCATGCCACTAAGGTCTCTATCTCCTTCCTGTACTCCGACTCATCATTGTTTGAGATACGGCCTACAACGGTGGTATCATCTGCAAATTTGTAGATGGAGTTAGAGCAGAATCTGGCCACACAGTTATGAGTATATAGGGAGTAGAGTAGAGGGCTGAGGACGCAGCCTTGTGGGGCACGTGTTGAGAATAATCGTGCTGGAGGTATTGCTGCCTATCCTCACTGATTGCGGTCTGTTGGTCAGAAAGTCAAGTATCCAGTTACAGAGGGAGGTGTTGAGTCCTAGGTCTCGGAGTCTGGTGACAAGCTTGCTTGGGATTATTGTATTTAAGGCAGAGCTGTAGTCAATAAACAATAGTCTCACGTAGGTGTCTTTACTGTCCAGATGCTCCAGAGCTGAGTGTAGGGCCAGGGAGATGGTGTCTGCTGTAGACTTGTTTTGGTGATAGTCGAATTGTAGTGGCTCAAGATTGTCTGGGAGGCTGGAGATGATGCGTGCCATGACCAGCCTCTCAAAGCACTTCATGATGGTGGATGTCAGAGCCACTGGTTGGTAGTCATTGAGGCACGTCACCTTGCTTTACTTCAGTACTGTGATGATAGTGGTCTTCTTAAAACAAGTGGGAACCTGAGATTGAAGCAGGGAGAGGTTAAATATGTCTGCAAATACTTCTGCCAGCTGATCAGCAGAAGATCTGAGCACACGGCCAGCGACACTATCTGGGCCAGATGCTTTCCTCAGGTTCACTCTCCGGAAGACTGATCTTACGTCCTCAGTGGTGACCATGGGTTCAACTGCATTGGTATTATCAGGGTGGGTGGTGACAATCCACTTCCCTTCTGTTCAAAACGTGCATAGAATGCACAACTGGATTTGGCACAATAACTTGAGGGATGGGAACTTCATATCACCCTCACTTCCCCAAGGAAACCACAGAAGTTTCAGAATGGCATAAAAGTTTTCAGTTCTATTGATACTGGAAGAAAAAATCCCCAGAATGCTTTGATGGGGAATACTTCACCTTAATCTATTGAGAGAGAAAATGTTTATACAAGTAAAAAGATCTCCTCAGAAAAAGTTCCTAACAGTGGTCTGTCAAGAAATAACTGCAGTTTGAATTTACAAAAGATCTGTTTTGTAAAAGAGTTCTCCAATGCGAGTACAAAAATACATAACGATTCAGTGACAGGATTTCAGTGTGAGAAATTATCTGAAAGGCAATGACTTTAGATCATTTATATATTGCTACAAGAACATTTCAACATAAAAAATATTATTAAGCTTTCACTGCTTAATTTTTTTCAGATAGCTTTTACTTGCAGCAAAAACATATTTTTAGTTTTAATTGTGAAATAATTTAAGGAAGTGCTACTTCGGAGGATTTAAGCTAGCAATGCAGGGGGTGAGAACCAGAGCAGTAGGTCAGCAGGTGGAGGGATTGAGGGGAAGGTAGAGGTTAGTCAAATAAATCTGAAAGGAAGGACAGGCAGGGCCAGGTTAGTGAACATGGTGGGACTGATGGGCTGAATGGTATTTACTTCAGTGCAATGAGTATTACAGGTGAGGCGGTTAGAATCATAGAGTCATACAGCATGGAAACAGGCCCTTTGGCCCCATTGGTCCTTACCGACCAAGATGCCCCATCCAAGCTAGTCTCATTTGCCAGTGTTTGGCCCATAATTTTCTAAACCTTTCCAATCCATGTATCTGTCCAACTGTCTTTTAAAAGTTGTTATTGTATCTCAACCACTTCCTCTGGCAGCTCATTGCACATACTGTAGATACCACCCTTTGTGTAAAAAAGTTGCCCCTAAATTCCTATTAAATCTTTCCCCTCTCACCTTAAACCTATGGCCTGTAGTTCTCAGTTCCCCAACTCTGAGAAAAAGACCGAGTTCATTCATCTTATCTATGCTCCTCTTGATTTTATACAACTCTATAAGATCACCTCTCAGTCTCCTATGCTCCAAGGAATAAAGTCCTACCCTGTCCAATCTCTCACTATAACTCAATCCCTCAAGTCCTGGCAGCATCCTTGTAAATCTTTTCTGCACTTTTTCTAGTTCAATATTATCTTTCCTATAGCAGGGCAACCAAAACTAAACACAATACTCCAAGTGATGCCTCACCAGTCTCCTGTACAACCGCACCATGACCTCCCAACTTTTATACTCAATGCCCTGACTTATGAAGGCCAGTGTGCCAAAAAGCCTCCTTCACCACCCTGTCTACCTGTGACTCCACTTTCAGGGAGCCATGTACTTGTACTCCAAGGTCCCTCTGTTCTACAACCCTCCCCAGGGCCCTGCCATTCACTGTGAAAGTCCTACCTGGATTTGACTTACCAAAATGCAACACCTTGTACTCATCTGAATTAAACTCCATTTGCCATTCCTTGGTCCATTTACTCAGCCGATCAAGATCCCCTGTAATTTTTGATAACCTTCTTCATTTTATACTATACTGAGAATGTGTATAAGGTATAATGAAAGGTCAGGAGAGTAAAAGATTGTGAGCCCTGAAATGAGAATTTAAGGGTACATCACTATGGCTGTAATAGACTGCTTGAAATAGCTGTGTTTTGCTTTGCAGTGCCTTGCTTCAGAGATTTTGCTTGCTTCAGCTAGTTTTCTTCAGCCTTGAGATATGATTATACAGTACAATCAGTTCTTGTCTCAGCAAGTCTGCACACTTGACTCTTGCTCCACTAAACTGACCCTGAGCCCACTATGAGAAACCTTATATATACAAAGATAACCGGTGGAACAAGATGGTCTGAAAAGATTAAGGAACTATAGCTTTAGTAACTTTTTTTAAAGTAAATTCCTTTGTCTGTAACCAATCACGATGTAGAAAATGAGTGCCATGCTGCCTGACTAATGCATGATCATTCCTTGTATGGTAATTGTTTGCACCTCTGAAAAAGTATACGAATGTACGTAGATCAATGTATCTCAGAGACCACCTGGTCTGGGACGTAGGTGCCTGGCTTGATGCTCTCTCCTTGGATCAAGTAATAAAGAGATTGAACGAGAACAGTGGTCTTTTGAGTCTTCTCTCTGACCGAGTTCGACAATACCACCTATTTCAGTGTCATCTGAAAACTTACTAACCATGCCTTGTACATTCTTATCCAACTTGTTGATATAGATGACAAACAACAATGGGCCCAGCACCAACCCGAGGCACACACCAGTCAGTGGCCTCCAGTCCGAGAAACAACCTTCCACCATTGCCCTCTGTTTTCTACCATCAAGCAAATTGTGTATCCAATGAGCCAGTTCTCCAACTATGGTGCCAAATGATCAAAGTTTCAGTGGCAGAGCATTTTGGGAATAGTTATATCTCCGTAAGTTTTAAGATAGTTATGGATAAGGATAAGACTGGACCTTGGAGGGAAGTGCTAAACTGGGGGAAAGCTAATTACAACAGTATTAGCCAGAAGCTGGGAAAGGTAGATTGGGAACAGCTATTGGGTAGGTCCACATCTGACCTGTGGGAGTCCTTTAAAGGCCAGCAAGTCGGAATTCAGGACCGACGTGTTCCTATGAGGAGGAAAGCCAAGATGACAAGATTCAGGAACTTGGAATGGTGAGAGATGTTGGAAAGAAAAAGCAAGCATATGTAAAGTTTAGGAAACTGAAATCAGACAGAGCTGTTGAGGAATATAAGGGAAACAGGAAAGAAACAGGGAATCAGAAGGGCTAAAAGGGGCCATGAGATATCCTTAGTGAGGGGGATTAAGGAGAATCCCAAGGCATTATATTCATACATTAAAAACAAGAGTTTGGCTAGGGAGAGGGTCAGACCACTCAGGGACAAAGGAGAGAAGTTATGCCAGGAGCCAGAGGAAGTGGGTGGGATAGTGAATGATTACTTTGTGTTGGTGTTCAAGAAGAAGGGTGTGCAAGCTAACGAGATCGGGAAGAGGTATGCTGATATTCTAGGGCACATTGATATCAAGAAGGTGGAAGTGTTGCAGCTCTTGAAGGATATTAAGATGGATAAGTTTGCAGGGCCTGATGAGATCTATCCCAGGTTGTTGAGAGGGGCAAGACAGGAGATTTCCGGAGCCTTGACAGAGACTCTTAGTGCAGGCAAGGTCCCAGAGGAATGGAGAATAGCCAATGTTGCTCCTCTTTTTAAGAAGGGCAATAGGGTCAAACCAGGAAACTGTAGGCCTGTCAGCCTTACATTAGAGGTAGGGAAATTACTGGAAAAGATTCTTAGGAATAGGATTTACTCACTGGAAAAGGGTGGACTTATCAGGGATAGTCAACATGGTTTTGTATGGGGGAGGTCATGTCTTACAAACTTGATTGAGTTTTTTTGAGGAGGTGATAACGATGATTAATGAGGGCAGGGCAGTGAATGTTGTCTACATGGACTTTAGTAAAGCACTCAACAAGGTCAGGCTGATTCAGCAGATTGAAACATGTGGGATCCACAGAGACTTGGTAGAATGGATTCAAAATTGGCTTGGCCATAGAAGAGAGGGAAGTCATAGAGGGGTGTTTCTCTGACTGGATGTCTGGGACCATTTATGTTCCATAGGGATCAGTGCTAGGACCTCTGTTGCTTTTGATATATTTGGACAAAAATGTAGGTGGGCTGATTAGTAAGTTTGCGGATGACACAAAAATCGGCAGAGTTGTGGATAGTGAGGAAAGTTGCTGAAGGATACAGCAGGATATAGATCAGTTGGAAATGTGGGTGGAGAAATGGCAGATGGAGTTTAATAGGGGCAAGTATGAGGTGTTGCACTTTGGGAGGTCAAATGCAATTGGAAAGTATACAGTGAACGGCATGACCCTTTGAAGCATTTATGCACAGAGGGATCTTTTGGTACAAGTCCACAGCTCCCTAAAAGTGGCAACACAAGTAGATAGGGTGATAAAGAAGGTATATGGTATGCTTGCCTTTATCGGTTGGGCCATTGAGTATAAAAGTTGACAGATCATGTTGCAGCAGTATATAACTTTGGTTAGGTCACACTTGGAGTATTGTGTGCAGTTCTGGTTGCTGTGGAGGATGTGGAAGCTTTGGAGAGAGTGCAAAAGTGGTTCACCAGGATGTTGCCCGAACTAGGGAGTATTAACTATAAGGAGATATCGACAAGCTTCGATTGTTTCTCTGGAGAATCGGATACTGAGGGGAGACCTAATAGAAGTATATAAAATTATGAGAAGCGTAGACAGGGTAGTCTTTTTTTCCAGGATGGACATGTCAAATAGTAGAGGACATGAATTTAAGGTGAGAGGGGAAAAGTTCAAAGGAGATTTGTGAGCAAATTTTTGCACAGAGAGTGGTAGGTGCCTGGAACATGCTGCCAGGGGAAGTGGTAGAAGCAAATACAATTTAAGAGGCATTTAGAAAGGCAGGTGAACTGGCAGGAGATGGAGGGATATAGATCATGTGCAGGAAGATTGGATTAGTTTAAATTGGTATCATGGTTGGCACAGATAGTGAGCTGAAGGGCCTGTTCCTGTTCTGTACTGTTCTACATTCTACGCAAGTTTCAGCAGTCAACAAGCTGTGGTACCTTTGAAGTCAAGTGACGTTATGGTGGTGGAAGTAGCATGCTCAGAAGATTGCTGCAGTGGGATTGGCATGCAAGTTCCACAGGCAATTTTAACTACAAAAGCAAGATACATAAGATGCAGGAAATCCAAAATAAAAACAGCAGGTATGTAGAAAGAGAAACAGATGTATTGTTAAAGGCCATCAACCTGAAAGTTAACCCAGCACTTACTATACATTTGTTATCTGGTTTCAGCTGAGGGCATAAGATGTTATCTTCACCAATATCTTGGTGCAGGATTGCATCTCTTCTATTCACCTCAATAACTTTGGCTACCTACTTCAACATAGCATACTGCTGAAGGATTGAGATGCATGTTTTCACATTGTCGCTTAGCAGAAGAACTAGTCTCGGGTAACAATTATCTGCTTCACTCCTTTCTATTTGAGTACTTTACAAATCAAAATGGTGTTAAGCACACATTTATTTCTCCAATTGCAAATGGTGCAGAGATCAGTGAGAATTATTAAACACATACTGAAGAAACAAGTATTACCAATGTGTTCATGTTTAAACAATGAAATATTTTGTTTAAGTACAGAACAATACCACATTTCATAACAAATTATACTCCTGATGAGTCAATGTCTAGAATGGAGGAAGGTTTTCACACAGGGTGTTTGGAGTCTGGAATGTACTGCTTGAAGAGGTGATGGAGGCAGAGATACTTCCAACATTTAAGAAGTGTCTAGACAAGTACTTAAATCGCTGAGACATGGAAGGTTACAGACCTAATGCGGGTAAATAGGATTAACATGGATAAGTACAATGGGTAGCATAAACGTGGTGGGCCGAAGAGCCTGTTCTGGTGCTGTACGACTCAATGACTATGCGGTTTTTGATTTCATCTAATTAACATTGCCCTCTTCTGGTGAGTTTTAAATGTCAGGGCTAAATAGGTTGAGAAACCATTCACTCAGCAAAGTCAGTTGCAGTAAAAAAAACTGACTATGCAGGATATTTAGTTCCACTAACCCTGGTTCGATCCTGACCTCCAGTGCTGTCTGTGTGGAATTTGCTTGTTCTCCCTGTGAACGCGTGGTTTTCTTCCAGGTGCTGTGGTTTCCACACACATCCCAACAATGTGCAGGTTGGTAGATTAATCTGTCATTAGAGACTGTCCCTGGTGTCTAGCGGAGTGGTAGAATCTGGGGGAAATTGATCGGAATGTGGGGAGAAAAAAAATGGGATTAGTGTTAATGGGTGCTGAATGGTTGTTGTGGACCTGGGTGCTAAGTAGTTGGAGAGCTATATTGGACTGGGATACTATAGCCATTACAGAAACATGGCTAAGTGAGGGATAGAACTCACAGCTAAATACTCTAAGTTACAAGTGCTTTAGGCTGGATAGAGGTGGAGGAAAGGGAAGAGGGGTTGTTCCATTTCCGATTGAGGGGAATGCCATGGCAGTAGTCCGAGATGAAATTACTGAGGGATTGTCCAGTGATGCTTTATGCGTGAAGCCGCAAAATAAGAAGGTATAGTCACCTTGTTGGAATTGTACTACAGACCCCCCCTAATAGGCAAAGGGAACAAATAAGTAGGGAGATTGCAGAAGGTTATAAGAATAATAGGGTTGTCATAGTAGGGGATTTTAACTTTCCTAATATAGACTGGGACTGCCATAGTGCTAAGGGCTTAAATAGGGTGGGATTTATTAAGTGTGTTCAGGAAAGTTTCCTCAGGCAGTATGTAGAAGGCCCTACTAGGGAGAGGGCAAAGCTTGACCTACTCTAGGGAAATAGGGCAGGACAAACGACTGAGGTGTCAGCTGGATGCACCTCATGCAGATGTAGTTATCAGGTAGACTGAATGTCTCCCAGAACTCCCACACCTCACAAGCTGAAAACACCACTGACCCTGGACCCATTCTCACTACTCTGCACTAAATGGAACTCAAAATCAAAGAAAGAAAGAAACCACTTCTCCCCAAAGCCTCTTGAACCAAAGCATCAGCTCCTCCATTCTGACACTGGCCACTCCCAAAATAGCTGCTCTGCTTATACTTGCCTTACCTTTATTTGCTGCTGTTAATAAGCCAATCATCAGGTAACAATTTGCAAATATGCCTCATTTAGAATCTTGCAAGGTGAAACTCACAAGGTCAGGCAGAGAGATTCACATCTTTTCAAAGCTCCCGCTCCAAATCTCGCTCCAACTCCCGACTCTGCAAGGTGAAACTTACAGGCTCAGGCACAGAGACTCACCTCTTTTCAAGTTGCCCCTTTTTATACCCTTCAAGAACCTAACATAACTTTTAACCCAGTACTTTTCCATCCCCTCGTGGTACCAACCTGTACCTTCTTATCTCTTGTGACCTTTGGGCTAGTCACATAACTTAGAAACAGACAGCAGGTCGACAAGGAAAAAATGCACATCTTCAAGGTATTGCCATATTTCAAACTAACACCATTTTGTCTTAAAACCACCATTTTGTGTTACACACTACTGCACATACTAAATAGGAATCAGAAACAACTTGGCTAATTTAACTCTTTCCTTACAACTGTCTCTTGGCATCTCTGGTAGCTTTACAGAGGTTGTATCTCAATTTCTTGTAAAGGTCAGGGTCACCTGATTTGAATGCTGCAGTCCTAGACATCATTAGGGAGTGGATCTCCTGGTTCACCCATGGTTTCCAGTATGGGAACACCCAGATTGTCCTCTTTGGTACACAGTCCTCATCATGCTTGCTGATAAAGTGCGTGATAGTGCTGACATACCCATCTAGGCTGGCAGCTGAGATTTTTTAACATGGACTATTCTACTGACTCAATGCATTCACGTAAAAGCTCATCTATTTCCTCAGATGAGCACTGTATGACTTTCTACATAGAACACAGAACAGTATAGCATGGAACTAGCCCTTCGGCCCACAATGTTGTGCTGACATAGCTCTTCCCTCCCACCTACAGGATGCCCAAATTCCTTTATTTTCCTCTCATTCATGTGCCCATCCAAGCCCCTCTTAAAAGCCCCCAATGAATTTGCCTCCACCCTATCAGGCAACGCATTCCAGGCATCCACCACTTTCAGTAAAAAAATGTACCCCTCACATCTGTTCTGAACCTACCCCCTCTCACCTTAAGTGCATGCCTTCTGGTATTGGATTGCTCAATAATGGGAAAAAGATATTTCTTGTCCACCCTATCTATGCCCTTCTTAATTTTATACACTTCCAACAGATCACCCCTCAGCCTCTGCCGTTCCAGAGAAAAGAGCCCAAGTTTGTCCAGCCTCTCCTGATAGCAGATGCCCTCTATTAAACCTATTATCCTATTATACATCCTATTAAACCTCTTCTGCACCCTCTCTAAAGACTCGACATCCTTCCTATAGTGAGGTGACCAGAATTGCACACAATACTCTAAATGCGGCCTAACCAGAGTTCTTTAGAGATCACAAGACAAGGGAGCAGAAGTGGGCCATTCGGCTCTTCAAGTCTGCTCCAAGGAAAAGGGAAAAAAGAAAAAGAAATGAGAAATTGGGGGGGGGGGGGGGGGGCAGGTGAAAAAAAAACACACTATTCTAACCCCAATTTCCGGCCTTATCCCCATATCCCTTGACACCCTGACTATTTGGATATATATCTATCTCTTCCTTAAACGCCTCCAATGATCTGGCCTCCACTGCTATACCTGGCAAGGAATTCCACACATTCACCACCCTCTGGCTAAAGAAATTTCTCCTCATCTCTGTTTTAAACCTGTACCCTCTAATTCTAAGATTGTGCCCTCTGGTCCTGGACTCACCCACCAAGGAAAACAGCCTAGCCACATCTACTCTGTCCAGTCCTTTCAACATTTTAAATGTCTCTATGAGGTCCCCTCTCATTCTTCTGTACTCCAGTGAGTACAGTCCAAGAGCCAACAAACGCTCATCATACGCAAGCCCTTTCATTCCTGGAATCATCCTCGTAAATCTCCTCTGAACCCTCTCCAACATCAGCACATCTTTCCTAAGATATGGGGCCTAAAACTGTGCACAGTATTCCAAATGAGGCCTCACTAGTGCCCCGTAGAGCCTCATCAACACTTCCTTACTTTTATACACTATACCTCTCGAAATGAATGCCGACATCGCATTTGCTTTCTTTACCATCGATCTGACCTGGTGGTTAACCTTTAAGGTATCTTGCACAAGTACCCCCAAGTCCCTTTGTACTTCTGTACTTTGAATTTTCTCTCCTTCTAGATAATAATCTGCCTGTTTATTTCTGTTTCCAAAGTGTACAATTGCACATTTCTCAACATTGAATCTCATCTGCCATTTCCTTGCCCATTCTCCTAAACTATCTAGGTCTCTCTGCAACCTTCCTGTCTCCTCAATACTCCCTACTCCTCCACCTATCTTGGTGTCATCTGCAAACTTAGCCACAAAACCATTTACTCCATCATCCAAATCATTAATGTACAAGGTAAAAAGAAGCAGCCCCAACACCGACCCCTGTGGAACACCACTAGTAACCGGTAGCCAACCAGAACAAGATCCTTTTATTCCCACCCTTTGCTTCCTGCCAACCAGCCAATGCTCCACCCATTCTGTTATCCTACCTGTAATTCCATGACCTCTCATTTTATTAATCAGTCTCTTATGCGGCACCTTGTCGAAGGCCTTTTGAAAGTCTAAATACACAACACCTACCGCCTCTCCCTTATCCACCCTACCTGTGATTTCTTCAAAAAACTCCAATAGGTTGGTCTGGCAGGATCTTCCCTTCACAAAACCATGTTGGCTAGGACCCATCTTGCCTTGCACCTCTAGGTATTCCATAACCCCATCTTTGAGGATTGATTCCAATAACTTTCCCACCTCTGACGTCAGACAAAGGTCTCTCTGCTCTTTAACACTGTTAAGGGTCTTGCCCTTAAGAGTGTACTGCCTGTTGACATTAGTCCTACCAAGGTGCAGCACCTCACATTTATCCTGGTTGAACTCCATCTGCCATTTCTCTGCCCACATCTGCAGCTGATCTATATCACGCTGTATCCGTCGCCAGTCTTCTACACAATTCACAACTCCACCAATCTTGGTATCATCTACAAACTTACTAACTCATCCATCAACATACTCATCCAGGTCATTTATGTACATCACAAACAGCAGAGGTCCCAGCACAGATCCCTGTGGAACACCACTACCCACAGGCCTCCAGCCTGAATAAGTCCCTTCAACCACCACCCTTTGTCTTTACAGGCAAGCCAGTTCTAGATCCACACAGCCAATTCTCCACTGACCCTATGCATCCAAACTTTCTTGATTAACTGGTTATGTGGGACCTTGTCAAATGCCTTAATGAAGTCCATATAGATGACGTCCACAGCTCTACCTTCACCAGTCTCTCTCGTCACCCTGTCAAAAAACTCAACCAGGTTAGTAAGACACGACTTGCCCTGCACAAAGCCATGCTGGGTTTCCCTAATCAAGCCATTGGATTCCAAATGCTCATACATCCTACCTCTAAGAATTTTCTCCAGCAATTTCCCTGCAACTGACATGATACTCACCAGTCTATAGTTCCCTGGATTTTCCTTTGTTCCTTTCTTAAATAGAGGAACATTAGCCACTCGCCAGTCATCCGGGACCTCACCTGTGGTCAAAGAGGACACAAAGATACTGGTCAAGGCCCCAGCAATTTCCTTTCTCGCCTCCCTCAGTAACCTGGGGTATATCCCATCGGGCCCGGGGACTTATCCACCTTAATACTGTTTAGGAGACCTAACACCAACTCCTCCTTGACCTCTAAATGCCCCAACATGTTTACGCCTCATTTCCAATTTCTGCATCCTGCTTGTCCCCTTCCTGGGTAAATACTGAAGTGCAATTCAGAACCTCACCCACATCCTCTGCATCCAAATATAGATTCCCTTCTTTATCCTTAAGTGGTCCTACCCTTTCCCTCGTTATCCTTTTATTCCTGACATAGGTATAGAATACCTTTGGATTCTCCTTAATCCTACTTGCTAAGGACTTTTCATGGCCCCTCCTGGCTTTCATAATTCCTTTCTTGAGTTCATTTCTAGCTTCTCTATAGTCCTCACGTGCTCTGTCTGATCCTAACTTCCAAAGCTCTACATACTTGTCCTTTTTCTTCTTGACTAAGTTCATTACTTCTCTGGACATCTAAGGTTCCCTTATATTGTCTTTCATTTCCTTCCTTCTAATCGGGACATATCTATCCTGTGCTCTGTGTATTTGATCCTTAAACACTTTCCACATGCTCGACGTGGAATTGCCAGCAAAAAGGTGTTCCCAGTTTACTCTACCTAGTTCCTGCCTTATGCCTTCATAATTATCACTGCTCCAATTTAAAACCCTCCCTCTAGCCCCATACTTATCCTTATCTATAGCTATCCTGAAAGTTAATGAGCTGTGGTCACTGTTCCCCAATTGCTCACCCACTGACAAGTGAGTCACCTGGCCAGGCTCATTACCCAACACCAGGTCCAGAATGGCCTCTCCCCTTGTTGGACTGTCAACATATTGATTTAGGAACCCCTCCTGGATACACCTAACAAATTCTGCCCCAACTAACCCCCTTGCAATAAAAAGGTCCCAATTTATATCAGGGAAGTTGAAGTCCCTCATGACCACAACCCTGTAATTTTTACAAATTTCCCTAATCTGTTTGCATATCCATTCCTCAATGTCCCAGTGGCTATTGGGAGGTCTATAGTAAACCCCCAAGAGAGTGATTGCACCCCTCCTATTCCTGAGTTCTACCCATATGGAATCTGTATCCGAGCCTTCCATTATCGTCTCCCTGGAGTGCAGCTGATATATTATCTCTAATTAGTATTGCAACTCCTCCCCCTCTTTTACCCCCCTCTCTATTCTTCCTAAAACTTTGAAACCCTGGTATATCGATCACCCATTCCTGTCCCTCCCTCAACCAAGTCCCTGTAATGGCCACAACATCATCGTTCCATATACTGATCCATGATCTAAATTCATCACTCTTGCCCATAATACTCTGTACTGGATCCTCCCGTTTCAGCTTCTGTTTATATGCAGGGAGAAGGACCATAGCCTGTGTGTGTGAGTGTGTGTGTGTGTGTGTGTGTGTGTGTGTGTGTGTGTGTGTGTGTGTGTGTGTGTGTGTGTGTGTGTGTGTGTGTGTGTGTGTGTGTGTGTGGGCGGGTGGGTGGGCGGGCGGGCGGGCGGGGGGGGGGGCTCAGAAGGCAGTTTTGATGGTTGTATAGCAATGGTCAAGGGTGTTTGGGCCCCAGTTGGGACAGGAGTTTACTTGGGAGTTTACCTTCATTGTTTACTTTTTTTAAGAATTGAAGATATTGGAGTCAGATTAAATTCAATTACTTTCACTCTTTATATAAAATTCTATCATATTATGATCACTCTTCCCTAAAGGCCTTAAATATCAGATTATTAATAACTTTATCATTGCACAATATTTAATCTAAATAGCCCCTTCCATCATTAGTTCCTCAACATACCAATCTAGAAAATCAGCTTTTATGCATCCACAAATTCATTGACCACACAATTCATTTGAAAATCAAAAAAAAACTGCAAATGCTGGAAATCTGAAATAAAAACAGAATAGGCTGGAAACTGATCTACTGAGTATGCCCTGAATTTCCTATTTTTATTACTATTTATTTGGTTTGCCAATCTGTGTAGGTTAAAGTACCCAACTGTTTATTGAATTACTCTTGTTACATGCACCACTAATTTCCTGATACATACCATGCTTAATGTTACTAGAGCCAACTCCCATCAATGTTTCCTGCCCCTTGCTCTGTCTTTGTCCCCAATCTGAATCTGCTTCTTGAGATGCTTTGTCTTTATTGGCTTTACTCCATCCTTTATTATCAGTTTATTATCTTCCATTTCCAGTTCACCTAAAAGATAATTGTGGAATATTTAATTCCCAGCCTTTATCTCCATAATGACCATTAGATGTACCCACTTAATTCATCCCTCTTTTTATGAATGCTGTGCGCACGCATATAAAGTGACTTTAATTTTGTATGTGTACCTTTTTTTTCTCTGCTCTGATTCTAATCAGTGAATTACTTATATGTTGGTGTGCTCTATCCCTTCCTCAGTTATCATTAGCCACTACACAACTCTGGACAATCAGCTGATTCGTTCTCTTAAACTTTCTAAATTTACCCTCACCAGAACCTTTCCCCTAACTACTTAGTTTAAATTACTGCATGTTATATGAATACCTACACTATCAATTCGACTCTCACCACTTCATCCATATCAGGATGCATATAAACCACTGAGTGAAGAAGTTAACTTCTCTTCTCTAAGTCCAATAAGGAGAACACCACGTCATGAAATCACAAGCTTATATTTCTTTATTAAGCCACTTGGAAGAATATAATTGACAATTTAATGTTAAGTAGTAATGAGACAGAAGTAACTATTTCCAGGATAAATTTCTATCAGTAGCAAACATTGCAGAAGTAGTTTCTATTTCACATTACCATGTTTCCCTTATTAGAAACCAATATTATTTTCAAATGCAGATAGCTGATATTAAGTAACCAAGATTAATTGAAATGAAAGTCTGTTTGTAGCTAATTAGTTAATGGACTTGTATATGACTGTATCAAATATATTTAGCCGGTAAGCTTGTAGGTTTAGCAAGGATTTCAGTTGCTTATAAGGCTATGTGAGTCAATCCAAAAGGTCTTCTGGGATGATTGGACTCATCTTCAGGACATTCACGTGACAAATCTGAGCCTGGCATGTATTCATCTTTTGCTTCTGACATCTGTTATCATTTAGTAGCTCTCACCTCGCCTGCATCAGGAACTTAAATCTTCCTCAGGAGTGAAAGAGGCTAGTGAATTTTGTAAATTTCTCTGATTTCCCGTACTAACTAATTTCCTTTCCCGTAATCTATCAGAATACTTCTCAGCTTTTCCAGTTGCTGTTACACAATGATTATTCTAATTATTCTGTTCTCTCATGTCAAAAGTTAATTTCTAGTATATTTGATTCCTTTAATCTCACTTTGACTGATTTTAATACAATACCTCGTTTCATATTTTAGGTATTGGTCAGGGTGTATAACTATGTGGAATTTATTTTCATATTTATTGACACACGTAAAGGCATGTCCATGTAAAGCACATTGCAAACAACTCTTAATTATCCAAACAGGATAATTGAACGTAAGTATATGACCTGGCAGAGTCAGGAGTTGGAATGGGAGCTTTGAAAAGAGGTGATTCTCTGTGCCTGTGCTTGTGAGTTTCACCTTGCAAGATTCTAAAGGAGGGAGGTGCATTTGCAAATTGTTACCGGTTGATTTGCTTATTAACAGCAGCAAATAAAGGCAAGGCAGGTATAAGCGGAGCAGCCATTTTGGGAGCGGCCATTGTTGCAGTGGGCCAGTGTTAGAGTGGGGTATTGAAGCTTTGGCTCAAGAGGCTTCGGCGAGAAGAGGCGAAGGTAAGTCTCTGGTAAGTTCCTTTCTTTCTTTGCTTTGGTGTTTACTTTAGTGTCAGGCCAGAGTAGTGAGAATGGCTCCAGGATCAATGGTGTGTTCAACTTGTGAAATGTGGGAGTTCTGGGAGACATCCAGTCTCCCTGATAACTACATCTGCATGAGGTGCATCCAGCTGCAGCTCCTTACAAACCGTGTTAGGGAACTGGAGCTGCAGCTGGATGACCTTCGGTTCCTATGGGATACTGAGGAGCTCATTGACAAGAGCTACAGGGAGGCAGTCACTCCAAAGCTGCAGGAGGTAGAGAGCTGGGTGACTGTCAGAAGAAGGACAGAGAATAGGCAGGTAGTGGCTGTTCCCCTCAATAACAGGTATACCACCTTGGATACTGTTGGATACTGTTACCAGAGGAAAGCCGCATTGACCCGGTCTCTGGCACAGAGCCTGGTCATGTGGTGGAGAAGGGAAGGGGGGAGAAGAGGAGGGCGGTAGTGATAGGGGATTCCATAAGTAAGGGGGGGCAGACAGGAGATTCTGTGGGTGTGAAAGAGACTCCCGGATGGTATGTTGCCTCCCGGGTGCCAGGGTCAGTGAGGTCTCGGATCGGGTCCACAGCATTCTGAAGGGGAAGGGTGCATAGCCAGAGGTCATGTTACATATTGGTACCAATGACATAGGAAGGAAAAGGAATGAGGTCCTGAAGAGGGAATACAGGGAGCTAGGTAGGAAGCTGAAAAGCAGGACCCCATGAGAATGTGTATAAGGTATAATGAAAGGTTAGGAGAGTAAAAGATTGTGAGCCCTGAAAAGAGAATTTAAGGGTACATCACTATGGCTGTAATAGACTGCTTGAAATAACTGTGATTTGCTTTGTAGTGCCTTGCTTCAGAGATTTTGCTTGCTTCAGCTAGTTTTCTTCAGCCTTGAGATATGATTATACAGTAAAATCAGTTCTTGTCTCAGCAAGTCTGCAGACTTGACTCTTGCTCCACTAAACTGACCCTGAGCCCACCATGAGAACCCTTATGTATACAAAGACAATTGGTGGAACAAGATGGTCTGAAAAGATTAAGGAACTATAGCTTTTGTAGAAATAGTAACTTCTTTAAGTAAATTCCTTTGTAACCAATCACGATGTAGAAAATGAGTGCCATGCTGCCTGACTAATGCATGATCATTCCTTGTATGGTAATTGTTTGCACCTCTGAAAAAGTACAAGAATGTATGTAGATCAATGTATCTCAGAGACCACCCAGTCCAGGACGTAGGTGCCTGGCTTGGTGCTCTCTCCTCGGATCAAGTAATAAAGAGATTGAACAAGAACAGTGGTCTTTTGAGTCTTCTCTCCGACCGAATTCGACACCCAAGGGTAATAATCTCTGGATTGCTGCCTGTGCCACTTGCCAGTGAGGGTAACAGTAGGTAGATTTGGCAGATGAATGTGTGGCTGAGGAGTTGGTGCAGGAGGCAGGGTTTCAGATTTGTGGATCATTGGGATCTCTTCTGGGGAAGGCATGACCTGTACAAAAGGGACAGGTTGCACCTGAACTGGAGGGGGACCAATATCCTTGCGGGGAGGTTTGCTAGAGCTGTTGCAGTGTTTAAATTAGTTTGGCGGGGGATGGGAACCCAAGTGATAGGTGAGACGTTGGTGCATTTAGTGTACAAGTAGATGCAGAGTGTAGAAAGACTGTGGAAGGATAGGCAGTTGAAAGGGAAAAATTGCAGTCAGTTGGATGGGTTCAAATGTGTCTACTTTAATGTGAGAAGTATCAGGAACAAGGCTGATGAACTTAGGGCATGGTTAAGTACATGGAACTATGACATTGTGGCCATTACAGACACTTGGCTGTCGCAAGGGCAGGAATGGCTGCTGGATATTCTGGAGTTTAGATGTTTCAAAAGGGACAGGGATGGGGGTAAATGAGGTGGGGGAGTGGCTTTGCTGATCAGGGACAGTGTCACAGCTATAGAAAGGGAGGATGTCCTGGAAGGATTGTCTACTGAGTCAGTGTGGGTGGCAGTCAGAAACAGGAAGGGAGTGATCACTCTATTGGGAGTATGCTACAGACCCCCCAATAGCAGCAGAGATGCTGAGGAACAGATCAGGAGGCAGATTTTGGAGAGATGCAAAAATAACAGGGTTGTTGTCATGAGTGATTTCAACTTCTCAAATATTGATTGGCATCTCCTTAGTGTAAAGGGGATTAATGGGAAGGAGTTTGTTAGGTGCGTCCAAGAAGGATTCCTGACACAGTATGTGGACAGGCCGACTAGATGAAAGGCTGTTCTGGACCTGGTACTAGGCAATGAGCCTGATCAGGTTTCAGATCTCTCAGTGGGAGAGTATTTGGAGATAGTGACCATAACTCCTTGACCTTTACCATAGCCTTGGAGAGGGATAGGAGCTGACAATATGGGAATGTATTTAACTGGGGGACGGGGAATTATGATGCTATTCGGCAGGAACTTGGGAGCGTAAATTGGGAACAGATTTTCTTGGGGAAGTGCACAGCGGAAATGTGGAGGTTGTTTAGGGAGTACTTGCATGGGCTTCTGGATAGGTTTGTCCCACCGAGGCAGGGTAAGGATGGTAGAGTGAAGGAACCATGGTTGACAGGAGATGTAGAATATCTTGTCAAGAGGAAGAAAGAAGCTTACCTGAGGTTTAGACAGCATGGATCAGACAGGGCTCTGGAGAGTTACAAGGTAGCCAGGAGGAAGCTTAAGAATGGACTTGGGAGAGCTAGAAGGGATCATGAGAAGGCCTTGGTGAGTAGGATCAAGGAAAACCCAACATGTTCTACATGTATGTGAAGAATAGGAGGATGACTAGAGTGAGGGTAGGACCGATCAGGGATAAAAGAGGAAACATGTGCCTGGAGTCGGAAGAGGTATGGGAGGTCCTTAATGAATACTTTGCTTCAGTATTCACCAGTGAGAGAGACCTTGACGTTGGTGAGGATGGCGTAAAACAGACTGATATGCTAGGTCATGTTGATGTAAGGAAAGAGGATGTGCTGGAAATTAGGATAGATAAGTCACTGGGTCCAGACGAGATGTATTCAAGGTTTCTACAGGAAATGAGGGGAGAGATTGCTGCGCCTTTGGCAATGATCTTTGCATCTTCACTGGCCACAGGAGTAGTTCCAGATGATTGGAGGGTGGCAAATGTTGTTCCTTTGTTCAAGAAAGGGAGTAGGGATAACCCTGGGAACTACAGACCATGAGTCTTACTTCAGTGATGGGCAAATTACTGGAAAAGATTCTTAGAGACAGGATTTATGGGCATTTAAAGAAGCATAGGCTGATTAGAGACAGTCAGCATGGCTTTGTGAGGGGCAGGTTGTGCTTCACTTGCCTGAGTGAGTTTTTCGAGGAGGTGACAAAACAAATTGAAGGTAGAGCAGTGGATATGGTGTACATGGATTTTAGTAAGGTGTTTGATAATGTTCCTCATGGAAGGCTCATTCAAAAAGTCAGGAGGCATGGGACCCAGGGAAACTTGGCTGCATGGATTCAGAATTGGCTTTCTCATAAAAGACAGAGGGTGGTGGTAGGTGGAGCATATTCTGCCTGGAGGTCAGTGACCAGTGGTGTTCTGCATTGATCTGTTCTGGGACCCCTGCTCTTTGTGATTTTTATAAATGACTTGGAGGAGGATGTGGAAGTGTGGGTTAGTAAGTTTGCTGATGATACAAAGGTTGGTGGTGTTGTAGATAGTGTAGAAGGTTGCTGTAGATTACAACAGGATATTGATAGAATGCAGAGCTGGGCTGAGAAGTGGCAGATGGAGTTCAGCCTGGATAAGTGCGAAGTGATACACTTCGGGAGATCGAATTTGAAGGCAGAATACAAGGTTAATGGCAGGAATGAGGAGAAACAGGGATCTTGGTGTCCATGTCTATAGATCCCTCAAGGTTGCCACACAGGTCAATAGGGTTGTTAAGAAGGCGTATGGAGCGTTGGCCCTCATTAGTTAGCGTATTGATTTCAAGAGCCGCGAGGTGATGTTGCAGTTCTATAGAACTCTGGTCAGACCACACTTGGAGTATTTTGTTCAGTTCTGGTTTCCTCATTATAGGAGGGATGTGGAAGCTTTAGAGAGGGTGCAGAGGAGATTTACCATGATGTTGCCTGGATTGGAGAGCATATCTTATGAAAATAGGTTGAGTGAGCTAGGGCTTTTTTCTTTGGAGAGAAGGAGGATGAGAGGTGGCTTGATAGACTTATACAAGATGATAAGAGGCATAAATCGAGTGGACAGTCAGAGACTTTTTCCCAGGGCGACAATGGCTAACACGAGGGGGCATAATTTTAAGGTGATTGGAGGAAGATATAAGGGGGATGTCAGGGGTGAGTTTTTTTTTTACACAGAGTGGTGGGTGCATGGAACGCACTTCCAGCAGAGGTTGTGGGGCAGATATATTAGGGACATTTGAGAGACTCTTAGATAGGCACATGGATGATAGAGAAATGGAGTGCTATGTGGGAGGGAAGGATTAGATATATCTTAGAGCAGGATAAAATGTTGGCACAACATTGTGGGCCGAAGGGCTTGTACTGTGCTGTAATGTTCTATGTTCTATGTATATAAGTATTTAACATAAGAATTGGACATAAGTGTAAATAAATACAAGTATTTATTGAATATAAGTAAGCAATCTAAATAAGAGTGAGGAACTCAGCAGTTCAGGCAGCATCTATGGAGAGAAATAGTCAACGTTGTAGGTCAAGACCTTTCATCAGGACTGGAAAGGAAGAAGGCAGAAGCCAGAATAAGATGGAAGGGGGAGGAGCACAGGCTAGCGGGTGATGTGAGTCCAGGTGAGAGGGGAAGGTAGGTGGGTGGATGAGGGAGGGTGAAAGGGAGTGATGTCAGAAGCTGAGAGATGATAGGTAGGAGAGGCAAAGTGCTGAAGAAGGAATCCAGAAGGAGTGGACAGTAGGCCATGGAGAAAAATGGGGAATAGATGGACAGGTCATGAGGGCGGGGGAGGGGAAAGAGAAGGGGTGAGGGGGACACAGGAATGAGGGAAGACAACGGGGGAAGAAAAAGGGGGGGGGAAGGGGGGGAGGGGTTACCGGAAGTTAGAGAAATCGATGATGAGGCTGTCAGGTTGGAGACAACCTAGGCAGAATATGAGGTGTTGGTCCTCCAACCTGAGTCTGACCTCAATGCAGCCGTAGTGGAGGCCGTGGATAGACATGTCAGTATGGGAGTGGGATGTGGAATTGAAGTGGATGGCCACCCGGAGATCCTTCCTTTTGTGGCGGACGGAGCAAAGGTGCTCGACGAAGCGGTCACCCAATCTGTGGTGGGTCTCACCAATGTAGAGAAGGCCGCACTGGGAACACAGGATGCAATAAATGACACCCTTGGATTCACAGGTGAAGAGCTGCCTCACCTGGAAGGACTGTCTGGGGCCCTGAATGGTGGGGAGGGAGGAGGCCTAGGGACAGGTGTAGCACTTGGAGCGTTCGTAGGGATAAGTGGTGGGAGGGTCATCAGTGCGTAGGGACGAGTGGACAAGGGAGTCACACAAGAGAGGGCAATCCCTGCGGAAAGCGAAGAGGGAGGGGAAGATGAGCCTGATGGTGGGATCCCATTGGAGATGGCAGAAGTCGCGGAGAATGATGTGTTGGAAGCAGAGGCTTGTGGGATGGCAGGTGAGGACAGGGGGGACCCTGTCCTGTTAGGTCGGGGGGCGGGGGGATGGGGTGAGGGCAGACGTGCGGGAAATGGAGGCGATGCAGTTGAGGGCAGCATTGATGGTGGTGGAAGGGAAACCCCTTTTACTGAAAAAGGATGACATCTCAAATGTCCTGGAATGGAAAGCCTCATCATGGGAACAGAAGCAGCAGAGTGAATGGGATTTCTCTTCCACCACCTTTCTTCCCCACCCCCCCCCCCCCCACCGTCTTCCCTTATTCCTGTGGGCCCTTCGGCCCACAATGTTGTGCCAACATTTTATCCTGCTCTAATATCGATCTAACCCTTCCCTCCCAAATGTTAACCCTTCCCATCATTTCTCCATTATTCATGTGTCTATCTAAGAGTATCTTAAATGTCCCTAATGTATCTGCCCCCACAACCTCTGCCAGCCGTGCGTTTCACGCACCCACCACTCTCTGTGTAGAAAAAAAACTTACCTCTGACATCCCCCTTATACCTTCCTCCAATCACCTTAAAATTATGCCCCCTCATTGTTAGCCATTTTCACCCTGGGAAAAAGTCTTTCACTGCCCACTCGATCTATGCCTCTTATCATCTTGTACACCTCTATCAAGTCACCTCTCATCCTCCTTCTCTCCAAAGCAAAAAGCCCTTGACCCAAGGGTCTTGACCCAAAATGTCAACTGTTTATTTCCCTCCGTAGATGCTGCCTGACCTGCTGGGTTCCTCCAGCATTTTGTGTGTGTTGCTCCAGATTCCAGCATCTGCAGAATCTCTTGTATCTCTATATAAGAGTGAGATTCTGGAGGGCTACCTTATGAGACTCTGGTTATAGTTTACTAGCCATCAGCCCAAGAAGCAACAGTAGGGCAAAGTGAAGGATGACTTCCCTCATCTCATAATGAACTTACCCTTTATTTCTTTGGAATTCTTTTTTTTAACTTTTAGTCACAATTGGAACTCAATTCCAGCAATGCTCCTTTGTTATAGGGATCTTGCCTTGAAAGGGTTCACTTACTGCTTTCCAAAAATTCAACTGGGTGGCTGAAGAACTTTTCCAGAAATTTGTAAAATATATGTTTACACAATAGAACAAACTGCAGAATCGAGGAAGACATATAAATCAAAACTATGACCTTTTCTTATTTGAATAAAATATAAAATAAAAAAATTAAAAAATATTTGAATTGATAACGCAATTACTATTAATCAATAAATTTACTTCAATCAATTTTATAAAAATAATCAAAAATTAATTGTAATTTTGCCATTACTTTTTTTATAAAGATTTATGTAATAACACTTGATTTGTAATTATTTGAGTGGTCTTGATAGAGCAAAATTTTATTGTGCCGTATTTTAAAATGGCAGCAATTCCTTTTCATGATAAAGAATCAATCCCAATAGAATGTTAAAAGACAGCTTTTGCTGGCTTAGTATCATTCATACCGAGCACAAAATCAGAGTTGGTGGTTGGCATGTACGAGAAAGTAATCCAGAAAAGTTTTGCACCTCTTCCAACAGAGTACCGAGTGCAAGGATGAGCATGATTCATGCACCACACCACTTTCATCAAATCTGGGTCTAAATTTCTCATAATTTTTCTCATTTCTGCAAACACTGTAAAACAATATCAAGAGTACATTTAAATAAACATGTACTTCAACGATGATATTGACAAGCACCAAATATGACATATTGGAGAACATTAGGAACATAAATATTGTTTACACAAAGGTAGGGCTAAGTTAGTTGTGAGGCAGATTTTATTTTCCCAGGAGTCAGCCAAATTTTGGGATGAGTTGTTGGCTTGTGCAGTAAAGGCTCACTTCCTGCATGCTTTCAAAAGAGAGCCTGGGTGAAGTGGAGTTCTCAAAAAAGGACACTGAAGTATCTGAACACATGTAGAACACAAGACTATGGAAGTGGGAGGAGGCCGCCTGGCTCCTCAAGCTTGCCTCCCATCATGGCTGACCTACCCCAGGCCCCAACTCCCCCTCTGTCCCAGGTCTCTATTGCTCACACTTCCCCTATCTTTCAAAATTTAACTGCTTCCACTTTAAATATTTTAAATCTGACATGAGGCCTAACCATCAGAGGCAGCGGAGGCTGGGTCCCAAGGCCTGACCCAACGTGAGGCCCGACTATCAGAGGCAGCAGGGGCCAGAGCCCGAGGGCCAACCCAATGCTAGGCCCAACCTGCAGGGATGCCTGACGCCAGGGGCTCTCTGGATCAGATGCCCGACCCTACAGGGCACCCAGGGCCAAGTCCTGATGCCAAGGCTGCCCTCAATGCCCCCACTTACCTGCTGGGGCAGCCCACTCCTCTTCAGGACCTTCAGACCTGTATGGGGACAACAACTTACCTCACAGGCCAGCTGAATCCAGTCCAGGTCTTCCAGGTCAGCCCAGAAGAAATCACTTACCTTCCAGTCCAGTTGAAACTACTCCAGGTCTGTCCTTGAGCAGTCCAGGTGGCTCCACTCCAGGATTTCCAGGACCGACCAGACATAGCCACTTACCTCAGAAGAGGGCTGGGCTGCAGGTGAGACTGAAACTCTCCAGCATACTATTAGCTAATGTATTGGTTTATTATTGTCACTTATACCGAGGTACAGTGAAAAACTTGTCTTGCATACCTTTCGTACAGATCAATTCACTACACAGTGCATTGAGGTAGTACAGGGTAAAACCAACAACAGAATACAGGGTAAAGTGTCACAGCTACAGAGGAAGTGCAGTGCAGGTGGACAATAAGGTGCACAGTCATAACAAGGTAGATTGTGAGGTCAAGAGTCTATCTCATTGTATAAGGGAACCATATAATAGTCTTATCACAGTGGGGTAGAAGCTGTCCTTGAGCCTGGTGGTATGTGCCCTCAGGCTCCTGTATCTTCTGCCTGATGGGAGAGGGGAGAAGAGAGAATGACCCAGGTGGGTGGGGTCTTTGATTATGCTGGCTGCTTCACCAAGGCAGCGAGAGGTATAGACAGAGTACATGGAGGGGAGGCTGGTTTCTGTGATGTGCTGAGCTGTGTCCACAACTCTACAGTTTCTTGCAGTCCCAGGCAGAGCAGTTGCCATACCAAGCCGTGATGCATCCAGATAGGATGCTTTCTTATGGTGCATCGATAAAAGTTGGTGAGTCTCAAAGGGGGCATGCCAAATTTCTTTAGCCTCCTGAGGAAGCAGAGGTGCTGGTGAGCTTTCTTGGCCGTAACGTCAATGTGGTTGGACCAGGACAGGCTATTGGTGATGTTCACTCCTAGGAACTTGAAGCTCTCAACCCTCTCGATCTCAGCACGATTGATGTAGACAGGTGCATGTACACTGCCCCCTTTCCTGAAGTCAATAACCAGCTCTTTTGTCTTGCTGACATTGAGGGAAAGGTTGTTGTCATGACACCATGACACTAAGCTCTCTATCTCCGTCCTGTACCCTGACTCATTGTTATTTGAGATATGGCACACTACAGTGGTATCATCTGCAAACTTGTAGATGGAGTTAGAGCAGAATCTGGCCACGCAGTTGTGAATGTATAGGGAGTAGCATAGGGGGCTGAGGAGGCAGCCTTGTGGGGCACCAGTGTTGAGAATAATCATACCAGAGGTGTTGCTGCCTATCCTTACTGATTGAGGTCTGTTGGTCAAGAAGTCAAGGACCCAGTCTCAGAGTTTGGTGATGAGTTTGCTTGGAATTATACTATTGAAGGCGGAGCTGTAGTCAATAGACAATAGTCTAACGTAGATGTCTTTACTGTCCAGTAAAGATAGAGATCCATGGATGAGTATAGGGTCAGAGGGATGGTGTCCGACATAGACCTGTTTCAGCAGTAGGCGAATTGCAGTGGGTTGAGGTTGTCTGGGAGGCTGGAGTTAATGCATGCCTTGAACAGCTTCTCAAAGCATTTCACTATGGTGGATGTCATAACCACCAATCAGAAGTCATTAAGGCACGTTACCTTGTTTTTCTGAGGTACTAGTATGATAGTGGTCTTCTTAAAGCAGGTGGGAACCTCAAAAATGTCTGCAAATACCCCCACCAGCTAATCTGCACAGGATCTAAAGACATGGCCAGGGACACCATTCCGGCCAGGTGCTTTCTGCGAGTTCACTCTCCAGAAGATTGATCTTACATCCTCAATGGTGATTGTGGGTTCAGGGGCATTGGAGGCTGTCAGGGTGGGTGGTGACATATCAATCCGCTTCTGTTCAAAACGTGCAATGAATGCGTTATGCTCATCGGGAAGGGATGCGCTGTTATTGACGATGCTGCCCGACTTCATTTTGTAGCCTATTTTAGCACGTGAGCCCTGCCACAACTGTCGGCTGGTCTGGGACTTGATTTTGAACTGGTATTGTCTCTTGGCATCTCTGATAACTTTACGGAGGTCGTATCTTGGTTTCTTGTAAAGGTCAGGGTCCCATGATTTGAATGCTGCAGTCCTAGACTTCAGTAGGGAGTGGATCTCCTGGTTCATCCTCTTTGGTTCACAGTCCTCAACACACTTGCTGATAAAGTCTGTGACGATGGTGAAATACTCATCTAGGCTGGCTGCTGAGTCTTTGAACATGGACCAGTATACCAACTCATAGCAGTCAAGTAGAAGCTCCTCTATTTCTTCAGACCAGCATTGTACGACTTTCTGTACTGGATCCTCCCATTTCAGCGTCTGTTTGTATGCAGAGGTACAGCTTGGTGGTCTGATTTACCAAAGTGTGGACGGGTGGCTTGGTAGGCATCTTTGATGTTGTACAGCAATGGTGAAGGGTGCTTGGGCCCCTGGTGGGACAGGAGATGTGCTGGTAGCATTTTGATAACACACTCTTGAAGTTGGCCCGGTTGAAGTCACCGGCAATGATGAAGAGGGCCTCAGGGTCTCCCATTTCGAGGCTGTTGACCACAGAGTATAGTTCATTGAGTGCAGGCTTCTCCTCCGTCTGAGTTGGGATGTAGACTGCCGTCAGGATAGCTGAAGTGAACTCCTGTGGCAGGTAGTATGGGTCACACTTCACTGTTTGATATTCCAAGCTGGGTGAGCAGGAGCTCATCTCGACTGTCATGTCTGAGCACCACGAGTTGTTGATTAAGAAGCAGACCCCTCCACCTCTAACATTGCCCCAGGATGCCATACAGTCCATCTGGTGAATTGAGAAGCCTTCAGGTTGTATGGCACAGTCAGGAGAAGCAGGTACAAGCCACATTTAGTTGGACATAGCACACAGCTGTCCCTCACTTCTCTTTTGGTAGGTCAGTCTTGCTTTTAGTTCATCAATTTTGTTCTCAATGGCCTGGACACCTGGACAATGGTCTGGTCTACAGTGGAAGCCATCTCCCTGGCCCTACACTCATCTCTGGAGCATCTGAACAGTAAAGACACCTACGTTAGACTATTGTTTATTGACTAAAAGCCTTCTGTGCTGTAACAATTCTGTGATTCTATGAATCAATGAATTCAGGAACATGAATGCAGGTAAAATGTTGATCTTTTATCTTTAAGGTCCTGGCTTGGGATTGAAGTGCTGTTTTTGGTCACACTTGAGGTTAGAATTGGGACAAATTGCTGGGCTAGAGGAAAGAAGACTGCAGTTTGCATCCAACTGTGCAATAATTGAGATGTGAATGCTGGAAGCTGATATGAAATGCTTGAATTGGGGATGTGCTGTTTTCTTCAAAATTAGTGCACCTCACACTTTCAGGACTTCATGATTATTGAAAACAATAGTTTACAAAGTTAACGTAGAATGTTCATAACAAAAAGGAAATATGGTACTACAGTTGGACCAGCTGAGAGATATATGTTTTATGTATGAAAATAAATATCAATGAAAAATGGATTTTGCATTTTCTAAAATATTCTGCTGTCTACAGGTGAAATATGGCAGTGGATGAACAATATTTGCTGAGACTTAAGACAGGCTTCATTTAGGTAACATTATCCATTTGGATCATAAGTTCCACAATTGGATTTCTTTAACTGGAAATATCTAAAGTATATATAAAAAACAACTTACTGTTATCCAGGTCATCAGCCCCATATTCTTCTTGTATATCCCGTGGTAACCTCTCCCAGAGATTGGTAACTTGCTCTGTTACTAGGTCAAAATTAGTGATGGTCATTTTGAAAAAGCTTGGCTCAATACAAGCCACTTTTACTCCAAAATATTTCAACCCTCTCCTGCAAAATAAGATAATAAAACTGCTGTTGTGTTACAGACTTTTAACCATCTCACTATTATTTACTTTGTCCTTTTATTTTACATGAAAACGTGATAGAAGAATGTTCATGCTGCTTCACATTGCAGAATACGAGGGGACCCAATCAATCTTTTGCTCAGGAATGGGATAAAGAGTCAAAAGAAGAATCAGAGGAGGAAGGAGGAGTCAGGTGGAAGACCGCATTAGCAGCCTCTGTCTTACTGGGAGATCTATGACTGGCTGAAATTTCTATATAGCTTCTCTCCAGTATTACCACATCCACTGCTGATCTCAATTTACATCTCCCACCCCTTTTCTTCATCAACGTTGCTTCATCAGGGGTTAAGGGCTTCAGGGAGAAGGCAGGAGAATGGGGTGAAAAAAAAAACAGCCATGATTGAATGGCAGAGAAGACTTGATGGGCTGAATGGCCTCATTCCGCTCCTATATCTTATGGTCTTATTTAAAACAAAGTATACCACTTAGTTCCATCATTGTGCTTTCAGCTGTGTATGTATGCAACTAGACCCTCCTCAGCTCCTTGTCATTGCAACCAAGTTTTCTGGCGGGCACCCAGTTTTTTCATTCTGCATGCACATCAGTCTTTTTCTGTATGTGGCACGGTCGTTGTTCTCATCTGAGTCTTTTGCTGTCGAATTTCTGCATGATCCTGTGCTTGCACAACCTGATTTCACTGACCTGGATGCAATCTACCCATGCCCAGTAGCTCATCATATGCAGATTCCACCTCCGGATTAAGATCTTAATGACACCACATCAGTAATGGAGTTAGTGGCTGCAGTTGTTATGTCAGGAATTATAGTCCCTTCTTCCTCCAAGCCATGTTGGTTCTGCTTGGCCAGCAGGAGTTCTTGGCTGCCTGTAAGGGTGGGAAGTTAGAGATGGATGCTTACATCATCTGCATTTTGTAAACGGGAAGCGATTGTGGGAAGAGGGGAAGTAGAATGTGTGATGCAGTATCATTCACAAGCATATCATCAAGATCTATGGTCACAGCCTCACCAGTGGCTCTGGCTTCTGTGACAGCAACTCCTGAGCTGTGCTATTCTAGACCTTGACCCATAGTCAATCTGATGCCAGTGATTCTTTGACACCTTGTCCTGAAAGAATCAGGTTATTCTGTCTGTGAGGTACCTCGCAGGATTGACTGCTAGCAATAAGGAAGCTGCAAGGGTATGATGGATCATATACATGTTATATCCAAGTCCCATTTGATAGAGATTATTGGTAGTCAAATGATGGGGTTGTATTGTATGGAAAATGAGAGGCAAGTGCTGCACTTGGAGAAGAGTGAACTTCACTTCACCATGTGTGAAATTATTGAAGTTCTTCCTGCATTGGAGTCAGCCATGGTATATGATTCTAGGCCATCATTTCCTCTTTCTGACACTGTTCGATTGCATGTCCTGATGGTTTCTTAACTCCTGTGGTTTGAGAACATCTCTTTCCCTTTCTGCTGGTCGCAACTCTGTATTGAGCAGTCATTCCCTTTCTTGGTACTCGATATCCTACTCCAGTATTCATCTGGTTATGGAAGGATTTCCAGTGTCATTTGTAGCCAGAAAGCAGATCCCCCTTATGAGGTGCAGGCTGGGGTTTGATTACCTCTGTCTCATCTCATCCAATGCTAGCCATTGTAGAAATTAAGGACCGCCTACCAGCACCTAAGCCAGTAATAGTGCAGCTTGAGTAGTTTATTGACTTTGGTTAGGGAAATGAGGCCTGCTCATGGGTTTCTTGTGTGTTCTTCAACAACACAGGTGAATGTGGAGTAATCTAACAGCCTAGGATATAGGCATATGAATAATTAAATCAAGGATTCATTCACTGATGTGTTATAACCAATATTGGTGGACCTGCAAAGCAGAATGTGAGGCAATATCAGCGTCATCTGCTGCCTCTAGGATGATTATTGGTGTAATCTATTGATGGTAATGATTGAAGAGCAAAGGAGGTTACTTGCCCTGAGGACTATGATGTTGCAGGCTGCTTAAGGGAAATGCCTCTCTACAATAGTGTCCCTATTTGCTCATCTATATTTCCCTCCTCCACTCAGCTGGGAGGTGAAACTGCTGACAAGGAGCTGGAATATCCTGGTAACCTTCAGCATCCTCCTGCCGCTGCTGATATTCAGGCTTCACTTCATGGTTCTCAGACTCCAGGTCTCCTCTCTGATCTTCCTGCCAGACCAGCTGGTCTTTAGTTATACTGCTGAGAAAAAAAGCATCAATTCATCTAAATAAACATTTCTTAACCATGTGCTAACCGAACAGTTTTTCATTAGCTTTAACACAAATCCAGTTCTAATGGGAAAGATTATGGTTTAAACTCACAACAACATTGCATTTGATCCAGCTTTGTAAAACAAACGTAAAGGCAATTAAAACAGCTCAGATTTATTACACAGTAAAACTCCAATAATCCAGCACCCTTGGGACTTTGGTAATGCTGGACAAGCTGATTTTCCAGACTAGTCATAGAGTAATACAGCACGGAAACAGGCCCTTTGGCCCAGCTGGTCCATGCCGAACACAGCATCCTCCCTGCTAGTCCTGGTTGCCCGTGTTCAGCTCATAACCCTCCAAGCCCCTCCCCTCCATATACCTATCCAAATGTCTCTTAAATGTTGCAATTTTACCCACCTCGACCACTTCCTCTGGCAGCTCGTTCCAGGTACTCACTACCCTCTGTGTAAAGAAGTTACCTCTCAGGTTTCTTTTAAATCTTTCCCCTCTTATCTTGTGTCTGTGCCCTCTAGTTATAGACTCCCCAACCCTTAAGAAAAGACTATGACCGTCCACCTTATCCATACCCCTCATGATTTTATGAATTTCTATGAGGTCACCCCTCATTCTCCTAAACTCCAAGGTCCAGCGGGCCATCCTCTCCCTATAATTCAGGCCTTCTAGTCCAGGCAGCATCCTCGTAAATCTCTTCTGCATCCTCTCCAGCTTGACAATGTCTTTCCTATAACAGGGTGACCCAAACTGTACACAATACTCCAAGTGCAGCCTCACCAACAACTTATATAACTGCAACATAATGTCCCTACTCCTAAACTTGATGCCCCGACTGATGAAGACCAGCGTGCTAAATACCTTCTTCACCACCCTGTCTACTTGCGGGTCTGCTTTCAACAAACTGTGCACTTGTACTCCCAGGTCCCTCTGTTCCACAACGCTCGTCAGTGCCCTGCCATTCACTGTGTCAGCCCTTCACTTGTTGGACTTCCCAAAAAGCATCATCTCACACTTTATCTAAGTTGAAATCCACTTGTCATTCCTCAGCCCATCTCCCTAACTGATCAAGGTCTCTTCACAATTCATTGTAACCTGCTTCACAGTCAACAAGAACCCCTAATTTAGTATCATTAGCAAACTTGCTAATCGTGCCATGTGCATTCATATAAGATATTTATTTATTAGTCACATGTACATCGAAACACACAGTAAAATGCATCTTTTTGCGTTACTGAGAATGTGCTGGGGGCAGCCCGCAAGTGTTGCCACTCTTCCAGTGCCAACATTGCATGCCCACAGCTCCTAACTTGTATGTTTTTGGAATGTGGGAGGAAACTGGAGCACCCAGAGGAAACCCACACAGACACACAGGGAGAACATACAGACTCCTTATAGACAGCAGTGGGAATTGAACCCGGTCCAAGTCATTTTTATAAATAATGAATAACAGAGGTCCCAACACTGACCCCTGGTGCACCCCACTAGTCACAGGCCTCAAGTCAGAGAATCAGCCTTCAAACATCACCGTCTGCTTCCTATCATCGAGCCAATTCCGAATCCGCCTCGCTAGCTCCCCCTGAATCTCATCGACCTAACCTTCCAAATCAGTCTGCTATGCAGGAGCTTATCAAAGGCCTCACTCAAGTCCATATAGACAACATCCACTGCCCTACCTTCATCTATCCCTTTAGTTACCTTTTTGAAAAACTCCAAAATGTTCATCAGACATGACCTCCCATGCACAAAACCATGCTGACTATTCCTGATCAAGTCTTGACTCTCCAAGTGATGGTAGATGTTGTCCCTCAGAATTCCCTCCAGTAACTTCCCTACAACTGAAGTCATGCTTACCAACCTGTAGTTCCCTGGCCTGGTCTTGCGACCCTTCTTGAACAATGGAACAACATTAGCCACCCTCCAGTCTTCTGGAACTTTGCCAGTGGCCAATGGCGAAGCAAATATCTCTACAAGGGCCTCCACGATTTCTTCCCTGGACTCCCATAAGTTACAGGGGTGCACTTGGTCAGGCCCTGGGGATTTGCCCACCTTAACGCACTTCAAGGCTGCAAACACCTCCTTCCTCGTAATATGCATATGATCCAAGACCTCATTACTTTTTACACTCATTTCTCTGGCATCCATGATATTTTCCTTGAGTAAACACTGAGGAGAAATAGACATTAAAAATCTCAGCCATCCCCCATGGCTCCACACATAGGCGGCCCTGATGGTCTTTACATTGACGTTACTCCTATTAGTACCCAAACACACTTTCATTTCACTTTTTTTACATGTTATACAGCAGTATAATAAAGTTTACAGTGAATCCGGTGAGTTTAAAGGGAGCAGGAGATATACAAGCACTCTGAGCCTTGGCCGCTGGTGCTCTGGACCCCAAGCCCAAATCACACACCCAGCCCACAGTCTGAATCCTGGCCCCAGTCACACTCCAGCCCCTGCCTCTGTCCTCACTCTCAATACCTGGCTCATATCCTGGACCAATGAGTAAGTTGGATACTGAACCATCAGGATTCCCAAACATTATGCAGTTATAAAAAGGAAAATATCAAGGAGAGCTTCTTAATTTTTAACTCACCTGACGATGTCATTGAAGGCTTCTACAACAAATTTAGAGATGGAATATGATCTACCTGTCACAATGAGCCTGCCAAATATACTTGACATATTTACTATTCTCCCTTGAGCCCTCTTTATCAGTGGAGTCACGCTCAGTGTGACCTCATTAAGTCCAATCAGGTTGACATTCAGCACAACTTTATAATCATCTATTGTCAGCCATTCACAAGGTCCAGAGGGTAGAGCGATTTCAACATTGTTAACCAGGCCCCATAGTCCTGGAATTGTTGAATGAAACAAAAAAACATTTAATTTCAGATTATTCTTTATTATAATTGATTTGTTCCTAATACTGTTTTGTAATTCCACAGATAAAACTATATTGAAGCAAAGGTATCAGTTGTACGGTGTAAGGTTATGTACACTTATATTTACTTATGGTCCAAGGATATTGGCACTGTACCGAGGTACAGTGAAAAACTTGTCTTGCATACCGTTCATACAGATCAATTCATTCAACAGTGCAGATACATTGAGTTAGTAAAGAGTGCATTGAGGTTGTACAGGTAAAAACAACAATAACAGAGTAGAGAGTAAAGTGTCACAGCTACAGGGAAGTGCATTGCAGGTAGATAATAAGGTGCAAGGTCATAACATTATGAGGTCAAGAGTCCATCTCATCATATAAGGGAACCATTCAATAGTCTTATCACAGTGGGATAGAAGTTGTCCTTGAGTATGGTGGTATGTGCCCTCAGGCTCCTGTATCTTCGGCCCGATGGGAGAGGAGAGAAGAGAGAATGAGCCGGATAGGTGGGGTCTTTGATTATGCTGGCTGCTTCACCAAGTCAGCGAGAGGTATAGACAGAGTCCATGGAGGGGAGGCGAGTTTCCGTGATGTGCTGGGCTGTGTCCGCAACTCTCTGCAGTTTTCTTGCGGTCTTGGGCAGAGCAGTTGCCGTACCAAGCTGTGATGCATCTAGATAGGATGCTTTCTCTGGTGCATTGATAAAAGTTGGTGAGTGTCAAAGGGCACATGCCAAATTTCTTTAGCTTTCTGAGGAAGTAGAAGCACTGGTGAGCTTTCTTGGCTGTGGCACCTATGTGGTTGGACCAGGACAGGCTGTTGGTGATGTTCACTCCCAGGAACTTGAAGCTCTCAACCCTCTCGACCTCAGCACCATTGATGTAGACAGATGCATGTACACCGACCCCTTTCCTGAAGTCAATGACCAGCTCTTTTGTTTTGCTGACATTGAGGGAAAGGTTGTTGTCATGACACCATGTCACTAAGCTCTCTATCTCCTTCCTGTATTCCGACTCATCGTTATTTGAGATACGGCCCACTACGGTGGTATTATCTGCAAACTTGTGGATGGAGTTAGAGCAGAATCTGGCCACACAGTCATGAGTATATAGGGAGTTTAATGTTGTTGTGTTAGTGTTAAATCACCAGAGGTTCATTAAGCTCCCTCCAGAAAACAAGTGAAAGTGCAACAGATCAAAAAATTGCCAGAAATTAAAGAGAACAGCCTCTCACTAGATGTATGGACTCAATTAGAGTACCCTCCTCCAAAATCAGAACTGACTAAGAAATAAACTTATTCTCAATATATTAGAAATCAAACAGAACATTCACTCAAAAGACAACTGGAATTCAACCAATGCACAGAAAATGTTAGCAATACACTGAAGGGTAAGAACACCTCTATGGAAAGAGCAACAGAGTTAATGTTTCAGGTCAAAGGCCCTGCATCAGAACTGGGAAAGTGAGAAAACAAGTTGGCTTTAGGTTGCAGAGAGGATGTGAGATGGATGGATACGGCAGTTGTAATATCTCAGATAGGGTGAGATCAGGATTGCCACAGGGATAAGCTGTTAGAACATAGCCTACAGAACAGTACAGCACAAGAACAGGCCCTTGGACCCACCATGTTTGCACTGACCATGATACCAATCTAACTAATCCCATCTGCTGCACATGGTCTGTTTCCCTCTATTCCCTACCTGTACATGTATCTGTCCAAATGCCTCTGAAACATTTGCACTGCTTCTATCACCTCCCCTGGCAGTGCCTTCCAGCCATTGACCACCCTCAATGTAAAAAAAAACTTGCCTTGCAAGTCTCCTTTAAACTTTCCTCTTCTTACCTTAAACCTAAGCCCTCTAGTATTTGACATTTCCACCCTGGGAAAAGGACCACCTTATCTATGCCTCACATTATTTTATATACTTCTATCAGGTCACCCCTCAGCCATGGCATGGTAGTGTAGGGGTGGCACGATAGTGTAGCGGTTAGCATAACGCTATTACAGCGCCAGCAACCCGGGTTCAATTTCCGCCACTGTCTGTAAGGAGTTTGTAAGTTCTCCCCGTGTCTGTGTGAGTTTCCTCCGGGTGCTCCAGTTTCCTCCCACGTTCCAAAGACGTACAGGTTAGGAGCTGTGAGCATGCTACGTTGGCGCCGGAAGAGTGGTGACACTTGCGGGCAGCCCCCAGCACATTCTTAGTAACGCAAAAAGACGTATTTCACTGTGTGTTTCGATGTACACGTGACTAATAAATAAATATCTTATCTATACTGTATCTTATCTTATCCACAGAAAACAATTCATTTGTCCAACCTCTCCTAATACTTAATACTCTCCAACCTAGGAAACACCCTGGTGGACATCTTCAGCATCCTCTCCAAAGCCTCCATATCCTTCCTGTACTGTGGTGAGCAGCACTGCACACAATACTGCAAATGTGGCCTAACTAAAGTTTTATACAGCTGTAACCTGAATTCCCAACTTTTATACTCAATGACCTTATGCTTTCTTTACCACCTTATTCACCTGTGTTGCCAGTTTTGGGGAGTTATGGACCTGCACCCCAAGATCCCTCGGTACTTCAATGTTCCTAACGGTCCCAACACTATTACAGCACCAGTGACTTGGGTTCAATTCCAGCCACCATCTGTAAGGAGTTCGTACGTTCTCCCCATGTCTGCGTGGATTTCCTCCGGGTTCTCCAGTTTCCTCCCACATTCCAAAGACATATATGTTTGGAGGTTGTGGGCATGCTATGTTGGCGCCGGAAGTGTGGCAACACTTGTGGGCTGCCCCCAGAACACTCTACGCAAAAAAAATGCATTTCACTGTGTGTTTCGATGTACAAGTGACTAATAAAGATATCTCATCTCATCTCATCCTGCTATTTACTTTCCTCTTGCATTTGACCTTCCAAATTGCAACACCTCCAACTTGTCCAGATTAAACTCTATTTGCCATTTCTCCACCCAAATTTCCAACTGATCTATATCCTGTTGTATCCTTTGGCAACCTTCCTCACTCTCTACAACTCCAGCAATGTTTCTGTTGCCTGAAAACTTACTCATCAAACCACATTTTCATCCAGATCATTTACGTATATCACAAACAACAGAGGTCTCAACACCGATCCTTGTGGAAGACCACTGGTCACAGACCTCCAGTCAGAGGAACACCCCACTACCACTACCCTCTGTCTTATATGACAAAGCCAATTTTGTATCCAATGAAGATATGAGTCATTCACCTTTGGAATTCCCTGGTATCATGTAATGTGCAATATAAATGGAATATATTTCTTTCTGAATTTATATTCAATATTACACACCCAGGGTTAGTACCTTGAACATGCCTTTTCTAAACTTTTGAAGAGGTGACTTGTTTACTTACTAGTTATGGGACATGGGTGTCACTTGAAAGGCTAGCATTTGCCTTCCAAACTCAGTTCCCCTTTCTAAGAGGGTGGAGAGCCACCTTCTTGAACTGTTGTATTCCTGATGACGATATGTATGTTTGTCAAAATGTTGGTTGTAAATTGCAGGATTTAGACCCAACAATGATGTAGAAGTGGCAACATATTTCCAAGGCAGGATGGTGTGTGACATAGAGAGTTGATGGTCTTCTTATAAGCTTGTTGGCTGGGTTTGGGAGGTAGTAACAGGCTATCCAAGGTGAACAGCTGCAGTGTATCTTGTATATGGAGCTAATTATTTATTAATTGTAATAATATTACTTCTCATTTATATTTAGATATATATAAACAAAAGAAATTGAGCAGGAGTTTTGCATATGACCTTCAAGCCTAGTTTTGCAATCAATGAGACCATGGCTGATCATTAAGCTCAACTCTACTTTCATGCCAATTCCTATGTACTTTGAATTCCTAAAGTTTCAGTCTCATCCATTCTCAACCATCCAACATCTACACCCCCTTTGAATACAGAATTGCACTGTTACAAATAAAGAATTTTACTGTCTCACTTTTCAGTATGGAAGGAAATGAGACAACTATATTTGTAGAGCACCTTATCACATAACTGAAAATTCTCAAAGCACCTTTACTGCATTACATTTTTAAACAGGTGGGACAAACAGAGCTAGTTCACAGCGAGCAATGTGATCAAAGAACTGATATTTTGTATATGGCAGAGATGAAAGTCTTATCTTTAAATTACCTTTTCCTTTAACCTCTGATTTTACAAATTCTGCAGCCTTCCCAATGCTTTCAGAGTTGGTAACATCAAGTTGAAATGTTTAGAGTCTTGATGATGTCCTGTTCTTAAGTTCTTGAGCCCCCTTCTCAATAAAACAGAGAGCCAGAACATGGAATCCCTGCCGGAACTTTTCCAAAGCTGGAACATTTCCAAAGCCAGAGTCACAGCCCTTGATATATACATGCTTGTCAGATATATTCTTTGTTTACTGTCTCTGTACCACCAGTACAGGAAGCAAAATAACAAGAACCAGATAGCCAAGCATTTCTGAACTATAGAAAAACAGAGAGCATTTTAAAATTATTGTTGGGTTTGAGAAAATATTTCAATTTTGTGAAGTCATTGTAAAATAGTTTTCTGAGGTTCAACAAGTACTGTACACCAGGGAAGTTTGCTATTACAGAATCCAGATGTAATTCTTACAGAAAGTTGGATGCTACTGCATGGAAAATAAAGGGATATTGCTAGATGTTGTGATGAATCCTGAAATTATGAGATGTCTTGTCTGATAAGGAGAGTTTCTCAAAAGAAGCACAAATCTCTAAATGATGGAAGCAACATCTTGAAGTGTGATCTTTAACACATTGTGAGCTACGTGAGTAGTAATATATGCTTGCCAAGTCTAATTGAGTACTATAAGGAAAGAGTTAAGTTAGCCACATGTCATTTCTGATTCCTCCTTAGTATGTGCAGTAATGTGTAACACAAAATG
This sequence comes from Pristis pectinata, assembly GCF_009764475.1. NCBI lineage: Eukaryota > Metazoa > Chordata > Chondrichthyes > Rhinopristiformes > Pristidae > Pristis > Pristis pectinata. Next base: position 34,276,279 of record NC_067405.1, on the reverse strand, counting down.
TGGTTGTAAGGCAAAATGATATTAGTTCGGAATGTGGGAATGTTTTGAGAACTTACAGGAGTACTGATGCACATCCTTAAGATTAGATACCAGTGAAGAATGCTTTCTTCTTTACAGACCTGTTGTCTCTGTTTTTAACTTAGGTGTTTAGGCTGAAGGTCACGAGTGATAAGGTACATGCTGCTACCACTAAGGAATGGAAAAGTACTGGGGTAAAAGTTATGTTTTTGAGGGGTATAAAAGGGGTATATTTGGGGTATACCCAAAGGGGTATATTTGCACCTTCTTTGTGCAAATCAGGATCTTCCCTTAAGCTGGGTTGTGACCGGTGCTAAGACACAGACAGAAGGTTGTGTGAAAGGCTGTCGGACACCTGAGGTTCCCTCCAGCATTATACAGATCAGTTCATTGATTAGTTGATAAGTATTATTTTACTTCCTTCTGTATTTTAAGTATTCTTCCTTTCTGTATTTTATCCTTTATATAACTCTAATAAAGTAGTTTTATATAACCTTTAACACGTGTATAGTGCCTCCTTTGTTTGCAAATACCTCTTGCTGCTGAATCAGGAAAGAATAAAGAACGAATTTTAAAATATTTTCATTACAAGTACTTATAGCCAAAGAGATCTCAGCAGATTTACTGCAACAAAATGTTTACAAAGTGACAAGCTCAGAGGTGAAAACAATGGATTAGGACAGTGGTTTTCAACCTTTTTCATGCTGCGTCCCCCCAGAACATGTCCTTGTTAGATGGCGGACCCCCAAAGCCCACAAAATCAGACAATCGATAATTCATGCGTACAACACTTAAATTACTGCACATAGTCCTATTGAAATAGTGACTATTTCAATCACCAATAATTGCCAGCGGTGTCTTTCAGTGTTCAGTGCTATGTGAAGGTTGTGACTGTTTTGCACTGCAGAGTTTGTCCAAACATGGTGGTATGTGCGACAAACATACGCGTATGTCATCCTCAATATTCAATCTTGATCTGTATTTGGTTTTCATGGCAGTGACTGCAGAAAATGTTATTTTGCACAAGTAAGTGGTTGCAAATGGTAACAGAACATTGACGGCTTTGCCGGACAGCAGTGGATACGCCTGGGAACATGCTATCCAGAACGACAACAGTGACATTCGGTTGAACTGCAAGCGCAAAGTCCTGTCAGATGACAGTTCAGCCAATTCTTCTTGTTCATGTCCAGTTAAATCAGTAAGCAATGCATTCAAACGGATTTTGAATCCAATCAAACATACTCATGTCATCGTTGCTGAAATACTCATGGAAATAGTGTGACAGCTGTTGAATATGGTTCAAAACAGTACTCTCAATAGCTTCTGTCTTAGTCTCGTTCACTGTCAGAAATTCAGCCAGCAATGGAAACATACCATAGGTGCCTTGCTCGCATCTTCCCTTCCAGATACGGAATTTTTTCTGGAAGGCATTGATTTTGTCATGTATTTTCAGAACATTTGAGCCAGGTCCTTGCAGTGACAGATTTAAGCTGTTCAAAATGTTGAAAATATCTGCAAGATAAGCTAATCTGGCAACCCATGTCTCACCTGTCAAGAATTGTGCCAATGATCTGTTATACTTATCTAGAAAAATGAGCAGTTCATCTGGCAATTCATATACATGCTGCACAACGCGGCCTCATGACAGCCATCTGACTTCTGTATGTAGCAACAAATGCTTATGCTCAGCTTCCATTTCATGGCATATGTTTTCAAACAAACGATGACTGAGGGGCCTGGCTTTGATAAAGTTAACGATTTTAATGCACATGGAAAACACATCCGCAAGATTTTCATCCATATCCTTTGCAGCCAAAGCCTCACGGTGAATCATGCAGTGAGTTGTTGCTACATGTGGAGCTACTTCTTTCACTCGTACGACTAGACCTGACTTCCGTCCCATCATTGCAGCAGCACCATCCGTGCATACTCCAATATACAGTGTCCACGCCAATGCCGATTGTACAAAAAATGTGTCAAGCACACAGAAAAGTTCTTCACCGCTTGTACGCCCTGGGAGCGCCTTGCAAAGCAAAAAGTCTTCCAAAGCCTCTTCTTCCCAGCAATATCGAACATAAACCAACAACTGCACAGTGCTGGCAGCATCAGTACTTTCATCCAGCTGAATCGCAAATCTGACTTGCTGAAGACGTGCTCTGTATATGTTCTGCCATATCGCCAATTCTTCTGCTTTGTTATCAGACAGTGGAATGGCTTTCAGTTTTAGACTGGATTCTTTTCCCAGTACAACTTCACACATATCTACTGCTGCAGGCAGTATAAGCTCTTCTCCAATTGTGTGAGGCTTTCTGGAACGTGCTATTCGTAATGCTACCAAATATGATGCGCGAAGAGCCTTCTCATTTACAGTGGCGTAGGCTTTCATTTTGTCTTTCTGCTTGAGGTACAGCAAAAAAATTTAAAATTTAAAAATATTCCTTTGGCTTACTGGCAATATCTGGATGCACTGCTGTTAAACGGCGCTTCAATTTCGCTGGTTTCATTGCATCGTTGGACAGTGTTTGCAAACACACAACACAGAGAGGTTGGTTTGCATTTGTCCCCACTGCAATGAAGCCATATGAAATGTATTCTGGATCGTACTTGCGTTGTCTTCTCTTTCGGTCACCCTTATCTCCTTTGTCATCAGAATCTTCCAGTTTCTGGTCAGCTTTTCTCTTCAGAAATTTCTCCATACTCAGCAATATATGCTGAGCAGTTTAATTACTATTACTGATAAACAAAATTATCAAAACTAATCTAAAATTTACACACTTGCGCACTTTTCGTTTAACAGTGATGTCAATGTGGCGTCAATGCACGGTAAGTAAACAATATTATTAAATCACACCAACAACATCACTCAGTCTTGCTAACACTACAGTGCACAACAGAATAGTAGTGACCACAGGTTGAAAACCTTTGGATTAGGAAAGCCTTTGAGCTGTAAAGCTAATTGATTTAGTTTTACACAACAGAGAAACATAGAAATATAGAAAATAGGAGCAGGAGTAGGTCGTTCGACCCTTTGAGCCCGCTCAATGTGGTCAGAGCTGATCATTCAAATTCAATACTCTGTTCTAGCTTTCTCCCAATGTCCCTTGATCACTCTGGCCTTAAGAACTGTATCTAACTCCTTGAATGTTTTTAATCTAAACCTAAATGCAAAAATGGGGAGCGGCAAGCACTGGTTCTGGGCTCAGTGTAACCTGATGGTATACTGGTTTGATCACAGTATAATGATCAAATGATTTGAATAACTGCATGAATGGTTCCTGATTGTAGTGTATCAGTTCCTGATCTGACCTTGTGAATGAAGAACTGCACTGACTCACAAACTCAGCTTGGCAGATCAGGACTCCTTATTCCAAATAGATCTCTGAGCTTAACAAGATGGCAGTCTTGAAGTCATAGTCACCCTTTCACAGCTAATCCTAAATACAACATGCCACAGAAAGAGGAACCGGTTGATAAAATCGGACAGTCCTAGGTTGCGGGACTATCATGTTGGTAGCTGTTGGAGATCTCCCGAGGGGATGAGGTCAGTGATGGTGCGGGAGATAATGTCCTGGTGGTCCTCAGTGGGGTCATGGTTCAAGGGGTAGGTAGGAGGAAGTGTCCAAGAGTTGGCATCTGACCTCTGCAAGGTAGAGGTCAGTACACCAGACTACCACGGCACGACCTTTGTCGGCTGGTTTGATGACAATGTCAAGGTTGGTGCGGAGGGAGTGGAGAGCAGAGCATTCAGAAGGGGTAAGGTTGGAGTATGTGAGGGGGGCAGAAAAGTCAAGATGGCTGATGCCGCACCAACAGTTGGCTCCGAGTAGGTCCAGGGAAGGTAACAGGCCCGGTGGGGGAGTCCAGGTGGAAGAAGAGGGCTGGAGGCGGGAGAACGGATCATTAGGAGGGGGAGAGGACTCTTTTCCAAAGAAGAAGGCACAGAGGCGGAGGCGGTGGAAAAAGAGCTCGGCATCATGCCGGGTACATGCTACATCCTCTTCAAGAAGGAAAGACAGAAGGGTCCTTTCTTCATTTATGAACATCATTTATGTACAACTGTAGATTTAACTGAAATAAAAATGGAAAATGTTGGAAACACTCATCAGGTTAGACAGCATCTGTGAGAAGAGAAATGGAGTTAATGTTTCAGATCCCTCCTCAGAACTCATTTAACTGCATCACAATATCATCACACTCTCAGCCCTCTGAGCTGATGCTGGTATGATCAACTGGTCATTCCCTTCAGGAATAACAAGACTTTCTCTTGGGCTCTTTGTCTGCTTGTTCCTTGGGCTCTCCTGTGACACCCCCTTCAAACACATCCTGCACCTCATAAGTTAGTCCCTTGATCATCCTTTTATGGAATTTAATCTCGATAAATGCAAATTGATGCTTTTGAAATGTCAAATTAGGGTTGGACAAACACAATGAATGGTAGGGCCCTAGGGAGTGTTGATGAACCAAAAGACCTTGGGGTACAAATCCATGGATCCCTGAAATTGGCAGCAGAGGTAGGTAAGGTGGTGAAGGTGGCATATGGGATGCTTGCCTTCATCAGCCATGGCCGTGTTATGCAATGAACCAGATTTGATTAGGGAGCTTAAGGTAAAGGAACCCTTAGGAGGCAGTGATCATAATATGATAGAATTCATCCTGCAGTTTGAGAGAATGAAGCTAAAATCAGGTGTATCAGTATTACAGTTAAGTAGAGGTAATGACAGAGGCATGAGAGAGAAGCTGGCCAAATTTGATTGGAAGGGGACCCCAGCAAGGCTGACAGTACAGCAGCAACGGTAGGACTTCTTGGGAGTAATTCTGAAGACGCAGGATCAGTTCATCCCAAGGAAGAAGCAGCATTCTAAACGGAGGATGAGGCAACCATGGCTAACAAGGAAAGTCAAAGACAGCATGAAAGCAAAAGAGAGGACATACTATATTGCAAAAATTAGCAGGAAGCTAGAGAATCGGGAAGCTTTTAAAAACCAACAGAAGGCAACTAAAAAAAGCAACGAGAAGAAAAGATGAAATATGAATGTAAACTAGTCAATAATATAAAAGAGGATACCAAAAGTTTTTTCAGATATACAAAAAGTAAAGGAGAGCCAAGAGTGGACATTGGACTGCTGGAAAATGATGTTGGAGGGGCAGTGATGGGGAACAAAGAAATGGCGGACAAACTGAATAAGTATTTCAATGTGGAAGCTTATACTGCCTGCAGCAGTAGATATGTGTGAAGCTGTACTGGGAAAAGAATCCAGTCAAAAACTGAAAGCCATTCCACTGTCTGATAACACAGTAAGCAGAAGAATTGGCGTTATGGCAGAAGATATACAGAGCCAGCTGATAGCACATCTTCAGCAAGTCAGATTTGCGATTCAGTTCGATGAAAGTACTGATGTTGCCAGCGCTGCACAGTTGTTGGTTTATGTTCGATATTGCTGGGAAGGAGAGGCTTTGGAAGACTTTTTGTTTTGCAAGGCGCTCCCAGGGCGTACAAGCGGTGAAGAAGTTTTCCGTGTGCTTGACACTTTTTTTGTACAATCGGCATTGGTGTGAAGAGTCATGAAGTCATAGGAGTGTCTACTGGGGGATGGGTCAAAGGTAAGGAGAGAAAGAAAAAAGGCTAGGAAAGGGAAGAAGAGAAGAAGAATGGTGGGGGGGGGGGGTTTGTGGGGAAGGGGGGTGGGGATTACCTAAACTGGGAGAATTCAATATTCATGCCGTTAGGTTGCAAGGTTCCAAGATGGAAAATGAGGTGCTGTTCCTCCAGTTTGTGCTTGGAATTCTCCTGGCAGTGGCATGTGAAAGGGATAATGGGGCTGGAATAGTTTGCAGACACAGGGAAGGGGTGAGGCTCTTAAAGAATTTAAACAGTTGGAGAAGCAGGAACATCTTGGTGACATTATAGGAGAAAATCCATTTGGACTGATTCAGAAGTGAGTTACTGAAGAATGAGGCACAGTTGGGAAGCAACAAGTACTACTGCCAGGGAGTTATCCCTCTTCCTCCTCCCTCCTCACCCGTCACCCTCAGTACACTTCACACGGAATAAATGACCAAGTCTGCAAGAAAGATCTCAAAACTGATTCCAGTAAGGGTGGGGGGTGGGGGGTGGTGACAGAAAACACTATGAGCTGCATAGCCAACAACTGTTGTGCCATTTCTAATGACACATTTTCCATTGAACCTGCTTAGACTCTTGCTTGAAAAAGTGTCCCAAAATGTATATTTCAGATAATGTATAACACAACTTTTTCTGAGCCCAAGGACCACACATATGCTTTAAATTTTCAAAATAACTACAGCCCGTCCCTAGGTTACAAATACCCTTATATAGGAGCAAGTTTCCATAGTATTACTAATTTCAAAAGTCCAATGAACGTACAGACACTTGTTACTCCGAATGGCAAAACAAGTTTCCTCTCTCTCCCCACTTTTAGTAATTGTTCTTTATTATCAGTCTTATGTGTTTTTGATGCCATTCATTGCAATATTGTGAACTTAGAACAGTACAACACAGGAATAGGCCCTTTGGCCTGAGGTATTGTGTCAAACTAATTATTCTAGTAATTAGATGCCTAACTAAACTAATCACTTCTGCTTACACAATGTCCATATCCCTCCATTCACTGCACATTCATGTGCCCATCTAAGAGCCTCTTAAACACCTCTGTCGTATTTGCCTTCAGAGAGGGTTGGGTGCCTGGCAGCACAGTCCAGGCACCCAACCCTCTCTGTGTAAAAACTTGCCCTGTACATCTCCTTTGAACTTACCCTCCTCATCTTAAATGCATGCCCTCTAGTAGTAGACTCTTCAACCCTGGGAAAGAGATACCGGCTGTCGACTCTATCTGTGCCTCTCATAATCTTGTAAATTTCTGTCAGGTCTCCCTTCAGCCTCCACCGCTCCAGAGAAAACACTGATCAGCTGGTCTTTAAACAACTTCCACATGTCAGACGTGGACTTGTCCGACAGCAGCTGCTCCCAATCAATGCCCCTTAGTTCCTGTCTATTTGCCCTCCCCCAATTTAGTACCTCCCCGCAAGATACAATTTTATTCTTACTCATAACTATCTTAAAACATAATGACTTGTGGTCACTATTCCCAAAATGTTCACCCACAATCAGTCCTGTCACCTGGCCTGGCTCAACTAGGTCCAGTATGTTCTCTCCTCTAGTTGGACTCTCCACATACTGTTTCAAGAAACCCTCTTGGATGCACTGAAGAAATTCTACCCCATCTAAGCTTCTTGTATTAAGGAAGTTCCCATCAATACTATGGAGTTTAAAGTCCCCCACTGTGACAGCCCTGTTGTTTCTGCACTCTTCCATTATCTGTCTACACATCTGTCCCTCCACCTCTCGCTGGCTATTGGTGAGCCTGTAGTATAATCCCATCAGCGTAATTGCACCTATCCTATTTCTGAGCTCCACCCAAATTCCCTCTGTGGATGAGCCCTCCAGTATGTCCTCTCTGAGTTCTGCTGTGACATTCTCCCGTATCAGTAGTGCAACCCCTCCACCTCTTTTAACCCCTTTTCTATCACGTCTAAAACAAGGAATCCAGGTACGTTGAGCAACCAGTCTTGTCCCTCACACACCCAGGTCTCTGTAATGTCAACAACATCATAATTCCATGTACTGATCCAGGCTCTAAGTTCATCCTCCTTACCCATAAGACTCCTTGCATTGAAATAAACACATCTCAGCCCATCAGTCCCACCGTGTTTATTAGTCTGCCCCTTGCTGTCCTTCCTTTCAATCTTATTTTTCATACCATCTTTCTTGTTCTCAACCCTACCACCTGTTGCCCTGTTGCTGTGGTTCCCATCCCCCTGCCACTCTCGTTTAAACCCTCCCGAGTAGGTACTAGCAAACCTCCTGGCCAGGATATTGGTTCCCCTCCAAGGTTCAATCTGTCCCTTTTGTACAGGTCACTCCTGCCCTAGAAGAGGTTCCAGTGATTCTGTGTAGGCATGGAGTGTATATTTTCTTATGTACGGACAAAGTCGACTTATGAACATCTGTCAAATTGGAACCTGTTAGTTACCCGGGGGCAACCTTTTAACACAGCTTAAAGAGATGAGAGGATTAGAGTAAATAATCCTTACCTTACTTCTCTCTCAGTAGTTTTTTGCAGCAAATGGTTTTCCCTCATTTTAAGTGGGTTGTGGTGTACTGGACACACACTTTGGGAAGATTATACTTCCAAATGTTGGAAAATTGAGGCTTTGTTCAATTCTGCCCTCCTCCAACATTATTTTTGCGTCTGAACTGCAGGAATATGAATGTATTTTCTGTGGCTGAACACTTCCAGACTGCTGTGTTGCTGCTTGACCCACTGAGTTCTTCCAGCAGATTGTTACTGCCGCAGTATGTTTTTCAGCAGGGCGAATGAAGTCTTTCAGAAGCAGACTCCTTCCAAAAAGTGCACTCAACACTGTTGATATAAATCAGATCAAAATTCTGTTGTATTATTAAGCACCTTAAACTATTGTCAATACAACACTTAAACTCAATATTTTTCACATGAATGTCTTGCACTAATGTAAACAGATAAAAGAACAGTTTCCCTGATCGCCCTCTCTCTTCCTTTTCAGGATGGTGCATTCCAGCAACTTGATTTCACCAATGCTGTGCAAGTCTAAATATGATATTTCTTTATTTACCAATTATCTCTACCTGAAGGGTCTCGTATGAGCCTGACGTCCAAACTTAGATCAGATTGAGCAACAGTTTCACCCACTCATCCAAGCTGCTCATTCTATTGATGTGGTACCCAAAAGTAAAGGTGAGAAGTAAGACACAGCCATATGTGGGCAGCTACCGTTACAAACTTGTCTATTGTATTTCTAATGTTAAACTGAGAACAGGTTCATGCTGGGCTTGGGTACTGCATTTATATGGCAGTGAAGGAGACTGCATTATACTCTGTAAATAAATTTTACTAAATAATAATAGTAAAAGAAAGGCAATTGCCCTGAAATGTTAATGCTACTTTTCTCCCCACAGAGCCATCAAATCCACTGATTATTTCCAGCAGTTCCTGATTTCCAGTAAATGCAGCTTTTTAGAACCAGAGAGTCTTTGATCTGAAATCTTAATTCTATTTCTCTTCCCACCGAAGCTGCTGGGACTGCTGAGTGTTTCCAACATTTTCAGTTTTTATCTGCAGTTCTTTGACTTTACAATTCCTGTGCCACTCAATTTTGACTTCTGCTCACACCACCACTTTGTTGGGTGACATGCATGTACTTGGGAATTCAAAACCAGCATTTACTATCCATTTTATAGTGCAGCCTTTCGAGTGAATATTCAGTGTCACCACAAACCATTGACAGTCAGGACTAATTATATTTCAGATTACCTGGAGTAAACTGGGTGACCATATTGTCTCCTGGCCTCAACAATTTTGATTAGCTTTGTCAGCAGTTAAAATTCTGTAAAAAAAATGTTTTAGAAAAAGGATAATTAGTTGGCATTTTCCTTCTGCTGAGTAATAAGGCTTTTTTCTCTTCTGCACTTCCTCTTTCCCTTCCAATGCTTTATTTTCAGCAGACGATTAATAAGGCCCAGGGGTTACAAGGTCACCAGGGCACCATATACTTTAAATGAGGTGATTCACACAAGCAATAGATACTTAGACAACTCAAAATGACAAACTGTGCTCCAGCCTAGAAAATAAGGAACATAATCTGCAAATTATCTCCTTGATGTGACCCTTGTCCCAGCGTTGCTACTGATTGCACACTTCACAATTAAAAAAAAGTGGATTTGGAGGATTTTTGCAGAAAAATCATTGGTAATATCTCTTCAGTGCTTTGAGGTGCCTGCTCTAAGTTGCCCCGTTCAGAAACATATAGTAGGGTAGAATAACTGCTGCCCAATAGACCATGAGTTTTGTGTCTGGTTTGAGATATTGATATTCAAGCATCTTTTTTGTCAAATGGCCAAATACTATGGTGAATTTCGACATATAGGTATGCTGTTGCATCACCCATATCATAAAATGTACAATGACTGTTTGATTGATCACTTCCTAATCTAGTTCTCCATCAACCTGGCCCCAAGACAACAGCAACAGCAGAAACATTGATGCAGGAAAATCAGTGTTCTCAAGGGCTCCTTCAACAGCACCTCACAGACAATGTGACAACCCCAAGCCAACAGAAGCCACAGAGTGTCCACAATGTCTGAATTGCAAGTAAATTATTACACTTAAGGAACACATAAACCCGACCTGTTCCCCAACTCCTGAACCCCAACAGAGCACCTGATCAGAGACCTGGCACGGAAGACCTACCGGAGTGAAGACCCGACCAGCGGGAGTGCCCAGCACTGATCCAGGAAACCCGACATGCCCGGAGGCCTGACCATCGGCAGCAGCAGGACCCTGCAGATTGAAATCCCAATCCCACAGGGAGCCCGACGCCGAGGCCTCTCCGGACCGAAGGCCTGACCCCACAGGGAACCCGACAATGAGGTCCCTCTGGACCAATGCCAAGGCCCCTCTGAATCGATCCCACGCAGTATCCGGGGCTGAGTCCTGACATCGAAGCCCCTCTAGACGCCCTCACTTACCTGATGGAGCAGCCCACTCCTCTTCAGGACTTCCAGGCCTGTATGGGAACAACAACTTACCCAAGGATTGGATAGCATGCAGTTTCTATTGGTTAGTAATGCCTGTAATAATGTATTGTGATTGGTAACTTTTTATGCAAATAAGGGATTTGAAAGTGCGCAAGTTTTCAATTGGTCAATATCTGCATAAAATTGACAATTCTGTGTAGAAACTTTAAAATAGTTCGGTAACAGGGACCAGACTTTTCTCCTTGTGCACGAGTGAATAAAGTGTGACTGAGAAACGACTGCAAGTTTTCAGAGTCCAGTTAATCAATGACAACATATGAACTCTGCCTGCACTTCTCGTTGCCTTGGTAAAGCAGCCAATTTAATCAAAGACCCCACCCACTCTGGACATTCTCTGTTCCTCCCCCTCCCATTGCGCAGAAGATACAAAAGACTGAAAGCTCTTACCACCAGGCTCAGGACAGCTGCTATCCCACTGTTATAAGATTATTGAACAGTCCCCTAGTACAATAAGGATGGACTCTTGACCTCTCAATCTATCTCGTTATAGCCTTGCCCTTTATTGTCTGCCTGCACTGCACTTTCTCTGTAACTGTAACACTTTATTCTGCATTCTGTGATTGCTTTCCCTTGCACTACCTCAATGCACTGATGTGATGAAATGATCTGTATGGATGGCATGCAAAACAAAGTTTTTCACTGTACCTTAGTACATGCGACAATAATAAACCAATTTACCAAATTTACATAAACTACAAGAATATTAACTGCAAAGTTCAAACTACACTAAGAAAAGTAATGTGGTTATTATACCGGTAAGCCTTTTTTATATTAGTCAAAATTACCTTCAGAACTGAAGCTTATTATGTATTATTGCTTATTATGTATTATTGTTGATTATTACTGCTGAGAAATTAGGTTCTGTTACACCTGTTTTTTGTGTGTTAAGAGCTCAAAATGCAATTGTGCCTAGTGATCACTTCCGGATGAAATTGGACAATTGTAAAATTGGACCAGGCACAATCCATATTACTGTGCCTGACCACTTCCCTGCATAAAGCAGGCACCTGTTAATGTTGCTAGTGGCACACAATGCGTTTTTGCCTTTAGAGAAATAAACTAAAGCTCAAATCTCCACACTATGACTGCTGTGGAATAGCCTCAATGGAACCAGGAGCACTTTGTGCTACCTTGTGAATTCAGCTGCCATTCTGTTGAATGAAGCTTGCCTTGCAAGTTTTCACTTGCTTCCACTATTGCCTCACCCTCAACCTTATCCCCACTTCCTCCATTCACATGAATGTTTAAAAGATTAAATATTAGGATTGTAGCATTTCATGCACCTGTGAAAACATGTGAATAATCAGACTAACACAATCACCAAAAATATCACTTCTAAGTTATGTAAGGAGATTTCTGAGTATGTACCTAAAATTTACATAAGAAGCTCAGTAGCGATGATCCAGTTGAAAAGCTTAGGTATATTTATACTGAGGACAGTTCTGTGTTACATCAAACAAGCACCACTCCGGGAAATCAGTAACAGATACCACTCAACAACATATTCATTTTTTCCCAATGGAAGATAAATTTCCTCAAAATAAGGTAAGTAATAGTTGCCAGCCTACATAACAGGTTGTGCTGTTTATCTTTGTTTTTTTATTGATGGATTATTCTCTAGTTTATGCTGGTAATTTTTGAATCAGTCATTAGCTTCTTACAAGCCAATATGAGAAAACAAACTGTAATATATCTTCAAACAATTGTGTACACTTTAGGTGTGAAATTATTTGGCATTTCACTACAACACGATACAGTAAATATAGAAATATGTTCATCTAAGAACCGAATGACAGACAGGAATATTCTCTTAAGGAGTATGTGTAATATAAGAAAATGTTATTATATACCTCACTTGTTTACTTAAAAAGATGAAGACCTAATTAGGAGCACGCTGCAATCTGTTAAGAATAAGATGGCCTGAAACAAGTAGCTTAAAGGTTGTGAGATTTCTACAGCTTATGACTTGTCAATTACAAGTGTGTGAAAATATCATTAAATACATCTCTGCTCATGTGTAGGTCCTAGCAATCATTTAAACATATGGAGATCAATGAGAAAGAAAATTCCCAGAATTCAGTTTCCAAGAAAATACACGGTGGCTAACACTGCAATGGGAAATGTTTATGTTTGTTGTTTAAAAACCTTACAGTAAAAATCAGAATATAATGTCATATAGGCAGGTCGTTGGGTTAATTTCTGTAAGGCTAAAGCAAACATTTGCCCTAATTGGGTGTCTTACTTACAGGCTTAAGACATTATCTGTGTGATCGATCACATGGTGTATATAGCTGACACTCTTAACAGCATTCCTTTAAATTGGCCATCATTAGTGATATATTTCAAGGTAAAATAAAATCTTCAGAACTGATATAAAATCCAGAAAATTTGCTGGATTTTCTGGTCAATAGAAAAGAGAATTAGACAGACTATCTTGCATTAGCAGCAATTCAGTACTGCCTATTTCACTCCTACTGAATTTGAATTGTACTGATCCCTTATAGTAATGATTCAATTTAATGCCATCTCATTTTATTACCAGGCATCTCCCAAAGTAGAAGAGGATTTTGAAAATATTCTACAGGTTAGTTTCTTAGTGTGTTGATTATTTTTCTTCCCAGCAACTGCAACAAATTCATTTGCTTGCATAAAATGATATTTAAAATTTAAACTAAAGTTTAAAAATGATTGTTGTGGAACACCATTATTTTGTTTGTAGCAGCTTTGTGCAAACAGTAAAATTACAATGAAACTGCTTATTTGGCATTTGACAAGGCAATAATGTACCCACAAAAAGCTATCACAAGAAAAGGAGATAAACTTTTAAGAAAAATGTCAGAGTCATTGTACCTTTCAGGACATGAACATGTTACATATTTAAATAGATTTTTTGAGTTACAATATTGAATTCACAAAGAGAATAGCCTACAAAGGTTTATTGTTTGTAACCCAGTCTTAGTATAATTAAAACTTAGATTTGTTCTTCAGTCGTACAAAAAATCCTGCCACCAATTTAAACTTCAAATGGTCTCTCGAATCAATAAGTTTTAACTAAAGGACTGATTACTGAGTTTTGATCTTTGGAAGTTGTCAAATAAATTCATATGATAGAAATGATGGAGGACTAATCAATAAAGATCCCCTTAAGAACCTTTTAAAATTTTGCTGGTGTGGTACAGTCTTGCAACTGATAATGGTGTGAAATAAACAACTGTACAATATGGCAAAAAATTTACAAACTAGTTTACAAACTGCTGCCTGGAATATAGAGCGTGTCTTATGAGGATAGGTTGAGTGAGTAGAGCTTTTCTCTTTGGAGAGAAGGAGGATGAGAGGTGACTCGATAGAGGTGTACAAGATGATAAGAGGCATAGATCTAGTGGACAGTCAGAGACTTTTTCCCAGGGCGAAAATGGCCAACACGAGGGGGCATAATTTTAAGGTGATTAGAGGAAGGTATGAGGGGGATGTCAGAGGTACGTTTTTTTTACACAGAGAGTCGTAGGTGCATGGAACGCACTGTCAGCAGAGGTGGGGGCAGATACATTAGGGACATTTAAGAGACTCTTAGGTAGACACATGAATGATAGAGAAATGGAGGGCTATGTGGGAGGGAAGGGTTAGATAGATATTAGAGCAGGATAAAATGTCGGCACAACATTGTGGGCTGAAGGGCCTGTACCGTGCTGTAATGTTCTATGTTCTGTGGTGGATGCAAGACACCCTATACATGGAAAATATTCTTCAATGAGACTAATGTATACAAACCTCTTGCCAGCATTTATTCCCCATCCCTAGTTACCCTCGAGATGATGGTGGTGGTGGGCTCCTTCTTGATCTCCAACTGCCCATCTGGCAAAGAAACTCCCACAATGTTATTGCGTAGGAGGTCTCAGGATTTAGATGCTGTGACAAAGAAAGAACTCCAATATATTTCCAACTTCTGATGATGTGTGACAATGAAGGGAATCTGCAGGAGGTGTTATTCCCATGTACCTTATGCCCTTGTCCATCTTGGTGGCGGGTTATACATCACAGAATTCCCAGCCCCTTACCTGCTCTTGTAGATTAAATAGTTGGTCCATTTGAGTTTCTGGTCAGTGATGACCCCAGGATCTTGACGGTGGTAGACTCTGTATAGTAATACCATTGAATGTCAAAGTTAGACTATTCTTTATTGATGGTGGTCATTTGGCACAACTGTTACTTGGTACTCATCAGCCCAATCCAGGCTGTTTTCTGGGTCTTGTTGCTACATTTTCTGAGGAGTTAGGGGTGCAATTGAACAAGGTACAAACATTAGCAAATATCCCCACTTCTGTCTTACAATTGAAGGAAGGGCATTAATGAAACAACTGGTGAGGCTTGGGTCTTGACTAATGCCCTGAGGAATGCCACACATCATCAGAAGTTGGAAATATATTGGAGTTCTTTCTTTGTCACTGCATCTAAATTCTGAGACCTCCTACGCAATAACATTGTGGGAGTTCCTTTGCCAGATGGGCTGTTGGAGATCAAGAAGGAGCCCACCACCACCATCATCTCAAGGGTAATTAGGGATGGGGAATAAATGCTGGCAAGAGGATTATTTCTTGGGGCTGGGATGATTGATCTCCGACTACCACAATCCTCCTTCATCCAAGGTGTGACTCCAAACAGTGGAGTGCTTCCCCAAACAGTGGAGGAACACTTTAACTTCAATTTTACTGGGACTCCTTGATGCCACCATCAGTCAAATACTGCCTTGATGTCAAGAGCAGTCACCCTGTGGAATCCAGTTATTTTAAACAGTGATGTGATGAGATCAGGAGCGAAGTGGTCCTGGTCAAACACAACTGGCCGTCAGTGAGCAGGTTATTGGTGGGTAAGTGTTGTTTGATAGCACAATTAGTGACACTTTCCATGCTGACGATTGAGAGTTGACAAGTTGGGAAGCAATTACTTGCATTGTACTTGTCCTGCTTTTTATGGGCGGGATGTGCCTGGGCGATTTTCTACTTCGTTGGGTAGAAATGACCGTCGTAATTTCATTGGAACAGTTTGATTAGAGGCATGATAATTCTGGAGTGCAAATCTGTAGTACTACAGCCAGGATATTATATGTTCCTTTGTCTTTTGCTGCACCCAAAGCTCTTAACTATTTCAAGGCATCATGTGGAGTTAATTGAATTGGCTGAAGATTGGTATGTGTGATGGTGGGGATGTGGGGGAAGCTGGGATGGATTATCAATTGGACACTTCTGGATGAAGATGTTTGTAAATAATTTAGCCTTGTCTTTAACACTCATATATTGGGACCTGTCATCCTTGGGGATGAGGTTTCCTTGGCCCCTCCTCCTCCCATTAGATCCCCACCACCATTCACAACTAGGGGTGACAGGTTTGCAAAGCATTGATCTGATCTATTGGTTGTGAGATTGCTTAGTTCTATCTATTGCGTGCTGCTTTGCTACTTAACACACATGTTGTCATGTTATACAGCTTCGTTAGGTTGACACCTCTTTACTATGCATGCTGGTGGTACTCCCAACTTGCTCTGTTGCACATTGAACTAGGATTGATCCACTGGTTTGATTGCACAAAGAAGGATTTGCCACACCCTGAGAATACATTTCTGCTGCTGCTGATGGTCTATAATGCCTCATGAACAGCAGGCCATTCCTGAGAATTTTCCATTTAACATCCTGATGAGTGTGCTGTATAATGCAATGGAGTATGTCCTTGTTGTGAAGACAGGAATTTGTTTCCACAGTCCTTGGACGTACTCTATTGCATTATATGGCACACACATCATGTTAAATGGAAAAGTCTCAGGAGTGACCTGCTATTCATGAGACATTATAGACCCACACCCATCCTGTCATGGACAGTTACATCCTCCGCAGGTAGACTGGTGAGGACAAGATCAAGTAGGTTGATACTTGTTTTGGTTCTCTCACTAACTTTAAGTCTGCAGATGGCTATGTCCTTCAGGACTTTTATTTTTGTCTGTTCCTTCACAGGATGTGGACATTGCTGGCAATGCTGGCATTTATTATTCATCCCTAATTGACCCTGAGGCAATTAAGAGTCAACCACATTGTCGGTCTGGGGTCACATAAATACTAGACCAGGTAAGAATGGCAGATTTCCTTCCCTGAGGGACATTAGTAAAACAGATGGACTTTTATGACTCTCTGATAGTTTTATGGTCATTGCTGATGCTTGGACAGCTTGGTCAGTGTTGGTTCATTTTAGTGATGGACGTGGATTTCTGGCAGTCAAGTCAACTCTGGGCCAGCTTAGTCAGTGGTATTGCACCAACCCACTCTTGGTGTGGGAGATACATAAGTCCCCACTCAGAGTACTTTGTGCTACTTTTACTACTTCTTTGAAATGTTATTTAGAATGGAGGACCACTGATTCAGCATCAGCTGTGGGAGGGAAAAAGGTGATGATCAGGAGATGGTTTCCTTGCCCATGTTTGACCTCATGTTACGAGATCTTCATGGGGTCTGGAATCAATATTTAGGATCCCCTGAGCTACTCTTTCCCATCTATATAACACTCTGCCACTACCTTTACCAGGTCTGCCCTGACCTTACTATAATTCACACTGCAATCATATCATGGAAGTGTAAGAAGATTTTACATTTTGCATGGACTTTGATTGTTTTCTTGCATTGTAAACTCCATTCTGTGAATTCAAAGTGATTTTTCATAGATAATTTTTTCAAGATTAGGAATGCAATCAGAAGCCTTCTTTTACTATAGTGCATAACTGGACACCATGCTATCTCATAACCAAAGTGGTACTGTTGGCAACACATATCTCTGGATCTCATGTATTTATGAATTCAATACAGTGCTTTGGGATGTTCTGAGATCACAAAAGAAGCTATGTAAATGCAAGTTTCCTCCCTCCCTCCCTCCCTCTCTTGCATTCATTCTTTCTTCATCTCTTTCCCTTTCTTTATCTTTCTCATTCTTTCTCTATCTCTTTTTCTTTCACAGTATTTGGTAAAATATAAAAGGACTGTATGATAACTCTAGTATGTTTATTGTAATTGTAAGATTTGAAGTCTAGGTATTCAGGTTGACTCTTTTGACATTTTTACAGATAATGCATTTTAAAAATGAATGTTCTATAATGATTATAGATTTTGAAAAGTGATCGTTCATGGGCTAACATTACCATGACTCATTCTTGTGCTTCTGTTAGCTGTTCCGAACTGCTCCAATTCAGACATCAGTTCTGGGAACCATTATCATCTTCTCCCTTTGCTGGTTAATTAGAGACAACTTGCGAGTCAAAAATATCCAGGAGAAATTTGTCTTCATTACTGGATGTGACACCGGATTTGGAAATCTGCTGGCAAAGCAACTTGACAAACAAGGGTTTAATGTAATTGCTGCATGTTTCACAGCAAATGGAGCAGAGGAACTACAGATAGACTGTTCGACCAAAATGAAGACAGTTAGGTTGAATGTGACCAACCACGATAACATTCAGAATGCAGTGGAATTTGTGCGGGCAGAAGTTGGAGAACAAGGTAAGAGAAGTAGGCAAATAAAGCGTATCTTTGTTCTTGAGATCCTCAAGACATCACTGAGATTGTATCTCCCTTCAAGGTTATGCTGATCTTTTGCTATAGGTATTTTTTAACTCATATTTCTACAATGAGACAGATTAAAACTTGTTAACTTCTGAAATAAACAAGACCTGTTCTATATCTGCCACATTGGAAATGGAAGCAAGTATTTTCATAATGGGTTTCATGGCACAATGGTTATTTTTAACAATTATATAATTTTTCTGAATGAAGAATAGTTGATGATGATCACGATGTTACCAATGTGGTCATCCTGCTTTTTTCAATTTCTAGGACGTGGCTGTCATTGACAAAGCCAATATTTATTAGCCATTCCTTATTTTAAGAAGATGGGTGTGAGTTACCTTAAGGCATTGTAGTCCTTAGTTTACAAACCAATTGAAGTGATCTGCAAATAATTGTTCCTTTAAAACTGAACTCTCAGCAGGAATTTCTATTTTATTAGTAAATCACTCCTGGCTGCTCATTCTCGTATATTGGATTTCGCTGTTTCCAAACTGCCAGCTACATTTGTGAATGTAACAAAAATAACAGAATTTTTGGATCCCTCACCTCAATAATGATATATCTCTTCAAGAGAAGAAAAAAGAATCAGTAACTGGTAACCTGTTCTGAAGCACTGTTCTAATGATTAAATATAGTTTAACAATTTCAAAAATATAGAATCATATAGATAAGATAGTAATAAATATATTTAAGATTAATAGACAATCAGAAATAAATGTATTTAAAGTTATTACTTCCAGTCATGGAGGCTCCTAAACTGCAGTACACACATAAATAAGAGATAAAATTTCCATTTATCTATCACTCTGTTGCACACAGATCATCAGCAAACATGTGAACTTTCCTTTATTTTCTGCTTAGCAGTATCCGACCTTTTCGTCTTGTGATCCAGCCCCAATGTGGAACTCATCAAGGATGAATTACGATAACATTGAGCCCCCATGTGCCTTTGGCAGTAATCTTATATTTCCAATAAAATGAGGACATCTGATTCACCCAATTTTGAACCTTTGACACTATATTGCAGACTGATGCTGTTTTAGAAACCGCTTATGTATCATGATAAGTCATACTTTGCTGATTTAAGTCCTCCAAAGGAAGATGAACTATTTTTAAAAAATACAAAACAAACCAAGTAATAATCAAAACATTATTTTGCATGTGAAGAGTTTGATAATCTTTATTGCGTGAGTAATAAATCAGCACTTCTTAGCTGAAGAATACAGGATGTGGCATGGAGGTAAGACCATAAACAAAGCGAACTGCTTAAAGACTGCAACGATTCAATTTTTCACTGAGGTTTTGGAATATCATTCTGAGCAACAGGATGAAGCTGAAGTAATCTGTTGTGTGGGACAAAAAAAAATCAGATTCACAAGTCACATGTTAATAATGCCATTAAAAAAAATGCAAACCAAGCTCTGAGATTAAAAACAGAAAACGCTGTAAATACTCAATTCTGCACACCCTGAGGTAGAAAGGATATCTCCCAAAGTCTATTATGGGCATCAGTTATTTATGGAATATAATCCCTATTTATTTTTGTTCATCATTTCTGGAAATTTTAAGAAAGTGAATGATGCGTGCCTTCACAATCAAACCCAACATCATTTAATGACACATATACAATCTGCAGGTCTCTGGGGTTTAGTGAACAACGCTGGAAGAGCAAATCCAATTGCACCCACAGAATGGCTGACTATAGAAGACTTTAACAAAGTTTTGGACGTTAATCTGATTGGACTTATTAATGTCACTCTTCATTTACTGCCACTGGTAAAAAAGGCAAGGGGAAGGATTGTGAATGTTGCCAGTGTTATGGGCCGAATTTCATTTGCTGGTGGTGGCTATTGTATATCCAAATATGGAGTGGAGGCATTTTCAGACAGTTTAAGGTCAGTAACCAGTATGCTGCCAAGTAAAAAAAATGGCATTATTGAAACATTTGTTTTGTTTTAAATGTAATGACAGTTAGTTTTGATTAAATCATATAATGTATGTTAGAAGTGAGCTAAACATCATTACTGTAAAACTCCAATAATTCCCTTTCTGATTGTATGGAAATCCCAATCATTTTGCATTTGGTTTACCAGGTTCTGTTTCCCATCCTCTCTTCAAACACTGGGGCCCTGGTTCCCACTCTGCCTTTAAACTCACCAGGGCCCCTGTCCCACTAAACTCACCAGGGCCCCATTTCCCAGGCTCCCTTTAAGTGCACAAGGGTCCATCTCCTGTCATGCTTTTAAACTCACCTGATTCACTGGAAAGTTTATTTTCCTAATGTGTAACATCTAAAACAAGTAAATCAAAACTCTGCTTGTGCATTAATAGGAGTAATATCCAATGGTCTGGAAAATCTGCGAGTCTGAGACCACAAAAGTCTCGAGTGTGCTGGATTATCAGTTTTACTGTACTGTGTTTAAATTTACAGATTTCAGTAGCAATGCCTAGAATTTATGCCTTATTTGGTGTGCTTAACATGGTTTAGCGTAGCACAAACACCAGTTCATAAAAAATGCCATAAAGCTGAGAGATCATGACTGAGGTGGCATCATGCTTTCCCCCCTTTTTGGTGCAGTAGAATGTCAACTACACGTTGACAAAGGCCACTGCTCACAATTTTTCTCCTGAGCAAACCACTGCGGCAATTAATGACTGAGCCTCCACAGCCCTTCAGCATAGAGAATTCCAAGAATTCAACACCATCTGAGTGAAGAAATATCTCATTACATGGCCTAATCCATATCTTGAGATTGTGAGCCCTGAATCTCGAATCGTCAGCCAGAGGAAACATCCTCCACCTGGTGAGCTCACTAAGAATTCAGTATGTTTCAATGAGGTTTCTTCTAACTTTCAAAGAATAGAGGCTTAGCCTATTCAATCACGTCGTCTGATAGGCTAGCCATCCCAGGAACCACTGGACTCAATCTTTAGTGTAGTTCCCTACAGCCAGTATATCCCTTCTCAAGCAAGGAAAAACAAAAATGTACTCAATACTCCAGGGTGTGTTCTCATTAAAGCCTTTTATCATTGCACTCTACTTTTTTTGTGTCTTCTTCTGGGAAGTCAAACATAAACTATTTGCTTAATTCCTCTGTCATTTCCTTATTTGCCATTTTAAATTTTTAGTCTGTTGTAAACAGACATACATTTGTCTCACGAGTCATTTCCTTTATATATATCAATAGAAGCCCTAACAATCCGTTTTTACATTTCTCATTAGTTTATGTTCATATTCTATTTTTCCTTTATCAATTTCTTGGTCATCCTTTGTTGAATTCTATAACATTCCCAAATCCTTGGGCTCATTGTTGGCAACATTGTTGTTCTGGTGAATTTTTCCTGTAATCCATGTTTGGACCATGTTTCCCATGAAGGCTTTTGCATTATTATTTAAATCCAGTTTTCTTATTGAGCAAAGCAATTAAAGCTTTGCAGCGAAAAGAATCTGTGCAACTTTTGAGAATGAGGGACATAAAATTGATCAATACTAAAATCAGAAAATCGAAACAAAAAGGAGCAAAAAGGGTTAAAATATTCTTGGGAGGAATTACTTTGCCTGTTCTGCTGCTTGTCCTATTTTAATTACTTGTGTTAGCTTGTGCTATTACATCTGGAAGGGGAGATCAAACTACATTCTGTATGATTTTCTGTCCAGGAGGGACATGCAGCACTTTGGAATGAAAGTTAGTATTATCGAACCGGGTTTTTTTAAGACAGAAACTACAAACTTAAAAATCATTGAAAGAGGTCTACTACAACTCTGGGAACAACTCAGTCTTGAAACAAAGCAACACTATGGGCCAAAGTATTTTGATAATTGTAAGTATATTTATTGATAACTTTGATTCTTAATTAATTAATGAATTAATACTTTTGGAGGTGTCCTGTTAATCCATTATCTGATAATGTTAAATATTTTAATATTTTAACTGCATGGTTTTGTTTCAATGTGATAGTAGGTTTCTTTATTTGCTAATTAATCATTAAAACTAATACTTCAATTGCAACTAAGCATTATTCTTATTCACTATGATCAACCTGTTCTATTTAATGCTGTGAACATCTTTTCCAGAATAAACTGCAAAGGCTTCTTCTGTATTCCAGATATTGAAGTCCAACGGTTTTCAATGACGTCACTGTGTTCTTCTGATCTTAAAAAAGTCACGAACTGCATGGAGCATGCTCTGACAGCTAAGTATCCACGGATGCGTTACACTGCTGGATGGGATGCTAAGTTGTTTTGGATTCCTCTCTCCTATGCACCATCGTTTCTTGTTGACTACATGCTATATTTGTTGTTACCTAGACCCGCATATAGTTTGAGAAAAAGAAAAGCCAAAAATAAGGTTGATGTGTAATTACTATCACAGAATTGTATCTTGTACTGACATAGACAATATATCATGTTAATATTAGATAGGCTTTCTTCTTAGTTTTCAACTGGGTAATGCAGATCTTTTTCAATACTAGAATAACTAGAGGATGTAAAGTAACGAGGAATAACTGATAATTTACAACTCACAAGTTATAAACTCAGGAGTAAATTGCTAAAGTCTATGACAATGTTTCTCATCTTGTTCACATAAGTGTGGTTAAGTTTAACTCTGAATGTATTTATGAAATACTTTTGTTGGCTTCCTATTTGCTACCTCAGTGCTGTAAGACTATTTGTAATGAAATGATGTGGTTGGTTGTACTTTCCCAGAGGGTGTTATTGAGATATTTTATGTTTTTTTTTCAAGTTATTAAGACATTGGTCTTCTCATTTTGAATAAAACCATATTCTCCAATAGTGGCATCCTAAATACTTATCCATGTTTCACAGACTGCACTTGATTTAGCTACTTTTACTTATTAGAAACGAAAGAATATTTTATTTTTCTTTTGCTTTGTAAACTTTGTTAACTCGTTCAGCAATTTAATTTGTTTTACGAATATTATCAATTTGTTATTCCAAAGTGCTAAGTCTAGAAACTTAGTTTATCTCAGTTACACCATCAAACTATACTATTTGCAAAAGGGTGTTTTTAATTTTTTTACATTATAAACCATTTTGTAAACTGCAGTTTTTATTTTTGAGCACTGAATATTGTTTTTCAATAGAATAGTTGGTTTTGCTTTGTTTTATCAACAAAATCTTATTTTAAGTGATTTTTCCATTATTTCTATAGAGAGTGATTTGGAACTGAGAAAAATCTAGAAAATCATTGTCTGCATGGATTAAAATCCTTCATGCTGTAATTATTAATAAAGCTCTTCCTTGTTAAAATAATGCTCTCTCATATTAATCACAAATGAGAATGTGGCAGGACATAAAAAGATCATAGTTGGCCAGAGATCTACCTGTCCTTGCACTAAAGTGCACCAACATGTTTGTTGCACCAACAACATCTCTATAATTAATCCTTGTTCATCCAATAATCCTTATTACAAACTGTAATTTTCCTCTCTATACTTCAGCACCTTGATGTATTCCCTTCAAAATATAGTAAAGTGATAAACTCTCCTGCTTAAATGTCTGAAGGAACAAACAGCAAAGCTGAAAGTATGGTGTCCCTGAAGAACTGAGGTGTATGGAAGAGTACATTGGCAGGCATGGTAGTGTAGTGGTTAGCGTAATGCTGTTACAACGCCAGCGACCCGGGTTCAATTCTGGCTGCTGTCCGTAAGGAGTTTGTATTTTCTCCCCATGTCTGCGTGGGTTTCCTTCGGGTGCTCCCATGTTCCAAAGACGTACGGGTTAGGAAGTTGTGGGCATGCTATGTTGGCGCCAGAAGCGTGGCGACACTTGCAGGCTGCCCCCAGAACACTCTACGCAAAAGATGCATTTCACTGTGTGTTTTGATGTACATGTGGCTAATAAAGAAATCTTATTTTATCTTATCTACTGATATCAGCATCGAACTGTGCTTCCACTCCTCTCATGATAGAAGTTGGGCAGGAACCTGTGTAAATCAATGTGTAATTGGCCATCACTGGAAAACCCCCCAATATCACAAAGTGGAATTTTCCTCTCAATGTTGCAACAGGTCAGAGAACTCATTCCTATTAACAGAGGTTCACTGACAACAGCACCCTGTCCAAATCTGCATCACTAGGATGTTTACATTGACAGCAGTGTGATAGCCCCAGTACTTGAAAAAGCAGCAGCAACACACTGCATTTATAGAACTCTAATGCAGAAATAAAACAAAACAATCCAAGGTGTTTTACTGAGGCAGGAGCAATGCCAAACCCAAGATATATTGGGATGATGCCCAAAAGCTTGGAATTCAAAGAGTTCCTAAAGAATGAGAGCTTGCTTAGGAAAAAGCAAGGAAATTCTTAGAAAGTTGCTTAGGAAATTCCTTGCTTAGGAAAAAGCAAGGGATCTAGAAAGCTGTAGGACGATTCAAACAGAAGGTGATCACTTTAATCTCGAGGCATGGGTGGGGGTGGGGTGGGAATCAGGAGTCATTATAGGTCAGCAAGAATCCAAGTGATTTTGGAAAGCATACAATCACTTAGCTGTGGTTGGACAGAAGTTTCAAAGGTGTGGAGGAAAGGACGATGGCAGGAGAGCATTGAAGTAATTAAGTTTGGATTTGATAAAGAAATCACAGTGTGTTCAACCCATGCCACAGACTGTTCTGGCAGATAGACCTGGTACCAAAGATATAGTAGTTAAAATTAGCCGGATGTATAATGGACCATTGCTCTATTATCTCCAGTTACTCATTCCTGCTGAGAATGGTCATTTTCCACAATGTACCAAGGCACTTACATTGGGATAGAATTGGATTTAGTTGCAAAGTTCTCCATTTCCTTTCATCAATATGCACAATTTGTACTGATGTTTTATTAGATGTCAAAAGGCTATCAAATCGCTATGGGGAACATGGTTTCAGGATTCACTACCTGTGGCTTAGTTGACTCTTACAGCTTGATCTCTGCATTGCCAATACTCTTGGGTGTAGAGGGGTGTGTCCTTGGGGTCTGCCACTTGAGAGTGAATCCACACTCACATTTCAATCCACTTCACAGGACAACTCAGGTATGGAGTGTCAGCTCAGCTAGGGTAGAGTGGTGGTTGTGCTACAAGTAATCAGAATTCTTGACTATCAATCCAATGACACAAGTTTAAGATCCACCATGACAGTTAGGTAATTTAATTTAAGGTAATTAAATAAATAAATTGAGAATTTAAGGAGGAAAAAAGGCTAGTAAAAGGTCAGAGATTATTCTTCCCAGATTCTCATAGACTCCCCTCAGATTCTACCACTCACATATGCGCTAGGGGCAATTTATAGTGGCCAATTAACCTACCAACCCATAGATCTTTGGGATGTGGAAGGAAACCAGAGCATGCAGAGGAAATCTACACGGTCACAGGGAGAAAGTGCAAACTCCACACAGACAGGACCTGACATCAGGATTGAATGCAGGTTTCTGGCGCTGTGAGGCAGCTGTTCCACCAGCTGTGCTACTTTGCTGCCCGTGATACTGTTGTAAAAATTCATCTGCTCACTATTCTCCTTTCAAGAAGGAAATCTGCCATCCTTATCTGGTCTGGCTGATGCGGGACTGCAGATGCTTGACTCTTAACTGGCAACTAGTGATGGGCAATATATGTCAATATTGCTGGTGATGGATCCAAGATGATCCAGTGGATTAAATATTGAACTCCAAGTTGTTCATCCGCTCTAAAACATCTGCTTATGTGGTGTGAGGTTATTCCAACAAGAAATGACTTTAGGAAGCAAAATCAATCAATCAATCAATCAATCAATCAATCAATCAATAAATAAATAACAAAAAACCAAAAAATTTAATGTTGATGATTTTCTAACACAATGTTTCAAGGGATTTTTTCAAGGAACTTGTTCCTATAAAATAATTTAGTAACAAAATATGATAAAATAATGCACTTTATTTGATTTATTCAGCAGTAGATTTTCTTCAGTGACAGATTTCTTTTTCTAATCATCATACAATATAACTTCCACTCTAATTAGAAATCATCCATTATAATTAACATACAAAGGATTCTACAATTTCTTATGGCATAAAATATATAAAATTATAATCACATTAAGTACAATCAATAGTGAGTAGATGTGCAGGCCTTTAACCAATAAATTTAGGCAGCTAGTCTAGGCCATTCATAGGACAATGACCATTGGAAATGTCCTTCAGTGTGAAGTAAGCCAAGATGAACGGTCATCCCAATTATTCCTTGAAGACTGAAGGATAGGATAGCATATCATTTCTGGGTCCAATCAGTTTAGAATTGATCATGTGAGGTATATATTCACAGTGTAATCTGTATCAGCAGTCACTGCATCTATCATTATCAATTAGTACTGCTTTTCAATTTTTTTAATTGCCTTCAACTTACTGTGCAGGTAATTGTAATTAAAGGAAAACCTGATATCTGGGCATCTTTTCTCCTTTTGTTAAAGAGAGCAGATAAATCAATCATTTAAGATGCTTTTTATACTCAAACTAATATTTGAGACTTGATAGAGGTCTACAGGATGATAAGAGGCATAGATCAAGTGGACAGTCAGAGACTTTTTCCCAGGGCGACAACGGCTAACACAAGGGGGCATAATTTTAAGGTGATTGGAGGAAGGTATAAGGGGAATGTCAGAGGTAAGTTTTTTTACACAGAGAGTGGTGGGTGCGTGGAACGCACTGCCGGCAGAGGTTGTGGGAGCAGGTACATTAGGGACATTTAAGAAACTCTTAGATAGCCACACGAATGATAGAAAAATGGAGGGCTATGTGGGAGGGAAGGGTTAGATAGATATTAGAGCAAGATAAAATATCAGCACAACATCGTGGGCCGTAGGGCCTGTACTGTGCTGTAATGTTCTATGTTCTAATATGTTTGCTCACATTCATGAACAAAGCAGAATGAAATAATTTGTTTGATAGCTTCAATGTTCTGAGGATCTTTTCCGTAGCTGTTCTCCTCACTCCTAATTTGTATCCCCTAAGCACACACTGTAGCAACAAAGCACATTGAACTCCACTTCTGAAATTCTGTTCCCTGGATTTCAGAAGTAGAATTCAATGCATAAACATTATTACAATGCAGATTTCATGCAAAAGAGGACAAATTCCTACTCGTGTGTCCTGGTACCAAGAAACTTTCTGGTGTCATTTAATTGAAAGGGGTCAGGGTTCTATTTAAGTCAATGGATATGATTATATCTGTTGCAATGTTAACCAGACTGATACCTGGAATGGAACAATTGTTTTAAGAGAAAATGTTGAGAGGCTTGACTTGATTGATTTGAGGAGTCTTGACAGGGTGGATATGGAGAGAATGATTCCTCTGTGAGGGGATCCTGAACAAGAGGTCACTGTTTAAAAACATGGGTTACTCATTTAAGGCAGAGTTAAGGTGATTACCACTCCCACCCCCACCCCCATAGATTTACAAGCCCTTGAACTCTCTTCCTCAAAGGGTGGTGGAAGTAATGTTTTTGAGTACTTCAAAACGGATGTATAAAGATTCTTTATAAACAAGGGGATCAAAAGTTACTAAGGGTCAGCAGGAATGCAGATTTGTGTTTCTAACTAGATTAGCCATGTTGACTGGCAGAGCAGGTGAGAGGGGCTGAGTAGCCTTCTTCTGTTCCTAATTCATATGTTTTATTCATTATTTTTAAAAAAACTAGATTGCACTTGGAATGGTTTTCTCAATGAGATATTATTTTTTAAATGTGTTTCTGCATCATCTCTATACAGTAAAGCATAAATATTAAATAACAGCTGTGATGTTTTCGGCCTATGAGATTACTTTATCGGCTTTATAGATTTTTATAGACTTTATAGGATTTTGTAGGCTTCTCCCATAAATACAACCATTGCCAATTTTCTGCATATCTCATTAATGCCCTCAAGTACTTTCCCCTCAAACTGTTAAACCTTGCTCTCAGCACATGAACAGCCTGCTAAATTTATAACTAATAAAAAGAAAAAAATGAAATTGTAAACATTTCTGAAGGTTAATTTAGAGAAGTAACGGCATAAAACAATATTGCAACTGAAAATCTTTATCAATGCTTTATTCCCAATCCCAGTCCTTTTTTTAAATAAATGATTTTTTTTGATTATGTGGAACAGGGTGTATTGAGATCACACATTAAGCTTTCTACAACCAGCTGTTACAGCTGGTTTGACAAGAGACTATTTAATACAGGTTTCACTGTGTTTAATATTTCAAAAAGAACTCCAGTGTACTCATTTTATTTTTTTATATGCTTTTAGCCATATTGGTTTTATCAAATTCCTTCACACAGCAAGGTCAGTAGTTCTCACATTTAGAATTGCCTGTCCAAAATTGAAATCAGTGGTGTAAGCTTAATCTTCAGATTTCCACAAACTTCAACCTTCAATATAAATCAGCTTTACCCATGACAAAATTATTGACATAATCTCTTAAAAATTTACAAATATACACATATTTATAACATTACATATCTCATACTTATACACATCGAGTGCAAAGAAATACATAAAGAACCTCTGGATTAAAAAAGTCTTCACAAACAAAAAGCAAAATGATAAAAGATGGCATATAATATTACTGACGGGAAAGGAACAGACAGACTACTTCTTAAAACAGCTATAGGCTCACACTAATTATTTAACAGGTTTCTTGCACCTAAATATTTCTGACATATCCAAATATTCTGGCTGTGTATAAAAATATAATGTACCATAGGAAAGGCAATCTCTTTTTCTCCAGTTATGTACTGAATTATGCATCCGAATCCTCTTTGACAAGAGCTGCTGTATCTTTGAAAGTATTCTCTGTTGGACTGAATGTTAAAGGCTCATCTTTTTTTGAATGTGACTTACTTGGAGGTAATTCAAAAGTATGAGAAGTGGCAGAGGTTTCGCCAAGTGGATTATTTGCCTGTTGCTGTTTTTGGCTCTAGGAAGAAGAGAACATCTGTTAACATTCCATAAGACAAAATCTATTAAGTAAACTAAGCACACTCCACCAATTAGTGGAATGCTTTCTACATTAACAAAACAGGACAATACACATCACTTAGTTCTATTACTTGCACCTTGAATTGACTTTGAGTGTGGTAAGTGAACTAAAGTATCAACATGATTGCCTTGAACATCAATGTTGTGCAGCTAACCAAAGGAACTTCAGTGCTCAAAAATCTCTATCCAATTGATCTAATGCAGTTCACACATATGATCTGTGTTCCTAATTTACTGTCATGATTACAATGTTGAGCCAGCATTCAGCACGGTATTGCAGTGGTTAAATTATTGGACCAGTAGTCAGGGTTCTAGACCATTACAAATCACTTCAACTTTGTCTATTGCAAGACTACTTCCATGATACCATTTCATAGATTTGATTTGCAGAGTATTATCACTGCATCCATGTGATGCAGTCAGTAGTAATTTCATCCATAAGAGGGGCATATTGAATTTCTGTTTGCAAATACCCTGTATGCCGTTGTTATTTGTGTGTAGTAGTATGTGTTTGGCAATGCAGAAAGTGAAGAAAAAATATTTCTGTAACCATTTTAAACTATACTTGGAATACTGTGTGCAGTTCTGGTCACCACACTATGAGAAGGAAGGACTAATCTAGAGAGGGTGCGGAAAAGATTCACAAGGGTGCTGCCAGGACTGGAGCACTTGAATTATAAAGAGAGAATGGATAGGCTGGGACTGTTTTCCCTGGAGCAAAGGAGGCTGAGGGGTGACCTTATAGAGGTTATGAGGGGCATAGATAGGGAACATGGGCACAGTCTTTTTCCCAGGGTCGGGGAGTCTAAAACCTGAGGGCTCAGATGTAAGGTGAGAGGGGATAGATTTAAAGGTGAACTGAGGGGCACACAGAGAGTGGTGGTTATATGGAACAAGCCGCTAGAGGAGGTGGTAGAGGCAGGTACAATTACAATGTTTTAAAAAAACTTTGGACGGTACATGAGCAGGAAAGGAATGGAGGGATATGCGTCAAATGCAGAAAATTTGGATTAGCTTAGGTAGGTATCTTGGTCAGTATGAATCTATGAATTGTGCACTACACCAGAAGCTAATGCTCAAACACACCTGTTTCGGTGTTCAGTTTTAAAACAGCAAAGGGTTATAGAATCATAGAGTTTATATAGCACAGAAACAGGTCCTTCAGCACAACTTGTCCATGCCATCCAAAGTGCCTTCCTGAACTAGTCCCACTTGCTTGCATTTGGTCCACATCCCTCTAAACATTTCCTATTTATGAACCTGTCCTGACTGGTTGCGTCATGGTTTGTTACATCAATTTGAATGTGCAAAAATGCAAGAAGCTGCAGAGAGTACTGGATTCAGCCCAATAAATCACAGGCACATCCCTCCCCACCATCTGCAGCATCTACACGAGGTGCTGCCTCAAGAAGGCAACACTCATCACCAAAGATCCCACCATTCAAGCCATGCCATCTTCTTACAGCTACTGTCGGGCAAGAGGTACAGAACCCTGAAGTCCCACACCACCAGGTTCAAGAACAGCTACTTCCCTTCAACCATTTGGTTCTTGAACCAACCTATCCTAATCACCACTTCAGTATAGCAGTACTATGACCAATTTGCATGACAATTGACTTTGTTTTTGTTCTAATTGTGTTCTTTCTTGTAAGACTGTATATAGTCTATGTTTTTCACGTGAATGATGCTTATCTGATGCTATGTGCCTGTGATGCTACTGCAAGCAAGTTTGTCATTGCACCTGTGCATACATGTACTTGTGCATATGACAATAAACCTCACTTTGAAATATAATTGTACCCACCTCTACCATTTCCTCTGGCAGCCCGTTCCACCACCCTCTGTGTGGGAAAACTTGCCCCTTAGGTCCCCTTTAAATCCTTCCCCTCTCACCTTAAACCTATGCTCTCTAGTTTTAGGCTCCCCTACCCTGGGAAAAAGACTGTGACAATCCACCTTATCTATGGCCCTCATGATTTTATAAACCTCTATAAAGGTTACCTCGCAGCCACCTTCACTCCAGTAAAAACACTCCTAGCCTATCCTGTGTCTCCTTATAACTCAAGCTCTCCAGTCCTTCCTGGCACCCAGAACTGTACACAATATGCCAGGTGTGGTCTCACCAATATCCTATACAGCTGTAACATGAGATCCCAATTCTTGCACTCAGTGCCCTGTCCAATGAAAGTAAGCATGCTGTACGCCTTCTTCATCAAATTTCCTACCTGTGTCACCACTTTCAGGGTACAATGGACTTGTACCCCTAGGTCTCTCTGTTCTACAACACTCCTCAGGGCCCTGTCATTTACTGTGTAAATCCTGCCCTGGATTAACTTCCCAAAATGCCTCACTTTACACTTGTCTGAGTTAAATTCCATCTGCCACTCCTTTGCCCACTTTCCCAGTTGATCTAGATCCTGCTGTAACCTTAGACACCCTTCTTCACTGTCCACCACGCCACATATCTTGGTGTCATCCGCAAACTTGCTAATCACGCCACCGAGATTCTCATTGAAATCATTAATAAATATGACAAACAGCAGGGAAGAAGCACCAATCTCTAAGGCACTGGAAGGATGGCCACTACATTTATCTATACATTTTTTAAAATGTGATATAAAAATACAAAATGCACTATTACAAACATGGAATTAAAAATTACCTCTGCATATACAGGGTTTTCAAAATGTGTGCCTTGTTTGGGTTTTCGTTTGAAAAAATTCCACCTTGATTCCTGAAAGGACAAAACGATATCAATGTAAGCAACAGAAGTTGTACATTACTGGAACCACATTCAGGAAAGATACTAATCCAAATATTTAATGCTCACACTCATTTTTAAGGTAAAACAGATGATTTAACATTTATCATGGGAGGTAGCACAGCAGTCAACATGCAGTAGCATGTTGTTGGTGAAAGTAGAAAGAGGCCTAACATCTTTAATGTTGATTTTTTCCTCATCCATTTTCATTATTACACAGACGCACGTGCACACACAAATACACACAGATATATGGGAGTGCTGTGTTTTCAGAGACACATGTCAGAAAGAGCACGGAACTCTCCTGATATCTTGACTAACATTCAATAATAGGTCCTCTACATTTATCGTCTATATCAATGATTCATATAAATTCAGTGGCTTTCATTAAGAAATTTGCACTTGACACAAACTTAGCCATGTAATTGATGGTGTAGATTATGTCATTCAATTGGTGAGAAAAGTGGCAAATAAAAATTCGATCACTTCTCAGGATAAGTTATAGGGTCATAGAGCAATACAGCACAGATACAGGCCCCTCGGCCCAACCAGTCCATGCCGACCACGGTGCCCACTCAGCTGGTCCCAATTTCCTGCATCTGGCCCATATCCTTCTAAGCCCCGCCCCTCCATATATCTATCCAAGTGCTTCTTAAATAATACTATTGTACCTGCCTCAACCCACTTCCTCTGGCAGCTCATTCCATGTTCTTATCACCCTCCATGTGAAAAAGTTGCCCCTCTTAAATCTTTCCCCTCATCCTAAATTTATGCCCCCTAGTTTTTGACTCCCCTACCCTGGGGAAAAGACTGTTACCGTCCACCTTATCTATGCCTCTCATAATTTTAAACATTTCTAGAAGGTCACCCATCATTCTCCTACGTTCCAAGGAATAAAGACCTAGCCTGGCCAACCTCTCCTATAACTCAGGCCCTCTAGTCTTGGCAACATCCTCGTAAATCTTTTCTGCACTCTTTCCAGATAACCACGTCTTTCCTATAACAGGGTGACCAAAACTTTACACAGTACTCCCAGTGCAGCCTCACCATTGACTTACACAACTGCAACATAATGTCCCAACTCCTATACTCAAGGCCCTGACTGATGAAGGCCAGCGTGCTGAACACCTTTTTCATCACCCTGTCTACCTGAGATGTTGCTTTCAATGAACTATACACTTGTACTCCTAGGTCCCTCTGTTCCATTACACTACCTAGTGCCCTACCATGCATCGTTCAAGTCCTACACTGGTTTGACTTTCCAAAATGCATCACCTCACACTTAACTGTATTGAAATTCATTTACCACTCCTCGACCCACTTCCTTAACTGACCAAGATCTGCCTGTGATCTATGATAGCCTTCTTCACTATCAACAATGCCTTCTAATTTTGTGTCATCTGCAAACTTATTGATCAAGCCTTGTGCATTTGCATCCAAATCATTTATACAAATAACGAATAACAACAGTCCCAACACCAACCCCTGCGACATACCACTAGGCACTGGCCTCCATTCTGAGAAACAACCTTCAACCACCACCATCTGCTTCCTACTCCGAGTCAATTTTGAATACACCCAACTAGCTCTCCCTGGATTCCACGGGACCCAACATTCCAGGCCAGCCTGTCATGCGGGACCTCATCGAATGTCTTACCAATGTCCAAACAGACAACATCCACTGCCCTACCCCCATCTACCTTTTTGGTTACCTCTTCAAAAAACTCTAAGAAGGTTCGCCATGCACAACCTCCCACGCACAGAGCCATGCTGACTCCTCCTAATCAGACTTTGACTATCTAAATGGTGGTAGATCTTGTCCCTCAGAATTCCCTCCAGTAACTTCCTCACTACTGATGTCAGGCTGATGGGCCTGTAGTTCCTTGGCTTGTCCTTGCTACCCTTCTTAAACAATGGAACATTAGCCACCTTCTAATCTTTGGGAACTTCACCAGTCACTAACAATGAAGCAAATATTTTTGTAAGGGCCTTCGCAATTTCTTCTCTAGCCTCCCACAAAGTTCAAGGGTGCATTCGGGCAGGCCCTGGAGATTTATCCACCTTAGTGGGCTGTAAGGCTGCAAATACCTCTGCCCTGGCAATATGAATGTCCTCCAAAACATCTCCACTTGTTTCCCGTATTGAATATGGGGAAGGCAAATGTGTAAGGGACCACAGAATAAATGTCAGGATACTAAAGAAAAACAGAGGTACAGAAGAAACTTGGAGTTCACGTCTACTGATTCTTGAAGGTAACAGGACAAGTACATCTGGAGGATAAAAAGGCATTTGGGAAACTTTATTTTATTGGCCAAGACATAGAATACAAGAGTAGAGAAGACACAACAGAATGATTTCAATAGCTTGTTAAAACTTGGTCAAAACACTGAAGTGTTCTGGTCACTACAGTGCACAATGAGATTTTAGAGAATTTCACCACCACAGGAGAATCACATCTATGAGCAAAGATTGGATATGCTGGAGTTCTGTTCCAAAGAAAACAGGAGACTGAGAGGCTATTTGTTAAGACAGACCCAAATGGAGGAGAGGGCAACATCCAGGTGGTAAAGATTTAATGGAAAGAGAAGTACTATTGTTTTTACCTGAGCTTGTGATTTGATTGCAATAGGTTTGTCCACAAATGGAGGCATGGATGTATAGATAGGATTGTCATAGCTGCTGCCATTTGTTTCACCACCAACTGTCACCATAACCTGGACCATTCCAAAACAGCATGAAAATAAATCAAGCATGTTAGTGTCAAAACAGAAAAGACATTGAATCTAATTTCAAGATTTCACTGCATAGTTTAATTACAATCATATTGTTATCTATCTTGAATAAAAATAATTTCAGTTAATCCAACTGACAATTTGGCTGTCGTTTCTGCTGCTGGGTGCACCAACCACCATGCAAGGAAAAATCAAAGATATATTTTGCTATATTTAAATTTAAGTTTCATTTGACGTTGCTTTCAGTCTAGGGACCACAGCTCAGGAAAGAGAGGGTACATCCTTGGAGAGGATGCATTGCAGATTCACTGGAAAAAATATTGAGCTATTAAAAGTAAACTATGAAGAAAAAGTTACAAAACTAATCTTATATTTTCTTGGACATAGCAGGTTGTGGAGTGATCTAATTAAGGAATTTGATAGGTGGGAGAGTGCAAAACCGGGACAGAGAATAAATATTTTTAGTCCATTTGTTTAACATACAACCATATACAATTCTACAAAAGGTCATTTAATAATGATGCCAAAAAATAGGTCTTCACATAAAACGTATTGGAAATCTAGAACACTGCCCTAAAACTATTCATGTTAGATCAATTGAACATCTCAAAACTGATTTTTGTTAAGTAAGCTTTCTAAATGGAAAACAATCAAGGAATGTAATTGAGGTTAATGTACTGTATTAATCAGCCATGATCTAATTGAATAAGGAAACAGGCCTCCCCTTTCTCCTAACAAGGCTTCATCCTGTCCCTATTCTTCCTTCTAGGTTTCTAAAATGTGCCACTAAATATAGTTTAATTTAATCATTTACCTCTATTATAAATAAAGGGAGTAATAAAATTCAATGTGCATCTACTGAAATATATATACTTGGACATTCAGAGCCTGGCAATTCTGAATTGGGTAGCATTAATTACAGTTGCATCTGATAAAGCAATGGTATAAAATCACCATCACCAACCAAAAAAACAATTATTCTAAAAACCAGTTGGTAATGAGATGTTCAGTTTATTTCTTTTCAGTAGTCTCTTCATATTTTACCGCTGCTTGCTCAACTGCAGGAGGTTCACTGAAAACAATGCCCTTTGATCCAAACATGGGATTTTCGAATGTAACTGGTTGCTTTCCTGCCTCAGCTACGAAGTTTTCATTCTGTTGCAAAAAAGGATTGTTTCAGATTAAGTATCGCAACCCAGCGCAAGTGCAAAACAGCAATCCAGAACTAGTTGAAAACTAGTTACAGGTTACATATCTTACCATCTGCATTGCTCCGTCAATAGCAGAATCTATGTCAATGGCAGAAGCACCACTGTCTACTCCACCATCCATTCCAGATCTAAACGTTACACCATTTCCATTGGGTTTGACAAAACTGCTTAAGCTTTGTGGAGAAACAAAAATCTGGTCATTGCTAAATTAAATTGTGAAAATGGAATTGAATATATTTACTATCCAAAGTCAGGAAGATGAGGGAGAAACACAGGTAAGGTATTAACAATAATTTCTTCCTGAATTTTAAAGTACTTGTGCTGTGCTTCATGGTCTGCATAATGTTATGTTGGTATACTTCTTGATTAGTTATATTATCATATACAGGTAGACGATTTGTCTTGTGTAAAATTCATGAGGAAAATTGTTACAAAATAAGGTTACATGCACTTGCAAAAAAACATTTTAACAATCTGAACAGTTGAAGCTCAAGGGCTAATAGAAAATGATGCGATGTGTATCTATTCAGTTAGCAAGTTTGCTATTCAATATTAACATAACTTTGCCTCTAGTTGATATCACCACTGTTATGTAATTTGCTTCACTTTAGTAAATTCATACGGAAATGTAAAAATATGTCACCTTGAAAGCTTAGGGAAAGGAGGCAGAATTGAGCCTGTGCGCCTGTAATTCAAGAATGCTCCTGCAGCAGCCAGTGCTCCCAGAATTAGGATGATAACAATGGCTAATAAGACTAATGTTGCTGTAATGAAATAAAATATTAAAAAAAATTCATATTAAGCGACCATCAAACATAATAGGGAAACCACAACTTAAAGATCAAACTATACCATTCTTGAATACTTTAGGGATGGACATCTGGCACTGCAATTTAAGAATTAAACTTACTCAGTTACTTTTCATGACTTATACCTACTTACATCAACTTTTTTTGTTTGAGTTGAATACAAAAGGAAGGAGGTATGCAGTTATATAGAGCATTGGCTGGAATACTGCGTACAGTATTAGTCTCTTTATTCAAGGGAGGAAGTTAATGTGTTGGCAACAGTTCAGTGAAAATTTACTAGACAAATATCTGGAATGGAATGGTTGTATTATGGAAAAAACATGAGGCTAGACTTGCATCCACTGGAGTTTAAAGAATGAGAGGTGACGATAGAAATATATATGGTTCTGGGAGGTCTTGACAGAGTAGATGTGGAGGGGACGCTTCCTCTTGTGGGAGAATTTAAAACTAAAAATCACTATTTAAAAATAATGGGTACCCCAATTTAAGATAGAGATGAGGGAAACTTTTAACCCTTAGTGGGTCATAAATCTTTGATACTCTATTAAAGGGTGCTGGAGGCAGGAGTCTTATAATACATTTAAGGCTGTGGTAGACACTTGTTAATCAAGGGGTTGAAGATTTTTCACAGGTCTAGAAGAATGCAGAGTTACAATTAGTTCAGCCATTATCTTGAGAGGCTGAGTGGCCTACTCCAGCTGCTAATTCGTTTGTTCACATATATCCAAGATGTGTCTGGAATTGGCACAATGCTTAAAATATGACAAGAAATATTTTCTGTTATTTCCCAGGGATGCAATATTTAATATAAAATAATGCATTTTTGTTCAAGGGAAGGAATTCCCTTTGCTCACTATGGGCAATGGAATCATAAATATAACTTTAATTTCACAATAAATAACAAATACAAATTTTCCACAAAATTTACACATCTTCATTCATTTACTTGCACTAATGGCTTTTTGAAACCAATGAAGATCATTCATCATTTGCTGTGTGACCAAAGTAATCATCAAAACAAAAGCTTGTGGACACGTTATTGAAAAGCTAGTTTCACTGGGCTACTGAATGTTTTAATTAACCGAATTTCATATTTTAAAATAAATACCCGTTGAATGACGTGATCCCTGGGATTTTGCAAATTGACAATAGCTTCCTGTATATCCATAAGGACATCTGCAGAAAGATAATGTGTAATATTTCAAACTTCTCTTTTATGACAGCAGAAATATTTTCCCAAACTCATCTGGTCTATTAGACAATTAACTTTCCATACTTTCCAATATTAACATTGCTTGTTTAGATATGCAAATAATTTGTCAAAAAGCTAAATTGTGAAATTCCTTTTACACACATCTTCGGCAGGTAATTAATTACCTCACAAAGTTTCGGATATAATGCACAAGCAAGCATTTAATAACTGCATGACAATTAATCTATTTTCAAGTGTAGCATGCTCAATTAATGTTTCTTTTTTAATTCTAGCTATCATTTATCAACCATTTTCTGTTTGTTAGTCATATTACTATCTCAACGTGGTGCTTACTAGCAGCTTATTTGGCACAAAACCATTGAAATACAATTACGTGGTGCTGCTAATTTCAGTGCTTATGTGCACATTGAATTAAATAACTCCTCACGTAACTGTATCTTTCAGTCTTGCAGGGTAAATTTCCAAAGTTTGTCTGTCATTGGTCATTCTCAAACCTACCAGGTTTTCAAAACAGTGTTTACTCTACAGCTGTGTTCTTTAAAGGGGCCGATCAAATTCTCACTTGCAACTTCTGTACTCTACAGCAGAACATTAGGTACATTTAAGAGACTCTTAGATAGCCACATTAATGATTGAAAAATGGGGGGCTACGTGGGAGGGAGGGGTTAGACAGATATTAGAGCAGGATAAAATGTTGGCACAACATCATGGGGCGAAGGGCCTGTACTGTGCTGTAATGTTCTATGTGCATGTATCAGCTCCAGTCAACTTGTGTGGCACCAGAAGAGATTGTGTTCTACCTGAAGAGAAACATTTTCTTGATGAATACAAGATTGCATGGGTAATTGCATGATTCCATTCTAAGGCAGTTACAGTTACCTAACAACTTTCAGTGGCTACACTGCACTGACTAATGGTTGAGGGATGAATGCCGGGGCAATAGATGTAATGGGCCCAGGCTGAAATGGCTTGTATTAGGAAGTTATCACAGAGAACCAAAGGCAAATGGCATATTCTTTAGGCAGATAAACCTTTCAATACATTCTCGTTGTTTTTGGATCTTTCAGTGGATGCTTTGTAAAATGATTTCAAGCAAAACAACAATAAAAGGTTGGAGTTTATAGAAAAGGAATACATTGCCCTTTGGAACTTTAGACATAACCAAGGCTTGGCAAGATAAAAGATAAGAGTAAACAGATAAACTAACGTGGGGTAAAAAATTAAAATATTATATTGTCCCCTTTAATGTTTTTAATTTAAGAAAAATGACTGAATTTCTTGTCTTGTGGACTAGAAGCCTTAAAAAAACATGGAAGTAAAGGGTTTTCTACAATTAATCAATTATTCATAGGGGGAGCAGCTTGCAGGAAGTGATTGTTGCAATATTACAGGTGAAGACTTACAAAAAAAAATTAGGGAAGGAGGTCAGTGATTTCCCAACGAGCAATGTCTGGTGGCACCCAACTAGGAATCAACCTCTAATTTTAAAGATAGATGGAATTTTTAATAGCACAAGCATGGAAAATAATGTTTCCAGAAAAGAGGGTATGTTTATATGAAAAGAAAGAAATCTTGTCATGAACAATATCTGTGGATTCCTGTAGGTGATACAAACATCTGCCCAATAAAGTGTACTGTGTTTCCTTGGAGTCCATGGTCTTCAACTTACGTGCACTTTGTGCTATTTGCTTCAAAATAACATATTCCTTCATTCCTACACTTGCAAGCAGGTGGCATGGTTTGTTCTGGCTCAATTGCTGCAGAGATAAAAAATACAGTGGAAAAACAAATAAAAACAATCTCCTTAACGATAAACACAAATGCATCCAGTAAACATTTAATAGGTTGGTGTGGGATTGTGGAAGCTGCAGCATAACAAGGGTTAAGATAGTCTGTACAGAACAAGGGTCCTTGGGAGGATGAAGTCCCATGTGAATAGCTTGAAGTACCAAGGACATGAGGAGCCTCAGCAGACCAAGACAAGGATGCAAACAAAGGACTGCAAGGCACACACCAAGTATTGGACAATTACTTTACTAACACTAAGGTATAATTGACCATTAACATGTAGTTTCTATTGGTTATTAACACCTATATTAATGTATCATGATTGGTATTTTATGTACGCAAATAAGGGATTCTAAGGTGTGCAAGATTTCAATTGGTCAATATCTATATAAAAACGACAGTTCTTTGTTGAAACTTTGGAATAGTTTGATGACAGAAGCTGGATTGTTTTCCTTGTGCATAAGTAAATAAAGTTTGATAGGAAATGAGTGCAAGTTGTCAGAGTCTAGTTAAATGGTGACGAGAGGATAAGGTCTCAGAACTTGTCAGTATTCTACTTTCATTAAACTACTGTAATGTACATTTAGGAACGATTATTAAAAAATGTTTACTGAGGCGTTATGAACATATCTCTAATTGCAGCCCATTTGACCATACAAGATAAAGAACAAAGTCTGAACCTATATGGAGCAAGACCCAGACAACATATAGGCATTGGTTAATAGGTTACAGAACATTCAGACCACACAGGAGTCATGGAATGTGGATCTCCAAAAAGAGTCTTGATATCCAATAGCAGTACCATCAACAAGTTCCCTACCAATATCTTTGGATCACCACTGACCAGAAATAGAACTGGACCAGCCGCATAAAATACCAATGGCAATAAAATCACGTCAGACTATCCTGTGGCAATAATTCACTTCTTGAACTTCACTTATCATCTACTGATCAGCAGACAGGAGTGTGATGGAATACTCTCCACTAGCCTGTTAGAGAAATATATTGCCATTATTGGAAGTCATTACTCAATTCCATTATGAGAGTACCTTCACCACACGAGCATTATACTCTAATGTTTGAAACAGACACGTCTCTGCTAATCTAGGTCAACTTTATTTAAAATAGGCATTTTTAATGAAGGACGTCATTAAAAGAAATTTGAAATAGGATCTTTAGGGGTGCAGGATGTGATCTTGGTCTGGACCCCTCACTGTTCCAAGAATTCGAAATACCCTATAAAAGGCTTAAAACAACAGAATCCCTGATTCAGCAAATTCCTAATCCTTTACTCCATTATAATAGAAGTGAAGAATCATTATGAC
Organism: Pristis pectinata; assembly: GCF_009764475.1. Lineage (NCBI taxonomy): Eukaryota > Metazoa > Chordata > Chondrichthyes > Rhinopristiformes > Pristidae > Pristis > Pristis pectinata. Next base: position 34,235,178 of record NC_067405.1, on the reverse strand, counting down.
ACAAGAACAGCCCGTTCAGCCCAGAGGATCTGTACTGACTCCCTGCATGGCAATATATTCAGTTTCATTCCCTGGATTTTTCTTCTTGCCTTGCAAATTATGAACGTGAGGTTTGAGCTGAAAATACACCCCCATATATCATACCCATCACTTAGAGCTTTCAACCAAAAACCTTTCTCTACAAAAGCTGCGCCTGTGTTATAATTGCAAATGATTGCATCTGATTGGATGTCTGTTTTATAGTACTATAACAAACTTCAATCAGGGCTAAAGTGTAAAAGACCCTGATTTAGGAAAATAGTTATTCTCTCGTTTGTACATTTCCATATTTCTGGGAGATGGACATCCCGCACTCTATCACCACCCTTGCACCCATAATTTATTGAAGGCTGGATCAAGGAAGTCCTGTTTCTCAAGCAGATTTTAGTTTAAATTACAGTAGAATGCAAGGGAAGAGCTGCATAGTGTTAGGACCATAGGCTTTGAATTCCAGAGAAACAACATCTCAGCAAAATTGTGCTCTCCGTGTTTTTTTTATTTCCATTGATAATACATTCAATTTCTCCCAATGGATTTTCTTCACAGATTATGAGCAGGCAAACTCAATCTATTTATGTAATATTTTAAGCACATCAAGATGAACACAAATGAAGAACATTGATGCAAGTAGAATACTGAGATTTGTTCTAATTTACTGCTTTACCCAAGTCACAAATGCCAAGGTATTTCTTCAGGGTTACAGAGGTGAGCAATAAGAATAATACTGGGAAAAAAAAGTTTGTTATGAGAAAAATTTGAGGAATATGGCTTGGTTTTGGAAAGGAAGAGAGTCAAGTGAGTAATTTCATTATAGATTTCAAGATTATAAAGGTTATGAACAAAATTGATCCTGGTAAATGCTTAACTGAAATTAAAGATTTAAATACCAGAGGGTAAAAGTTAAAAATCATCAAGTGAAAAGTTAAAAAGGCAAGGGGTATCTCATTTGGTGTAAGGAGTATCAGTGATGTAGAACTGGCAAAAGCCACAAGTGCATTTATATAGAAATAACAGATTGAACAAAAAAAAATCAGCAAAGACATTGATAAATTCGATTTATGAGAAAAGAAAATATTGTATGCCCCAATAGATGTTGTTGTCCTTAAAAGATTTTCCATCTTGAATAAGTGGATTGATCAAATGCACATACCTGCGTCACACTCAGAACGACTGCTGTCTTGAAAGTGACTACCCTGAGGACAAGCACAAGTGTAGCCTCCCGGTCTGAGCAAACACAGATGACTACAGACATTCTTGCAAGGATTAGGCACTGAAACAAGAATGGAAAATTAAAATAAAAACTGTATTCCAAAGTATTAAAACTATGCATTTAATTCAATTGTGAAAGAAGCTTCAGATGTAGGAAGATGCTTTCACATTAAGGGGAAAATAGTGGACATCATGCACGAATGAAAGGGGAAAATTTCAGTGGAGTTGCTAAAGCCACAATAAAAGAGAAGGGGTGTAAGGAAGTTTAAAAATAAAGCAAGAAAAGCAAGACAAATTGTGTAATGGAGTGTGGTCTAAATGACAGGAACTTCATAGCTGACCATATGCCCATCACTAATGGAATACAAGAAGAAGAAGACAGAAAATACTGCAGTGTCAGAACAGAACAGGATACACCTGAGCACTTAAGGCTGCAGCAAATACATAAGGTAGAATGGGGCAATGTCAAAACAAATTTGAAAGCAAGGGTGAGAATTATAGGGCGAACTCATTGATACATGGAGTTTCAGAGAAGCTTTGATGACGGGATTTATGCTGGAGACAACCTTATCTGATTTGTCTTGGTTGCTTCATTACCTAAGAAAATTCAAGGTGGGGAGTGTTAAAGAAGTCTCTTGTTTATTTATCACGGAAGGACAAAACTGAATACAGATGGCCGTTGTAAACTGTGATGGATAAATCCTTGCCCTGTGTAATGAATTAGACAAACTACTGTGCATCCTTAAAGGAAATAAACAGATTATTCTTAAAAAAAATTGTACCAATGTAGCATTCCATAGCAACTCATGGTAATTAAAAGATCCATTCTGATCATCTTAGCTTTCCTATCACTTCTTTACTAAGTCTCTCAGATGTGATATTTGCAAACTTCCTGTTGAATGGTGGTCTGTTCTCAATACTCACTATCTGCAGTACACTAATCAGTGCAAAGATAATATCCAGTCTTTTAGCTTTAGTGGAGGTAGAACTGACAATATCCACTATTGTCATTGATAATGACAAGCAAATAGTCACCAGAATACATACCTGCAAAACCAATATCATGGCCCTCTGGCTAAATCATATCAGTTCTTGCAGTTTAACATGTGATTGACACACTAGACATTTGTTAATTTTGTGCTCAACTAAACTATTTATTCCTGGGAATCAAACCTCTCTCAACAATTATGTAGTTTTTAGGATTCTTTGATGACTTTCATCAGCAATGTTTATAATGTGCTCCTTTAACAAATAAAGGATGAAGTGGGATTACTTCTTAGCTCAAGATCTGAAGCCAGTGCAATCATAAGCTCATGGTGAATTTTGTGAAAATCTTACAACGCAAGTGCAACATCATTAGAAGATGCACCTTCTATGATCTGTTCCTATTTTTGTGACAATTGTCATGCACTGGGACATCTTCACTTGATGCAGTTTCACTTTCACCCAGTGAGGTCATTTTGGGTACTGTGTTAATGCTCATATTACAGATATGATATATATGATCGTCTCCACAAATTCTAGGATTTCTTGTAGCAACTATATACAAGAACCTTATAATATAAACCCTACCAAGTCATCTAAGATTACATAGAATGTCATGTTAATGCCAAAGGTTTGAATGCTAGTTAAGAGGACGAAGGAAGAATCTAGTTAGGAGGAAGAAGGCAGCACACATAAGGTTTAGGCAGCAAGGATCAGATAGGTCTCTTGAGGAATACAGGGTAGCAAAGAAGGGGCTGAGGAAAGCAAGAAAGGGACATAAAAATGCCTTGGCAAGTAGAGTCAAGGAAAACCCCAAGGCATTTTTCACTTTTGTGAAGAGCAGAAGGATGACAGGAGTAAAGGTAGGACCAATTAGGGATTAAGGTGGGAAGATGTGCCCGGAAGCTGTGGAAGTGGGTGAGGTCCTCAATGAATACTTCTCTTCAGTATTCACCAAGGAGAGGGGCCTCGATGACACTGAGGATGGTGTTGGTAAGGTTAATGTTCCAGAGCATATTGATATCAAGACAGAGGATATGTTGGAGCGGTTAGAAAATATTAGGACAGATATGTCCCCGGGGCCTGGCGGAATATTCCCCAGGCTGCTCCACGAGGTGAGGGAGGAGATTTGGCTAAGATCTTTGAGTCCTCATTTGGAGGGTGGCAAATGTTGTCACCTTACTCAAAAAAGGTAGTAGGGATAGTCCAGGGAATTATAGACCAGTGAGCCTTACGTCTGTGGTGGGCAAGCTGTTGGAAAGGATTCTTAGAGATAGAATCCATGGGCATTTGGAGAATCATGGTCTGATCAGGAACAGCCAGCATGGCTTTGTGAAGGGCAGATCATGTCTCACAAGCCTGATAGTGTTCTTTGAGGAGGTGACCAGATTGATGAGGGTAGTGCAGTAGATGTGGTCTACATGGATTTTAGTAAGGCATTTGACAAGGTTCCACATGGTAAGCTTCTTCAGAGGGTCAGAGGGCATGGGATCCAGGGAAGCTTGGCCATGTGGATTCAGAACTGGCTTGCCTGTAGAAAGCAGAGGGTTGTGGTGGAGGGAGTGCATTCAGATTAGAGGGCTGTGACTAGCGGTGTCCCACAAGGATTGGTTCTGACCTCTGCTTTTCGTGATTTTTATTAATGACTTGGATGAGGGGGTAGAAGGGTGGGTTGGCAAGTTTGCAGATGACACAAAGGTTGGTGGTGTTGTGGATAGTGTAGAGGATTGTCAAAGATTGCAGAAGGACATTGATAGGATGCAGAGCTGGGCTGAGAAGTGGCAGATGGAGTTCAATCCGGAGAAGTGTGAGGTGGTACACTTTGAAAGGACAAACTCCAAGGAAGAGTACAAAGTTAATGGCAGGATTCTGGGTAGTGTGGAGGAGCAGAGGGATCTGGGGGTCCATATCCACAGATCCTTGAAAGTTGCCTCACAGTTGGATAGGGTAGTTAAGAAAGTTTATGGATGTTAGCTTTCATAAGTCGAGGGATCGAGTTTAAAAGCCACAAGGTAATGATGCAGCTCTATAAAACTCTGGTTTGACCACACTTATAGAGTACTGTGTCCAGTTCTGGTTGCCTCATTATAGGAAGGATGTGGAAGCATTGGAAAGGGTGCAGAGGAGATTTACCAGGATGCTGCCTGGTTTAGAGAATATGCATTATGAGGAGAGACTAAGGAAGCTAGGGCTTTACTCTTTGGAGAGAAGGAGGATGAGAGGAGACATGATAGAGGTGTACAAAATATTAAGAGGAATAGACAGAGTGGACAGCCAGCGCCTCTTTCCCAGGGCACCAATGCTCAGTACAAGAGGGCATGGTTTTAAAGTAATGGGTGGGAAGTTCAAGGGAGATATCAGAGGAAGGTTTTTTACCCAGAGAGTGGTTGGTGCATGGAATGCGCTGCCTGGGGCAGTGATGGAGGCAGGTACATTGGTCAAATTCAAGAGGTTACTAGATAAGCATATAGAGGAATTTGAAATAGAGGGATATGTGGGAGGAAGGGGTTAGATAGTCTTAGGCGAGGCTTAAAGTTTGGCACAACATTGTGGGCTGAAGGGCCTGTATTGTGCTGTACTTTTCTATGTTCTATGTTCTAATGCTATTGTGATGAAAACATTCCCTGAGAGTTAGTAATATTGTAAGGAAATGTTCTGGGATTTCCTCCCCAAGTTAGAGTTAGGACGCCAGTGAAGATTGCTGAAGAGTTTTTCACTCTGCACATTGAGGGATGCACATGCATCAACCAGTACAGTAACCGTGAGTTGCAAATCTTCACTTCTACCCACAGCAGAGTGGTGAATAACACAGCACAATATTACTTATAATATCACACTAATTGTTTAAAACTTTACTTACAGCACGGTAACAGGCCCTTCTGGCCCAATGAGTCTGCACCACCCATTTAAGCCCATGTTACCCTACCCATACGTCTTTGGAATGTGGGAGGAAACCAGAGCACCCGGAGGAAACCCACGCAGACACAGGGAGAATGTACAAACTCCTTACAGACAGCGACGGGAATTGAACCCTGATCGCTGACGCTGTAACAGCGTCACGCTAACTGCTACGCTAACATGCCGCCTAAGAGGATTTAAGGGGATGACATTTTCCAGTGTCAAATTCTTTATACAACTGAGATACAGCAGATAGCTGGGTATAGTATAAGGCAGCTTTGCCTAGAAATTCGTCCCTTCTCAGTAGTGCTAATCACCATCAGTGCATATTTCTGTACCTTGTACTTAGTTCTCTGATCAACACTACTATATAACACATTTAGTATCATTGACAGGTGGATGATTAGGAATTTTATTTTTGATTTCTTTCATTTACCATAATCATGATTATTTATCATAATCATGTGATTAACTAAAAATAGTTTACAGATTTTGGCCTATGAAGTGGCCCCATCTAGCATTCTAATGAAGGACTGAAAATTTAATGATGATTATCATACTGTGCTACTTTCTTCTTTATATAGATCACTTCTTTTCATGTGATGTGAAGTTAAATAAGGCAAAATCTCAGACAGCACGAAAGAGAATATTTTAATATCCTCTGCATATTATACACAAATAATTGGCTAATTTGCTTTCATTACTATGGAATTAAGGCCTGTAGAGTTGTTGCAGTCAGTACATTTTCTGTTCTGGAATACTATATAATTGCTCTTTAAGATTGTGTATAGTTCTGTATATAGCCAGCATCTTGGGTATGGGAATAAGAAAATAGGCATTTATTTTATTTTGTGTGGCAGTGAGCATGTTTAACTAATCATAAATGTCAGGGGCTTGTCGTTACTGCTTACACTGGCAAAATGGATAACAAACTTAAAATATAGTTGCTGTCATTTTGAACATCTTGTGTGTGTGATTAGGATCGGCAAATAAAATGTATTAATAAACTCTCAACATCTTCACATCTGTAGAATTTTGAAAGTAAAATTGATTTTGAATACTATACTTGTGGGCACTCAGTGGCTGAATATTTAACTGTACAATTTTAGATCAGACCTAGTCTTGGATATGAGATTGTACCTGAGTGATTGTAACGATTCTCCTGATAAATTCTAGCTTGAGTTAGCCATGGGTTTACTGTCATTATCTTAACCTTCTGTCCATTTCCAAATTTATCTTGTTTCCATACTTCACCACTCCCTTTCGATGTCCAGTACAAATGATTTTCAAAAACATCCAGGCTAAATGGGTTACCTAGGTCTGATAGAAAAAAAGTAAAAACAAAACGTTAACCTTGTGTAGTAAAAGTTCATTTTAAAATATTGCCTAAATTGAAAATGAAGGATGATATGAATTTTATCCAATTGTATTTTAAATAATCAAAGAATGGGGAAGTCAACATTTGCTCTTGGGAGTTTCTAAGTCTAGAAATGTTGTATTTCCCATTTATGTGCTATTTCAAGCATGATTTGCAATCACATTGCAGCACTTTGCGGTATTTGCAATATTCATTCACATGGTTCCATAAACATCATACATGTATAAGTGGAAGTACGCAGCATATAAAGTGTGAGGCCAATCTTCTAGCAATGCTCATTTGATGCCTGCCACTTTCAAATGATTATATATAACCAAGGCAATGTATGCCAAACACAGGAGATCTGCTCTGAACAGCAGGAAGCAAAGTATATTTGAAGGAGTCATTAATTGCTCACAGGTCTGTGGGGGACAGGTATAGAGGAGATTTCATTAGCATTAGCTTAGTTGAAAACTGGAGGTACCGGATTACAGGGAATATATTTTCTCATTGCTGTGCCAAAGCCTTCAATTTGTTTAATAAATATGGGTGCTTTAGTACTGGCCTTGATGGATCTTGAGCTCAACCAGAAGCAGGTGGAGAGGCCTAAAAGGAAGAAGCACTATAACTACGGCTTTCTATTCAAGATGAGCTCTCTTTCCCCTAGAGTAGAGCAGCAGGCAGTATGGGCATGTGGATTTGCCAATAAACCAGACTTCCTGTAGTAGGTTGCATTCAAATGACACTTGAATGAGCCCACATGAGAATGCCAAGCTATTCTTCACCAAGACAGCCTATCAATCTCTGAACGTACAAATATGCGATGTATGTCAAAAAATCCTAATGATCTTCCCTAAGCCCTGAGGAAGCTTGCATGCTTCATTCGTTCTGAGGCAGTCCTCTGTGTCTACTTGACTTCAGCTGGTGCACTGGAGGAATGAATAGATCTTGGGGGCAATGGCTTTCCTCTGTATCAATGGTTCCTCACTCCCATGTGAGTTCCAGGACGTGATGGAGAGTGTGGATTTGAAGTCATGGGCCATTGGGAACATCAGAGAGATGATCTTTGAGGTCTTCCAGCAGAAACTGTGCTGTCTGCAGTACCTTTGTTGTTAACTGCTCCATCCTCCTTGACCAGACTAAAAGGAAGAGCAGAACCCTTGCCACTGCCTAGCAGCAGGAAGAGGAGGAATAAGAAAAATGTGGCAGAGACCAAAGATGTGCAAAGTCAGCATGATCTGTGAAAGGGAAATCAGGTCTGGCTAACTTATTGGATGTTCAGATTTCCAAAAGGCATTTGATGAAGCTCCACATTAAAGGTTATTGTGGGAAATAAAAGCTTATGCAGAAGGTAATATCTTGGCATAGATAGAAGGTTGGCAAGCTAACGGGAAACAGACAATGGGTATAAACGTGTTTTAGAACCATAGAACCATAGAACACTACAGCACAGAAAACAGACCATTCGGATCTTCTACTCTGTGCCAAAACGTTATTCCGCTAGTCCCATTTACCTGCACCCAGTCCATAACCCTCCAGACCTCTCCCGTCTATGTATCTGTCCAATTTATTCTTAAAACTCAAGAATGAGCCAGCATTTACTACATCAGATGGCAGCCTGTTCCATACTCCCACCACTCTTTGAGTGAAGAAGTTCCCCCTAATGTTCCTCCTAAACCTTTCCCCTTTCACCCTAAAGCCATGTCCTCTCGTACTTATCTCTCCTAATCTAGGTGGAAAGAGCCTACTTGTATTAATTCTGTCTATACCCCTCATAATTTTGTAAACTTCTATCAAATCTCCCCTCATTCTTCTGCGCTCCAAAGAATAAAGTCCTAACTTGTTCAATCTTTCCCTGTAACTCAACTCCTGAAGACCTGGCAACATTCTTGTAAATCTCCTCTGCACTCTTTCAATCTTACAAATATCCTTCCTATAGTTAGGTGACCAGAACTGCACACAATACTCCAAATCTGGCCTCACCAATGTCTTATACAACCTCACCATAACATTCAGGTTGGCAAGATTAATGAGGTGTGTCATGGGTATCAGTACTACAACATTTTACAATTTATATAAATGACGGACAAAGATATAGTTGCAAAGATATATATATGGTGACACAAAGATTGGTAGCAAGTTGTGCAGAGGGATACAGGAGGTTATATAGGTATATAGACAGATTAAGTGAGTGGCAAAAATCTGGCAACTGGAATATTAAGGTGGAAAATGCAAAATTGTTTATTTTGGCAGAAAGGTAAAATAAAAGCATATGACTAAAATAGTGAGGGATTGCAGAATTCCAACATGCAGAGATCTGGGTGTTCAAAAACTCACTGTGAAGGTCCAGCAAGAAATTAGGAAAGATAACAAAATGTTATTGTTCATTGCAAGGGTAATTGAATACAAAAGTAGTGAGGTTATGTTTCATTTATAAAGGGCACTGGGAAGACCACATCTGGTGTACTGTGTACAGTATTGTTTTCCTTATTTAAAGAAGGAGAGTAATGCATTGGAATCAATTCAGAGAAGATTTATTAAGCTTAATACCTAGAATGAGTAGGTTGTCTTATGATGAGAAGCTGGACAGTCTAAGCTTATTTTGCTGAAGTGAAATGAGAGGAGAACTGAATAAAATATTTAAGGTGCTGAGGGATCTTCACAGGGTGTATGCGGAGAGAATGATCTCTCTTGTGGTAGAACCTAGAGCCAGGGGTCACTTTTTAAAAATAAGAGGTCTCCCATTTAAGACAGAGATGGTGTACAATATTTTCTCTCAGATGGTTGAGAATCTTTGAAGCTTTCTTCCTTAAAGGGTGGTGCAAGCAGAGTCTGAATATTTTTAAGTCAGAGGTTCATATGTTATTTGAAGTGAACTTACACCCTATCATACTTGATAAACAATGGGGTGCAAGTTCACTACAAATAACACAAGAAATTTGAGCAGGAGTATACGTATACTGTATACACATCAATATCCCAGTGGGGATCCTTTAATTCACTTCTCCTTTGAACTTGCTGAGTGGTTTATTCCTTGTTTACTGGGAGTTAAAAACAAAAGTTGCAGATTGCAAATTACAGCTCCAATTTCTGTTAGTAAGGCAGAGTTATGCAGGCACTTTGGCCCAACTCATCCATGCTGACCAAGAGGCTTATCATCTATGCTAATCCCATTTGCCTGCATTTGGCCCACATCCCTCGAAACTTTTCCTGTCCATGTACCTATCCAAATGTCTTTTAAACATTGTAATGGTACCTGCTCCTACCACTTCCCCTGGCAGATTGTTCCATACACCCACTACCCTCTGTGTGAAAAACTTGCTCCTCAGATCCCCTTTAAATATTTCCTTTTTCACCTTAAACCTCTGCCCTCTAGTTTTAGGCTCCATTACCGTGGGTGACGATGACTATCCATTCTATCCATACCTTTCTTAATTTTATAAACCTCTGTAAGGTGACCCCTTAGCCTCCTTCACTCCAGGGAAAATGGTCCCAGCCCATCTAATCTCTCCTTATAATTAAGCTCTCCAGTCCAAGCAGCATCCTTGTGAATCTTTTTTGTACCGTCTCCAGCTTAATCACATCCTTTCTATAGTGTGGTGACCAGAACTGAACACAATACTCCAAGTGCGGCCTAACCAACGATTTGTACAACTGTAACATGACATCTCATCTCCCATACTCAATGACTCAGCCGATGAAGATAAATATACCATATGCCTTCTTCACCACTTTGTCTACCTATGTCACCACTTTCAGGGAACTATGTACTTGTACCTCAAGGTCTCGCTGTTCAGTAACACTCTCCAGGGCGCTGCCATTCACTGTGCATGTCTTGGCCTGGTTTTAATTCCCAAAATGCATCATTTTGCACTTGTCTGAGATAAACTCCATCTGCCATTCTTTTGCCCACTTTTCCAGTTGATCAATATCCTGTTGTAACCTTAGACAACCTTTTTCACTGTCTACCATACCATCAATGTTGGTGTCGCCTGAAACCTACTAATCATGCCACCTACATTCTCTTCCCAATCAACATACATAATGAACAATAAAGAATCCAGCACAGATTCCTGCAGCACACCACTCGTTACAGGTCTCCAATCTGAAAATCACAGCTGAAGAAAATTGAGGTTAGTTGCAGGCTGTAATTTAGGTTTTGTATACTAGTCCTGGAAGTAGCTGTAGATATGTAAACTCATGTACATGCGACTAATAATATCTATCTATCTATCATGCACTCCTTAAAATTATAAAAATGAACAAATAAGACCTAGGATTTCCAACCATCAGTAAGTCAATCCTATTCACTGATGAACTCCCCTCCTCTGCACCTGCCTATCACTATCTCTTACCTGCATCTACCTATCACCACCCTGTGCCCACCCCGCCTCCCCTCTTCTGTCCACCTATCACTGCTCTGCTTTTCCCTCCTATATAATGGGCTTCCCCTTTTCCTATCTTCAGTCCTGAGGGAGGGTCCTGACCCGAAACGTTGACCGCCTCTTTTTCTCCACGGATGCTGCCTAGCCTGCTGAGTTCCTCCAGCATCATAGTGTTTTTCATCTAGATTCCAGCATCTGCAGTCCTTTGTTTCTCTATGATGAACTAACTTTAGCCTCAATGGCTAGAACAACTGCTGGATCCTTCTTGTAATGTGATGCTGCTGCAAGTAAGTTTTTCATTGCACCTGTGCATAGATGTACTTGTGCATATGAAAGCAACTTCAACTGACTTTGAATAAACATCACAGAGGTAGAGTGGGGCCAGGTCTAACCTGTTGTATGTTGTTGGAACAGATTCCCCAGTGCAAGTGCTTGGGAACTGTTTTAATTCTTCATTCTTCTGGAAGGAGTTCAAAGTCAGAATACTTTCTTGAAAAATAATGTGAACAGCTGATAACATCAGAATGTTTTGTGTTTAATGGAAATCCTTGAAGTTGCAGGGAAATGTCAGGAATTATGTGGGTAACTTCTGATACTTCCCTAAAAATATGGACTACAATTGACAGTATTATATGCATTTAAGTAGAGTCCGATAGTATTGCAGTACTGAGAAAACTATTGCTTCACATTAAGTATTTACAACATGATAAAATATTTAAATTATTTCAACTGTAAATTGTTTCCAGATGTTCACAGCAGATTCAGTTACTTGCTTAGGCTCAGCCCTGAGATTACTGTTGAGAAATAAATCCATAAAAATGTCCTTGCACAAGTCTCACCTCCATTAATAACCAGTATTCTGTCAGTCCCATCAAACTTCATAGACTCTATGAGGTTCTCTTTGGAATCACTCCAATAGATTCTGTCACCGTTGAGATAATCTATGGTGAGGCCTGTAGGCCAGCCCAGGTCTCTATTAACCAACACCTGCCGGTGCTGTCCATCCATCCAGGCACACTCTATCTTGGGATGAATGCCCCAGTCTGTCCAGTAGAACAGCCTAAAATAAGATTTAAAGACAGTACATGTAAATGAATTTGATATCGTTTGAATAATTGAAGTACATTCAAGTTCTGTTTTCTATTTTAGTATGGGTTGTATTATATATGCATTATTTTGAAAAAGAAAGGGGTCCAATAATTTGGAGGGTGGATAGTGCAAAGTATTTGGCCTGATTATACTTCCTAAGAACTTCTATCATAAAACCAATGAAAACTGGTAGCATCAAAGAAAGGCCCTTTAGTTTTGATTCTAATGGCAGAGGTCTGCCTCACTGGGACACATCAAGGGCTATAAACAACCAGGGAGACTGCCAGTGATAAGGAGAGGCAACAAGGACCTCATTGAAAGGGACTTCACTGTGTACCCAGGATACTGTGGTAGTGTAAGTGTTAAATTATTGGATTTATAATAGTCTAGGATTAATAATTCAGATGCTCTGAGTTCAAATCCTATCATGCTATGTCTAAAATTTAAATTTGATTAATGATCTAGAATTTAATAAAAACATCTACTAGCAGCGATGATCACCAAATTTATTGGAATATTGCAAAACCCCATCAGGTTCATAGACTGACAAAGGCCATTCCATAACAGTCCAACCCAGAATACCCAAAGGCAGGCCAAGTCCTAACATATCGAAAACACAGTCTAACTTCCAGCTCTTATGACACTCCTCTACTGAGGTCTAAGAATGCTCAGAAAAGGCACACCTAAATTCTGCAAGGTGAACAAAAACTTGCGTGTGATTATTTGACATAATAATATTTCAAGGTATCAAGCCCATTAATCTCTTCTTTCCAATAACTTTCATAAGACATTTCTGTCAGTCAAACATCCTCACAACATATTGGCCTTTTTTAAAATATAGATTCAAATTAAATGACTAGAAATCTCAATTACATTAATATACTCATTAAAATTAAGCTCTCTCCACTGATGCCATTTGATCTGAACATTTCCACCATTTTCTACACCTAATTCAGATTTTTCAAAACTGAATAATGTCTTGCTAACTTAATCTGCAAACTTAATCTGCTTCTATGTCTAAATCCTTCACTTATTAACAATCTGTAGCTTAGTTCCATTCATAAGACGTGTCTACATTTTTTTGTTTACTTATAAGAGAAGTGGGGTATACTATACCCAACCTGCATTGAATCAGCAGTGAAAGGGTAGACTGTGGCCCTTCCTGTTACTGCATTGCATTCACTGTGAACATAAAAACATTCCAAAATTCAAGGTAGTGAAGAACACTTATTTTATAGCCCGTAGGTGTTTATTTTGGCATAGACTTTCCATCTGACTTTCTTCCTGCTCTGTTACTTTTTTTTCATTTCTTTTAACAAACACTGGATTTTTCCATAAATTTCAAACTTCAAAATTGGTTTCAAATTAGATCATTTTTAAAGGAAAAGCATAAACTACAGATGACGGAGACCTAAAATGAAACAGAAAATGCTGGAGATACTCAGCATTTTGGACAGCAACGGTGAAGAAAGAAAGTGAGTTAACATTTTAAGTTCATGACCTTCTATCAGAATGTTTTCAAAAGGTGCAATTAATCCTGAATCTCATCTTCGTTACAAGTTTGCTTCATATATTCATGATGTGTTCATAAGGAGTTAGGGAGAACATTTTTCAAACTAACTTTTCTCAAAGCTAATGAATTTGAGGAAGTCAAGCTTTGATTACACTAGGAATGATATATGTAATATGTGAGTTACATGTTGAGAGGCAGGTAGATCAAATCATAAGAACTGCTCAACAATACTAGACTGTAACTTCTAGTTCTGATCTATAAAATGTCAGGAGGATGATGCTGGAATCTGGAGCAAAACACACAAAATGCTGGAGGAACTCAGCAGGTCAGGCAGCATCTCTGGAGGGAAATAAACAGTCGATGTTTCACGTCGAGACCCTTTATCAGGACTGGAGATATGTTTATTTCCCTGCCTGACCTGCTGAGTTCCTCCAATATTTTGTGTGTTTTGCTCAAGAGGATGAAATGTTTTTATTTACACCAATGTTAGATACTGAACAGAAATAAATTTAAAAGCTTAACTTCTTGCCTTCAGTATCTTCTGGTAAAAGAACTGACTTCATATTAATGAACTACTTTTTCAAATTAACCATTGTTGTTTAGGTAAATACTGCACCAATTTCCATTCAGGAATATCCCATAAACAGTAAGTAAGATCACAAACTAGATCATCTATCTTTTACAGTGTGTAGTATTGAGAAATACCTTTCTTCAAATAATATAATTCATCTGAATAGGCCTCAATTTAATACCTCATGCAAAGAACTCGGCATGTTGTTTATAGTTCACTGAAGTGTCAACCTCATTTTTACCTCATAAGCCCAAATGAGGTTAAGCCTCAAATTTTCTGACAGTGACACCAACTGAATCTAAAACTGGAATTAAGATACTTAGATGAAGCAAGTGTGTAATGTTCCAACATTTCTCAGGAAGACAAAATTTTTCATAAATGTGGAATAGTGATGTCTGTAGGAAAAGTTAAATACTTAATTCTAAAATATGTAAGTAAACTGCCTGTGAAACTGTAATTTGCTTACCCAAGTCTAGGGTTTACAGATATAGCAGCTGGTTGGTCTAGAAGTGAATAAATCAGCCATTTCCTGTATCTCCCATCTAGCTTTGCCACCTCAATTCTGCTTGTGCTGGAGTCAGTCCAATAAATATGCCTTTAAAAACAGATGAAGTCACCATCTCAGTATTCCATCTTGGACAAATTGAATATGTTGAGCTTGTTTTAACACCCTTACAACTGCTAACCACTTATACATAGAATAGCATTTGCATGAAAGATAGCACATCAAATAAGTAAGATTACCCTACCTTCAGTGTTGTTTCCCCCTTCTGATTTTATGGAACTAGGTATCAGGTCTAATATTAATGAGAAAAATTGCTGGTACAATATGGCACAATGGTTTGATCATCTTACTTTGTCCCTGTGCAGCAAAACAGGTTGGCATAGATCCCTCCTGAGGTTTTCTAGCTCTAGTAATGGACTACAGTTACATATTGGCAAAGTAAAATTTTAATTTCAAATATTCTAAGCCATAGAGATAAAGCAAGGAAGGAGGGAAAAACAACTAAGATATCATTATTAGTCACATGTACATCGAAACACACAGTGAAATGCATCTTTTTGCGTAGTGTTCTGGGGCAGCCTGCAAGTGTCGCCATGCTTCTGGCGCCAACATAGCATGCCCACAACTTCCTAACCCGTACGTCTTCGGAATGTGGGAGGAAAACAGAGCACCTGGAGGAAACCCATGCAGACACGGCGAGAACGTGTCTCCCCTTACAGAGTCCTTACAGACAATGGCCAGAATTGAACCCAGGTCGCTGGCACTGTAATAGTATAACGCTAACTGCTACACTACCATGCCTGCCCTGTGATGGCAGGCACTACCGTCCCACACTATTTGTGGGGATGATAAATTTCATACAAGAATGAGGAAGACTGCACTTCTGCTGAAGATTAGGGAATCTGCCACTTTGTTCATCAAGAACAAGTTTGAAAACCAGTGACCATGGGCAGTAACATGAGGACTTTGAACCAATCTCTATGACTTATCCAATAAACAAAAACATACCATGGTGTGTAAATAGGGTCAAAGGTTTGTAAAGATGACAGATTAAGCTTTAAAATGCATCAGATTTTGAGTTGGAAAGTAAAACATCTGCTTCTCAGTCTTGCCAAAGAACTTCAGCTGAGACTGTGAAACAAATTCAAAGAGGTCTAAGTGATGTCGATAAATTAAATTTTCAGAATAATCCTAGCTATTAAAATCAAACTACAAGTTATATCCTCTTTATGGCTTTATATGTTTGTTCCTTACTTTCCAACCCAGTCCACGGCAATGCCATCAGGTGTCACTATATATTTCAAACTTAAGTCCACTGCTACTGTTGGATTGCTTCCCTTGTCGTCAAATCTTGTGAGAAATGCCCGTTTTATGGAGCCGGGGTTTGAGCCATGTCCCAGGACCGTCCAGTACACAACACCTGCAGAAAGAAGGTGGTTTCTGTTAGATCTTCTTGTGTCCTGTAAGTGCATTGGATTTGCCTCCAGCATGAAGTTATCCAATATCTTGTACACTCCACTCTACTTTTTTTAGGAAGGCACTGCTCCAAGTTGTTCTTTTGAGATGGTGGAATTCTTCACTCTGTGGCTGCAGGAGATATAATAAAATTTCTCGCCGTGATGAGAAGACTAAGGTGACATGTATATAACAAACAACAGCTGAGGGGAATCTCCATGTTAATTTAGCATTTAAATAATACAATAAATAAATACTTTGACTTTATGATTTCTGAAATAAAGGAAAAACAAACTTAGCGGTTAGCGTAATGCTTTACAGCGCCAGTGACCAGGGTTCAAATCCAGCCACTGCCTGTAAGGAGTTAGTACGTTCTCCCCGTGTCTGCGTGGGTTTCCTCCAGGTGCTCCAGTTTCCTCCCACATTCCAAAGACGTACGGGTTAGGAAGTTGTGGGCATGCTATGTTGGCGCCGGAAATGTGGCGACACTTGCGAGCTGCCCCCAGAACACTCTACGCAAAAAGATGCATTTCACTGTGTGTTTCAATGTACATATGACTATAATAAAGATATCTTATCTTAATTGACTTAGCATTAAGGTTTTAATACCAAGGCCTGCAGCTCAGCAGTGCCACCAACAGGCTGCAAACTGTATATTAACAAAATACTTCAGCAGACTTTTACTTTGTTGTGACAAGCTTGATTGGGCCGACTTAATAATAATATAATAAGAGATATTTATTAGTCACATGTACATCAAAACACACAGTGAAATGCCTCTTCTTGCGTTAACAACTAATACAGTCTGAGAATGTGCTGGGGGCAGCCCGCAAGTGTCACCACGCTTCCGGTGCCAACATAGCAATGCCCACAACTTCCTAACCCCTATGTCTTTTTGGAATGAGAGAGGAAACCGCAGCACCCGGAGGAAACCCACACAGTCATGGGGAGAACGTACAAACTCCTTGCAGACAGTGTCGGAATTGAACCCGGGTCACTGGCGCTGTAATAGCGTTATGCTAACTGCTACAATTAACTCAGCTGCTTCATTTAACATATTCATTCCAGGATTCCCAACCCAACAGGAAGAAGATGCATGGTTATGCTCGCTTTTTCAATTTCAGCACATTTATGCACAAGAATTTTAGAAGCTTGAGAGTTGATGGTCATCTACAGTCAGCTGCATTCACAACTCAGTGGAGGAATTTGACAGACATCATGACTGCCCCAGATTTACTAATGCTTTGCTGAATGTTAAGTTGGGAGACATTGAAGATGCAAAAACTTACCCCTGACATCTCCTCTATATCTATTACCCAGCACCTTAAACCTATGCCACCATTTCAGCCCTGGGGAAAAGCCTCAATACCCGATCAATACCTCTCATCATCTTATACACCTCTATCAGGTCCCCCCTCATCCTCCGTCTCTCCAAGGAGAAAAGGCCGAGTTCCCTCAGCCTGCTTTCATAAGGCGTGCTCCGCATTCCAGGCAGCATCCTTGTAAATCTCCTCTGTACCCTCTCTATGGCTTCCACATCTTTCCTGTAGTGAGGCGACCAGAACTGAGCACAATACTCCAAGTGGGGTCTGTCCAGGGACCTATATAGCTGCAACAATACCTCTCGACTCGTAAATTCAATTCCCCGATTGATGAAGGACAATACACCATATGCCTTCTTAAGTACAGAGTCAACTTGCGCAGCCGCTTTGAGCATCCTATGGACTCGGACCCCAAGATCCCTCTGATCCTCCATACTGCCAAGAGTCCTACCATTAATACTATATTCCGCCAACATATTTGACCTACCAAAATGAACCACTTCACACTTATTTTCTTTTATTAAGATAATTAATTAAGTGCCACATCCAAGGTTACTAATGTAGAAGGTAACATTTTGCTGTGAATAGAAGACTGCCTGGCCAACAGAAAACAAAAAGTAACCATAAATGGGTATTTTTTTTCCTGGTTGGCAAGATAGAATGAGTTTGTGTGCCAGTGTCAGGGCTTCAACATTTTATTTAAAACTATTTACAAAAATGAATTGAATGAAGGTATTAAAGGTATGGTTGCTAAATTTGCAAAAGACACAAAGACAGACAGGAAATTAAAAGCTCATTAGGTGGCCACAAAGAGATATAGATAAATGACTAGGCAAAGATCTGCCAAATGGAGTATAACATGGGAAAATGTGAATTTGTCCATTTTGGCAAGAGAAAGTAAAAAGCAGCATTTTACCTCGAAGGTTAGATGCTGTAAAGCTTTGAGAGACGGAAGGATCTGGGTGTCTAAATGCAAGATTCACAAAAGGCTAGTAGGCAGATGCAGCAAGTAATTAAGAAAGCCAATAAAATGTTATTTTTTCTTGCTGGGGAAATTTATTAAAAATAGTAGAGAGGTTATGCTACAGTTATAAAGGGCATTAGTAAGATCACATTTTGAATACTGTGTAATCCTTGTTTAAGGAAGGATGATTAAACATATTAAGATCCTGAGGGATCTAGACAGAGTGGATACACAGAGGTTGCTTCATTTTGTGAGAGAATCTAGGGGTCACTGTCAGTTGCCCAAATAAGAAAGAGGTAAGGGGAAGTTTTTCTCTGAGGGTTGAGAGTATTTGGAACTTCAAAAGAGTGATGGAAACACAGACTTTGAATACTCTTAAGGCAAAGTTAGAAAGATTCTTGACATGCAAGGTTACTAGAGGCAGGCAAGAATGTGGAATTGAGGTTTTAATTTAATCAGCCATGTTCTTATTAAATGACAGTGCAGACTTGAAGCAGCAGTGGTCCAGAACCAAACTCCTTCACTCAGTGCTGCAAATGCTTTCACAACCTCATCAGATCAGGAGAAGTGGCCACTGTTCAACATTCAGCTACATTATACCGTCTGTATTGTTCCCAGCTTCTTAACTCTATTCTGGCACATTGTTTCTCTCTGCAACTTAACTTGATGTACACACATCCTTCTTGTTTCCATGTTTCCCACAAGCACATCTATTCAACCACATTGAATCTCTCTCTCTCATTGCTACCACCAGATTCAGGAGGGAGATTCAATGCAAGGAGATTGCATAACAGCCGGTCTCCCAAAGCCATGCTGCTCCAATACATTGAGGGCCTCTTGATCTGTATCCTGTGAAGAAAGCAAGGCCTTCTGGGAGTGGTACCTCTTTGAGCCCCTCTCTCACATCTAGTTGAAATGGGTCAACAGCAGCCTGTTGCTGCACCTGAGACTCCAGAAGTTTCCAACCTGTACCGCTGGGTCACATAGTATTATTATGTGAACACTAGCCATTTTCAAGTCATGGTCAAGACCTGCAAACTGCAATGGACAAATAGGCTGATCCAAAGTATGTAAATATTGAAAAACAAGGTCAGCATCTATCTTCACAAATCTTTCCTCAAAATTTGTTAAGTATCAACACATTCCTGTAAAGAACACTCTTCATAAAATCAGTCAGGAGGGCACCTGTGAAGCAGTAATTATTGTGCAGTAACAGTGACAGCACATCGACTCCCTCCAAGAGCCCAGGAAATCTAGTTAAAGCCAATCTTAATGTATGATTTCATTATTTAAATTACCAACCAACCTCTCACATGGGGGTTTCATAATAACCATTTGATGCATTCAAGTTATTGGACATGTATGTAGGTTAGTAACTTTGCATGGCATAGAGAGTTATGGAGTGATACAGCATGGAAACAGGCCCCACAGTCCACTGACCATCAACCACCCCTTTACACCAGTCCCACATTAATCCCATTCTTCATTCCCACCGCATTGCCATCAACTCCCCCTAGATTCTACCACTCACCTACACACTAGGGGCAATTTATAGCAGCCAATTAACCCACTGACCGGCACGCCTGTGGGATGTGGGAGGAAAATGGATCATCCAGGGGAAACCAAGTATCCAACTAATCAATAGTTTTAGTAGGTTTAATCACATCCCCTTCCCCAAACCACCGCAAGATCTATTTCTCGCAGGAGTTAAAATCCTCTTAGCTTTCCTAAGGAAAAGATGCAGGAAATTTTGTGGATACCAAAAACTAACATCCACAGATTTTTAATCATTGCAAACTATCAGCCAAAGTAGGTGTATTCTCTACCACATTAGGACCCAATTTTATTGCTGTTTACATACTGAGATCCGGATCTTCTGTATCCCAGATATAGTCAATGGCTTTGATGTTCTCTTCATGATCAATGTAGTCAGTGTATTGTTCAAATGTGGTACTGTACCGCCGAATTCGTACATTGTCTGGCAATAGCAAGATAGGAGGATCCCCTAAAATTAAATAGATGAAATTAATAACAATTCTATCATCATATCACCAGCATGAACATTTTATCAGTATTTGGTGTGCCAAATAGATACAAGGGCAAAAACTCCCCTTGGTCTGGCTGACTACCCTAATACTTCCATTCATCTTTCTCTCCTTTCATTTAGAATGAAGGATTGTCATTGGAAACTCCATTGTTGCCAGTAAAAAAGAGCTCTGGGAAAATAATTTTTAAGAGAAACTGGCACAAATCTAAGTGCAGTAGGATAAAATAAATCAATATGAAACAAAACAGAACAAAATTCGATCCCTCAGAGCTGCAATTGAAATTGCTATGGCATGTCTGGATATGAACTTCCCTGCTTGGAGTTCAATGCTGTTGTTAGCCAGAAAGCTCACACCAATTTTTAACACTGAATTTAGGCTTAATTGTGCTTTGGCTGGGAGGTTCCAATGTGCACTGTAGATTTATCTGGAAATGAGCATCCCGCACCTCTTTTCTCATGGGAAAGTTGTTTGAGGGTTGAATTAATAGAGGTCTTTAAAACTGATGGAATTGATTCAGAGAGAATGGTAGGGATGACCATAATTAGTTCATCAAGTAAGACAGTTATCAAGAAATCCAACAGAAAGTTTAGAAGTAATTTCTCTCACAAAAAGGTGGTGAGAACATAGAATTTGCTATGCAAGGTTAAAGTGAATAGTATAGATACATCCATGTCTGGACAATCACATGAAGGACAAGAGAATAGAAGAATATGATAATAGGTTTCGCTAAGGTAAGACAGAAAGAGTTCCTGTACAGCATAAATGCAGCATGGACTGGTTGAGTTGAATGGTCTGTTTCTGCACTTTATGTCCCTAGGAATCTTATGAAATTGGAATGAGACAGAGTTATATAGAAATGCAGTGAAGCCTAATTCCATTTAATTGTGCAGCCCATTATAATGCTACCCATTTATGGAGAGATAAAATAGATAGCAAAATAGGCCCCTTAACTCTCACAGACATTTGTTATTTCCACAGTCTTCATGTTTCTAGGCTTCTTGGTATAACTAAATCATTGTTTCCTGTTTCAAAATCTAGTCTTTTCTATATTGATCTTCTGCACTTCAATCCTAAATCCTCAGTTTCCGAAGGACTTTTTAAACTTTGTTGAATCACTATTGTAATTAATATGAAAATTTAGACCTACATGAGGAGTCAATGATTTAATGGTTGTTTTCCTTCAATCATAATACATGGCAAACACCATGTAAGTAGGAATCTCTGAGATAATTCAGCTGAATGTCTGAGTGCACAAAGTAATTATTAGCAATTACCCAAGGTTGTAATGTAACAGACATCCAAGAGTGATGCCATTAGTTAAATTTGTTCCTGAACCTCACAACACTTTTGTTGAATGTGAGAAATGGAAACCACAGCAAATTATAAATTTTGGATTTAAGTGTTTAACAGATTAAACAATGAGAGTTGAAGATTGTGAAATGAGCAGTATATAGAATAAGGAGAATGGTGAAATAAAAAGTATGAATTTAATGCCAAATGACATGGTTAAGAAAATAAAATTAAACATTTTAAAACTTTGAATATAATTTACAGCCAGAAGGAATGATATCCCATACTTGTAATAGTTAATTTTCAGTGACAGTCAGATTTTCAGTCAGCAGTCATTAAAACTTAATCACTAAAAAGAAACTTCACCTTTGTTATTACTTGCCCTAAATATCTGCAGTCGGTTCAGAGCCCACTTGCAAATAATGCAACTTCACTATATTGTGTGTCAAAGGTAAGGCCGTTCTAATTAATACAGTAATTGATATAAAAAGGACAGTGAAAGATTGCATTTACCTGTTGCAGCACACTGAGTCTCATGCTCCCCAATAACAGGTTGAAATCCCTCAGCACAGAAACATTCATAGCTTCCTTTGCTGTTTTTACAAATGTGAGGACAGGTGCCAAAAATTTCACACTCATTGACATCTGAACAACAAGAAACAAAATGAAGTAAAAAATTCTTTAGACTCACTTTGAAGTGACCTGTGTAACAAACCTCCAAAAAGATGTTCATAACTTACACCTCTGTTCTCCTACTTACTGCATGAATAAAACCTGTTCTCAATCAGCAGTCCTTCAGTGAAAACTTACATTTGTAAGACTGTCTTAATAATCTAGAGGAGTGAACTGTTCACTCTTTGCTGGATTTCATTACCTATTTACTAATAGGGCATCCAAAATATTCAAAATGTGAATGTTAACAAGAGATTGCGTTCATATAACACTTAACAGCAGACAATAGCAAGAAACTCCACAAAATCAATTATGCCACAAGATGTAATACTGAGTTACATTAGGACTAGTGACCAACAGTTTGTTGTGAAGTGTCTTAAATTAGGAAGGAAGATTAAAAGGGAATTCCAGAATTTAAGACTTAAGAGGCAGAAGAAATATCCATCAGTGATGGGAAGAAAACAGGAACTGAGGAAGATGTAAAGATTGCAGGAATTCAGAAATCTCGGAGGTGTGTAGGGGTGGAGGAGGAGGCAGCTATGGAAGGATTTGAAAATAAGGATGACAGTTTTTAAAATTGAGGCATTCCAGATCTATAAAAAGAACATAAAGTTCAAATCCCTGATTGGCATTTCAAAATTGGTCCTGTCATATAATGACCAAGGAATTGGAAGTCACTGTCAAATGTAACGTGATGCACTAGTTCTTAAGGGATGGTAGGAGAAAGGGGAAAGGGGGAAGGATGCTTCTTCAAAATATCACATTTAGCATCCTAATTCTTGTGTTAATTCCTTCCAGAGCTTTACCTCTGCTTACTTATGCAATTATCTTCTCCATAGGAGTGGAGGGTTGTGGGCAGTGGTGTGCCACAGGGACCGGGGCTGGGCCCACTGTTGTTTGTCGTCTATATTGACACTTTGCATGAGACCGTTGCTGGTGTGGTTAGTTAGTTTGGTGGTACTGTGGACAGCGAAGAGGATTATCTAAGGTTACAAAGAGATCTGTTACAGGAAGGGTGTGGGGGGCTTTGGAGAGGGTGCATCCTATCCGGATGCATCAAGGCTTGGTATGGCAACTGCTCTGCCTGGGACCGCAGGAGACTGTGGAGAATTGTGGACACAGCCCAGCACATCGCGGAAACCAGCCTCCCCTCTGTGGACTCTGTCTTTGCCTCCTGCTGTCTTGATGGGGCGGTTGGCATGGTCGGGGGCCCCGCCTGCCCGGGTCATTCTCTCTTCTCTCCTCTCCCGTCGGGTGGGGGGTGCGGGGGCCTGGGGGCACGTGCCACCGGGCTTGGGGGCAGCTTCTGTCCCACTGTGGGGGGACTGTTGGGCAGTTCCCTTGTGCGGTGGGGTGGACTCTGTGGCCTCGCTGTCTGCCTTGTTGTGACCTTGCACCTTGTTGTGCTGCACTTTCTCTGTGGCTGTGGCACTTTACTCTGTATTATTGTCTTTGCCTGTACCTCCTCAATGTACTCTGCACTACCTCAATGTAACTGCACTGTGTGGTGAATTGACCTGTACAGTCGGTGTGCGGGACGGGTTTTTTGCTGTGCCATGGTGCAGGTGACGGTGATGAACCAATATCAGAAGAGATTCACCAGGATGCTGCCTGCGTTAGAGGGTATGAGCTATAAGGACAGGTTGGACAAACTTGGGTTGTTTTCTCTGGAGCGGCGGAGGCTGAGGGGAAACCTGATAGAAACTTATAAGATTATGAGAGGCAGAGATACAGCTGGTATCTTTTCCCCAGAGTCGAGTTTATTGTCAGACACATCCATGTGTGCACAGGTGCAATGAAAAAGTTACTTGCAACAACATCACAGGCACATAGCATCAGAGACACAACATTCACAAGAAAAACAGAAATTAAACATAAAATCATACACAATTTTTACAAGAAAATTGGTGTTGGTTTGTTGTTGTCGCTTGTGCCGGGGTGCAGTGGGGGGGCTTGTCTTGCTTGCCATTCTTGCGGATCAATTCATTGTATGGTGCATTGGGGTGGTACAGGGTAGAAACAATAACGGAATGCGGGGTGGGGTGTCGTGGCTGCGGGAAGATGCGGTACAGGTAGACAATGAGGTGCGGGGTTGGGCGGGGTGGATTGTGGGGTCGGGGGTCCGTCTCATCATGTGGGGGAGCCATTCAGTGGTCTTGTCGCCGTGGGGTGGGGGTGGCCTGGGTGGGGGGGTCTTTGGTTGTGCCGGCTGCTTCACTGGGGCAGCGAGAGGTATAGACAGAGGGTATGAACTATAAGGAGAGGTTGGACAAACTTGGGCTGTTCTCTCTGGAGCGGTGGAGGCTGAGGGGAGACCTGATAGAAGTTTATAAAATTATGAGAGGCATAGATAAGAGTAGACAGTCAGAATCTTTTCCCCAGAGGTTGAAATGTCAAATACTACAGGACGTGCATTTAAGGTGAGAGGGGGAAAGTTCAAAGGAGATGTGTGGGGCAAGTTTTTTTTTACACAGAGAGCAGTGGGTGCCTGGAATGTCCTGCCAGGGGTGGGCGTGGAGGCAGATATGATAGAGGGGTTTAAGAGGCTGTTAGACAGACACATGACTGTGCAGGGAACGGAGGGATATAGATCATGTGCAGGCAGAAGGGATTTAGTTTAATTTGGCATCGTGTTCATCACAGACATGGTGGGCTGAAGGGCCTGTTCCTGTGCTGTATTGTTCTATGTATACTATTAAGAATTATATGCACTCCAACAACTTTGGTCCCTAGTCCACCCTCTTCTTCCCTCAACTTGCCAGATCTTTACACACACTTTGAGCCATTACTAATATTCATGCTTCGGTCCCTGGTAACATACAAAAGTATTAGGGGAGCTTGACAAGGTAGATTCAGCAATGATGTTTCATTTGGTTAGGATGTCTAGAATCGGGTATCACCTCAAAATAAGGGGTCTGCATTCAGAACTAAGAGATGGAAGTTCTTCTCCTAGATAGTTGTTAACTTTTGGAATTCTCTACCCAATGTAACTGGGCGTGTTCAACTATTGAGCATATTCAAGACACAGATCAATAGATTTTTGAATCAAGGGATATGGAATAGTATAAGTGGTGTGATGGTAAAAGAACAGTCATGATCTTATTGAATGATGGAACAGGCAGGAAGGGGGAAATGGCCTACTCCTGCTTCGATTTCTTATTTATGAATGCACACTTTTCCATTGCTATCTAGCCCTCCTTAAAATGAGCTACTGACCAAGCTTTCAGTCATCACTCCAAACAAGCTCAATTTTTTGCTCAATTTTCTGTTTCTGTAAATGATCTTGGATGGTTTTATACATGAAAGATGTTATATAAAAGCAGGTTGTTGTTGCTCCCATGAAGTTGGGGAAGAAACAGCAATAACTATGCCTCAAACTGTACTGAATAATGTTTTTGACATCATTTTACCAGAGTTAATTGTAATGATTAATAATGTACAACAGAAAATTAAAATGAAGAGAGTTATGGTTTATAATATTAAAAAAGAAAATGCTGGAAACATTGAGAAGGTCAGGTAGCATCTGTGAAAAGAGAAACAGAGTTTCAGGTCAAATACACTGCCAGAACTGAAAGAGAGAAAGAAAACAAGTTAGTGTTGAGTTGTAGAGAAAGTAGGGAAGGACAGATAGTACAAAGCGGTTACCTCTGATCAGGTGAAGCCATGGTTGCCATGAGAACAAGTTGGAGAGGTCATTCAGTCAATGGGTTAATGATGGTAATAATGGGGGTGGGAGAGAGAGAAAGAGAGAGAAAAAGAGAGATAAGTGAACTAAAGCTATGAAGTGAGAGCAGTTAGGGAGTTGAGAATACAAACAAAGGAGCATAAAAGTTGTAAAGTGCAGGGTTGAAGGACATGCCCAGCCAATTGGGCTGGGCTAATGGAGAGTGAAAAACTGAACCAATATGGATGACTTATAATTGAAATGGACAATTCTGACAAGGATAGAGAAAGTGAGTTAGCTTAAACTGTAGAATTCGATATTGAGTGTGGAGGACTGCAACATCTCAAGACAGATGATGAGGTCCTGTTTCTCAAGTTTATATTGGGCTTGAATTAAAGTGTTCGGGAACAAGGAGCTCCAAGTTGTCCCTGCATACTAAATGTAGGTGCTCCTAGAAGTGATCAATTGCATTTGGTTTCTCCAATGTTTAGGAGACCACATTGCGAACAGCAAACGCAATAATCGGAAGAAAAGCAAGTGAATTGCTGCTTCATTTGGAAGGACTGTTTGGGTCCCTGGATGGTGGGATGGGAAGAAGTAAAATGACAAGTGTTACATCCACTGCATTTGCATGGGAAAGTGCTGTGAGAAGGGGAGTGGTTAGTTGGAACAGAAAAGTGGATCAGGGGGTCACAAATGGAATAGTTCCTTTGGGATACTGAAAGGGGGAGGTATGGGAAAATATTTCTGGTGGTGCAATCTTGTTGAAGCTGGCAAAAATCACAGGATGATCCATTGAATACAAAGGTTTATGTGGTGAAAGGCAAGGACCAGAGGAGCTCTATCCTTACCCTCTTCAGGAGTAGGGTGAGAGCAGAGGTGTGGGAAATATAAGATTAGGTACAGTTCGTTAATTTTCAAAACATAAACAGTTTGGCATGTCTTTGAACCGGCAAGTACCTATCTTCCTTAAATCAGTCAATCTATCCCAGTTACCTCTTCAAATTTACCAATAAAATGGTCAAACATATATGGATTTACCATCACAGGCATTTGCATCAGCCTCATTTGCTTTGTATCCAGGTCTACAAAAGCAGATGAAACCTCCACCCATTAGATCTGTACAATTCTGTTCACAGAGCTTTTCTGCACAAGATCGTTCCGTATTACGGTCTAAGAAAACAGCAAGAAACTTTTATTTGACATTTATTTTAAAAAATTATCTTTTATTATAACTTACTTGAATATATTAGCCTATAACATTAGTGGAAAGTCCAACAAGATGCTGTTATTACTCTAATCCTGAACCCTCATGGCTAAAATCAAGTGAGCCTCATCTGTCACTAACTAAGCAGAATAAGTGGGTTTCATTTTACACAACACACATAGCTGAGAGCGTAGTGCTAATCACTAATTGTTTGAAATAGTTTGTCTTAAGACAAGAAGTCTATAGATTCTTATAATGTATCACAGCAGTATCATCAGATTATTTTGTGTACATGTCTGCACACTCCAGCCAATCATTTATTTTTAATCTTTTACAGAAGGTAGAAGTACCCACATTCCCAAAATATTAAACAGTCTCTGCTCATTTTTATATATGGTTTTAGTTTTGTTTGCTTATGAGATCTGGCCATCATTGGTAACGGTGCATTTATTGGCCATATTTAATTGCTCTTGAGAAGGAAGTAATTAACTTATTTATTGTACCACCGCCTTTTATTTCTTGGTCGGGGAATTCCAAGAAAGGTTCATCAACAATGAAGGAATGGTGATATATTTCCAAGTCAGGATAGTGTTCGACACATACTTGTTCCGACACCCTTGTCCAAGAGGTCTTGGGTTTGGGAGATACCACTGGAGAACCCTAGACAATAAATATGTTTTTACGGATGGTGCATACTAATAGCTCCAGTGTACTGCTGATGGATGGAGTAAATGCTTAGCGGAGTGGGCGATATGCTAATCAAGTGGGTACCTAGTCTTGGATGTTGTCAATATTTTTGATTGTTGCTGGAGCTGAACTCATCCAGGCAAGTGGAAAGTATTCAGCAAATTCCAAACATGCCTTGTAGATGCTGAAGAGAGTATAGGTATCAGATGGTAAGTTACTTACTGCAGCATACTCAGCCTTTGACCAGCACTTTCTGATCAGTGTTGAACTCCAGGATATTAACAATGAGGGTCTAGTGATGGTATGCCATTGATGGTTAAGAATAGGTTGCTTGACCCTTTTTTGTTTTACAGCAAGTAGTTGCCGCTGGCACTTGTGTGGCATAAATGTTGCCACTTATTAACCCATATCTGAACATTATCAAGGACATGCTGCATGTAGACAAGGGCTGCTTCATTTCAAATAGAATTGAACATTTCACAATTATCAATGGGTATCCACTCTTCTGACTTATCAAGAAAGAAAGGTTATTGAAGAAGCAGCTGTAGGTCAGGTCCATGAGACATGCCTGAGGAATTGCTGCAGTAATCCCTTATGGTTGAAATAACTGACTTGTTCCAGAGACTTTTATAAACTGTCTGGACACTATCTCCCAGGCCAGCTAAAAGTTACATGAAGTTTTTATGCTGAGTTTACCAAAATTTGGTCTGGTATTATTTCTTATTATAATTTATATCTTAATAAAACATAGGTTTGTCTTGGCAAATGCTGATGGTGTATACTGACTAATCACCTGTCCAAAGAGGTTAAAATATGATGCTACTGTGAATCAACATCACTAATATTAACAGCATAATTGTTTAGAATATCATGTTTCCTCAACCCAAGAATTTAAGGCCCCAAGCTATATTTGAAGATGTTCTTTCATATGTAAATTAACATCACTTGTAAAGTACCTTCACATAGTCATAGAGCAATACAGCACAGATACAGGCCCTTCGGCCCAATGAGTCCATGCCGACCATGGTGCCCACTCAGCTAGTCCCAATCTCCTGCATTCACCCCATATCCCTCCAAGCCCCACCCCTCCATGCACATATCCAAGCCCTTCTTAAATGACACTATTGTAACTGCTTCAACAACTTGCTCCAGCAGCTAATTCCATATACTCACCAACTTCTGCATCAAGAAGTTGCCCCTCAGGTCCCTTTTAAATCTTTCAGCTCTCACCCTAAATCTATGCCCCCTAGTTTTGGACTCCCCTAGCCTGGGGAAAAGACTGTTACTGTCCACCTTATCTATGCCTCTCATAATTTTAAACATTTCTATAAGCTCACCCCTCATTCCCCTACGTTCTAAGGAATAAAGATGTAGCCTGGCCAACCTCTCCCTATAACTCAGACCCTCTAGTCCTGACAACATCCTCGTAAATCATTTCTGCACTCTTTCCAGTTTAAACACCTCTTTCCTATAACAGGATGACCAAAACTATACACAGTACTCCAAGTGCGGCCTCACCAATGACTTATACAACTACAACATAATGTCCCAACTCCTATACTCACTGCTATGACTGATGAAGGTCAGCGTGCCAAATGCCTTTTTCACCACTCTGTCTACCTGCGACGTTGCTTTCAACAAACTCTACACTTGTACTCCTAGGTCCCTCTGTTCCATTACACTCCCTAGTGTCCTACTATGCCTTGTCCAAGTCCTATGCTGGTTTGACTTTCCATAATGCATCACCTCACACTTATCCATTATTGAAATCCACTTGCCACTCCTCGGCCCACTTCCCTAACTGATTAAGATCCGCCTGTGATCTACGATAACCTTCTTCACTATCAAAAACACCTCCTAATTTTGTGTCATCTGCAAACTTATTGATCAAGCCTTGTGCATTTGCATCCAAATCATTTATACAAATAATGAATAACAACAGTCCCAACACCGACCCCTGTGGCACACAACTAGTCACTGGCCTCCATTCTGAGAAACAACCTTCAACCACCACCCTCTGCTTCCTACTTCCTAGCCAATTTTGAATCCACCCAACTAGCTCTATTTGGATTCCATGGCACCTAACCTTCCAGATCAGCCTATCATGCGGGGCCTTGCTAAAGTCCAAGTGGACAACATCCACTGCCCTACCCCTATCTGTCTTTCTGGTTGCCTCTTCAAAAAACTCTAAAAGGTTCATCAAGTACGACTTTCTATGCACAAAGCCATGCTGACTCCTCCTAATCAGACTTTAGTCTTTCCAAATGCTGGTAGATCCTGTCCCTCAGAATTCCCTCCAGTAATTTCCCCACTACTGATGTCAGGCTGACTGGCTTGTAGATCCCTGGCTTGTCCTTTCCACCCTCTAATGGAACAACAATAGCTACCTTCAATGATGAAGCAAATATCTCCGCAAGGGCTTCCGCTATTTCTTCTCTAGCCTCCCAAAAAGTTTGAGGGTGCACTTGGTCAGGCCCTTGGGATTTGTCCACCTGAATATGCTGCAAGGCTGCAAATACCTCCTCCCTGGTAATATAAATTTCTTCCAAAATATCTCCACTAGTTTCCCTTATCCCATGAGCAAGCATGATTTTCTCCTCAGTAAGCACTGAGGAGAAATATTGTTTTAAAATCTCACCCGTCTCCTGCAGCTCGAGACATAGGTGGCCCTGCTGATCTCTAAGGGAACCTACTCTCTCCCTAGCCACCTTTTAACTCTTAATATAGCTATAGAACCTCTTGGGATTTTCCTTAAACTTACATGTCAGACCCATCTCATATGCTCTCTTTGCCCTCTTGATTTCCCTCCTAACGGTATTCTTAATCTTTTTATAGTCATCAAAGGATTCGCTCGTCCCTGACCTCCTAAACCCAATGTATGCTTCCTTCTTTTTCTTGACCAGAGCCTCCACATCCCTCATCAACCAAGATTTCCTAAACTTGCCAGGTTTAACCTTCACCCTAACAGGAGCATGCTGCTCCTGGACTATTACACTCTTTGACCATAAGACATAGGAGCAGAATTAGGCCATTCAGCCCATCGAGTCTGCTCCATCATTCGACCATGGCTGATTTATTTTTCCCTCTCAACCCCATTCTCCTGCCTTCTCCTCATAACCTTTGCCAGCCTTACTAATCAAGAACCTATCAACCTCCGCTTTAAATATACCCAATGACTTGGCCTCCACAACCACCCATGGCAATGAATTCCACAGATTCATCACCCTCTGGCTAAAGAAATTCCTTCTCACTTCTATTCTAAAGGGATGTCCTTCTATTCTAAGGCTGTGCCCTTTGGGCCTAGACTCTCCCACTACTGGAAATATCCTCTTCACATCCACTCTATCCAATATTCGGTAGATTTCAATGAGATTCCCCCTCATCCTTCTAAACTCTAGTGAGTACAGGCCCAGAGTCATCAAATGCTCCTCACACATTAACCCTTTCATCCCCAGGATCTTAAAAGCCTCCCACTTGCTATTTGTTCCTTTCCCTTCAAACAGGCTCACCCAATTGACCTCTGCTAGATCCTGCCTAATTCCCCCAAAATTAGCCCTGCTCCAGTTTACAACCCAAACCTGTGGACCTGTCCTGTTCTTTCCAATAACTATCTTAAAACTAGCAGAATTATGGTCACTAGAGCCAAAGTGCTCCCTGACTGCCACTTCCATTAGTTGCCCTACCTTGTTCCCTAAAAGGAGGTCCAGTATTGCACCCTCCCAAGTAGGATCCTCTACATGCTGACTCAGGAAACTTTCCTGGGCACATTTCAAAAATTCTACCCCATACAGGCCCTTAACACTCTGGGTAGTCCAGTCAATACTGGGGAAATTAAAAGCTCCCACTAATACAAGCCTATTATTCTTACAACTATGAGCAATTTCTCTACACACCTGCTTCTCAAGTTCCCGCTGACTATTGAGGAGTCTATAATATAGCCCCACTAGAGTGACCCTCCCCTTCTTGTTTTTAAGTTCTACACATATGGCCTCACTTTCCAATAACACTTTCCAATTTCCTCCCCTTGCTTTCATTTGTAACTAAAGAGTCTTACCTGCTCAGTCCATAAGTTATTTATCATTGCATCATTAAAAAGAGAAAATAAAGGCTTGTAGAAAATGGATAAATCACAGACACTTAAGGGTATCCTGGCTGTTTTAGAGATTTTATGTACCCGAGTGTCAAATATTTCTCGTTAACAATGCATACCTTTTAACACCTCCAAGCAGTTGAGGTTCAGGTTACACCTTTAGCTTAGTATTTGCTGATTACAACATCATAGGACCTAGTCATTCAGTTACTACCTTGAATGCAATTATCTGCCATCTTTATTTATGTGGCATGTGTAAGCTAATGTTACATGCAGCTTGGCCAAGTTTTACCAAAGAATCATAGTATCTCAGAAATTTTCAGCCCATCATCTCTGCAAGCCTAAAAAAATGCTTTTTGGGCCAACCTTATTTCCAGCTCAATTCATTGCTTTGCAGGTTAGTGGTTTAAGTGCTAAACCAGCTACTTTTTAAATGTAATTAGGATTTCCACTTCCAACACTTTCTCAGGCAGATAGTTCCAGAACTGAGCACTCTATGGGTGAAACATATTTCCTTCAACTTCACCCCCCCCCCCAAAGAAACCTTTCAACCAACTACTTAAATCTATGTCCTATAGTTATTGCTTCTCTGCTAAGGCTAAAAATTCTTTGCTGATTTTATGTCTAATCACTTCATAATTTTGTACACCTCAAATTAAATTTCTGTTCAGCCCTCTTTGTTCTAGAATCAACCCCAGGCTGGCCAATCTCTCCTCATAACTAAAATACTCTAGCTATGAGATTATCCTTATAAGTCTGTTCTGCACCCTCTCTAGAGCTAGCACATTTTTCCTGTAATGCCATGAACAGAACTCTTGTTAGCTAGACCAGCTAGTACATAAAAATATTTTAACATGGAATTCCTGCTCTTCAACTCTATGCTAGAACCAATCAAGGCAAATATCCCAAATATCTTCTTTATCCACCTTTTCAACCTACCCTGCCACCTTCAGGGATCCACAGACATGCTCTCCAAGATCCCTTTGTACCTTTACACTTCTTAGTAGCCTACCGTTTACTGTGCATTCTGTAATTTGTCATATTTGTTCTCTTGAAATGGACTTTGTTGAATTCCATTTGCCACTTCCTTGCACACCTGTAAGCTACAACGTTCTTCCTCAGTAAACTCAGAGCTAATTTTATCAGCTGTAAACTTCTTAATCACGCAAGATACATTTAAATCCAAATCAATGACACGTAATGCCATCATGTAAATGTTTACTGTATATTTTAATGTTATATCCACATATATTCTTTTTTTGTGTATTACACTTAAAAAGTACATCTATACAAGTTACGTGTTCACATACTTACTGCAGCCCAACTCATCGGATTTGTCTTCACAATGAGCATAATTATCACAGACATGGAGGTTAGGAATGCAGGTTCCATTCCCACATTTGTATTCCTCAGTTGTGCAAGGATGAGAGGTAGGTGCCTTACCTAATTACAAAATAAAATTTTCATGAACTGTTTTGAATGCGCTTGCATAAACTGCTACCTTGTAAAGGTCACTGAAAAGGAAATGCAATACAGTGAACACAGACTTACAGTTTTCTTCTTTTTCATCACTTCCATCTCCACAGTCATCTATTTCATTGCACAACTCATGTATGTATAAGCATCGATTATTATCGCAACGGAAACGAAAAGGAGAGTCACAAGGGATGTCCACTGGAAATGAACAATGAACTTGAAAGTTTAAGCATTTATTGAAAACACTAAAGCTTTATTATTGCTCCGATTTCAGGACCTTGAACCCTCATATAGCAGCAATGATACAGTTCTTCTTAAACCCTTCTATGCAGTAAATTTCTATGATTCTAAACTGGAAGTATTATAGGCAGAAACATATCTATGTTATTAAAATCTTATATATGTTATTAATGAACTTGGGTGTACATATCAAAAAGAATTAGCAGAGCTATGATGGCCAGAATGGCCTCTTCTTTTACTACAAGTTTCTATGATCCTAAACTTAAAGTGTTATAGACAAAAAGGATATGGAACTAAGCAAACTACTCCTTCTAAAAGCTAGCAGGAGGCAAAAAGAGTTCAAAGGCCTTTTCCTCTGCTACAAGATTCTATGATTCCATTAAAGATAAAGAATAAAGTTTCTGAGCCCTGATTCATTTTGGTAGTGAGAGGGTAAGCAGTTTTCTGACTTTCTAATGAAATTGAAAACAAGCTTCAGTAAGTGGTACTTTACGAGTTGGCTTTTCTGTTATGTGAAGCCCTCACTCTTCTATGCACAATACCTCCAAGAAGCTCCCAGTTGGAAATTAATCAGAATATTAGAAATTGCAGAGGAAACCATACTCAATTCAATGCAACACCCTTAACCTCTCTCATCCTATTTGTTCATCTGGCATGGCCCCTAAAATCCAATAAAAGACCTGAATGTGTATAGTGTGCAACTAGTTTGTCATTCACTGCTTGAAGTTGGCTTAATAATATTGATAATTGGTCCCTGAAATCTTCCACAACTACTCATTTCTCCAGGATCACTCTGAAGGAAAAGATAAATTCCAGCTTTTTTGCTTCACTAATAACCAGCTACTTAAATCCTTTCCTGTGTCTCAGCTCTCTTTTTCAATGAGGTCAAACAGTTCAGATATTTTATCAGGAACATTAAAACCATCTGTTTAACCATCCACATGCTGTTTTTTCCCTTGTCCATCAAATATTCTCCATTTTAGAAAGTTGGACCTTCTGCGGACAGAAGGGATTAGGTGTCATTAGCTTAATTAGTTTGGCATCACATCTATATTCTAAATATTAAGCCCTTGCTCAGATGTGCCACAGTTTGACACAGAGTAAAGCATCCTACATCATGGCACAGCAATTTACTAAATTTACACTTCTAGAAATTGCACCAGGAAGAAATTATTTGAAATTCTAGTAAGAGATCACTAATGGCCTTGAGTGAGGCTATCACACTTGTGAATTAAACTGGCCACTGAATACTGGAAAAGCTTATTTCACAAAGGTCTATACTGAGATTTTTATCTCAACCTTCTTGAAGGAGGTCATGGATTTTAAGAGTAGAATTACTCTTCTATGTCACTTTGTCAACAAACCAGAGCTATTGATAATTCAGTTATAGAAAAACCAACTAATGGAAGTCCAGTGCTCTGCCACATGTTGTGGAAATACGTTTTTGCATGCAATGAAAGATAATAATTTCTTTAAGTTTGCTTAAATAGCTTACAGCAATGTTGGAGCTCTTCATCAGATCCATCTCCACAGTCGTTATCTCCATCGCACTTCCAGTATGGCTGGATGCAGACATGATTCTTGCATTCAAACATAAAGGGTGGACAATAGGTTCCATTGGGGTAACGAGTTGCTATACATAAAGAAGACAGAAATGAATAGCTGGGAAAATTAATTTTCATAATTGTGAAATTGAAATACACAAGTTATTCTTGATATCCAGTTATCAGAATCCTGAGAAAATTTCCACAGGAATTTTTTTCCCTTAACTATTATATTTTACCTTTTAATTATTGTCTGTATTCTGTAAGAGGAATACCTTATAACTTTAGAACAATGATTTTTGAAACTTGATTCAGGGACCTGGTATCTGATGACTGGAAAACTACAGATATTACACCTTTGATAAAAAAATAAGGTGGGGAAAGTTTGAGAAACAACAATCTCATATAGAATTAAAAGAGACTTAGACAAGTGTGGATTGATCAGAGGAAGAGCTTGAATTTGTTAAAGGATATCATATTTAACTAACTGGATAGAGTTTTCTGACAACCGAGAGGGCAATGATGGAAATGCAGCTAATCTGATACATATGTGCTTCCAAGTGCTTGAAGCCCTACATGTCATCAAAAATGAAGCTTACATTGGCAGTAGGACCACTGCTTTTCTTAGTATGTGTCATTAATGTACTTGGGAGTATAGGACACAATTTCCAAATTTGCAGATGACACGATACTTAGAAGCATTGTAAACTGTGAGGTGAATAGTAACAGACTTCAATGAGATAGACAGTTCTCATAGAATGGGTGGATAGATGACAGATGAAAGTTAATGCTAAAATTGGATTGTTGTGTCCATTTCTGGGCACCACACTCTAGGAAAGATGTACATGCCTTAGAGACGGTGGGGAAGAGATTTACTAAAATGATTTCTGGATGAGCGATTTTTGTGAAGCAAATTTTTTTGATTTTTAATTTATGAAGAAGCTGGGGTTGTTGTCCGTGGAACAGAGGAGAGCTGATTAAGGTTATTTAAAGTCACAAAGGCCAAAATCAGAGTACATAGACAAACTATTCCCATTGATCAATGGGTCAAGAGCCATGGAACATGGAATGAAGCAGCAAAAAGGGTTTGGAATACACTGCCAAAGGTAGTACTCAAGTTAGATTCAACTATAGCATTCAAAGGGGAACTTTATGAATATTTGAAAGAAATGCATTCACAGATCTCCGAGGATAAGAGATGGAGAATGGGACCAGTTGGATTGCCCTTACATAAAGGCAGGTTAAGCTCAACGGACTGAATAACTTCCTTCCACGCTGTAACCATTCTGTGATTTGATTGCATTCTTTATCCTGTAGTAAGATGCTGTCAGAAGACATGGCTGGGGTATATGGTTGCTAGGCAAAATTTGAGTCCATCTTCACCAAAAACTGAAAAGCACTTTACAGCTGCAGTGCAGTGGAATTAGTGGAACTCCAGGAGATAGGATAGTAAGCAAAAGGGAAATCAATGTCTTCAGTGCCATGAAGAATAGCTGACATTTAACTTTGCATGTGTAATTATCTCTTGAAAAGCTATCAAATTGGTAACAATACGAAAAGTGAAAAGTAGCTAATAAAAGCTATGCGTGTTATGGCTTGACTAACAAGGGTTAGTGGGGATAGTGAAGAAAGATACATGGTTGGGGGTTAGGCTGTTGGTGATTACTTAGAATTGATCTGTGAAAGTTGACTGTGAAATTGAGTAAGTTTGTGGATGAGCTAACCATTATTCCATAGGCTTTTGTAGGATGAGAAATAGAAAATCTTTGGGAGGTGAAAATGTGTAGATATTCAATCAGGGACTTAGAGCCACTGAGCAGTTGGAGAAGAGACAAGCTGTCTCAGGACAACACATGACACTTTGATCAATCTGAGGGACATGGGATTCAATGTGCTAGAGGCAAGGATAATTGCAGCAGAGCGGTGAAAATTGTATCTTATACTTAGGCACAAAGGATAACATAACATGTAGATGGTTCTGCTGACCACCCCTTACATACTATAATCTGCCAGAGTTTGTTTGCTCTGAATGAGATACAATAATTGACACCAACTGTTGCCAATATTGGATGATTTTAATTTAGGAGTGAAAAAAACAATTGGCATAAACCAACAGAAAGTCATGTGACTTGAATCATTGATAGTTCAAAAACTGACCAACATTTATACTAATTAATAATTGTCCTGGTTCCTGCTCTCCCTTCTTTTGACAATAATTTCTTTCCCTCTTTATTCCTGAAGTAATTGAGTTCAGCTGGAGTACAGCCATAAGGCAGTCTCAAGCAATTGCTCTTTTTGAAGTGTCAACAAACTAATCAATCCAGAAGAGAATCTTTATTCTGGTTTGCACTCCATTGTCACCTACCTTTTCCTTTACCTGTTGTAAACTTTTAACCAATTTGGTTTGTATGTAGTAGCTACTCATTGCATAAACTTGTGTTCCATTGATGAAGCCAGGTTACTTAATCATCTTCAAACTGGATGCGAGTGTCAAATGTTATTGTATATTGCAGTTCTAGGAAGTTCACATTAAAATTATGGTAACACCAGGTTGTGAGACAAGGGGGTATTATTGATAGGAAGACGGCCTTGAAGAAAGCTTGTAGAAAATGTTTGAAGAATAATTGCGTAATGGTGCACAAACTTCTGTATAGATAATCATGAGGTGGTGCAATTTGGTAAAATATTTAAGGTGATCACAGACTCCTTTGAAAAGATATAAATGAGATTGATGAGCAATGAGATCTGGAAGTCCAAATGCAAACATCACAAAAAGTAACACCATGGATTAAAAAGGCCATAACAAAGGCACAAAAGCATTCAAGTCTGGAAGAATAGAACTGAGAAAAAAAACACATTACGTTAAATATACATGATTTTGGTCAAACCACACCAAGAGTACCACAAACAGTTCTTTGTATTATGACAAGGATATATGGACACTAGAGAAAGACTGACCAAAATTATACAGAACTTAAAAGTTACATCCATCAGGTAAGTTTGAACAGACTGGGCTCTTTTCTCTAAGTGACTTGATTGAAGTCCTTTTAATTATGAAATGATTTTAAGGGGTAGATGAAGAAAAGGTGCTTCACCCTATATGGAAGGCTAGAACAAGGAGCCATAAACATTAGATAGCCACTAAAGAATCCAATAGGAAGTCTGAGAGAAAGTTCCTTACTCAGTGTAGTTAGAATATGGAGCTTGCTATTATGAGCAAAAGTTAAGGCAATTAGCATTGATTCATGTAAACACAAGTAAGATAAAGACACAAGGAAGAAGATTATGTTGATGGTGTTAGATAAAGAAAGGTGGAAAATTGCTCATGTGGATAATAACCACTGGTATATACCAGTTAGGCCATATGGCCTCCTTTCATTCTACAAAAATTATGCATTTACACTGGGATTTAAATAGTTCAGGTCACAGCATTATGCATTAAATGTACTTTAAATGTACATCAGTTCATCAGCAATATGCAAAAGGAGGCCAAATTTTGAGTATGATCTGGGCCTCCAGCTTCCTAGACTTCAGCCTATACACCACAAACCTCGTTCAAAAATACCGCAAAATAAATTTCTGTTCCAACCTGTTTTATTTTTGAATGTTTGAGGTCAATGTTTTATAAGTATATTCTACATAGTTTTACAGGTAAACAATTGGAGATGGACAAAAGGACTCCAATTTATCCACAGTGAACTTCCCATACTACTTCTGCTGGAACAATCTATAGCGATAATCAAAACTGATTAAATAGCTTAGTGCCTGCATTAGTATTATGAACAGCATAACTTTACCTATTTACCAGTGCTTAACCAGAGAAGGCTAAACCCCTCTGTATTTAAAGTGATTTATTGTGAAACCACATCAATGACCCTGACAGAAAAATTTGCCCACAGACACTTACAGTAAACACACACTATTCTGAAACTCCCTTGAGATCGATTTAACCCCAGCTCTCTACTAGTTCTATGGTCTCATGCACTATTGTTAAGTCCATAAATAACTTATCTATTTGAATAAGAATGGTTAGTCTTAACTGGAATGTTAACTTCTCTTTTAGGGATTGATTTTTATGCTGCATAATTCCAGCTACTTGATCTTACTTCATCAGCGTTTTTTAATATAAATATTTTGATATGCATACATTTTAGGAAAAAAACTTACGGCAGGTGATTTCATCTGAGAAATCTGCACACTCAGCACTTCCATCACATTTGAAACTTTCTGGAATGCAGTGACCACTAGAACATTCAAAATATCCAGGAAGGCATGTTAGCAGCTCTGTTAAAAAGAAATTGAGTACATAACAATGGTCACTGCACTTCAAAATTAGCTGATTGGATGCAAAGTAATATAGGACATAATGAGATTGTGAAAGAGACTAAATAATTTCATTCATACTTCTCACAGTTCATTCAGCTACTTTGGGATATCTTTATACGTAAAAATCATATCAGTCTTTTCATGAAAATTAGAAAAATAATTTTGGGCCAGCTCATCATAGATTACTGACAAATATATTTCATATTCTAAAAATGAAAAGCTGATTATGTAGGTCAGTTTTGGAAATTGATCTTGCAATCTCTTTATAAGAATAATCCTTCCTCATTCATCACTCTCACACTGCCAGAAGAAAGTGAAGTAAAAGTGGGATTTGACAGTTGGAAAAGGCAGCCCAAAAAAGTAACTGTGGCTCCTAAATCTGTAGCATTAAATTTCTGGAATCTTGCTCTAAAATAAAAGGTTACTAGATGAGCTTCATTCACCAAAAAACATTGAGGGTATCTTAGAATCTGGTAACTGGTAATTGGTTTATTATTGTCACATGCACCGAGACACAGCGAAAAGCTTTGTTTTGCATGCCATCCAAACAGATCATTCCAAACCTAAGTACATTGAGGTAGTAAAGAAGAATAAATAATAAGAGAACGCAGTGTTACAATTACAGAGAAAGTCTAGTGCAGGTAGACAAATAATGAAGGGCCACGGTGAGGTGGATTAATAGGTCAAGAATTCATCTCTATTGTACAAGATGTCCATTCAAGAGTCTTATAATAGCACGATGGAAACTGTCCTTGAGCCCCGTGGTATGTATTTGCAAGTATCTTCCACTCTATGGAAGGGGAAGAAGAGAGAATGACTGGGGTGGGAGGGGTCTTTGCTTAAGTTGCTTTCCCAAGGCAGTGGGAAGTGTAGACAGAGTTAGAAACATAGAAAAAATATAGAAAAACTACAGCACAATTCAGGCCTTTCAGCCCACAAAGCTGTGCCGAACATGTCCCTACCCTAGAAATTACTAGGCTTCCCCATAGCCCTCTATTTTTCTCAGCTCCATGTACCTATCCAACAGTCTCTTAAAATACCCTATCGTATCCGCCTCCACCACCACTGCCGGCAGCCCATTCCACGCACTCACCACTTTCTGAGTAAAAAACTTACTCCTGACATCTCCTCTATACCTACTCCCCAGCACCTTAAACCTATGTCCTTTTGTGGCCACCATTTCAGCCCTGGGGAAAAGCCTCTGACTATCTACCTGATCAATACCTCTCATCATCTTATACACCTCTATCAGGTCCCCCCTTATCCTCCGTCGATCCAAAGAGAAAAGGCCGAGTTCCCTCAACCTGCTTTTATAAGGCATGGTCCGCATTCCAGACAGCATCCTTGTAAATCTCCTCTGCACCCTTTCTATGGCTTCCACATCCTTCCTATAGTGAGCTGACCAGAACTGAGCACAGTACTCCAAGTGGGGTCTGACCAGGGACCTATATAGCTGCAACAATACCTCTCGGATCCTAAATTCAATTCCCCGATTGATGAAGGACAATAAACCATATGCCTTCTGAACCACAGAGTCAACCTGCGCAGCCGCTTTGAGCGTCCTATGGACTCTGACCCCAAGATCCCTCTGATCCTCCACACTGCCAAGAGTCCTACCATTAATACTATATTCTGCCATCATATTTGACCTACCAAAATGAACCACTTCACACTTATCTGGGTTGAACTGCATCTGCCACTTCTCAGCCCAACTTTGCATCCTATCTATGTCCCTCTGTAACCTCTGACAGCCCTCCAAACTATCCACAACACCTCCAACCTTCGTGTCATCCACAAACTTACTAACCCATCCCTCTACTTCCTTATCCAGGTCGTTTATAAAAATCACAAAGAGAAAGGGTCCCAGTACAGATCCCTGAGGTACACCACTGGTCACCGACCTCCACGCAGAATATGACCCTTCAACAACCAGTCTTTGCCTTCTGTGGGCCAGCCAGTTCTGGATCCCATGTCTCCTTACTTACTCAATAAGCCTTGCATGGGCTACCTTATCAAACGCCTTGCTGAAATCCATATATACTACATCTACTGCTCTCCCTTCATTGATGTGTTTAGTCACATCCTCAAAAAATTCAATCAGGCTCGTAAGGCAGGACCTGCCCTTAACAAAGCCATGTTGACTATTCCTCATCATATTATACCTCTCCAAATGTTCATAAATCCTGCCTCTCAGGATCTTCTCCATGAGCTTACCAACCACTGAGGTAAGACTCACTGGTCTATAATTCCCTGGGCTATCCCTACTCCCTTTCTTGAATAAGGGAACAACACCCGCAACCCTCCAATCTTTCGGAACCTCTCCCATTGCCATCGACGATGCAAAGGTTATCGTCAGAGGCTCCGCAATCTCTTCTCTCGCCTCCCACAGCAGCCTGGGGTACATCTCATCTGGTCCCAGCGACATCCAACTTGATGCTTTCCAAAAGATTCAGCACCTCCTCTTTCCTAATATCTACATGCTCAAGCTTTTCAGCCCGCTGCAAGTTCCCACTACAATCCCCCAGATCTTTTTCCGCAGTGAATAATGACGTAAAGTATTCATTAGGTACCTCCGCTATTTCTTCCGGATTCATACACACTTTCCCACCGCTGCACTTGATAGGCCCTATTCTTTCGCATCTTATCCTCTTGCTCTTCACACACTTGTAGAATGCCTTGGGGTTTTCCTTAATCCTACCCACCAAGGCCTTCTCATGCCCCCTTCTGGCTCTCCTAGTCTCCTTCTTAAACTCCTTCCTATTAGCCTTATACTCTTCCAG
The DNA here is from genome assembly GCF_009764475.1 of Pristis pectinata. Classification (NCBI taxonomy): domain Eukaryota; kingdom Metazoa; phylum Chordata; class Chondrichthyes; order Rhinopristiformes; family Pristidae; genus Pristis; species Pristis pectinata. The sequence goes on along the minus strand of NC_067405.1, from coordinate 34,192,863 downwards.
TTCTCAAACATTACCTAGCTCTCTGTACCTTTTGTAAGCTTTTCTTTTCCTTTTGACTAGATTTATTATAGCCTTTGTACACCACGGTTCCTGTATCCTCTCGTAACTCCCCGTCTCATTCGAACATGCCTATGCAGAACTCCACACAAATACCCCCTGAATATTTGCCACATTTCTTCCATACTTTTCCCTGAGAACATCTGTTCCCAATTTAATCTTCCAATTTCCTGCCTAAGAGCCTCATAATTCCCTTTACTCCAAGTAAACGCCTTTCTAGTCTGTCTGTTCCTATCTCTCTCCAGCGCTAACATAAAGGAGATAGAATTATGATCACTATCACCAAAATGTTCACCCACTGAGAGATTTGACACCTGACCAGGTTCATTTCCCATTACCAAATCAAGCACAGCCTCTCCTCTTGTAGGCTTATCTACATATTGTGTCAAGACTCCTTCCTGAACACACTTAACAAACTCCACCCCATCCAAACCCCTCATTGTCTGGAGATGCCAATCGATCTTTGGGAAATTAAAATCCCCCATCACAACAACTCTGTTATTCTCACACCTTTCTAGGATCTGCTTCCCTATCTGCTCCTCAATATCCCTGTTACTATTGGGCGGCCTATAAAAAACACCCAGTAAAGTTATTGACCCCTTCCTGTTCCTAACCTCCACCCAAAAAGAATCCGTAGACAATCCCTCCACGACGTCCACCTTTTCCGCAGCCATGACACTCTCTCTGAGCAACAGCGCCACTCCCCCACCTCTTTTGCCTCCCTCCCTGTCCTTTCTGAAACATCTAAAACCCGGCACTTGAAGCAACCATTCCAGTCCCTGAGCCATCCAAGTCTCCGTAATGGCCACCACATCATAGCTCCAAGTATTGATCCAAGCTCTAAGCTCATCCACCTTGTTTACAATACTCCTTGCGTTAAAATAGACACATCTCAAAATGGAAGGGAGGCTGGTTTCCATGATAGACTGGGCTGTGTTCACAAATCTCCAACTCTCTGCAATTTCTTGGATGATGTTAAGTTTAATGGCTACAGCAATTAATGTCTAGGATTGGAAGTAATATGAATTATCAAAGGCCTGCATTTTTCTTGTGGAGCCTGGAAGATCACTCTGATCCTTCCAGTCTTACTAAAGTGGTATTTCTTTAAGTCTTACCTTACTAGCCTTTGATAGCTTTCCATGATAGTCATCTGGTCGGGAATTTGTCAATGAGTCATTAGAGCTTACATACAAACATGGTCTGCATTCATTAATGAACAGAGTCAAGTGGAAAGTTCATTTGCTGCCAAAAATCAGCAATATTAAAACATGGCATTGACATGAGCAGAGTGCAAAATGGAGTCATTCCATTTTAACTGCTAAGGTACCTGTTGCCAATCTCAAAGAGTTAAACATCTCCTGTCGGTATGAAGATTAGATGACAGAGAGACATTAAGACAAAGGTGAACAGGAACATTGAGTGTAAATGTAATTAGAACAATATGTTCATATGAAAAGTAAATACAGGTTGGTGCAAATAGCTGGTTCCCACATTATAACGTCAATGTTTCCTATGATCCGACCTAGAAAGCCAAGTGGGAGGTCTCCGGAAACCCATGTGAGACAAAGCGACTATCAAAAGGAAACTTCAGCTGATCTCAGGAAGAGAAGGAGGGTAGAAAGAAAGGTTGATGGACGAGGAGATCAGGAACAATGGGGTGAAACTTGAACTAAGGATAGTTCGAGAGAGGCTGAAGATGGAGAGGCTGGGAGAGAGAAGCTGGATGCTAAGAAAACTAAAATAGATTAGAAACTGGGAAGATGGAGAGACGAGATCAGGAAGGGCAGGTCAGCCTGGAGATGTTGAAGACTGGAAGAGGCTGGAGATTGGGGATTTTCTTCAGTAGATCAAGTTACTTGATTCAGGTCTGCATCATTTAGTTCACTAGTAGTATGGGCCATCCATGAACGTGAGGGAAAGAGGTTCTGCTGGTCTTCTCATCTCAGTGGGGAGCTCAGTGAACAGTATGAGGCGAGATAGGAAATTGGTGGATGGACACAGGCAGGCATCTGCGACTGTGTAAAAAAACTTCTAATTAGTAAGGGTCGTAAGTACTGACAGTTACAGCAGTAATTACCAGGGGTCCTTTGGAAGATCGGACTCAGAAAATCTTCCACCTGGCATGTTATGTGCATTTTAACTATTATTAATCCCCTGTGTTTGTGTTCTTGTTTTTACTCTTCCGTGAACTTTCCTTTGAGTCATTGAAGATTTCTATTCATTGGTGCAATACAAGAACCAACCTCCTCTTGCAAAACTAAAGGAATGTGCAGTTGTTTCTCTGATTCACTAATACTGATCATACCACAGTCTCGTTCATCTGAATTATCTTCACAGTCATTATCATGGTCACACACCCAGTGCCCGGGAATACAGTGGAGGTTATCACAGTGATATTCACTTTCAGTGCATGCACGAGGACCTGAAATAAGACAAAGCATTATTATACTGAACAGTAAAGTCACAAGCAAGCCTAAGAATTTATCCCAAGTATGTTATCAAAACACTGCAGTCTAGTTTGCCAAAAAAACTGAACTGCTTTAAGAGTTTACAAATATTTATGAAGTCCGTTAACCTGGACCCTATTCATGGATCCTACAATCTATTCACTTTCTAGATACGTTAGCTGCCAGTATAAATAATGGCAGAGTCACACAGACGTCCAGCTTGAGACAAGAGACCAGCTTGGTTACAATATCTAACAGAAATAACTTAATTACTTTTGCTTTTTTGCTTCGCTATTGCACATTATCTTCTACATATAAAACTAATAAAAGCAGCAGCATTTCATTGATCATTATAAGAAAATTACAGAATATTCTGATTACTCAACTCTTCTTACTACAGTGTAACTTCCACAGCAAGCTTTTATTACCATGTGCTAGGAAACAATAATTTTCCTCCCATTTTTTTAGGTGTATTCAACATCAATTTGCAGAGAAAGGAGAGTCTGCTAAACTATTAAACACATCATGGCTGAATTCTACTTTCAATGACAAATTCAGTTAAGGACAGATGGCCACATTGGTCACAGTACATCACAGTCCACAGAAACAAAGCATTTATAGCAAACGCTTCCTGCATGCTCCAAAGGGGAATGAGGAGAAAGTAGAAATTTGGTATTGAAAATAACAATCGGCCAGGATTAAATTGAATAAAAGAGCACGCTCAAACACCAAATGGCCTACTCCTGCTTCTACCTCTATGTTTCTGTTTCTAGAGCATCACAACCTGCCAATAGTTGAAAAGTAAACATACCAAAAGAATATTAAAACAATGGAAGTATTGAATGGAAACTAATTTTTCCTGTATCAAGGTGATATTACATACTGCAGTCGCGCTCATCAGAATCATCTCCACAGTCATTTTCATCATCACACTTCCAGCGCAGTGGGATACAGCGATGATTGTCACAACGGAAATCACCACTTGGGTTACAAGAAAGATTCTCTGCAAAAGTTATTCCAGAAAGTACATATTTTAGGACTCAATTACTTCAATTACCCATGAGAGTGTAACATGACATACTAATGTTTCCATTAGGCCATTTTATTTTACACAGTGTTTCTCCCAAAATTGGCTAATAATGTAACTGATTAATTTCAAGTGTAAACTGCATCCAACTCAAATGTATTTGCATGTTATTTTGACTTTTTTCTAAAAAAAAATCATTGTCATGAAAGTGAGGTAGATCCAAAGATCCAGTTACACTCCCAAATCAAAAGATCTCTTTACTAGTCACACATCCATGGAAACACACAGTGAAATACATCTTTTGCATAGAGTGTGCTGGGGGCAGCTCGCAAGTGTCGCCACGCTTCCGGCACCAACATAGCATGCCCACATCTTCCTAACCCGTACATCTTTGGAATGTGGGAGGAAACCGGAGCACCTGGAAGAAACACACGCAGACACAGGGAGAATGTACAAACTCCTTACAGACAGTGACGGGAATTGAACCCGGATTGCTGGCGCTGTAATAGTGTTACGCTAACCAATACACTACCATGCCTGCCCGCAGCAGTTTTTCCAGGAGGGTCTAAAAATTCATAACATGTTTGAATATAAAGTCACTAACAGACTATAAAATACCCTTATGCTTAGTTACACAAGGTTGAAGTTCTTCATGGGCATAATAAACCATAATTGTGGCTCAGCAAGGTTTCTGCCCCCAGTAACCAGTGTATTGGATGTTTATTGTAATGTCTAACAATAAAAGGATTTTAAAATATTTTAAGGTTTGCTTATGACTTTCCACATTGATCACAAGAATATGTTCTAATTTTTGTTTAGCGCTCCACCTCGTGCTTAAAAAGTTAATGAAAAAAGTTTTCCTGATTTGCTATCCATGAAACTTCTTTAATGTGATTAGCCGGTTTGATGACATCACACTTACTGGGCACGAGAGATCCTGTTGATCTGACACCTGACAGCAAGCAGCAAGTGTTGTGAAATGGAAATATCTTGCTGCAGAAATTGCTGGATTATTGTGGGGACATTATTCTGAGATTAGAAGGAAGCAGTGTAGCTTCATTGCTGACTGCAAATCTTGGGGCAATAAACATCTCTGGTTACTTTAATGAAAAAGTATTCTTCTAAACATTTCTCTAAAGTCAATACCTCTACGAACAGATTAAATAGTCATTTGCAAAACACAACTGGTTAGGAGTCACCTTCATTAATACAACAATAGTTATAGCACTCCACATTAATTGAAAGGCTGCAATGTGATTTATTATGAATATGCCTGACTTTTCCTTACATACCACAGTTCTGCTCATCACTGTTGTCCCGACAGTCATTGTTGCCGTTGCAAACAGCCCATTTAGGAACACAACGGTAGTTTGTTCTACAGGAAAACTCAGTATGGTTGTCACAGGTATAGTCAGGTCCATCTGAAATAAGCAAGGATCACTTAGGGAAGAGAAAGTCATGACAACTAACTGATCACATACAATCACACTCAATCCTGTGGCTATTTAAGCAGTAATTTTAACTCCTGCCAACTACTGTAATTAGAGTATGCTAATAAACTGTCGCTGTCCTTTTAAAGCTTGCTGTCATTTTCTGGGCACTTCTGTATGGATACCTAGTGTCTACATTTTGCTACTCCACTGTGAAATCGCTTCAAGGTGTGCACACTTTGAAGAAATTTTCCTCCTCTCTTTGAAGGGAGTTCTGTGAGACCCCCTCTCACCGCTCCCCACTGTGATTTCTGCTGCTACTGGCCATCTCCCATCTATCCTTCAGTCGAGATGAGAGGTCACGACCCAAAACAATGACTATTCATTTCCCTCCACAGATGCTGCCAGATTCCACCATCTGCAGTCTCTTCTGAACCCAGATGTTTGTTTTTTGTGAGGAACCAATTCTAGTACATTAATTTGGAGCTGCTGATATACAAATGTGCTTAACTTCAAGATGTAAATTGATGGCATGTGCACTGAATCAATGGCCATTGATATTAGTCTTTGAGCATTTGACATCTCTCTCCACTAGACAAAAACACTTGCATCAACTTTATAGAAGCATTGCCATTGACAGCCAAATCTCTAAATAAAATAATCAAGGAAGCAGCTTGTTTTACATCTATGTGTGGACACAGCCCAGCACATCATAGAAACCAGCCTCCCCTCCATGGACTCTGTCTATACCTCTCGCTGCCTTGGTGAAGCAGCCAGCATAATCAAAGACCCCACCCACCTGGGTCATTCTCTCTTCTCCCCTCTCCCATCAGACAGAAGATACAGGAACCTGAGGGCACATACCACCAGGCTCAAGGACAGCTTCTATCCCACTGGGATAAGACTATTGAACAGTTCCCTTATACGATGAGGTGGACTCTTAACCTCACAATCTACCTTATGACTTAGCACCTTATTGTCTACCTGCAATGCACTTCCCTGTAGCTGTGACACTTTACTCTGTATTCTGTTATTGTTTTTACCCTGTACTACCTAAATACACTGTGTAATGAATTGATCTGTACGAACGGCATGCAAGACAAGTTTTTCCACTGTACCTCGGTACTCGTGACAATAATAAACCAATCTAACCCTATCAAATGTAAATGAAGGCAGATACTCACAATGGACAGTGCATTCTAGAATTAAAAATTATCTCTGGTATCAGTAAATAGCAATCATTTTAAATATCAAGTAAATGAATTTATTTCTGTTGATACATATATAAAACAAAGTTAATGCAGCCACTAAAATGTATTACAATCAAACTGGACATACTTACGAGTCATAAAGTCACAGAGCAATACAGCACAGATACAGGCCCTTCGGCCCAAACTGTCCATGCCAACCATGGTGACCACTCAGCTAGTCCCAATTTCATGCGTTCAGCCCTTACCCCTCCAAGCCCCACCCCTTCATTACCCTATCCAAGTACTTCTTCAATGATTCCATTGTACCTATCTCAACCACTTCCTCTGGTAGTTTGTTCCACATACTCACCACCCTGTGTGTGTAAAAGTTGCCCTTCAGTTCCCTTTTAAATCTTTCCCCTCTCCCCCTAAATGTATGCCCCCTAGTTTTGGACTCCCCTACCCTGGGGAAAAGACTGTTACCATCCACCTTATCTATACCTCTCATAATTTGAAACATGTCTATAAGGTAGCCCCTCATTCTTCTACGTTCCAAGGAATAAAGACCTAGCCTAGCCAACCTCTCCCTATAACTCAACATCTCCAGTCCTGGTAACATCCTCAAATCTTTTCTGTACTCTTTCCAGTTTAAACACATCTTTCTTATAAAAGGGCGATCAAAACTGTACACAGTACCCCAAGTGTGACTTCACCAACGATTTATACAACTGCAACATAATGTCCCAACTCCTATACTCAGTGCCCTGACTGATGAAAGCCAGCATGCTAAACGCCTTTATCACCCCCCTGTCTACCTGTGACACTGCTTTCAACAAACTATGCACTCGTACTCCTCGGTCCCTCTGTTCCAATACATCCTTAGTGCCTTACCGTTCATAGTACAAGTCCTACGCTGGTTTGACTTTCCGAAATGCATCAACTCACAATTATCTGTATTGAAATCCATTTGCCACTCCTTGGCCCACTTCCCAAACTGATCAATATCCCCCTGTAATCTACGATAATCTCCTTCACTATCAACACCTCCTAATTTCATGTCACCCGCAAATTTACTGATCTAGTCTTGTGCATTAGCATCCAAATTTTTAACATAAATAATGAATAACAAGGGTCCCAACACCAACCCCTGTGGCACACCACCAGCCACTGGCTCTTTAGGAACAAAAGCCCATTCTTTGTTGATAAAACTCAGCATCATCTCCCTGCCTTCCCACTACATTCCTTCATCTTTTTCTCTCTAGAAAATGTTGAAGAAATGCATCTAATATTCATTATTTGGTTAATGTAGTTGCAAAAATAGATTAAATATTAAATGTTATCTACTTTCCAAAACATTTTCCTTCAAATGTACTCACGGCATTCCTCGTAAGGCTCATCAGAATAATCTCCACAATCATCATCTACATCACATTTCCAGGATTGTGGAATGCAACGGCCATTATTGCATTTAAATTGGCCAGGATGACAGGTTCTAGAAGCACAGGAAGCAGGATCTTCATCAGAGTTATCTGTGCAGTCATTCTCCCCATCACATTGCCAGGCTTCAGGAATACAATGCTTGTTAGCACACTGCCACTGGTAGCTCTCACACTGGTGACTCACTATAAAACAAACATTGGGTCACATTGGATAAATGGGCACAATTTTCTTTCAATTCAGTAATGCATTTGATATTGGAGAACCTATTTTTAATAATGGCAGGAATTGGGGACTTGGCAGCCAAAGTGAGCTGTGAGCCCATCAAAACTCCTAGAAAATAAAACCCCATTGATTGTAACCCATTGATTGTAAAACTTTTTTAAAATGTTATTTATACAGCACGGCAACAGGACCTTCCAGCCCAACAAGCCTGCGCTGCCCAATTACACCCATGTTAACCTACTAACCTCTATGTCTTTGGATCTCAGGCCTATTTCCACATTTGGACTTTGATTCCTTAAAAGAAACAGAATTAGGCCATTCAGCCCATTGAGTCTGCTTTGCTATTCAATCATGGCTGTTTTGTTTTACTCAACCTCATTGTCCCGCCTTAACCCCGTAACCCTTAACCCCCTTACCGAGCAAGAGCCTTTCAATCTCTGCCTCCATGACTTGGCCTCCACAGCCCTCTGTGGCAATGAATTCCACAAATTTACCACCCTCTGGCTGAAGAAATTCCCCCTCATCTCAGTTCCAAAGGGATGTCCCTTTATTCAGAGGATCCTAGACTCTCCTAATAATGGAAACATCCTATCAAAGTCCACTCTATCCATTCCCATTGGAAGCTGGTGAGAATTATACCTCTGTGATCCACAAAAATGGTCCACAGCATGGTAATAATGGACTGAAGGGGATTAGCCAAACCTCAAAGGGTGTTGAGAAAAGGAGGGATTGGAGACATGAGACTCCAAGTCAGGGAGCCCCACAGTATCTTGGAGCCACAACAAACAAATGACCATTCTACAAGGAAACATGAAAAGGCATGATGATAGTTGATACATTGGGAGGAATCCAAGGAGGCAGTGACGGATGGCTGATCAGAACAAGTAAGGAAGTTAGCAAAATTAGTCCTTAGGAGATGTGCTGTGCAAGAATAAAAAATGGAAAATGCTGGAAATACCCAGCTGATCAAGCAGTGCCTACAGAGACAGAAAGAGAGTTAACATTTAAAATTGATGACTTAGGGCCAAGTTTGGTCATTGAGCTGAAACATTAATTCTGCAGTTCAGCAAGTTCAGTGAAAGGGAAGGATGGGGCAATCTGAGCTGGTTCTAAGAAGACATTCAGTTGAAAGATGCTAAAAGAGTAGCTATTAGTTCTGACGAAGGGTCTTTAACTTGAAATGTTATCTGTTTCCCTTCCCAATACTATGGAGTATTTCCAGTATTTTCTGTTTTTATTTAAGAAAAATCATCCATGAAAATGTACTCAAAAATATAAAATTAGCAAGGGGTTAGAATCGGGATTGCGGAAAGAAATGAATATTTGCAAGACTGGATGACAGGAAAGAGAATACATGAGGTAAGGTCCCAAGGAAAGTCAAAGATGAAAATAAACTTAGGTAATTGAGTTAAGTCTAGGACCAAAATGTACCACATGTAAATGTCTCAGATGTTCAAACAAGGATTAAGGAATTCAGGTCACATTAGAAGACTATGATTAGTAAGGATTTTTTGCTTATAAATGGAAGCAGTGTAATAAAGACCAAAATTAAATCCTCAGATCTTGCAGTGAGATCAGATTGACTTGTAGATAGCTTGAGGCATTGATACAAATGACCGGTTTTGGAGACTCGAGGAAGGGGAAAGATTCCAAAAGCTGTTTAAACACCAAATTATCAGTGGCTGGAAACCTTCATTGAAAAAAGGTTTTGAGAGTCAAACTTGACCCAGAAGCAGGAAATCCAGGAGTCTGGGAGTCACACACACACACACATGCACGCACGCACGCACGCACGCACACACACACACACACACACACTTCAGTGGATCCAGTTTACCAGAAGAGGAAGTGAAGTATAGAGCAATGGGACAGAAAGCAGATAATAATTAACTCCTTTGCATCGTTTCAAACTTTTGATTTGAGCTTCTAGTTTGGGGTAAGCAATATAGGATAGCAATCTGCAATGAAAGCAACAAAAAGTCAACTTCATCATTACCTTTTAGATTGGTAACTTACTATTTTATGTATTTAGGTGTTAAAATTACCAAGAAACATAAGGACTTATGTATTGCCTTTAATTGACCATGTTAAACAATTATTTACTAAATGGTCCCCACTGTCTCTATTATTGGTAGGCCGAATTAATGTGGTTAAGATGAATATTTTACCAAAATTTTTATATTTATTTCAAGCGATTCCAACTTTTGTCCCGAAATCTTTTTTTTACACTATTGATTCTAAAATTCTTTCATATATTTGACAGAATAAAAACCCAAGGTTAAGTAAGAAATATTTACAAAAACTAAAAAAAGGATGGTGGTATAGCCCTGCCTAACTTTAGATTATATTATTGTGCAATTATTATCAGATATTTAATTTTTTGGATACAAGATTCAGATGTAATTCAATGCCGCAAATGGGTACACCTTGAGCACCAATCAGTACTTGAATTTTCATTAGTTTCTATTTTAGGAGCTTCACTCCCTTTTGCACTTACCAAATTAAGTAAACATATGATTAACCCAATTGTTAAACATACAAACATATGGTTTCAATTTCGTAAATTTTTTGGATTAAATAAATTTAATCTGTCAAGTCCCATTCAATCTAATTTTCTCTTTCATCCATCCGGAGTTGACTCAGCTTTTTCCATATGGAAAAGGAAGGGAATAGTTTGTTTTCGTGATTTATTTATTGATAACTGTTTTTCATCTTTTGAACTATTGTCTAACAAATACAATTTGCCTAGATCATACTTTTTTCGATATTTACAGATTAGAAATTTTTTTAAAGTTACTATACCCTCTTTTCCAACACCTTACAAAACTGAAATTACGGAAAAATTTTAGGTCTTAATCATCAGAAGGGCTTGATAGCAATAATCTATGACTTAATTATGAAAATACGTCCAGAATCACTAGACAAAATTAAGAATGAATGGGAAAGCGAACTCCAGACATCTTTACCTACAGAGACATGGAAGAAAATTCTTCATTTAGTTAATACATCTTCAATGTGTGCCAGACACTCTTTGATACAGTTTAAGGTAGTTCACAGGACCCATATGTCAAAAGATAAGCTAGCTCGTTTTTATCACCATATAAATCCTATATGTGACAGATGTAAATCGAATGTGGCTTCTTTGACACATATGTTTTGGTCCTGTCCTCTTTTAGAAAAATATTGGAAAGACATTGTTAACATTACTTCAAATGTATTGAAGATTGATTTACAACCTCACCCTATCACTGCAATTTTTGGATTACCAAGGATAGAGTCTGGCCATTTATCTGCTTCCGCTAACCGTATGATTGCCTTTGTTACATTAATGGCCAAACGATCCATTTTGCTTAAATGGAAGGATCCAATACCCCCTACTACTTTTCAATGGTTCTCTCAAACTATATCATGTTTAAACTTGGAAAAAATTAGGAGTGGTACTGTTGACCCTTCGCTTAAATTTGAAGATATTTGGAGTCCATTTATTCAATATTTTCACATGATATAGATCCCCTTTCAATAACTTTTCAACTTACAGGAACGGAGTTGATGACATAATATTGCTCTGTTTCTACTGAGAAATTTTAGTCCAGTCTTTTTCATTTTTTGTTGTTTTTTTTGAAATTTTTCTGTTTAGTTTAGTTTGATATGTTTATAATTTTTCTTATTGATTTGAGTATTTTTTTTCTTTCTTTTCTTTTATATACATATATAAATCTTTTTCTTTCCTTTCTTTCATATTATATTCATTTACTAAGAGATCGTTGGATCTACAGATTTTTTATATATTTTATTGTTCTTTATGATTATCTATGCCATGATTGTTCTCCTGATCTCTTTGTATTACATGTACAAACATTGATATTATATATTAATCTGTATTAATTTGAAAACTAATAAAAAGATTGAAAAAGAAAGAAAAGTCAACTTCATCAAGGCGTGGATGAATGTGTGCCTTCAAAAACATAATGAGTCTTATAGGATTATAGGAACCTTCAACTGCAGCAGTGAGAGATTGAAGATGTCCTTGAACACTTCAGCACAATGGGAATGGCACAGATTTTCAGTACCCTGCCAAGTACACCGTCGGGGCCTGATGCCTTCCGCATTATAGGAAGGATGTGGAGGCGTTGGAGAGGGTGCAGAGGAGATTTACCAGGATGCTGCCTGGATTAGAGCATATGGAATATGAGGAGAGGCTTAAGGTGCTAGGGCTTTATTCACTGGAAAGGAGGAGGATGAGAGGAGACATGATAGAGGTATATAAAATATTGAGAGGAATATATAGAGTAGACAGCCAGCGCCTCCTTCCCAGGGCACCAATGCTCAAGACGAGAGGGCATGGCTTTAAGGTTATGGGTGGGAGGTTCAGGGGAGATGTCAGGGGGAGGTTTTTTCACCCAGAGAGTGGTTGGTGCATGGAATGCACTACCTGGGGTGGTGGTGGAGGCAGATACATTGGACAGGTTCAAGAGTTTGTTGCATAGTCACATGGAGGAATGTGAGATAGAGGGATATGTGGGAGGAAAGGTTTAGATAGTGTGAGAGTGGTTTGATGGACAGCACAACATGGTGGGCTGAATGGCCTGTTTTGTGCTGTATGGTTCTATGGTTCTTCCCAACCAGAAGCCCTGGATGAACCAGGAAATTCGCAGTTTGCTGAGGGCTAGATCTGTGGCATTCAAAACCGGCGATCCAGAATGAAGAGGCAAACATGAGAGCGAAAAGGCAATTCCGTGTGAAGCTAGAGTCACAATCGGATGCATGACACCTGTGGTAGGGTTTGCATGCCATTACTTCCTACAAGGTGAAACCTAACAGCATGAATAGCAGTGATGCTTCACTGCCCGATGAGCTTAATGCTTTTTATGCACACTTTGAAAGGGAGAATAACACTACACCTGTGCAAATCCCCACAGCATCTGTAGACCCTGTGATCTCGGTCTTGGAGGCTGACATCAGAACATCCTTCAAGAGAGTGAACCCTCGCAAGGCATCAGGCCTTGACGGTGTACCTAGCAGGGTACTGAAAATCTGTGCCATTCCCATTGTGCTGAAGTGTTCAAGGACATCTTCAATCTCTCACTGCTGCAGTTGAAGGTTCCCACCTGCTTTAAAAGGTGAAGCATACCAGTGCCCAAGGAGAGCAGGGTGAGCTGCCTCAATGACTAACGGCCGGTAGCACTCACATCTACTGTGATGAAGTGCTTTGAGAGGTTGGTCATGGCTAGAATTAACTCCTGCCTGAGCAAGGACCTGGACCCGCTGCATTTTGCCAACTGCCACAACAGGTTTACCGTGGATGCAATCTCCCTGGCTCTTCACTCGGCTTTGGAGCACCTAGACAACAGCAATGCATATGTCAGGCTGCTGTTTATCAATTACCGCTCGGCGTTCAACACCATCATCCCCTCAGTACTAATCAACAAGCTTCAAAACCTGGGCCTCCATACCTCCCTCTGCAACTGGATCCTTGACTTCCTTATCAGGAGACTACAGTCAGTGCAGATTGGTAATAACATCTCCTCCTTGCTGACACTCAACATATGCGCACCTCAAGGATGTGTGCTTAGCCCACTGCACTACTCTCTCTACGCTCATGACTGTGTGGCTAGACACAGCTCAAACGTCATCTATACATTCACCACTGTTGTTGGCAGAATCTCAGAAGGCAATGAGGAGGCGTACAGGAGAGACAGATTGGCTGGTTGAGTGGTGTCGCAACAACAACCTCACACTCAAAGTCAGCAAGACCAAGGAATTGATTGTGGACTTCAGGAAGGGGAAGTTGGGAGAACACACACCAGTCCTCATTGAGGGGTCAGTGGCGGAAAGAGTGAACAGCTTCAGGTTCCTGGGTGTCAACATCTCAGAAGATCTATCCTGGACCCAACACATTGATGCAATCATGAAGAAGGCATGCCAGCGGCTCTACTTCATTAGGAGTTTGAGGAGATTTGGTATGTCACCAAAGACACTTGCAAATTTCTACAGATGTATGGTGGAAAGCATTCTGACAGGTTGCATCACCGTCTGGTACGGAGGCTCCAATGTGCAGGATCGAAAGAGGCTGCAGTGGGTTGTAGACTCAGCCAGCTCCATCACAGGCACAACCCTCCCATCCATTGAGGACATCTTCAAGAGGTGGTGCCTCAAGAAGGCGGCATCCATCACTGAGGACCCTCACCACCTGGGACATGCCCTCTTCACATTACTACCATCAGGGAGGTGGTACAGGACCCTGAAGACCCACACTTATCATTTCAGGAACAGTTTCTTCCCTTCTGTCATCAGATTTCTGAACGGTCCATGAACCCCTGAACTCTACTTTGTTATTCCTCTTTTGCACTATTTTATTTATTTTTTGGTAACTTACAGTAATTTTTATGTCTTGCACTGTACTGTTGCCACAAAACAACAAATTTCACAACATACGTCAGTGATAATAAACCTGATTCTGAAAAAGTAGTCATAAATACTCATTGATCTCAACAACTATGCTCAATTAGCAAGATGAAATGTTTACCACAAAGAGCAATGTCTTCATCAGATCCATCTGCACAGTCCTGAAAGGCATTGCACAAGAAGTTGGAACTGGTACAGTTACCATCATTACATTGAAATTGTCCAAGTTTACAGTAGCGGGGTGGACAGGTGGTGGGTTCATCTGAGCCATCTCTGCAATCTCTTTGTCCATCACATTTCCACCAGATTGGAATACACCTAGGAAAGGCAAAGCAACAATATTATAGTTTTAAAGTTAATTAAAGTTTATATATGTATTCGGTGCATTCAACAGATCAATATAAATGTGGGGAAAATGATGCACATTGTATCCTCTTTAGCCACAGGTGAGATCCCAGAGGACTGGAGAATAGCCAATGTTCTTCCTTTGTTTAAGAAAGGCAATAGGGACAAACCAAGATATTATAGGCCAGTGAACTTTATGTCAGTGGTAGAGAAATTATTGGAGAAGATTCTTTGTAATAGGATTTACTCACATCTGGAAAAGCATAGACTTATTACGGATAGTCAGCGTGGCTTGCGTGGGGGAAGGTCATGTATTTTTGAGGAGGTAATGAAGATGACTGATGAGGGTAGGGCAGTGGATCTTGTCTACAGAGACTTTAGGAAAGCTTTTGACAAGGTCCCTCATGGTAGGCTGATCCAGAAGATTAAGCCACATGGTTACCATGCAGACTTGATAGATTGTTTTCAAAATTGGCTTGGCTATGTAAGACAGAGGCCACCAGTGGAGGTATGTAACTCTGACTGGAGGTATGTAATTCTGACTGGAGGTTTGTTATTCTGACTGGAGGTCAATTGGAAAAATAGGTGGAGACATGGATGATGGAGTTTAATCCAGACAAGTGTCAAATGTTGCACTTTGGGAGTAAATAGCAGGATCCTGAGGAGAATTGATGTACAGAGGGATCTTGGGGTGCAAGTCCATAGCATCCTGAAAGGGGCAACACACGCATATTGGGTGGTAAAGCGGGCATACAGCATACTTGCATTTGTTCTTAACTTTTCTAAAAGTATAAGCATTGGGAAGTCACATTGCAGCTGTATAAAACTTCGGTCAGGCCACATTTGGAGTATTGTGTGCAGTCTGGTCGCCGCATTACAGGATGGACGTGGAGGCTTTGGAGAGGATGCAAAAGGGGTTCATCAGGATATTGCCTGGATTAAAGAGTATTAGCTGTAAGCAGAGATTGGATGAAATTGTATTGTTTTCTCTGCAGTGTTGGAGACTGAGGAACGAACTGATAGAAGTTTATAAAATTATGAGATGCATAGATAGGATAGATGGTCAGAGTCCTTTTCCCCAGGATGTAAATATCGAACACCAGAGGGCATAGCTGCATAACTTTGGGTGGTGGAAGTTTAAAGGAGATTTAAGAGGCAAGATCATTCCACTCCCCCCCCCCCCCCCCCCCCCACAGTGTGTGTGGTAGGTGTCTGAAACGCACTGCCAGTTGAAGCAGATACAATAGTAACATTTAAAAGACATTTAGACAGGCACATGAACAGTCAAAGGATGGAGGGATTTGGACCTTGTGCAGGCAGCTGGGATTAGTCTAAATTGGCATCATGGTTGGCACAGACATCGTAGGCTGAAGGGCCTGTTCCTGAGCTATGCACCGTTCTATGTTTCTTGAATTGCTGGAACAATGATCACATTAAATGTGAACTTATGATGATCAAAGAATCAATAAAAACCCAGCATTAGTTACCTTTCATTGTCTAGACATCTGTACTGTGTACTTGTGCACATGGGGAGACAGTGAGAGGTACTGCCCATCTGCCTCACGAAGTTATCTGGACATTCACATGTATAGCTTTGACCACCTTTTGCTATCAGACACAGATGGGAGCAGCCACCATTATTTGTGCCACAAGGATTGATTGCTGGAATGAAAATAGGTATGAAAACAATTGTGAGAACCTGGATATATTTTAATCTCCTTTTTAAAGCAGCAGAAGTGTACAATGAGGCTGCATTGCAAGGTTACAGGACAAAAAGAGCAAATAGACACAACTTCAGTAACTATAAGTCATGAGCTAAATCTCAAAGTAACATTTTATTTTTGAAAATAGCAGGTTTTCAGTTTTCCTTTGGAAGCTTTATTCCTTGTTTGCTGGGAATTATCATTCTGTTCAATAGTGGCAAACAAGGAGGAATGGGCATAACAACACTTGACCCCGGACTAATGATATTATAAAGGCAGCTTTCAGAGGGGCTTTTACTGAGAAATAATAGGTTTACAGTGTAATAATATTTCCACTTAAGTCTACAAGCTCATCCAATGTACAATTATACTGAAATTGACCTCTGCAAAAATCAACTAATCAACAGCATCTTCACCATCTGCTAATGTAGGTCTAGTGTAACCCTAAAAAAGAATCAATCAATGAAAAAATTGAACATTTCCAAAAATCAATCAAGCTATGGATTCCCCTTTCACGTGTCTATTTTCACAGTCCTGCGTTTTATTGTAAATTATATCAGTTGTTTTGCACAAGCATGTCAAGCATATATGGGCAAAACAGCATATGCCAGGGAAAGTATTACTTGGAGGGCCAATACAAATGCTACAAATATAACATGTATTCTAAGTACCTTGTTCTTTCAAAAAGTAGGTAAAATGTACTTAATATAGGGATGTAAATCATTCCAATATTTTATTTGCAGTGCAACACAGTTTCCCAATGAGGTAAGAGATGCTGCATTCTAAGTCACAGTTTATACATTTACCTATTGGTTGTCTGTATGGATGATATACAAGGATATCAATGGGTGTATGGGTGATGTTCACCAAACACACTCTATTTTCCCCTGTGTATTTATTTGCCTTCTCCACTGACTTTGTGTTCCAATCAGTCCAATATATCGTATCCTCAAACAGGCTAATAGCAAATGGATGGCTCAGGGTCCCGTCAAGTACTGTATGCCGATGGCTTCCATCCAGATTGGAGAATCTATAAAACAGAAAAGCCATTTACACCTCCATTGTGAAGTGATAAACACTGCCTTGATTGTCATTGAAATGTAATTCCTCTCAGCAAAAGTTTTGAAGATTTTTATCTATAGTAGTCAAAATTGATTTTTGTCCATGAGGAATAACATGTGGTTCAGACTATGCCAATCTTTCAGGAGCAAATCACAGTTGTGTGGCTCTGCAGAATGGAACTTAAATATAATCGGTTTAAACAATAAGCAAAAGTATCGCAGAGAAGTATGTTCATATATAAAAAAAGTTTCAAGTTAAATTTGGATCTTCTTGGGAATCATTGCCTCAAGACTTTCACTTATATTTAATAACATAGGATTTAATTGATAGTTAAATGGGGAGTTTGCGGGTGTAGGTCTGCAGAGAATTTATCATATTTTGACGAACAACTGAGTCATCAACGAAGTGATATATTCCAAAATAAGTCAATCACTGCTTGATCTTAGGAACTGTATTAAATGCAAAGGTCATGTGAAAGAATTTTGAATTAAACACGATAAATCAGTTATCTTAATATAATTTCATTTTATATTGAGCTTTAAAATTGTTGTAGCATTGCAGTTAAATTCAAAGCTAAGTTACAATGTTCATGACAGGATCACTATATTGTACATTGGCTTCTGAATTAAGCTTTCTATAGTATATTCTAATTAGGAAGGGTAGGAAAATATAGCCTCACTGGACAACTAGAAAGCAAAATTTACAGTCTTCATCACCCATTTCAAGTATGCAGGAAAAGCCAGGATCATTGTTTCTGACTACCTATGGGAACTACAGTAAAACTCCGATAATCGTTTGGAAATCCTGATGGTTCGGCACCTGGCTCACTGGGGCCATGCTTCTCTCACCCCCTCTAGCTCACTGGGGGTCCCAGAAAATTGATTACTCTACTGTGTAATACCTTTAACAAATAAATTAAAAGTGTTTGGGAGTGTTAATTGGAATCCAGTAGTCTGGAAAATCTGCCAGCATCAAAATCCTGACTGTGCCAGATTAAACGGAGTTTTACTGTATTACTTTCGCAAAAATGTGGAATTAGGCATTTCCTTAGCAAAAGTTTCAAATGTGCTTACTCAATATAATTCAGATGGGCATCAGTCCAATACAGTTTGTCGTTTGTGTAGTCAATGGTCAATCCATTGGGCCATTCCAATTTTGAGGTAATGATGGCTGATATATTTCTACCATCCATACCCATGCGACCAATGTAGGCTTGATCACCCCAGTCAGTCCAGAAAACATATCTGCAAAACGTTTTAATAACTGAAATATGTAAATAATACTAAAGTTTTTAACAAGTCATATTCTACCTTACCAAATTGTAGTATACAGCATGACAGGAATTCCAATCTGTGAATAATATTAATGCATAAGAATATTTGTTACAAATAAAGATTGCCAAATTTTAAGTAGATATATTCTTGATAAGCAAGAGAGTAAAAGGTGGTTGGAAGTGGGTGGGTATGCAAAACTGAGATTACAATTAGATCAGTCATTACCTCAGAGTTGCAAAGCAAGCTTGAGAAGCTGATTGGTCTGCTTCTGCTCCTAACTGGTATGTTTGTAACTGGCACAAAAGGTTACCAAATTTTAAGTTCAAATTGTTTAATACAAGATGACCTTCTGTGATCTTTGGTGATAATTTTATCAATTATCATAAATTACGTTGATCACAGGCAGATTGACCCTGTGATTTAAAATGGCAGATTGATGCTGTGATTCAAACTTCCTATTTTAACCTGAGTTGCTGCCCTTAAAAATATAATGGAATGTTTGTAAATGCAATACTTTAAAAGAAAACATTGCCCCAAATATTTCAATAATGATAAGGAAACTAGGAAACTCTCTGTTACTACACTCTGAAGCTGACAGCAATTCGAGGACTGTAACCCTACGCAAGCCTCCACTCCAGTCACAGGAAGTTACTTGAATTGACCTAAATTTAGGTTATACATGTTCCAAGATAGCCCAATCAACTGCTTCTGTGCCATAAATTTCTGTAACTCAATGATTTTTGTCAGTCATTTTGATGACACCACAGTTCCTAGACACCAGAGGTCATGTTCAACTGACATGACAGTAAAAGGCAAAAGAAAAGTAGACATTTTCTTCACCAAGATCCCTGCGGGAAGTTTTCTTAGAAGTCAGCAGTGTGTGTCATTGCTTCACTGCTAACCAGAAATTTTTGCCCATCGTTTAAAATTGGCACAGTGTGCCGTTTTTTCCACACAAAGAGTAGTTGATATCTGGAATGAGCTGCCAGAGGAGGGGGTGGAGGCAGGAACAGTAACAACATTTAGGAGGCATCTGGACAGGTACTTTAATGAGCAGGGCATAGAGGGATATGGAATTAAATTCAGGCAAGTGAGATTAGTATAGATAGGCATAATGGTCAGTATAGACATGGTGGGCTGAAGGGCTCGTTTCTATGCTGTACAGCTCACTGAATCTATTGGTTTCTTACAGATATTGTGTTCCACAGCATACACATGGGTTTTTATCAGAAATATGTTAAAAAATATAACTTTCCACAGGGCACAATTTCCATGCAATCACTAAATGCTCCCAAGGCAAAAACTTCACCTTTTGATTTATAATTGACTGGTCCCCTTACCCATATTTTGGATAAACCACAATGGCGCGTGGGTTCTCAAAACAGTAGATGCCATTTGTATCCAGACAGTGCTCAGCCAGCTTTTTACGAAATCGTCCATCAAGTTCAGCAACATTAAGGCAATTTTTAAAATGATCAACCCAGTACAGTTTCCTAAGCAATTAAAAAAATTCTCAATTAATTATTCAATATTTTCCAATCGAAATCCACATAAAGTTTGCTTCTATATTTACCTATAAAAAGAATAAGTTGCAGGTTTATGGGGGAAGGAATGGGAAAGTGGAACTAATTTGCAGCTCTTTCAGAGAGCAACAAAGCTAAAAGGCTTCCTGAACGATTCTATAAATATTGGGAAGAGCTTGATCATATAGAATAGTAGGTAATTATCTAGATATATAGGAATATGTTTTAGAAAATTACAATTAATTTAAAAAGGACTGTTGGCAAATTTCGCCTTAATTTGCATCTGATCCAGCCCATTTACAGTAACCTTGACTTTTCCTGCTACATCATATCCCCTCACCACACACACACAAAAAAACACTTAAGCATGTTTGTGCTCTCTCTCAAAAAACAAGATATCCTTTAATCAAAAGTCAGAAGATAAACATACAGCCAAAGTTCGAAGTACGAAGAAGTAAATCATGGATGTATCTACTAATAACTGTAAGCAGGTAACACCAAGAATTGCTTCAATTAATTATGATTTCAAATTACAGAATCAATAGAAATAATGCAACTATATTAATATCATTCTGAAATAAATGTATTTGCATGTTCTTGTAGATTCATATTTGTCTCCAGACAAATGTTAGAACTTGAGGGCAAATTCAGTCTCCAATTGTAGAGCCACATCTGCAAGGGGCATGAGCAAGATAGGGCCACCACAACTGTCCTAGCACAAACTGGTATTTCCCACAGCCAGGTTTCATTTGTGGAAGTGCTTAATCATTGGAAATCACCTTTTAGTTTTTAGCTGCAAATCTCTCATCAAGCGTAGATACATTCACATTTTATTTGTTATTTTATTTATTTTGGGTAGTGTAATATTTATAGAATTAAAGCACATTTCCCAAGACCAATTAAAGGTTTCAATAAAGTCTGTTCCCTTGGATAGATATTGTAAAAACTGTACCTACTTAGTAGTGCACCTCAAATAAAGCTGAACAAAATCAAGTAACAATAAAGCAATTTCATAATCAAAGTAGTGGCTTCAGACCACTTGGCATTATATTTGATTGAATTTTACCAGATCAGGTTTTATTGTGCAATAGTTTAAAAGCATACAGTAGGTCCAAGTGTCAGATGATAGGTTATCTTACCTTCCAACCCAATCAACAGCTAGACCTTCTGCCCCTAGCAGATCATAGTTAATGACAGTCTCCTTTACGGTTTCATTCAAGAACATTCGCTCCATAACTCTTCGCCCCATATCAATCCAGTACAATCTTTGCTCCACTCTATCAAAGTCCATTGCCCCAACATTTGTCAACCCTTGTTGAACAAGAGTATAAGATTTCCCATCAAGAGAAAAATTACGTATGTAGTAGCGATTGCTGAAGAGGATATAAGGGGTAATATTACTGTTCTGGCGGCAACTTTTTCCATCAGGTTCTCGAAGATGACCCGGGGCACATTTGCAAATGTATGAACCCTCTGTGTTTTCACAAATCTGGCTACAAACACTTGGTGTTTCATTGCATTCATCAAGGTCTTCACAAGTCTGTCCATCATCCATGAGATGGTACCCAGGATGACAAGAGCAGAAGAAACTTATCAACGTATTGGTGCAGATCTGTGTGCAGTGATTCAACTCAGGATTACTGCACTCATCAACACCTGTAGCATGAGAAAAAGAAAAATTATTAAGTCATGGTTTAGATGGTTTCCTGTCGATATTCTATTTATTGCTCTGAGAAAACAGGAGAATAGAAAACATTTCAAAGGTAACTTTTACTTTAGGTTTGCAAACTTGGGATAAAGATTTAAAATTACTTCTCTGAGGAATATGCCATACTAAAACTTAATAATCAAGAAGTGCACAAAATTAATTATTCTTACATGACAATAAATTACATTTTACTTAAAAACATACAAATCTTCTGAGATGATTTTAAATACCAACTTCAGTATCGTAGTGCCAACTAAATCCAATATCTGCACTTACTCACAAAGAATCAACAATACTTGCAATTGATTCATTCTTCTTAATATAGTTTGATAAAATACGAAAGCCATTTGTATTTTTTTTAAATTAAATTTTAATTGCAGCGTGGTAACAGGCCCTTTCTGCCCAACGAGTCCGCGCCGCCCATTTTAAACCCCAAATTAACCTACCTGTACGTCTTTAGAATGTGGGAGGAAACCCACACAGACACGGGAGAACGTACAAACTCCTTACAGACAGTGATGGGAAACTTTGAACATCCCATCAAGTTTATAGTATAGATAGTTATTACCACTTGAATAATTCCAGAATGAGTGAGTTGCATATTCAGAAAACAAAAATAACCCTTAAAACCCAAATACATACCACATGTTTTCTCATCGCTATTATCTGAACAATCATCCACTTGGTTGCACACCTTGGCACTTTCAATACAAGCTCCATTGTTGCATTCAAAATGTTGTGGAGGACATGTTGGCTCAGAGGTCAGACACTGATGTTCAATCTCATCAGATCCATCTCCACAATCATTACCACCATCACAGACCCATAACTGTGAAATGCAGCGACCATTCTGACAGGTAAACTGGTGCTGGGCACAAGACTGGTAAGAACATCCTCGCTCATCACTAGCATCTCCACAGTCATTCCTATGGTCGCACCTGTGGTCAAAGGCAAACAATGACCTTTGAAAATATCACTCTTATCCCTCAGTAATCAAGGTGATGGTGCTAAATTATATTTGATTAGAACTAGCCTGCATCATTAAGTGTGTGCATTTGTATATTGTTCTTTTAATGAATCCCTTCTATAACATTTAACTTTGCTGCAGTGCAACAGACCTTCTGGATTGAAATGAGTCAAATGAGGGTAGAGGCACTTGTGATTTCCAATCTGGAATGCATTGTTTAATTCTGAGCATCTAATCATCTAATGGATACTAAAAGTACTGAAACTATTTATAAACTTCTACTCATGACTTGGCTGAAGGAACAGAGGGTATTGTAGCCAAATTTGCTAATGATACAAAGACAGGTGCAAGAACAAGTTACTGGGACACAGAGTCTGCAGGGAGCTATAGATCAGTTAAGTGAGTGCAGAAAAATTTAATACTGGGGAAGATTTAAGGTGATCCATTTTGGCAGGATGAACAAAAAAAAACAGAATGTTGTTTAAATTGAGAAAGACCACAGAATACCGCTGTACAGAGGGATCTGGGTGGCCCTTGTAAATGAAATAGAGGAAGTTGTTCTTCTTAGATGCTCCCTTGGGATTGAATACAATTTGCTTCCACTTCAGTTTTGTAGGTTCCAAAGTGACTGATGAGGCAATTATGGGAACTGCAGATTTTACCACGGGTGGGGCAGGAGGTGCTTGATTGGGTGAGTGGGTGGATAGGTTGGCTTTATGCTGGGCTTCTGTGCACTCCCAACACATGATCTTGAGGTTCTCATTGCCATCCAGAATGTTGTATCTCCACTTTGACCAGGCATGGGGCAGGGTATCTAAGGGGACCTTTATTGTCAGAAGGTGATGTTGTACAGTGGGGGAAGAGGATCTTTGATTTGTGGAAGTTAAATGTAAGACCCATCCTCTCATTGGCTTCAATAATGACTTGCAACTCAGCCGCTGAATAACCATACAATCAAACATCATCTGTATACTGCACTTTGGCTATGGAAAATTAGCATGCAGCCTGAGCAAGTAATTAGGAAGGCAAATGGACATTGACTCTTATTGCAAAGAAGATGGAGTATAAAAGTCAGGAAGAACTGCTGCACCGTACAAGGTATTGGTGAGACCCTACCTGGAGTACTCCATATAGTTTTATTAATGGAGGGATCTACTTGCACTGGAGATAGTTCAGAGAAGATTTAGTGTTATGATTCCTGGGAAGAAGAGATTATATGATGAATTCTGAGAAGCAAATGCTGAGAGAATGGTTCCCCTTATGGGGGGAATCTAAAAGTAGGGGGCCTAGCTTCAGAATAAGGGTCATCCATTTTAGATGGGGATGAGGATGAAGTTTTCTCTCTCAGTGTGTCATAATTCTTTTGATTTCTTGAGCAGAAATTTGGAAGCTAATGACTGAATACATTCAAGGCTGAGGTTAACAGATTTTTGATTTAAAAGCATCTCAGGAGTTATGGGAAACAGACGGGAAAGTGAAGCTTGAGTAACAAAATAAGATCAGCTATGGCCTTATTCACTGGCTCAAGGGGTCATAGTGCCTGCTCCTATTTCTTATATGCTTATGAAAGGATGTTTCATTCTAAAACTTTCACTTGGTTGTGAAATACAAATACTTGGCAGGCATGCTTGCATTTTTTCCCCCAATCTGTTTGACCTTTCGAGAAATGAGCCAATTAAGAAAGGCTGGAAACAAGAATGTAAAGTCTAGAATTCAGATGTCTAGAATCCAAAGCCCCACTCTTTTTTTGGAGTTCAAAATTTTGACAGCCATTCTGTTAAGTACC
The DNA here is from genome assembly GCF_009764475.1 of Pristis pectinata. Classification (NCBI taxonomy): domain Eukaryota; kingdom Metazoa; phylum Chordata; class Chondrichthyes; order Rhinopristiformes; family Pristidae; genus Pristis; species Pristis pectinata. The sequence goes on along the minus strand of NC_067405.1, from coordinate 34,168,277 downwards.
TACTTGTTACCTGTTTTATTGAAAGGGCAAATACTTTGCATGCACTGCATGTCTGAGAGATGGTGTTGGTATAATAAAGCTATGGAATAATTACAAATGCAAAACAAAAGTGACCGGAAAAAGAAAGCAAATACGAGGCTTAATGTTATCCTCCTAATCCTGGCACTAATCTTTTCTGTTGGCACACAATATTCTTTTAATCAGATTAAAACTTCAGAGGAAGTAGGATTAGGGAATACACGTGTTACCATAAATCACTCCAACAGAATCTGTAAAACTTTCTTTTAAGGGCAAGCCCTACCTTTAATCCACCTGTAGATAAATGATAAATTGAAAAGGAATGACATACAAAATAAAAATAAAATCCAGTTAACTAGTTGATTTGAATAATCTTTATGCCACAAGTCATCAATTTTGAAAAAAATAATTATAAACCAAAGGAAGATTTTCATGTCATTACAACCATTTATTTCTCCCCACTATGTTTCAAAATACTTTGGTCTTCCCTAAACCTACTCAGATAAATTACACAGCATTAAAAGGTTCTTTGACAGCAACAAACCTGTATGAACTCCTGACACACAAGCCATTATCACATGCAAATTCTGTCCCCGGGCAGGATCTTCTTGTGCAATTCTGATCTTCATCTAAAGCATCAGAACAGTCAGAATCTCCATCACAGACCCATGCCCAAGGGATGCACCTTCTTTGTGGAGGATGGCTGTTCACACATGTAAAATCTGTACCAGAACAATTACGGCTTGCTGAAACAAAACATGCTGTAATTAATGATTGGTTAGATGTGGTTTTACTATATCATCAATTTTAATACTGCATTGCAGGAGTTTCAGACACCAGTACTGTAATTAGGAAATTGTAATAAATGGATTAAGGTGCAATTCCTTTGCAATGATCATGAACATAAGTAACAAGGCTGCTAGTAGGACCACTGCAAACTAGTTTGCCAGTCTCGCTGCTTATACAAACTGTGGATGTGGTAGCTCCTGCTGATCCTAAGTAACAGCATGTGGATGATTTTGTTAGTAACATGTAGGGGAAGCAGAAGGCAAATCGGGAAGTGTGTGAGTGAAGGCCATTGACACACTATGGATTCAGTGTGAACTCCTATTTTTCCCAGTTCTATTATGAGCTAAGACAAAAGCTAATCATTTGTTGGGATCCCTACAGCACTCTTTAAAAATCATTGCTTTTATCACATATACCTGAAAAAAAGAAATTATACTTGCACTCACTTTGCTCTGAGGATTTGTTGCCAAGAGCAGGTGCAGGATTGGAATCGATGTTGAAAGGTGTCATTGCAGCATTCCATAGAGGTGTGTCACTGATAGTGCTATTGTGCTGCCAGCCTGGCACGAACCCCTGCCTTTGCTGCTGCTGTGCTGAGAACCTGGTTGAGAGTTCAGCCTTTCACTGGCACTCCCTCAGCAATGAAACAGTGAAAGTAATTTCACTGTGCACAGGCTCTGTGTAAAGGCTGATGCTCAGCAGACTGGGGGGAGCAGTGCGGCCACTCATCACAGCCAAGCTTGTTACTGTAGAGAGATCTCTGGGGTGGAGAGAGCTGTGCAGCCAAACAACAGCCGTTTCCATCACATCTAAGAGGAGGTGATGAGAGAGACCATAGGGTCTAGCTGGTCTGCCAGCACACAGAAAAAAGCTGTTGTTGATTGCCAGCAATGGCCTGAGTCCCACATCTCAGCACTGAGCAGCTGCACCCTCCACCCTTGCCCACACAACATCAGGCCTCATAGGCAGCTGCTGCACATTGCCTCAATGGCACACTCCACAATACACTGTGCGACAACGAGATCATTGCTTCATTGCTGTAAGAGGACCAGCACAGGGCAGGAGTTTGCACCAGGTTCCCAACACAGTAGTGAGTATCCTCCGCAGACTTCTTTTTTAAAGTACAGGAGGTTATTAACCCCATGGAGAGGCCCTAAATAATATGCTGCACAGCACACTTCTGTCGGATTAATGACTAGAAGATGAAGGAACTGATTAATCACAAACATAACGCATTCCTGGATGGGAAATTCTACCATCCTTCAAGGTATAAGAAAGCTCTATCGGCAGCTGAAAGCAGAAGTCCAGGAAAAAAAATCTGTGATCTGAAGATGTTGTTGGGTGGAAAGAGCAGGTGACACAGAAACTCACTGACAGCCATGACATGTGTAAGGTCTTCAGTCAAGGTCTTCTGTACCCCAACACGCAAGGCCCCATCCCAATGACAGCCAAGAAGAGAGGTGGAGGATGGAGAGGCAGGCAACACCCAATGGAATAAATACTTTAAAGGCTTCATCAACTGCGACACTGTTCTTGACATGAGTGCTCTTGTCTCCATCTCACAGCAGCCTTTAGGTTCAGCTTTGCCATCACTTCTAACAAACAAGAGGTCACATGCCAACTGAAACAAAAGGTGTCAGGAGCACACTGTAGCCCTGATAAATTTCTAAAACTCAGCAACAAAGAGTTCAATCAGAAATATGCAATCTGATCGACCATATCTCGGAAAAGGAAGATACCCATGAGACCTCAGAGATGCCATTATTGTAAACAACTTCAAGAAAGAAGTTGTCAGTCTGCAGAAACTAGAGGGGTCTCCCTGACATCTCTCAAAGGAAACTCAAACACCTCCTGCCAATGGCCATCCAGCTGCACCCCAAACTGCAGTGTGGATTCTGTCTATCTTGAGGCATAGTGGATTGCACAACAACTCTAAGAGAAATGCAGGGAGCAGGGCTGATCACTACACATGGCCTTTGTCAATCTTTGACTCCATTAACTGGGAGACACTCTGAAACATTCTTCTCAAATTTAGTTGCCCATAGAAATTCATTTCTATCTTACTTTTGCTTCATGGTGGCATGCAAGCCACCAACAGGTCTGTGACAGGGCCAATCTCAGTGAAGAATGGTGTCAAACAAGGCTACAGCATTCCCACACATTTTTCAATCTTTCTCACTGCAATACTGCATGTGACATCCAACAAACCTCCCGCAGGAGTGGAGCTAATTTTTACAACTAATGAGAAATTGATGGTGACTGCACTCTAGAACCAAGGTCACCTGAACCTTAGTTGTTGAACTGCAGTATGCATCTGTGCATGCTCAGATGCTGATCTCCAAGACATCAGTTTTGTATGAGGGCTTTATTTACTCCTGTCAAAAAAGCAAAGCATTATCTGGTTTTTGGGTCATGATTTTTCACTTAACTAAGGGTAGAAATTTGCATAAATATAACAATTTTCAAGATGCTTTTTATCAGCTGGTGACCAGTTGTCTTAGTAGCAATTACCAAGGCTCAGAATTAGGTATCCCCAGCCATCTCTATTCTTGGTGTAAATAATCATAGCAACAGTCTCCCAGTGGTGACAATAGCATATATGTGTGCCAGTCATATCCTTGGCAATATCATGAAAGTACTACATTGCTTTTGCACTGGCTATGTGTGGTTTACCAGTTGATCAACATGGGATACGTGGGAGAGAAATGTACCTACATTACACTACTTAGCTCCACTTGCAATATAAAATGAAACAAAACAAAATATCCCTTTCAACTATTCTGCTCAAGTCTAATTTCAGAAAAATGCAAATCTAAAAACTGTAGGCACTGGAAATCTGAAATAAAAATGCAAAATGCTAGAAACATTTAGCAGGAAAAATTCATTTGATTGGTTATTTTGTGTAAGTGAGGGGTTTATTATTTAATCAAAATTGATAAGTTATAGATATCTCATCCAGAAAGAATAATGAGAAAAAGTTTGCTGATAGTTTGTAGATTAATGGAGTGAAATTATTCTGTTGGCAACACCTACCGCAGTTATGTCTTTGATCTTCATCACTCATGTCCCCACAGTCATTATCACCATCACATATCCAAGAGGAAGGGATACATCTGCCATCATCACATTTGAACTGCTGGTCTGAACAAGTTACCTTTTCAGGAGCTATAAAAACATTGCAAAAATGACAAAAAAACTTACACTGTCTTTGAAATGAGAATAAATCAGACATTAACATTTATTGGAACATTTTCTGGTACTGCTGAAGTAAAATGAAATGGGCAGTGAGTGTGGAAAATGTAAATTCAACACATTCCTCATTGAAAAAACATTGAATGCCTCTCTATGTCAACATAAAGGATTTTCATGTGTATGATTTCAAAAGACACTCAAACATAGCTTTATTGGAAAGTATGTTTGAGTATCTTTTGAAATCGTACACACAGAATGAGAAAATAAAAAGGGTACAAAATCAAGTAACAGCAAATAGTTCAATGTTTCAAGTTATGAATCATACTTACTACAAGTAACTGGTTCATCAGACCCATCAGCACAATCCATTCCTCCATCACAGTACCAATGTCCTGGAATACAGCGTCCAGATGTGCAGCGGAATTCATTCTCTGCGCAAGTTCCAGTAGCTAAAAGAAAAGCAAGAGGTTCAAACTTACATCAACAAAGTAGAAACTCTTAAGTAGAAGCAGAACCCAGTGGATGCTGGAAATCTGAATCAGAAAATGCCGGAAGATCAGGCAGCATCTGTGTAGAAATAAATAGCACTGTTACATAGAACAGAAGATTGTGAGAAGTGATGGCTTGTGAAATGGCTATCACACTGACCAATTTGATTGTTATATAAGCATTTGGTAATCAAAAATAGGGGCATCTAGTCATCATATTTGGAGAAACTTACTTAACTGTCACTTAGGACTGGTGGAATCTCAGCTTTACAAAACTATTTGATGGGATACAAAAATGATAAAGGGACATTTTTTCCAGCTTGCTGCTCTTCAGATTAGTAGAGCATAAAGAAGTACACCCAGAAACTTACATCCTTAACATGATAGTATTCACCATATATAGAAAACTATTTTTCCTACTAGTACCCAAGTCTGCTCTATGAAAGAAAAGCTTCATTCCACTGTGCCTTTCCCATATGCGTTTCTTCCCTCAAAATATTTTTCAATTGCCTACAAATACAATAGTATCCACTCAGATATGCCAAAAATGCCACAGATTCTCTTAGAGCATTCCATGTCATAAAATATTTTATAAACTTTCCCTTTGTTCTTTTGGTAATGTAAACTTGGTCATCATTGTAACTCACTGACTTATTTTATCACCACTCGCAAATCTCACTGCCATATGCCATATTGGGTAAGACAGAATCTGTCAATGTAGTGCTCTTTGTTTTATGTGCTACACAGGGAAAACAAAAAAAAACAAATTCATTTATCCAAAGACTTACTTCCTTCTACATTATGGTAAATTAATTCTACTGCCTACAACTGTCTTGCAAAAACTTGCAACATGGCAAAAGGTTTGAATGAATTTAACAGGAACGGGCTGAGAAATTGTAGCACACCTCAAATGTGCACTTGGTTTAGTGTGAAGCCCTTAAGCTCAGTTATTCTATTGTATCTTGATTGTTATACACTAGGCCTTTCACAACTAAACTCACACAGAGTCCTTTCCCAGAAGTAAGTTGAAGAGATGACTGGGATTGGGGTGATGGCATTCAAGGAAGTGATAAAGTGGGAGATAGTCAAAGAAGTATTACATCTGGACAGTAAAGACACCTACGTTAGACTATTGTTTATTGACTACAGCTCTGCCTTCAATACTATAATCTCAAGCAAACTTGTCACCAAACTCTGAGAGCTAGGACTCAACACCTCCCTCTGTAACTGGATCCTTGACTTTCTAACCAACAGACCGCAATTAGTGAGGATAGGCAGCAATACCTCTGGCACGACTACTCTCAACACTGGTGCCCCCACAAGGCCGTGTCCTCAGCCCTCTACTCTACTCCCTATACACTCATGACTGTGTGGCCAGATTCTGCTCTAACTCCATCTACAAGTTTGCAGATGATACCACCGTTGTAGGCCGTATCTCAGACAGCGATGAGTTGGAGTACAGGAAGGAGATAGAGAGCTTAGTGGAATGGTGTCATGACAACAACCTTTCCCTCAATGTCGAAATAAAAGAGCTGGTCATTGACTTCAGGAAAGGGAGCGGTGTACATGCACCTGTCTACATCAACAGTGCTGAGGTCGAGAGGGTTGAGAGCTTCAAGTTCCTTGGAGCAAACATCACCAACAGACTGTCCTGGTCAAATCACGTAGATGCCACGTCCAAGAAAGCTCACCAGCGCCTCTACTTCCTCAGGAGGCTAAAGAAATTCGGTTTGTCCCCTTTGACACTCAGCAAATTTTATCGATGCACCATAAAAAGCATCCTATCTGGATGCATCACGGCTTGGTACGGCAACTGCTCTGCCCAGGACTGCAAGAAACTGCAGAGAGCTGTGGACACAGCCCAGCGCGTCACCGACACCAGCCTCCCCTCCTTGGACCCTGTCTTTACCTCTCGCTGCCTTGGTGAAGCAGCCAGCATAATCAAAGACCCCACCCACCCAGGTCATTCTCTCTTCTCTCCTCTCCCATCGGGTAGAAGATACAGGAGCCTGAGGACACATATCACCAGATTTAAGGACAGCTTTTACCCCACTGTGATAAGACTATTGAACGGTTCCATTATATGATGAGATGGACTCTGACCTAACAGTCTACCTTGTTGTGACCTTGCACCTTATTGTACTGCATTTTCTCTGTAGCTGTGACACTTTACTCTGCACTGTTATTGTTTTTACCTGTACTACATTAATGCACTCTGTACTAACTCAATATAACTGCGCTGTGTAATGAATTGACCTGTACGATCGGTATGCAAGATAAGTTTTTCACTGTACCTCGGTACAAGTGACAATAATAAAATAATACGAATATTAAGGGGGAGATGTTTGGGAAATTTATCCAGGGTTGAGACTTAATACAAGTCACCATAATGCTAGTTCATTGAAAGATTGCTCCAAGCTTTGAGCCAACATTCCCAGCACAAATTACATTGTGTATATCCCTATATTTGAAGGTTATACAAGGCACATACCGCAGTGGGTAGAGCTCTCATCGCTCATGTCTCCACAATCATCATCTCCGTCACAAAGGTAAGTGCGAAGAATACAAATGTTTGTTGTTTCACATTTTGCGTATCCAGGCTGGCAGGTCCGATGAGCTACAGGGTATAAAAGTGAGAAATAAATAATTTAGTGAAATATTTTTTTAAAACATTATAACAGACACGCTGGAGTTTGGTACAAAATAATTTTCATAATTTAAATCCTGAGTGATATTAATTTCATATGAGAAATCTGTGTCAAAAAATTAGTTTTGTGTTTTGTTTATTCTACAGATTTAGTAGAAAGTACCAAATAGAAGCTGAAGGTAAAGTCTATGATAATCCATCCTGACCATAGATTGTAGAAGTGGAAACATTTATTTTCTTTACATATGAACTTCATTGTTCTCAGTGATTCATTGATTACCCCAGTTTTCCAAATGTCTTATTATATTGCCAGAAATGAATGTGAATGGTAGATGTTAAGACAGTGATCAAATAGAAAAGAGTGCAGTTCAGTAAACAGATGCTCACAAGTCTAGAAATCAACATACAGTATAGTAATGTCAACACATGTACAATGTGTATGTGCTGCTGTTTCTTCATTGAAATTGTGACAAAGAAAGCTGTGCAGGTCAGGTACCATGTGCTTTCCCCCCTCCTCCCCCTTTTACTGAATCCAATCTACACAACTTGAGCTAAGAGTTAAGTTGGAGGTGGCATGTCCTCTACAACAGGGGTGCCAGGAGTGAACAGAGATGAAAATAATGGGAAGTTTGCAGCCTGGAGTGACTCACCACACACCTGGGAACATTACAGCAAGAAATGTCTTGAAATGTCATGGTTATTGCTTTGAAACATGGAACTGTCCGACACAAGTGCAGTGCAGCCTTGAAAGAGACACAGCTGCACCATACAGACCTCTACTCACCCTCATAGATACTTATCCCAGTGGGCAGTCATTTCTCCAGCTGCCCTTTCAGATTCCTCACTGCCTCAGCCTTCTTACACTCACATGTGCACACATACACACACACAAGTCATAACTTAAACTGACAGCCATTTCACCAGTAATATTCTTGTACTCCTCACTGCCTTACTCCTTCTCACTGGCTTGCACCAAATCACTTTGTCACTACAACTCTGGATTTATTACATTCTATTATATATTCAATGTTGCTTAATTCAAATATCAGATGACCCAATTATGTTGAACATTAAATCGAGTTTTCTCTATATTAATTAAACAGAGCATAATGCAAAAAAGGCACAAAAACTGAATTTGAATTAGTGACACAAGTATTGATGAAGGCCAATATAATTTATATTTCACTGTGTTTACTTTCTACAATGTGTAAATCTTTCAAATTTAAACTATAAATCCTTACTTTAGCATATTTATGAAAATTCATTGAATGATTTATGAATTCTCAAACAAAAACATGTATTTTCCCCCAGTGAAGCTGAAGGGCTGCATTGTACTTACGGCAGCTTCTCTCATCTGAAGTTCCATTATCGTGGCAGTCATTCACCCCATTGCAAACAGAGCTGATTCTGATACATCTTCCATTATTACAAGAGAATTCAGAACTGGGTTCACATGTATGGAACAAGCAGCCGGCTTCATCGCTATTATCCCCACAATCATTATAATGGTCACAGCGATACCTATATGGCGTGCACCTGCCATTAGCACAAGTGAAAGCAGTTGCTGGACAGGTATGGAAAGCTGGTTTAAAGAAAGAGAAAAGAATAGTTAACCATACAATACAAAACATTATTTATGTTGTAACAACTTATTACTAAATGAGAAATAGAAGACGATGTGTTATTTTCCAAATAAGCAAATGTAAATCAAGTATGCTTCATATTTTGTTTACATTTGGCAAATCATATTTCAATTTTCCAATTCCTTCTTGGAATGTCTTCTTCCATTTCCTGAACATGGTTTTGCATAACAGTAATTGTATCCACAAAATGAATGTCAAATTAATTTGTATTTCCAGTAGTATTAAATGGATGAGGAACCTTGGCCAGGGCATTCCCAGAAATCCCTGTTATTCGTCAGTCTATTATGGGATCGCTTACCTGCAGAGACTGATAGGGTCTTGGAGTATAAACAACTCACTCACAACACAGTTTTTTGATCAATACAGTTCTTTATCAGTACTGGATTGAAACATTAGTTTAGATTATGTCCTCAGGTCTTCAAGGGAAGGTTGAACCTACAATCAGGGACTTGAGTACTATTAACTGATCTAAATTGATACTGTGGGATGTTTATTTCATGATATCTTTCAAGTTCTACCCTCAATAAATATTTACACCTATTATTTTTAAAGATAACGAAAGCTCTGCAACCTTATAATTAAAAGGCTTGTTTAAATTAAATACTATTTATTAGAAGATTGCATAATAGATAATGTTCTTTCCCATGTGGACTGCATGAATATTGGAATAGAAGTAGTTATTTCACTATTATTCTTCCTTTGCCATACTTTCCTTGTTTTTTTTTCCATTTTTGCTTCACACTAATCTCTTAGTATATCACAGGGGTGCTAGTTTCCTCCCACACCCCAAAGACATGTGGGTTGGTAGGTTAAGCGGCTACAGTAAATTGCTTCTAGTGTGTAGGTGACTGGTAGAATCTGGTGGGGACATGATAAGAAAAAAACAGAATTAATGTAGGATTCGTGTAAAATGGGTGGTTGATGCTTGGCACAGACTCTGTGGGCTGAAAGGCCTGTTTCCTTGCTGTCTCTCCATGACTGTATTCCACTTCAGCTGAAAGGGAAAGTTGTCTCTGCAAGACTCCTATCAAGGGGTCCTTTTATATTCACCATCTTCTTTCAAATTAATAGATGTTGTTATCCAAAGAGATTAAGGGATATGTTGAAAGGATAAATATATGGAGTTAGATCAAGGATCTGCTGTCATGTCACTGAATGCTGAAATAGGCTTAAGGGGCTAAATGGCCCATTCCTGTTCCTTCTGTTCCGAAGTTTTAAAATCTTGCACAGGGTCTGGCAGCCAGGTGACTTAAATGAAAGTTGATCAGTGGAAATAAAATGTGTTTCACAATATTATTTTCTGCCACTATAAATGCACTAAGTTTTAAAAACTGAAATTTAGACCGTTAGTGTGTTTTTACTGTAGAGAAATAAGTTACAGATCTGCAGAGTACTCCATCTTAACCATACTGGGAATGGATGAGGAGCGAGTGAAAATACAAAGCCTCACAAATACAAATAACAACAGCTTCTGTTCAGCTGGGAGCTGGCACGGATTTGGAAGGCTGAATGGTCTCCTTCTGTGGCTTAATAAGTGAAATAACCATGGCCCAGGTGTCCACAGACAGTCTTTAGCTGATAAATGTAGTACATTAAAATCATGTTATTCAGATCTCCACTCACTACATGATTTAGGCAGGAATGATATTTTACGAGTCCCAATTACACCACCTATTACCAGAAGCTTAAATCTAATCCCTACGAATGTCTCCAACTTCTTCAGCCTACTGCACTCCATGATCTTAAAACTTCAATAGATTTTGCAGATAGTCATCTGGAGCTTACCACAAACTCTTTCTGTTTCATCACTCTGATCTCCACAGTCATTATCAGTATCACATTTCCACCTCTCTAGAATACAACGACCATTCAAGCAAGTGAAGTAGCCAGTTCCACATGCAGCAGTATCAGAGGAAACACAATCTTTATTGTCATTAACCAGGCGCCAATTACCATGGGCAGGGCACTGGCATTCTGGACCATGGGGCCCTAAAGTACAATTACAATACACAAGTTAGTACTCACATTCAAACAATCTTCCCATGTAGAATTCAATTAGCTTATTATCTTTGTTTTATATGTGACCAATCATGCTTTTTAAATTATATATAGCTATTTGATGTGGTAAATACAAATAAAGTTTTTCGTTTTGCAGTGAAATCCAGAGTAAATGATGAACTCGAAACAGGGTGGTGACGAAAGCATTTGGCACACTGGCCTTCATCAGTCAGGGCACTGATGAAGGCCAGTGTGCCAAATGCTTTCTTCACCACCCCGTTAAGACATTATGTTCCATTTGCATAAGACGTTGGTGAGGCCGCACCTGGAGTACTGTTTACAGTCTTGGTTACCCTGTTATAGGAAAGACTTTATTAAGCTGGAAAGAGTGTGAATTAGATTCATGAGAATCTTGCTTGGACTTGAGGGCCTGAGTTATAGGGAGAGGTTGGGCAGGCAAAGATTTTATTCCTTGGAGTATAGGGGTCTGAGGGGTGACCTTATAGAGGTGCATAAATTCTGAGGGGCATAAATCGAGTGAATGTACACTGTCTGTTTTCCCCAGGGAAAGTGAACCAAAAACTAGAAGGCATGTTTAAGGAGAGAGGGGAAAGATTTAAAAGGGACCCGAGGGGCAACTTCTGCATGCAGAGGGTGGTGCGTATTTGGAACGAGCTGCCAGTGAAAGTGTTGAGGCAGGTACAATAACAAAATTTAGAAGACATTTGGACAAGTACATGAATAAGAAAGAGTTATAGGGATATGGGCCAAACTGGAACAAAGGGGATAAGCTTAGATGGGTATCTTGGTTAGCATAGACAAGTTGAGCTGAAGGGCCTGTTTCTATGCTGAATTACTCTCTGACAATTAATGCTAATCCACTGAGCAGTCAAATTAGGATGCAGTTTTTCTTTACAGATGACAGTAGAACATTTGAACATTTCTCCCCAAAAGGCTGTGAATACTGAAGCAACTGAAACTTTCATGTGTGAGATTAATATTTATTTTCTTTGCAAAGGGCAATCAAAGAATCAAAGGCAGATACAGGCAGTCCCCAGGTCATGTAAGGGTTCTGTTCCCGAGAACTGTCCATAAGCTGATTTCCCCACATCAGAAATGTCGATTTTCTATAGTAACCCATATCATATTGCTCTGTATGCACTTGCTATGAGTCTTTCATTTCATTGAGTACTTACCCTAACACTATCTATTTTTGAACTAATGGAATATATACTGAATCCAGTTATTAATGAATACCACAAAACATTTTATTATTGTAATTACTATCTTGAAAAATGCTTTAAAAATATATGGGAGAATTTGCGTAAAGTTGTCTTTCTGCAAATCAGTTCATCCGTATGCTGGGGAGCCCTGTATGTGGAATTAAGGGACAGCTCTATCATGAACTCTTTATTTAATGGAATAAGCTCATGAAGCTAAATGGCCTATCTTTCTATGATCCTATTTGAATGGATACTTTATCAAGTGAAGACTCAATATATAAATAACATAGATTGATCATGTATTACTTTACAGCCTATAAATGCATGGGTTCAGATTGTCAGTACCTGGAGTACAGATGTGACTGCACCCTCCATTAAATTGATCACATGGATTACTGCATTGCTGCTGCTTCTTGTCTGACATGACATGGATATCCATTGGACGATCTGGAAGATTTTGAATCATCACGGTTTGATCTGACCCATCATATTTATTGACCCGGTAGATGCTTCTTGTGTTCCAGTCTGTCCAGTAGAGATATTCATCATAGATGGTCACTGCAAATGGGTAAATTGCAGTGCTAACAATTACCTCACGGTCTGTACCCGTAAGACTACTGCGTTCAATCTTCCGTCTGAAATAAAATTTCATTGAAAATATTTTCAAATAACTTTCAGATAAGTGATATACTTTGGGATGCTTGCAAACAGGAAATTCACAGAAAACATTAAAGATGTAAATGAAAATATTTAACTAAAATGAAGAAACATAAATCACAGGATTAATTTCTTTAACTTTCATCTCTGATTGTATTTGATGCAACTCAATACTGCCAAATAATCTAGCCAGTTAGGGTCAACACATCTGAGGCAATGGCTTATTCTCTGCGAGACACACTGTTACAAGGATATTCTTAATCCTTCCTTTCTGTCCATATGTTAACCATTAATTTTTTTTAAATTTTATTTACAGCATGGTAACAGGCCCTTCTGGCCCAACGAGTCCGCGCCGCCCATTTTAAACCCAAATTAACCTACCCGTACGTCTTTAGAATGTGGGAGGACACTAGAGCACCCGGAGGAAACTCACGCAGACACGGGAGAACGTACAAACTCCTTACAGACATCAACAGGAAATCGAACCCCGATCGCTAGCGGTGTAATAGTGTCGCGCTAACCGCTAAGCTATTTTGAGATACATGTTTCCCTAAGGCGCTCAGCAATCTATTGTAAGAAACAAACTGCTGGAGGAACTCAGCGGGTCGAGCAGCATATGTCAAGGGGCGAGGGGGGGAGTGGGGGGAGGGCAAAGGAATTTTCAATGTTTTAGGTAAAGACCCTATAATATTCCTCCCCCACCCCCCCAACAGATGCTGCTCGACTTGCTAAGTTCCTTCAACAAATTGTTTGTTGCTTCAGATTCCAGCATCTGCAATCTCGTGTTATCCAGCAATCTATTGCTTGCCTTGACCCTTTCACTTTCAGGCTAGATATCTAAAATTCATGAGTAGATTTTAACTCTGCCCCAACCCCAAGTTTCACTCAGGTGTGGGAAAGGGCAAATGTAAAATCCACCCATGGACCCATTTCAGGACCTGGATATTTTAAACTCCCCTGCCTCAACTGCATGATGCCACTCAAATGCTCATCCACCATAGCAGATGAAGTTTAATGCAGAGAAATGTGAGGTAGGAAGAATAAGGACAGGCAACATAGCATAAAGGACACTTTTTTTTAAAAAGGGATACAGGAATAGTGGGCTCTTGTGGTTTAGGGTCACAAGTCAATGTAAGTGGCAGGGCTGGTTGAGAAAGTCGTTGATAGGCATTCACAATTCTGAGCTTTATCAATAGAGGCATAGGGTATACAAGGGAAAAATGCTGAACCTTTATAAAACACTGGTCCAGCCTCAGTTGATAAATCATGTTCAATTCTGGTCATCTCATTACAGGAAAGATGAGGCAGCACTGGGAGGGTTCAAAGGAGATTCACGAGAATGGTTTCCAGGATGAGGGACCATAACAACAAAGATAGATTAGAGAATCTGGGTCTTTCTTTGGAGAACGCTGTGGGGGGAATATGTGCAAAGATATGGAGAAGGAAGCAGTGGGAATAGAACAAATGTGTTGCTTTGATAGAAAGCTGTCGTGGATACAATAGATGAATAACCTCCTGTGCTGTAACCATTCTATGATACTATGAAGTCAGCAGCTCATCTGAAGGTGAGAGAGGTAGACCATCAGTTGTTGCAAGGAAAGATTCATCAATCGGAAGCTAAGTTATGGGACAATTTTCTGAGAGAGGGATGAGGGAACCTGATAGCAGATTCTTCAAGTGTTCTTCAAGGCTTTCAAAAACAGTAATTCAGATTATTATCCAAGGATAAAAGCATCATATCAGTTCCCAAAACACTGGCATTCACTTCCATGGTTGTATGCTGGTGGTCATATAATAGTTGGACAATAGAAAATAAAATCCCTTTTACTGCATCCTCAGCCCCCTACTTTACTCCTTACACACTCACGACTGTGTGGGCTGAATCTCAAATAACAATGAGTCAGAGTATAGGAAGGAGATGGAGAGCCTAGTGACAATGAGTCAGAGTATAGGAAGGAGATGGGGAGCCTAGTGACATGGTGTCATGACAGCCACCTTTCCCTCAATGTCAGCAAAACAAAAGAGCTGGTCATTGACTTCAGGAAGGGGGGCGGTGCACATGCCCCTGTTTACATCAATGGTGCTAAAGTCGAGAGGGTTGAGAATGAACATCACATGTCCTGATCCAACGATGTAGATGTCACGGCCAAGAAAATGTACCAGCGCCTCTACTTCCTCAGAAGGCTAAAGCAATTTGGCATGTCCCCTTTGACTCTCACCTACTTTTATCGATGCACCATAGAAAGTATCCTATCTGAATGCATTATGGCTTGGTATGGCAACTGCTCTGCCTGAGACTTATTCTCTGCGAGACACACTGTTACAAGGATATTCTTAATCCTTCCTTTCTGTCCATATGTTAACCATTAATTTTTTTTTAATTTTATTTACAGCATGGTAACAGGCCCTTCTGGCCTAACGAGTCCGTGCCGCCCATTTTAAACCCAAATTAACCTACCCGTATGTCTTTAGAATGTGGGAGGACACTGGAGCACCCGGAGGAAACTCACGCAGACACAGGAGAACGTACAAACTCCTTACAGACAGCGACAGGAAATCGACCCTGATCAGCATATCACGGAAACCAGCCTCACCTCCATGGACTCCGTCTACACTTCTCATTGCCTCAGTAAAGCAGTTAACATAATCAAAGACCCCACCCATCCCAGACATTCTCTCTTCTCCACCCTTCCATTGGGCAGAAGATACAAAAGCTTTCAGCACCAACAGGCTCAAGGACAGATTCTTTCCCACTGTTATGTTTAATGAATGGCCCCTTAGTAAGATAAAATGGACTCCTGAACTCTCAATCTACCTCGTTATGGCCTTGCACCTTATTGTCTGCCTGCACTTTCTCTGTAATCTTTAACACTTTATTCTGCATACTGTTATTGTTTTCCGTTGTACTACCTCAATGCACTGATGTAATGAAATGATCTGTATGGATGGCATGCAATACAAAATTCTTCACTGTACCTCAGTACATGTGACAATAATAAACCAATTTACCAGTTTTTGTCAGGAGCAACACACTACCACATCTTTAGATTTTTAGAGCATGGGTAAGGTATTTGAACTGCCTAACTCTTTTCTGTTATTCCCCCAAATCATTATCAATCATGTGTTGCACCCTCCACAGACCTAAATTGATCATCACAATAGAGGTTGAAGATGAAGTTGAATTTTGAACTTGATGCCCTGAATAGTGCTCTTCTGTGGCTGTAGTGAAAACAATTTGTTGGAGCAGAGTACTGAAAGTTTCTAATACTGCATCTTAAGCTAACATTAAGACCAGATGTTACAATTTAATTCTGTTTCAATGTACACAAAAGAGAATTAAAATTAAATGTGAATAATTGTAAATGAGGATATAAAAAGTTAAAAGTACTGCTAAAAAAATTCTACATTTATGCAAATCCTTAAATAGCAGGAAAGGAAAAACATGAAAATAAACATACAGAGAAGCATCAGCCCAATAGAGCTTCTGATGTTCAGAGTCCATTGTCAGTCCATTCGGCCATACTAGGCTGCTATTTATAATTGCCAAACGAAAGCTTCCTCCAAGTGTTGCTCGTTCTATTTTAGGATTGGTTCCCCAATCAGTCCAAAACATATACCTGCAAGGAAAATATTTAAATCAAGATGATTGTTTCGAGGTTTAAGGTGTTGGGGAGTAGATATAGAGGAGATGTCAGGGGTAAGATTTTTACTCAGAGAGTGGTGAGTGCGTGGAATGGGCTGCCAGTGGTGGAGGCTGATACGATAGGGTCTTTCAAGAGACTGTTAGACAGGTACATGGAGCTGAGTAAAATAGAGGGCTATGGGTAAGCCTAGTAATTTCTAGGGTAGGGACATGTTCGGCACAGCTTTGTGGGCCAAAGGCCCTGAATTGTGCTGTAATTGTTCTATGTTCTATTGTGAATATACTGTACCTTGGATACACTGTTCCTCAATACAAAAGGGGAAATTTTCCTGGGCCTGGGCCCAGCCACAATGCATTCACCAGTTGGTTGAATCCGCAATGTGAAAAGGAACATGCTCAAATTACATCATGTAAGTTCACGTAACATCAAGGTGGCACACTGTACCGCAGTCAGTACCACTGTCTCACATATCCATTGGTCCCTTTATTTCTGTACACCTGTTAGAATTCTAACATTTCGTTCATATTGCCTCTCAGCATTCTCTCTCTAAACAACGTCAAAAGATTAAAGTATATCAAAATAGCTTGTGATAAGAACTGAAAAATTCAATTCTAATCTATAGTCTGGTTGAACTTACCCTCTGCAAGGATCCAGCACAATAGCTCGTGGCCTTGGAACATTTGCAATGATCGTGCGATCACTGCCATTAATACTTATGGAGTTGATCGTCTGGTTCAAATAATCACTATAATAAATCCTTCTGTTAATCCAGTCATAGGCAATTCCATCAGGAGAACTTAATCCTTAGAAGTAAAATTAATATGCATTATGTAATTGCTTGATATTTGTGGTCACTGATATTCAAAAAAAGTTAGGAGGAAGCATTTCTTGTTTAGTGACCAGTATTAACCTAGAGTACAAGATATGAATTCTTCAAATCTGTGTTAAAATTTCATATGTAATAGCAAACAGTTCTAATAAAGAAAGGAAATGATTCAATACTGTAAAAAGGGACACTGAACTGATTATGCCTTAAACCCCATATTTCAGGATTGAATCCATTAGGCCACCAATTTGAGATTTAATTTTCACATCAGTGATAACAACTAATTAAATTAATTATAGTGTTCAGTCTTACAGAATTAATAGTAGAATCTATAATATGGGGCAGGATTAGTGGGCAGCACGAACTGCCTGCAGTCGCTGCTAACTTTCAACTAAATATATATTTGCCCGCTAGCCGGAACTTATGGGAGAGAGCCAGTCCAGTCATCAATGACATGATGACAGGATCCAATGACGGATGCAGAGGAGGCCTATCCACAAAACGTTAAAAAAAAATTTCAGTTTTGACTGAACCAGCTAATCCCCTCCCTGACTTAACCTGAACCGGCAGAGATGAAATATTCATGAACATTTTAAGCATGCAGAAAGTCAGAAATTATTTAAACAATACAAAATTATTGAAATATTTAAAACAATTTAAAATAAAACCAAAATATTTTTTAAAAAGCGTCAAGCCCTTTTGAAAAATACCGAAGTCCAGTGCAGCTTATTAAAATGAATGGGGAAGCATGGACCACCTCTGGACTGGCACAGATTCCCCACGCTAAAATCCTCAACATAAAATTGGAGCCAAGTCAGACTCCCAAATATGAAACACTTTGTAGTCAGTTACATAGGAAAATATTGGCAAACTTTGACAGTTTTGTTGGCATTTTCCATTATAATCAGAGGTACTGATGATATTCTTATTGATTGCTGGATTGTCTTTTCATTTGAGTATTATATATAATAGATTTTATATTTTCTTCTGTGATTACATTACATTTTTGAAATGATTGCTGAGAAATCTAAAATCTACTTTAGATCTATCCTTGTCTGATAAAGGTGCATTTTAGAGTCAATAATGCACATAAATGACCTCTGCTGCTTCATGAATTGGAAACAAATAACAAAATGATCACTCAGTCAAAGGAGGAACATTAGAAAGTATTACTAAAAGGAGACAGTAGAAGGGTGGAAAACTGGAAATACTTAGGGAAAGAATTCCAGAGTATGGGACAAGCTGCAGAAGGCAGACCTATCAATAGTAGAAAAAAAGGAAGCACAGAAGGCCAAGTGAATAGATCAGAGAGTTCAAGAATTTTTAGCAATATACAAATTTTAATCAGGTATTGTGTATAAAGTGATTTTTGTGCTTACCTGTCACCACAAGCGTAGGAGAAGCAGAATTTTCATCAAGACTGACATAGCTGATTTTGCTACGTCCAAGGCCAAGGCTTTGTGTGAAATAAATTCTTTTATCAATGATGTCATAGTCGAGTGCTACTGCGGTCTGCCCTACACTGACTGTGGGGAAAGGTAACTTGTGTTCAGTGATATCCAAGTGAAGGCTACGAATAGAGCTTTCTGTTGCATAGATCAAATAATTATTAGTATTGATTGTACACTGTTTGCCATCAGCATCCAGGCTGCCATGAGCACATCCACATTTTGGCATTTGTAAACCCGGCAATGCAAAACAAAATTGGGTACATTCTCCATTGAGCTCCAAACAGGGATTATTGTTAACTTCTTGGGGTAACGTTGGTTGAATCTTTTTATCAAACA
Source organism: Pristis pectinata (assembly GCF_009764475.1). Classification (NCBI taxonomy): domain Eukaryota; kingdom Metazoa; phylum Chordata; class Chondrichthyes; order Rhinopristiformes; family Pristidae; genus Pristis; species Pristis pectinata. The sequence continues at coordinate 34,149,365 of NC_067405.1, read as the reverse complement.
TAACCACATCCCTTAACAAGTTTAAGTTGTCTCGAATAACAGAAGGTTGATCCACATTGCCAGGTTCTTTACTTGCACGCAAAACCTTCTTCAAGTTTCTGTCTACCCAAATCATGCTGTTTTCAAAGATGGTGATTCCAAATGGAGTTGGATAGCGGCTACCATAGCGAATTATTTGATGTTCATCACCATCAGGTGAGACCCTAGCAATCAGGTCAAGAGAGTCATCAATCCAGTAGATGTAGTTATTTGTATAGTCAATAGTCAGACCTCTTGGCATAACAATACCATCATCCAACAAGATTGTTCTGTTGGAGCCATCAAGGAAAGCTCGCTCAATTTTGGGATGCTGCCCGTAGTCAGCCCAGAAGATGTATCGGAGTTTTGGATTTACGACAATGTGCCTAGGCTGATCTACTTGGGTTTTGATGAGCACTCTACGAAAGGTAGTGTTCAAGCAGATGATTTCAATGTAAGTTTCAGTTAGGAAAGCATTTGTGAAATACAGGTTGCCTGTAGCATAGAAAAAAAGGAAATAAATATCACAGAAAATCATTTGACTATGTATTATCTATATAGTTAGGCTTGAATTACAGATTATATAGAGTACTGAATCAGTTTTAAGTCCAGTTTGTATGCTGTGATTTAAGCTGTAAATCCACATACAATTTAAAACCACCAAGTGTGTTGTTATGTATATCACCATTGATCATTTTGGTAACTGTGCACAATATGAACAATTATCTTTACCTCACTTTGCAAGATATACTAGAGGGTGATGTGCAGCCAAATGAAGTGCTGGTAATGAAGAAATGAAGTGTTTTTCTCTTGATATTAATAAATAAATTGCTCAGTATACTTAAGTTACTTCACAGCAAACAATTATACTACACCAAATATGAAACCCATAACAATGAGGCTCTCTGCTAGATGTGGTATCACATCTCCCAATTTCATTACTGCTTCAGATCATCTAAAATGTCACTTCCACTTTGATAATGACTTAGAAATATTGTTTATTTGGATCTCAGGTTCTAAATATACAGGATGATAGAAGAAACTGTCTTATTGTAAAGTTTGCAATGTAGAACACAAATTAAAAATTTGAAATGTGATCAACTTGCATCATTTATATTTTGTAACTGACATTACCTAAGCAAATAAAAAATACTTACTTACAAACATAAAGCTTAGCAATTTGATCTGATTGCAAATATATGTGAATAATAAGACTATTATGATCTTTCAAACATTAGAGTGATATTACACTTGAGACATTAAGTAATTTTACCGAGGATTTTTCTCTACTATTTACAGATATCAACTGTTCATGATCGGTGTGATGGCTTACTTTAGAAGCTGTCTCACATTTTCTTCCAATTAGCACATTACAACAGATTTTTGATCTTTTATCTCTCATCATGTGTGTTATTGCTTTCTTTATCTATAATTCTGGAAGATATAAACTGACCTGCCACCCAATCCACAGCAATTCCCCTAATACCATTCTGACCAATTCCTGAAGCTACAATGGTTTGAAAGGAAGATCCATCAGGTTTAATTCTTCGGATAGCATTCCTTTGAGGTATGCTACTGTAGTCACACCAGTAAATAAATCCTGGAGATATGTGCACGTCCACATGTAGAGCAAAACGACCTAAAAAAAAAAACAAAAATAGGCTATTCTGTATTTTAAGAATAATCGAAGAAAATTTTAGGTATGAGATGTCGTGCAAATATCTAAATCATATGAAGTTACTTAATTTTTAAATATATAAAATACCCAGCATCTGAAAGTACCAGAAATTATAGATATTTTGTTATTAGTTTTGAAGCATATTATGGTCAGTATCATTTTAAATTCTTGATGGAAACTTAGCTGGAGAATTTTTAAGCTAAAAAATAATTTGCAAAGATATGGATTTAAATTACATAAACTGTGTTTTTAGATTCCACAAACTCATAAATTGATATATCTGCAGTTGTTAACCACAACTATAGTTGTATTTTCTTGCACAAGGCTTGTCAAATCACAGAATTGCCAGCATGGGCTACAGATTGGAATAAGGAGTAAAACACTAGTTTTGATGGTGCCTCAAGAAGGCAGAATCCATCATTAAAGGCCCTCACCACCTCGGACATGTCCTCTTCATGTTTCTACCATCGGGGAGGAGGTACAGGAGCCTGAGGACCCACACTCAATATTTCAGGAACAGTTTCTTCCCCTCCGCCATCAGATTTCTGAACCGTCCATGAACCCATGAACACTACCTTGTTATTCCTCTTTTGCACTATTTATTTATTTTTGCAACTTATAGTATTTATGTCTTGCACTGTACTGCTGCCGTAAAACAACAAATTTCACCACATATGTCAGTGCTAATAAACCTGATTCTGATGTCAGGCAGCATCTATGAAGGGAAATGAGTAGTTGATGTTTTGGGCCGAGCGGGTAAACTTTGCTGGGGGCTGGGGGTGGGGAAAGAAAGAGGAGGAATTGCTCTGGCTCCAGAAACTTGCAATGGAGATAGGGAATTCTTAATTGGATAAATTTATTTAAAATTATTTAAGTGACAACATAAATCCAACAAATTCTCTGAGAAATGAGGGACGATCATTGAAACTTCTGCCATGACTTGCAGAATTTTCTCCTGACTCTGACATGTGGATTTGGAATTGGTTTATTATTGTCATGTGTATCAAGATACAGTGAAAAACCTTTGTTCATGTGCCATCCAGGCAGACCATTCAATACGTAATTACATTGAAGTAATAAAAAGAAAACAGAATGCGAAATTTAGTGTAGCAGTTTCAGAGAAAATGCAGTGCAGGTAAAGCATGCTCCCAGGCACAGTACCCCACTAGTAAACTGACTCCCATCTGTCTCCGAGTGCAACTGACAACGTCCACCCTTGGATAATCTAACAAAAAGTGAGGCCTCACCACTCCAGACTTAAATTGCTGTCAAGGCACACTAAAACTAACAAAAAAAATTAAAAATACTGCAAACACAAGGACAATTAAAAACTATTAATTTAATTGATTTAAATATAATCAAATAAAAGTAAAATTACACAGGTACACAGGGTGGTGAAGAAGGCGTTTGGCATGCTGGCCTTCATCAGTTAGGGCACTGAGTACAGGAGTTGGGACATTATGTTGCAGTTGTACAGGACATTGGTGAGACCACACTTGGAGTATTGTGTACGGTTTTGGTCACCCTGTTATGGGAAAGGCACCATTAAACTGGAAAGAGTGCAGAGAAGAGGAGGATACTGCCAGGACTCAAGGGACTGAGTTATAGGGAGTGGTTGGGAATGGCAGGATTTTATTCCTTGGAATATAGGAGATTGAGAGGTGACTTTATAGAGGTGTTTAAAATCATGAGTGGCATAGATAGGGTGAATGCACACAGTCTTTTTCCCAGGGAAGGGGAACTAAAAACTAGAGGGCATAGATTTAAAGTGAGAGGTGATAAATTTGAAAGGGACCTGAGGGGCAACTTCTTCACACACTGGTGGTCTGTATATGGAATGAGTTGCCAGAGAGGTTGAGGCAGGTACGATAATAGCATTCAAAAGACATTTGGATAAGCACATGGATCGGAGGGATTTAGAGGGATATGGGCCAAATGCTGGTAAATGGGACTAGCTTGGTGGGCACCATGGTTGGCATGGACAAGTTTGGCCGAAGGGCCTGTTTCCAGGCTGTAAAACATATCCTAAGCAGGATTGAGACACAAGAGACTGCAGGATTACTAGCATGTGTGCTTTCATGCATTGTTTTAGGAATGCAAGAGTTGCAAGCAAAGCATTATAGCTACTTTTTTGTTACTAGAGACTAAGAATTTCTACTAGAAAATGTGGTTGCCCCATTGGCTCATCAGTTTGAATAATAACTAGTAGGTTAACTGGCTACTGTAAATTAAGTGGGTAGCAGGAGGACCAGGAGAGTTTTATGTGCATGTGAGAGACAATATGTTACAGGGAAATAAGTGGGCAAATGGGACTGAGAGGAATGTGTGAGAGCCAACATAGATTCACTGGGCCAAATGGTCTTCTATATTGTAAGATAATATATACTACATACTTATTATGAGGTTTATACTCACAACAAAAAGAAAAAGGGTACTTACCTAAACCACCCACTGGTACCATGGCTTCTGAATGGTCGTTCTCATTCAGGTTGAAACCTCGGATAATATTCAACTGAGATACAATCACAAATGATTCAAATGATGAGCAGGTCCTGTTATCTGGATTCCTGCGGTAGCCTGTAGTACAAGCACAAGTGTACGCTCCATTGGGTCGGGGAAGGCAGAGTTGTTCACATGCTCCAAAGTTGTTACTACAGCCATTGGAGGAACCAGCTGATTCTAAGACAGTCAACAACAAAATGCATGCAGTTAGACCAAACTAGTGCTTATGTAGCATCATATTATGTTTCCATGGTTTCCCAAAGCTGCAAAACCAATGAATTATTTTTGCAATGTTGTCACGGTTGTTACAAAGGCAACTAATTTGAGCACAATAACCTTCAATAAGTGCAATAACTGATTACCATTTAATACTTGAAATATAAGTACTGACACAATTTATGCTTTCCAAAAGGAAAGATTTGAAAAACCTATGTAATTGAACTGCTTAATAAATCTGAAATTTAAAATCACACCTCTGCTTCCAATGTTATACCACCCATAGAAGTAACTTCTGCACCAGTTAGTGCCATATATTGTACCTGAAATAAATGCTTAGCCTCATGCAATAAATATTTTTAAATTTTTCAGATGACGTAAAACATTTGCCAATAAGCTAACAAATATCTAATTCTTGAAAAATCTAAATTCTACATTATTTTTATCGATCTCTGATATCGCATTTTATAACGTCACTAATATACAGAAATGGCCTGGGAATGTACTATTGATTTGTTCAATAGACAAGTCTTTGCTTCATTGCCATTTGTAGTGCCCTCCATGGTTGTCCAATGACATCACAAGGAAATAGAAGGCTGTCCCTGGCCATGCATCATGGTATGCCTCATCTCCAAGGTTCAGATGAACACCCTGCTTCGCTGAATGATGGCTAAGACATGCACTCAGAAATAAAGATCGTTCTTTTCTTTTGTGTACACAGCTTCAAGTATTTTGATATTAGCTAACCAAGGATGTTTCCCTAATAATGAACTCTCCCTTTGATTATGATCTAATTCCAACAGTCACTGTGAGCATAACGAAGGCGTTCCATAATGACGGTCAAATTGTGTGCTTGGTCACTTGGCTCAGGGAGTAATGAGATTTTTTACAAATCTGGTACTAAGCAGTAAACCTGCTCTGATATAATGTGCAATACCCTTGGTATTGCCAGTAAGGTGCACTGAAACTATCAGACCTATGGTGCAGCGGAAATTATATTTGTGTGGGTGTCAGGTGGTGATGCAGTGTTTTTTTCGTCTCCTGGATGCAAATGATCTGACAAGGTATCTGCTGCTGATGTTCTTTGGGTCTCCAAAATGAGAAAGGCATGGCCATCTGAGAGAAGGTGCCAAGTAAGAGAGTCAGGTGTAAAAAATCTAAATCTTAGAAAAGGGCTATGTAATATGGGGAAATCTGGATTTGAAAAGGAGGGCTAGACGTGAGCATCTTTAATATCTTTGATCCCCTGCTGGCCACAGATTGTGTGGCTGGTGACCTCATGATAGTCCACTCTTCAATACATATTGATCGGTGAGCTTGGTACTATCTGCCACTGCAGTTCATGATTGTGTGCCATTTTCTCCAGCAAAAGAGATGGAAGAACATTAGTGGGTGTGTTGAAATGTGTCTATGTGAAGTAACTACCAATCCTGATCAGTGTAAGGTGTGAGATGACTGCTGGAGTTGGGTTGGGTGTGTGAGTGATAGAGATTCCTGTTAGGACAGTGGTAGATGTGTGGCACATAAAATAGAGCATGAGTACAGTTTTGAAGAAGCTGGTTATTGCACTCTGCGTTGTTTGCATTTAGCATGACCAGATATGTTGGGTCAATAAAGTTTTCCATGGAGGACCACATTGTGGGGCATTGCTGCATGCATTGACCTCTTAGCGAATTCATCCCATTACCTGTTCATTTAATTTCTGTCTTGGAGGGTTTTCTATTTTCCCAAATGGGTAGGAACTCTTTCCAGGTGACCACCAACGGGCCAAGGTTAGTGTTAGAGAAACAGGTTGCCTGCTTCTCTGCCTCCATCCTTTTAAACAGTTTGCTTCTGGTTGGACAATGTCAGTGAGGTGCAAGTGTGAAACTTATTAGTTTTAATTGGTGCACCAAACTTCTGAAAGTATTCATAATTACTCTGCACAAATGTGTAAGATTGCAATCTGTGCCACATCAACGCATAAATCTCTGCATAAAGTACACAAATGAAAATCCTGAATGAATTATGTTGGGCAAACTGTGCAGTGTTCAGTGCAGTGCCAATTTAGCACGTTGACGTATATGACTGAATTTCAACCCCAATGTTCTGTGCAAGTTATTATGCAATATGGGTGGTGTACAAGTCAGACTCTTATTGCTGACATTTACTACATGTTTTTAGGAAAAAAAAATCTCTACATTTGTTAACCCATTTCTGAATTACACTGCTAAGCTTAATATATTCAACAAATGGACAAATGATTAACATGTTTCTTTGGCATTTGTCTGAAGGTATTTTAGCAGAAATATTGAAGAAACAAAAATGTCATGAACATGCTTAGCATTCAACACTAATATCATAAACTGCAGCTAATTGATACATGCCAGTGGAAGGACACAGTCACATAAGCAGGGAAAAATTGGCAAATATTAACAATCAAATCAAGGCACTTAAATGACAAGCTTACAGCGGCTTATAAGAATCCAAAGCCAAAGCTGAGGCTATCCTCTCATTACATCCAACTTCACTCTTTCAGTATTTCACTCAATACCAGGTTATTTTCAATTATCAATTCAGAAGAAACAATTCTCATGTAAAACCCAGATTGTAATGTTCAAGATGTCTATCAATAGTGATTTAATTCTGACTCGCTGAGATCAACTAATGTCCCCATGCAATTGCACAATAATTTCTTTCAGTCTATTTACAAAAGGTGACTGCAATAATTTTTTGAAAAAAAAATCAAAAAGTTTCAAAATGTTTTTATCTTTTTACCACTGAAACATGCAGTTTTTATTAATATCTTTGAAAAATATCTAAAAGTTGGCTGTCACAAGGACAGGATTGTCTGCTTGATGTTTCGGGTTCAGATGTTTCAAAAGGGATAGGGAGAGAGGTAAAAAGAAATGGGGAAGTGGAATTGCTAATCAGGGACAGTATCACAGCTGCAGAAAGGGAGGATGCCATGAAGGGATCGTCTACTGAGTCAGTGTGGGTGGAAGTCAGAAACAAGAAGGCAGCGATCACTCTATTGGGAGTATTCTACAGACCACCCAGTAGCCACCAGGACACTGAGGAGCAGGTAAGTAGGCAGATTTTGGAAAGGTGCAAAAATAACAGGGTTGTTGTCATGGATGATTTCAACTTCCTTAATATTGATTGGCACCTCCTTAGTGCAAAAGGTTTAGATGGGGCAGAATTTGTTAGCTGCGTCCAGGAAGGATTCCTGACACAGAATGTGGACAGGCCAACTTGAGGAGAGGCCATACTCGATCGAGTACTTGGTAATGAACCTGGTCAGGTGACAGACCTCTTGGTGGCGAGCATTTTGGAGATAGTGACAACAACTCCCTGACCTTTAGCAAACAGGGACAGGAGAAGACGATATGGGAAAGTTTTTATTTGGGGGAGGGCTAATTACAATGGTACTAGACAGGAACTTGGGAGCGTAAATTGTGAACAGATGCTCTCAGGGAAAGGCACAGAGGAAATATGAAGGCTGTTTAGGGACCACTTGCATGGAGTTCTGGATAGGTTTGTCCCACTGAGACAGGGAAAGGATGGCAGGGTAAAGGAACCATGGTTGACAAGGGAGGTGAAACATTTAGTTAAGAGGAAGAAGGAAACGTACTTGAGGTTTAGGACAAAAATCAGTCAGGGCTCTCGAGGATTATAAGGTAGCCAGGAAGGAGCTTAAGAAGGAACTTAAGAGAGCTATAAGGGGACATGAGAAGGCCTTGGCGAGTAAAATTAAGAAAAACCCCAAAGCATTCTACACATATGTAAAGAACAGGAAGATGACTAGAGTACATGTGCCTGGAGGCGGAGGAGGTAGGGGAGGTCCTTTATGAATATTTTGCTTCAGTGTTCACTAGGGAGAGGGACTTGGATGAACGTGAAGTCAGTGTAGGACAGCCTAATGTGCTGGAGCATTTTGAGGTTAAGAAAGAGTGTTGGAGCTTCTGAAAAACATTAGGATAGATAAGTCGCCAGGGCTGGATGGAATATATGCCAGGTTCCTACAGGAAGTGAGGGAAGAGATTACTGGGGCATTGACGATGATACTTGTGTCCTCCCTGGCCACAGGAGTGGTACCAGAGGATTGGAGGATGTTCCCTTGTTCAAGAAAGGTAATAGGAATAATCCTGGGAATTATAGACCAGTGAGTCTTACGTTAGTGGTGGGCAAGCTATTAGAGAGGATTCTTAGGGACAGGATTTACAAGCATTTGGAGAAGCACAGTCTTATTAGGGATAGTTAGCATGGCTTTGTGAGGGGCAGGTCGTGCCTCACGAGCCTAATTGAGTTTTTTGAGGAGGTGACAAAACAAATTGAAGGTAGAGCAGTGGATGTGGTGTATATGGACTTTCACAAGGTTCCCCATGGTAGGCTCATTCAGAAAGTCATGATGCATGGGATCCAGCAAGACTTGGCTTCCCCACAGAAGGCAGAGGGTGGTAGTAGATGGAGAGTATTCTGCCTAGAGGTCAGTGACTAGTGGGGATCTGTTCTGGGGCCCCTGCTCTTTGTGATATTTATAAATGACTTGGATGAGGAAGTGGAGGGATGGGTTGGTAAGTTTGCAGATGACACCAAGGCTGGAGGTGTTATGAATAGTGTAGAAGGTTGTCGTAGGTTACAACAGGGTATAGACAGGATGCAGAGTTGGGTGGAGAAGTGGCAGATGGAGTTCAATCTGGAAAAGTCTGAAGTGATACACTTTGGAAGAATGAACTTGAAGGCAAAGTACAAGGTTAATGGCAGGATTCTTGGCAGTGCGGAGGAACAGAGGGATCTTGGGGTCCAAGTCCATAGACCCCTCAAAGTTGCCAGGGTGGTTAAGAAGGCATATGGTGCGCTGGCCTTCATTAGTCAGGGATTGAGTTCAAGAACTGCGAGGTAATGCTGCAGCTCTATAAAACTGGCTAGACCACACTTGGAGTATTGTGTTCAGTTCTGGTCGCCTCATTATAGGAAGGATGTGGAAACTTTAGATAGAGTGCAGAGAAGATTTACCAGGATGCTGCCTGGATTAGAGAACTCATTTTATGAGGAAAGGTTGACCGAGCTGGGGCTTTTCTCTTTGGAGCAATGCAGGATGAGAGGAGACTTGATAGAGGTGTATAAGATTATGAGGGGCATAGTTAGAGTGGTCAGCCAGCACCTTTTCCCCAGGGCGGCAATGGCCAACACCAGAGGACGTCTGTTTGTCAGAGGTGGGAAGTTTAGGGGAGATGTCAGAGGTAGTTTTTTTGTTTTTACGCAGAGTGGTGGGTGCCCGGAATGCACTGGCAGGATGGTGGTCGAGGCTGATACAATAAGGACATTTAAAAGACTTAGATTGGCACATGGAAGAAAGGAAAATGGAGGGTCATGGGCTGCATAGGAGGGAAGGATTAGGGAGCAGGTGTTTATATAGGTCGACACAACATTGTGAGCCGAAGGGCCCATACTGTGCTGTACTGTTCTATGTTCTAAGTTTTAAAGTTGGCATCAAAAATCAGGTTATATTCACCAAAAAGTAAACTTACGTCAAATAGCTTCTCCTTTACATGATGATATATTAAGTTCAAACCTGTCTTTGGGAATTGTTGAACAAACCTAAGATATGACTGACTACTTTGTACCTTTGCATATTATTTGCATATAATCACTCATGTTATGTCAGAGAATTAGTATCAAGTAATAAAAAATTAATTTGAGCTGATGACCCACAAATAAATAGAAGCATCAGCTCAGAAAAATGACATTTAGCCCACCTTACCCATATTAGTTCTTTCAAAGAACAGTAAGAATGTAAGAAAAAGGATTAAAACTAGGCACAAAAACATGATGATGTTGGAGGATTCCTCCAGCATCATCGTGTTTTTCACCTTGTTTCCTGCATCTGCAGTCTTTTGTTTCTCTCTTAAAACTAGGCTCAGGGGCCATTAAGCCTGCCCTGCACTGATCATAGGTGAAGTTTCCCCAGTATTCCTCTTTCTATCCAATCGAGGTAAAGGATCAGCCACAATCATGTTGAATGGTGATACAGGCTCAAAGGATCCACTGCATTACTTGAATTCAGGTAATCACCTCTTCTCTTCATGCAACAGATGTGGCTGTACCTTTCAGTTTTACTTTTATCCCCCCCTCTGTGTCTAACTGCTGATTTTCAAGTAATTGTCACCTGGACAACACTCTATCACAGATATTCCCTCCATTCTCTCCACCTCTTAATCACTTTTCCAGTTCTGATGAAGCATCCTAGACCTGAAACATTGACTCCATTTCTTTCCTCACAGATGTTGCTTGACCTATTTTTGTTCAGAAATCAATGATTTTAGATAACCAGCAATTCCAGCCTTTGTGCCTTATGTATTCAGTATTCAGCCTTTTTTCTAGTAATTTCAGATTTCATCTTCTCCACTTACATCACTTCCCTTTGTTCTCCACTAATAGCTCTACTATCCTCTCATCTCCATCCTCAACATTTTTCATTTGATCTGCTCTATTCATAACCTTGCCTTTTTGCTTTACCACCCTTTACCCCTTCTCGACACCCCCAACCTCCATATCTTTCTCCGCACCTTATTTCTTATTCTGTCCTCAACTTTTCCCAATTCTCATGTCCTTGACCTGAAATGTTCCCCCTGTTACTGCCTTCGCGATTGCTGTCTGACAAGCGATACATTTGCAGCATTTTCTACTTTATTTCAGATTTCCATCGTCTACAATATTTTGGTTTTGGATTATTTCAAGCAGTGCATTCTAGAGCAGAACAACTCAGTGTTAAAAAGTTTTAACTTATTTGCTAATGGCCACTCAAAACACACAAGATGCAAGAAATGGCAAGTGAAAAATTAATAGACAACATATGATGTGCATAACACATTGCACTAATTCATTGCACATCAAAAGAAAATCATCAGTACTTACTGAAGACATGTTCTTGTTTGTCCATGGAGCTGAACATACACAATTATGTTTGAAAGAAAAGAGAGACTTCCATTTATATCAAGTACTTTCATAACCTCAGAACATCCAGAAGTGCTTTATAACCAATGATATACTCTTGAATTTAAGTTACTGTTGTGATGCAGTAATGCAGCAGTTAATTTTAACATAGCAAGCTCTCACAAACAATATACGACTGGAATATCCATTCTAGTGATGTTAATTGAGAGGGAAAATTTGGCGAGAACACTAGAGGTAAGTTCCATGCTCTTCTTCAAAACAGTGCTAAGAGATTGTTTGTATGACCACCTGTACCAAGTAAGCTGTCAGTTCATAGGGCAGCATGTACAACACTCCAGCAACTGCTCGGTACTGCACTGGAGTATCAGTCTCTTTAAGGGAATTAAAACTCACCACTTTCTGACTCAGAGACAAAGTGCCACCAACTAAGCTGTACTTAACTCACATTTAGTTATTAAAATATTATATGGGTGTTTTGGTTAAAGTAATTGTAGAGATTAAACTATCAGAACAGCTTGGTTCTGCACAATTTACATTTCTCATTACTGTGGTGTAACTCCATAGGATTTTATCTAATACTCAACTCATGACAAGTAGTACTCACTGTCTCGGAAGTGGACTTTGAGGGACATCAGCCCGGCGATATTATTCCTCATCACAACTGCATTTTCACCAGTGGTCTTGTCCACACGTTCAATGACTTCATAATCATTATCTGTGTAGTAAAGGAAGTTCTCGTATATGGCTATTCCCCAAGGATGAGAAAGGTGGCTGACTATGGTCACTCGGTTTAAACCATTTAGATCACCTCGTTCAATCTATTTGGACAATATAGAATTATTAATAAAAACAGAACATGCTTGAAATGCTCAGCAGATCTGGCAGCATCTGTGAAGAAAGAAGTAAAGTTAATGTTTCAGGATGACGAATTTTTCTCATAACTGGAAGGAAAAGATAAAAAATGTGAGTGTGCAGAGAAAGTGGGGAGAGAAGGAAAAAGGATTACAGAGTTGAAGACAGAGGGGATTAAATGCCAAGATAAATGACAATGCAAGGCAAAAGAATGGAGCAACCAAGGAACTGAGAGACAGAACTGGATGAGGAGTAAATGGAAATGACAAAATCATTTACCTGATATTGTCAGCGATGATTTCAGAAGAATCATTTAACAGAAGGCTGAGGTGTCCTATTTGAGCTTACAGCAAGTTTCATTGGAACAGTAAAAGTGGTTGAGAATTTGAGTGGGAATTGGGTGGGCAATTAAAGTGATGGATGCAAGAAGCTCAGGGTTATATTTGCAGTTTGAACAGAGGTGTTCCACAAAGCAGTCACACATTCCACGTTTGGTCTCCGCAATGTGGAGGAGACAGTAATGAGAGTATTATACTCAAAATGCATCCTAACTAAAAATGCAAGTAAATTGCAGTTCCATCTGAAAAATGTGTCTAGCATTCTGGAAAATGGGAAGGGGGTAAAAGGTAGGTGTTACATTTCCTGTGGTTGAAGAGGAAGATACAGCGAGAAAGGCAGCGAGTAATGTTGACTGAAACAACATGTAATAGAGGGAACAGTCCCTTGGAATGCTATAAAGGGAAAGAAGGGGATTGTAGTTGTTAGTGACATCATGTATTGAATTAATAGTTAAATATGAATTATAAACATTTTTCTTCAAGATTGAGCCTCATTAATAACAGTAGCTTAGTGGTAACATTTTGGGCCGAATTGTACTGACAGATAGACAGATCTGAACCCAAATGGTGAATGTCAGCCATTCATGTGTCAGGAAGTCTCAGACTTCCACACAATCATGTCAAACACAGAAAAGCCAGGTGTCGGCACATCTGGTCTCCCTGTCCTGTCACTGGACACATTACTGAGCGCAGTAACAATGCAGTGAACCAGTGAGGAAAGGGGTCAAATGTACTTGGTGTTCAGTCTACAGTTTTACTCCAGGGGGATGGGTATTTGGTTGGGCCTCAGGATATGGTGCTTAAGTCTACTTGCACACTTTGACGGGGTGCCTGTCAGGTGCTGAAGTTCAATCTTTCAGACAGCTGGAAGAAGTGCAAATGGTCGAGGATTGTAAGCAACGAGTCTCAGTCATGTCCCAGGTCCAGGACAATCCAGCCCATTCTAAGCAATTAATCACCAACATACCAAGGTAAACAGAAATCCGTAAGATCCTGATGTTAAACAGCTAGTTAGCAAAATGGGGAGATGCTGGACTTAGGACCACTGGTTTGATTTCAGGATGGAGGAGGGTTGATGCATTGCAGAAAAAATCTGTTTCAGAAATCTCCACACCGGCCAAACCAACCACAAGCCACATTCTCAGCCACTGACAGGAACTAGTCTATTTATATTTTTAGCAGCACTTTAGTACCTGATTTTAAAGTTACAAAACTGTCTTAAATTCCCAATAACACCTGGGAATGTGGTTTCTGCCAATCTCTCACAGTTCTAGTTAATTGTGGGGTCAGGTAACACAGATAGGTGTGACACAATCAGTAAAATGAAGGGGAAGCAGGAAACTGCAAAAATTATAAAGGGAAATTATATAAATTATAATTATATAGGGATACGGGATGGAGACACTTTTAGGAGCTCTAAGAGGTGGGTAGCTCTGTGGAGATTGGCAGAATGAAACTGCAAAGGAAGAAAAGCTGTAAGATTTCAAAGGTAAACGAATATGAAAAAGTGAGTCAGAGCTAAGGAAGAAATATGTGGCAGAAATGACATGGCACAAGCTTCATATGATGTATAAAAATACACTTTTAATGTACTTTATATAATCATTCCCTCCTTTGCAATAACACTGAATAACCTAAGCAATTATTGGGTACTTTTGTTGTGATAAATCAAAGATAAACTAACTAAGGGCCAAAATTAAGTTATAATAAAAACCTTTTTGTGTTTCCTCTTTCACGTATAGATCCATATTTGCCATCATATGGTACAAGAGAATATGAAAATTTTATTCAATGCAATACTATATTTGAATCTGCTTTGATTACCTTAGTAAGGGATGCATTCCAGATCACAGTATGTCAGTAAATAAAGAAAAATCTCAAGTTGCCTTTGGTCCTGTAGTATACTTAATAATGGTTGTGAAGAATAATCATTACTCTAAGATTGTCAGCCTTTTAAGGATTGTATCATGTAATCAACTGCTCTTTGTGTAGCAACAATGTTTTATAGGAAGTTCCAGAGAGAATTTGTGAAATTCCTTTGTATAATTTACACATCTTTCTTTGAACTCCTCATGCATCAGTCTGTACATACTGCAATGGATTTGGTTAGAGGTTAAGAACCCAATTATTTTGCTGCTTGTTTGTCAGGTCCCTTAAATCTGTGATCTCAGGTACCATCCCTTCTCCTTTTACAAACAATTTCTCCCTCATCAAAACAAAATGATTCTAAACAATTTTATTTTATCTCCTTTTAACCCTCTCTGAACTAAAGAGAACATCCCCAGCTTCTGTAGTCTCTCCATTTAACCAAAGTCTTTCACCCTTGATTTCATTTTAATGAATCTGCTTTGCACACTTTCCATGGCCCTTGGCATCCTTCTAAAGTGTAGTGCCCGGAATTGAGTAACAAAACTCCAAGTGAAGCTTAAATAGTTTCTTTTTTACACAAAGATTCAGCTTAACCTATTTGCTTTTATACTGCATGTCTCCTCAGTTTATAAGCTAAGGGTCATTTATTCCTTTTCAGCAGCTTCCTCATACCTGGCACCTCCCAAAAGCACACTATGAGGTCCGTCTGATCATGCATTCCCTTTGAAATAGTACTACTTAGATTAGTTTGTCTCCTTACCAAAAAGCACTTCCATCTTTATTTCCCTCACCAACTTGGATATATTCCACTGAGGATGGGTGAATTTACTACTTTTAGTGCTGCCAAACTCTTAAATAATGCTGTTTTAACTATTTTATCCTGTTGGATTTTTCTACGCCTCCTCCTATATTGCGACAGTGGCAGCATTTATATCTGCCTTCACTGAAGAAGAGTTCTCATTCAGTACCTTAATCACATCCCTCACAAGAAGTTCTCCTTCCTTTGAGTACCTTTTGTTATTAGTACATTTATACTTATGCTTTCCTTTTGTGTTACACATTAATTCAAAATCAAGCATTTCCTTTGCCCTTATTTTATTTTGTCATTTCTTGTTGGTACTTTCCATATTCAGCTCAGCTCTCATTCCTATAATGAGCTTGATAATGATAACAGCCTTTTCTGCTTTATTCTAACTATTTTTATGTCTAAAGAAATGTACCTTTGGATACCTTTCCTGTTGTCGTCATAGGAATTTGACTAAATCTGTACTCAAGACAGTTCCATTCTAAAGACTTCCATTTAGTCACTTACTTATCCACCTACCAATCTTTAATTCTAATCCACCTGGGCCAGACCTTCTTTAAACTTATTGAATTAGTCCATAATTTTTGGTTACCTGTTATAGGAAAGATACTATTAAACTGGAAAGAGTGTAGAAAAGATTTACACGGATATTGCCAGGACTCAAGAGACTGAGTTATAAGGAACAGTTGGAGAGGCTAGGACTTTTTTCCTTGGAGTGCAGGAGACTGAGAGGTGATCTTATAGAGGTGTATACAATTATGATGGGCATAGATAAGATGAATACACTCAGTCGTTTTCCAAGGGTTGGGGAATCTAGACAAAGAGGGCATAGGTTTAAAGTGAGAGAGGAAAGATTTAATAGGAACTTGAGGGGCAACTTATTTTAAATTTTACACAGTGGGTCGTATACATACATATGGAATGAGCTGCCAGAGGAAGTAGTTGAGGCAGGGACAATAACAAAATTTGAAAGACAGTTGGACAGGTACATGGATAGGAAGGGTTTAGCGGGATATGGCCCAAATGCAGGCAGATGGGACTAGCTTGTATGGGCACCTTGGTTGGCATGGATCAGTCAGGCTGAAGGGCCTGCTTCTGTGGTGTAAGACTCTAGTCAGCCTCCTGATAAATAGTTTTCATTTTTTATTGTTCCATGTCTAAATTACAGCTATTTCATCTACAAATATTGTTATATTTGTGTAGCCTAAACTTCTTTCCCCTCCAAAACTGATGGAATCAAGATTAATGCTTTGAAGTACTATCATTTTGTTTTGGTGAAACCATTTGAGAAATAGCACAAAGACCCCCAGAAAAGCTGTTTATATTTTGTTTTCTGGGTTACTACTGATTTCAGATAATATATGGAAATAGACTGGAAGATTCTTGTGAAATTTTAGGACCAATATATTTTTTGTACTGAGTGTGTGTCATTCAGATGGAAAATACATACCATACCAGTACTAGAAATGGACCAGTACAATTTCCGTTCCTTGATGTCAATAGTAATAAACTCAACATGATCCAAGTTATTAGTGAAGAGGATTCTAGCATTGGAACCATCCATATTAGCACTGGCAATCTTTGCAGGGATTCCATTCTCTGTACCTTGGTCAGTCCAGTATAACTTCCTGAAAATGATTTGTACACTGCTCTCAGATACTCTTTAAATATACCATGATCAGTTTAAGGAATTTAAATTAGAATATGTAATAATTTCATTACACAAATATTAAATTAGATTGTTAAAGTTTACTGTGTCACAAAAACATGACCACTGACCAAGTAACAAACTGTAAGATTTTCAGAGTATTTTACCATGGTACTAATTTGCAAAGAGATTAAATTCATGTTCACTCAATTGATTTCTCTTGAATGAGACACAAAATACCACAAACAGCATAGACTGGAGAGGTGTGCTGAATCACTGACAGCAACTCAGGATTTCCACTTGAATCATGTGTGTTGAAATCCTAAAGTTGCTGTTAGTATAAATAGGCTTTCCCCTGTTTTCTTATCCATTCCAGAATCAAAGGATCATCGATTTCAGCAGGAACAAGGTAGCAAGTTTTCCAGCATGATTTTAGATCCCGACAATATCTTGTCTTGTTCAGATGAAAACATATATTGACTGTTTTCAGCATAAAAGATCTGTTACATTTTAACAGAGTCAATTTAGATTTGCCAATTTAACAAAGCCAATTTTCACTTCTACTGTATAAAAATGAATATACCTGACTATATAAAGTATGATATGCATGCTGTTAGTTTGTAAAAGTGGATGCTGAACTGAGCATCATTCTGCATGATTATTTAAGAGATGAGATGTATGCATTTTATTATTCCATATCCTCAGGTGCTTTTTAAATGAGCGATTGAATAGTTGAAGTGGGTAACATATTGATATTCTTTTCAGTAGGAATAACTGGCAACTAACATGGTACAATGGGTTTCTATATTTGGAATAAGTACAATTTTAGCTAGAGATAGTACATTTATATGATGTGACCAAAGTGAACTGATTCAGTAATTTGTATATTATGATGTAAAAACAGACTTGACAATACTGGATCCTCTGTGTGTGTGATCTCCCGTAACTCTTCCTACAGTTCTGTCTCTTGCTAATCTCTAAATATAATCATTCCACCTTTGGCAGCTTTGCCTTCAGCTGCCAAGTCCCTGAGCTCCAGAAATCGCCACCTCAACTTCTCTGCCTCCCCCCTTCTCTTTCCTCTTATAAGATGCACACAAGCTTAGCAGCATGATTTTAGATCCTGTCAATGACTTCCTTGTCTGGTTTGGACAAAGCTCATGTTTATCTACCTAATTTCTTATGTGGCATGGTACCAAATTTTGATTAATAATACTACAGTGAGGCACACGTGATCTTTTTGCCATGTTTTTGAGTCGATTTACATACAAACTGTTGTCGTTCTAACACAGGAGTTAAGTTTGTACATGGATAGATAGTCGTTGGCATGCTAGCTGGCTAGATGGCCTTTTATCCCAATTTAGTCTTCAATGTTCTTTCAAGTTTTTTTTAAAAGAGCAGGAAGAGTGATGCCACATGTTAATATTCAAGTATTTTGCACTATACAAAAGCAACGTTTTGAAAACTTCCCAATGATACGTTTTAATTTCTAAAACAATTAAACCTATTTTAATGTTCCACTCACCCTTTGGCTGGATTCACCACAATACCAATAGGTGCTCCAACACCAGTCCTTTGCCCATTGTTTGTTAGTATTGTTTTTTTGTACTTGACATCACCATGCACTTTTACTACCTGGAAGGATACAAATAATTACAAAAAATCAGCGTTTGTGTCACAAAGCTAATGTTTCAAAAAACATTGAAAAGAATTTATGCATACATATTCCATGGCAGCTCAGTAATAAAATATTCAACCCTGCCATTTTATATTGTATTTTTAAAATATAACTGAATGTAGTATAAAATATAATTGAAAACATGCTTATAATATTGAAATAATTCTAGAAGAAATTATAATTGTCTTTCTATACAATTTTTATAATGATTTTAATTTAGTTGAGAAGAAACAAAGACAAGCATTTAAGGTAAAGTTAGAAATGTGGAAAGGAATAGAAGGTTATGTCGTCATAGAACATTACAGCACAGTACAGGCCCTTTGGCCCAAGATGTACTGCTGACATTTTATCCTGCTCTAATATCTACCTAGCCCTTCTTTCCCACATAGCCCTCCATTTTTCTATCATTCATGTGCCTGTCTAAGAGTCTCTTAAATGCCCCTAATGTATCTGCCCCCACAACCTCTGCCGAAAGTGTGTTCCATGCACACACCACTCTCTGTGTAAAAAAACCTACCTCTGACATCCCCCTATACCTTCCTCCAAACACCTTAGAATTATGTCCCCTCATGTTAGCCATTTTCGCCCTGGGAAAAAGTCTCTGACTGTCCACTCAATCTATGTCTCTTATCATCTTGTACACCTCTATCAAGTCACCTCTCATCTTCCTTCTCTCCAAAGAGAAAAGCCCTAGCTCACTCAACCTATCCTCATAAGACATGCTCTCCAATCCAGGCAGCATCCTGGTAAATCTCCTCTGCACCCTCTCTAAAGCTGCCACATCCTTCCTATAATGAGGTAACCAGAACTGAACACAATACTCCAAGTGTAGTCTGACCAGAGTTCTATAGAGCTGCAACATTACCTTGCGGCCCTTGAACTCAACACCCCGACTAATGAAGGCCAACATACCATACGCCTTCTTAACAACCTTATCGACCTGCATGGCAACCTTGAGGGATCTATGGACGTGGACCCCAAGATCCCTCTGTTCCTCCACACTGCTAAGAGTCCTGCCATTAACCTTGTATTCTGCCTTCAAATTCGATCTTTCAAAGTGTATCACTTCATACTTTTCCAGTTGAACTCCATCTGCCACTTCTCAGCCCAGGTCTGCATCCTATCAATACACTATCCACAACACCACCAACCTTCATGTCATCAGCAAACTTACTAACCTATCCCTCCACATCCTCATCCAAGTCATTTATAAAAATCATAAAGAGCAGGGGTCCCAGAACAGATTCCTATGGAACACCACTGGTCACCGAACTCCAGGCAGAATACGCTCCATCTACCACCACCCTCTGTCTTCAATGGGCGAGCCAATTCTGAATCCACACAGCCAAGTTTCCCTGGATCCCATGCCTCCTGACTTTCTGAATGAGCTTTCCATGAGGAACCTTATCAAATGCCTTACTTAAATCCATGTACACCACATCTACTGCTCTACCTTCATCAATGTGCTTTGTCACATCCTCAAAGAATTCAATCAGGCTCGTGAGGCACAGCCTGCCCCTCACCAAGCCATGCTGACTGTCCCTAATCAGCCTATGCTTCTCCAAATGCCCATAAATCCTGTCTCTAAGAATCTTCTCCAGTTATTTGCCCACCAGTGAAGTAAGACTCACTGGTCTGTAATTCCCAGGGTTATCCCTACTCCCTTTCTTGAACAAAGGAATAACATTTGCCACCCTCCAATCATCTGGAACTACTCCTGCGCCCAGTGAGGATGCAAAGATCAACGCCAAAGGCGCAGCAATCTGTTCCCTCGCTTCCCGTAACAACCTTGGAAAGATCCCATCTGGCCCCGGTGACTTATCTGTCCTAATGATTTTCAAAAGTTCCAGTACATCCTCTGTCCTCATGTCGACATGCCCTAGTGTATCAGCCTGTTGTACACCATCCTCACAAACGTCAAGGTCTCTCTCACTGGTGAATACTGAAGCAAAGTATTCATTAAGGACCTCCCGTACCTCTTCCGACTCCAGGCACATGTTTCCTCTTTTATCCCTGATTGGTCCTACCCTCACTCTAGTTATCCTCCTATTCTTCACATACATGTAGAATGCCTTGGGGTTTTCCTTAATCCTACTTGCCAAGGCTTTCAGGCTTTCTCATGCCCCCTTCCATCCTTAAGCTCCCTCCTGGCTACCTGGTAACTCTCCAGGGCCTTGTCTGATCCATGCATTCTAAACCTCAGGTAAGCTTCTTTCTTCCTCTTGACAAGATATTCTACATCTCCTGTCAACCATGGTTCCTTCACTCTACCATCCTTACCCTGCCTCAGTGGGATAAACCTATGCAGAAGCCCATGCAAGTACTCCCTAAACAACCTCCACATTTCCGCTGTGCACTTCCCCAAGAACATCTGTTTCCAATTTACACTCCCAAGTTCCTGCCTAATAGCGTCATAATTCTCCCCCAATTAAATACTTTCCCATATCATCTGCTCCTATCCCTCTCAAAGGCTATAGTCAAGGTCAAGGAATTATTAGGAGGTCAGTAGATTAATTGCCCTGGTTAAATGAAACGGGATGTGGAAGAGCAAGGCTACTTGTTAACATGCAAACTTTTTGCACTATACAAAAACAAAGATGGACTTGTTGAGTCAAATGCCGTGGTTTAGTCAGCTGTTAAGAATTTTGTTTAGCAATATGGGTCAGGCTTATTCTTCTCTATCACACTGAGCAAACTTTTTCATATACTTGATTGCTAGTTAGGCTTTCTGAATCCCTCACTTGGAGTTCTACTGGCAAAAGGCCAAAAGTCATGTTTGATGCTTCTGCAAATTATTCAAATTAACAGCATCTTAGCTGGTCTTCTTTCACATATACTGCTAAAAGTTAAAATAAGGACAATCGGTTTAAAAATTATCAATGTCACATTTGTGAAAAAGTCAATTTTTAAACAAATGTTAAGTCACAATTCCAGCAAGAGTCCAAAAAGGTGCTTCAGACTCAATAATTAGTATAAAATTTTATCTATTCAAATAATATAATAATCCAACTTTCATCGCAATAGATAGGCAGATTAAGTTATATTTCATTAATTTTTATAATGAACTTCTTGAAATTTAAATGTCATAATTTATGCATTTACAATTATTCCTTTTTTATAAAAAATACTTTAATGCTTTACAAATGTTAAATGTTAATTTTATTCGTCTTTGTGATAGATGGTTGAATTGAAACCCACTTAAATATACTAACCTCAATGGAATGTTGATCAAAGTTGGTATAGTAAAGGTTCATTGAGATCCAATCGAAAGCCAAACCCTTAGGAGAACCAATAATGGAAGCTGGAGCAAACACCGTCCTATTGGTTCCATCTGACTTCACACGGTGAATTTCCCCCTACAGACACATAAATCACTGTAAGGAAAACCCTCACAATCTCATGGGGGAAAATAATTATTGTTTCTTCCACATACGTACATAAATCCTTTTTTAAATTGTGTGATATCAGGCACACTTGCAAAGAGGAAATCCCTAAATCCTCCTAACTACTTAGGAACAGTTCACTGGCTCCAAAGCATAAGCCAGTATCAGCAAACTCCTTTTCTCATACACTTCACAGCTGACATGTTTGACTCTCCAACAATTTAATCTTTCTCACTGGGAATAGTTGGGGACTGTCTACAGGTGGATAGTTTTACCATTCATTTGCATTACATGTTGTTGCCACAAAAAGA
This sequence comes from Pristis pectinata, assembly GCF_009764475.1. Lineage (NCBI taxonomy): Eukaryota > Metazoa > Chordata > Chondrichthyes > Rhinopristiformes > Pristidae > Pristis > Pristis pectinata. The sequence goes on along the minus strand of NC_067405.1, from coordinate 34,127,128 downwards.
TCATTCTAATCCAAAGTAATGCAGAAGAAAGAACACTCCTATTTTCATTCCAGAAGCAGTATTTCTGTCTAACAAAAATACCAAATAGATTAAACATTGTGCAAAGTTGGGAAATCACAGTCCAAAAATGTAAAGATACAGGACTATCAGTTCTTCACGAATACATCAAGTATTACTCCTTAGGATTACTAAATCTTTCTATTAAGGCTTGACTTTGCTGAATCTGATTCACACAACATAGTAAAGGGAGGCTGAGCATAACTGCAAGATAATTAAGCTCTTCCAAACAACGCATGTCTTTAGTTGTTATATCTCTTCCAGGTGCCCCGGTAATTTTTTTTCAGGATTTGTGTTCAAAGAAGATGGCATAAGCATAATTAGATTTCTTCAGAGTGGCACCCAAACAGGATCTAACTGGAAGGTGACAACTTCCGCAGAAGAGCGCAAGGTGTCACAGTGGTGCATCTGGTGGAGCTGCTGCCTCATGGCTCCAGCAACCCGGGTTCAATCCTGACCCTCAATGTTGTCACACACAAAGCACCGGAGGAACTCCTGAGAATGAACCACACACTCTTCCCACTGGTTCCCCTCCCTACCTCCCTCCCTTTATTCCATGCTCTACTGTGCTCTCCTATCTGATTCCATCATCTTCAGCCCTTTGTCACACCCACCTCTCACCTCCCAGCTTCTGACATCATTCCCACTCTCCTCCCTCCCTCCCTCATCAGCCTATCACCCTCCAACCTGGATTCGCCTATCACCTGCCAGCATTTGCTCCACCCCTTCCCTTCACCTTTTTATACTAGCTATCTCCCCTCTTTCCTTATGGTCCAGATGAAGGGTCTCGACCCAAAATGTCGACTGTCCATTTCCCTCCAAAGATGCTACCTGACCCACTGAGTCCCTCCAGTGCTTTGTGTGTTGCTCCAGATTTCTAGCATTTGCAGTCTCTTGTGTCTTGAATGTTGTCTGCCTGGAGTTGCATGGTCTCCCTGAGACCATGTGAGTTTCCTCCAACTTCCCAAAGATTTACGGGTTGTTGGGTTAATTAGCACTGTAAATTACCCCTAGTGTGTAGATGAATGGTAGAATTGGGAATCTGGGGGGGGCAGAATTGATGGGAATGTGGGGACAGTAAAACAGAATTAGCATAATTTGGTCTTGATGGTTTGTGCAGACTCAGTGGACTGCAGGGCCTGTTTACTTCCAGCATGACTTAGTAACTATAACAGAAAAAGTTTAAAGATTTTATTTTATAATTCTCAAGGCATTTTCTGTGATACATTAAGGGCATTATATGAATACATGCTGCACCTATTGAGGAGTTGAGGATATATCACTGCAGTACAATAGTTGCATTTGTATGTATCCCCATATATAAAAAAAATCTCCAGAACAAATCACCTATTCACCTGAATATTTATCAATATGGTTTTCCTGCATTATGGCAGAGACAAGGGGATAAAAATAACAGCATAAACTACAGAAAATAATTGTAAAAAAAATTCAAGATAGAGGAGACTGAACAGAAAAGGTGTGGAGAAAAGAACAAACATACAATAGGCAAAATAGGTTATATTCAAGGTCCTGTAAGTAAATCCAATAATTGACCATGACCACAGCCATGAAAGAAAAAATACTAAGTCAAGACTAATTTACAATAACTGGTACAGACAAAAGTACACCAAGAAAATTATGCCAAACAGCAGCAAATTTTAGGACTGCTTGACCACATTTACAGCTCAAATACCCAGATGAATGTCTAGTTCCCAATTCCACTGTAAAATAGTAATGTTATCAAAGCAGCTATTAACAAATACACCAACAGGGCATTGTTCATTTACACAGTAGATCTTAGTGCATTGCTTCACATTTTTTAATTATATGCCAAATGAATCATGTCCCTGAAAACAACTGAATAAATTAAGTAGTGAAAATACTACTTGGAACTTTCTGTAGGTATGACATAATCGCCACACTATTTCCTAGACATTGAATCTTATCCTTATTTATTGCACTAAATGGGTGTGGCATTTAGAATTAACATGCAATCAAGGGACACCTGAGAAGTTACAAAATTATGAAAATTTACCTTTAAAAATCATTAGGATGGTTTTCTCTCTGATTACTTTGTTAAAGCATGATCTATATACTGTAGCTCCTAATGGCAGCTACCTGCAGGAATTGCGGCTGCTGTGGCTTTACACTTTGGAAGATATGGGAATGAGCTAGTATCTTCTTGGCAGCCACAGAACAAAGGCATAAACGGTTGCTGTGGAGGTAATGGAAAATATTGAAGGGAAAGACTTGAGCCTCCCTTCCTGGCCACACCTTTTTTCACCACTATCATTCTCACAGTTTGAGTACCTTGCCCTGAGTAGCCCCATACCATTGTGAAGCACCGGTTCATTATACAGGCAGAGACTGCAGCAGGTCAGAGCTGTGTACTATTTAGAAAATTTGCAATAAGCATTGTTAGACCTAAACATTGTGTAACCAGTATGTGCAACATTGAAAACTGAGGCAAGCACATACAGAGAACAACACATCTGTGATCCAGTTAGGACCCATTCATTTTTTGTCTTCTTACTGATTTGCTGTGGGAATTGCTCCTGGAGTTTTACAGAGTATTGAATATTATTGCTCCAATATCTGCTAGTAAGGAAAGGATGCACATTGATGATGTCAGCAGACATGGCAATGACACAGGAAAAAGGCGAGCTTTGTGAAAGTGAAAAGCAGCCAGAAATGCTTGGTGCAATTTTCTGATGGGCAGGATTTCCATTTGAAATGGGAGCTATTGCATTAAAATGGTATTTATATGTAATTTGCACAAAAGGCTTCCTGCTTTTAGACATAATAAGCCTGTCTTAAATTTCAGTTTTAAAAATGTTCTCACTATTCTTCTTAGATTTTTTTCCTCATATTTCAGATTCTATGTATATGCAATTTAAAAATTGATGGTATTTATACATAGAACAGTACAGCACAGTACGGGCCCATTATGTACAGTAGCTACAGTATCTTTATTAGTCACAGGTACATCGAAACACACAGTGAAATGCATCTTTTTGCGTAGTTCTGGGGGCAGCACGCAAGTGTCGCCACGCTTTCGGTGCCAACATAACATGCCCACAACTTCCTAACCTGTACGTCTTTGGAATGTGGGAGGAAACCGGAGCACCTGGAGGAAACCCACATAGTCACGGGGAGAACGTACAAACTCCTAACAGACAGCAGCGGGAATTGAACCCGGGTCGCTGGCGCTGTAATAGTGTTATGCTAACCGCTACACTACCGTGCCTGGTATACACCGACCTATATAAACACCTACTCCTTGATCAGTCTAACCCTTCGCTCTTACCAGCACATAACCCTCCATTTTTCTTATATCCATGTGCCTATCTAAGAGTCATGTAAATTTCCCTATTATATCAGCCTCTATCACCATTCCCGGCAGTGAGTTCCAGGCACCCACCACTCTCTGTGTAAAAAACCTACCTCTGACATCTCCCCTAAACTTCCCTCCTCTGACCTTAAACTGATGTCCTCTGGTAATGGCCATTGCTGTCCTGGGGAAAAGGTGCTGGCTGACCACTCTATCTTTGCCTCTCATAATCTTATACACCTCTATCATGTTGCCTCTCATCCTGCATCATTCCAAAGAGAAAAGCCCTAGCTCGCTCATAAGACATGTTCTCTAATCCAGGCAGCATCCTGGTAAACCTCCTCGGAACCCTCCCTAAAGCTTCCACATCCTTCCGATTATGAGGTAATCAAAACTGAACACAATCCTCAAAATGTAGTCTAACCAGAATTTTATAGAGCTCACAAGATCACAAGACAAGGGAGCAGAAGCAGGCCATTCGGCCCATCGAGTCTGCTCCAAGGAAAGGGAAAAAGAAATGAGAAATGGGGAATGGGGGAAGAAGAAGAAAAAAACTATTCTAATCCCAATTTCCGGCCTTATCCCCATATCCCTTGATATCCTGACTATTTAGATATCTATCTATCTCCTCCTTGAATGCCCCCACTGATCTGGCCTCCACTGCTGTACGTGGCAAGGAGTTCCACAAATTCACCACCCTCTGGCTAAAGAAATTTTTCCTCATCTCTGTTTTGAAACTGTACCCTCTAATTCTAAGATTGTGCCCTCTGGTCCTGGACTCACCCACCAAGGGAAACAGCCTAGCCACATTTACTCTGTCCTTTCCTATTAATATTTTAAATGTCGCTATGAGGTCCCCTCTCATTCTTCTGTACTCCAGTGAGTGCAGTCCAAGAGCCGACAAACGCTCCTCATATGTAAGCCCTTTCATTCCTGGAATCATCCTCGTAAATCATTACCTTGCAGCTCTTGAACTCAATCCCCCGACCAATAAAGGCCGGCACACCATACACCTTCTTAACCACCCTATCAACTTGCGTGGCAATTTTGAGGGATCTATAGACTTGGACTCCAAGATCCCTCTGTTCCTCCACACTGCTAAGAATTCTGCTATTAATCTTGTACTCTGCCTTCAAGTTCATTCTTCCAAAGTGTATCACTTCACACTTTTCCGGATTGAACTACATCTGCCACTTCTCCAGATTGAACTCCATCTGCCACTTCTCCACCCAACTCTGCATCCTGTCAATATCCTGTTGTAACCTACGGCAACCTTCTACACTATCCACAACACTTCCAACCTTCGTGTCATCTGCCAACTTACTAACACATCCCTCCACTTCTTCATTCAAGTCATTTATAAAAATACAAAGAATATTCTCCATCTACTACCAGCCTCTACCTTCTGTGGGCAAGCCAATTCCAAATCCACACAGCCAAGTCTCCATGGATCCCATGCCTCATGACTTTCTGGATGATCCTACCATGGGGAACCTTCTCAAATGCCTTACTAAAGTCCATATACATCACATCCACTGCTGTACCTTCAATTTGTTTTGTCATCTCCTCAAAAAACTCAATTAGGCTTGTGAGGCACGACCTGCCCCTCACAAAGCCATGCTGACTATCCCTAATAAGACTATGCTTCTCCAAATGCTCGTAAGTCCTGCCCCTAAGAATCCTCTCCAATAGCTTGCCCACCACTGATCTAAGACTCACTGGTCTATAATTCTCAGGAATACCTCTATTACCTTTCTTGAACACATGAACAACACCTGCCATCCCCCAATCCTCTGGTACCACTCCTGTGGCCAGGGAGGTTGCAAATATCATCAATGCCCTAGCAATCTCTTCCTTCACTTCCTGTAGTATATCCCATCCGGCCCCAGGGACTTGTGTATCCTAATGTTTTTCATATTTGTATTGATACCCCAGCACTATTTATCTAAATTTCCTCTCAATTAAAGGAAGGCAAATTAAAATAAGTCATAATGGCAATTTTACTGAAGCATCTTCAGTTAATTATAGTTGATTTTGTCTTAGCTCATTCAGGAGGGGAAAAAGCATGACATGTATGTAACAAATGTACGCTGGTAGTGCAAAGAGCATGTTAAATGTTACCCATTTGTCATTACTTTCTAGTTTTAAGTTTATTTCTAATTAAGTCTGAAATACTAACTCAACAGTTGTACTTGTACTTACTGGATGCTCTACCCAATACATCATATTTTCTTCATCAAAGTCAACATCAAAACCATTCTGGACTCCTGCTATAGGAACCATGGCATCACTGGTTTTGTCGTCAGGGTTAAGGGAAATGCCAAAGATGATGTTGCTTCTCACTACAATCAGGAAAGGTTGTTCATCTGGGAATGATGAAAGAAAATAATTTTAAATATTTTGAGTATATTTCAAAACCTTAACAAAACCTGAGCTTCAACCAAAGCTGATAAGAACAAAACTCAACAAGTAGAAGCAGAGGTAGGCTATCTCAGCATCCAAACTGCACCAGCATTCAATAAAAGCATGACTGAACTAATGTTGCAGTAGAAATGTTCTCCTGTTGCAATCAATGTGAGTGAAAGCAAATTAGAACCAGCCATCAGGCTTTCTTTTTTTTTAAATTCTAACTTCAAATTGTTTATTGGTCACAATACAGTGTTAGAAAAAGATAAAGTTTTGCTCACAGTTGGACAGAAGTTATCAACTGAATTTACATTAATTAATTAGGTTAAAAAAGGTGCTTGGGACAAAAACATTGAATTGTCAATCACCATAAATGTATTTCAAAATGAAGTGTGAAGGAGGGTCAGTTCAGATCTGAGCTGACCCTCTTTCACACTTCATTTTGAAATATATTTCAAAAAAAAATAACACTATCCAGTTGCACTACTTCTACAGAATAACTTGAACCCCGCATTTCATAAATTATGAAAAACTCCTATCTTTTCCATGTCCAAGTGGCAGTGCAGCTGCATCACTGGAAATAAGAAAGATCATGAGGTTTTAGAAATTTCTGACAGTGCACTCAAAAATTCTGTCTGAGATCCACAACCAGATAAGTGGCCACATATATCAATCAAAGAGCACATAACCATGGTTTAGTATCTATATTAAATGATGCCTCTGCCTTTACGAGAAGTTCACCACCCTGAGTTTTAATTGAATATCAGATGATAGACATAGCATGTGAAATATATCTTATGATTTCATGTGTTGTTTTAGTAATTACTGGCTGTCCAGTGCTCTCCAATTGTATTACTGGAAAAACAATGAAATTGCAGATAATTTAAGAAATAAAGCATATGTTTTATATTTTTTGCAAAAACTCATCGTAAGGGAAGGCCATAGAGAAACAGAGAAACATAGAAAAACTACAGCACAATTCAGGCCCTTCGGCCCACAAAGCTGTGCCGAACATATCCCTACTCTAGAAATTACTAGGCTTACCCATAGCCCTCTATTTTACTCAGCTCCATGTACCTATCTAACAGTCTCTTGAAAGACCCTATTGTACCTGCCTCCACCACTGCTTCCGGCAGACCATTCCACGCACTCACCACTCTCTGAGTAAAAAACTTACCCCTGACATCTCCTCTATATCTACTCCCCAGCACCTTAAACCTATGTCCTCTTGTGGCCACCAATTCAGCCCTGGGGAAAAGCCTATCAATACCCTCATCATCTTATACACCTCTATCAGGTCCCCCCTCATCCTCTGTCTCTCCAAGGAGAAAAGGCCGAGTTCCCTCAACCTGCTTTCATAAGGCATGTCCGCATTCCAGGCAGCATCCTTGTAAATCTCCTCTGCACCCTCTCTATGGCTTCCACATCTTACCTGTAGTGAGGCGACCAGAACTGAGCACAATACTCCAAGTGGGGTCTGACCAGGGACCTATATAGCTGCAACAATACCTCTCGGATCCTAAATTCAGTTCCCCGATTGATTAAGGACAATACACCATATGCCTTCTTAACCACAGAGTCAACCTGCACAGCCGCTTTGAGCGTCCTATGGACTCGGACCCCAAGATCCCTCTGATCCTCCACACTGCCAAGAGTCCTACCACTAATACCATATTCCACCAACATATTTTACCTACCAAAATGAACCACTTCACACTTATCTGGGTTGAACTGCATCTGCCACTTCTCAGCCGAACTCTGCATCCTACCTATGTCCCTCTGTAACCTCTGACAGCCCTCCAAACTATCCATAACACCCCCAACCTTTGTGTCATCCGCAAACTTACTAACCCATCCCTCCACTTCCTCATCCAGGTCGTTTATAAAAATCACAAAGAGTAAGGGTCCCAGTACAGATCCCTGAGGTACACCACCGGTCACCGACCTCCACGCAGAATATGACCCTTCAACAACCAGTCTTTGCCTTCTGTGGGCCAGCTAGTTCTGGATCCACACTGCAATGTCCCCTTGGATCCCATGTCTCCTCACCTTCTCCATAAGCCTCGCATGGGGTACCTTATCAAATGCTTTGCTGAAATCCATATACACTACATCTACTGCTCTCCCTTCATCAACGTGCTTAGTCACATCCTCAAAAAATTCAATCAGGCTTGTAAGACAGGACCTGCCCTTGACAAAGCCATGCTGACTATTCTTAATCATATTATACCTCTCCAAATGTTCATAAATCCTGCCTCTCAGGATCTTCTCCATCAGCTTACCAACCACTGAGGTAAGACTCACCGGTCTATAATTTCCTGGGCTATCCCTACTCCCCTTCTTGAATAAGGGAACAACATCCGCAACCCTCCAATCTTCCGGAACCTCTCCCGTCTCCATTGATGACGCAAAGATCATCGTCAGACGCTCCGCAATCTCCTCCCTAGCCTCCCACAGCAACATGGGGTACATCTCATCCGGTCCCGGTGACTTATCTAACTTGATGCTTTCCAAAAGTTTCAGCACCACCTCTTTTCTAATATCTACATGCTCAAGCTTTTCAGGCCACTGCAAGTCCCCACTACAATCCCCCAGATCTTTTTCCGTGGTGAATACTGACGTAAAGTATTCATTAAGTACCTCCGCTATTTCTTCCGGATCCATACACACTTTCCCACTGCTGCACTGGATAGGTCCTATCCTTTTGTATCTCATCCTCTTACTCTTCACATACTTGTAGAATGCCTTGGGGTTTTCCTTAATCCTGCCCATCAAGGCCCTCTCATGTCCCCTTCTGGCTCTCCTAATCTCTTTCTTAAGTTCCTTCCTTTTAGCCTTGTACTCCTCCAGATCTCTAACGTTACCTAGCTCTCCGTACCTTTTGTATGCTTTTCTTTTCCTTTTGACTAGATTTATTGTAGCCTTCGTACACCACGGTTCCTGTATCCTATCATAACTCCCCTGTCTCATCGGAACATGTCTATGCAGAGCTCCACACAAATACCCCCTGAATATTTGCCACATATCTTCCATACTTCTCCCAGAGAACATCTGTTCCCAATTTAATCTTCCAATTTCCTGCCTGAGAGCCTCATAATTCCCTTTACTCCAAGTAAACACCTTTCTAGTCTGTCTGTTCCTATCCCTCTCCAGTGCTAACGTAAAGGAGATAGAATTATGATCACTATCACCAAAATGTTCACCCACTGAGAGATCTGACACCTGACCAGGTTCATTTCCCAATATCAAATCAAGCACAGCCTCTCCTCTTGTAGGTCTATCTACATACTGTGTCAAGAACCCTTCCTGAACACACCTAACAAACTCCACCCCATCTAAACCCCTCACTCTCTGGAGATGCCAATTGATGTTTGGGAAATTAAAATCCCCCATCACAATAACGCTGTTATTCTCACACCTTTCTAGGATCTGCTTCCCTATCTGCTCCTCAATAACCTGTCACTATTGGGCGGCCTATAAAAAACACCCAGCAAAGTTTTCGACCCCTTCCTGTTCCTAACCTCCACCCACAGAGACTCTGTAGACAATCCCTCCACAACGTCCACCTTTTCTGCAGCCGTGACACTATCTCTGATCAACAGTGCCACTCCCCCACATCTCTTGCCTCCCTCCCTGTCCTTCCTGAAATATCTGAAATCCGGCACTTGAATCAACCATTCCAGCCCCGGAGTCATCCAAGTCTCCGTAATGGCCACCACGTCATAGCTCCAAGTATCAATCCAAGCTCTAAGCTCATCTGCCTTGTTCACAACACTCCTTGCATTAAAATAGACACATCTCAAGCCTGTCTGAACACATCCCTTCTCTATCACCTGCCTATGGTACTTACTCCTAGCCTCCTCTATTTGAGAGCCAAACACCTCTTCCCCAGTCTCTCCAGTACGGATCCCACCCCCCAACAATTCTGGTTTAAACTCTCCACAGTAGCCTTAGCAAACCTCCCTGCCAGTATGTTGGTCCCCTTGGGATTCAAGTGCAACCCGTCCTCTTTGAACAGGTCATACCTGCCCCAAAAGAGGCTCCAATGATCCAGAAAACTGAATCCCTGCTCCTTACTCCAATCCCTCAAACACGCATTTAACCTCCTCCTCATTCTGTTCCTATACCCACTGTCGCTTAGCACAGGCAGTAATCCGGAAATTACTACCTTTGAGGTCCTGCTTCTCAACTTCCTTCCTAATTCTCTATAGTCTCTTTTCAGGACCTCATTCCTTTCCCTACCTATGTCGTTGGTACCAATATGTACCACGACCTCTGGCTGTTCTCCCTCCCCCTTCAGGATATCTTGGATGCGATCTGAAACATCCCAGACCCTGGCACCTGGGAGGCAAACTACCTTCCCAGTTTCTTTCCTGCATCCACAGAATTGCTTGTCTGCCCACCTAACTATAGAGTCCCCTATCACTAGTGCCCTCCTCACTCCTTCCCTACCCATCTGAGGCATAGGGCCGGGCTCTGTGCCAGAGACACTGCCACTGTTGCTTCCCCCACGTAGGCTGTCTCCCCCAACAGTACTCAAGCAGGAGTACTTATTGTCAACGGGTACAGCCACAGGGATACTCTCCCCCTTCCCCTTCTCCCTCCTGACTGTAACCCAATTGTCTGATTCTGATGGTCCCGGCGTGACCACCTGCCTATAACTCCTCTCTATCACCTCCTCATTCTCCCTGATCAGACGAAGGTCATCGAGCTGCATCTCCAGTTACCTAACACGGTCCCTCAGGAGCTGCAGCTCGACACACCAGGTGCAGATGTAGCCCTCCCAGAGGCAGGGAGACTCCGGGAACTCCCACATTTGACACCGAGTACAGGAAACCGCACTCATACCCCTTCCTTAACTCAAGTCACCTACCTTTCCTCGCCCCTTTATGCCAAAGCCCCTTGAGCCAAAGCCCAGAATACTCTGCTTCCTCTCACACAGCTGCCCGCTCCGACGCTGCCCACTGGATATGGCGGTTTGCTTTTTAAGCTGCCCGCGCCGCGCCTGCGCAGTCCAGCCCCAACTCTACCATTTAAAATTTCTACAACCCTTATAAAAGTATCTTATAAAAACACTAACCCTAATAAATTACAACCCTATTAAAAACTAAGCCTTATACATATGGAGTAGGAATTAATTTTCAAAAGAAAAATAATGTATTAATACAATGTAGAAATAATTTCAAAAGACTGTAAGACAATTTAAATTTCAGCAGATCATCAATATAATTTGAGAGCAAGAGTGCAAGCCAAGCTGAAATTTGAGTCTTTCATAATCTGTAAAAGTGAGTTTGGAACCATTAAGTCTACTATTAAAACTGAATCAAATTAGTCTTATTGCAAAAAGGCACAGAGATAAGCTCTGAAGATATTTCCTGAAACAGATGGAACAAATCCACTGTACTCTAGAATAATAACCCTATATTTCTTTTTCCTCATTTCTTCAGATTTTTTTAGATATTTATTGATTAGTCCCACGTACATCAAAACACACAGTGAAATGCATCATTTTGTGTTACTGAGAGTGTCCTGGGGGCAGCTCTCAAGTGTTGCCACTCTTCCGGTGCCAACATAGCATGCCCACAGCTCCTAACCTGTACATCTTTGGAATGTGGGAGGAAACCAGAGCACCCGGAGGAAACTCATGCAGACACAGGGAGAATGTACAAACTCCTTACAGACAGCAACGGAATTGAACTCGGGTCACTGGCGCTATAATAGCGTTACACTAACAACTAACACTATCATGCCACCCTCTTTAATACCTTGCTGCATACAATCATATGTAGCGATTTAACAAATTGAGAAAGATGGCCGGATTATTAACTGTAACCTTTCATGTTCTTTGACAACTTCAAATACAAACAGCTTACATATAAAACATACATATTTTTCTCTCAGTAATGCATGTCTAGGAATCATTCTGTAACTTGAGGAATTGAATCACTCATTTCTATCACACAACTAGACAGTCATTACTACATGACAGCAATTTATGACTGGAGGCAACTAGTAACTTTATCCCACCTTTTTTGCAGTGTTCCATATCTGCCATCAGTTTCCAGCCTGAAGGGCAGACACATGAATAAGATTTAGGTGGTGATGCAGATAGCAGACACAAATGGCTACAGGGGTTGGAGAGACATGGATTCCAGGCTACAACACAAAACATACAAATATCCATACTGTTAGCAAGATAAACTGGGCAAAATAGTGTTGAAAAAAACTAGAAACATCTTATGACAGTTATCTAGTACAGAATTCAGAAATAGAGAGAATATTAGCATCATATATTATATGACGCTAATATTATGTTAGAATATTAGCTGATGATCTGAATTTACTTTCTATTTTGCACTAAATGCTTAACTGCCAACTTTACAATATTGTTGCCGTAAGCTTGGATATAATGCAGGTGGAAGGAGTCATTTGCATATTGTGTTCTAGTGATAGAAATAGCAAGCAAATATAGTTTAAACCCAGAGGGGGAAGGGAGGAGAAGGGGACCTTTGTACAACCTCAAATTACCATTAAAGGTTACTTGCTGAGTGAAAGTTCACAAGCTCCATGGTCCTGAAATGTTACTAACCTCAATTATTAACAATACAAACACTATGGCATTTACCATTTCATGGTTCAGTTATTAAACAAGTATAAATATGACTTTTGACATACCAGGTGGTTGCCTTACAGAATGAATGACAGCAATTCCAAGTGGTCCTATTATATTACTGATCATCACAGTCTGATTCTTTCCATGCCACTTATTTACTCTAACAACACGGTTAGAATGCCGATCAGTCCAATACACAAAATCTTCAAAAATGGTTAAGGCATGTGGGTGTCTCAAGATCTACAAAAGATAATGTTTTTAAATTAAATGCATACATTCTATAGAATGTATTTAGCTATTTTCTAAAATAAACAGGTAAGCAGATATTTTACTTACTAAGTCACTTGCCAAAATTTGTCTCCTGTTGTTTCCATCATAGTCACAGTATTCAATAAAATCCAAATATGCATCAGCAAAGTAAAGTAGTTTGGTTGGATAATCAATACTTAAACCATTGGGCCAGTAGATCTTGTTGCTTATTAAAACAGTTCGCAATGTGCCATCCATGCTGGCTTTTTCTATTCGTGGATTTCTTCCCCAGTCTGTCCAGAACATTAGGTGAATACTACAAGGTAAAAATCAAATTGATAAAACCAATTTAAGATCAAAGTATCTCTCCATCACTCCCCAGGGTCATCAGCAGTTATTAAACAGTAAAGTTATTTTGATGCCAAGCAACTGTGTCTATTTGTTAGAATAGGAAAATCGGATCACAGGTTAAACAATCAATATTAAGCTCTTTGGACTGAGTTTTTGGAAGTATAGTTTCAAATGAACAGCTGAGTAAATGTTTTTCCTCCTTATCATATCACTGATTTCCATAGTATTACAATCCGTAATCAAGCTGAGGACTGATTGAGGTCACTTAGCTGAGACACATGGATCCATAGGATTCAGAACAGAAGGTTTGAACTGAAATAATTAAAACAATAACACCTGAGGTTCCTGGAAACATATGCAAAGATTAAACTATTTAAAAGACTCTAGGGTATTTGGTACACAGGCACTTCTCCAATCCTATCACCTATGAAGCACAAATTCCATCAATGCCAGGTATTTCCTCATGACCTCTGCAGCTCTGTTGCTAGAACTCTGGCAGTAGTTTAGGAGAAGTCTTGGGCATTACTCTAAGTTGTGCTTTTAATCCAACTTCTGCCAAAGCTACCGCCCAGACCAAGCGATGTCCTGATGAAATGCCCAGTGTTGATGTAACCAATAAAATTGTTTAGAAATTCTTATTATTAAATTGGTAATTGATAATTGATTTGTTATTGTCACACGTACTGAGATACAGCAAAAAAATTGTTTTGGATGCCATTCAGACAGATGATTCCAAATACAAATACATCAAGGTAGAACAAAGTGCAAAGCAACAGAATGCATAATATTACAGTTACAGAGAAAGTGCAGTGCAGGTAGACAAATAAGGTGAAAGGGCCATGAGGAGTTATGTGGAGATATTGGTAGTATTGGTAAATACAAGTTAATTGAAGTTATCTTGACTAACAACTGGGTTGATCAATATTGAATAACTCTGTTAACTATTTTTACTAAAACCTTATGAATCAAAATCGGAACTATGTATCATAGATATAAAAAAAACTCAAGATACATTCAGGTATCCTAGCACTTCAAAGTGGTAGAATAACTACAAGGGCTTTCCATCTAAACACTCTGAACAAGAGGTAGCTGATATGAATGTGTGCAGGAGAGGTGTATCCTAAAGCTGATTATTTCATTTCAAATAAAAGGAAAACATTAAAACCTCCCGAAGTACACACTTTCCTGACATATTTACCATCAATATGGCTTCAATTCATTATTCATCTTGCAGGATTTTGGTGTCACCAGCAAGGCCAACATTCATTACCCAACCCTAGATGCCCATGAAAAGGTGGTGGTTAGCCACTTTGGGGAACCACTCTAGTTCCTCTGGTGAAGGTACTCCCACAGTCCCATTGGGCAGAAAGTTCCAGGATTTAGATCAAGTGACAATGATATATTTCCAAATGAGGATTACATATGATTTGGAGGAGATTCCAAATCATTCCTAGGTATCTGCTGCACTTGTCCTTCTTGGCAGTGGAGATCTTAGATTTGGGACATAATGTTGAAGTAGTCTTGGTGAGTGAATGGAATGCATTTTGAGTGCTACATACTGCAGCTACTCTGCATCGTGGTGGAGAGAATGAATGTTTAGGTTGGATGATGGGCTGAAATTCAAATAGGTACCGTTGTCATGGATGGTACTGAACTCCTTGAGAATTGCTCTAATACTTCAACCAAGGGTGTGATGAGGTATGAATCCAAACTGGCATTAGTGAGCCAGTACCAAGTGCTGCTTGATCGAACTGTTAGTGACACTTTCCATCAATTCACTGATGATTGAGTGGGCAGTAAAGAGTCAGGTTCAATTTATCTTCCTTTTGTGAACAGAACATACCTGGGCAATTTTCCACATATTTGAGTAAAGGTCAGTGTTTTAACTGTACTGGAATAGTTTGGTTAGAGGTGCAGGTAATTCTGGAATGCAGACCTTCACAACTATAGCCAGGTTGTTGTCTGGTTCTATAGCTTGTGCTCAGAGTGAAGATGGGACTTTGTCTCTACGAAGACTGAGGTGGTCATTTCCATCAATGTTATTATGGACAGATTTGTAAGGTGAGGTCAGGTAGGTTTACACCCGACATTAATTTGCTCATTATCTGCTCCAGACTCAGTAAGGCACTATGTCCTTGGTCCAGCTTGGTCAGTGGTGATACTACCAATCTACTCCTGGTGATGAACTCTGATACCGAATACCTCTGTGTCCTTGGTACTTTCAATGCTTTTAAATGCTGCTGAATATGAAGCAGCACTGACTCATCAGCTGAGACTGATAATCAGGAAGAGACTGCTTTGCCCAAACTGACATGAGATCTCATGGTGTCTGGAATCAATGCAAAGGACTCCAAAGGCTACTCCCCCCTGCCTATGTACACCTGTGTCGACACCTCTGGTGGGTCTCTCCTGCCACTGGGAGAGGACTTAACCAGGGATTGTGATAGAGGTATCTGGCACAATGTCTATAAAGTATGATTCTGTGAGAACAACAATGTCAAGCTTTTTCTTGGCTATTATGAAAGCCAGATCACCAATTTAGATGCCAGTCCCCAGATCTTTGAGAGGAAGACTTTGCAAGGTCAACTGGACTGGGAGCAGTTTTGCCATCAAATTCCATGCCTTCGTCAATGGCAGGTGGTCAGCCCATTAACTATCATTTTTCATTAATGGTAAAATGAACTTTAATAACTGTTCAAATTCAAAATGAGTGCCACACTCACACCAACCAAAGCATTTAACTGGATCTAAGCTGTTGCTTCAATTTCCAAGTGAGGGATTGCACATTTCTTAAGTACACTAACTTCTCATTCTGGCTAATTAAAATTTAATGCATTTATTAAGTGCAGCCACTAATGTTGTATCTAGTTTTTTTTTCACTATCACAGTGAAGAAATGTGAATTTTCACGTCTAGTAAACTAGTTTGAACTGCAGACACTGAGGCACTGACATGTTCAGTGGCCAGTTCTTCACACCTGAGCACTCCAGGCCAAGTTATGCAAGCCTCTCTAAAGAAGAGTCTCATTCAGGTTTCACAATGAATTACAAGTGCCCATTTAAAAAAAAGATTTGAGAAGTGATTGTTGGATAACTGGATCTATTATTAAATAGACATTCTCACAGGACTAGCATTAGAAAACAGTTGCTGAGTTGTTTTCCATAAATAGCCCTTCCTCCCCAACATATATGCACATTTAAAAAATACATCAATTTTTTTTTGTCTTACTCATTTCTGGGATCCAATACCAATCCTCTGGGATTTGTGATATTATCACTGAGTAACACAGTTCTGTGGCTGCCATCCAGTTTTGAAACTTCAATTGTTTGAAGAATGTAGTCTACCCAATACAAATTGCGGCCAATCCAGTCCACAGCTATATTTTCTGTGACAGTCACTCCACTATCAAATATCTGTTGGCAAAGAGATTGAAACAATTGTGATAATGCAGGATTGAATACATTATAGAAGGAAAATATTTAGAAATCAGTATATAATGCCACGTTTGTGTGTTATGCATTCCAATTTCTACGAAAAATGAACTGTGAATGAAAATCAGGGATTTGCAGCATGATTTGCGAAGCCCACGGTTCTTGTTCCAGGTTCTTCCTAACCTCTGATGTGAAACATACAGATGGCCTTTAGGAAGCACTCCCAAGATTTTCATTTGCATTGAATGGCCCTGCACAGGCTGCAGACCTCTCCTGAAGAAGCAGGCTTCCAAACCAGTTATGAGGCCTGTTTTTGTGCAACTTAAAGGAGACCTCCTGAAGAGGTGCCAGCTGGGTGCCAGGAATTGAACAGTTAAGTCATCTTAAAGTTACTTACTTAGCAGCTCTCCTTGAAGAAACTGACCCCCACTGCCCCACAAACCCACAATCATTACCAGATTTGAAACCCCTAGCACCACTCACCAACTCCCCCTCTTCACCTACCAATTGCCAGATGCCCTCCTCATCCATTTATCTGTTGAGCCCTCCCCTACCCACTGATCGCACATCTTGGACCTTGGGTCCATTTGAATTTCCATGTAGTTGGCCAACAGCCAAAAAGGTTGTTGGCATGCTACTCAATGACCTATTAATGCATTTCTGCAAGTGCTTAGAAAATTGTAGGCCATAATTTTGAACATAATGAAGGAAGATGATAAACAGACTGCTTAGTATCACACATCCATTGCACTCCCTTCCCAATATTTGGTTCCATGGTTGGAACTTAATACCACAATGGTGTCAATACGATCATAACTATTTAGTACCAGTGATCAAAGACACATTTCTAACCTATACTTGTTTTTAGTGTTGAAGGCATAATCCCGACAAATTGTTTTTAACACTTCAGAGCTGAAGAATTATCATGGATTCTTGAATTTTTATGAATTTTAATTTCAGAAACAGTGCATATTAAATAACTAGATTGCCTGTCCAAAAACAAGTAATGCGGACCATTTCAGCTTGTGCAATGATTTTGTGCACTCAATGATAATATGTTATTGATAATCCAATCACTAAATGCCATCAGGTCCATGGTGTACTATTAATAGAAGCCCATAGACTAGATGTAATGCTTCCATGTGTGGGAAGTATGGAGGACACAGGCATCTACATCAAGAGGAGTGCAATGCACAATATGACTTGCATTTAAAAATCTGTACTACTTGCGCACTGAAGCAAGCCTTAACCAGAGGGTTGGCTTGTGCTTTGGGTTTACTTAAACAAAGTTCAAACTTAACTGGGATCAGTTAGTCCAAGTTGCAAGTCCAAGGCATCTATCTTTGAATGGTCTTTCCCAGTGTTCATTCTGCCATTCACTCCTTACTTCCTCAGGCACACCCCAACATCCTTTGCCTGAACAACTGTTTGACAATCAGCTGCAGAATTTATGTCTTAATCCATTCCCAAACTCACTTCCTCCAATGACGGGACACAAGGCCTTTGAGTAAGGTTTGTACTTAAGGTCTGTTGTATTGTGAACTTTGTTTTGACCCTCACGTGCAAAAGAATTCTGTTGCCTGGGAACCTTTCACAGAACTGGCTCAGGTAACCTATGGAGGGCTACTTCATACCCATAATAAAAACATGTTACAATCTGTTGGCCATCTATGTCCCAGTTTTCCTTCCATTATCTGATTTATCATATTAGAAGCCACCATAATGGATAAAGTGGGTGATTTTCAACAAATTACATTTATCTACCAGTAAACAGAAATATACCTACAATTTTCCGATCTGTTCCATTTTGAAAAGCACTCCAAACTTTGTCCTGAGTTACATCTGACCAATAAATTCGACCAGTTTCAGAATCAAAATCAATTGCAACAATATTTCTCCCATCACGGATCACGCTTTGAATGACAAGTGGCCATACACTGATGTTTTCTGAAACAAGCTGCCCTCGACTTGCCACCATTAACTGAACATCTGTTGAACCTAGATAGAAAATCAACATGTCAATTGTATTGACTTCAAAGCAACAAGCATTCACTAAAAAAAAGAAATTCATTAATAACATCATAGCTATTGAATAGCAATTCTTAGACAGTCCCTTGAGGTTAAGAACAACATGCAGAAGCATGCAGAATCTAATTCTATTGATTCCGAGGTAGCTGAAGAGCCCTTTGTCAGGATGGCAGACTCTGCCTTGGGTGGCACTTGATGGTGCAAGTGGGTACATTGTTTGGAGTCCTGCGCTCCTTCCACATTTGGTGAATAGATTTCCAACAGTCGCATCGCAGGGATTTAGGGTGCTCAGTGTCTTCTCTGATGCTGTGTCTCAATTTTAGCAGTCAAGACCAAAGGCTCCCATCAGACAGCAAACGTTAAGTCTTCAAGGAGACATTGAAAATAGTCTTCCAAGATTTTCTCCGTCCTCCTAGAAATGTCTTGCCACGCTGGAGATTGGGCTCAAGAGCTTGCTTCTGGAGTTTGATGACAGGTATGCAGACAATTTGGCTCAGCTAGTGGAGATGGTTGAGCATGAATTGGAGCTTGATGCTGATGATGTGGGCCTGGGAAAGATGTTGATGCTGACTGATCAATCCTCCAATTTAAACCATGTTGCAATATTGGCATTACAGGTCATTCTCCAGTAACTTGAGCCATCTGCTACCCAAGCCAACATCACCAGCATCAAGAGCCAGTTCACACTCCTGGGCAAATAGAAGGGTGAGAATCTTGAGCTTGGTGCCACGTCTGAGGTATTGGTCTTCAAACACTTTCTTCTCAGTTGGTTGAAGGCTGTGCAGGTGCACTGAAGTCAGTGATGAATTTTGTCATCAATATTTACCTTCGCTGAAAGGTGACTCCGAAGTTATGGAAAGTGATTTATCTTTTCCAAGTACATGTTGTGGATTTTGCTCATTGAGGCAGAGGACTTTTGTTTTCCAGATGTTTAATGTAAGACCCATCATTTTTGTGCTCAATCTCCAAATATGCATTTACACAGCATCATCTGCATATTGTAGTGCTATGCAGGTTGAGCTGATCTTGGTTTTGTGGTGGAGATGATAAGATCAGTTTCCTGTTTATCTTGTAGGCTCTCTCTACTCCTGTGGGAAGCTAGTTGTAGCTGCAGCAAGGAAGATTGTGAAGACAATGAAAATCAAAAAACTGCAGATGCCAGAAATCTGAAATAAAAACAGAAAATGATGGTAACACTCAGCAGGCCAGGCAGCATCCATGGAAAAGAAAACAGAGCCGAGGCCTCAGGTAGAAGTCTTTTTGGTCGACTGAGAAGAGGATTGGTGCTATGATACAGTCTTGCTTTGTCGGACAAAGGACTTGGAACTGAAATGTTAACTCTGTTTCTCTTTCCATAAAATGTGCCTGACCTGCTGAGTGTTTCCAGCACTTACAACTTTTAACTTCAGATTTTCAGTATCTACAGTTTTTCGATTTAACTGTAGATTGTTGGTCAATCAGATTCATTATCCAGATTATTTTCCACATTATTAATTGGAAATAACATTGTCAAAAATATTATAAATTCAGAGACAAAGTCATAGAGTCATACAGAAACAGGCCCTTCAACCAACCACATCCCTGCTGACTGTTGAACCCATCAATACTAATCTCATTTATCTGCATTAGGGCCATAGCCTTCTTTGTTTTGTCAATTCAACTGCTTGTCCAGATGCTACTTAAATATTGTGAGAATATTTGCCACTACCACCACCTCAGACAGAGCATTCCAAATTCCAACTGTTTTCCGTATGAAAATATTCCCCCTCAGACAGGTCTGAAATCCCTACCTCAAAACCTACGTCCTGTCTTAGACACCCCCACCAGGGAAAAAAAATAATATCTACCTCTCTATCAGATCACTCCTCAGCCTCCTCTGCTCTAGGGAAAACAAAGTCAGCTTATTCAATCTCCCCTTATGACTGAAATGCTCCAATCCAGGCAACATTGTCATGAATATCCTCTGCTCTCTCTCTCCAGCACAACCACTTCTTATAGTGGGGCAACCAGAACTGCCTAACCAATGTTTTATAAAGTTGTAACATGACATCCCAGCTCTTACATTCTATATGAGTAAAATACATTAGGCATAAATATTAAAACAAGTTTGTTCAACTGGTTTCAGCTCAGGAGCTTGATAAGAAAATGTACACAAAAGCATCTGTTCAGTTAGTACACTACACAGGAGCCACAACCAGAACAAGACTACTGAGTAAGAAATCTAAAATAAAACTCATCAAGGTATTCCTTAACTTCACGCTTTATCAATCACTCGTCTGAAATCCGAACTATCCTCTTCCTCATTTTCCTCTC
Source organism: Pristis pectinata (assembly GCF_009764475.1). Lineage (NCBI taxonomy): Eukaryota > Metazoa > Chordata > Chondrichthyes > Rhinopristiformes > Pristidae > Pristis > Pristis pectinata. The sequence continues at coordinate 34,106,350 of NC_067405.1, read as the reverse complement.
CATCTCTCTCACTCTCTCACCATCAATTACTTTATGCTCACAGTGTTTGGTTTGAGTTTTGAGCTCCCAATACGCTGCCAGGTGACTCGGTCCCAAGTAACTACATGTTCTTTGTCAAGAGAACCCAAACAGTATACAGAACACAATTAAGCCATTTATGACATACTGGGGACACAGAAGGCTCCAGATGCTGGAATCTGGAGCAACACACAGAAGGGTGGAGGAACTCAGCAAGTCAGGCAGCATCTGTGAAGGGAAATGGACAGTCAACATTTCGGGTTGAGATCCTTCATCTGGATGCTTTTTGACATCCTACCCCTCCACAGGCTCTGGACTAAACCACCTCAAGTGTAGAGTATGTACAAAAAATGTTTGATATTGAGGAAAGAAACACAACTAGTAAAGCAATGCAAAAATGCATTCCTAAGACAACTAGAATAGAGGAATCATACTAATTTCCATGTCATCTTTTATCTCTAACATCATGACTTAAAGAACAGCAGGTACATGGGCTGGCCCAAGCAACAGGACAGCTGTATCTGGCTGTCAAGGTGCCAAGTCACTATACCCACATTACATTATTATTGATTAAATTGAGCCCAGACTTGAGCAGTCCAAAACTTTCCTGTCAGAGTTTAATATCTCAATTATGCCAATATCCACAGTTATAATCCAGATTTAGCATATGCAAATACTAAGGGTGGACTAGTGGCATCACTCCAGTTAAATTGGAAGTACTCAGTATATATTTGCATCAATTCCAGTATGAACCACCTAAATTAGGTCTGGTTTACAACAGCATTCCTGCTTTCAATGGGATGACTATCACAAGAAACAAGTGACTGAAGATCTGCAATTATTCTGGCTGATGCACCATAGGCTGTTTCTACTTTACCCACACTATTAATTGGTTCTCTAAATAGTGCTAATTTCTCCTCAACCCTATGAATAATGGCAGGGTAAATAGCAGAGGCCCCAGGCAAATGCATAACAATTCTTAAAAGAGATGCTTTACTTGCAGATTTTCTGACCTAAATATTATTAATCCAGTTTACAATCTTCTTGAAACTATGTGCTGAACTCTTCCAGTTCCTGAATATTTAGACTTGGTCCTATGATAGATGCAAGCAGAGAGTAATATTGTACAGCAGGCAAGGTATTATTCCCAGTGGAAGAGTAATTGGAAGGGAAAAAGATTAAATAAATTTGAAACTAGAGACTGAAAATGTAGAAAAAGAAACTTCTTATAAAATTGATTGTGCATTCTTTTCTCCTTTTGCTGAAAGGATCGATAAACCAGATAGAGATTATAGCAGTCAAGCTGAATAATAAAAGTTTTGTAGGCTCTACTTCATTAGGAGTTTGAGATTTGGTATGTCACCAAAGACTCTTGCAAAGTTCTACTGATGTACAGTGGAGAGCATTCTGAGTGGTTGCATCACTGCCTGGTATGGAGGCTCCAATCTGCAGGATCGAAAGATGCTTCAGAGGGTTGTGGGCTCAGCCAGCTCCATAATGGGCATCACCCTCCCCACCATCAAGGACGTCTTCAAGAAGCGGTACCTCAAAAAAGTGGCATCCATCATTAAGGACCCTCACCACCTGGGACAGGCCCTCTTCACGTTACTACCATCGGGGAGGAGGTACAGGAGCCTGAAGACCCACATTCAACATTTCAGGAACAGCTTCTTCCCCTCCGCCATCAGATTTCTGAATGGTCCATGAACACTACCTCATTATTCCTCTTTTGCACTATTTATATTTGTAACTTATAGTAATTTTATGTCTTTATGTCTTGCACTGTACTGGTCCCACGAAACAACAAATTTCATGACATATGTCAGTGATAATAAACCTGATTCTGATTCCCAACTATACATATTTGTTTGGTTTGGTCGTGACTTTAGTGAAAAGTGGAAAATCATCCATTCTTAATGGATTAGCACAAGTCACTTGGCTGGCAAATAGGTACAAATCGTGATTGAATAATACATTCCAACAATGTAATTTAAATGGAAGAAGCATAACCACAAGAATTCACTAATGGCCACTATGCAGAAATGAACAGGTTAGCTCTGAACCAGATGGCTTTTCAGTTCACTAAAGTACTTGTCTATCATTACGTACTTAATAACTGGTCCAACATAGAAGCTTTGTATTCATGGCCAAAGACTTATTGCTATGATCAACAATTAAACTTCTGTGGGCAAAAAATTATTTCCTTACTTTCTATTGATAGATTCACGACTTATGCATATTTTATACACCTTATGTGAAACTTGTTTTACTATCAGTTTCAGGAACAATGTTAATAAATTCCTTAGATTGTATGGTAAACACTATAGATATGTGACATCTGTATGTTACAATACGGTAATTGGTTTGATAAAATTCAGTTCAGGTGAACACATAAAAATACAACAAACTTTACCTGAAACTTTACAGGTTCTTTGATCAGCTTCTAAAGCATAACCTTCATCACAGGTGCACCTGAAAGAACCTCTTTCATTGTAACATATCTGGCTACAAATGCCTGGTGGATTACATTCATCAATATCTTCACAGGTCTTAGAATCATTTGTAAGCTGATAGCCACTTGGGCAAGTGCACTGTGCACCAAAAGGCCCCTGAATACATCCATGTGTGCATCCTGCATTGTTTTCATTGCAGCTCTCTGTATCTAGATTTTGTTACAAACAAAAGCATAAATAATTTTAGAGCAGCATTTTAAAATCTTTATTTAAAGATAACAATCTCACATTTCTGCATATTACTGCAATTAACTGTTTAGTACGACCCGAATGCAAAAAACATCCTGGAGGTAATTTTTAACTTTTTGCCTAATTCAGGGATAGGAACATCTCTCAAGTACATCTTATGAAATCTAAACTGCATCAATTTAATTTGACACTAGTTATGCAGAGATGAGCACATAGTACAACTAAGCATGATAATTTTCCTTTGATGATTGATGGTCTGTTAGGAATTTGTATGTTCTCCCTGTGTCTGCGTGAGTTTCCTCCAGGTGCTCTGGTTTCCTCCCACATTCCAAAGATGTACGGGTTAGGAAGTTGTGGGCATACTATGTTGACCCCGGAAGCATGGTGACACTTGCGGGCTGCCCCCAGAACACTCTACGCAAAAGATGTATTTCACTGTGTGTTTCAATGTACATGTGACTAATAAAGATATCTTATCTTATCATATTGGATACTTACAGCAAAATAAGAATACAATATAACCTATAACATACAAGACAGTGCAACTCATTAATTAGCTAATTTAGTTGCTTATGTGACTTGAGTCTGTTCATATATTTCATATTTAAATGCATGATAGGTTTACAAATACAATCCAGTTAGTGCAACTTGGGTATCACAACATGTATAATTATTTGAATATCTTTCAAATTAACATTCTGAAATTTAGAGTTATTAATGTAATTTATTGTTGTAATAGAAATTGCAGGTACAAGTTTAAATAAAAATTTCTTTAAAGATGTCTACAGAAATGTCAGTGTATGTCAACTGGTGCTGTAAAAATCAAGGGAAGTAATTGATTTTAAAATTAAGTTGCCTTTGAGAACACAAGTAACAATGGTTAGAATATACAATGTCCCAGCATAGTTATATAAATTATATGTAAATAAATATAACATCTTGACTTGTGAAACTGATGCATCACATATTGTAATGTGAATTTAATAGCAAACTGGTTAAATTATTGGCTTAATATCTAAAGGGTGGGACTGTTGATTTGGAGAAAGTTGTGGAATTTAAATTCAAGTAATTAAATACATCTGAAATTAAAAAGATTAATGAGTAATGGCAACCATAAAACTACTGGATTGTTGTAAGAAGCCACCTTAGTTCACCAATCGCCTTTCAGAGAAGGAAATCTATTGTTCTTCTCAATCTAGACGATGCGTGACTCAGATCCACAGGAATGTAGTTAACTTTTTACAGCCCTCTGAAATAGCATAGCAAGCAATTCAGTTCCAGGGCAATTTGGGATAGACAATAAATACCAACCTAGCCAGCAATGCCCACATCCCAGGAAAAAAATCAAATAAAAATTGAACTTCAAAGCACATTTATTATAATTAAACATAGCTATTGCCAGCTTAATTAAAGGAAATAAGAAATGTATCAATCTTTAACAATAGAATTTAAAATATAATGAACTCAAAGTCAATTGATGTAAAGGACGATACTACAAGGGCAGATATTAAGCCAATTTGCCCGTGTCTAAGTGGTTAATGTTATGATTTAGAATTCTACTTTGGAAAAATCAGTTGGACTATGCCCCAATAGTAAACTAAAGTGCATTATTTTAATTTTAGCAATCTGGTAGTATCTCAAACAAGTATTACTATAGGAAGTTACAAACAAATCAGGAAAAACAGGCTATATTTTCCCTCAGGTTTTGAAGCAATTTTTAGTACCCAGAATGCATTAGCTAACAGTAAAGATCAGGCTCTACATTTGGAGCTAATACATGATTGTGTCATTTATGTAATGAGTGATCAATTAACCCCATTCCAAATAAATGGGTTTAACAGCACCTTAAATTTCCTCTCAACTTCCTCAGTATATCAATAAATACACAATCACATGCATTAGAATGGTTGTTTGGCGTTATATGTGAAATACATATTACTGGTATTGGTTTCTTGAGCTATTTTTTCCACCTGGGTCACAGTGGCGCAGAGATCAAGTACAATCTGCAGGATATGTTATGTCTGCATAGGGCTAGCATCAGTGGTCCTTGCAATGCCACAAATTTAAAGCGGCTATTTTATGTTTAGATCATTTCAAAGCTTTGTCCTCCATAACACTGTAACCATCTTTACTCATTCCCTCCTGCCCCACCATCTGCAAATCTGCTCTTGGATTGACTAGAATTCCCTTCCTAAATCTCTTCAACTTTCTCCCTGTTGTTATGATTCTTCATAAAACCACCTGCTAACAAAAATTTTGAACACTGTTAAACCCTCTTCTCATTCAGTGTATTTTAAATATATTGCTGTTAAACACTTGGTATAATTTGCTATCATCAGATTCCATTTAAATGAAAATTGTTGTGGTACAGTAGCAATATCAAATGTGGTGTAATATCTGCTTCCTTCTTTCTACTTTCCCTCCAGATGGATCATATATACACATTGCTGGGTCCTAAGTTCATTATACAGAATCTGAGAAAAATTAGGAGTAAGTTACTTACTGCAGAGTGGAGACTCATCTGCACCATTTGGGCAGTCAGGAGTATGGTCACAAATCTTATCCAAATTCAGACAGACGCTGAGACCTGAGCACTGCCACTGGTTGCTGGAACATTGAAATGGTTGTGTTGGGCAGTCTCTTTCATCACTCATGTCCCTGCAGTCATTATCACCATCACATAGCCAGCCCATGGAGACACAGTTTCCATTGTCACATCGAAAGTAGTTTGCAGAACAGTTCTTTGGTAAACAGCTAAGATGTTCATCTGATCCTTCAGCACAGTCTGCATGGCCATCACATTCCCAGTTTGATGGTATACAAGCACCATCACTTTGGCACTGGAATTCATTTTGGTGACACATTCCTGGTGGCCGAGTGGCTACAAAGGGAAATCAATATCGCAATTAATGTTTTGTTAACTTCAGCTAAAGCAATCTTTTGTGTCAATTAATATTTGGTAAACTATCACTGTTTCTTGGGAAAGGTGAATGAAGTTATGTTTATCATCATCATATAAAATGACTAGGATAAAATGCATGAAAATATAAAAGCAACAAACAATCTCAATGTTGGCCCAGATGCCAGCATCTGCAGTCCCTTATGTCTGCATGAAAACAAAATATAGCAATACATTAATGGCACTGGTTCCCAAGTTAATTACATGAACAAATTCAAAAAAACATGCAGTGGATCACAAGTTGAGGGCATGTAATTGACACTGGCCCTGCATGTCAAAGTTAATGAGCTAGGGAGAAGGTGTTCCCTGCCTTTCTCTCCATAAATTTCAAGGAGCAGCAAGAACACTTTCAACCACAGGTAAAGCCACAAGTGCGTAGGAATACATAAAAATTTCAACTTTCAGTCAGCTCTAAACTGCTAAACTTACGACATCCTGCCTCATCAGATTCATCAAGGCAATCAAAAACGCCATCACAGTGGTAGAAAATATTGATGCACTGCTCTCCACTTGCACATTTAAACTCATATGAAGTGCAGTTGTACACTGTAACGAAATTAATTTTGATTAAGGAATCTGAGTCAAAGTAATATATCAGTCAAAAAGTTCATGATGAATTTGCCACCTCCATTTCTCACTCACCACAGCCTTGTTCATCCAATCCATCCAGGCAGTCTTTATCACCATCACATACATAAGCTGGGTCAATGCACCGATGTTCTGGGCATAAAAACTGTTCAGGCTGGCAGGAACTGGTGGAATCTTCATTTTTATGTAAAAGAGAAATGAGTTAAAATTTTATATATCTGTTTACTTAGCAACTCATGCAGCAAGAGGAAGGACACATCTCCAATGCTTTTTAAAGGGATTTTTTTTAAAATTCATTTTGGGAATCTGAGCATTGTGAGCAAAACCAGCACCTATTGTCCATCCCCAGCTGCTCTTGAGAAGGTAGTGGTGAACTACCTTCTTGTTCTGCAGTCCTTCTTGTGAAAATACCCCTACAGCACTATAGGGAGGGAGTTAAGGATTTAGATCCACATACCAGGATTTAGATCATCAAATGCTTGTAGATCAGTTGCAGATTGATTTCAACTTATTTTGTAGGCTGCCCCAGAACCAGAATCCTCTGCAGCAGAAATTGCATGTTCCCTTATTCCCTGAAGATCTGGTGCTTGTAGTATTCATTCCCACTGTTTAGGATTAAAGCTACTTGTGCCTTGTTATTCGCCAGATGCATTTTGTACTTGTAACTTTGCTGCCAAATCTTATGTAATATCAAAATCTGAGGAGTGTTAAATTGGGTGATATTTGCCTTTATCATCATTTTCTTCTCAGTTTTTCACCACCCTTTGGCTGAATTATGGTGCTTGGCTATCTGCAAGGAAAAGGGTGCTAGGATGGGATTGTGATAGGGATAACAGGAGAAATTAAGAGGCAGATACACAATCAATTTGCAGCTGGTTTATCAAAAAAGATTAAATGGAGGGGGAATTGGATAAGGATAAGCCATGAAGATACCACTGTCTCTGCCCACTCCACTCCACTGCTGACTATGCACTTTGTAATGGCTGGTGCAAAATGACAGCAAGTACTGCCTCCTCCATCAGGTTAAGATAATGCTGCTGTGCTTGTACCCTATCAATTGGCTACTCCTGTCTCCATTTGTAGGACACGTTCTCCTTCAGGAGAGTGGAAGATATCTCATTAAGTGTGGTGTCATGTATTTGAGTGATCTGGTTGACAGATACATACACTGAGTTTTTCCCGCAGTGCTACATGGGAGAGTACTTTGAAATGTATGAAGGAATCCTGATTTATAGAGCTGAAAGATGAACAGAGCATCGTCAGAAACTACTGATCCAGTTTGTGGTGTATGGCATTTTGAGATATATTCACTGAGCCTGAACATACCAGTGAGGTTGTTCAACTGTCTGCAGTACTACATCCAGGTCTTGGGACTTTACTCTGACAATTGACCTCCTAAACTTTGCCTTCCTCAAGTGTGTGTCTGCAGTTCCTCTCCACCTCCTGGACCAAGGCTACCAGCATCAAAGCAGCAACAGGAAACCACAGTGCCTGTTCTCTCAATGTAGTCTCACAATTGAAAGTCTCCCAGATGATCTTTCAGAACACCTTATTGCTCCTGCTACAGCTTCATGCATCTCCCCTTTAAGAGGTGAAGGCTGTTCTTAAGAAACACAAACTAGCTTTAACTGCTGCTAACCACTCACAAAATTGAACCTGATGTCGAATTGATAAGCTAATAAGCCAATCGGTCATTACTGGCTGCATGTTGAAATCAATGAGATGAGCAGGAAGCACCAAGCTGGCTGGCAGTGATTTAACTGTGCATCACAATGTTCATCTCCCAGAGCTATCCAATTTAGCTCCACTGCAATTTATTAAACTATTAAAACAGATGGCTGTAAAATCATACTGGGTCACAAGAGCAAAATAGTTAACTTCATTTCAGGCAGCCCATCATGTATCAATTAAACTTAAAAAATCATCTTGCAGAAAATATGATACTCACTACAGCTCAGTTCATCTGAGCCATCTCCACAATCATTGTCCGTGTCACAAACCCATCTCTTAGGGATACAATAAGAATTAGCACAGGTAAAGTAATTTGCAGCACAAGTGCTGGGACCATGGGTTGGGCATCCCTGTTCATCACTTGCATCGGAACAGTCATTTTGTCCATCACATCTCCAGTAGTGTGGAATGCATTGGCGATTTGAACACGTAAAGGCAGATGAAGAGCATGTAGTATCTAGGTATAAAGAAATAAGACAAGAACAACTTTCATAAATGGCATATCAAGACCTTACTTTGCTTAAGTGGGTGAGTCAGTAAAAGTTCCAATTCACAGGAAACACACATAAGATGCTTCAGCACATTGTCTCAAAAATAAAAGATCATTAACTATTTAGGTCAAATTAATAGTGCATATTTATAGTGCTTCCCCTGTTTTACCTATTGATGCTTTGAGTTCACAGAGCTTGCAGAAACAAAAAAATCACAGAATATATACACATCAACAATATCCATGAAAGGTATCACACTGTTATATTTTATGGCCAATGCATTATATTTTTTCAGAAATAAAATTGGACTTCTATTTAGGACCTGAAAATAATACACATGTACTGAAATTTGTAAACAGTGAGACAACAGAGGGAGAGGAAAAGAAAAAAATCACAAAATGTTTTGCTATCAGTCTTGGCTTCACACTAGAATGTAGTAGCTGTATATCAAAAATTGGCAATAAAAGGCTATTATAATAATTGTTTCACTCAATTCCTCCCTGATGTTCTCTTGTAGTTCACTAGTACCAGTTTTGCTCAGTTTGTAGCATTCTCGTCTGTGAATCAAAGGGTTAGGGAGTTCGAGCCTCATCACAAACTTGGAAACATAATATAGGCTCACACTCCAGTGCCATGTTAAAAGAATGCCTTAAATTAATAGTATGTTTCACAACTGCAAAATCTCCTAAAGCATTTAATAGCCATTGAAATGTTTTTAGAATTATAGTCATTGCTTTTTACTTATTAGACATCAACGCATTGGGACATCTGGAGGTTAAGAAAGATACTCTACCAGTGCTGCTCTTTATTGCTTTCTCCAAGACTATCATTTGCATCATAGAAGCTTTGTATTAAAAATCTATTTGTGACATCAATATATTCAATAGCTTTTTTTATAAAACACTATGAATGTCTGTAAAAAATCATGCAAGTAATTTCTGGAAATATATTTCAGTTCTATTCCCAGGGAAAGAATAGCTAACAATTCAAGCATATCCTCTAATTTTAACTTGCGCTTTACTGCTGCAACTACTTACTGGGGCTCAAAGTTTGCTAGTGCATCAATCAAAACAGTGATTGAAGTATCATTCATGATGTCGTAATTAAATGTAATGATACATAAAGAATTGAAATCAATAGGTATATTATAAATTTAATTAATGAAACAAAGATAAGCATTCTGAGAACGGAGGACAATTAATGACATTCTGTAAAATTTCATAATATTTTATTTCTTAGCCCAAGAATGCTTTAATTAAATGTGCTGAAAGGTAAATTTGATCTGGTGCAATTGGAGAAATGTGGGCATTTTAAACAAGTTAAATAACTCCCAAAGTTTTCAATTGTACTGACATTTTGGCTGCATTGTATGTAAATTTCAACAGTACGTACTTAAAGTTCCACAATTTACTTCATCGCTATTATCGAGGCAGTCATTAACTCCATCACAGTGATTGTAATCTGGCACACATTTTCCATTGGCACAAGTGAAAGAAAAGATGGCACACTGTTGTTTGGGTGGTTCACCGGATGGATCTTCAATGCAGTTCAGGTTGTTGGAGTCCCGTTTCATTCCATAGGGGCAGCCACAGACTCTCTGAAAATTGGGTGTCGGAAAGCAAAAATGACTGCAATCTCCGTTGGGGTTCGTTGGTTTGTTACAGGAGTTAGAGCCTATATTTTAAAAACAGCAGAATGTTTATCGGATGGATGTCGGATTTCAATACAAAAACGACAAATGGTGTCATTAATATGAGCACTTATTAAAATGAAATTTTTGCTTTACTTAATCAGACAGATGTTATTTAATTATATTGGAAGTAGAATGCCTTAATTCACAGAAATGATCCAGGTTATAGCATCGTAAAAACTGTTCACTATACCCAGCAACAGTATTTTCCTTTCTAATCAAATATTCAGACCTAAAATTCCAGTTGGAACCACAGATTTCTACACAGTCTAGACAACATCAGCAAAAATTACACAGATAAAGTAACTTATCTACCCCTTAACTGCCACGTTATTTCATCCCATCAGAGCAATTCTCTTTGTTCCACCCATTGCTCTATTCTACCTTCTCTGATACCTAGACTAACCTGTTTCTCAGTTCTGATGATAGATCCTGGACCCAAAACACTAATTATTCTCTTTCCACAGATGCTGCCTGACTTGCTGTTGTTTTATCATAGATAGAGTGCTGGCTGATTTGGGGAAGAATCCAATTTTACCATAATTCTACTCGTGTTCTCCCATTTCACTATTTCCTGGTACTACAGGCAGTCCCTGGGTTAGGTAAGGGTTCTGTTCCTGAGAAATGTCCATAAGCTGATTTTTCCGTAAGTCAGAAATGTCAGTTTTTATAGCCACCCATATCATATCATTCTGCGTACACTTCCTATGATTCTTTCATCTCATCGAATATTCACCCTAAACCCACTCATAATTAAACTAATGGAACATATACTGTATCCAGCTGTTAATGAATACCATGAAATATTTTATTATTATTGCTATCTTGAAAACTTATTTAAAAATTTATGGGAAAAAAATTGTGAAAGTTGTATTTTCATATGTCAGGTCTTCCATAAACCAGGGAGACCCTGGGTAAGCAAAGTTTATGGCCACTGTCTGCCTGGGGTGTTTCCAGGTTACATGAAACTTCAACCCAGAAGGACAATATAAATGCTGAAGTAGCTTTTGCCAACTCAGGCATGGCAGTGCTTTCTGGAGATCTTTTGAAAGATTACAGAGCAAGTCATTCAACTCAATTTGAAATTAATTTATTGCTCATTTTGTTTATGGGAAAATGGAGGTTTTCGTCTGCCATATTCGTACTGGCAGAGCAGGCTGCATACAATCTCAGGCCTAATGCATTATGGAGAAAATTCTAATGTTTAGCATTATCTGCTATGTAATTCCGAATTTGAATCTATTAGATTTCCTCATATCCATAAAATGAATACAATCTGTATAATCACACATACCAGTCTGGATAGAGGCATCAAAGGATTTTACATGCATAATGTTGTCAATGCCTCTTCTGATAACAGACATCCCACCACCCTCTACTTTCTGCACACGGACAATTCCATTCAACCTCCAGTCTGTAAAATATGCATAATCTGCAAGAAAAGTCAACAAAGAAGCTGTTTAAGGTTAAACTATTCAATGGAGTTTTGATCTGCATAAAACAAACATGACTATATACTGCAAAAATCTTAAGATTTATTCTCTTAAAAACATATTAAGTGTAAAGATTAATATTTTTAAAGAAGAATAACTTACCGCCAAATACTGTAAGACCAAAAGGGTGTGACATTTGGCTAATTCGACTGAGGGTCTGTCTGTCTGAACCACTGAAGGAACTGTGCTCAATTTTATCAAAAAAGGCATCCACCCAATAGAGACGTAAATAACTAGAAGAGCAGAATCTTTAATTCAGTTCAAAGGAAAATTAAATAAGTAAAGCAACATACAGAACATGCCCCAAAAGAATAAATTCATTGTTATAATGATCTAGTTAACTGCTAACTCTCTTAAATAGACATGAGTCTGGCAATAAGAACTGGGATGATAGAAAGTATCAAATCCCAGAAAATTACTGAGATGTATTAGAACTTGTGGGTAATGAGATGACTGAGAACCAAAGTAATTAAAAATGCTGGAAATCTGAAATAAAAATAGAAAATACTGAAAGCACTCAGCAGGTTAAGCAGCATCTACAGAAAGAGAAACAGAGTTAATGTTTCAGGTCGAAGATCCTTCTCCAGAACAAGGGACATGAGAAAACAGATAAATTTTAAGTTGCAGAGGGATGGATAGAGCAAATGGAATATCTCTGAGAGGACAAGGCCACGGCTGTTTATATCAGGATCACCTCAGCAACAAGGGTCTCATCAACTGGGCAGCACAGCCATGTAGATAGTAGAGCTGCTGCCTCACGGCTCCAATGGGTTCAATATCTGATGTCTGTATGGAGTTTGCACATTTCTTCTGTAACAGCATGGGTTTCCTCCTGAATGCTCTGGATCCCTCCTACGTTTCTCTCCATTGCACTAGTTTCCTTCCACATCCCAAAGGCGTGCGAGTTGATGGGTTAAATAACCAATTTAAATATTCCCTAGTGCATAGGCGAATGGTGGTATCTGGGGGTACGATGGAGATGAGGAGGGAATAAACTGGGATTAGTGCAGGATAGGTTTAAATGGGCAATTGATGATTGGCGCAGATACGGTGGGCTAAGGGGCCTATTTTCATGCTGTTTGACTCCATAACTCTAATAACGTCTGTTAAACCAATACCAATGACTTTATTTTCATATTCGTTTGCTAATACCACCAAAAGATCAGCAAAAATAGCAACAAACCATCAAAAATCTGCTTTAAGTTCAAGTTATTTGTTCAAATTAGTAAATGGAGAAAAACATACAGGTATGTTTGGTCTTATGGTATTATTCCGACAGCTGAAAAATCATCTTGCTCAAATCATCCAATCAATTTACCTCCAATCAATGGCAAGGCCATTTGGCCAGCCTAGTGTTGTACTAACTATTGGCACTGCATTTGATCCATCAGCCCAGGCTCTCATGACTTTTGCAGGCCGGTACCAGTCTGTCCAGAAGATGTACCTGTAAGTAAATGAAACAATGGCAACGCTCCTATTATATCTATGAGAATTACTAAGAGTTCCATCCATAATATTTAATGTGGAAAAAAACAATGTATACTGATTTTGTTTTTAATTTACCCCATCAATGGATGCACAACAATAGATCTAGGATTGTTCAGGTTCTCAGCAATTGCTCTCCTGGATTTATCAGCCAGTCGCAGGACAGAAATGCTGCTATAGCGTGCATCAGTCCAATAAAGATTCCTCGAAATCCAGTCAAAAGCCAGATCTTCTACTCCATCCACTCTATTGGCAGCAAGAACTTCCCGACCTACATATCAGACAGAAATCTAAGCACTGCTGATTTTAAAACTGGAGTTTGCTCACTAGTTACTGCAGAATTCCGTTTCAAGCTCTTAGCTGATAATTAACAGGAGGAAAACAGTGAATACTGTTTTTCAGTTTCATCCCACAATGGAATGTGGTAAGAGAGAGAAAGATAGTGAGAAAGAGAGCATGAGACAAATTCAAATCCAGGACCCATTGATGAACATCACCCCCATGGCTAACTTTGTTAGCTACATCCCTCAATGCACATGCTGTAGTGGTGCAAAGAAATAAATTGGGTTATCAAAGTATATGTTCATATGTTAATTTCTCAGTTTAACTAGACTCTAATCCCAGTCCCTAGTTATTGTATGTCGGAAAGCAGATCACATTTACTGAAGAGCTGAAACACTCCCTTACTAGAGAAACTGAGTAGACTTTAAAAATTGTGCAAATTTTACTTCAAATTGAATTAGGATCCTTAATTACAACTTGAAAGGGACAACAAAAATGTGATTAAGACAAGGGATTCTTTACGGATGTGGCAGAATGTAAAAGAATCGAACTAGACAGATGTACCAGATTAAATACCTGTAAGCTGATACCATAATTAATTAAGACTTTTTGTATTTGCAGTGATGTTGAATTATCAATTAATATGCTTACTGTCTGCTTTTTTACATGAAATATATGTAATTTTGAAGTAAAGTGAGTAGCATTTATGAAAAATAGATGCAATATTTATATGGAGATTACTTCATTAACTGTTAAAAGATCAGAGATTTCCATATTTTGTGTAAGAGCTAGAACCTTCATTCTTACATTGAAGAAATGAAAAGGCTGAGAAAAGTTAATCATTTATTTAATTTGGTCATTACCTGTTCCATCAATTTTCTGTTTACAAATCAGGTCATTCCTTGTATCAGAAAAAAAGACCATCTGCTCTGCTGCATCAAAATCAATTCCTACAAAATAAGAGGGGTTTCCTGTCACAGGCAAGATGATATCTTCTTGTGTGGAGACATTGAAAGGGATTCCACGAACAGCCAGCTGGGATGAAAATAGTAGGAACTGGGTCACAACTGCAGAAGAGAGAACACAAAACGTTCAAGATATTTTTCCAAGTTGACACAGGGAACTCAGAATAAAGTTATGCACTCAGATGAAATTGGGCTAAATGCAGAGGGCCAAGGAGACCAATGCAGAGAAATGGAGGTGATGAATGGGATAGGGATGAAAGGAGAGGGGGCAGGGAAATGGATAGGATGGAGAGAAGTCAGGAAAAGATGAGTGAAGATTGAAGAAGAAGATGAGAAAGAGGAGAGAAGGTGATAGATAAAACAACAGTGGGGAAGAACAGCAGTTAAAGGAAAGGAGGAAAAAAATTGAAGAGAGACATTATAAAGGGACCTTGTATTAAGGAGTAAGTTTAACATACGGTACTCAAAAAGTGGCTTGATCCATGCTAAGCTTTTATATAGAATCATTAATTGTTCTAGCTACAGTGGTTAAGCCCCAGCTCCCAAAACTATTCTCTCACTGGGTCTGCGAGAGTAGGAGCACTGGATTTACCTTCATATTCCAGTCTTCACATTTTTAAAAACATGAAAGCAACTTAGATAATACTGAGGATGAAATAATCTGATAAAGTTAAAGCCCATACAGGTCTCCTCAGGTTATGAACACCCAACTTAGGGACACCCCATGCATACAATCGAGCGTTTCGGAGACTGGCGGGATAGATGCTGATGGACTTGCTGCCTGCTGCAGGCATCTTCTGCCGGGTGAGAATGGGGCATTTCCACATCCCTTCTCTACCCAACTCCACCACCACCACCACCACCTCAAGCTGCACCAGTCAGGGGCTGGGTCAAGCCAAGCAGAGCTGGGAAGGCTGAGCAGACTCTCTTCCTCACTCATTGAGTCAGTGAGGCTAACTCGTGGCAGCTCTTCCCGCACCTGCTCACTCTCCCATCACAGCTGTTTCTGTGATCCTCTCCCACACTCTGGTTTTGTTCATTTCCAATTTCCAATTTTCAGGAACAAGTCTTTTGGATGAGGCATGCCAGCTCTTTCATATTGACATAAATTTCCCAAACATGATTCAAAGGAAAGCAGGGGCATTCCAACACAGATTGATCATATAATTTTTTGCTATCTCCAAGTTGCTGCTTCAATTCCTAATAATGCAACAATGACCACATGTCAAGAAGTATCCTGTGTGAAGTTTCTTCTTTCTTTCCATGCCACTCAGCAGCTCATTGTTCAGAGCAGTTTTCCCTGCAGTACACTGTCTACCTCACTGAGTTAATTATACTCTTCAGGGCATGATATTACAACTATGCAAAATATTGTTGATTTCATTTAAACTATTAAATACTGGGAGGTTAATGAAAGTATTCATAGATTAACAAAAGGAGGTTGTGGATTATTTTAGTGGAAATATTTGAAGATAATCATTACATAACTATAAAAATGTGAATTCTTGAGATGATTCACTTACCATAGCAATGTTTCTGATCACGGTGAAGATCAAAACCCAGCCTGCATCTGCATCGATAGCCCAGGCCTAGATTGTCTGTTCCATGACTGAGGATGCATATATGCTCACATCCACCATTATTATTACTACATGGATTCCTCACTAAAATGAGCAAATATAGAACAGATTTATTTATTTAACCTTGCGCAAATTTTAAAGAAATGCAAGCTTATATTGCCTAGCTGTAACACTGTTGAGTGGGACAGATTATTTTAGCTTGCTTTTTAACCATCACTCTTTTCATATGTTTATATGCACCAACTATAAAGTAGAAAATGAAAAATGTTGGAAATAATTAGCAGGTTAAACAGCATCTGTGGACAGAGAAACAGTTACAATTTCAGATCCATTGACCTTTCATCAGGTTGCTGACCTTTCACAAGAACCAGTCAGAATAAGAGGTAGCATGTTTTATGTAGGTACAGAACCAGGGAAAAGAGGAGGGAGGAAAGACAGCAGGGAAGATCTTTGAAGGAATGAAAGTCGAGAGATTAAAGAGCAGAACAGATGAGGATTGGGGCAAAATGGAGTGCTGTATTTTCAATGGCTTGTGTCTGGGGAAAAATAGCAGTGCTTTATATAAGGATAAGATTTATGACTTGATGTTGGTAAGGGATGGCAAATAAATAATAAAATATAAACATTTAATATTTTTATTTTTCCATTCTGTCAATTTATAACATGCAAAAATGAGACTGAATATTTTGTTAGTTATGCTCATAATTTAACAAAAAAGAGATATTGGTTGAGTAATTTTTGATCTTTATTGAATCTATAGGATCACCAATCATCTTGATTTTAAAGGAATAGCATTCTAAAGCTATCATATTAAAAATAATGCAAATACTGAACTTACCAAATGGCTGTCTGAATGCATGATATATTGTCACTCCATATGGTTTCAGTGAAGACTGATAGATAATTTGTGGGTCATTGTCTATAGACTTATTGACTCTCATAACAGCCATCTTAGTCCAGTCAGTATAGAATAATTTATCTTCAAAATTAGTTACTCCATAAGGATGGGGAACTGCCATACCTCCACTCACAATGGTTTTCCTGTGTAAAAGCAAGGAAATTATTTTACAAAGCATGAAAAAAATCTGCTAGACATCTACATCAGAACACAGTGCATCCTGGGAAGTATAATGTTGTCTCATCAGAATTAAGTTCAAGTTGGTGTGGTTATAGTAGAATCGGACTAAACAAGATTATTAATAAAAAAGTTGGATTGAACATAAAATAGCAGTACCAGCATGTCTGTGCTATCAGAACATGAAGTTTACTTTAAAGAAAATTGCAAAACATACTCAGTTTTGTTCTCATCGCTCCTTACTATCAATGTAAATGTTCAGTTCCTACTCAAGGCATTCATGCAATAAATGATATATTGCAATCAGGTTAATTTTGCTGCTGATGAAAAATAAATAGAATATCAATGAGTTCTTCCTCAAAGTTCTCTTCTCTCTAAATTGTGTCCAGTTTCTGCTTTTAATAACTCTTACAGGGCTCATTTATAAGAGATACAAATAAAATTGTGTTACTATTTAATTTTAATCGATCACAATTTTTTGTAATTTTTACAAAGCAATGTCTATTGTGAATGGCCCACTAACGACATTAAACAACTCATGGTTAAGGTGGCAATCAAACCAAACTCTTTTGTACATCTTTTTCAATGCTTTTTTTTAAATAAATGAAACAACGACACAATTTATACTGTTGAATCCATCAAAAATACATCCAACAGATAATTACAGCACTTTATTTCAAATTTTGCAAACATTTGTGCATATATTTTAAGGATGGTGCCATTTTAAAATCAAATTTTATAGAAGCTAGCCGCCAAATTTCATAACCTTGAATATCCTTTGCCATTTTCTTGAGAGGAAATTGAAAACAATTGCTGCTTAAATTATGTGAAAAAGGAGCAATTGCACTGTAGCAGAGATTAATTACTTTAGTTCCAGCAGCACAGGACATAAAACTGTGGTATGAGCAGATCTAAAACACAATAACTGCCAGACATATATCAATAAAGTAATATTCTCTCAAGAGTTGCCATTTCATTGTTTAAAAAATTACAATCCCCCCAGTGAATTAGCACTCGCAAGCTGACCCTCAAGATAAACAATTCCAATAACCTTTTAAATAATTGATTTTCTACAAAAAAATCTAGCCAACGGGTACTTACCTTTCAAGTCCATCATATGTTACAGTTTCTATGTAATCATAACGGCTATCCACCCAATAAAGTCTTTTTGTAATAATGTCCAATGTTATTCCACCAGGCCAACCCAGCTTGGTCCTGACCAATTCAAAACGATGGGTTCCATCCATGAAAGCACGTTCCAGTTTAGGGGCACCAGAATCATCATTCCAGTCAGAGAAGAATAAATAGCTGGGCAGAAATATAGATTTTGATCAATCAATTCTAACGAAAAATCATCAGGCACAAAAATTGGAACTTCTACATTCAGTACAATGAGAAAGAAATTGCATGTCTACTGCTGTGAAGCAATCTCTGGCTTGTATCCCGTGGAGTTTAGATGAGCTAGGGGGAACTTGAATGACACATGTAAAATCCTGAGCAGTCTTGACACTCAATGTGGAGTGGATGCTTCCTCTTGTGGGAGGATCGAGAACTGGAGGTCACTCTCTTAAAATAAGGAGTTGCCCATCTAACAGAAATAAGTCAAATCTTTTTCTCTCAAAGGGTCTTTGGAACTCTCTTCCTCAAGGGGTGGAGGAAACAGTCACTAAATATATTTTATATCCATTGCAGACGTCAGATCAGTCTTCTGGAGACTGAACCCGTAGAAAACATCTGGCCTGGATGGTGTCCCTGGCTGTGTCCTTGGATCCTGTGTAGATCAGCTAGCGGGACATACCTCTCCCTACTTCAATCTGAGGTCCCACCTGTTTTAAGAAGGCCACTATCATCCTAAGAAAAATAAGAAAAATAAGGTAATGTTCATTACTGATAACCACCCGGTGGCTCTGACATCCACTGTCATGAACTGCTTCAAGAGGCTGGTCATGGCACACATCATTTCCAGCCTCCCAGGCAACCTCAACCCAGTGCAGTGTGCCTACCACTGAAACAGGTTCACACCGGATGCCATCTCCCTGGCCCTACACTCCTCTCTGGAACATCTGGACAATAAAAGGCACCTACATTAGACTATTGTTTATTGACTACAGCTCTGCCTTCAATACTATAATTCCAAACAAACTCATCTCGACCTGGGACTCAACACCTCCCTTTGCAGCTGGATCCTTGACTTCCTGACCAACAGACCACAATCCGTAAGGTTAGGCAGCAACACCTCTGCCATGCTTATTCTCAACACTGGTGCCCCACAAGGCTGCGTCCTCAGGCCTCAACTTTACTACCTATATACTGAAACCTGCGTGGCCAGATCATGCTCTAACTCCATCTACAAGTTTGTAGATGACACCACCGTAGTGAGCCGTATCTCAAATAACAACGAGTTGGAATATAGCAAGGAAATAGAGAGCCTAGTGACATGGTGTCATGACAACAATTTTTTCCTCAATGACAGCAAAACAAAAGAGCTGGTCATTGACTACAGGAAGGGAAGCGGTGCATCTGCTCATTTACAGCAACAGGGCTGAGGTTGAGAGGGTTGAGAGCTTCAAGTTCTTAGGAGTGAACATTATTGTTTTTACCTGTACTACCTCAAAGCACTCTGTACTAACTCAATGTAACTGCACTGTGTAATGAATTGACCTGTACGATCGGTATGCAAGACAAGTTTTTCACTGTACCTTGGTACAAGTGACCATAATAAACCAATACCAATACCCTGTCCTGGTCCAACCACGTAGACACCATAGCCATGAAAGTGCATCAGTACTTCTACTTCCTCAGGAGGTTAAAGAAATTTGGCATGTCACTAATTTTTATACATGCAGCATAGAAAGCATCCTATCTGGATGCATCATGGCTTGGTATGGCAACTGCTCTGCCCGAGACCGCAAGAAACTGCAGAGAGTTGTGGATACTGCTCAGCACATCATGGGAACCAGCCTCCCCTCCATAGATTCTGTCTATACTTCGCTGCCTTGGTAAAGCAGCCAACATAATCAAAGACCCCACCCACCTCAGACATTCTCTCTTCTCCTCCCTCCCATCGGGCAGAAGATACAAAAGCTTGAAAGCATGTACCACCAGGCTCAAGGACAGTTTCTATTCCTCAGTTACAAGACTACTGAACAGTTCCCTAGTACAATAAGATCGACTCTTGACCTCACAATCTACCTCGTTATGGCCTTGCACCTTATTGTCTGCCTGCACTACGTTTTCTCTAACTGTAACACTTTATTCTGCATTCTGTTATTGTTTTTCCCTTGTACTACCTCAATGTACTGATGTGATGAAATGATCTTTATGGATGGCATGTAAAAAAGAAGTTTTTCATTGTACCTCAGTACATGTAACAATAAACCAATTTACATATCTGGGAGAGAGGTAGGTAGATATTTGACAACCAAAGCTAGTAAGGAGTGAACAGAGTAAATGCAAATAAGGAGCAAGAAACTGATAAAACAGCAGCAAAGCCAAGTAAATAGAGGAAGTGTGCAAGGGACCATCATAAGGAGTGATAAGGCTTAAAGAATTATGCAATTTTTTTCTAATGGAGATCTTTTAAGGTTATGGATGGGGTCAATAAGGCATTTCAATAAAAAATTGAGTAAAAAGCCTCTTTACCTACAGAATGGTGAAAATATGGAACTCAATGTTCTGTGGAGTAGTTGAAGCCAATAGCTATAATGAATTTAAGGAGCTGCTGGACAGAGTAACAAGAAATGTGGTTGCCAGAGACTCATGTGAGGCATAACCACTGAATGCCTTATTTCTATACTGTAAATCTTATTTAAATCATTGTGACTATATGATATGAAAACCTAGCCTAATTAACAAGAAACTGTGTACTTTCAGGTTTAAGTTGGACAATTCATATAATGCAAGACTACTTCAGGTCTTTGTTGAAAACTCCCTGTATGGAAGTTTTATCTCAACTTCCCTGCTGTTAGCTAAGGGGAATATGAAGCCCCATTCATAGGATGCAACTTTGCCACATTTTTTAAAAAAGTGGATCACTTTCATCATAGAAGGTCAGTTTGAGTGGATGACAAAGCAGCCCAGTAGTTAGTGCTGTCACATCACAGCTCCGGAAACCTGGGTTTGATCAGGACTGCAGACGCTGTCTATGTGGAGTTTACACGTTCTCCCCATGGCCACATGTATTTCCTCCAGATGCACTGCTTTCTTCCACACAAAGAAAGTCATTGAACATTGGGAGGGAAAAAGGTCTGCCTAAAGGTATAACATCAGCTGTGCTCTGTGGTGGGGCAGCGCTGGGGTTAAAATTAATAGGATTCCTGTTCCAGAAGGCATTCTGTAAACTTCACCTGCAAACATTAATTGACGAGGCAGGACTTGGTATCTATGCTCTGACAGTACAACGATCTGCTGAAATTCATTGGGGCAGATCTTGCAGGACTGAGGCATCTCACTGGTGTTAATTACTGCACCTGCCAGCCCAAAGTATTTTTTGGAATAGTTTGCTGGAAGTGTTGGATTACCACAGCATGGTGAGGACCATAGGGCAGCAGGATCAGTGTATTTTGTTAACCAATGTGATTTAAGGAGTGAGAAAGAAATTGTGAAACAATTGATAAGGGAGGGGGTTAATAAATTGGACCACATAAATTGGAGTCAAATCAAGCATAGAAAAAGAACAAGAATGAGTGACACACTGAAAGAAAAAGTGGGAACAAAATGTAAAATTTTTATTTCTCTCCATTCTCTGACAATTTATAACATGCAAAAGTGAGACTGAATATGTTCACAAGATCACAAGACAAGGGAGCAGAAGTAGGCCATTCGGCCCATCGAGTCTGCTCCAAAGGCGAAAAAGAAGAAAGAAATGAGAAATGGGGGGGGGGGGGGGGGGGAGGGGAGTCTGCTCCATGAGCAGAAAAAAAGAAAAAAAAAGAAAAAAACTATTCTAACCCCAATTTCCAGCCTTATCCCCATATCCCTTGATACCTTGACTAATTAGATAACTATCTATCTCCTCCTTAAACACCTCCAATGATCTTGCCTCCACTGCTGTACGTGGCAAGGAATTCCATAAATTCACTGCCCTCTGGCTAAAGAAATTTCTCCTCATCTCTGTTTTAAATCTGTACCCTCTAATTCTGTGCCCTCTGGTCCTGGACTCACCCACCAAGGGAAACAGCTTGACCACATCTACTCTGTCCAGTCCTTTCAACATTTTAAATGTTTCTATGAGGCCCCCTCTCATTCTTCTGTACTCCAGTGAGTACAGTCCAAGAGCCAACAAGCGCTCATCATATGTAAGCCCTTTCATTCCGGGAATCATCCTCGTAAATCTCCTCTGAACCCTCTCCAACATCAGCACATCTTTCCTAAGATATGGGGCCCAAAACTGTACACAGTATTCCAAATAAGGCCTCACTAGTGCCCCGTAGAGCCTCACCAACACTTCCTTACTCTTATACACCATACCTCTCAAAATGAATGCCAACATATCATTCGCTTTCCTTACCACCGATCCGACCTGGTGGTTAATCTTTAGGGTATCCTGCACGAGTACCCCCCAAGTCCCTTTGTACTTCTGTACTTTGAATTTTCTCTCCTTCTAGATAATAATCTGCCCGTTTATTTCTGCTTCCAAAGTGTACAACTGCACATTTCTCAACATTGAATCTCATCTGCCACTTCCTTGCCCATTCTCCTAAACTATCTAGGTCTCTCTGCAACCTTCCTGTCTCCTCAATACTCCCTACTCCTCCACCTATCTTGGTGTCATCTGCAAACTTAGCCACAAAACCATTTACTCCATCATCCAAATCATTAATGTACAGGGTAAAAAGAAGCGGCCCCAACACCGACCCCTGCGGAACACCACTACTAACTGGTAGCCAACCAGAACAGGATCCTTTTATTCCCACCCTTTGCTTTCTGCCAACCAGCCAAACCGTCCTCTTTGGTGATCAATCACATTTATTGACTTTTCATTAACAATCTCATAATGTTAAATTCCAGCCCCAGTAGGTAAATAGGGAAAAGCAAAAAGGCTTGCAACATGAAGATATTCAGGTTATGGTGCATGTATTGGTCTCTTGAACTTTTTGGCTAATTTGTGTTAATGGTGTGTGTCAATGACATGTTAATTTCCCAGCAAGTTGCTGTTGCCGATCCAAAAAGGCCCACATGTCCATAAAATACCAGAAGCAACTTGTAACCTATGACACCAATTGTCAGCAAGGACTCAGATCCTTTGGGGAAGAAGAAGGTAAAACATGATGGAAAAACATATGATAAAGTGAGAAGTTAATCAGAAAAATGAATCAGTATAATATGGAAAATCTAGGTGATTTTAGACATTGTTGTTTCCTTAAACAATCTGGTTTATTTGTAAAAGCATTTTACATCTTTCTGTGAGGACACTTCTGGGACACTGTATAACATGGCATTGGAATAGTGGCAACTCAGTATTCACCAATTCCTCAGAATTGCACTGAAGCATCAATCTAAATTACATGCTTAAATACCTGGAGTCAGAAGTTGAACCACAGCCTTATGAATAAACAATTGTCTTCCATTGAGATAAGGTTTATACTTGACATTATTGGCCCTAATCAGCAGTCTTATTTGTTCCACAAGAATAATTCAATATCTTGTGTACCAATTAGATGTCTTCAAATTTCCACTTTATGGAGTCTTTTTCATTATTCTCACATTATGGGCTTATTTTTAACTTAACCCCTGCAGCAGGAGATTGATGGGATCAGATCAGCCACCTGCTGTTTCATTCAGTTTCAACAGACAAATGCACAAATTGGTTCAGAGCTCAGAAACTCTACAAGATTGGAAGTAAATCAAATTAAGTGCAAATCACTTTCTAAACAAATCACTTTCTAATCAACAACTGGATATGTTTTCCAACAAAAATAATTTATTTCTTACCCTACAGTGGGGTCAACAGCAATACCTCGAGGATTTCCCAGGTTTTCTCCAATTAATGTTATACGGTTACTTCCATCCAGATCAGCTACTTCAATTCGGTTAATACTGGTCTCCACCACATACAATTTATTGTTCACCCAGTCCACAGCTAGGTTTTCAGGAGTGTCAATGGAAACATTTAAGATTTCCTGAATTCTAGTGCCACTGAGATCTACAGAGAAAAGCTAATAAACAAAAAGCTAAGTAAATTGGTTCTGTAAACAATCAGAATGTGAGTAAAATGTACAATATTTGCATGGAGCAAGACAAAATATACATTACATTGCAAATTAGATAGCAGTCATACAGTAAATAAAAATTGTCAAATTTTGGAGTTCAGAGTTGGATGGATGGGTTGATATTGGGTTAAAGGTTAAAATTCAAAAAAATCTAAACCAATCATGTGAATCTCAAATCTACCCTGCTATGAATTAACAAAGGCAAAGGCAGACAAGGGCTTGGCAACCATTCAGACCTGGAAGGTAAATTATCCAGGAGGAGCAATGGTTGGCCTCCAGGCACAATTAGCTATCTAGTAATTACTTCCTCACTGCAATCTGCCTGCTCCATCCACAAACAGAGACCCTAATCACTATTTCCTTCTCCCTTACTATCAGACCTCCCAACTAATACCTGCTCACTATAGCAACAATTACTAAATCCCAACCAATTTTCCACCTCACCAGCTCAAACCAGAATGTCCCACAATCGCTCACTCTTTGCATTACACTTACCTACTCTCATCAGCTGTGGCTTTATGCTATAGCCTGTCAAGCAACCCGAGAGCAGAAATGCAAAGGAAAATAAACATGACCCCTACAGTTATTTTGATGAGCATATTCTTCTGGATGTCCTAATCTCAAAGCAGAGAGCCTCTGCTGCCACTTCCAGCTCTAAGGTCTTGCCTATATCTTTGACAGTGATTACTCCTTCCTAGCAAAGAGTTCAAACTGAGCAATAGAATTAGAAAGCGTCAATGTGGGTCTATATGTGTATCAAGGCGCCTTTCACCGGTTGGTCACATTCCACTTTGGCTCACATTAGATTTTGGATTTAGGGCCTTGTGAACTGTGTGCCTGCAGAAAGATAATCCTGCCTTTTGGTGTGATCACACTCCTGCTCCTCCCTATGCATCTCTTCCTTTGACTGTTAAGTAAATCCCATCATCCCTATGGTCATTTCCACAAAAAGCATTTTTGGGTGAGGGATTCATACTTATGCTCTCTTGTTGAAAGTTTGAAAATAGGGTTTGGAGAAGAGCTTGGAATTCATTTCCTTATTGGCAAGAAGATGATTAACAGCTTGGCTTGGGGTGGTTGGCATAACTTGTTTGATTTCCCCCCCCCCCCCCCAAGTGTTTTATAACAAGAACTTAGGAGCACTTGAGTAACTTCCAAAACAGTTTGAGTATGGAGAATTTAATAATGTAAGTGTCATCAGACTAGCAGTGGGTTATCAACAGCAAAACACCTGTGGGAAATCAAAACTTAGAAACACAATACATACAAGGTTAAAGTGTATTCAACACATATTCATCTTCCCCAGATTATTGATTCAGTGCCCTGTTTTGGGAATGTTGCCCACCTTATTCTGAATGGTATCTGTCCAAAAGATCTTGCCCAGATAGTAGTGGAAATCCACACCAACAGCAATACCACGATTGTAAGATTGTACAAGAATCCGTAGATTCCTTCCATGAACATCACCAATCAGCAAATCACGACCATTTGAGAAGATAATGGAAGGAATTCCAGCTGTAAGGGAAGAACTAATTTCTATAGTAAGTGCACTTATACTAGATAAAGTTTAGAAAATGCACGCTTCTCTATTTTTGGGTAACACACATGCTGCAGTACATGTCAATTTTTAATAAGCTACTTAACTGTACATAATATTGCAGTGGGAAATACACTACCAAGGAGATGCTATACCAGAAATGAATGCTATTTTGATTCATTTGAAACAATAAGCAAAAGTTCAATTCATTTTTTGAATATATTCAGTAACTGAGAAATAGTCCCTCTTAGATAAATTCATAACCCTCCAGGTTAATAAGATTTTTTCTTCCTCATCTCTACCCTGAATGGCTGAATCCTTATTCTGAGGTTATAACCCTTGGTTCTAGGCTACCATCATCTCCACATCCACCATCAAAGAATTTTGTATATGTTTCATTGAGATCACCTCTCACGCTTTCAAACTCAAGAGAGTATAGGTCAATGAAAATTAAAATACTGCAGATGCTGGAAATCTGAAATAAAACAGAACATGCTGGAAACAGTCAGCAGGTCAGGCAGCATCTCTGGAAAGAGGAACAGTGTTGTGTTTCAGGTCAAATATCCTTCAACAGAGTATATAATACTTCATCTTTCATCATGGAAGAAACTGGTGAACCTTTGCTGCATTCCCTCTATCACAAATAAATTCTTCTATAGGTTGGGAGAGCATACCTGTGCCCAAAATTCTAGATGCAGTCTCACCAGAATTCTATATAATCCCAGGAAGAATTCTTTACTCCAGTACTCAAATTCCTTTGCAATAAACTTCAATTTTATAAAAAGGCTTCACAGGACTATCATAAGACAAGGGAGTTTTGATTTTATGCTTCACATGTTTAATTAAAAGTATTTTTCCCCTTTAGTCTCCAGGTGTTTACACCAGGAGGAGAACAGAGTAAAATCTTCCCTTTAGAGTGTTCTCATGTAGCCATCAAGGCACTAAAAAGCCAGCCAAGAGCTTCCTCAAGCAGAAAATCTCACACCCCCTAATGCCCAGCAACTCAGTGATTGCCACAAAAGGATTATCCAGTTTGGCAGTTCAACTAATCTGTGGGATAGCAGATTATGGGTGGCCGATGGTTTAGAAGCCTCTGACTATGTGACCTGATAACTCTGAAGAGTATATGCAGGAATACGGATTCTGGATGGTAGCCATTTGAGATTCTATGAAAGCTGCAAAAACAAAAAATAATAACACTGGTTCTTTTTTGGAAGGTTTGTCCATAGATTCCCTGAATACATTTACAGACTGCAGCTAAAGCCATGCTCCAGGATATCACATAAACTGGAAATGAATACTGCCACACTTTTAGCCATAGTAAGTCTGATCAACATCTACAGGAGGAATTACTAAACAAGAGACCAAGTAGGAATGTTACGCTCAAACTTACATGAGGCATTTGCTCGGCAGTGCTTGTGGTGCTCCAGGACGTATGCCCTGCACACAGGAACATGCATGGCTTCCTACTCGTCTTCACACAGCTGGTCACAAGCTCCCCAAACATTACATTCATCAAAGTCTAAATTAAGAGAAAATGGAGAAATTGAACTTTTTCAGATTTGGTGGCGCCAAAAATCTGTGGCATTTTCCTAGCATAATCTCTTACAAGGGTGATGACAGTGTGGAGGGAGGATCAAGGCTTGTTTTATCAAGTCATAATCCTCCTGGAAATTTCTTTAGACCTTGCCACTCTAAATAAAGATACTGATGTAAAAGAGAGTTTGTGTCCTGGGAAGAGTTTTGAAACAATAAGTTTCATTGGCCCTGATACAAGTGAAAAAGTAGAGAGTTGAATGCTGGTGTGGCATGTCAAAGGACATGAAGATCTAGTCATGTGTACTTGACTGAGCTTCTCAAAACAGTAAAAAACATGTTTGTTGTCCTTTTATCCAACCATAAATGTGTCAGAGGAGCAAAGTAGTACTTCTGCTTTGGGAAATGAACCTGGTCAAGTGTCAGACCTCTCAGTGGGAGGAGCACTTTGGAGATAGTGATCATAATTCTATCTCCTTTACAATAGCACTGGAGAGAGATTAGGAACAGACAGATTAGAAAGACATTTAGTTGGAGTAAAGGGAATTATGAGGCTCTCAGGCAGGAAATTGGAAGATTAAATTGGGAACAGGTGTTCTCAGGGAAAAGTACAGAAGAAATGTGGCAAATATTCAGGGGATATTTGTGGTGGAGTTCTGCATAGGCACGTTCCATTGAGACCAGGGAAGTTACAATAGGATACAGGAACCATAGTGTACAAAGGCTGTAATAAATCTAGTCAAAAGGAAAAGAAAAGCTTACAAAAGCTTCAGAGAGCTAGGTAATGTTAGAGATCTGGAATAGTATAAGGCTAACAGGAAGGAGCTTAAGAAGGAAATTAGGAGAGCCAGAAGGGGGCCATGAGAAGGCCTTGGTGGGCAGGATTAAGGAAACCCCAAGGCATTCTACAAGTAAGTGAAGAGCAAGAGGATAAGATGCGAAAGAATAGGACCTATCAAGTGCATCAGTGGGAAAGTGTGTATGGATCCAGAAGAAATAGCAAAGGTACTTAATGAATATTTTACAACAGTATTCACTATAGAAAAAGATCTTGGTGATTGTACTGAGGACCTGCAGCAGGCTGAAAAGCTTGAAATGTAGATATTAAGAAAGAGGAAGTGCTGGAGCTTTTGGAAAACTTCAAGTTGGATAACTCGCCGGGACCGGATGAAATGTACCCCAGGCTACTGTGGGAGGCAAGGGAGAAGATTGCGGAGCCTCTAGTGATGATCTTTGCATCACCAATGGAGACGGGAGAGGTTCCGGAGGATTGGAGGGTTGTGGTTGTTGTTCCCTTATTCAAGAAAGGGAGTAGAGGTAGCCCAGGAAATTATAGACCAGTGAGTCTTACCTCAGTGGTTGGTAAGTTGATGGAGAAGATCCTGAGAGGCAGGATTTATGAACATTTGGAGAAAAGTATACTATGATTAGGAAGAGTCAGCATGGCTTTGTCAAGGGCAGGTCCTGCCTTACGAGCCTGATTGAATTTTTTGAGGAGGTGACTAAACACATTGATGAAGGAAGAGCAGTAGATATAGTGTATATGGATTTCAGCAAGGCATTTGATAAGGTACCGCATGCAAGGCTTATTGAGTAAGTAAGGAGGCATGGGATCCAAGGGGACATTGCTTTGTGGATCCAGAACTGGCTGGCCTGCAGAAGGCAAAGAGTGGTTGTTGATGGGTCATATTCTGCATGGAGGTCGGTGACCAGTGGTGTACTTCAGGGATCTGTTCTGGGACCCTTACTCTATGTGATTTTTATAAATGACCTGGATGAGGAATTGGAGGGATGGGTTAGTAAGTTTGCTGATGACACAAAGGTTGGAGGTGTTGTGGATAGTGTGGAGGGCTGTCAGAGGTTACAGTGGGGACATAGATAGAATGCAAAACTGGGCTGAGAAATGGCAGATGGAGTTCAACCTAGATAAGTGTGAAGTGGTTCATTTTGTTAGGTCAAATATGATGGCAGAATATAGTATTAATGGTAAGACTCTTGGCAGTGTGGAGGATCAGAGGGATCTTGGGGTCAGAGTCCACAGGACTCTCAAAGCAGCTGCACAGGTTGACTCTGTGGTTAAGAAGGCATATGGTGTATTGTCCTTCATCAATCAGGGAATTGAATTTAGGAGCCGAGAGGTAATGTTGCAGCTATACAGGACACTGGTCAGACCCCACTTGAAGTACCGTGTTCAGTTCTGATCGCCTCACTACAGGAAGAATGTGGAAGCCATAGAAAGGGTGCAGAGGAGATTTACAAGGATGCTGCCTGGATTGGGGAGCATGCCTTATGAAAACAAGTTGAGGGAACTCGGGCCTTTTCTCCTTGGAGCGACAGAGGATGAAGGGGGATCTGATAGTGGATAAATGATGAGAGGCATTGACATTGTGGATAGTCAGAGGCTTTTTCCCAGGCTGAAATGGTTGCCACAAGAGGTACACAGGTTTAAGGTGCTGGGGAATAGGTATAGAGGAGATGTCAGGGGTAGGTTTTTTACTCAGATAGTGGTGAGTGTGTGGAATGGGCTGCCGGCAACGGTGGTGGAGGCAGATACAATAAGAGTTTTTTAGGAGACTTTTGGATAGGTACATGGAGCTTAGAAAAAAAGGGGGCTATGGGTAAGCCTAGTAATTTCTAAGGTAGGGACATGTTCAGCACAGCTTTGTGGGCCAAATTGTGCCGTAGGTTTTCTATGTTCCTATGTTTACCCATTTGCCCGCCTTCCTCATTAGCAGACCTCAAGGTACACTCTACATGGAGTGGATAATCATCCAGTTCATGCCAATAAAGTGATCCTGCAAATTCAGCATTTGGAGTCAATATTCTATAATCATTCCATGAGCTTTCAAATTACTGACAAAGGACTTCCTGGTACTTCTGTAGCACTCACCAACACAGGAGCGACCATCAGTGTCCACTACATATCCTGATGGGCAAAAGCAGACCCCACCTGATGGGGAAGAATGGCAGTGATATTCACAGCTTAAAGCAGCACAGTTATTTACACCTAAAAAACAATAAATATATAACTGTATTTAGGGGAGAACTTTATGAATAAAATTAAGCTTTTGCTAACAATAGATAGCAGATGTTTTAATTTTTTCTATCGCTTCAAGCTCAAGTTTTATTAATTGAAATATGACTGTTTGTATAACTCTGTGACCATATTGTTGTACTGGCAGAGAAAGGAACATTCATTGCACAAGAACCGCTAGATTTCTAATGACTAAGGATAATATCTAGAAGATAATACCATGCATAAATGTGCCAATATTAAAGCCAACTTTCAACAAAGGATTTATTCATTATCCCACAATTTTAGTAGTCAAGCAATGATGAGCAGAATCTTTTTTGGCCAGGAAATTCTATCAGATATTAGCATTCTGTGTTAAAATTATTTATGACTGGTTTAGTTAGAATAAATAGAGGGAAGCAGCTCCCACTAGTAGATAGTTCAAAGACCAAGGGTTACAGATTTTAAAATTGGGCTAAACGAGATAAAAGGACAACGTGGGGGAAATTTTACTTAAAAAAACTTTCATGACACCACTGCCAATATCAAATGATGGCTTCACTTGCAATGCAGGAAGGGTTCGCTGGAAAGTAACTTGGAACAGAAACCCCACTGATTTTTCTCTCCCCAAATCTGAACAGTGCAGGTAATTGTAACTCCCTATAACTGTTCAATCTATGATCAGCAATTAACACAAAATGGAACATTCTTGAGTCTTTGTACAGTTTTGAGCTGTTGCATCATTTTAAAAAATAAATTGCCTTTTTTATAAATGCCCTGCAGAGAAGAATTGCTCTGATAAAGCAGCTCACATCACTGGGACCCAAGCACAAATTTAAATTTGCTGGGTTTTGGAGGGGTATATATGTATATCCTTGATGTTATGATGTGAACATGCTTGTCATGTTCATTATCTCATGTTTTATATAGGTGACTGTTAATTATTGGTGTCACTTTATTGGATACAAGTGAAAAGTAGAGAGTTGAATGCTGGTGTGGCATGTCAGAGGACATGAAGGTCTAGTCATGTGTACTTGTCTGAGCTTCCCAAAATAGTAAAAACATGTTTGTTGTCTCCGTTCGCTGCCTCCTCTATTCCTTCCCCCACCATCACCTCACTATTGCAAGCTCTTGCACATCAACAGATATCTGCTAAGGAACTGAATGCTAGAAAATAGCCATAAAATGGGGACAAAATCAAACACAACACCTTCTGGCAAGGAAAGTACAGTACTCAGATAATTTGGCCATATAATTCTTCCAAGAGTAAGACTATAATATAATCAAAGTCATAAAAACTTTTGGATGACTCCAGAAAAGATACTGTTTATAATGCAGGCATTCTGGACTCAGGTGATTTGACACATCATGACGTATGAAAATGCAAGAACTCACCAATTTTGTGAAAAACTCAAAAAAAGAAATGCAAGACTGATAGAAAAAGCGCTGTTGAGTGTGGACATTTGCTGCACGAAAGATGGGTATGCCCCAGACACTCAGTGGGATACCACAAGACTCTACACTTACCAGGTTTCATTGGATACATGGTGGGGGGGAGGGAGCCAGGAGAAAGTGGGATGGGTAGCAGACAGGACCATTAGAACATGTCTTCCTGGTTGAATGGAATGTGTGGAGACCTCCATTTGAAATAACAATATGAAATTCAGGGTGCTTTGTACCACACACACAGATTGATAGAAATAATTTAAGTATTGTACAAGAAGGACAAGCCCCTTTTGTCAAATAACTGCCATGGTATCTCACTGCAGAAACAGCCTTCTAATGACTTCCACAAGCAGATGGGCTCTTCAAGAGTGCGCTCTCCTCCATCAGATGATTCTCTAGGCAAGAGAGAAACATTTCCTCTAACAGTATCTGAGTACTCACTGCAGTTTTTTCCAGCCGTAGTATTAGTTTCATCTTCACCAAAGGAACAGTCCAGGATCCCATCACAAAGTTTGCTGAGAGGGATACACTGTTGGGAATTTGGACAAGACCACTGCCTTGGTGAACAGATTTTCTGTTCCCCCCTTTCTGCTCAAAAATATAAACAGAGACAGATTTTTAAAGGAGCCCAGCATGAACCAAGCACAACTTTAAGCAATCCTTTGGATTAAATGCAAATGCTGTGTACTGTAAAACTACATATGATAAAGCCAAAAAAAAGCTCACAGTGGAAATAATTGTATTATTATATAACTGAACATTTGAGGGATATTGAGAGATGTGTTTGCACATTATACATATATTATTCAACATGGAAGTCTTTTGTTTTATCGAAATAGAAACAGAAAATACTGAAGATACTAATTGGTCAGGCAACACCTGAGGAGAGAGAAACAGTTAATTTTTGAAAGGTCATCAGCCCAAAACATTTAATCTGCTTCCCTTTGCAGAAATGCTGTTTAACTTGCATTTAATTTCCAGCATGCGAGTTAGCTGCTGAACCTGTAGTGTATTTCATTTTAGATATTTGTTCTAGCTACACATTATAGCCTGGAAAAGTACAACCTGTCCAGCAGATTCTCTGAATTACAACCCTCCCCATTTCATATAACATCATATATATATATATATATATATATATATATATATATATATATATATATATATATATATATATACACACACATATATATGGAGGTCATGAAATCCTCAAGACAAAAGAGCCAATCGGAATCTGACATATAATAGTATTGGTCCACTTGGTTTCACTGGGTGTGCTCGGCTGGTTTCAGTAGAAGTGAAGCTATTCCGGGATCTAGGGAAAGGTTGGGGTTTGAGAGGAGCTCAAAAAGCCATTGGGTTAGTGGGGAATGTTGGTGGAGGTGGCAGTAGTGTGGTTTGAGGCTGTGTATTTGAGAGAGCTCCAACTCCGGCATAATAGTACTATTTACAAGGGGAGCACATCAACTAATCCCTCTTACCCAGTTACCACAAGCATTTCAGAGTCTTTCACAAAGGACAAGTTATTTTGTGTCCCCACAGTTCTGAAAAACCACTTCTACTGTGTTCATTGCCTAAACGTAGGCAATTTGATATGGTCAATAATAATAGTCACACAGCAAAGATAACTTTATCATTATTCCCACATTACACCCATACAACAAGGGCTTTGCCGATTTAAATATGCCGCTATGTTATGTCTCAAATGGATCCCCTGGATGACATTGTGCCCAAACTCTGACTCTGCTCAACAGATCCCTCTCTGGAGGTTTTAAGAGCCTTGGTATTCTATACTGGAATTGTTAGCTACTTTTCATTCTTATATTTTTGGTTATTCATCCTACTTCACTTAAAACTTCCAATCTCCCACAACATTAGAAAAAGACATCCAGGATTTAGATGCAGCCGTATCCTTTTCTTGCTACCTTTTTTTGTAAACCTCCCCTTCCTCCCATCTCTCCTCTTTCTACCTTTCCACCCATATACTCTACTCGGTGTACTTGGACAGTCCCTCCTCCTTTACCCCTCTCAGCTCTCCCTCCTGACCCACCTGAAATATTTCTCATTCTGAATTTACCTCTCGTTGTCTTGGTGAAGCAGCCAGCATAATCAAAGACCCACCCACCCGGGACATTCTCTTTTCTCTCCTCTTCCATCGGGTAGAAGATACAGGAGCCTGATGGCACGTACCACCAGACTTAAGGACAGCTTCTACCCCACTGTGATAAGACTATTGAATGGTTCCCTTATACAATGGAATGGACTATGGCCTCACAATCTACCTTGTTGTGACTTTGCACCTTATTGCACTGCACTTTCTCTGTAGCTGTGACACTTTACTCTGTACTGTTATTGTTTTTACCTGTACTACATCAATGCACTCTGTACTAACTCAATGTAACTGCACTGTGTAATGAATTGACCTGTAAGATCGGTTTGTAAGACAAGCTTTTCACTGTACCTCGGTGCAAGTGACAATAATAAACCAATACCAATACTTTCCTTCAGCAATTATAGTCATTTGACTCTAAAATTGCACTTGATATTGACTCTGGCATATGGGTATACATGTGTCCGCAAAGCCTGTCACTTCCATATCGACACTGCAATTGGTCTTCCCGCATTCTACTTACCACTGTAATTTTTAATTAAATTTTAGAATCTAACAAAATCTATTTGATGGAAACCTATTGGTTGGAAGGAAAAGCAGAAAACTGGTTGAATGTAGCAAATCTTTAGATAACGAGTGGGAGTGTGAAAGATTGATGAAAGGTCATCAATTTAAAACACAAACTGTGCTTTCTCTATGTTTCTTTCATTCAAATCAGTCATAATTTTCAAAGTTTAACTTCAAAGAACTGTTGACTGCAAAGATTCCTCCTGATTGCCTGTTACTTTCTATGGATTCAATGAAATAAACAATGGTGCAGTCAAAGGTAACTCATTGTGCCAACACAGCGAACATTGCTCCAGCACTGATTCATGCTTGAATGCATGATTGGTAAATTCTGTAATCCTCATTAATCAGTTCATTAATCTCACTCACTTAAACTTTAATATACTCACTGATTGCCCACATTCTTACCACATCCTCTTTCATCAGCATTATCTCCACAGTCATCATCTCCATCACAGAGCCAATGCTGCTGAATGCAATGACCACTGGGGCAGGTAAAATATTCTCCTGTGCACTCTGGATAAGCTACAAAACACAACATCATTACCACACTATATAACAATTCACAAAATACATTTGGAAACTATAATAAGTAACTAAGTAGTGTCAGATTATTTTCAACGACTGGGCAATCAAATATGTATATATATATATATATGTGACACTGTTACGGCTATGGAAAAGATGGATGTTGTAGAAGGATCATCTCTAGAGTCCGTATGGGTGGAGTTAAGGAACAAGAAAGGAGCAGTTACTCTACTAGGAGTATTCTATAGGCCCCCCGGTAGCAGTAGAGATATAGAGGAGCAGATTGGCAGGCAGTGTTTGGAGAGAAGCAGAAATAACAGGGTTATTATAATGGGAGACTTCAACTTTCCAAATATAGACTGGAACCTGCTTAGTGCCAAAGGTTTAGATGGGACAGAATTTGTTAAGTGTGTCCAGGAGGGATTCCTGACGCAGTATGTTGACAGGCCGACTAGAGGGAATGCCATGTTAGATCTAGTTTTAGGAAATGAACCGGGACAGGTGAAGGATCTATTGGTGGGTGAGCATTTGGGGGACAGTGACCATTGCTCCATAACCTTTAAAATTGTCATGGACAGGGACAGGTGCAGAGAGGACAAGAGGTTTTTCAATTGGGGAAGGGCTAACTATGAGGCTATAAGGAGAGAACTTGGGAGTGTAAATTGGGATGTCCTTTTTGAAGGAAAATGTACCATGGGGATGTGGTCGATATTCAGGGATCTTATGCAGGATGTTAGAGATAAATATGTCCCGGTGAGGCAGAGAAGAAATGGCAGGGTGAAGGAACCGTGGGTGACGAGAGAGGTGGAACGACTTGTTAGGGAGAAGAAGGTAACATACGTGAGGTATAAGCAGCAAGGTTCAGACAGGGCCTGTGAGGAATATAGGGTAGCAAGGAAGGAACTTAAGAAAGGGCTGAGGAGAGCTAAAAGGGGACATGAAAAGGCTTTGGCTAGTAGGGTTAAGGAAAATCCCAAGGTCTTTTTCAAGTACGTGAAGGGTAGGAGGATGGCTAGGGTGAAGGTAGGTCCGATTAAGGACAAAGGTGGGAGAATTTGCCTGGAGGCAGCAGAAGTGGGAGAAGTTCTCAATGAGTACTTCTCTTCGGTATTCACCAGGGAGAGGGGTCTTGATGATGTGGAAGGGAGTGCTGGTAGGGGTAATGTTCTCGAGGTTGTTGATATCAAGAGAGAGGATGTGTTGAAGTTGTTAAATAATATTAAGACAGATAAATCTCCGGGGCCTGACGGGATTTTCCCCAGGCTGATTCGAGAGGCGAGGGAGGAGATTGCTGAACCGCTGGTAAGGATCTTTGAGTCCTCGTTGTCTACGGGGGTGGTGCCGGAGGATTGGAGGGTTGCGAATGTGGTCCCCTTGTTCAAAAAAAGGTAATAGGGATAGGCCAGGGAATTATAGACCGGTGAGTCTCACGTCTGTGGTGGGTAAGCTGTTAGAAAGGATTCTAAGGGATAGGATTTATGAACACCTTGAGAATCATGGACTGATTAGGGACAGCCAGCATGGCTTTGTGAAGGGAAGATCTTGCCTCACAAGCCTGACAGAGTTCTTTGAGGAGGTGACCAGGAAGATTGATGAGGGCAGTGTGGTGGATGTGGTTTACATGGATTTTAGTAAGGCGTTTGATAAGGTTCCTCATGGTAGGCTTCTTCAGAAGGTCAGAGGCTGAGGGATCCAAGGAAGCTTGGCTGTGTGGATTAGGAATTGGCTTGCCTGTAGAAAGCAGAGGGTTGTGGTGGAGGGAGTGCCCTCAGATTGGAAGGCAGTGACTAGTGGTGTCCCGCAGGGATCGGTTCTGGGACCTCTACTTTTTGTGATATTTATAGATGACTTAGATGAGGGGGTGGAGGGCTGGGTTAGTAAGTTTGCGGACGACACTAAGATAGGCGGTGTTGTGGACAGTGTGGAGGGCTGTCGGAGTTTACAGAGGGATATTGATAGGATGCAGAGCTGGGCTGACAAGTGGCAGATGGAGTTCAATCCGGAGAAGTGTGAGGTGGTACACTTTGGAAGGACAAACTCCAGGGCAGAGTACAGGGTAAACGGCAAGGTACTTGGCAGTGTGGAGGAGCAGAGGGATCTGGGGGTTCATATTCACAGTTCG
Organism: Pristis pectinata; assembly: GCF_009764475.1. NCBI lineage: Eukaryota > Metazoa > Chordata > Chondrichthyes > Rhinopristiformes > Pristidae > Pristis > Pristis pectinata. The sequence goes on along the minus strand of NC_067405.1, from coordinate 34,069,221 downwards.
TTGAAAGTTGCCTCACAGGTGGAAAGAGCAGTTAAGAAGGCCAATGGGATGTTGGCTTTCATAAGTTGCGGGATTGAGTTTAAGAGCCGCGAGGTTATGATGCAGCTTTACAAAACTCTAGTTAGGCCACACTTAGAGTACTGTGTTCAGTTCTGGTCACCTCATTATAGGAAGGATGTGGAGGCGTTGGAGAGGGTGCAGAGGAGATTTACCAGGATGCTGCCTGGATTGGAGATATTGAATATGAGGAGAGGCTTAAGGTGCTAGGGCTTTATTCACTGGAAAGGAGGAAGATGAGAGGAGACATGATAGAGGTATATAAAATATTGAGAGGAATAGATAGAGTAGACAGTCAGCGCCTCCTTCCCAGGGCACCAATGCTCAAGACGAGAGGTCATGGCTTTAAGGTTATGGGTGGGAGGTTCAGGGGAGATGTCAGAGGGAGGTTTTTCACCCAAAGAGTGGTTGGTGCATGGAATGCACTGCCTGGGGTGGTGGTGGAGGCAGATACATTGAACAGGTTCAAGAGCTTGTTGGATAGGCATATGGAGGAACGTGAGATAGAGGGATATGCGGGAGGAAGAGGTTAGGTAGTGTGAGGGTGGTCTGATGGATGGGACGGCACGACACGGTGGGCCGAAGGGCCTGTTTTGTGCTGTATGGTTCTATGGAAGTCCTCCAGATGCTAGGAGAGATTGCTCTGGCTATTCACCTCCTGATACAGTTCAGAACTATCACATGACTATCACTCAAACAAATACAGTCTGTCTGAATATGCCAGTGTTGCTGTTATTAAATCATCTACAGTGTGCACATGTATCAAAATACACTACATTATTAGAACTTATCCCAAATGCTAAAATGTTTTCCCTTTATATTGTTTTAATGATTTTCATTCTCACAACTTTTCACATGATCGGTAAAACTGATTTTAATGCAGGAAATTTTCTCATCATAAAAATAAGGACTTAATTCTTGATTCTGTATTCAACAAACCTACAAAGTTAATTTTACACTAAGACTATTAAACAGTTCCCTTATACAATGAGATGGACTATGACCTCACGATCTACCTTGTTGTGACCTCGCACCTTATTGCACTGCACTTGCTCTGTAGCTGTGGCACTTTACTCTGTACTGCTATTGTTTTTTACCTGTACTACCTCAATGCACTCTGTACTAACTCAATGTAACTACACTGCGTAATGAATTGACCTGTACGATCGGTTTGTAAGACAAGCTTTTCACTGTACCTCGGTACAAGTGACAATAATAAACCAATACCAATACACAGATGCATTTCCATTTATTACATAAAAGTACTCATATAATAGCCTTCCTTTTTTTCCTCATCTGTACTATTGTGGCTTCCTTGAAAGAGTAATCATCTCAACTACTTCACAACCTAGCAACCTCCATATTTTAAACGTTCATTGGACATAGAAGTTTCCCCTGCATTCTTTATTTGATTAATATGCGACCTGTTGTTTTAGGTTGCATATATAAAATGACCAGTAATCCAAGAGAGCTGAAGGTACAACAAATATATTGCAAGTGTGACTGAAGTCCATACTGTTGCATAGTCCAGAGGCAGAAAGTGGAGACAGGGCCCCTCCCCTGGAGAACAGCAAGACTAGCAAGAGAAAGTCAAACCAATGTTTCTTCAACATCTCTCCTTACAACTGACTATGTCTTACAACAGACACCTGTCCATATGTTCATTTTTGGCCAGAGATCACAGCAGAGATCCCACAGTCAAATGCATCCTTAACTACCTTTAATTTCTACATAAATATTTGAAAAGTTCAACAGTTACAGAAAAGAAAATGCTAAATAATTCCTGATATGCCTGGGGTCACAGCACAATATCGTCCCCAAATAGATATTAACTGACAATCTCTTGCAGAAGCTGATTCATGAGAGATTTCTTTTAAAAAAAAACTGACTGGAGTAGTGCAGTTCTGTGCAGGTATTCTGAGACACAACAAAGAGGGAAAGGAAGCATTACTTTCCATTCTATCTTTTTTATACTTGTCTAAAGCATGCTCAAATGCTCTAATTCTCTATAACAAGCTTGTTCATTTTAATGTGCACATTTGAAATGGCCATTGTTTCTGGATTGGCTGCAGCAGTTCTGCAAAATTGTTACACCAAAAAAAGTATAAAACAGCAAAGGTCAACCTCCCACTTCTGCTTACCAAAATCTCCCAGTATTTTAAATCATGGTTCTGAAGCTTTATTCTGTAAGGTCCGTGAGCATTAACCACAGCGTGAAGTAGACCTAATCCCAATCTTTAACCAATTCCATAGAAGCTGGCCAAATTTCATGCTCTGTGAGAAAAGCATGAGTTTAAAAAAATCAAAATTCCTTATATACAGCCTTGAGCCATTGGTGAGCTGTTTCTCAAAAGGCTAGAGCTCTCTAGGAAAATGGAGTACTGAATGCTTAGCCTTAGCAAATTGATCAAACTATGCCGAAACAGGGGGAAAAAAAGCACAACTTCTGCCATTATTCTGATGGATTGGAAAATAACCTTGGAAAATTGCCAAGTTTTTGGATGTTACTGGATTGTAAAAGCATAATTTACAGGTTCATCCTCAGAAAGGCAACTTCTGTAAAGTGCCACATCCAATCAATTGAGTTGACCGTCTGCTGGGGCTGATATGAAGGTGTAGATTCATTAGATCTTCTTAGTATGAGGTTACATTTAGGATAATTATGTTATTCATGCTTAGTAGTAGCAAGAGATTTCTGCATGTTTAACAGCCAGGGGTTACTGTTTGGGTTGCTGTGTTGTGAATGCTTATTAGTGATCTGGGATTACTATTTATTCTAACTGCACTGGTAGATACTTATTAATGATCACTCTCTGTGTAACAGAGGTTTGAAATACTTGATATGTACTGTTAATACTTTAGAAACTTCCCTGTAGCATTCCTTATAACATTTACATGTAATCTTTCACTTAATAAGAAAGCTTATTCTAGAAGTTTTTGCCTCAAGTTTGTCTGGTTCACAAGTCAGAAGACTGAACTATGAAAAATTGTAACAGGATAATACCTACACAATTTTATAATTAACAAAATGAAGCACCATTGCTCTAAATTAATTACTAGGGTTTTAGTCACTGTAGCTGTAACTGTAACAGCAGCTGCTTTATTGCAAATTTAAGATGAATTTCCTCCCCCTGGATTAACTTCACACACTATTATAGAATGAAATAACTGTGGAGAAATAAAAGAAATACATTACCACATTTTGCTCATCACTTCTATCCCCACAATCGTCATCATGGTCACATACAAATAATCGTGGGATGCATTCCATATTGGCACATTGATAGTACCCACTGCTGCATCTCTGAGCTTTAGAGGGTTGGGAAGGGGTGAAGGAGGTAAAAAGGAAGAGAAATAAACATAAAATTCCATTCTTCTCTGAAAATTTTCAGATTGCAAATTATGCACTTCTTTTAGCAAGGCTTGATAATTAAGTGCAGCACCTAGTGAGACATTCGATCAGTCAAATTAAATTTGTATCCTGTAATCTGAATGGCAATTACTTTGAGTTGCTACTCCTACATACTGTCCATCAGCCCCTGCTTCAAAGTGTACATGTGAGGTTGTCCCCGTTGACCCTCACCAATTTCTACAGATGCACCACAGAAAGCATCCTATCCAGATGCATCGCGGCTTGGTATGGCAACTGCTCAGTCCGAGACCACAAAAAAAAGGGGTTTATGGATATAGGTCAGTACATCACGGAAACCAGCCTCCCCTCTATGGACTCTGTCTACACTTCTCGATGCCTTGGTAAAGCAGCCAACATAATCAAGGACCCCAACCCCCCAGACATTCTCTCTTCTCCCCCTCCCATTGGGCAGATGATAGAAAAGCCTGAAAGCACGTACCACCTCAAGGACAGCTTCTATCCCGCTGTTATAAGTCCCTTGTACAGATAAGGTGGACTCTTGACCTCACAATCTACCTCATTATGGCCTTGCATCTTAATGTCCTGCCTGCACTGCACTTTCTCTGTAACTGTAACACTTTATTCTGTATTCTATTAGTGTTTTCCCTTGTACTCTCTCAATGTACTGATGTGATAAAATAATCTGTATGGATGGCATGCAAGAAAAGTTTTTCACTGTACCTTGGTAAAGGTGACAATAATAAACTAATTTCAATTTCAAGTGAGAATAAAATCAGTGGTTGAATAATTTTCACTGTCAAACTTGACTGCCAACAGTGAAACAAGGCCATTTTGATACGTCAAAAGTTTTCAGGAAAGGAAAAAACAAAACAAAGAAAAGTTGACATCAAGAATTTGCTTTGTCAATACTTATGAGTAAATATTAAACAGTTGTGACTCTATTTTCAATGCTAGACTTGATTTTTTCCTCCTTTGCAGCTCGTGTGCTACTTAAACATCAAACTAACTGCCCAACATTCAACAGCAATCAGATAATGAAGTTAGTGGACTATCCATTCTTTAGATGGAATAATTCATATATTCACTCAGATAAAAGTTCTAAGGGATAAGCTGACTAAAAAGTAATAAATTCAAAATGTGCAAAAAAAAATGGGCGTCCAATATGTTTGAAAGAAGATATTAACATCACACATTATCGCTGGATGAAGTTTTCTATGAGGTTATAGATGTAAATTCTGACCAACTGTTTGGAGAAGTCGTAAATGAAAAAGATACAGACGATGGAAACAGGACGAGGTTCTGGCTAATGTTCACATGGAGGATTAAGAACAGTATAGGATATTTAGAGCAAATGTTCACTTGCTTATCCACATCAAATGATACATTAGGGTACCGATCACATTACATAGAATTGATATACTGTATAGCTTTTCTACATTCTACAAACTGAGCAACAAATACCTGGCAGATAAGTGGTGATACATCAACCACACACCATAGAAACCACACAGTTTTCATTTCCATCTATTCCATGATAGTTACTAGTTCACCATTCTTTGCGATTAGATACAAAATTATTCTGATTAAGTTGCTGCTTCACTTGTTCAAAACATGATCAAAAGAGGATACATTAAATTGCTTCTGATATGACCCGTGCATCAATATGTCCTGTATATCTGTGTGCTTTGACAAAGTTGTTTTGCATTCAGGAATATAGGATCTAAACATTAGAAAAGTAGAACATACTGCAATTGCTTTCATCTGTTCCATCTCGACAGTTCAGCACTCCATCACAATGCTGGCTAGAGTTGTAACATGCTCCATTTGAACACTCCATTTGGGTGCAAGTAGGGTAAGCTAAAGAAAAAACAGACAGAAAGGAAAATAAATGTCTAATTAGTATGTGTGTATCTGAAGCCAGCATCCAGAATAGGCATATAATGATATCAATTAGTATACAGAGCTTAACTGATGGCAAAAGAGACAAATTGGGACTAAATACTCTAGTTAGGATTACCAACATTATATTCCAATAATAAAGGTCAGGTTGTGGATTGGGCATGTTGAAGACAGGGCCACAACAAGCCCCTCTGTATAACAAATGATCCCACGAACAACACAGGCTCAGGGAACCAATCAGTCTCCCGTAACAGTGGACACTGAACTCAACTTAGCTTGAAGCTAAGTAAAAAGACAAAAAAGCAAATACAGAATCTACCAGTTACCTATTCCTGAAATACGACCATTAAACTCTAATGACAACATTCCAGAACTTTCAGAAGATATATGTAAAAACCTAGCGTTTGTTCCCCAAAAAGCCAGCTGTTCATACTTTAATTTCAGAAGGCAGACATTCCCTGCCTTTCCATTCTCAAAAATTACTATACCTCACAGCATCAGCTTTATCTGGGAATTTCTCAAATTCATGTACATTTGCCCATCTTCAATAGGGGTTAAAGTTGCGAGAGAAGCTAAAGCAGGCTGCAGATTGATTTCTGTTGACCTTTGCTACATTCAACATGTGAATGATAAGTTTAGAGTTGCTAAAGTCACATTATGTAGGAATATGCCTCAAAGCTTCTCTGTAAATCACCAGGCTGCTCTGAGTTACTGACTGTGCATTAGAAGGGCATTCCCTTGGAGTGTGGCATAACTAGGAGAAAATTGAGCCACCACACTAAGCACAATAACCTACTAGGAAAGAATAGAAGATGCAAATAAGAATTCTTAGCAGCCAAGTGCTCAGGGTGTGTAGGGAGTAATTCTCCTATCTGAGTATCAATGAGGGATGAAGTATAAACTTTGAGATATTTATGCTTCACCAAGGATGTCCTCACTGAGATCAATCATAGTTCCAGCCACAAATGTAACTTGGTATGAGGCAAGAATGAATTTCCAGCAGCTGTCAAGTTGAATCTTTCCACACTAAAGCAAGAAGTATTGAAACACATCATTGTCCGCTGCCCAACTGTTACATTAGGGAGATCACTGGTGCTCTTTATCCAAATGAAAAGCCGAATGAATTTCATTACTTTGTCAAAGAGCAGCAAAATGGAATGAGCTTCAGCTTTAAGAGAATTGGAGCTTTCCTTTTCAGGGCCTGCATATCATTTTGTAGGCAAAAGTTGTCAACACTGAAATGCATGACAAAGAAATGAGTTCTACTGCATGACAAAGAGTTCTACTCCCTCAAAGTCCTCCTGGTGTATACCTGTAGACTGCACACCAAGCATATTCATGGAAAAAGATGCTTTTATTTTGTGGCAATCCACTGTGTCATGAGAATTTATGCTACCATGATAATCCAAAAGATGATAAAAATGGTATGGACTATTTGCTGTAAATGTGGCTCTTCACTCAGGTCCATTGCAAACTAACAAACAAAACTGCAGAACATTACATTGGAAGCTCAGGCAGTGATCATATACCTGAGCTTCTTTACAAAGAACTTGCAAAACTGATGGCATATCTATTCTCTGGTAGGTGTGCAGGCTAGCTGAACAGATGTCCAAAGATTTGGTCAGGAAATCATGGACCAGAGACTTGGCAGCCTCACCCCTGGCTTCTACATTATGGCCCTTGCCATTTCCTTTCAGCCAGACGGCTCAAATTGTTCAAGATGATGCAGTCTAATCATAATCACTGCTCAGAGCCTCTCAAAGTCCTCCCAGGCAGGTATGTGAACTGTTCCTTTCCAAATCTCAACAGTCCTATACATCAGAAGTTCTCTCTCTCTCTCTCTCTCTCTCTCTCTCTCTCTCTCTCTCTCGCTCTCTCTTGTTTAGGTGCATTTCTCCTCAGAGTGTTTCCCAACATGTATCAATAGTCATCTTCAAATACTGGACATAAAATCAGTCAATCTCTAGTAGCCAGTAAAGAATACAGAGTATGGTTTTAAATAATGCTCTCCATCTTTTAAGTCACTTGGTTGCTGTTAGGAGAAGTTGCTAATTACACCTCTGACCAACAAGCTAGCATGGTGGCTCTTTAACAAACAGTAGGGGAGTAAATTTAATTTGTTGTCAAAGCCTCAGGTATTCTTGGTTTGCTATTCCTGATACTTGCTACTATCTTTAACCTTGATAAAGGCTGAAGGTGGACTTAATCAGTGTTACAGCTCAAGACACCGTCTTTCTAGAAAAAAAATCATATATAATTCCCAAGAAAGAGTCTCCTTTATTTGGTAATAAAAAACAAAATAGATAACTTATTTCATGAACATTTCTCATATGTCCTTGCAACATAGCAGTCGATTCAGGCTATCGAGTCTATGTCAGCTCTCAGAGCATTCCCATCTATCCCATTTTGCTGCAATCTGTTCTCTCTTACATGCCCATCAACTCTCTCCCATTCTCTTGCCACCTATCCACATGAGGGGTAATCAATGGAAACTAAATAACCTCTCCACACAGTTTTGGGATGTGGGAGGAAACAAGAGCACTGGGAGAAACACACATATTCATGGCATGTATATGTAAACTCCACACAAACAGTACTAAAGGTCAAGATCAAATTCCAGTCACTAGAGCTGTGTGGCAGCAGCACTAACTGCTGTGCCACCCAGATCTCTCATTTTGTTACCCAACATATAAATGATACCTCACCTGCCTTTCCACTGATACATTGAGCTTGATTGCTATGATTAAACAACAATCCCATTACAATTACATTACATGACTACAGGGTGTAAGAAGATGAACAACAAAGACCTTGGTCTTAGTTTCATCTTACAATTTTTATGTTCCTGTCAAGAATTTTTTTAAACCTTCGGAAGAGCTGTGTTTTTATTAATTGAAAATCCCACTTGTTGATGCAATCAAAAGCAATCAAATGGTTAACCCATGAGCAGGGTTGCTGACTAGGATGCTGGGCAAATCCACGGCACATACTTTTCACTTGCAGTATGCCACACTTTTACCATGGCTTTGCTTTTTGTGATCATGCCCTTATTTATGAATATTTTAGTCCTGTTTATCTGACAATACAATAAACTAGTTCAAGGCAGTTGGAAACCTTAACCTAACTCTACTAACTTCAATTAATTTGTCTGCTTTGATCTTTGTCATTTTATTCAACTCTATACATTCCGACATTATTATTTTTAATAAAAGATGAATTCTTCAACCAGGTCATGCAGTTTTTAATTAATCGAGGAATATTTTATTCCATTATACTGTCTGACGTTTCATGCTTGCAATAAAACATCCTCTTACCCATAGCCTTGATCAGACTATGTTTACAATTATCTAGAGACACATTAAAATGTGAAGCAATTTTCTAGCCACTATAGCATCTTTGTCACAAATATCTTCTACAAAGAATTTCAAGATAGAGACGATAAGCTATGTAATACATGAAATTGACCATAATTTCTAAGTGTCTTCTTTCATGTTCCTATGTACAGTATTTATGAAATATAATAGATTGTGGTGACTCACCGTTTAGTCGGGTGAACCGGCTCGGCAGTCGGGTCGCGCGGCATCAGAGCAACGAGGCCCAAGATGGCAGCGGGTCTCGTCTTTCCCGAGCGACGGGGAGAACCCGCGCGCGGGAAAGTCTTGATGACATAGTACATACGTCATTGCTGGTTGCTTTGGGCGGGAACAGTCTCCCTTAAAGGGCCTGCGCAAGGCGGGAAAATAAACCACTTCCTGTTCGACAATCCTCCGACTAGCGTCTTGTTTTATTTCGCGGTAGCAACCGCTACATTGGTGACCCCGACGGTCCAAACGGATTTTGGACCCGCACAATGGCCGACAGCACAGCAGCCAACGCAGTGGGCCTCAAGCTGCCCACCTTTAGGTCACTTCGGCCCAGCGTCTGGTTTGACCAGGCCGAAGCACAATTCCACCTTCGGCAGATCACCTCCGACTCCACGAAGTACTACCATGTGGTTAGCTCTCTGGACCAAGAGACAGCTGCCCAGGTTGGGGACTTCATCCAGTCGCCTCCGGAGGAAGATAAGTACCCGGCTTTCAAAGACCTTTTGATTCGGACCTTCGGCCTCTCCCGTCGTGAGCACGCTGCCCGCCTGCTTCATCTGGACGGCCTGGGGGACAGACCCCCATCCGCCCTAATGAATGAGATGCTGGCATTGGCCGAGGGGCACAAGCCATGCCTGATGTTCGAACAGGCCTTCCTCGAACAGCTCCCCGATGACATCCACCTGTTGTTGGCTGACGCCGACTTCAGCAACCCCCGTGAGGTGGCTGCCCAGGCAGATGTCCTGTGGAGGGCCAAGCGCGAGAGCGGCTCGTCCGTCAGTCAAATCACCAGGCCGCGAGCCCAATGCCCGCCTCGCCCGGCCCCAGCAACCGAGCAACCACACCCCAGGAACGCAGACGACGACACGGGTGACCAGCTGTGCTTCTACCATCAGAGGTGGGGTGAGGAGGCCAGTCGATGCCGCCCACCCTGAAAGTTTCAGGGAAACGCCAGGGCCAGCCGCCGCTGATGGCTACAGCGGCTGGCCGCCGACACAGCCTCCTATTCGTTCAGGACAAGAAATCTGGACGGCGTTTCCTCGTTGATACTGGAGCGGAGGTCAGTATTTTGCCCTCGACCGGCCGCGACACTCGTAACAGGCCACCCGGTCCTCTACTCAATGCCACCAACGGTACAATGATACGGTCTTTCGGCACCCGTACACTTCAATTACAATTCGGCGGCAGCCGTTTTACCTGGACCTTCACCCTTGCCACAGTCGCCCAACCACTCCTAGGAGCTGATTTCCTTCGGGCCCACAACCTGTTAGTCGACCTGCGAGGGAAGCGGTTAGTCCACTCTAGCACCTTCCAGACCTATCCCCTGGGAGAAATCAGCACACCAGCCCCACGCCTGGACTCCATTTCCCTTTCTGGCGATGATTTCGCCAAGCTCCTAGCCAAATTCCCATCAATTTTGGCACCTTCATTTACGAATTCTAGGCCCAAACACGGGGTACGACACCACATCATTACTACAGGGCCACCCCTTCATGCCCGAGCACGACGATTACCTCCAGACAAGCTCCGCCTGGCAAAGGAAGAGTTCCGTCACATGGAGGAGCTGGGGATTGTTCGCAGGTCAGACAGCCCCTGGGCCTCCCCCCTGCACATGGTCCCCAAAGCCACCGGAGGGTGGAGGCCCTGCGGCGACTATCGCAGGCTGAATGACGCTACCACCCCGGACCGCTATCCCATCCCTCACATCCAGGACTTCGCAGCGAACTTACACGGGGCCCGCATCTTTTCCAAAGTGGACCTCGTTCAGGGATACCACCAAATCCCGGTCCATCCCGATGACGTCCCCAAGACTGCGATTATCACCCCATTCGGCCTGTTCGAATTCCTTCGGATGCCATTCGGCCTTAAGAACGCCGCGCAGACCTTCCAGCGGCTGATGGACGCGGTAGGCCGAGACCTGGACTTCGTGTTCATTTACTTAGACGACATACTGATCGCCAGCCGTAACCGCCAGGAACACCTTTCCCACCTCCGCCAGTTGTATTCCCGCCTCCGCGATTTCGGCCTCACGATCAACCCGTCCAAGTGCCAATTCGGACTTGACTCTATCGATTTCCTCGGCCACAAAATCACCAGCGACAGGGCAACACCCCTACCCGCCAAGGTGGACGCTATCCGCCATTTTGCCCGCCCCGACACAGTCAAAGGCCTACAGGAATTCCTTGGGATGGTCAACTTTTACCATCGGTTCATCCCTGCAGCAGCCCGTATCATGCGCCCTCTGTTCTCGCTGCTGGCTGGTAAGGGCAAGGACATCACCTGGGCTGACGAGGCTGCGGCTGCTTTCGTTAAGGCCAAAGACGCCCTGGCAGACGCCACGATGCTTGTACACCCTAGGACTGACGTCCCGACAGCCCTCACGGTAGACGCGTCCAACACCGCAGTGGGTGGGGTACTGGAACAGCTACTTGAAGGCCGCTGGCAACCCTTGGCATTTTTCAGCAAGCACCTTAGACTGCCCGAACTGAAGTACAGCGCTTTTGATTGGGAACTTCTAGCACTGTATCTGGCAGTCCGGCATTTCCGATACTTTCTAGAAGGCAGGCCTTTCACCGCTTTCACCGATCATGAGCCTCTGTCCTTTGCCTTCTCCAAAGTCTCCGATCCCTGCTCAGCCCTACATTTCCAAATTCACAACTGACATCCAACATGTCTCCGGAAAGGATAATGTCGTTGCTGACGCCCTTTCCAGACGAACCATCCACAACCTATCCTTGGGTGTCGACTACACGGCCCTAGCTGACGCATAGCAAGCTGACGACGAACTGCCCAGCTACAGAACCGCAGTCTCGGGTCTGCAGCTCCAAGATTTCTTGGTTGGTCCAGGTCAGCGGACCCTACTTTGCGACGTTGCGACTGGTCAGCCCCGCCCTATAGTCCCTGCAGCCTGGCGGAGATGCGTTTTTGACTCGGTACATGGGTTGGCACACCCGTCCATCAGATCTACTGTCCGACTGGTCGCCAGCAAGTTTGTCTGGCATGGCCTGCGCAAACAGGTCAGTGAGTGGGCCAGGACTTGTCCGCACTGCCAGACGTCAAAAATCCAGCGACACACCAAGGTCCCACCACAGCAGTTCGAGCCTACCCGTAGGAGGTTCGACCACATACACATCGACCTCATGGGCCCTCTGCTGGTTTCAAGAGGAACCCGGTACCTCCTTACCATCGTGGACCGGCTCACGAGGTGGCCTGAGGCAACCCCCCTGACTGACATCACAACTGATTCCTGCGCCCGGGCGCTGCTCACAACTTGGGTCTCACATTTTGGTGTTCCGGCCCACATCACTTCAGACAGAGGCACCCAATTCACTTCCAGTCTCTGGGCTGCATTAGCGAACCTGCTAGGGACGCAGCTGCACACCACCATGGCCTACCATCCTCAATCAAACGGGTTGGTGGAACGTTTTCACCGCCATCTGAAATCAGCCTTGATGGCCTGCCTGAAGGGTCCTAACTGGGTTGACGAGCTGCCTTGGGTCCTGCTCGGCATACGCACTGCCCCCAAAGACGACCTCCGCACTTTGTCAGCTGAGCTTGTGTACGGGGCGCCCCTAGTTGTCCCCGGGGATTTCATACCTGCCCTTCAGGACCAAGGGGAACAACCCCCAGCAGTCCTACAAAGACTAGGCGAGAAGCTTGGCAACTTGGCCCCAATTCCCACCTCACGGCACGGTCAAGCCCCATCCTGCCAGCCCAAGGAACTACGGGACTGCAAGTTTGTTTTCATTCGCAGGGGCACACCTCGGGCGCCATTGCAATGACCATATGAGGGACCGTTCCGAGTCATACGGAATAATGGATCCACCTTTATTTTGGACATTGGAGGCAGGGAACAGGTTTTCACGGCGGACCGCCTCAAACCGGCCCATTTGGATCTGCAACAACCTGTCAAGGTTGCAACGCCGCGACGCAGAGGCTGGCCCCCTAAGCGGCAGCTGGCACAGCCCACGGACCTTGGGGACTGTATCGCCGGTTCTGGGGGGGGGGGGGGTTGTGTGGCGCCTCACCGTTTAGTCGGGCGAACCGGCTCGGCAGTCGGGTCGCGTGGCGTCGGAGCAACGAGGCCCAAGATGGCGGCGGGCCTCGTCTTTCCCGAGCGACGGGGAGAACCCGCGCGTGGGAAAGTCTTGATGACGTAGTACTTACGTCATTGCCGGTTGCTTTGGGCAGGAACAGTCTCCCTTAAAGGGCCCGCGCAAGGCGGGAAAATAAACCACTTCTTGTTCGACAATCCTCCGACTAGCGTCTTGTTTTATTTCGCGGTAGCAACCGCTACAGATTTATTATTTCTAGTTTCTCTGGCTCACAGACCAATTACTTGCTTTTAGTTATGTGAATTCTGGTTCTGCTAATTATTGATTAAGACCTTTCTTCTTCAATCTGTAAAGGTAACTTTGTTTTTCTTTCCAAAGATGCTGCCTGACCTGCTCACTTTATCCAGAATTTTCTCTTCAGGTTTCTAGCATCTGCAGTTCTTTTGATTTTCATTTACTCGTTAGATAAATTCTTCAAATTATGCTCAACTCGTACAGATGGGGCTAATATTTTCAATGGAGGTTAATAAATGCATGATAACAATATTGCATTTGATTTCTCATTGAGTATTATATCTGGTTTGGTCACTATATTCACAGTAGGGAGAATTCCCAAGCAGTATTCTGAAAAAGATTCTAGACTTATAATATTAAATTATTAGTGGAGGAGGAAAAAAGCCAAGTTTGAGGTTAAATAATTGAATTGAGCATGAATCTAAAGAGGCATTTCCTATAAAATTATGACAAGGAAACTGGAAGACATGACGATAAGCTAAGGGGGCATATTCACCACCCAAGTACAACAGAATGAATTTCTTCCCTGTGGTCATAGCTGCTAAAAGATAGAAAAGACTGCTAATTATAGTAGTAAAACTAAATTGAAGATTGGAAACATAGATCATTTTAGTTCCTGATTCAGGAAGCAATGTAGGGCTGTAGATTTGAGACAGGAATAATATAAAAATAATTGGATAGGTTTCTAAGGCAGGACATGTAATGATTTTTTTCTCAACTATGTTAAGCAATCCTTACTGGAGTATTTTTTATTGTGTATTTTCCTTCAATTTTGCTTATATATGAAACCCTTAATTTATCCAACTAATGTCATTTAATGTTGAATGGCAACTCTTTATAGAAAAATAAAATATTGGCCTCAGGATCTGTTTATTGGTAACATTACTCTTGATTTATAAAAATGTCTTTCAGCACTGAAGCCTAAATAAGCTTTTTATGTAAAATGTAATCATTAGTAGGTACATTACAGGAACATGGTCGAGCAACTAATGTAAAAATCAATTCTATAACCTCATTGTTGCAAAGACAGAACAGTAACTTAATCTAAATATTTTCATTGCCATATATCAAGCATAAATGTAGCTAACAAATATAATGGCATGGCAATCATATCTTTAAACCTAACAATATTAGAGGAATGTTTTGTCAGGTATTGTACATTGTACTATGCAGCTTAATAATTACATAAAAAGGATTTGTTCCCACTGCAGGCTGCTATAGTTCGTTATACATGGTCACATCTGTTTATTTTGGCTTTGGATATTTCTAAATTCACCTAAGCATGAAACCTGAATTGAAGCCCCAATCACAGACATTCCTCATGTTCCTTCTAATTGAATTAATGGATGTAACTGTGCATTTCACACTGGAGTAGGTGTGGAACATTCACCTAGTTAAATTACTCCAAATGATGCCATCAGCAATGATGTGCATAAAATCAAAATAGTAGAACCATAGTTGTCTTTTTTCATTTAGCAGACTCAGGTCAACTGTTCAACCTAATAACTGCAATCAGTAGCGCTAAAAGCAGCAATCAATTTACTTCAATAACTATATTTCAATATCTGCCCCAATCTATTGAAGAATTCATTATAAATTTCAGAGCACAAGAGGCCTAATGTGGCCAAAGTGTGAGCTCTTACAAGAGGTCTAAAAAGTCACAGACCCATAGGCTTAAGGAAATGCAATAATAGAGGTAAAGGACATACAACACTCTATTTCATCAATTCTATCACTGCAGTCATCAGCATGGTCACATCTGTATTCTTTTGGGATACATTCCCCATTGGTGCAGGTAAACTGTTGACTGGAGCACATCTTTGAAGCTGCATAGAAAAATAAATAAATAAATGTTAACAAGAATCAACCTTACACTCTTAGTAGAGCTTAAACATCATTCATCATTGCTTTCATGTTGGAATCTAATAACAAATTACACCAGAACATATGAAAAACTAAAAGCATTTCCAACTGATACATGGTAATGGATATGCAATCTGCATTAAAATCACATTAGCATGTATGCAATGATGTACTGGATAAGATTTTGCCTTTCATTATAAAAAACTCAGTATAATACTTTTGATAGATTTTAATTTCTGTCTTTAACTTAGGGGTATACAGTAAATAATTATACTTTGTATTTACTCTTCAGTGGAATTTGGCATTGCATGGGAAGAATTGGACATTCAATTCCCAGCAGGGTTTCAAAGACCAGTTACTGGACAGAGACAGTGCGGCGGAATGCCAAACACGTTGAGCAATGAATTACCCTCCTGATCCCTCCAACACTGACCTCACTATTTTTTGTGTCACCTAAGCAAGCACCTGGAACCTACGCACAGTTAATTTGAAGTTTTAACTCAAGATCCTAGGACCCCTAGTGCAATTTTAAGATTAAGCTGACCAGTTTTATGACGTCTGCCTCTCAAAATGGATTCGACATCCTGCCATCATTATTGGAGACTGATGAACCAAAAACTCCTTAGAGAAAACTCCACCAAAAACAGGAGAAAGAAAAAGGGCAACAATAAAATAAAATAAAATTATACTGATTATTCCTATGATACTGGTCATACCTCACTTGTGTACTGTGTATTCTGATCATCTATTTATGGAAAAGTTACTAATGCAATTGATAGATGCATGAAGTGAAACAAAAACAAATCTTGGTATCAGGAACAAGTTAAAGAAAACAACGTAGGAAATTCTACTTTTCTTTTGGAGAAGATGAAACTTTGAATTTATCTAATTAAAATTTTTAATATTACACAAGGGATCTAATAATTTGTTGACTATGGTGAAGGTTTCAAATGCCAAGGTCTCACTCAAACATTAAAAACTTAGGTGGAAAATACAAGAAAAGAAATTAAATGTAACTTTTCAAACTAAGTGCAACCGAGTAGAATGTTTTCAAGGAAGGCCATTGGTGCTAGTCCATGCAAGTTTAAGTAGCAATATGGTAAGAAAACAGGTGAATGGTGTTATTCTAGTCAATCCATTTTTTGAGATTTCCTTTGTCCTATTCTGTGCATTAGACACTAACAAGGCTAATTTGTTTCTTTCCCAAAGTGCCAGCATCAGAATTCAAACAATGTCATATAACTCTGCTAATAAGCAGTGAACCTTAATATTGTATTTTTAGAGCTTAATAGAATTAGCAAATGTAATATAAAACTCATTGAAATCTACTGTTATTTGTTTTAAGACTCTTTCAGTATAATAATATGCTACGTGACTGAGAATTAGCTTGTCCATTTCATCTTGAAACCTCTTGTACCCACAGTTTAGTATCATCAGCAAATTGGAAATATTTTATTTCCTTGGCCAAATTGCTGGCATAGATCATGAATACTATCTGAATACTATCAGCCCAAGCACTGAACCTTGCTATATCTCTCAAGTCACCTCCTGCCACCCTGACAAAGATCCATTTAGTCCAACACTGTTTCCTGCCTGTCAACCAATTTTCAATCCTTGCCAGTATAGTATTTCCAATCCCATGTGTTTTAACTTTGCACTCTAATCTTTTATGTGGGATGTAAATGTCCAAAAATCCAAATATATCACATCCACAGATTTCCCCAGAATCAATATTCCACTAGGCACAGCCTCTAACAGATTAGCCAAATTTAATTTTTCCTTTGAAAATTCATATTAACTCTACTCAATCCTATTATTTTTAACAAGGCATTCTGTTATTACATGTTTTATTATAGGTTCCAGCGTTTCCTTACCACTGACATTTGGCCAACAGGTCTTTAACACATCCCAAACAGTTATAAAGCACAGAATACAGCATTAACATCTATGCAGATCTTTCATTCTGAATTTCATTCAGACAACATGGATGAGTGGTTCAAATCACTTTTTTGTATATTAACTAAAAGGTGCACGTGAATCACAGTTTTTTTTACTCTGATTTGCTCCACCTTGGACATGTTAAAGTAAAATGCTGGCTTACAACAATGCTGGTGCTCATCGGATCCGTCATCACAGTCTACTACATCATCACACACCCAACTTGGAGGAATACATTCACCATATCCACCACACTGAAACTCGTCTGCTGCACATGTAGGTGGAGCTGAAATGAAATAAATGGTGTGTTGAAGAAGAAAAAATAAAGGGGAATTTTGAAATTTTCCATGTAAAATACAACATCTTCAAAACCATCACTGCATGGACCTAGATTCTCTGGCTAGGGACCATGAATGGGCAGAGTAACCATTATGTGACCACAACTGAGGTATACAGTGATAAACAATTCTCTCAAAGATTCATTGAGTAAGCAAATGATGGCAAAAGTGAGAATAGACTGACCGTCCCTGATATCAAGGCAATATTTGACTGAGTGTGACGATAAAGAGCTCTGGTAAAACTGAATCATAGGACAGGAGGGAAACACATCAATGATTACAATTATAACTTATACAAAGGAAGGTAATTTTGATTTTTTGGAGATCAATCATCTCACCCAAAGGACATCACTGCAGGAGTTCCTCCAGTAAGCATTCAAGTCCCAACCATTTTTACCTGCTTCATCAATGATCTTCCTTTCATAATAGAGTCAGAAGTGGGAATGTTCACACATAATCTTCAATTCTATCAAGAACTGCCAGCAAGACTCGGACAACATTCAGGCATGGCCAGATAAGTGGTAAGTAACTAATGAAAAAGTGCCAAGCAATGACCATCTCTAACAAGAGAGAGTCTAACCCCTATTCAAAACATTCAGTAGCATTAGCACTGCTGAGTTCGCCACCATAAACATCCAGAGAGCCATTACTGACCATAAGTTCAACAGGACCAGCCATGTAAATATTGTAGCTACAAGTTCAGGTCAGAAGCTGAGTATTCTACAGTGAGTGTCAACTCCTGATACCCCAAACTCTTTCAACCATCGACAAGGCATGAGTCAAGACCATGATGGAATACTTTCCATTTGTCTGAATGAGGGCAGCTCCAACAATACCCAAGAAGCCTGGTTGATTTGCCCTCCATCCACCAGTCTAAACATTCATGCCCTTCTCCTGAAATGTGTATCATCTACAAAATGCACTGCAGTTACTAGCCTGGGCTCGAATCACAGAATCGTACAGCACAGAAATAGGCTGTCTGGCCCAACACATCCATGTCGACCAGTGGGCACCATCCTATATCAATCCCATCACCCAGCACTTGATCCATAGCACTTTCCGCCTATATGATTCAAGTGTTCATCTAAATACTTCTTCAATGAAAGATTGGTGAGGAGGCACCCAGATTTGAACAGGGGATCTCTTGATCAGCAAGACTACTGAACTATAGCCCTTAGACAGCTACTCCAAGAGCACCATCCAAACCCTTGACATCCACCAACAAGGAGGACGAATCAAGCAACAAGCGTCAGCATCCAGTGTCACAAGAAGTTCAATGTAAGTGAATGCATAATCAAAAGCCTTAACTTACTAGCTTCACATATTGCTCAATGCAGCACATTTCCATCACTCATCTTGCAACAACTTCTGTCATTCGGGACTCCAACCTAACATTCACACCCTTCACCACATCCTCACACATGCCCTACTGTTCCAGAACCAAAAGACTGCAGATACTTTTTAAAAAAACCAAACACATTAATTCTGTTCTCTTCCCACAAATGCGATCTGACCTGCTGAGTATTTCCGGTACTTTCTGGAAATACTCAGTAGGTCAGATAGCAGTTGAGAGATATTGATGTGAGACTTGGCATAGTTTTATACCACTATGCCAAGTTTCACATCTATATCTCTCAGTTTTAACATTTTGTGAGGTATTCAACCATGATAAACATAATAGAAATTTATCAAAAACACTCCTGTGAAGTGATGTGAGTGCAATAGGTGGCAGCCTGCAGGACAAAGTACACAATCTGCTATCGATAATTTATATTCAGCCCTATAGAACAAAGAGCATGTGTGACCTCATTTATGCAATAGTGTGTAGCAAACTGGAGGATACCTCCAGCACCAACCTGGAACAAATTTAATGCATAGAGCTGAAGGTTATCAACAAGTTCACAACCACTGCCAAAGAGGTTCTTACTCTGGTCTGTGCTTGCTGTTCTGATCGGACATTGCATTGAGGATAGCCCTTGTGAGTTGTTTCTGAATCTTGTGCATTGTTCTTTACTATTGCACATTTAGAACAGAAGGGAAGTGGATTGTCACCACCCACCCTGATAGCCTCAAAAGCAAATGAACCCATGGTCACCGTCGAGGATGTAAGATCAGTCCTCTGGAGAGTAAACCTGAGGAAAGCATCTGGCCGAGATGGTGTCCCTGGCCGAGTGCTCAAATCTTGTGCTGATCAGCTGGCGGGGGTATTTGCAAACATACTTAACCTCTCCCTGCTTCAATCTCAGGTTCCCAGCTGTTTTAAGAAGATCACTATCATTCCGGTACTGAAGAAAAGCAAGGTAACATGCCTTAATGACTAACAGCCAGTGGCTCTGACATCCACCATCATGAAGTGCTTTGAGAGGCTGGTCATGGCACACATCAATTCCAGCCTCCCAGACAACCTGGACCCATTGCAATTCGCCTATCGCCTAAACAGGACTACAGTGGACACCATCTCCCTGGCCCTACACTCAGCTCAGGAGCATCTGGACAGTAAATACCCCTACATTACACTATTGTTTATTGACTACAGCTCCGTCTTCAATACCAAACTCATCACCAAATTCCAAGACCTGGGACTCAACACCTCCCTCTGTAACTGGATCTTTGACTTTCTGACCAACAGACCGCAATCAGTGAGGATAGGCAGCAACACCTCCAGCATGATTATTCTCAACACTGGTGCCCCACAAGGCTGCGTCCTCCGCCCTCTACTCTACTCCCAATATACTCACGACTACATGGCCAGATTCTGCTCTAATTCCATCTACAAGTTTGCAGATGATACCACCGTAGTGGGCTGTATCTCAAATAACGATGAGTCAGAGTACAGGAAGGAGATAGAGAGCTTAGTGACATGGTGTCATGACAACAACCTTTCCCTCAATGTCAGCAAAATGAAAGAGCTGGTCATTGATTTTAGGAAAGGGGGCAGTGTACATGCACCTGTCTACATCAATGGTGCTGAGGTCAAGAGGGTTGACAGCCTCAAGTTCCTAGGAGTGAACATCACCAATAGCCTATCGTGGTCAAATCATGTAGATGCCACGGCCAAGAAAGCTCACCACCACCTCTACTTCCTCAGGAGGCGGAGGCTGAAGAAATTTGTTATGTCCACTTTGACACTCACCAATTTTTAATCGATGCACCATAGAAAGCATCCTATCTGGATGCACCATGGCTTGGTATGGCAACTGCCCTGCCCAGGACCGCAAGAAACTGAAGAGAGTTGAGGACACAGCCCAGCACATCACGAAAACTAGCTTCCCCTCCATGGACTCTGTCTAAACCTCTCGCTGCCTTGGTATAGCAGCTAGCATAATCAAAGACCCCACCCACCCTGGTCATTCTCTTTTCTCTCCTCTCCCATCAGGCAGAAGATACAGGAGCCTGAGGGCACATACCACCAGGCTCAAGGACAGCTTCTATCCCCCTGTGACAAGACTATTGAATGGTTCCCTTATATGATGAGATGGACTCTTGACCTCACAATCTACCTTGTTGTGACCTTGCACCTTATTGCACTGCACTTTCTCTGTCGCTGTGACACTTTACTCTGTACTATTATTGTTTTTACCTGTACTACCTCAATGCACTCTGTACTAACTCAATGTAACTGTACTGTGTAATGAATTGATCTGTATGATCGGTATGCAAGACAAGTTTTTCACTGTACCTCAGTACAAGTGACAATAATAAACCAATACCAAGGTACAAGTGACAATAATAAACCAATACCAATACTAAGGTTTAAACAGGAGAAGTTCTCCCTGATGAATCTATACGGATATGGCCT
Source organism: Pristis pectinata (assembly GCF_009764475.1). Classification (NCBI taxonomy): domain Eukaryota; kingdom Metazoa; phylum Chordata; class Chondrichthyes; order Rhinopristiformes; family Pristidae; genus Pristis; species Pristis pectinata. The sequence continues at coordinate 34,048,021 of NC_067405.1, read as the reverse complement.
CCTGCTGAAAACACTACTCTCTGTTTCTCTTTTTAATTTTGTTTATGCCTTTCAAGGATGTGCACACCACTGACAAGGCCAGTATTTATTGCCATCTCCAGAAAGAAGTGGTGAGTAGTTTTGTTAAAAGCTCTGCTGTAGTCTTTGTGGTTAAAGTACTACCACGGTTAGAACGTTCCAGAATTATAACCTAGTGATAAGGAATGTTAAAATGTGTTTTTAGCAGGTTATCCTGTACTCGGTCATAGAAAATACCAAGAGAAATGATAAATATATCCCTTCTGTTTCAGAGCAATAACTATTGCAGCAGCCTTGAAGTCAAGACATGCTCTGGCATCTCATCCTGTGGGCAACACCAACCACAAAGACATCCAGAATCATCAGTCATTAGTTGACTCAAAGCAACATTCAGAATAAATAAATCAACAATTAACAGAGTTCTTTAATTTTCTTTGCTGCATGGGTTGGGTGAAAGTGGGTTGGGGATGATGGAGCTGCAGATGCTTGCTTTAACACAAGCATGACCTACATTCTTGCCAGTTTGACAGCAATGCCATTAAATCAACTTAACTTGATTATGCTGTCAATCAACAAGCCATTTTGCATGTTTCTGTGACTTTGTTGTGATACTAACATGCATGCTTTCAAATATGAAGGTCAGAATGTCTTGCATGCATCTGAAGCCAAACTGATATAACTCATTACCTACAGTGCTCATATAATGGGTCCCACAGATGCAAGTTTGTGGCAAATGAACACTATAGAATAATGCAATAAATACTTTTATTATGGAAAAATATTTGAAGTTGTCTATGGGGCAATTTTAACAGTTATTCCCCCTTCTTAAATTTTAAGGCAATTGAAAATGATTTGGACATCATAACTATACTAAATAATAATTAGTATTATAGCAATCAATAAATATTACATGGAAGCATAAGAATTAACAGCAGCAGAAGACCATATGTAGCTTGCCCTACTAGAGATGGGGCTACACTTAATTTCCTCTTAGAAAATGAGGCTGGGCAAGTGGTTGATGTATAAGTGAAGAAGCACTTTGGGACTAATGACCATAATTCTATTAGTTTCAAGATGGTTATGGATAAAGATAGGATTGGTCCTCAAATCTAAGCCCTCAACTGGGGGAAGGCTAATTTTGATGGCATCAGACAAGAACTCTCAAAAGTTGTCTGGGAGAGGCTTAATACACATAAAAGGACGTCTGGCCAGTGGGAGGCTTTCAAAAGTGAGATAGAAAAAGTTCAGAGTCAGCATGTTCTTCTTAAAGTGATGGCAAGGCCAGCAAGATTATGAACCTTGGCTGATGAGAGATATTAAGGGGCTGGTCAGGGAAAAAAGGGAGGCATATGTCGTGTACAGGCAGCTGGGATCAAGTGAGTCCCAAGTACAGTATAAGGGATGTAGGAGCACACTTAAGAAGGAAACTAGTAGGCAAAAAGGGGCCATGAGATATCCCTGCCAAATAAGGTAAAGGAAAATCCTAAAAGATTCCAATAAGTATATTAAGAGCAAAAGGTTAGCTACTAGAGAGAGTGGGTCCCCTTAAGGATCAATGTAGTGACCTATGTGTAGAACTGTAGGAAATGGGCAAGATCTTAAATGAATACTTTTCATCTGTATTTATCAAGGAGATGGGCATGGAAGACAGTGAGTTCAGGGTAGGGAACAGTAATATCCTGGAGCATATCAACATTACAAAGGAGGTGGTGCTGGAGGTCTTAAAAGGCACAAAAGTGGATAAATCTCTGTGGCCTGGCCAAGTGTTTCTTTGCAAGAAAGGAGATTGCTGGGGCCTTGGCAGAAAGTTTGTAACTTCATTAGCCACAGGTAAGGTACCAGAAGACTGGAGAATATCTATTATTGTGCCTTTTTTTAAGAAGGGCAATGGAGATAAGCCAGGGAACTACAGACCAGTGAGCCTTACATAAGTGGTGAGAAAGTTATTGGAAGGAATTCTAAGGGACAGGATTTATTTGACTTTGGAAAGACAAGGACTATTTAGGGATAGTCAGCATGGTTTACTGTGTGGGAAATAGTGTCTCACAAATTTGATTTAGTTCTTTGAAGAGGTGAACAAGAGGATTGAAGAGGGCATGGTAGTAGACATTGTCTATACAGACTTCAGCAAGACCTTTGACAAGGTCCCGCATGGTAAGCTGGTCTGGATGGTTAGAACACATAGGACCCAGGACAAGTTAGCAAATTGGATACAAACTTGGCTTGGTGGTAGGAGGCAGAGGGTGGTACTGGAGGGTTGTTCTTCAGACTGCTGGCCTGTGACCAGTAGTGTGCCACAGGGATAGGTGTTGTTGTTTGTCATATTATATTTGTGTGTGTTAAAAATTTGGAATGAGAACGAAGGTGGCATGATTAGTAAGTTTGCAGGTGACATCGAAATTGGTGGTACAGTGGACAGTAAAAAAGGTTGTTTAAGGTTACAATAGGATCTAGATCAACTGTGAAAGTGGGCAAAGGAATGGCAGGTGGAATTTAACTTAGACAAAGGCAAAGTGATGCATTTGGAATGTTAAACCAGGGCAGGCAATACACAGTGAATGGCAGTGCTGTTGAACAGAGAGACCTTAGGGTACAAGTATATAGCTTGCTGAAAATGGGAACACAGGTAGACAGGGTGGTGAGGAAGGCATATGGTATGCTTCCCTTGATCGGCCAAGGCATTGAGTATAAGAGTTGGGTCATCACGTTACAGTTGTACAAAATGTTGGTTAGGCCACACTTGGAGCACTGTGTGTAGTTCTGGTCACACACTATAGGAAGGATATAATTAAACTAGAGAGGGTGCAGAAAAGATTCACAAGAATGTTGCCTAGATTGAAGAGTATGAGTTATCAGAAGAGATTAGATAAAACAGGTCTGTTTTCCCTGCAGCAAAGGAGGCTAAGAGGTGACATGATTGAGGTATATAAAATTATCAGTAGCTTAGATAGGGCAGATAGCCAGTGTCTGTTTCCCATGGTAGAGGCATCTAAAAAAAAGGGCATAGGTTTAAGGTGAGAGGGAGGAGGTTTAAAGGAAATCTGAGTGGTAACATTTTCACACAAAAAGTAGTTGGTATCTAGAATGAGCTGCCAGAGGAGGTGGTGGAGATAGGGACAGGAACTTGAATGTGTAGGGCATGGAGGAATATGAAATTAATGCAGGCAAGTGGGATTAATATAGACAAGCATGGTAATCGGCATAGACACGGCGAGCCAAAGGGCCTGTTACTACACTGTACAACTCTATGATTCTATGACTCTATGTCCATTTGTGCCTTTGAGCCTGTTCTGCCATTCAACAAGATCATGGCTAATCTTCTACCTCAGCGTTTTCCTACACCATCCCCATATCCCTTGATTCCCTTAATATCCAGAAATCTATTGATTTCTCTTTAGAATGATCTCAATGTGTGAACCTCTCCAGCTCTCTGGAGTAGAGAATTCCAAAGAATTACTACCCTCTAAGTGAAGAAATTTCATCCCTTATCCTTGTGCTAAATGCCCAACCCCTTACTACTTGCCTACTGGGCAGTTTTACAGAGTATTATTTAGGTTTAGTCAGGTGCCACTTTACTTACAGCAGCCCACTTCATCAGAATCATCACTACAGTCACCAACGCCATCACATCTCCAGTCAGCAGGAATGCATTGGCCATTCCGACAGGAAAACTGATTTGTGCTACAATCTGTAATTCAAATACAAGAGATTAGTTAATTACACCCCTTACTTCTTTACAACTGACTGCAATGGGCACAGTAGATTATGTACCATAGGTAACAGGAGAACTTTACTAGAACCTTGATATACATGTCATACCTTGTTAATTAACGTTTCCATTTGTAGATGAGGTAGCACAAACCAGTCCACTCATCTTTATTACCTTGTGTGAAACCATTAATAAAATCTGCGTAATATAGGTATTATGCTTACATGGAGAAATCCTTTAAGGTTAAAATGTATCTGAACCTATTAATTTGTCTAAATAATATAAAATTACAAGGTTAAACATTCATGAACGGAACTAAGTTGTTTAATCATTATAAACAATAAAACTAAAACAAGGTAAAATTCCACTGGAAATGCCAAAGTGATTGCTTTCTGTCTGTATTTAAAATTCAGTGACACAGAAGCTTGCATCTCAGGCCTTTCTCTTGTTTACCTCCAAAAAAAGCTGTAGTGGAGGGGAACATTAGTGACCAAGTATATGTTGATTAAAACCGAACATCATCAATTCCCATTCTGAGCAATAAGCACTGACTGACTATATTTCCTGCAATATTATCCTCTAATCTATAATCTATTCTTTATTTGTTGGCTGAGACATTCAGTTATGTACATACAATTATAGATTATTTCAACACAGGCACATTCTTGTTACAAAGCAAATTATTTACAAAACTTGCCCAACAGCATTCCCTTTCCAAATGAACGGTTAGATGACTTAGTAATATTACACAAAATCAGCTGGAGGAGTATAAGAAATAGCCCAAAATAATTGTTTAGTTTGATTTTTTTCCGTCTGTTCAGAGGTTTGTGCCAATCTTCCCTTGGTGCCTCTGTGTTGTAAAGTTCCTCACCACTTCAACCTTAATCATACAATGCATTACCCCAAATGTGTATTCAATATTCACAGGCCTATGCTATCAGAAAAGCAGTGGAGCAGTTAATTTAGCATGGTTTATTTTACCTCATTAGTGTAAAAACACAAATATGCATTTAGCTTAGTACACTGCCTGGTTAGCTTCAAAATGCTAATGCAAGGAGATCAACTGGAACATCTCAACAAAACTGCATTTCATTTAATTCTGTCGCAACTACTAGTAGTGCCAAAATCCAAGAGAGTGTGACAGAACATTACAAGATAACAAGATGCATATGCATAATTTAAAGAAACAAACTCCAGATGAAATAGCAATTAAAGTCTTGTTCTGTTTAAAAACATAAATTGCATAGTTCATCTTTTTACTTCTCATTTATTTTGCCTTATCTCAATGTTTTAGGCTTTAGTTTCTCATCGCCAAACCATTTAACGTAAAGAGAGACACCTACTCAGTTCCTCCAGCAGTTTGTTTTTTTGTTGCTCCAATTAAAATAAACTCATGTCTTGATTAGTCCAGAATTTTTTATTCCCATATAATCTCTGTAAAGAAAATTCAGGCGTCAAACCTTACCTGTGAAGTTGAAAAGCTGGTTTTGGGGTGAAGATAGGGCAGAGGGCAGAAAGCAGAGGGCAAAGGATAGTGGCTTTCATGCTGACATCATCATAACGTGCAAGACCCTGTCACATCACCATCCGGTGCCAAGTAAAAGCAAGTGGTGCAGATGTCACTATGGTGTCAGCCTGCCAAACTCACCCTAGCATAATCATCACCAAGTGGTGAGCATTGTGTCCTCAACTCATCAACAAATGGTGGATAGATGTCAACTTAAACAATGTGGCTGATTTTAAACGATAATTTGCTCTACAATATAATTTTGGGGCAATAAATTTGTTCATACAATTCTGAAGGAAAAGATCAATATGCTGTTAAAAAGTGGTTTTACCCATAATATAACGATTTTGTTCACTAACTTAGCCTCTATCAGGAAATTTGCCTTCTCATTTTTCAGAAGAATTTTCATTCTCACAGGTCTTTTTTTCTTGTATAAAACTCTCCCAGGTGATTACACTAATAGTGGGACATACAAAATTCCTCTGCAGTGAGATTTTTAACCATACTGGCCTGGAAAACAATAGTCTAGGAATCTGCCTGTGCCACTTTATCAGTATTAAACCATTGTAAATCATTATTAGGGTGACATGCAACAATGCTCTAAAAGAGAAAATCAATTTAAAAACATCATCAGATAACCTCGTGTAAAGACACACCATGTCAGAAACAGATGGTTTTACTGAAAACCTGCAATCAAATTTCCCGCAACTGCAAAACTTAAGACATGACAAAACTTAAGACTTAACTCAGCCAGTCCTTAAACTTAAGAATCTGAGGACTGGCTGAGAGCTCATCAGCCAGTCCTTAAAAGGCACAAGTGCATCATACAACCAGCATAGTTCAATAATGGAGAATGCTGTTTAGGGTTACACCACTGCATTTGAAGGCAAAGAGTGTGTTCCTAGGTTTACCAGGAAGGACTTCAAGTGGTAGGTGTAACACATTGCCTGCAGAAAGAATGTCCTCAGATCAAAAGGTGTTACTGGTAGAAAGTTATCAGGGAAGATTCTGTCAGGACATGAAGGAAGTCTATGAAGGCTGACACTAGAAAGTCTGTAACAGCAACAAATACCCATGCCTTGGCTGCCTGTTCCTGTGAGTTAAAGGAGAAGACGACGAAAATATAAAATGCTGGCAATACTCAGCAGGTCAGGCCACATTTGTGGGAAGAGGGAAATAAAGGGTTAACAATAACTTAGTTTCTCTTCCCATAGATGCAGCTTCACTTGCTGAGTATTTCCAGTGTTTTCTGTTTTTATTTTAGATTTCCAGCCTCTGCAGTTTTTCCGGTCTTCACTTATAAGAAGATGATGAAGTCTCTTCCTCAGAAGTGGGAAGCAGCAATGAGCTCCCTAAGCAGTGAACAGAAAACTTGAGTTCTGGTATAAATCAGCAGATGCTGGCTGGATTAATCATTGATAAGATATTTTTTATTAGTCACAGGTACATCGAAACACACAGTGAAATGCATCTTTTGCGTAGGGTGTTCTGGGGGGCAGCCTGCAAGAGTCACCACGCTTCCAGCGCCAACATAGCATGCCCACAACTTCCTAACCTGTACGTCTTTGAAATGTGGGAGGAAACCGGAGCACCCAGAGGAAACCCACGCAGACACGGGAAGAACGTACAAACTCCTTACAGACAGCAGCCAGAATTGAACCCGGGTCGCTGGCGCTGTAATAGCATTACGGAGTTTGAGAGTGGGATGACTATGGCTTCCATAGGTATGGTTGAATCGATGGTAATGTATACAAGTTGTGAATTGTGGGCATTAGAGGTATCTCCTCTGCACACCTCCACACTTCCATCCGCATGGCAAAACAATGTAACACACAACAGAATAGCCAGCAGCAAAAACTGGCTGGGAACAAGTCAGGTTGCATCATCTTACCCACATGGAGATGACAGAGCTTGCCACAAATACAGCCAACAATCAAAAATGTTAGGATCCTCAGACCTAATCTTTCTCACATTCCATTTCACCCTCATTCTGCACCCTCTTGATTTATAAATTAGAGTTAATGTAAGCATGCACCTCTTGCCTTCCTCTTTACCCCTCATTATAACCAGATTTCCCTTCCCAGACAGCCAACAACTTCCACCTAATCAGATAAAGGGGCAAGAAGGGAGTGAAGAAGATGACAAATTATTACTCACTTTGACAAGCACAACCATTTAGTGATACACTTTATTTACTGAAGAGGCTGCAGCTAGGGCAGGGCAAAAAGGTAGAATAAGTGAAAGCTTCCTTCTGAGTGAAGAAATGAGGCTGTGCATGAGTCCTGGACTCAGATGGGACTTCAATGATGCAGCATAAAAGACGGATGAGTACATACAATTATAATTTTGGTATATATATTGGCCGCTCTCCAAGAAAGCCTGCATTCAGAGTCAAATAACATGGAGTCTAGCACCAGCCTTGCATAGGTGCTTGTGGAGATTCTGAGACCCATCCTTTTCAGCATAGAAGTGATGGGCCAATTCATTAGTCCCACAAAAAGGCAAAGTCACTTACAGGAGGAGTGACAGGAAACATTATGATCTCATTTATTGCCAGCTATGTACACCCCAAAAGGATGAGATCAGAAATGAATTTGCAAACATTTCCCAACTTTAACTTTCTTTGCTAACCACCCAAGAGGCTCCAGTTCCTCATGTTGCAAAATTCAGAGGTCTGGACCTGTGAAGAAGCACAAGTCCACCTGTAGCCAATCTCTCATTGGTGTTATTGATTGGCTTCTCTTAAAATAATGCACAGTGATGATTACCAACAGTTGATATGAGAAACAGTTCAAACCATCTGTCAACACCAGACCATAAGCCAGTACACTTGAAGTGGAGTCTAGAAGTGTGCAAGCCCCTGCAATACGTCCTGGATATTGATGACAAGCTATTAAAACACTTCAGCACAGTAAAGGATCTAAACCCAAAAGACAGCCACATATTTCAGGAATATGTGGCTCAATATAGGTATAGCTGGGTGCTCCTACTTTGCAACAAGCAGATGTCAACACCTGCAGTCTCTTGTGGCTCCTGCTTTGCACCTCAGTAACATTCTTTTCTGCACTGGACTCCTGTGTGAGGTCATGGAGTTGGAAGTGTTCATGTCTTTCATCGTTTTTGTGCTTTTGTTTTTAAAACTGATCATTGACAGATTCAAATTCAGGACCTCATCTCTGAACCAAGGGCTTTTTGAATTTCTCTGTGTTCCACTGATGTTCTTTCTGCTCTTTATACATATTGGCATTTTATTCATATTATCATAAGGGCAGCTACAATACTTACATTAATAGTAACGTTTCACTTGCATTTTAATTCTGTGCTTAAATTAAAATTGCAAAACAGCAGTTCAATGAAAATAGAATGTTGAAGATAAAACTCACCTTGCTGGCTTATCATAAATCTCCCATTCCTTCTACCTTGGCAATAAGATTTTTGCAAGTCATCCAGCCTTCATATCATGTGAATACTATTTTCATCAAAACTATTTGGTTTCATTCAATTAAATTCAATCTTATTGGATGTGGCTTTCAGTCTTTCCTAATTTTAACCCAAGTTATGTAAAGTCAAGCTTTACGAAACAAAGCACACACAAGTCTGAGCTGTATAGGGTAACCTAGTGTACTGAAACTTTTAGAAGAACTTGGGGAAAAAGCTTCAATAAAGTTATTTAATACCTATGACAGCATATCAGGTAGGGGCAAGATCATAATCTTATGAGTTCTGTTAAAGTTTCTAGTGGAGATTACAGTGAAATTCTATCTTAACCATGTGAAACTTTTGAAGCATTTCACTCAAATGCAGAAACTGGAATTAATTACCAATGAAACTTGTTTTGTGCCATTAAACGTGTCAAACAAAATATAAAACAGGTACGTTTCTATGAGATAAAAATGTGCACCAAGCAATTGCTTTTAGTGGAATATTTCTTCCAATGACAGCCAACAAAAAATACATCCAGCTTGATCAATTCCCAGTTTTTGGTCTGTACCCTATTAGATTACATACTTGAATGCTTTTCCAAGAACTTATCAAACAGTCATAGATAGATTAACATTAAACTAAAACTTAAGTATTGAAATTGATTACAAGACATCAAGAAATTTGCACTTGAGGAAGATTGTTTGGACAAAGTACATTCAACCATCCAGGTATCACTAATACAGTTATAATGAGAAACGTGCAATGTTGACTAATTCCACTGGAGTAGACAAAGCTAATGGGAAGAAAACTAAAGGAAGGAAGCTAAAAAAGTGAAAGCTAATAAATGGGAATTGATAAAATAATGAAAAGTATCAGAAAGAAATAACATTTCCTCACATTAGGGAAAGAGTGCAAACAGCCATCAATTTAAAACTCAGTCAGTGAAGAAAATAAACAAGAAAAGTTTCTGCAGAAGATTGTTGCTGCAGCAGATTGTTTTAGCACAGAGAAAGTTTATTGAGGCAGAGTCCAGGCACAAAATTGCTACAGCCAAATGTTGCAGAATTTAGAGGAAAGTAAAAGTACTTGAACATAGAAATACTTGCTTTGTTATAATTGCCCATTATAAGTTCATTATCTTTGATAAAGTAAGAAAAGTAAGTAGGTAACAGGAACCATTAAGGACTTAAGTACAGTAGACAATGTTCCTCTTGGTATCACTGATAATACCACATAGACCCATCTCTGCCCAAAAGCAGATATGCTGAAGTTCATTAAAGAATCCATCACATCATAGTCACTTAATTGCAATGCACATGCCATCATAGCACAAAGAATGCAGTGCAAGATAAAGCAAACATATCTGCCAGCCATTCATGGTTTATATGATAAGCCAGAATTTTAGACAATGCTTACTTGTCTGCATTCACAGATGAAAACTAACAGATTTCAAATTCTTGATATCTTCGACAAATGATGTTACACAGCACAGCATCTGCATTCAGGCACAGGTTTCACATGCAAAGCCTCAAAAGAGTGTTCCTCTTGAACAGTTTCAGTGTGGCTTGAAATTCAGTTATGTAGATCAATATTTTATTGACACAATACAATTGACACTACACAACAGAATTTTACTTGAAAATCAACTCTGTGTACGTATAGCACACTTCTAGGAATTATTTCACTGCCCTCTATGTGTGTGATGTTCTTGTGCATGGAAGCACTGCAGTGACATCAACTGGCATACGAAGCATCATTGGCATTACTGTAGCAAACCATCACATGAACACATACTTCGCAGACGGGCCAGGCCCCAACTGCAGAAGCAAGCCTTCGCTCAAGGGTACTATGTTGCATTGCTTCCAAATTGATGTAAAATTGAGAGTACATACATACAGGTTTGAGTCAATTTCAAAATTTTCACCGTTGCTTTCAATCATCTCCAGACACCCACTCCATTATATCTCAATTGTCTCTGCCTGCCCTCTGAGGTATCTGCACCTCAATCCTGGCCTCTTGAGCCTCGCCAATTTTAATCACTCTATCAACAATGCCTCTGCCTTCAGCTCCCATGATCCTAATCTTTGGAATTCCTTCCACAAACCCTTCACCTCTCTTTCTCTCTTAAGATGAACCTCACAACTTACCTCCTGCCTTAACAGCCTCACGTTAATGGCTGCTGAATTTCGTTTTCATAATGTTCCAGTGTTGCAACCTGGGACATTTTACGAATTAAGCTGCAACATGCTGCATAGTTGATTCCTCTTCACTAACACATTGATCATTACTCTTTTGTTGAGAATTTTGGTGAAACCTCACTGCACCCAGTTTTCCAATACACGTTGGCATCAAGCCAAGTACCTCATGGCCAGAATGAACTCCGGATATTTAGTTATTTGTGTTTTGATTGGATAGCAACCTAAAATACACAATTACATTACAGAGAAGGAAAAATTCTACACCTGCAACGTTAATAGTGACAGACTCTTTAACTTATTTTATTGCTACAGAATGTTCTGCTCATTGTGTACTAGTGACTTGCATTTAAAATTTTAAATATTGCTTGAAATAGAATAGCCAAGTAAATTTAATCTTAAAAAGTGATCTTTTTTATTACCCTGTTGCAGAGCTTCTGAGTAACAATCCATATAATTAATGCATTCATACATTAAAACTGTAACCTTCCCAGGAAATATTTTTGCTTGAAAGATGGAACTAGATTCCAAAAGCTACATAATACTCAAATATATATTCAAAATACATTAAAAATCTAGCACTACTAAAAAGCACACCTCCACCTAAGCACTTTTCCTGCAACCCAAGAGATGCAAAACCAGCTATACCCAAGGCTTAGGCTTTGAGAAATATATTTCTTGATGAACTTTTGATCTAACAACATACTCTTAACAAGTTAGATTCCGGGCTGTTTACAGTTGTCCGCAATCTTATTACATTATTAGAATTTTTTTAAGGTATTTGTCAATTTGACTAATTCCCTGGGTGGGTTGACATGTACGCATTTCATTCATGTCTTTGTACATTATGACTTTAGGTAATACTTAGGAATTAAGGCACAGCTAACTGCTAACTGGCTAGAGTAACAGCTGCAGTATCAAAGAGTTGATTTTGTCTTAATTTATTACATGATTACCAGTCAATTTAATTAAAATACAATCAGACATTCTTTGTTACAGGGGGCTTGGATCTGCCAGTTGTTACCATGAAGACATCCACACGAACCAGATCTCCTTCTCCAAAGCTTCCAGATCCAAGATTCTTGCCTCAATGCCCACATGTATTACGACAATGGTCCTCATCTCTTCTGAGTATCTTTAATTTTCTGGTATACATTAATCCCACAACCCCCCACCCCCCAATCACTAGATCCAAAGATACTCCAATACGAACTAAGCAGTATCCCACAACAATACTATTTGGCAATTAATACTCACAAACCATCCAACACCGTGGGCAATGGGATGGGATATCAGCTAGCAAGTCTTCATAACTACTATCATTTCACTATGTTATGGACCATAGAAGTAGTTTAATGTTCATTTACATTAATACTAGTCCTTGAAATTTCAAAGCAGTCCAAACAATTAAAATCAACATGGGAATGCTAATCCAATATAAAATAGCTAGATTAATTATTGAAGTATTGAGAAGTTTATTTCTTTTAATATTTAACATGATTGCAAATTCAGAGGAAAGTCATTGTGCAAATAGCAACATCATAGATATTCATAATCCTCAGCCTTATCTATGGCTGTCTAAACTACTTAAAGGGAAAGAGAACAATTTAATGTGGACATGAAAATGTGCTAGTTATTCTACCATAAGCAATAGGCTAACCAATAAACAGAAAAAACAAAATGTTCTAATTGTTTTATAAAAATCAACATTTACCCATTAAGTTACAGTCCAGAAGGGTATATTGTACTGTATGTCCTTCAAAAGAATGCATTATTCTCTGAATTGAGGACATCTCCAAGGCTACCAGAAATAGAAACAAGCATTGGGGAAATAGGTGGGCTGGGAAGAGTCAGAAAATAATGATAATAACACTCTTGTTAAGGGGGACTATACACTGTTGTGGATCCCTATAATACACTAGTGTCAAAATTGTTTTTTTTTTTGGTGAGGCATTTATCATAATAACTGAACAACAAAAAGTCACCTGGCATTGGATTTAGCTCTTCAACACCTTCCATTCCACTATACGTTAACAATATTTAGAGACCATCATTCCCAAACCCACAATAAATCAAGAAGTCTAATCTCATTCTCCCTCCCTGGATAATTGTATAGTCATTCAGAGAACTTAGCAGTTCCCTTAGTCATAGTATATGCTAGTACGTATCCCTGGTTTAGCAATGGAATGTCTTTTTATTTTTTGGTCATTAGAATCTTTCACATCAGTGTTGCATTGTATATTCTTTTATAGTATATTCTGTGTAGTATATACAAAGAGCTTTCTTTAACATTTCATGACAGAAGAGCTGCTGTGTTCCTCTGTAGAGGCACTTAGAGAGTCTTCAGAATAGAATGAAATTTTTGGAACAGATGTGACGGTTCTGTCTCAGTCCTGCTGCTCCGACCTGGAACATCTGGTGGTCAATCGTCCGTTCTACCTGCTGAGGGGGTTCTCCACCGTCATCCTGGTAGCGGTGTACATTCCATTCCTGGCAAACATCAAGCTGGCACTGGAGAAGCTGAGCACCGTGATGAATAGTCGTGAGACAAAGCAACCTGATGCCTTCCCAATCTTTGAGGGGGACTTCAATCAGGCTAGCTTGAAAAAGTCTCTGACAAATTACCACCAGCATTTCACCTGTGGAACCAGAGGAGCCAACACACTTGATCACTGTTACATCACCATCAAGAACGCCTACAGTGCCATCCCAAGCCCGCACTTTGGCAAGTCCGACCACCTGGATAGAGTGTTCAAGGGCATCTTCAACCTCACACTGCTGCAGTAGAAGGTTCCCACCTGCTTCAAATGGCATCAATCACCCAAGAAGAGCTGCCTCAACGACTATCGGCCGGTAGCACTCACATCTACTGTGATGAAGTGCTTTAAGAGGTTGGTCATGTCTAGAATTAACTCCTGCCTGAGTAAGGACCTGGACCCGCTGCAATTTGCCTACTGCCACAACAGGTCTACAGCAGATGCAATCTCACTGGCTCTCCAATCAGCTTTGGAGCATCTAGACAACAGCAATATATATGTCAGGCTGCTGTTTATCGATTACAGCTCAGTGTTCAACACCATCATCCCCTCAGTACTAATCAACAAGCTTCAAAACCTGGGCCTCTGTACCTCCCTCTGCTACCAGATCCTTGACTTCCTCATCGGGAGACCACAGTCAGTGTGGATCGGTAATAACATCTCCTCGTTGACACTCAACACAGGCGCACCTCAAGGATGTGTACTTAGCCCACTGCTCTACTCTCTCTGCACTCATGACTGTCTGTCTAGGCACAGTTCAAACACCATCTCTAAATTCGCTGATGACACCACTGTTGTTGGCAGAATCTCAGATGGCGAAGAGGAGGCGTACAGGAGTGAGGTAGATCGGGTAGTTGTGTGACGTTGCAAAAACAACCTCACACTCAACGTCAGCAAGACTAAAAAACCGATTGTGGACTTCAGGAAGTGGAAGTCTGGAGAACATACACCAGTCCTCATTGAGGGATCAGCGATTGAAAGGGTGAGCAGCTTCAAGTTCCTGGGCGTCAACATCCCAGAGGATCTAGCCTGGGCCCAATACATTGATGTAATCTCAAAGAAGGTGCGCCAGTGGCTCTACTTCATTAAGAGTTTGAGGAGATTTGGTATGTCACCAAAGACTCTTACAAATTTCTACAGATGTATGGTGGAGAACATTCTGACTGGTTGCGTCACCGCCTGGTATGGAGGTTCCAATATGCAGGATCGAAAGAGGCAGAGGTTTATAGACTCAGCTAGCTCCATCATGGGCACAACCCTCCCTGCCATCAAGGACACCTTCAAGAGGCGGTGCCTCAAGAAGGCGGCATCCATCATTAAGTCCCTCACCATCTGGGACATGCCCCCTTCTCATTACGACCATCAAAGAAGAGGTACAGGAGCCTGAAGACCCATGCTTAACTTTTCAGGAACAGCTTCTTCCCCTCCGCCATCAGATTACTGAATGGTCCGTGAACATTACCTTGTTATTCCTCTTTTGCACTATTTATTTATTTATTGGTAACATAATAATTTTTATGTCTTGCACTGTACTGCTGCCACAAAACGATAAATTTCATGACAAACGTCAGTGATAATAAACCTGATTCTGAATCAGAACTCAGAAGGAAAGGAAGGCATTTAACTTATTTACACCAGTGCCAACAGATTAACTGGAACATTCTATGATAATCTCAACTCAAACAGAACAAAAAGACATGGGAATTAAAATTGGCTGGATGATTTACTCACCAATCCCACTACTTTATAATTTTGCATGATAAATGGTACCATCGTAAAGGAAATGCAAGATCCATGATGCCTGGAGATATTTATGCACAAATCTTTGGAAGTGGCACTGCTGGTTAACAAACCAGTTAGCAAAGCATATGGAATCCTGAACTTAACAGAACATTAAAAGGTAGAAATCGGTCCTTTTAAAAAAAATCAATAAAACCAAATTCCGAAGTCAAAGCTCAATGCACATTTGCAGCTACATTGCATATTCAGCACATAAGACTACAGACAAATTTCTGCCTCTCAGACTACAAAGGCCAGGATGTGTTGCTAAACCCACATGAAATTCTAGGTCAGTCTCAGCCAGAATATTGTTTCCAATTTCTGACACTAGCATTAGGAACTAAATAAAGGCTTTGTTCAGAGTACTATAAATACTGAGAGCCTCTTTTCAACGGTTAAGAGTTGATAACTAGAGGGTATGTAGCGGCTAGCTACACACTACGAAATGAAGACACAGAGTCGCTGGTTTCGAAATCAGAAGTCGAATGCCGACTGGGGCGTGGTGCGCCTTTAATAGCCGAAAACTGCCTGCGCTACAGTTCCCGCGCTGATGTCACGCGTGGGTCACCTGACCCCGCACGCAGGCTTTCCCAGCCCAACGCTGGGGAAGAAGGAGGGCCCCGCGCCATCTTGGATCAGGGCCTCCGACGACATCGCGATGTCAGGAGCTGGTTCGATGCTGGTGCGGTGAGTCACTACAGGTACATATTTAACACCAGAGGTGATGTAGCAAGTAACTATTTTATTCAGTAAGTAGCTGGAAATAGGAATTCATTACCTGATAGGATCATGGATGATGGTTCAACAGTAACCTTCAAAACAGAATTGGATAAAAAGTTGAAAGAAAAAATATTCAAGTTATATAGATAGAACAGGGGAGGTGGATTTAGCTCTTCAGAATAAAAGGGCAGAGACTTGATGGGTCAGCTGGATTTCCTTAATGATTCTATCATTTCCAAAATGAAGGAAAGATAAGCCCTTCTTTAAAAAAATTGAAAGAAAGCAAATAAAAGGATAAATTATAATGAAGGCCATATTTTACAACAGTAAGGATGGCAAAAGTTGTATCTATCATTGTTGTTATATTGCAAAACTGATTAGATTTTTACAACTTCACATCCATGTGCAGTTCAATGCAGAAGTCTAAATTTGTTCTAATTCATTCCTCCTCCAGAAGCTACACTTTTGTGTTCTTCTCCAGCATAATCAAGTGGAATCAGTGAATTGATCAAAATTACAGACAGATACAATCTAGTTTTATTGTAAAATACCTGAAAATGCAATGTTTAGTTACATGAGGTGTGACTTTTTAAAATGGCATACTTTTTAAAATCCCATAATTATTGCTCGACAAATTCTTTAGCTTATGTCAACTTTACATCAATGAATGTATTTATAAAATAAGATTTATAAAAAATATGGCATTTCTGCTTCTATTTTAAACTTATGTGCACTCTCCAATCTTCATGCGCCATAAACGAAAGAAAATCTTAACTAAAAATTGTTATTTTCCTTCCCAGTTTGGTCCCTGTGAGAATTTTTCACTGACTGCTTTGCCAGCTTGATGACATTATTGTCACTGGGCAACAGGAATCCCTTGGAATTGATGTCATAAAAGGGAAAGGTTATGCCATAGTGATGGTAAGATCTGTAAAATCCAAGCCAATAAAACAGCCCAATTTTCTGTTGTTCCAGGAACAACCATCAAAATTGGAAACAAGAAACAAATGTACTTAATTGATGGCATTTCAAGGAATGGTCAAAACAAAAACAAAAGAGGCCATTAGCCTGTTGAGCCCACGTCAGCTCTATGCAAAATCAATCCAGATTGTCCCCTCCTACTCTCTCCTTATCCAGCTCCTTTTCAATCACAATTTATTCTGCCTCCTTTACTACACCAAACCCTAACTACTGCTTGAGTAAAACATTATTTTCCTATGATACTTCTGGTTCTATTGCCATTCACCTTCATTTCACATCCCTAGTTCTGGATCTCAGAGACGAGGGAACAGTTTCTCTCCACATGCTCTGCCTATATCTGTAATGATTTTAAATGCCTCTTTCAGGTATCCTTGCAACAACCTCTATTATGGGGAGAACAAACTCAGCTTCTGTCCCTCATCCATGTGATTTTTTTGCACCCTCTCCAAAGCATTTTTCCTCAAGGGCTATGCCCAGAACTGGACACAATACTCCAACTTGTGACTAACTCAGTGTTTTAAAGGTTCATCATGACTTCCATGTTCTTGTGCTCTATGCCTCCATTTATACAGCCCAGAATCCCATATGGCTTTTTTTTAACCAATTTCTCAACCTGCCCTGCCAATTTCAACAAACAATCCAGATATACCCTCAGATATCTGTTCTTGAATCTCTTTTAAAATTGTGTCCCCTTATTTCTATTGCTTCATTATTCCTACCAAAAAAAACTACACATTTCTCAGTGTTAAATGTTATGCTACCTATCCATCCATTCCACCAGCCTGTCTGCACCTCCTTGAAGTCTATTGCTCTCTTTTCACAATTCACATATGCCTCAAAGTTTTGTTCATCGGCAAATTTGGAAAGTCTGCCCAATACACCCAAATCTAAATCATTAAATATAAAAGTATATATATCATAATATATATGAAACACAGTGGTCCTCACATTGATCCCCTTTGGAACTCCAGTGCACTTCCCTCTAATCCAAGAAACAATACTATTACTCAGTTTCTTCTCACTTAGTCCATCTTTTATCCATGCTGCAAAAGCACCATCTCTTTTGATCGACAAAATTTTTCGGTAGAATCCAGGAAATGGATAATAAATTTGCTTCTCAAATTGCCATAAATTGTGCTATTTAATGATCAAAAATAATGACAAAACATTACATTGGGATATATAGCTTAAGTTTAAGAAATCAGTCACTCTCTCCCTCCTATGCAGCCTTGCATATCCATGTGGATTACATGCAAAGGTAACCGCTAAATTTAAACTGAAAAGTGAAAATACAAAAGAGTAACACAGAATAACCACTACTTTTAACTTTACTCAATAAAAAATTTTCAGCTTTAGCTTGATTTTCATTTTGATTTATGTTCTCACCTCACCCCTACCTTTCCTGGCAGCATCAACATCTTGCTAGAATATACATGTATACCTATTACCATTTTCACAAATGGTTCAAGATATGCCTAACAGGAAGATATTTAACAATTGAAACTTGCAAGCAATCCCAATCCCATTCCCAGCTAACTTCTAATCATATGGGTTTCATCAGCATCCATTGATACTTTGTTATATTGGAACAGGAACACTGAGTGAAATTCTTTTCCTTTAGGAGCTTGTCACCTGGTAAGCTTGTAAAAGATTTCAAATAGTCACCAGAAATTCTTCGAAATTCAATTTTTTTTTTAAAAAGAGGACCTTTGGAGTTATTATGACAGCTTCAATGAATATGGAGAGTGTTGTGGCTTCTTGCAAAGTATTTATCATCCAGAAACTAACTAGAAGATTTCTTAGAAATGGAACAGCATTAAAGGGCATGAGAGAGTATGAGAGGAACTGAAGGGAAAAGAAACACCAAGACTAAGTGAGAGAACTCCAAACACCTTAAATTTACTTTTGATCCACAAACCAATACAGTCAGGAAATCTCTTTGACAGCATAAGATACTTAATTTTAAAAATCCATTGAATAGCTTCAGGTGATAAACTATGTACTTCTTAATACATTAAATATTGGTCAGTGAGAAATACAAATCAGATAGGAACCTTTATATTTAATCTAGGAATAAGAAAGGAGAATTAAAGAAAATCAATTGTTTTTGATATACACTCAGCCATTCAACTGGGAATCAGTGTGAGGCTAGGGTTGGAAGCTTGGCGACACAATCACTTACTGCAACTAGGCAACTAACCTACCAGAAATTATCATTGTAATGTGCTGGAATGATCCTTAAAAAAATCAAAGGATAACATGCTGTGCAAGCTCCAGTTAGTCAATTCTTCCTAAAAGCCAACTTAAGTAGCAGCTAATTTCAGACCATTTTCCCATTGAACAAATTCAGAGTTCGAACTATGTCCAAAATCAGAAAACAGCACTTCCTACAATACTAATGCACTAATATTTAGATTTTGTGATGAATTCTTTGATTGGCATTGTTGAACCCAACATCTTTTATTTTAGAATCAAAATGGAATTAATGTGCCAAGCTGAAAAAATTTAAGCTTTGGTGCATCTTAAAAATAATGAAGTTTTAACTTTCTGAATTCAACTTTCTAATTATTTGGGTAATCAACAGTTTATGTTGGGTATAAATAAGTGTAGACCTTTCAAAAGCTAAATTCTTGAAATATATTGCTCCGAGCTGCAGCTTTATGTCACCTGTGGCTTGTAGTAATTTAACTGGACTACTTCTAAAGAAATGATAAGGAAAGAATGCAGTGTGATACTGATAAGCTGCAGTGCTGATTAAAAAAAGAGGCATCCCACAGAGGTGACATGCATTAATAACAGTTATCTGGATTAATTAACTAACGACTGGGAGCTGCTCACTGTCAGAAACCAACTACCTTGTAAATGAACTAACAAAAGCAGCCATCCAAGGCTTTTCATAACTATGGTGCTTCCAATTTGGATCCAAATACCACTGACTACTTTGGAAGAACAAAGCGGCAGTGAGGAATTCAGCATGACAGTACCAAAAAGCTGCAAATGTCAGCATCCAAGATGGATGGGGCAAAAGTAGCAGCAGTCCACCATAACGTATTCAGCAAAGACTACTCATCTTCAAACAGTCTTCCTCTGGGATGAAAAAAAAAGCTCCATTTAAAAAGCTGAGATAGTATATTTTTTTTCTTACAATACTGGTGAACTCAAGCTTTACAAGTAACCTGCTGAAGCATGCTACTTTTAAATTGGCTTTGCTGTCAGTACAAACAGCCATTCTTATTTCATGTGTAAGTAAAGGAAACAGAATGATCGTTGACTGCCAAGCAAGCAGTTTTGGCCTTTTGTAGAGTTCAGCAAGCACATAATTATGTTTGCATTTTAACTGATAAAAATTTTGTGTGCTATTATTTAACCAAAGGTAACTTACTACACATACCTACTGAAATTATTGCAGTACATCAATTAGAGCTGTAAACCATTAAACTAAAATGGAGAATTATACCAATTATGTTGTATGGGCAGATAAATGAATTTCTCAGAGCTGCCATTGAAAGTCTAACTTCTAGACAAGGGTCAATGTGTGGATAGAGAACAACAGCCAGGAAATTTAGCTCCACACAGTAAGCCAATCCAAAAAAGCACTGATAAAGTGGGCAAAAACAAACTTTTAGCTAGCAAGTGTCAGATTCAGATACTTCAATAAATTTATCTCTTGAGGTTTTCTATTCTTTAAAGTACAAATTTTGATTTATAAACAAAGTTCAGCTTTTCCAGTATCAGAGACAGCAGCAGAAACACGAGAATGCCAATGACTTTACAAATGGATTTTTGAAATGTTTCAAACGTCTGCTCTCCATAAATTGCACATGGATCTGTGCCAATATGCAAGAAACTGCAAAGGCTGGAGATCTGAGAGTAAGAAAATGCTGCAAGTTCATTAGCATTCAGAAAGAAAAAAGGTAGTTTAAAGTTTCAGGACTAGAATTCTGACAAAGGCTCTACATTCCAAATGTCAATCTATCTTTTCTCTTTTTTGATCCTGGAAAGTCTGTTGAGATTTGTCAGTATTTTCTGTTTTCATTTTATCATTCTGCACTTTATATTTGACGACAGTCTAAACAAATATTGCCAATATTTGCCTCAGTTTGGAATCATTATTTCCAAATTATCAGGTGTATAATGTTTAAAAGTTATAGATATTTTATACAAGGATTACAGTTGATGGCACAACTGTAATCCTTGTATAAAATATCTGTAACTTTTAAACATTATTTTTTCAACTGTTAAAATTGTCTTAAGTTTAGGAAATTAATGGCATCATAAAATATGGACCATGGCTGTGCTGTTGAATGAAGGGAGCTAATTTGTTTAAAATAAATGTGGCGATCTGATCCCACTGAGTATGACAATTTAGTTTTCACATCAAAATATTTTGCCCTACTGGTTCAAATAACCAGAAACAACTATACTGACCTTTATTGAAAAGGGGTTTGAAGTACACAAGTAAGGAGGTCTTGCTAATATTTTGCAGGTTCTGATTATTTCACTTTGGAGTACCATGTACAGTTTAAGTCTCCATACCAAGGAACCACTTGCCTTGGAGTTAATGGAGCATAAATTCATTAGATTAATTCCTGGGATGGTGGGGTTATTTTAAGAAGAGGTGGTGAGGGAAACAGGCCTAAATGCATTGCTGTTCAAAGATGCAGAAGTGATTTCATTGAGACATACAAGGTTCTAAAAGGGACTGATTGAGAAGCTGTTTCTGCTAGCTGGAATATCTAGAACAAAAGGGTATAGATTCCAGATAAGAGACAGTGTATTTAGGATTGAGATAATGACATAGTTATTTACTTAGAGTGTTACAAACCTTTGGAGTTCTCTATCTCAGATGGCTGCCAGTGTTCAATAATTAAGGATATTCAAGGTTGACACTCAACAAACCAAGGAATATGGGGATTGCCCAGAAACTAGGCTTAAGGTACAGAATCAGGTACGAGTTTACTGAGAGTCAGAGCAATCTCAAGGCATACGGCTTTTGTCTGCTTTTATTTCCTGTGCTGTTATATTCTTGTTACTCAGATATGTGACACAGTGAGTGTCACGTGGAAGTCACATTCCAAAATGGAACAGTGGGAAATAAAGGTAAGATCTCTTTAAATGTTCACAAACTAATGGAAAGCATCACACCATAATTAACTCCACTGTTTCCTTTCCAATTTTTGTCCCATTCTTTTTGTTGCTTCTTGAAAGGGATGATGGTGATAAAATTCTTGAATACTGCAACCCTCTAAGACCTCAGACCAGGAAACTCAAGCAATGATTTCAGTAGATTGGTTTACCTCCACAGTCTCAAAAATTCCTCACACTAATACAAAGGCATTAATTAATGAATTGTGCCAATATCAGGAAAAAAAGTCACTGCAAGTCTCTACAGAACAAACTAATCTATGTTATCTTCTCCTCAGCATTTATACAAATTCCATTCAAATTTCCATGCTAGAAACCTTATACTGCACAATACATCATTATGCACATTACGAGCAAATTTGAGAGCACAAAGCTGTGATGCTCCGAGGCACTTGCATATTAACACATTGAACTCAGTGACTGCATTTAACTGGCAACAAGAGAAATCCTTTGTTCTAGAAGCAGGCCTCATCAGCCACAAACAAGTTTCAATCCTTGCTGCTGATCTAATCCATAGACACTTTTCATAGAGCATTATTAATCTACCAATCCAGGAATTTTCCACATAACAACAGGAAAGAAAGGAATAAGAAAGTGCACAAGAACCTATTAGCACAGTGACTATAACACAGGGAAACACATTGGAAGTGACATGAACAGCACCTGTTGTGGGGGCTTCAATTGGTTCACCTAATGTACATTACTTCGGGAGACACGGAAAAAACAAAATTGAAAAAAGTTATGTCATTTTAAAAGCCCCTCACGTACAAGGCATAATCCATCAAATTACCTGGTGTTTTTGCATGCTTATACACTGTTAATTCTCTGCAGGTTTTCTTTTTGATAATGATCAGTCTTTAATAATTTATAGCAACTGTACTTTGCAGTTTTAAATTATTTTAGCTGATTGAAGTGTAATGAGCAGCAGGCATGGAGGGATGGTAAATAATGGCAAGAAGGGAACAAACGAAAAGCAAAGAATTTAAAAGGGAAGAGAAAAACAAAAAAGGCAGAGGAAAGTGAATGACGGTCGACAAAACAGAAAGAAGACTTACAAGGATAGTGGAAAGTTATAAAACAGCTCTGATATAATCTGGATTCTTCTATTGCCTCTACTGGGAGATAGGTAATTTTAGTAAGCAACTGGAAGAGTTTTAGTGCTTGTTGAACTCAGGAAATATATGACCAGGCTGGAAGAGAGAGAATGCTTGATGTAATGGGAAAAGGACATTTCTTTTCACAGTAATTTTACGCTTACAAGCTGTTTTCAGCTAAGTTATGTTGTTGAGGAGAGCATATTAGCAGATGTGCTTCAAAGGCATTCGGAGAAGTTGCTATTAAGTTGAGTGGGTATTTGTCTGTGCTCTCACTTTTGATTGAGCTCTTTAATATAAAAACCTGATGTCTAAAGACCCAGAATTTTGTGGGCTTCACAAGTTGCTGTCAGGCATTTGCTTACAACTAAATAGGAAAAGGAGTCAGCTTCCAACAGGTCTCAATTGGAGCACCATAGGAAATAAGGTAGTTAGTTCGTGGTTCTCTGTTTGAGCACTGCCCTCCCAGAGTGCCTTTTAACAATGTAAAAAGGCTAACAAATGTGACATGCTAGGTAGCACGCAAAAGTAATAAGGCTAGAAGCAGCAGTATGCATTAGCATCATGCTACTTGCAGAAGTGTCCCAATGATAATACTTGTGTTAATTTCAGGGAGTGCATAAAAACAATGAACAATGAACAAATGTACAATCCTTGGAAATTCAGACAGAATGTTTAAGAGATAGCTAATCCTCTGCTGGTAGTATTGCATCTCAGTCCAAGGTTCATTTTACCTTTTCTGGATAGACAGTTGATTCCTGCCAAAATGATCAGTAATTTATAATCCTACACAAAATTACAAAAGACAAATTTGGCAAATGAAAAACAAATGCATACTTTAACCGCATAATAAAAGTTCCTCTCAAAGAAAAAGATTCTAAAGATTGTAGTTTAGATATTCTAAATAAAACAGTTTTACATGGGGTTAAGATGGAGTATTTTATACTTACTCTGAAAATTTTTCTTACTTTGGGCCCAATTTTGCCATAAAAAGAATGTGATACTCTTTATGCCGATGATTTCTAAATTGGACAGCAAACTCTAGGATCCACACAAGCTGGGCTAATTGAGGAATTCAAGTTACTATTCAATTTGCCTTACTGCCCACAAGCTTTGCCTCTACTATATTGCTGGTGGATTCATATACAGCAAAGATATTACATTGTAATACTTACCCAGCGAACATGCCTGAAGAAGTTTGGCTTTACACATTTGAGTACAAGTTAATTTCAATAAGCTAATAGATGTTACCTCCAAAACAACCTTACCAGCACAGAATACTAACTTTTACAAGTGTATTCATCCCTTCAGATTTTAATTACTAAAAGGTTTATATTTTTATTTACTTCTTAAAAATTATTATAAATTTTCTCATTTCTCATCTCTTTTTATTCCATTTTTCTTTAGTTTTCTGTACAAAATTTTACATTAAATACTAACTCACACTAACTGATTTTGATCAAACATACATCAGTGAGGATTGTGAGCTGATTGTACAGATGCCATCGATCTGGAAATTAATCATCAAGGAAAATCACAGACTTAATGCAAGTTCCACAAAGTGCACGACTTTTTCTTCCAAGTCCTTTGTGCATGTGACTTGTCAACACTCAGAGGAGTCTGAAAGTACACAGTGGTGTTCAATGGTCCACAATGCATACCTGAATGCCACTTCCATGCTTCTGGTCAGTATTTGCATGACCTGCGATGATATAGGTCACTCACGCAGAAGTAGATCTTGACAACAATTGGGATGCCTGCTTCAGTGAAACTTAGTATTACTTAGGTGTGTTGATGCTGGAAACGTGACCCAGGATGGTCTTCTTGAAGACGGTCCTGGGCAGCAGCTCTCCTCTGCATGCTTGTGGAAGAGATTCCCCTCTCTTTAATCTCCTGCTGACCCTTGTCTGACTCCCTCTGCTGATCTCCAGCTGCCAATGAACAAGAAAGGCTGATCCACGAGGTCAACAGCACCAACAGTTCTTTACAGAACAGCCCTTTACAGAACAGCCAGCAAGAGGCAAGCCTGTTTGGGCCCCATGCCTAGTAAAGAGCAAATCTGCAGATCTCTATCAAAACTGATTTAAGGCTGCCCAAACTCATTTCACCTTCCAGGCTGCTGAAAGAGGAGATTATACTTCTGGGATGTTTGAATCAAAATCTCAAATGAGAGGAATGATCTTTAATATCATTTCCTCCTTCAAATATACCAATTTGGGTACAGGATGGTAGAAATGAAAAGAAGAAAAAGGTGCAAAAGAATTTGGAGAGATAAACAGCACCAGGTTTTTAGGCAGGACCAGAATAAAGAAAGTCTCAGAAGTTCACAGTGTATATACTTTAGTGTCTGTAAAGGGAGGTTGATGAACTGCAGGCACAATTAAACATGCAGGATTACGAAGTTGTGGCAATAACAGATCTGGCAAGGAAAAGGAGGGGATGGGTTCTAGATACATTCCTAGACACAAAGTGATCAAGAAAAACAGGGGAAGAAAGGAAGTGGCAGTGCTGATTAAGGAGAGAGAAGATGTCTGTTTTGTTTTAAAAGACAACAGAGGTGAAATTACACTACTGGGGTTATGAAATAGACTGCCAACTAGTGGGAAGGATAAGGAGGAACAGATCTGCAGGGAAATTAGAGATGTGCAAAAGCCATAGATTTGGAATAATGGCAGAATTCAACTATCCATCTATAGACTGGGATATCAATAGGATCGGGCCAAAGTGGGTAAAGAGTTTTCTGATGCGTCATCAGAAAAACTTTCTTGATCAGTGTACTTCTGACCCTAGAAGGAAGGTGGCATTGATGAAACTTAATTCTGAGATTGAGCCAGACCGTGCAGCAAATATGAGTGGGGGGAACATGTAGGAAACAGCGATCATAATATCATGAGGTTTAGAAAAGCTATGGAAAAGGACATAGAACACTTCAAGGTAAAAGCAGTCACTTGGAGAAGGGGTGTTTTCAATGGGACAACAACAGGTCTGGTCCAGGCAAAATGGAATCAAAGCTTGCTAGGCAAAACTAAATAAACAATGGGAAGCCCTTAAAGTAGAGATTCTTCAACTAGAGTCTAGGCATATTCCCATGAGAAGCAGCGGTAGACAAATTAAAACCAGAACTTCCAGGATGACCAAAAAATAAAGAGCACAAATGAGCATCTGGCAGATAACAGGTTGTTAACACAATTTAGAACCAAGCTGATTACAGAAGGTTCCGAAGAGTAGAGGGACAAAGACAAAGCACAAGACACAGCAGGAAACAAACACAAAGGGTAATCCCAAAATACTCTGCAGACAATAAAAAGGGTTGAAAGAGGAGAAGTGGGGCAGTTTGGAGACAAAAAAGAAAGTCAAGAAGCAAAGGCACGAAATGAGTTCTTTACATTTCCTCTTTGCAAAGGAAGATGATGCTGCTAGAATCAAAACAAAGGAAGATAGATGGACTAAAAACTAATAAAGACGACTATGGAAATTAAAATGGATAAACTGTTTGGTGCAGATACAATGCAGTCTAAGTTGCTGAGGAAAAAAAGGATGAAAGTGCAAGCTCCCTGGACCTATAAATTCAGGGGCAGTATTGACGAGTTGGAAAATTATCAATTGCTCTTAATTTATATAATCATACAATACTTGTTTCAGTCCAGGATGCTCTGCTGTACATGCAAACCAGGTGCAGAGGCTTCATCATGATGTGCTGGAAACTACGTAACCTTATAATCCAGAGAGAACAGCTGGTGCCAGAGGAACAGCAGCACGAAAACCAGGAGTCTGGAAAATCTGAGGCACATCCTGAAGAGGAGTAGCAGGGCCTAGAAGGTCACCTTGGATGACCCCTGGCTGAACAGCAAGGTCTCATCTCCCAACAGAGCAGGTAAAGAAGGCATTGTCTGTACAGGCTACAAGGGACTTCCTCATAGAGAAGCAATTTTCGTATGTAGTGACCTAGATCATAGTCCATTATATAAACCAGATGACACTCTTTGCACTACAAACCTTCAAGCCAACAAAGTACACCAACAATCAGCCAAAAGAGCCTTAACATGAGATTGCTTTACACGTGTCTGGTCCCCATGGTCTTCAGTCTTGTCCCTGTAGTCAGCTCTCAGCTCATTCTGAGCAAGTTCTTTTCATGGTAAAGAACTGCAAAAGTCAGGGACAGCAATGGCAGTGTACATTATGTCAAGACTCTTGAAAGGTGACTTCCCAACTGCTATCTCTTTGCTCCAGAAATAGAGCAATCTGCTCAAGTACAGCAGCTCTCTGCTCTTACCAAAGAGCAATTTCTGGACATGTAGCATCTCCCTAGTCATGCAGAGCAGCTAGGTGCTCATGTGCAGCATTCCTTGGACCCTGTAGAATGGATGGATCTCATCCCTGTGTCCATTAAGAGTAACAAACTGCCCACAAGCAGCATCTCTTTGTTCAATGAAGGTTTTAAGTTATTCCCTGATGGCATATTACTGTTCCTTTAGAGCTTCAACCTTCTCCTGTGTGTCAGAGGCCAGACCTCTAGCTAGACCTGGATGAGAGAGCATAGAAACAAAGATATTATGTGACCTATGTCTTTCCCTCTACAGCATCTCCTACCTGCACCTCAGGTGCTGTGTGACAGGACTGTAACTGAACCCCAACAAAATGTACATGACATCCAGAAAAGGGATCATCATCTTCTGATTCTGCACTACATTCTGGGAGACCATTTGACCAAGTAGACCTGACATTCCACTAACCATCTTATTCTGCATCAACATCAACCTTGTCATGAAAGCATCTTTATTGTGGTCCCTTCTATGTCCTCTGGTGCAATAAGGATGTATGGACCTACCCAACAGCAAGTCTCCATACCAGATTCCTTATGCTTGCTCCCTGCTAGTACCTGGTGCATCTCCCTGTGACACCAATCCCTCTAACCTACTCTGCTCACCCTACATGGTGTCAGTCTCTGAAGTGATGCTGTGGGATGTTAGGCACAATGATGCATTGTAGTCTTCATTATCATCCCCCACTTCCTCCTCTCCATCCCGTCTTCGCTTCAATTCTCCTGTCTGGCTTCCTCATGTTCTAGGCCTCTCCTGATACCCTGAAAAATCAGAAAGTTGTTGCATTTGTGCCCAAAACACCTTTATGGTGATGCAGCAGTACAAATGGCAATGGGGGTGCCTACTGTCGAGCAAGTCAAAGGGATGTGCTAACTTACTAAGAAACACTGTTAATGAGCATTTCCCTTGCCCTTTCCCTTGCTGTGCTAGCCTAAGTGGAGGAAGCGAGGATATTGAGCAACCTTTCCTTTATCCTGGAGGCTTGATTTCCTCATGAGGGAAGGAGGGGATAAAGTGTCAAACTGTGAAGGTACAGTGTGGTGCAGGAGAGGGTGGGCTGTGTGGAGGATGTCAGTGGAGTTAACAAGTGAACTTTTAATGGTGGACAACTCACCTTAACATATCCTATGAGGTCTTGAAATTTCTCTTGGCATTGCTCCACGGTCCAAGAATTCTCACCCTGACAGGAGACGAGTGCAGTCACCTCCTGCCTGGCTCTTCTAATGGTGGCCCTGGTAGATCTAATGTCACTCTTTGCCACCTCACCATTGCCATCACCAAGTCCACAAGATCTTCATCCTGCCATGCAGTTCATTAGAAATTCTTAGTCTGTTGG
The DNA here is from genome assembly GCF_009764475.1 of Pristis pectinata. Taxonomy (NCBI): domain Eukaryota; kingdom Metazoa; phylum Chordata; class Chondrichthyes; order Rhinopristiformes; family Pristidae; genus Pristis; species Pristis pectinata. Next base: position 34,019,255 of record NC_067405.1, on the reverse strand, counting down.
AGTGAATCTGGGAGCTCTCTCCTTCTTCCCTGCAACCTCACTCTCTGCCATGGTAACCAAAATGTCTGCTGCTGCTGTGTGGCTGCAATGGGCGAGGTGCCTTTCCAAGTGACGCCCTTCTCTGATTGTTTAGCCATGAAGTGTTTGTGCTTTGCTGCCTTGAGTGTGGCTTTAGCACATCTTTCTGGGTATAAACCACCTTAACCCTGTTTCAAACATCGTTTGATTGTTATGATCTTTTTTCAGAGAAACCCCATTTGGTGGTAGTACTAACCACACCTGTGTTTTATTCCAGCATAAACCTGTGAAATCCAATTTCTAAATTAGAACTTCTTTAGCAAGAACAGACTAAGGTGATGGGCATTTCAGACTGGCCTACATGTGGCATCTGTAGAAGCTGCAACACCTGAACTTTTATCTCCTTCCTTTCCCCCAATCATAGCCCCAGTCTTTTCAAGTGAAACACTGACTTACATCCATTTCTTTTGATCCAACATCCTCCACTAACTGGTCATGAGGTAGTCCCCTCTCCACTGCGAAAATCAACAAAAATAGCTTGACTGCTTCCCAGAAGATTCCATTCTTTCCACAACCATTAACTAAAGCTTTCAATCACCTGTCTCTTTAACTCTCTGTCTCACTCCCTCTCTGACCTCGGCTTCCCTCAATGTTCTCATGAAGTGCAACATCAGCTGAAGAAAAGCACCTTATCTGTTAGATACGTTACAGCCTTCTAAAGTCAAGATAAGGTTCAACAATTTCATTCTGCTATTCATTTAATCCCTCCTACATTACACCCTGTCACAGTAATTCTCATTTGTCCTTTCCTCCCCTTCTCCCTGTAACTTTTGCCAGTTTGCCAAAAGGACATCAAGCAAGGTGCAAAGCAGACAGCTAACCAAATGCTAGCCGTCTTTTGGCAAACAAAAATTACTTTAAAATTGTTCATAATATTGATGTTGCTATAGCAAAATAATGTAATAATTTATTTAACTCTGTCATTGTGTAAAATATGAAATTATGACCCCATTTCCCTATTTAGGAAAACCAAAAATGTTTTGAGAAAGCAGAATTGTACTATTTTGGGTGACACTGATATTTGGAATGCTAGATAGAATTCCTCCCCCAGAATGAAAGAGGAGCTTGAAATTATAGCAGTGCCAAGAAGTAAACAGTTCAAAGAGATGTCCAACGAGGACTTCACAACTGAGCAGTTTAGGTACTGAACTTACTTATTAATAACAAAATAAAACTGTGAAAGTAATTGTATCCATTGCAGGAGTTATGTGCAATCAAGTCAAAGGAAAATGGATTGCAAGGGAGGCAACAAGGCCAGCTGAATTGTCAATCCAATAGAAGCAAATAACAAGTTCAAGAAAATATTCACAAAGTTATAACTTCTTTCACTTTTGTTGACCTAGAGCCAAAAAAATTATACTTCAATAAGAAAGTTATTCAAATATCAATGAATAATATTCCATCTGAGATAATTATTTCAAGGAATGACATTATAGTAGCAAAACATAATCTTAAAATGTACCTACAAGCAAAAGAATATGGAGACACAAGAGATTGTGCAGATGCTGGAATCTGGAGCAACACACACAAAATGTTAGAGGAACTCAGCAGGTCAGGCAGCATCTATGGAGGGAAATAAATAGTCGACATTTCGGGTTGAGACCCTTCATCAGGACTGGAAAGGATAAGGGCAGAAGCCAGAATAAAAAGGTCCAGAGAGGGGAGGAGTACATGCAGACAGTTGATAGGTGAGTTCAGGCGATAGGCGAGTCCAGGCAAGAGGGCCAAGGAAGAAGGGTGGGGGTGGGAGAGGGGGGAAAAGCAAGAAGCTGAGAGGTGATAGGTAGAAGGAGGTGGGGAATAGATAGGCAGGTCATGAGGGCAGGGGAAGGGATGGGCAGGTCATGAGGGCAGGGGAATGGGAAAGAGAAGGGGGAAGGGGGCCAAAGGAATGAGGGAAGACAAAGGAAAATAAAAAAGGGGGGGGAGGGGTTACCAGAAATTAGAGAAATCAATGTTGAGGCCACCAGGTTGGAGAGTACCAAGGCGAAATATGATGGGTTGTTCCTCCAACCTGCATCTGGCCTCAACATGGCAGTAGAGGAAGTCAGGGATAGACATGTTGGTATGGGAGTGGGATGTGGAATTGAAGTGGATGGCCACTGGAAGATCCTTGCTTTTGTGGCTGACGGAATGAAAGTGCTTGACAAAGCGGTCACCCAATCTGCGTCGGGTCTCACCAATGTAGAAAAGGCCGCACCATAAGCACCAGGTGCAATAAATGACACATGGAGGGAATGTAAAGAAAGGGACTGAAGATAATATTTTTCTTGTTAGTATCATTTCAATAGATTTGGGTGAATACGACAGAAATAAAGTTATTGCTGTCTGAAATTATTACTAATAATAGCTGTATTTTTCAATGATGGTGGTAGTTTAAGCTAAAATGAGTTAGGCTGATTTTTAATCTAAAATCCTGCAAAAAGTAGTCCTCCTTTTGAAAATACTGCCCTATAGAAATGAAAGCCTGATTCACCTCAAGATGCTGGGATGTTTCCTCTGTCTGCCAAGCTTCCTACAGACTATGTCCTTATTCTATGCCTGAATTAGTTTGTCTCTTTCAAAAATAGACGGTCAATGGCATGTTGCTATGCAGAGAATGGTGAGGTTGCTTATGTTTGTACAGGTGACCCCCACGTTACGGAGAGGTTGCATCCCTAGAAAATGTCTCGTATTGCAATTTTCCATGAAGCTGTATCATCTGCACACGCATCAAAAAAACTTGAGTAGAAAAAGAATTTGTATTGATTTCCTTACTTTTCTTTTCCACGTAAATTCAATGAGAGTGAATTTCATTCTGTATTTCAAAGTTTTGGGTAGTGATTTGTGAACTTCGTAAGAGCAAATTTTTGCTACGCACAAGGCTATAACGCAGGAGTATGCTGTAACTGAAAGTCACAGCATCTCCAGAAAACCAAACATTAAAACAGAAGCGTCTTCTTCAAATACATTATAGAGTGTTAAGAACAAAGAACTGGGTTAAGACCATAGACTAATGGCTCAGTTCCCTAACCACAATTCAGTCTTTCATTGTACATAATACCAACACAGAGTGAAATTGAATAATATTTAACTTAACCCACCCACCAGGAAATTGATGGGATTGGGCCAGTTCCTTGTATTAGACTCCATCTGAGTTTGTATTGTGTTGCAAATACATTTGGACAGAATGCAAAATGGGCACACAAGAGATTCTACAGGTGCTGGAATCTGGAGCAACACACACAAAATGCTGGAGGAACTCAGCAGGTCAGGCAGCATCTACAGAGGGAAATAAACAGTTGGTGTTTCGGATCAAGCTCCTTCATCAGGACTGGGCAGCTAATGCACTTCCTGGCGTATAGGTTAGGTTAAAATGACCACACTGGATCACTTAACTCATTAATAATCATCAATTATCCTTTCTTCTGGGCTGAAGTTAATCTCTCTGCTTTCTTCTGTTCCTTATTATGATCTCCACCTTTGCCTTAACCCCTACTTCTTCACCCAATCAGATATGTTCTGACCTCCTTGCACCTCACTTTGTGTTTAAATCCTTTATAGCCTCATTCCTCCTTATTTTTGCAGGCCATAGAGTTCCCTGAAATTGGACATTTCCCAAATATTGATTTCTAATGAATTCTTCCCTTTCAGCCATACCTTCAGTGACCTGGACATGGCAGTTCTGGAAATCCTTCCCAAACCTCTATCTCCCCACATCTTTTGGCTCCTTTAAGATCCTCATTTTAAACTGGAGACACAAGTGATTGCAGACGAAGGAATCTGGAGCAAAAACAAACTGCTGGAGGAACTCATGGGTCGAGGAGCATCTGTGGAGGGAAAGGATTAGTCGATGTTTCGGGTCAAGACCTAGCACCAGGACTGAAAGTGGACCAACTTCATCTACTGACTGGGGTTTCAACTCATTCTCTTTCCTCCTCCATTAGCTGCTGTTCCAGTTCCATAAGGTCTTCATTGTTTACCTCTTCAGCATGAGATTCAAGCAAGCTATTGACATCATCCTCATTAACCTCAAGCTGAAGTTGATTACCAAGGGCAACTACTTTCTCTGTCACATCTTCTATCGTCTCGGAAATCATGAACAAAATTAGGACAAAGTTTTTTTTCCCATACACCATTCACAATTGTTTGCTTTACCTCAGCCCAAGCATCTGCAATATTCTTAAATGCATTGTTTCTTGTGTCTATGCTGTATAACACTCTGACTCTATCAAATGAGATTAGCTCAGGTAGGCAATTTAGTCAGGATGGACGAGTTTCCATGCTGTAAAACTCTATGACTCAATGTTGTATGACTTCCAAAGTTCCTTTAAAGTCTTCTCTTCTGCTGCATCAGTTACTTTAACAGCTTGAGAAAACGTCTTGAGGAGGATATATGCTTTAAAAGATGCAATTACACCTTGGTCCATTGCCTGAAGAATAGCTGTTGTGTTCGATGGCAAGTATGCAACCTTGACATATGGATTAAAGTCATCCAAAAATGCAGGATGCCCGGGGGTAGTATAGAGAACTAAAAAAATCTTGAATTCCAAATTCTTGAATGCACAGTGTCTCAAGAACAAAATGGTTCATAAACACACTTCAAAAAGGGCCAACATCACCCAAGCCATTTTGTTGGACTTCTAGGTGACCAGAAGAGATGCCATTCAAATTCCTTTAAGAGCCTGAGGTTTCTCGTGCAGATAAACAAGCAAAGACTTAAGTTTTCAATCTCCCTCAGCATTTCCACCAAACAATAGGGTCAGTCTCTCTTTTGCTGATTTATGTCCTGGAGCAGACATTTCCTCCCTTGCAATACAAGTATGTTCAGGCATACATTTCCAACATAATCTAGTCTCGTCCACATTGAAGAACTCCTTCCCTAATTATCTAAGCCAAAGCATCAGGAAATGCATTTGCTTCAGCGTGGTCAGCCATGCTGCTTCCCCTCGCACTTTACGTTTTGTAAATTAGCCCTTGCTTTCAATTTGTTAAACCACCCTCTACTCAACAAATCTTCACTTTCATTACCATGCTTTTTCTTCAAATCTTCAAAGAAGTTCTTTAGCTTTTTCATGAATAATCATCAGGCTTCGACATTGATTTTGATTTTCAATCCAAATCACCAGCAGGTTTTTCATTTCAAATATCAAACCATTTCACCGCTTTGTAATGATGGTAACCACATCAGGGTCAATCCTTCAATGTGCTCAAGAATGTGTGCTTTTTCCTGTGTTCTTTATGATGGTATCAACCATTGAATGACCAAAACCCAATGCTTGCCGATGTTCGATGACACTTCAGCTTGTTCAGATGGCTTAATTATATCCATTTTAATTTACATTGTAATTGTTTTCCTTTTCTTGGATGCACTACTATCATATGCATCATTTTTTTTGCTTTTTGTAATGGTAAAATACTAAGAATTCTACAGTACAGCAGTGTTTATAAAGAATTACAAACACTGCTATCCAATATGGCACTCTAGGAATGAACACATGTAGGATTTTTGGAGCTCGTTTATATGTGTGGTTATCCATTAGTCAGGCATTCATAACCTGGAGATAGCCGCATATGTAATGTACACTTCCTTTCGTTAAAATCTTTGGCCAGCAATTTAAGAGAGCTTTTAACAATAGAATGTTGTAATATGGTCCTGATACAATGCACTTGTACAATCCTGACAGTAGGTGGCATTATGAGAATAATTCAGACCTTACTCCCAACTCCACTTTGTATATATAAAGTAACTTGCCAAAGATAATTTATGAGTAAGCACATATTTGGTTGATATATTCAGTTTAAAATTTCTTACATGGGTTTTATGTAAATACTTTACATTTACCTTAACCTTTGCTTTAATCAATATCTGGTCAGCCAAAAAAGCTATATAGAGGAGAAATTTACTTTGTAATCAGAGCAAGGGTTGGTAAATAATTACTAAATTGTTCCATAACTCTCATTCTACTTCAAAAAAGCAGGCATTTTCTAACCTCTTCAGAACATGGATTAGACCAGGATTTAGTTTTCAATAGGAATGTGAAGGAAAACTCTCCACTTGCTTTTAACAATGCTGTCCCAACAGTACCTGAAAAACTCAGTACTGCAGAGAACAATGCAATCTGCTTGACTGCCAGCCTATATACCACACTGTATGTCCATTCCTTCAATGGCACCATGACTGTTGCATGAACCATTACAAGAAGCACAGAAGTAACTCACAAAGGATTATTTGACTGCATCTTCCAAAGCCATAACATCTGCCATCTAGAAAAATATTGTCAGCAAGTGAAAGGAATCCACTGCCTGCTACTTTCCCTCCAAGTCACATATCCTGACTGGAATTTAATCACCTTTCATTCAGCACCTCCAGGATAAAATCATGGAGCTTCCTCCTTAACAGCACTGTGGGAGTAACTTGACTATATCAACTGTAACAATTCATGAAGGTCATTCCCCACAACCACCTTTCCAAGGACAATCAGAGATGGCCACAATTCGCATGAATGAATAATTTTTTTTAAATTGTGAACAGGACTAACCTGTGATAAACAATGCACTCCAATTAGCAGGCAAACATAATTTTCCAAACACTTTATAAACATAGATGGACTATGCTCCTCAGCGTCAACATCTCAGAGGATCTATCTTGGGCCCAACACATGGGATGCAATCACAAATAAGGCACACCAGCAGCTCTACTTCATTACGAATGTGAGGAGATTTGGTATGTCACCAAAGTCTCTTCCAAATTTCTACAGATGTACAGTGGAGAGCATTCTGACTGGTTTCATCATCGCCTAGTATGGAGGCTGCAATACGTAGGGTCGAAAGAGGCTGCAGGGGTTTGTAGACTCAGCCAGCTCCATCACGGGCACAACCCTCTCTACCACCAAGGACATTTTCAAGAGGCTGTATCCATCATTAAGGACCTTCACCATCCGGGACATGCCCTCTTTGTGTTACTACCTTTGAGGAGGAGGTACAGGAGCCTGAAGACCCACACTCAATGTTTTAGGAACAGCTTCTTCCCCCCTGCCATCAGATTTATGAACGGTCCATGAACCCATGAACATGACCTCGTTATTCCTTTTTTGCACTATTTATTTATTTATGTAAATTATAGTAATTTTTATGTCTTGCACTGTACTACTGCTGCAAAACAACAAATTTCACGACATATGTCAGTGATAATAAACCTGATTCTGACAACATTGCTTAAAAAAATTATTGTTATTATGCTTTATCCATTATAGTGCCCTTTGTTTCAGTCGCCACATAATATTTCAATTCTAAAAGGAATTACTGTTTCTTCTCATATTATTATGCATCCAAAGTGGCTAACCAGCAAGGATCTTCACCAAATTGAGAAATCAGAGTCACTTGTAAAAGCTGAAGAACTAAGGATGGCTTATACCATTTCCAAATAAACATTATAAGGCTCCTTTCAAAAATGCACCAACTGCCATGCTCAGTGATTACCTGCTACTGCTCTCATCAAATCTGTAAAATCAGAAAGCATCACTCTGAGCTTCCTATTTCTACCATATGATGCAAGTATCTTTAAAATTTAGTAAATTTAATAGGGGTAGAAAAATGTAACACCTGGAATACAAAAACTGAAGAAAACTTACTAATACTTGCACTTAACTCATCTTCTTTGCCAAAAACTCTCCATTCTGAAATCAACTTAGACAAATTGCTAAATTTTCAAATGCAACACAAATATCTCACAAATCATGGTGAGGGTTTGTTATTGCCATTGATTTGCTGATATAACCAATGCTAGCCTGTAACGTACTTAGTATTCCAGTTACTGTTTAAAGTATTCAAGTTTTGCTTTCAGGTCCTCTGAAGCCTTCAAATGCATTAGGTACATCTTAAATTGGCTCTAAATAAAGACTTTATTTGCCTTTAAGATTACAAAAACTATCAATGTCTGAAAACAATGATTGCAAACATTATTTAGAATAAGTTAGGAGTCAGGGAGATTTTGGTTAATTATATTTCAATGTTGCCAGTTGTTAGTTGCTTTAGAGCAAATTAGTGCAGACACTAGAAATCTGAAATCAAAGAGAAAATGCTGGAAATGTTCAGCAGTTCAGGCAGCATCTGTGAAGAGAATGAGCAGATGCAGCCTGAACTATGAAGTATTTCCAGAATTTTCTGTTTAATTTCATTATTTGGTTTAGTAAATCCTTAGGCTAAATTTTAAGTGCTTTTGTTTACTCATGATAGACTACAGACTAATCACATTTATTCATCTGAACCATTACCTACATCATATTTAAAAAAAGGCAAGTGGTATGAAGTGCCTAAAAATGTTGCACGAGTGTCACAATAGCTGTAATGTAATTGGGTCAGTTGATTTAAGTTCCCCATGGCAGGATATCAGTGCCATTCATCTATTCCACTGACTGCATTTTCTGTTGTCAATGCCGTTATACTGCCAAACCCTACAAACCAAATCCCATTCACTGGAGTTGTTCTTCACAGACTATACATAATCCATTTCTGTTTCCCTTTGTCACGAACCAGCAACAAAAGAAACACACTGAGCATGATTTAGTGTTAAAAACTATTTTATTAATCACTACTTATGGTAATACGTAAAATAAAAGTAAAAAAAAATGTTAGTATGTTAGAATTCAAAAATGTTAAACCTCGAACGTTAACCCCAAACTAAACTCGTCGTGTGTGTGTGTGACAAAGTCCAAAACTCCCAGTTCCTGAATGGTTCTTAAAGTTCAGTTCCGCAAGCCATAAGGTGAAACATGAGCAAGGGCTTCTTCAACAACCACCGTTGTCTGAAGATAAGATGTAGATGTAGAAAAACATAGAGAGAGTACATACGAAATCCAAATGTTCCAGGATGGAACCCAAACGACACTTCAGTGTTTACTCGGTAGTGACTTCCTCACCCCGAAAAGCATCCGAACCGTGGTCGTCCACACACAAATACCTGTTTCCTTCTACAGGTCAGCAACAAAGTGAACTCCACCGGATTACTTCCAACTTCCATACATGGATTTCAGTGGCAAACACAGTTATTGTTTCTCATCCATCGATAGAGAAAACAAGCAGGCTGGTGTTTACTCATGATAGACTACAGACTAATCACATTTATTCATCTGAACCATTACCTACATCATATTTAAAAAAAGGCAAGTGGTATGAAGTGCCTAAAAATGTTGCACGAGTGTCACAATAGCTGTAATGTAATTGGGTCAGTTGATTTAAGTTCCCCATGGCAGGATATCAGTGCCATTCATCTATTCCACTGACTGCATTTTCTGTTGTCAATGCCGTTATACTGCCAAACCCTACAAACCAAATCCCATTCACTGGAGTTGTTCTTCACAGACTATACATAATCCATTTCTGTTTCCCTTTCACAGCAAGGCCAGTGGATTCCTCTCCTACCACATTCCCCACCCAATCTCCTTCTCCCCCATATGCAGAGACTACCATAACTATCCCTCTCCCATTTCTCCTTTTCCAAATTGCTTTAGAATCTATTTACCATCTTCATCTTGAAGAAGAAAAACACTATGATGCTGGAGGAACTCAGCAGGCCAGGCAGCGTCCGTGGAGAAAAGCAGGCGGTCAACGTTTCGGGTCAGGACCCTTCCTTCGGACTGAAGATAGGAAAAGGGGAAAGCCCAATATATATGCAGGAAAAGCAGAGCAGTGATAGGTGGACAAAAGAGGGGAGGTGGGGTGGGCACAAGGTGGTGATAGGTAGATGCAGGTAAGAGATAGTGAGAGGCAGGTGCGGGGGAGGAGGGCAGAGCAGATCCACCGGGGAATGGGTCAAAGGTAAGAGAAAATAAAGGGGGTAGAAAAAAGAGAGATAGGCCAGGAAAGGGAAGAAAAGAAGAGGCATGGTTGGGGGTGTGTGTGTGTGGGGGGGGGGGGGGGGTGGAGAAAAGGGGTGTGGGGATTACCTAACGTGGGAGAATTCAATGTTCATGCCATTAGGCTGCAAGGTTCCAAGACAGAAAATGAGGTGCTGTTCCTCCAGTTTGTGCTTGGAATTCTCCTGGCAATGGAGGAGGCCGAGGACTGACATATCTGTGATAGTGTGGGAGGGAGATTTGAAGTGATTGGCAATGGGGAGATGCAGATTGTGGTTACAGACAGAGCGCAGGTGCTCTGCAAAATGGTCACCTAGTCTGCATTTGGTCTCACCAATGTAGAGGAGGCCACATTTGGAGCACCGAATGTAGTAGATGATATTAAGGGAGGTGCAGGTGAATTTCTGTCTCACCTGAAAGGACTGTTTGGGTCCTTGAATGAAGGTGGTGTAGGGGCAGGTGATGTACCTATGGTTGGGGGCAGTGGAAAGTTCCCTGAGTGGGAGCGGGATGGGTGGGGGGAGGGTGGTGGAGTGAACTAGGGAGTCATGGAGAGAACGGTCCCTGCGAAAGGCAGCAACGTAGTGGGGAGGGGAAGATATGCTTGGTAGTGGAGTCTGTTGGAGATGGCAGAAGGTGTGGAGAATGATGCGTTGGATACGTAAGCTGATGGGATGAAATGTGAGGACAAGGGGGACCCTATCCCTGTTGGGTCTGGGAGGGGTGGGGGTGAGAGCAGAGGTGCGGGAAATGGCAGAGATACGGGTGCGAGCTTTCTCGACCACGGTCAGGAGGGGAAGCCATAGTTAGAAATGCTGGACATCTCGGATGTTGAATCTTGAATACTGAAGCCTTCCTGCTTTTATGACTCCTAAGCCCTTCCATCTGATATTACTGACCCAACTAAAGCCAAATAGATCTTCCCATGCAAACCTTTTCAAGAAATATGGTAAAAATAGATTAAGCAACTAAATAGATTAAGGAATAATGTAAAAAAGGCAGAAAATGCTGTAGCAAGAGTTCTGGTGAAGATTCTTTAACCTAAAATAGAGGGATATGTGGGAGGAAGGGGTTAGATAGTCTTAGGCGAGGTTTAAAGGTTGGCACAGCATTGTTGGCCAAAGGGCCTGTATTGTGCTGTACTGTTCTATGTTCTATTAAAACAATAATTCTGTTTCTCTTTCCACAGATGCTGCCTGACCTGCTCAGCATTCTCTAGCCTTTTCTGTTTTTATTTCAGGTTTCCAGCATCTGCATTTCTTTTGATTTTCAGGTCAAGAAATAATGATCTGCTAAAACGCTGCTCTAAGTTCCATTTTTTAAAATATTTTGTCACTACATGTTAATATCCTAACAATTCTCCATGACATGACATATTCTCCCTGTATTTCTACAATGACATACTTGGTAACAGAAGTGCACACAACAATGCAACCTTTCTCCAATCTGTATAACGAGCATTAAATTCAGCTACTTGTGTAAAGTTTTCTGGGGATGGGCATGGGGGAGGGGGGAGGGCAGTTGAAGGGTCAGTGGTTCTTGAGCAACTCATTTGGATACCCTGTTTGCTTATTAGGGGTTTCAGTAGATCCAATGAAGTTACAACAAAATCCCACAAAAGATTCCAAGACTTCATGCATACTACAGTGCCATACACCTGTCTGTCATACGTTTCCTCTGAAGCACCTTATCACACAACTTTTAAAGCTTCAGATATACAAATATCAAACTATCTTTTCCTGCCTCCAAGTATGTCAGTGTTGTATGAATCGGTGTGTAGTTAAAATCTTGAAGTACCATGGCAGGACGGGTCATTTGATACGAGGCTGAATTTGTAGGTGGGAACACAAAAGCCACACAATATTTAACAAATTTCTCTATTGTTGGCTGTTCTGGTGTAATCTAGTAGTAAAATCTCTCAGAATAAATACTTATTTAGTGAGAGCTTTCTTCATACATGCATCTGCAGAAGAAATCACTGAATTACTGGAGAAAATAATGTCACCTTTATAACAATTTAACCAAAAAGTTAATATTGAAAACTCAGCATGTTCTACTAGATCTATGATTGAAATTGATGATGGCAATCAATGATTACTGAAATGACAGAAAACATTGAAAATAAATTGAAAATTGTCTGCTACCATAATAACTGCTTTGAAGATTTAGCAGAGCCACTTTTTTTTGTGCTCTCCCGGGTACATCAAGTACAGCACTCCTGAGTACAACACTCCTTAGATACACTCTACAGGTCAGGTGCTTGACATGGGGCGGGAGGAAATAGATTGTCAGTTTCCTTGAAGAAATTTATTCAAAATGACACTGAGAACTCCAAGCTCCTCAACACTGCTGTGAAACCTCAAGACCCCAACTGGAATGCTGCCAAAACACAGGAGCACCTGGGCAGTGCTATAAAGCCCTGGATCCCAGTGCTGCCAAACACTAGGATCAAGATTTCAGTTCTGTCAAATCTCAGAATTCACATTCCCCCACCTGTCAAACCAAAGGATCATTCCCTTAGTGCCAAAAAATCCAGGGATCTTTGTATCCTGTCAGAAAACAAGACCACCCTGGAACATTTCAAAATCCCAGACCTACTGCACACGTTGGGATAACTAATAGGCTCATTGCAGTGCTGTAGAACTCCACTCCTTTTTCTCCTCTATTATGTTTTAAACACAAGGTGCATACCTCGATGGAAATGCTTGCCTAATATCTTGTTGTTCATCCAGATCTTTGAAAAAGGTAAAAGTTAAAAATTGAGTGCATAGACAAAGTAATCTAATAATAATCAAGAGCACTAAATTTCACAGATAAATGAACAAATTGTAAATACTAGTTAAATCTCAGAATACTTTGTAATAAATCTGAATTTTTTATTCAGTTACTGTGTATTGAAGGCTCTGATAAATCACTGTGTCACGCAAAGTATGACATCTAATTATTGAAAATAATTTCCTGACTTGCATATGAATATTAATCAAAGTTGGGACATCATATTTCAAAGCATCTAACATGTAATAAAGAAGTACTACATGATTTATCTCTGGACTGAAGCTGGAAACTTGCAATTACCTTTCTATCTGTTAACTCTGTTGCCAGCCAGAAATTAAACAGTGCCAATTACTTAAAACATTTGGAGTTAGTTGTCTTAAAAAAGGACAAATTAAACACAACACTACTTTAGCAATAAAGTTCTGCTTCTCCCAATTTGTATTTCAATTTCAGCAATTATTTCTCTCTCTCGTTTCCATTCATCTCCCATCTCTATATCTTGTAGGTTGATAATCTGTGACTAACATGGCTTCACCACAACCTCTCAGCTCTAACTATCACTTGTGTCATTCTTGGTTTTGAACCTATCACAGACCTTCCCATTGTTCTCTCCATCCCTCCCTCTTCTTGGCAGCTTAAAACATATTTGATTTCTAACTTTTTCTAGTTCTGTTGCGAGGTCATCGACCTGAAACTTTAACTTAGCTCCACGTATGTTGTCTGACCCATTGAATATCCCCAGCATTTTCTGCTCCTCTTCCAGCGTGGGGATTTGCACTGTAGCAATGATCAAACAAGTTGACATATTTCTTCCCTAGATATGCTTTCCTTACAATAATCAATTAGATTTGTTTTGATCTTTTATACATTTACAATATTCCAGAGTTTTGCATTTGTGTGGCCCTGACCAATACATTGTTAATGCAAGAGGAATTAAAGCATTAATTGACTTGATTTCAGTTTATAAAGAACAATGCAATTCTGGTCATCTAGAATTCTGATATACAATTGAGCACTAGAGGAATAGCACTGTAGATTTATAAAAAAAACATACTGAAAAAGATGATTATTTTTGTACATATACCTTTACATGGTATTCAGAAGCTTTTACACGTATAAATTTACATTTTCAGTTTTGTTACTTATTTGGAAACTAGTGTGCATGCACCTGTAATCTGGGGTCCTCTTCTGAATATCCTGAAAATGTGCAAATTTTAAGAAGTTCGAGTGGAGGTGTAACTCCTGTCAATGTGACCACCATACATTCAGCTATGAAACATCATATAATTATGTGTGTAATATAGTTGAATCTAAATCATTGATCAGAGAATCACTAATATTTATGGCTCTGGAGACCAATCAACCCATCGTGTGTATGCTAATCACCAGAGTTTGATATAAAAATACATGTGATATTTGTTGTATAAGATACAGAACTATGCCATGTGAAAAAAAGTATCATCCTAAAAATGCCAAATTAAATAAAAAGGACCAATTCACGCAATGAAGTTGTTAGGACTCAAAACTTTTTCTTTCACAACGTCTGCTTTAAAATCTATTCATTTAAAATCCATGGGACACTGAGTAATCACTCCAATTGAAGATTAGAGGCCCCGACCTATGCGCCAAAAAAAAGTTTGAACAGATATTTTTTTCAACTGCAGTAAATGCTATTCTTTTAACTACCCGTTAGTGTTAAAACGGTTTCAGTTGTACACAAGTTAAAGCAGTTAGTTACAGATTCTGCATGGAAGAATATTGACCTAGTCTTTTATAGAAACTTATGCTGAAACAGAATTTCTGCTTTTCGAGCAGCAGTGGGATAACTGGTTACTCGATTTACTCTAAGGAGATTACGCTGGCCACGGAAAGAGATTACAGTGGAGCATTTTGAACACCGCACGGCAATGTACGAGCAGTCCCCAAGACACAGTGCACTCTTAAATATTTCCAACATCTCCCTTGGTCAACAAAGGGTCGAGAAGTCTCATTGTACCACACGGTGGCTGAAGGAAAGTAAAATATGAATTCTACAAGTCTGTACAGTAAAGGAAAGGAAGGCATCTGAAAACCAGATTAAAAGCACAAGACCAATTAACAGATTCTCCAAGTCTGCTGGTCACATGCCCACCCATGTTACCTAGCAACAAGACAACTCACTAGAAGTTCGCCAAGAAGAATTTCAAATCTGTAGCTGAGTGGGGCTTTGTTGCAATGGAGGAAATATCGGTTTACTAAGTCATAATGTGGGGAAATACAGTAAAACCTTTCACCTGATGCATGGTCCAGATTGTCGAAGGAAAAAGTTCTACATGTGTTCTTTTACTTCAAAAATTGTCATAAACACGGGGAAAATCACGAACTACAGTTGAAACGATGCCGGTATGCAGTGAATAGCGGAATTCAGTCACACTGTCCCAAATTCCCATGCACAACTTTTACCTGATGCATCCTGCTGGTTCCATTATTCATTGCTTTTCAGCACCTATTTAATGGGTTTGTAATATAAGCAAATGTCAATTCAAAGGCACGTTAGAATTAAGTGCTGATTAAATTGCGAGAAATGATAGATTTATGCCCAGTCCAACGCCTCCTACATTTTAAACATCATTCGCTGGAATTAATAACCTCTCCAAATCAAAGACAAACAATATTCCTAACTAAAAGCGCATCTGCGGTTGCCGTATAACGTACTGTAAAGCACTGTAAATATATATTACTCCAAATAACACGCTATTTCACATACTTAATTTCATTCGAGTGGATAAGATAATATAGAAGTATATTTCCTAGAAAAATAGAAACTTTCTAACCTTATGCAGCTTCTTACCTTCTGGGTTGCATTGAACTCTGAGCAAAGTTGCAAGAAGAAAGAGTAAGCATGCCTGACCGGCCATGCTACAGCCTTGTGCCGGAATCTTCCCCAGCTGAAGCTGAAGCTGGCTTTGTAAGGAAAGGCTGTGGAACCTGGTTGATGTACAGCTCGACTATCTTTCTATTCTCCTGATGCTAGCTGGGAAAAGGCGTGTTCGAAAGTCGGGACAGTGCGTTCGCACGAAAACCGCTCATTGCTAAGGCGGGGCGCTGCGATACCCGGGCCCTGGATGCAGCATAACGCAGAGCTGTCTGCTGTTATAGGGAACTGTCTGCAGCTCTCACTAAACCGTTATTAGCACGGTATTTGTAAACAAAAGGTTAGTTCAAAATGTTGGCACGGCCACGTAGACAATTTCTAGCATTTAACTCCGATTTACCAAAACAGCTTTGTTCAACTTGCTTCGAAATCTGAAGTGAAATTGTAATTATACGTTAGGAAGAATATGAAATAAGCTGTAAAATGCTTATCATCTTTTTCTCTGAGTATTTCCTTTTTCATTTTCCAGAATATTTGCCCAGGTGTTACTTATGTTATTTTTCCCATAATAAATGAGAAATGTATATTTTATCTGCAATCTAAACTGTGAAAACATTTTATATTGATACGCAATATGCACTTTTTATTAATACTGTTTATTGACCCTATTTTGCCAATCAGTTCCTTGAAGTATTTACTTGCTAGTTATACTGAAGACGTGTAGCATTGAGTTGCTGTTATTTCTCGGTGTGGGAATGTGTGTTATGCATGTTCAGGGCGGCTCGGTATTGGTACGGCACAGCACCGGGGTCAACCCTTGGCGCTGCAGTACAGCACGAGGGGCAGATCAGCATATTCAATGAGCTTCCTGACACTTCCCCATCACAAAGAGCAAACCTTCCCACACCCTCCATCATCAGAAATGCCCCAGACACTACCATTCCCCAACTAACCCCAGCCATCCCTCATTCCTCCACAGAACCGAGAGCCCGTCACCTCTCAGAATGGCCCTTAGAACTTTTAAAAAAGTTCTAAAACTTCTATTAATCTTTGCTTTCTTTTGTTGCTCTTTTGTTTTATTGTTGCCAACTTGATGAAATTCTTGTCGTGGTTTCACAGCAAGAGTCAAGCTGACCAAATGTAACCAGCTGCGTTTCTTTATGAGGCTGGTGATAAAGCGGCTAATCCTACCGCTGCCCCGGGAAGAGGGAACCAAAGGATAGCGCCAGATGAGATTTAAAATCGTAATGAAAAAAAATGCCAAATAGGTGTAACGTGTCTTTAAAATGCTACTCAGGACATGCATAAAACGATACATTGAACTGTACCAATCAATTTGCAGACAATGAGCAGTTTGAAAGATATATCCTCCAAATGTCTTACTGGCTGAATAACCTGGTTACCGTACTGGGTTTGCTATATTCGCAATAATTTGTTGATGCACTAATTAACTTCATAATAAAACAACTAACGGGCCGCTTTCATTGGTTCAAATAAAAAAATGCTGATAATGAATAAAGATGCAAAAATAACATTGCAAATTAAATTGCCGCAAAATGCAAACTTCTGGGTGATCGAATTGGATCAGGAATTCTGAAGCTGGGCATTATCGCCAAATTATCATCAAACGTTTTGGTGAACTCGGGCTGGGACCGCAGTTCCTTCATCATAATCAGGCTAACGGTCGAGTTAGCAACAACATTTTGAATGACCCATAAAAGGTCTTTATTGTGTTTGCTTACTTAAGATAAGTCTCTGTCACTCTTTCGTTATAACAATGTATATTTTGTAGAGTGTCTTTGAAGTAAATGGTGTGCTTTAAAGTAGGAAGATAAATGCTGACCTATAGGTTTGTGCAGAATAAAAGACTGCAGTATTAACTGGAAGGCAGACGGTGGATTCCGGCAGTGCATACCCGTTAAATTCAATCGGAGGATTTATAGTGGTGTTTATGTTAATAATTTATTTTGAAAGTAAAATTAAACCAAATGGCATTTTCCAGTTATTTCTTATACCCCTGATTGCCATCCTCAAGTAATTGCTGAGATTAACATGAAACCAGGACAATAAAAGGTGTCAGAGAGCAAAGTTAATTTTAGCTGGTCTGTTGACTATTACTAGTCCGCATTGGTAGATTTATGCAACCAGTTAATTATTAATAGAAGGGAAAATGAAGATGTCTCTTAAGTCAATCAAAAGACTGGACAAGTCCGGTCACTGACTCTCTGTGCCCTTATAATTTGCTTTAGTTGCATTAACTTCGAGAGAGTACTTACGTTAGCATAAAGTTTGGACTTTATTTTGAGTTAAAAGGACAGTTAAACCGTTAATCAGTTCTGCTAAATCGCAAACCCAGCCTGAGTACATTGCAGCTTAGTAATAAACATTTTTATTCAATCTTAACCTATTTATACGGTTGTATTTTTTTGCTGAATCGATGAAATCTCCCTTTGATTTTGGCATTCGTTAACAAGATTGATTCGCCGTTTTCAAAATAACTGGAAGGTCTTAAATCATTCTCGCCATCAAACTAATAGCCAACACCAATCTGCGACAATAGTTTTTTACTCGTCTTTTTTACTTGGAAAAAATCCAATATCGCAAAATTTTTTAAGCACATTAAAAAGGCTGGAAAGAATGTGGGGTTAGTGCAGAAAAGTGGCGTTGAGGTAAGATATCATTCATGATCTCAATGAATGGTAGAGTAAGGGCCGAAAGGACCGCCCTCTACTTCCATTTCTTATTCGCTTAAAGATAAAAAAAATGATTTATTTACAAATAACCCATCAATCAATTAATTATGGTAGGAAGAAATCATTCTGTTTCTAAGTCGTCCTGATGAAGGGTCTCGACCCGAAACGTCGACTATCCATTTCCCTGCACGGACGCTGCCTGATCCGTTGAGTTCCTCCCACAGCTCTTTTTTTTGCTTCAGATTCCAGCATCATTCTATTTATCCCCAGCACAATTAATGGCTGTGTCTTTAAATTTATGACTCGTTCTCTGAATTGTTTATAAGAGACGAATATAAATTTAAATGAATCTGGTTCTTCAATGTTTCATGAAATTTTGTTCTGCTGACAATTCTACGAACTATTTTACACCCGTTAATTCCATACAAAGACCGCACTACCTTCCTTTTACCTTTGTCTTTTTACAGTCGGATTAGGATTTGGAAAGTAAAACATGCGGGTCTTCCGATTTTTTTTGATTTTGGTAAGAGGCTATAGCACAGAAGGTTTTTTTTAATGAAATTTGAAGGGTTGGTGCTTCTGAAAAAAAATCATTAAAATGTATTGTTCAGTGAAAGTTGTAGCGTTTTCGGATTCGGCGCTGTTGCAATAAAGGCTGATGTTGGTACAGCTTTAGTTTAGCTCAGCAGTGCATGCTCAGGAGCTTGGAGGCATCTGACAACGCCTCTTTACACAGCAAAATTCAGCGCATCCGCCACTTCTCGCAGCTCTGCGGGACAGTGGATGAGATCTTGAAATCTGAAACATGTCCCGCGGACACAACTAGCAAATGTGAATAAGGCAGAAAAGGCAAGACTGAGAGGCAGTTATTCAAATGTACCGAAAGTCGCTGATTTGTACTTATCACTGAAGTTTTTGTTGCACATCCCCAAAAAACATCCGACTGATTATGTATATTTTCCAGAATCAGTTCTTTAAATAATGATTTCTATAAAACGCGATGAACAGGTTAAATTAAAGTGTTGGAAAAATCGTATTTCAACGGCTTCTTGCTAAAACGGTCAAGATAAATATCTTTATTGTGTGTTCAGCACTCGTTTTATAGCTTTCGATCTGAAACGTTTCTGAGATTGGTCAAAATTAATTGGTTAAACAATACTCCTTTCACAATCAACTTTTATATCTACAATGGAATTTGACCTGTGTTCAGGGGAAATGACGTATTATTTGTAACTAATCTTAAGAAGATTCAATAATTCTATTCAAGGAAGACAATCCAGCCATTAGAGAAATGACAAGTGGCAAGTTCTTTGGGATTGCTGTAAGAAATTTTCCCTCTAGTTTGCCAAAATCTCCTCCACCACCATCTCAGCTCTCTGTATTCGCTTACATATTGTCTGTGTTTTTCTCCCTTCTGAAATTGAGTTTATGTCTATATCAAACAATTTATTTTCACTGCTAAATTCTCTGGTGAATCCTGTTTTCTCCAGTGCAAATGGTCTCCTAACTGGCAGAGCTTCTCACTAAAACCTATGTTCATTATTATCATTAGTTAGAAAGCAAGATTGTCCTTTAAGACCTCAGAATGCACCAAAGCACTTTACAGCCAACAAGATACCCTTTAAGGGTAGTCATTATTGCATTGTCAATTTTCTCACAGTAAGATTCCATAAACTATAATCTGATGACATCAATACAATCTTTCTTAATGATGTTGATTGAAGGGTAAATATTGGCCAACATGGGTAAACAAAATTCACGCCCTTCTTTCAAATAGTGCCTGAGGAACCCTTATGTCTAGTTGAGGGGGCAGATAGGAAGATAGGACTTTGATTTATCATCCTATCCAAAGGATTGCATTAGCAATAGTACAGAGCTCCCTCAGTACTATAATGTAATGTCAGCCAAATTTTTTGTGCTCAGGTTTCTAGAACCAACAACTTCCTGATTAAAAAGCAAAAGTGCTGCCAACTAGCACGGTATGGCATGGTAGTGTAATGATTAGCATAAAGCTATTACAGCGCCAGTGACCTGGGTTCAATTCCGGCCGCTGTCTGTAAGGAGTTTGTACGTTCTCCCCGTGTCTGCGTGGGTTTCCTCCGGGTGCTCCGGTTTCCTCCCACATTCCAAAGACGTACGGGTTAGGAAGTTGTAGGCATGCTATGTTGGCGCCAGAAGTGTAGCAACATTTGCAGGCTGCCCCCAGAACACCCTATGCAAAAGATGCATTTCACTGTTTCGATGTACATGTGACTAATAAAAATATCTTACCTTATAACTAAGTCATGCTGACAATCAAAATAATTCTCTACAGAGGTAATTATGTGGATCTCGAACACCCAACAAAGAAATGGTCATGTGGGAATAAAACACTCCAGCCCCAATTTTCTGATCGGAACCTCCTGGAGTGTACCTGCAAATTGAAAATCCAGAATTGCAAAATTATTCAGTCTGCAAGAGCTATCCTGAGATTTCATTTGCCTGTCACTTTAATTATCCATCCCACTGTCACTCTCTTTCTTTCACCTCATATTGTTGCAATAGAGTGTAAGTTGAAGGCAAAACATCCTATCTTCCATCTTGGCACAAGTCCATCCTTAGAATTTAACAATGAATTCAACCATTTTAGATAACCAGTTTGTGCATTTTGTCTTGTGTGTTCAATCCTCCATACCTTTAGTCCTAAATTCCTCATAGTACATAGAACAGTACAGCACAGGAACAGGCCCTTTAGCTCATGATGTCTGTGTCTACCATGATGCCAATTTAAACTGCACATCTGCCTGCACATGGTTTATCTCCCTCTATATCCTGACTGCTCATGTGCCTGCTTAAATCTGCTTCCACCACTTCCTCTGGCATTGCATTCCAAGTACCTTACACTTTCTGTGTGAAAAAAAACAACTTGCCTCATAAATCTCCTTTAAGTTTTCCCCGTCTCACCTTAAAGCTATGCCCTCATGTATTTGACATTTCCACTCTGGGAAAAAAGACTCCGAGTATCTACCCTATCTAGGCCTCCCAAAATTTTAAATACTTCTATCAGGTCACCCCTCAGCCTCCGACACTCCAGGGAAAACAATCCAAGTTTGTCTAACTTTTCCTTATCGCTGATATTATCTAATCCTGGCAACTTCCTGGTGAACCTCTTCTCCAAAGCCTCCACATCCTTCCTATAATGTGGCGACCAGAAATGCAGACAAAACTCCAAGTGCGGCCTAACCAAAGTTTTATACAGAAACAACATGACTTCTTCACCTTTATACTCAACATCCCGATCAATGAAAGCAAGTATGCCACACATCTGCTTTACCACCCTATCTACTTATGTTGCCCTTTCAGGGAGCTATGGACTTGCACCCCAAGATCCCTCTGTACCTCGGTTCTAAGGATCCTGCCATGTATTGCACTCATTCCTCTTATATTTGACCTCTGTCACAAACCAGCAACAAAAGAAACACACTGAGCATGATTCAGTGTTAAAAACTATTTTATTAATCACTACTTATGGTAATACGTAAAATAAAAGTAAAAAAAAATGTTAGTATGTTAGAATTCAAGAATGTTAAACCTCGAACGTTAACCCCAAAACTAAACTCTTCGTGTGTGTGTGTGTGACAAAGTCCAAAACTCCCAGTTCCTGAATGGTTCTTAAAGTTCAGTTCCGCAAGCCATAAGGTGAAACATGAGCAAGGGCTTCTTCAACAACCACCGTTGTCTGAAGATAAGATGTAGATGTAGAAAAACATAGAGAGAGTACATACGAAATCCAAATGTTCCACGATGGAACCCAAACGACACTTCAGTGTTTACTCGGTAGTGACTTCCTCACCCCGAAAAGCATCCGAACCGTGGTCGTCCACATACAAATACCTGTTTCCTTCTACAGGTCAGCAACAAAGTGAACTCCACCGGATTACTTCCAACTTCCATACATGGATTTCAGTGGCAAACACAGTTATTGTTTCTCATCCATCGATAGAGAAAACAAGCAGGCTGGTGTCTCTCTCCCTTCTCTCTCTCTCTTTCTTCTTCTTCTTCTGACTTCTTCAACAACGTCATTACGTCCTTTATCTTCTATTGACGTAAGCATGCCCCACACACACATACACACACACTCTCTATCTTAAAGGGACTTTCACTGAGTCCGTAACACCTCCCAAAGTTCAACACATCATGCTTGTCCTGATCAACGTCCATCACTGCCATTTCTTTGCCCATATTTCCAACTGGACTATATCCTGCTAAATCTTTTGACAACCTTCCTCCTTTACAAGCACAATTTACACACCCACCAATAGAAAGAACTGATGTGGGAGGTAGCTCATTTTCATTGTTGCAAAGACACCTACATAAACAATAAAACTTTTTTTTTGCTTAATTTGATATTTTTAAATGGTGTCTTGCAGGCAGATTGTATTTGCTGAAACAAATAACTAGCTTGATCCATCAACATGAGTACAAAGAATGCGCAATTTGTGAAAATTCCACTTTGTTAGCTATAATAGGTTGATGCAAGTTAATAGGTGGAAATATGTGTTATTCAGTGGAATTAATCCTCTGTAGCAGATTTTCATGCCTGAATATCGCAGCCCAACATTCTGTTCCTCTCTTCTTCATACCTACTGCCCACTGGTTTTCTCATCCACTAGTTGTGAGTTAATCCCTCATTAATTCCAAAATTGTGCACCATACACCAGAAATGCTTTTGCATATTTTACATTATCTGTGTATTGCTCAAGCATTCAAATTACATTATTGTTGCCTCAAATTTTGACTTCCACAGTAATTCAAGTGATAAAACAAATATTGCTACATTTGTGCTTTTCTGTTTGGAGACTTTTAACTGTAGTCAAAGTAGCTCCCTCTTCCAAAAGCTATCCACATATCTTCTTAGCACCTTTAAACAAGTTAAATGTCATTGACTAGCGCAGAGAAAAATATTACTGTGTTTACTCCCTGGAAAAAAGTTGTCTCCTTTCTAATTGGGGTGTGCTAAAATATTTATCTTGGAAACTCTACTTTTAGTTAGTTGCTCTATTTACAAACAAAAACAGCCTATCAGACAAATGACCCTTGTGGCATGGAAGGAACATGTTGCATGGTGCTATGGTGATGTGATGACCATAAGAGCAAAAGTAGGAGCTACTATAATGTATAACATTATTTTAATACTGGATTTGACGTATTGATCTTCAAACATTGTTCTCCTCACATGGCCAAAGGCTGTACTGGAGATTCAAGTGAATTTCATCATCAATATCTGCCATTGCTGTGACTTGGCTCCCAAAGTACAGAAATAATCCTTTTTGCCAGGATCTCATTGGGCAGGCTGAAGGACTGCTTCTATCCCACTGTTATAAGACTATTGAACGGTTCCCTTACACGATGAGATGGACTCTCGACCTCACAATCTACCTTGTTATGACCTTGCACCTTATTGTCTACCTGCAATGCACTTCCCTGTAGCTGTGACACTTTACTCTGTACTCTGTTATTGTTTTTACCTGTACTACCTCAATGTATCTGCACTGTGCAATGAATTGATCTGTACGAGTGGTATGCAAGACAAGTTTTTCACTGTACCTCGGTATAAGTGACAATAATAAACCAATACCAATACCAAAAGAGGGTATCACCTCCCAGAATGTCCACCACCCTTGCTGCACTTGTGGCAAAGTCTGTGAATCATATGGACACACAAGAGACTCCAGATGCTGGATTTTGTTCATATATTTTTATTTATCCATTTATGGGATGTGGATGTTACTAACAATGTTGGCATTTATTGTCCATCCCTAATTGCCCCTGGGGTGGCAGTTAACAGTCAACCACAATGATGGGTCCAGAATTTCATTGGGACCTGACCAGATAAAGATGGCAAACTTCTTGCCTTGAAGGGCATGAGTGAACCAGATGTTTTTTTAATGGCAATCCAGAAGTTTATTGGTTATATTACTAATATTAAATTTAATTACTTAAATTTAAATTCCCCGCCTGTTATAGTGGGATTCAAACACATATATCTGAATCAATGGTACAGAACTCTGGCTGCTGGTCCATTAATTTAACCACCACAGGAACATGTTTCTTTCATTTTTACTTTGTAGTGTAGGGGCAGGCACAGTAGTGTAGCGGTTAGCGTAATGCTTTACAACGCCAGCGACCTGGGTTCAAATCCGGCCACTGTCTGTAAGGAGTTTGTATATTCTCTCCGTGTCTGCGTGGGTTTCCTCCAGGTGCTCCGGTTTCCTCCCACATTCCAAAAGACATACAGCTTAGGAAGTTGCGGGCTTGCTACGTTGGCACCGGAAGTGTAGCGACACTTGCAGGCTGCTCCCAGAACACTATACAAAAAGATGTATTTCACTGCGTGTTTCGGTGTACATGTGACTAATAAAGATACCTTATATCTTATAATCCACCACATAGTATTACCTCTTCCCACCACTGGGTTACCATGCAATGACTACCCATGATTATATATCAACAATGGCTTGGCAGCCCTGAACTCAATCATATCCAAGCCCTGTCTTATTCCTGATGCAATATAGCATAATTCATATCTTAAGTTCATCGGTAACCATTTATAATATTTGCATTCCAACATTTTCTACCTTGAACAATCTGTTCACTTTATGTAAGTCTTTGTGAAATAAATCTGCTCACAGTCAAACTACTATCTGAATACAATCAAACCCTCATTGAATGAACACTGGAAAAAAACATGAAATAGATTTCACAACTGAATGATCAAATCAAAACTCTGCACTCTGCCACATCTAGTCATGACTGTTGGTGAACAATTAAACAGCTAATAGGGAGAGGTGGACTCAAGAACATCCCCATCCTCAGGTTGATATGGATGTTGGTGCTAAAAATAAGGCTGAAGCATTTGTAACCATGTTCAATCAGAAGATTGTGTTCCTGTCAGCAAAGAAGCCAGACTTCAGTCAATTCAATTCACTTCAAATGATATCAAAAAATGACTGTGAACATTAGGTAGGGCAAAGGCTATGGGACCAGACAACATCCTGAATGTATTACCAAAGAAATGTGCAACAGAACCGGCTATGACTTTAGCCAAGCTATTCCACTACAGTTATAACACTGAAACCTACCTGGCAATGTGGAAAATTGCACAAGCATGTCCCATTCACAACAAATTCAGTTTAATTAATTACCAGCCATTTGATCCACTCTCAATCATCAGCACCACTGTCTCAGGGGAAATTAGCAAGGGAAGATAAATTCTGGTATTGTCAACCATGGCCACTTCTCAAAAAATGCATAAGTAAAAAAAATCTGATGAGTAAAACAAGATAGATAGATATTGAATCTTTACTTTCACTGTTAACTGCCACAAGAATAGCTGGTGTAGGTAAAAGAAAGCAAATTGAGAATGTGAAAACAGAAGGATACTGCTCTATTATTCAAAATAAAGCCAAGGAATATAGTTTGGAGAGCACAGTGGAATTTTGCTGAATATATGGTCCATGTTATACCTAGGATTTTATTTTCCTGCAAGCAATGGATAAGAAAAGTAAGATATCTTTATTAGTCACATGTACATCGAAACACACAGTGAAATACATCTTTTTGCGTAGTATTCTGGGGGCAGTCCGCAAGTGTCGCCATGCTTCCAGCACCAACATGGCATGCCCACAACTTCCTAACCCGTACATCTTTGGAATGTGGGAGGAAACCGGAGCACCCGGAGGAAACCCAGGCAGACACGGGAAGAACGTACAAACTCCTTACAGACAGTGGCCGGATTTGTATGAGCCCAAGCACCTAGATAGAACCCCAAGGTAAAATTTCTAATATGTTTTTGTTAGTTCACATGCACCCACTGTGAAGTTTTCCATTATGAACTCTGATACTCATATTAATGTCAAGGATCACCTATGTAAACTTGCTATGTCATGGTGTAATTACACTGTCCTGCCAGTGGAGATGCTGCACCAACACCAAAGGCTTGACATAGAACAGCACAGCACAGGATCAGGCCCTACAGCCCACAATGTTGTGCCGAACTAATTAAATTAGTAATCAAATGCCCAACTAAACTAATCCCCTCTGCCTCCACAATGTCCATATCCTTCCATTTCCCACACATTCATGTGCCTACCTAAGAGCCTCTTGAACGCTCCTTTTGTATTTGCCTCCACCACCACCCCAGGCAGCATATTCCAGGAATCCACCACACTCTGTGTAAAAAAAACTTGCCCTGCTGATCTCCTTTTAACTTAACCCTTCTCACCTTAAATGCATGCCCTCTGGTATTAGACATTTCAAACCTGGGAAAAAGATACCGGCTGTCTACTCTATCTATGCCTCTCATAATCTTATAAACCTCTATGATCTCCCCTCAGCCTCTGCTGCTCCATTGAATTTTCATTACTTTTCATTACACTTCATTATACTTACATTAGCCAATTACTTGTTAATGTGGAACATCAGAATACATTATGGAAACATACATATAAGGCTATGATGTACGATTTCAAACTGAGTATTGTTATCTTTGTAAATAGTGATCACATTACAAATCCTCTAAATCTGCTTCACTCGAAGGTTATATTTGCTCTTAATTCCCCATGTGCAATATCATCTGTGATCAACAAATGAACATTTTCCACAACATATTGAAATGTTTTATGTATTTTAATACAGATAGATTTGCCCTCAAAAAGAAATGACTGAATTATTTCTGAACTGCAACATATTTCTTTTATATATTTGAAAAGAATAATTTTAAATGTTTTGGTTTTATTATTTACTAACAACATTGCTACATCAAGTTTATTCAATGCAGATTCCATATTCCTAGTCAGCAAAAATTACTCATCAGACAACTTATAACCATTTTTCTCTTTTCTTCCCTGGTTACTAATTCCCCTCTCACACAACTGAAATCAGTGGTGTATGCAGATAAAGAACAGTTTTCAAAAGCCAACAAGGAGTCAGAGCGTCTGAGAATGATTCTCCTGATAAAGAATAGGGGTCTGTGTAACATCTCTGCACCGGGCCTTTACTCTAGGATAGTTCTTAGTTTCTCTGCATCAAGCATCAGCTTTCAATCACCTGCAGCACAAGCAGGTTCTGTTTACTCTTTATTCTATTCTTTCACTCTCCACATTGTTATACTAACTGTAATGTCATGGGTACACTTACAAAGGTAAAATAGAGATAAAACGAGTTTCTTATACAGTTTCTGTACCTTTAATATAACTTTCTGTTACATGTAGCAAGAAAGAACAATTAAGCAAACATTTATAAATGAAGAACCTGATGATACAATTTTTTGTTTTGAACAGTAGTCATTAGCAAGGATCTCTATTAGTGAAATTAAAAAAGTTAAGAAGCAATTCTATACAGAATAAAAACTTCTCCAAATGTGCAATAATCATAGCTACCTAGTTATAAAGGCTGCATGAGTATCTGCTCTGTGTTATATAAACTCTTCTCTTTTTTTAAACTGATAAGCTCATGGAGACACTGACTGTTAAGAACTGAGATACAGTGTCAGTTGAGAGTTGGGATCTGTTTCATGCAATAAATAAAAATTAATGAATCAAATCATACCAGGATCTGAAGTACCAGTATGTGAGAGGTGTGGCCATGAATAAGACTTAGATGAAGTTTGAGAGTCTTGTGAGTTGCTACAGTTAATACAGTCTAGTAATGTAAGTACTGTAACTATCTGGGCTGCTCACCAAATGTGCAATTTTGTTCCCAGCACTTGGGTTAGTGAACTATCATGTTATCAATTTCTATAATGACATTTTAGAGTAGTGTGGGCAGTATTTATGCTATTTCTAAAACAATTTATCTACTTTTTAAATTTATGATCCACACTTAGCTTGTTATCTTTTTTTTCTTTTGTGATTTGCTTCAGTGGTTATATGACTTTCTTGCTTACTATCTTGAAAATACTTGCTGTCATTGAAAATACTTTTAATGACAACCTTCTCCACAGACAAATTTCCGATTTGAAATAATACATAACCATCTCATTGTAAAGCCCACTAAAAATCAAAGCCAGGATTGTAAAAGAAACATAAACATGGTCACAAAGCCTTGATCTATCAGTAAAATTTATTTGTCTCATTTTAAAACATAATTAATCACATTGTTTTTTATGAATTTATTAAGTCATAGAATTAGAGTGCAGCAAGAGGCTGTTCAGCCCATTACATCCATGTTAGCTCTCTACAAGAACAACTCTAAAGTTTCACCCACCAGCTCTTTTTCCATAACCTTGCAAGTTTTTGTCCACCAGGTATTTTCCCATCTCCTCTTGAAGGCCACAAGGGAATCTGCCTCCACATATCTGCAGGCACTGCACTCCAGATTCCAATTACAATCTGCATGAAAGAGTTTTTCCTCTTGTCACTATTAATTCACTTCCAGCTTATTTTATATCTCTGACCTCTAGTCCTCAACCTCTCCATCAAAGAGAATAGTCTCCCACTGTCCATTCTATCCAATGCACTGGATAGAATGGAATGCACTGCTGGGGGTGATGGTAGAGGCTGATACAATAGGGACATTTAGATAGGCACATGGATCTAAGAAAAATGGAGGGTTATGGGCTGTGTAGGAGGGAAGGATTAGATTGATCATGGAGTAGGTTTATATAGGTTGGCACAACATCGTGGGCCAAAGGCCCCGTACTGTGCTGTACTATTCTATGTTCTATACCTCACGTCATTTTATCCACTTCTATCAAATGTTCCCTTAACCTTCTCTTATCTAAAGAAAACAACCCCAGACTCTCCAATATATCACTGTAACTGCAACCCCTTATCCCAGGAACCATAAAATGCTGGAGGAACTGAGTAGGTCAGGCAGCATCTATGGAGGGAAGTAAACAGTTGACTTTTTTTTCTGGACCCTCTCCAATGCCTTCATAACCTTCCTATGCTGAGGTGATCAGAATTGAACACAATATTCCAGTGGAGCCCAGAGCACTTACTTATAAAAGCACAGCATAAATTCCCTGCTTTTACACCCCATGCCTTTACTGATGACGCCCAGAATATTGCATCCCTTTGTAAATACTTTCTCAACCAGCCCTGTTACTTTCAATGATTTGTGTATCCGTACCTCTGGGTTCCTCTGCTCCTGCACCCCTTTTAGAACAGTATCCTTTATTCTATACCACTGCTCTTCATTCTTCCTACCAAAATACATCATCTGACATTTCTCTGCTTTAAACTTCATCTACCATGTGCCTGCCCAGTCCACCAGCTTACCCATGTACTGCTGCAACCATGCTTTTATTTGCTTAATCCTCCCATTTCTGTGCCACTGGTAGCAATCTGTGGAAATTACTACCATTGAGATTCTGCTTTTTAACCTCCTTTCCAGCTCCCTAAAATATGCCTGCAGGACCTCGTTCCTCATTCTACTCACATTGCTGGTACCAGAATGGACCACCATTTCTTTTTGTTATCCCTCCCTTTCAAGATGTTCTGCAGCCATTCAGTGAGGTACCTATGTTAATGTCAACTTTCATTTTTACAGCAAATCATTAACTTCTTTTGAAAGTTTATGGAATCAGAATCAGATTTAGAATCAGAATCATCACTGACATATGACATGAAATTTGTTGTTTTGCAGCAGCAATACAGTGCAAGACATAAAAATGTATAAATTATAAAAATAAATAAATAGTGCAAAAAAAGGAATAATGAGGTAGTGTCCATGGGTTCGTAGATCCTTCAGAAATCCAATGGCAGAGGGGAAGAAGCTGTTCCTGAATCACTGAGTTTGGGTCTTCAGGCTCCTGTACCTCCTCCCCGATGGTAATAACATGAAGAGTGCACGTCCTGGATGGTGAGGGTCCTTAATGATGGATGCCGCCTTCTTGAGGTGCTGCCTTCTTGAGGCACCACCTTCTTGAAGGTCTCCTTGATGGTGGGGAAAGTTGTGCGTGTGATGGAGCTGGATGAGTTTACAACCCTCTGCAGCCTCTTGAAATCCTGTGCATTGGAGCCTCCATACCAGGCTGTGATACAACCAGTCAGAATGTTCTCCACCATACATCTATAGAAATTTGTAAGAGTCTTTGATGACATACCAAATCTCCTCAAACTCTTAACGAAGTAGAGCCACTGGCATGCTTTCTGGCATTGCAACAATGTGTTGGGCCCAGGATAGATCCTCTGAGATGTTGACACCCAGGAACTTGAAGCTGCTCACCCTTTCCACCACTGACCCCTCAATGAAGACTGGTGTATGTTCTCCCCATTTCCCTTTCCTGAAGTCCACAATCAGTTCCTTGGTCTTGCTGACATTGAGTGCAAGGTTGTTGTTGCAACACCACTCAACCAGCCGAATTATCTCACTCCTGTACACCTCCTCATCACCATCTGAGATTCTACCAACAACAGTGGTGTCATTGGTAAAATTATATTTGGTGTTTGAGCGGTGCTTAGCCACACAGTCATTAGCGTAGAGCAGTGGGCTAAGCACGCATTCTTGAGTTGCGCCTGTGTTGATAGTCAGCAAGGAGGAGATGTTATTGCTGATCCACACTGACTGAAGTCTCACTATAATGAAGTCGAGGATCCAGTTGCAGAGGGAGGTACAGAGCCCCAGGTTTTGAAGCTTGGTTATTAGTGCTGAGGGACTGATGGTGTTGAATATCGAGCTGTAATTGCTAAACAGTAGTCTGACCTAAGTCTTGCGGTTGTCTAGCTGCTCCAAAGCAGAGTGGAGAGCCAGTGAGATTGTATCTGCTGTAGACCTGTTGTGGTGGTAGGTGAATTGCAGCAGGTCCAGGTCCTTGCTCAGGCAAGAGTTAATTCTAGCCATAACCAACCTTCGAAGCACTTCATCACAGTAGATGTGAGTGCTTCTGGGTGATATTGAGGCAGCTCACCCTCTCTTCTGCAGCACTGGAATGATTGCTTCACTTTTGAAGCGGGTGGGAACCTCAGACTGCAGCAGTGAGAGGTTGAAAATGTCCTTGAACACTCCAGCCAATTGGTCGGCACAGTTTTTTGATACCTGGCCAAGTACACCGTCGGGGCCTGACGCCTTGCGACGGTTCACCCTCTTGAAGTATGTTTGGACATCGGCCTCCAAGGCAGGTATCACAGGATCATCAGATGCTGTGGGGATTCACACAGGCGTAGTGTTATTCTCCCTTTCAAAGCTTGCATAAAAGGCGTTGAGCTCATCAGGGAGTGAAGCATCATTACCACTTATGCTATCAGGTTTCACCTTATAGGAAGTAATGGCATGCAAACCCTGCCACAGCTGTCGCGCATCTGATTGTGTCTCTAACTTCACTTGGAATTGCCTGTTCGCTCTCGCGATGGCTTTCCATAGGTCGTACCCGGACTTCTGTAGGGTTCTGGATCGCCGGTCGTGAACACCACATATCTAACCCTCAGCAGATTGTGAATGTCTTGGTTCATCCAGGACTTCTAGTTTGGGAAAAATTGGTATGTTCTCGAAGGCACACACTCATCCACTCAGGTCTTGATGAAGACATTGATGGCTGTGGCATGTTCGTTCAGAACTGAAGATGAATCCCCGGATATGGTCCAGTTCCACCAATTCAAAGCAGTCCTGAAAATACTTCTCCACCTCCCTTGACCATACCTTCCTAGCCTCATCACTGGTGCTGCAATCCTCAGTCTTTGCCTATCTTCTGGGAGTAGAAGTACAGCCAGGTGATCAGACTTGACAAAGTGCAGGCATGGGATGGCATGGTAGGCATCCTTGATGGTGGTGTATGTGTTCGAATGTGTTGGCTCCTCTGGTTCTGCAGGTGACGTGTTGGTGGTAGTTGGAATATGAATGACTTTTGGTTAAATTATCCACACCCAAGAGATACAAGTTTTGAAATGCATGTTTTATTGAGAAGCCAAATCTCAGTTAAATTGATTATTTTTTTTAACTACAGTCACATTTCTCTCCATTTACTTTATTATTGTTTTCCAGTTATTTCTTTGTTCTTCTCAAAACCATTTAGCATCTCATTAGTTACTACAGGTAAACCAAGGACTTAGCTTATTTATTTTCCCCTGCATTTTCCCCAAGGATTTTCTCCAGTACTCTGCCAAATATTCTGCAGCTACAGGGTTATAATATCATGTTTATTCTTGATTGCATTTTTATGCACCAAGTGCAGGTACCATAAATTAACAAGTGCTAGTGCCAATTGCTTATTGTAAAGATAATCTGCCAGGAAAACAGATGTAGCACAGTAGACCTGCATATCAGGCAACTGGTAGCAGCATCAAGTAGCTGCATACTCCAAGATTTCACTACTTAAACATTCATGTTGAAACCAAGTTCTGGGCTATTGGTTCCTTGCCTTATTGTTGAAGGTGAAGTTAGAGGACCTGGGGAAGAAGGGCCTATGATGATGGTTTGCAGCGGAAAAGAAAAGACAAAGATTATCTTTGCATTTTAATATTATCCTGGAATAACGAGTTATTTGCATGATGAATGACTAAACCGGTTATCTGCCATAAACATTCAAAACTGTAAACCTTAGACTGAACAAAGTATTAACAGAATCAGGCTTTTTATCACTCTCTTATATGACGTGAAATTTGTTGTTTTGTACCATGCAACAACATGAAAATGGGCTGGTACAAAACAAAAAACAGACTGTAAGAGTTTCAATAGATGAATGTAAAAGGAACTGAGTAGCTAAGGTTAATAGGAGTTCCTTACAGACAGAGGAGAAATTATATTGCGACTAAGGAAATAGCAGGGAGATTAAACAAATAATTTGTACCATTGTTCACAGATGACACTACAAGCCTCCCAGAAATAGTGATGGATTACGGACCCAGACTGAATGGGGAGCTAAAGGAGTTATTATTATAAAAATAAATCAGTAATGGAGAAATTATTGGGAAATAGCAGTGTTAAATCCCCAGGACCTGAATACCTGCAGCCAGGTGGCTATGGACAGAATGATACACCAGTTCTCATGTTCCATCGATTTGTGAAAAATTCCCACAGATGGGAAGGTAACAAATATAACTCCCCTGTTCTTAAATAGGGAGAGAGAAAACAGGAAACTACAGACCAGTTGACCAAATATCAGCAGTCAGTGAAAATGCTGGAACCTATCATTGAGGAAGTAGAAACAGAGCATTTAGAAAACGATCATGGAGACACTGTCCTCACTCATCACCCCACGAGCCTCCACATCCAACATATCATTCACCACAACTTCTGCCATTTCCAACTGGATCCCACCACCAGGCACATCTTCCTCTCCCCTCTCTGCTTTCCTCAGGGATCGCGCTCTCTGTGACTCCTTTGTCTGTTCATTCCTCCCCACTGATCTCCCTCCAGGCATTTATCCCTGCAACCATCCCAAATGTTAGACCTGCCCCTACACCTCCTCCCTCACCACCATATGGCCCTAAACAGTCCTTCCAGGTGAGGCAGCATTTCACATGTGACTCCATCAGCATCATTTATTGTATCTGGTGCTCCCTGTGCAGCCTCCTCTACATTAGTGAGACCCGACGCAGATTGGGGGAATCACTTTGTCGAGCACCTTCACTCCATCCACTGTAACAGCCGGGATCTCCCCGTGGGCAGCCATTTTAATTCCACTTCCCACTCCCACACTGACGTGTCTGTCCATGGCCTCCTCTACTGCCAAGTTGAGGCTAGACGTAGACTAGAGGAACACCACCTCACATTTCGTCTTGGTACTTTCCAACCTGATGGCATCAACGTTGATTTCTCTAACTTCCAGTAACCACTACCCTCTGTCCTCCCCACCCCATGCCTTTGTTTTTCCTTATCCCTCTGGACCCATCCTTCCCTTCCCCACCTCATGATCTGTCCATCACCCACAACTTCCTCCCTCTGGTTCCCCACCTTCCCTTTATTCCATGGTCCACTGTCCTCTTCTATCAGATTCTATTTTCACCTATCACCTCCCAGCTTCTCACATCATTGCCAATCCCACCCCCTTCCCCACCTACCTACCTACCCTCCTCTCACCTAGATTCACCTATCACTTGCCAGCTCCCCCTCCCCCCACACTTTTATTCTAGCTTCTGCCCT
This sequence comes from Pristis pectinata, assembly GCF_009764475.1. NCBI lineage: Eukaryota > Metazoa > Chordata > Chondrichthyes > Rhinopristiformes > Pristidae > Pristis > Pristis pectinata. Next base: position 33,984,957 of record NC_067405.1, on the reverse strand, counting down.
CTTTCCTTCCAGTCCTAATGAAGGTTCTCAGCCCGAAACATCGACTGTTCATTTCCCTCCATAGATGCTTCCTGACCTGCTGAGCTCCTCCAGTACTTTTTGTGTGTTGTTCTAGAAAACGATCATGTTTGACACACTATTGGAGATTTTTTAAGATTGTAACTAGCAGAATAGAAGAGGGTAACTAGTTGAGAAGGTGTATTTGGATTTTCAAAAGGCCTCCAATAAAATGCCACACAAGAGATTATTAAACAAATTACAAGAACATGGTATGGGGGTTATATACTGGCCTAGACTGAAGATTGGTTAATGGACAAAAAATTGAAAGTAGGAATAAACAGGTCATTTTCAAGTTGGAAGGCTGTAAATAGTAGTCATGGGGATCAGTAATATAGTCCCAGTTTTTCACAATTCATTGTAATGATTTGGATGAGAGGTTAAATGTAACACATTCATGATTGCTGATGATATAAAACTTAGTAGCAGTGTGGGTTTTGAAGAAGATGCAGAGAGACTTCAGAGACATATGGACAGGTTAAGTGAAGTTCTCATATGTTCTTATAACATAGAAGAAGGCCATTCAATCTAATGAATCCGTGCCTGCTCTTAGAATATTTCCAAATGGGTTGTTCAGTAAACAAATCTTAGGAACAGGACTACACAATTCTGCAGCTATTATGAAGCTATCAGACCACTACTGTGAGCTAATTCAAGAATAGTTATCACCATTCACTTACATTCTAAAGCTTTCCCAAGGTCTTAACTTAATTTACACCTGATCGCAAATTTTCTCATAAATTTTCATGCTTGGTATGATTTAAGTAAAACTGATATAGATTGCAAAATTACAGAGGTGAATTAAGAATAATATATTTTTGCAGGAGCTTGCATAATGCTTTTTATAAATAAAAATGACCTATGTAATTAACAAATATGAATAATTTACTTTTTAATTAACCCATTATTAATGAAGCTATTTTTAACTAGTAATACTAACAAACTAATATTTAATAATTTAATATTTAATAATATCAATATTTGAATGTACAACTTATGGATCTGTACAAAAATGTGAAAATGAACATTGTAATCCTTATAATGAATGGTTTGCTGCAGATGAGCACTCAAAATTTTCTATATTAGATTAATTGTCAAATGGTAGTCAATTATCATTATTGTCTATTCCCTGGGAGAAAATAGTGGACAGTTTTGCATAGAAATATTTTTCAGGCATCCAGTGTTTCCACTTCAAATAAACAATTGTAAGAATGGACTTGATGCCTCCAGTAGGACATTACAGAGAAATTTGGATACTCAGAGAAAAACAGCAACCAGATATGCTCCACTCAAGTTTTTAAGGCATAAATGCATCTCCCCCGCCCCCACCATACAGTCATTACCAAAAAGCTAAGTACAACTAAGCTTTAACTTTAATGTGAAGCTAGAATGAACAGCAATGCTCACTGCTATTCCAAAGCATTTCTGAAGGTAGTGATCCTTCATTTTCCAGAACATATCTGAGAGTTGTCCTGATGAAGCAAGCTCCATAAAACACACTCCACCAGAACAAGGTGTGGCAGCTTGGATAATGTAAGGTTGACCACTGGCTTCTCCTTTGGGTGAAGTAGGGTTGCCCGGGGATACTCATTTCCTGTGCATAATAGAATATGGACCTCAAAACAATGATTTAGAACAGGAGAATGAAGCTGATGCTTTTATACATGTGGATAATTTAATCTTAATTACTTCTCCTGTTGTTTAGAGAATGCATGCATATGAGATCTATTGCGTTTTAAATGCCTTATACTTGATGTGCAGAAATATAAAACTTTCCAGATTTTTCATAGCTCCTTGTATCACAGTTACATAAGGTTTTTCATATCACATTCAAGTCAATATAACAACAAATGTGGCATAAACTTTCCAACATGCAATTACTGATCCCTTACCACATCTAATTCTGCACTTTACCTGATGAGACAGTGGTGGATTGTTATTGTGGTTGGCTCCAGTTACAAAGGTAATCTTAAATTCATTGAAGGGAAAATTCATTGGGAAGGAATCTGATGAAAACTCCCCATTAAACATGCAGTTTATTCTTGGCTATAATTAAAAGGATATAACTGTCAGTTCCTGCAAAGACAAAATGTGAGTTATTGTTTTAAGTAAACAAGCTACTTAGGTCAACTCAGGTACAAACTATATATCAGCAAGGTCATACATATTATGTGCTTCCATCTCCCTTCAAAAGCAAAAACAAGTACAGGCATGCATAATAAATTTTGAACCACATTGTGACAGACGATACAGTCTCCATCTGCCTGGGCTTGCCTGATTATGCTCAGAACTTACAAAAGAATGGGAGTACCAAATGTGTGTGGTCAGTATGACCTGCATTGCACAATAGAAAAACGTTGATGACAAGATATGGGACTCTTGCCAATAACTAGTTACAACAAGGGAAAGAAAAGAAAGTCTTCCAAGAAGAATAATGACAGTCTAATGGTTAAATAAGATTTCTTTATTAGTCACATGTACATCGAAACACACAGTGAAATACATCTTTTGCGTAGAGTGTTCTGGGGGCAGCCCGCAAGAGTCGCCATGCTTCCGGCGCCAACATAGCATGCCCACAACTTCCTAACCTGTACGTCTTTGGAATGTGGGGGGAAACCGGAGGACCCGGATGAGCAGTCAGAGTTCTAGTCCATTGATCCATAAGTTTGCATCGCACCATGGCAGCTGAAAATTTTACATTAAAGTATTTAAATAAGTCTAAAGTTTTTGTTTTGAAAATGTTAGTATGAGTAACAATTACCATGAAACTACTTGACTGTCATAAAAACCCATCTGATTCACAAATGGCTTTCAGGGAAGGAAATTTGCCATCTTTACCCAGTCTTATGTGACTGCAGACCCACCAGTTTGGTTTATTCTTAATACTCAGTTCAGGGGCAAATAGGAATGGAAAATAAATTTTGTGAAATAACAAATTACTCATTTGGTGAGAAAGATTTTTCCTCAGATTCTCTCTAATTCTTTTGGCAAATAACTTAAATCTATGCCTCCCAGTTATCAACCTCTTTGCCAAGGGAAATTAATCCTTCCTCCTCATTCTGTCTCGGCATCTTATAATTTTGTACACCTCAGTTATATCTCCCTTTAAACTTTTTTTGTTCCGAAGTTAACTGCAGCCTATTGAGTTTCTCCTCATTACTATAAATCTCCAGCGCAATCAACTTTCCAGTAAATCTCCTCTTCACCCTCTCTGATCTTATCATAATTTTCAAATTATGAAAAGGCCAGAACTGTACATAGTTCTCTTGTTGTCGTCCAATTAGTCCTTTTCTCACATTATCCCTTTGCTCCATTATTCTGTGCCTTTGTCCGTAAAGTCAGGTAACCTGAATGCCTTCGCAATCACATTATTTACCTGCCCTGCTCTCTTCTGCTCCTCTTGTTGGGATTGGATTGGTTTATTACTGTCACTCGTACCGAGGTACAGTGAAAAACTTGTCTTGCATACTGATCGTACAGGTCAATTCATTACACAGTGCAGTTACATTGAGTTAGTACAGAGTCCATTGATGTAGTACGGGTAAAAACAATAACAGTACAAAGTGTCACAGCTACAGAGAAAGTGCAGTGCAATAAGGTGCAAGGTCACAACAAGGTAGATCATGAGGTCATAGTATTGTATAAGGGAACTGTTCAATAGTCTTATCACAGTGGGGTAGAAGCTGTCCATAAGTCTGGTGGTACATGCCCTCAGGCTCCTGTATCTTCTACCTGATGGAAGAGGAGAGAAGAGAGAATGACCTGGGTGGGTGGGGTCTTTGATTATTCTGCTTCACCAAGACAGCGAGAGGTATAGACAGAGTCCAAGGAGGGGAGGCTGGTGTCCGTGATGCGCTGGGCTGTGTCCACAACTCTCTGCAGTTTCTTGCAGTCCTGGGCAGACCAGTTGCCGTACCAAGCCATGATACATCCAGATAGGATGTTTTTTATGGTGAATCGGTAAAAATTGGTGAGAGTCAAAAGGGACAAACAATCTTTTCCTTTTAAAGCAGAAGTATACACTGACCAGCTGATACATGTAGCATTAAATCTCTCCACATCTATGTGTTAAGGTGAACTACACACAGCTGCTGTGCAGATGAAATATGCAGCATGCTGGTGTTAGCCATGGAAAAAGATAGCAAAAGGTTGTCTTGCATACCCTTATATACTGCTAAGCAGGGAATGTGGTGAAAGGTGCACAGAACAGCGTAATGGGTGCTCATAAGATGATGAAAGAAAAGTGAAGGACCTGGTCCAATTACAACCCAACCAAAGAATTATATAATTACTTTTGACTTGCATTTTACTCACTTGTGATGATGATCAGAATTTGGTGCAGGACCTGATAAAGGGTAACTGGATTTGTACAAATTAGATTTTGAAGAAAATGATTTGTGTAAAAGAAGTTACTGAAACAATTGAAATATTGCACCACTATGGAGGTTTCATCAACAGGGATAAGCCTTACAGAACATAGAACAGTACAGCACAGGAACAGACCGACGATGTCTATGGCAAACAAAATGTCAAATTAAACCAAATCTCTTCTGCCTGCACATGATCCAATCGCTTCATACCCTGCATATTCATGTGTCTAACAGTCTCTTAAACACCACTGTCATGTCTGCTTCCACCATGACCCCTGGCTACTCATTCCAGGCATCTATCACTCTGTGTACAAAAAGTTGCTCCACACATCTCCTTTAAACTTTCCCCTCTCACCTTCAATCAATATCCTCTAGTATTTGACATTTCTGCCGTGGGAAAAAGATTCTGATTGTCTACCCTATCTATGCCTCATAATTTTATAAACTTCTATCAGCCTCCAACCTCTCCTTATAGCTCAGACCCTCTAATCAAGGCAGGATCCCGGTAAACCTCTTCAGTACCACTTCCAAAGCCTCCACATCCTTCCCAGAATGGGACAACCAGAATTGCAGACAATACTCCAAGTGTGGCCTAACCAAAATTTTATACAGCTGCAACATGACTTCCTGCCTCTTATACTCAATGCCCCAACCAATGACGCAGCGTGCCATACACTTTCTCTACCACCCTATCTACTTGCATGGCCACTTCCAGGGAGCCATAGACTTGGACCCCGAGATCCCTCTGTACATCAATGCCGTTAAGGGTCCTGTCAATAACTGTATACTTTCTCCTCACATTTGACCTCCCAAAGTGCAACATCGCGCACCAGCTCGGATAGGTGCAGAGAGTTGCTTAAATCAATGACAATCTTAAAATAAGTTTAAGATTTATAATTTCCCTCTATTAAAAGGTCTATTGCTTTCAGAAAAATACTTCCCCCAAACTCCTCTAAATATATCCGTCTTAAATGACTAAAGATTGGAGCTTCCCAAAGTATACCGAATATTAATTATATAAGCGAAGCATGCCGGAAGATTAAAAAAATACAAAGATAAATGCAGAATAAATATGCAAAAAATATTTCAGTCAGAAAAAAAATACAACGCCTGAAAAATCTACCGCGCAAAATAATGTGAGAAAATAAAATAAAAAGCTTGTTGGGAGATAAGGAGTTACCCAGCTGATCTTCTGATTTATTCCTTTCACCTTGACGAGGCAAATTACTGACATCCCGTGGTATGGAAGTGCATTACAATCTGCGTGCCACCGCACACAGACAATATTATTTTCCATGAAAACAAGTACAGTAAAAAAAAACATGAAAGCAATAAACATCCTGCAGCAAATGAATCACTAAGAAAATGTAGCTTTCAAGCATTACCGAAGGCTCTTATCAGGTCTGGCCAAATGCCATCTCCACGTCTTTATATTTTAGTCCCATTACATTGCGACAAACTCACAATTATTTGAATTTGATTTTAACAACGCCTATTTTTGGACTTGTTTTGTGGGGAGAGACTTGACAGAAGCCGAGAGCCAGGCGGAGGACCAAGCGTCGTTCTCTCCCCGCGGTTGCTGCCGAAGAAGGTGAACAAGGTCGCTGCATCGCGTTTTGAATTCGCCGGCACATTTCTGACGGGCTGCAGCCGCCGTAATGCGGGTTTCTGTTGTTATTGGCAACAGGAGCATGGAGCCGCAGCGGGCCGCGGAGCGCAGCCCTCGAAACTTCAATCAAATGATGCAGGAGAGCAAACAGGTGACGGTATGGCCACAGTGATCACAACATCAGGGTCATGGCCCAAGTCAGTTGGTCAACGTGGTCTGTAACTCAGGGCTCTGGCCGGAGACGGTGTGTCCACAATGGTCACTGAATCCGGAGATAGTCCGAGTCAGTTGGTCAACGTGGTCAGTAACTCAGGGCTCTGGCCGGAGACGGTGTGTCCACAATGGTCACTGAATCCGGAGATAGTCCGAGTCAGTTGGTCAACGTGGTCAGTAACTCAGGGCTCTGGCCGGAGACGGTGTGTCCACAATGGTCACTGAATCCGGAGATAGTCCGAGTCAGTTGGTCAACGTGGTCAGTAACTCAGGGCTCTGGCCGGAGACGGTGTGTCCACAATGGTCACTGAATCCGGAGATAGTCCGAGTCAGTTGGTCAACGTGGTCAGTAACTCAGGGCTCTGGCCGGACTCAACATGTGCACAGTTTCACTAAACCCGAGACAATGGTCTCCAACTCCAGGCACTAACCCCCTGAGATACTTGTGCTCACAGTGGAAACTTAACTCAGGATAGTGTACCTAGCATAGTGTGCTCGCTGTGCGGTCAATGGGTTAACGTGATCCCTAAATTCAAGGTTCTAAACTGAGACCATGTACTCACAATGGCAATTAAACCTGAAACAATATACTCACAATGATCACTAAACTAAACCTTGGTCTAGTGATCATTGGTAACTAAACCTGAGGCAGCATGTTAACATCAATAACTAAACCGGAGGCAGCATGTTCACTCTGATCAATGAACCCAGTTCATAGCTCAAGTCATTACGCCCACAGTGATCATTCGCTTAGACCTGTAACGTGAAATAGTCTTCTCACAATGGTCTCTGAACCTGAGATAGTGCGTTCACAGTGATCACTCAATTCAGGACACTAACCTGAGACACTGTGCTTACAATGATCACAAAAGCTAGCCACCCACGGAATGATGTGTTTACAATGATCAGTATAACTCTGGGACAAACCCTAGGCAGCATGCTCATAATGCTCAATACACCTGAGATAATGGGTTCAAAATGGTCGCTAAATCCAGGTCACTAACCTGAGACAGTGTACAACGATTAGAAAACTCAAGTCGTAGCCAGTTCAGTGATCATCAGACTCAGGGCAATAACCCAGGTCAGTATGTTCACTCTGATAATCAAACCTGCATTACAATCTGAGTCAATGTGTTCTTTATGATAATTAAACTGAACTAGTGTCTTCATGGTGATCATCAAAGTCAAATCACAAATCAAGTCAGAGTCTTCACACTGATAACTAAATCCAGGTCATTGTGTTCACATTGATAACCAAATCTAAATCACTGTATTCAAACTGATGACCATATTCCAAATAATTCTATTTACACTGAAAACAAAACTTGAATTGCAGACCCTATCAGTGCTCTCACACTGACAACTACACTCAACACACAAACCCAAGTCAATGCATTCATACTAACAATCACACCAGGATCAAAAAACCAAGTCAGTGTGTCTCTCAACACAATTGAAAAGAACTTATTATCTCTGTGCTGGATTCATTCAGAACTATCTTGTATTGTTTAGGAAATTGATACTGTGCCGCTTACATTAGAGAAGTTACGTGGATTGTCCCAAGAAGATAAAACAGAAAATGCCATGTTACGATCTAGAATAGATGAACAGTCACAGCTCATTTGCATACTAAAACAGCGGGCTGATGAGTTCATTCGGCGTTGCCAAACTTTGGAAGCAATTAATGCTGACCTGGAGAACCAATGTGAAAACTTCAAGCAACAACTAGAGGGTGAACTAAAGTTGTCAGCTCAGCTGGAAGAGCGATTCATGGATCTGGCATTAAACCACCAAGAAATTATCAAATTTAAGGATGAATATAAGAGACAGAATTCAGTGCTTAGTGAGCAAAATGAAAAACTTCAGAGAGAAAATGAAAATCTCTTTTGTAAAGCCCTGCAGGAAAAGGATGACCAAATATTGAAGCTGTCCAATGAACTGGGAGAATGTTTGAAACAATGCAACATGCTAGAACAAGAATGCAAGTAAGTAACATGAAAAACAAATTTAGAATCTGAAATATCCTAACAATTTAACCAAACACAAGTATTAAATTTGTTACTATAATATTTTTAGGGTGAAATTGTATAACACAGAATCCTTAAGCCTAACCCTAATCCGGGAATCACTTAAATAATTCCTGATAACAGCTAGTAGTGAATGGACATACTACATATGTCTATTAGAGTTGTCTCAGGTATTGAGCAGTTCTCATTTTATTGCTTGGGATATCATTGTCAAGATCAACACTGATTGCTTGTCATTAATAGCCCTTGAAATGATAAGTGAGCCATCTTGAACGACTGCAATTTATTTAGTGAACATGTGCCCACCATGCTGTTAGGTAGGAGATTTCAAACTTTGGCTCAGTAATGATGAAGATTATTTCCAAGTTAGGTTGTTTATGATTTGATGGTGCTGTTATTCTCACGTTACTTTTGTCTTTGTTCTTCTTAGTGGTCATCACAGGTTTGGGAGGTGCTGTTGATGGCCAGGACCACCTCATGAATGCCATTTTTAAGTTGCCAGATCTTTTCTGAATTTATCCTATTAAACAAGTGAATACAAGACTTCATCATCACAAGTACTTCTACTATAATGGTCATGGAGAGATGTATCTGTGATAGATTACTGGTGATGAGGTAGATGGGAATTCCTTCTTGAGTTGGTTCTCTCACCACATGTAGCAGGTCCAATTTGGAAGCCAAGTCCTTTAGGGATAACTACATCAATCAAAGGATCTACTTACTCTTAGCAAGGATCAATGAAGTTTTCCGAACAAGACTGCATTGTTTGTCTTTTCTATGCTGAGCCCTCCTTCCTTATAGTGGTCAATGGCAGGTACGGTAGTGTAGCGGTTAGCGTAATGCTATTACAGCACCAGCGACCGGGGTTCAATTCCAGCCACTGTCTGTAAGGAATTTGTACTTTCTCCCCGTGTCTGCGTGGGTTTCCTCCAGGTGCTCCAGTTTCCTCCCACATTCCAAAGACGTATGGGTTAGGAAGTTGTGGGGATGCTATGTTGGCACCGGAAGCATGGCAACACTTGCGGGCTTGCCCCCAGAACACTTTACGCAAAAGATGCATTTCACTGTGTGTTTTGATGTACTTGTGACTAATAAAGATATCTTGTCAATGTGGTATAGTACTGTTTCCTTAATTGAGAGGGGCAGTAGCTTGTATCAGCAGAAGGCTTCCTAATCTGGGTTTGATCTAATGCCAGGAGGCAGCTTGGAGTCTGGAATCAATGTTCTGATCTCCTTCCCCAGAGGACGTGGTAGGGTGTGCATGTGACTCTACCACCTCCTGTAGTGAATCTGTCCAACAGTGGCTAGGGCGTAACTAGGAAGAGTCTGGGATATCAGCAGAAAGGTATGATTCTGTAAATATAACTGTATCAGACTGTTTCCTGAAGGCTAAAACTGCAATGGAAACAGAAATTACTGGAAATTTTCAAGAGGTCAGGTAGCATTTGTGGAGAAAGAAACTGTTCTTTTAATCATGCCTCAAGTACCCAGATGTTAATAAGGAAGACTGGATTTTTTTGGCTGAGCTAGGCCACGTCAAGGTTTGCTGCCAAATTTGCAGGCAGACAATTTTTCATAGAATCAGTCATAGAGTCATACAGCAAGGAAAGAGGCCCTTCAGCCCATAAGTCTGTGCTGACCATTTGCCCTACCAAGATTCTGCCACTTCACCTACATAATAGGGGAAAGTTACAGTGGCCATTTAATCTACTAACCAGCACATCTTTGAGATAGTGGGGGGAAACTGAAATACCCAGAAGAAACCCATGCTGTCACATTGAGAACATGCAAACTTTACACAGACTGTCCAGTACTGAACCCAGCCGCTGAAGCTGCGAGGCAGCAGTTCCACTCCCTGCGGCACTGTGCACCCCCAAAGTTTGTTTAATTTTAATTCCAAAATACTGTTTGTCATAATTTGATATAACAGTGCGGTGTGCAATACTTGATCAGAGGGCAGTTAACCACATTGCTGTTGGTGTGGAGTCACAAATCGGCAAGACCAAGTAGACTTCCTTCCCTAAAGGCTAAGTCTGAATCAGGTGGATTTTCAAGTTTCATGATTACCATACTGTTGTCAATTTTTTTCAGTTCTTTAACTAACTGAATTTAAACTGTTGAGGTGGGATTTGAAATGCCTCTGAGTAATTGGTCCAAAACTCTGGATTATCAGTAACATAACTGATGTGCTATTAATTAATTGTAGCCTATTTTGGGCATCCTTTGTATTACTTAAAATCAGTTAGCTGTTTTCAAAGGAAGACAGCAGAATGTCAAAAGCATATGTAAATATAGTAATGACATCAGCAAGTATCATGCATTCACCAGAGTTCTAAAATGCTGCTCACCGAGGTGCAAAGAAGATGAACAAGGGTTGCCTTTGAGGCAATTGAGTTGTCAACTTGATTGTCTTCCTTGATTGTTGTACTTACACATGTGCCCACAGCCCCTTCCCCCTTAACCTCCTCCATCAGATCATCACCATTAGAAGGCTGGGAGGATATTCTGAGCAGAGTCTTGGCATCATTTCCTGTTCCTTAACTCAAGCCTTCTTGTTTCCCTTCCATCCATTACCTTCACTGAAATCTCTTCTGGTAATATTATACTGTAAGTTTCCATAACCATGGATACTTGGCTCTCTATTTCGCCAATCCTATAGCCATGTCTCTAAAAAATTCTATATCATATCTTTTCAACTGAATTTGTAATCCCAAATCACTTGCTTTATTTCTTATGCTAAATGAATTCATGCACAGAGCCACTTTCTGGATAACTATGCCCCTTTTGATCATTTGCCCTGCTAGTCTTTTGCTTCCACTTTTTGATTTGCATTAAGGTGCAAATTTTCCCCTTTAATCCTGTTCATCCTGGAATGTAAGGTCATGATATACAAGATAAGATTGACTACTCTAGAGATGCAAAAAATAAAGTGGAATGTTTTAGAAGTTCCTTAAATTATGATAGTCTTGGAAAATTTTTACAAGGAAACTTTTTACTTTATACAAGTTATAAAAATAAGGGGTTATGTTCACAAATTAGGAACAACAAAAGAATGCAGAAGGAAATCACTAAGAAAGTAGAACAGGTATACAGACACAGGTGGTGACACAAAAATGCTTAATGGCTTTCACGAAGAAATTAAACAGGTCCTTGTCAACAGATAGATTCAATTTTTTTGTGAAATACACCAAGGAAATATTGCAGATAGAATCACAAGATGGACAAAAATAGAATATAAGAGCAGGTAGGACTTAATACCATTTTATAAAACATTGGTTAGACCACAGTTGGAAAACTGTGCAGTTCTGGTCTTGACACTATGGGAAGTATGTGATTATACTGGAGAGAGTGCAGATGAGATGTAGAGAATGAGATTCACCAGGCTGTTGCCTGGGATGGAACGTTTCAGTTATGAAAAGAGATTGGATAGGCCAGGTTTGTTTTCCTTGGAGCAGAGGAGGTTTAGGAGGACCTGAGAGGCACAGACAGGATAGATAGTATGAAACTTCTCATGGCAGAGGTGTCTAAGACTAAAAGACAAAAGTTTAAGGTGAGGAGTAAGAGGCTTAAGGTGAGGAGAACAGATCTGAGGATGAATTATTTTCACTCAGAGGGTGGTTGAAGTCTGGAACACACTGCTGAGAAGGTGTTGGAGGCACAAACTCTCACAATATTTAAGAAGCATCTGGGTGAGCACTTGAATCACCAAGGTATTGTTTGCTGTGGACTAAATACTGGTAATGGGATTGGTATAGGTAGGTACTTGATGGTCAGCATGCACATGGTAGGCTGAAGGACCTGTTTCTGTACTGTATGACTGTAACTGAAAGAAAGAGTCACAGATAGGGTAGACCATTTAATGACTACATATTTACTTCTGCAGAGAATATTAGCAAAGCAGATAGGTTTTTGACAACAAATCAGTCTCCAGGAATTTCAAAATGACTTCAAAGTGTAACTATCAATTTTCTTTTGGCTAATTTTCTGAAGGCCAATGCTTTGACTGTAATATATGTTTCTTCCTTTATTTCAGACAAATAACACAGAATTTACAAACAAAAGAAAGTGATTTTTTAGAAAAGCAAGTAAACACAGAAAAGTTTTATCAGGACAAAGTGCAGTCTCTGAAGGCAAAGCTCAAAGAAACAGAAGATAGATGTAATGGTATGTATTCAAATAAATGACCACTTCTGGTATCACAATAAATTCCAACATATCAAAGACCAATAGAATGAAATATTTTGACAGTATTTCTGAAATTAATTAAAACTCAGTAAATTAAAAATATTGTTTTATCACATAGTTAGGAGTTCCTTAATCTTAAAGATTTATAATGGTTTATATATAGTAGATACAATGTTCCAGCAAAATTATGTCTTTGGATAATAATCTAAAATAATTTTATCAGGATCTACTTAGACAGAATCAAGTAATTAATTTAAATATTTCTGCTATTTTTCTTATACTTCTAAAATATATTATTTTTCATTGACACTTTGTCAACAAGACCACTACACTTGTATAGGCATTCATTCTTTTTCTAAATCAGATGTCTTGACCCTTTGTTTAGTTGCTGAACTGAAGCAGAAAGAAGCTGCAGAAATTAGAAGTCACAAAGAAACAGAATTCCAGCAGAAAATACTTCTACTGACACAAGAGAAGGAGGAACTTCTTAAAATTTCCATGGAGAGAGGGAAAATTGTACAGGTTAAGTTGAGAGCTATAAAAGATTCAGTTTAAGTAAAGAAAAAGTAACTATATTTTTCTATGTTTTTGCCCTCATGTCACTATTAATTCACTTCCCCTTTATTTTATACCTGAGATCTCTAGTTCTCGATTTTTCCACTATACATTCTATCCAGACTCCTTGTCATTTTATATGCTTTTATCATATGTGCCCTCAGCCTTCTCTAAAAAAAAATGGTCCCAGTCTCTCTAAATTATCCCTGTAATTGTAGTCCCTTATCCCAGGAACCATTCTTGTATATCTTTTCTGGATCCTCTCAAATATCTTTGCATCTTTCCTACAATGAGGCAACTGGAGTTGAACACAGTATCCGGTTGAGGCCAGACCCGTGTTTTGTAAAGGTTTATGATGACTTCTTGCTTTCATATTCCGTGCTCTTGATAAAGCCCAGAATTGTTCATGCTTTATCTCAACCTGCCCTGCCACTTTCAATGATTTGTGCACCCTTACCTTCTGTTCTTGCTCTTTCAGAACAATCTTTATTCTATACTGCCTCTCCTCATTCTTCCTACCCAAATGCATCACCTCACATTTCTCCATGTTAAACTTTATCTTCCGCATATCTATCCATTCTACCAGTCTTTACACACCCTGCTATGATATATCACTATCCAGTTCACAATGCTGTCATGACAGCTGAGCTGTCTGGGGAGATGAATGAGGGGAATTACTGAGGAAAAACAAACAACAGGTTGGAACTGTACAGAGCACAGCAGTTACTGGAAATCTAAAACAAAGGGAATGTTAGAAACACTGAGAAGACCAGACAATATCCACGGAGAAAGAAAAACTATTATAGGCAGAGTATCTTATAGCAGAACTGACCACTTCTGACGCTAACATCAGGGTTGGATTCCTACTACTGCACCACTTAAGCCGTCTTTGGTCATATTAGTGAATGTCAAGGTTTTTTAACTAAGCTTCACCATTTCAAATTTTCTTGGCTTTGAATATAACAGTACATGTCTCTTCAATGAGATTCTAGAGATAAATATGGATACAGTATGGAATTCTGTCATTTGCAAGTGCCAAATTTCTGCTTCTATGATTTTTTAAAATATAGGACAAACAAAAAGAGATACAGCTACTTCAGGAGAAATTAAAATTAACAGAAAAAGCAAAGAAAGATGCAGAAGACAGGTAAAACAAAAGCAGAACCGTTTACTAAATATGATGAAATAATGATTAATATTAAATGTTCTAAACTTAAGAATGTAACACTTGCTTACTTCGTGCTGTGGTTCTGTATTTGCTTATTGCAATTGGAGAAGCATGCCTAGATAAATCAATTGGTCTCATGTGTCAAGAGTTGAGGATCTCCAGTCCATATATTCACAGTCTGAAACATCCAGTCTGAAGATCATGAAGAAACTCTTCAAGAAATAGTTACAACTGTTGTCTAATTTTAACTTATCCAAGAAGTACAAATAATAATTGTTTTCAACTATTTTGTATACTAATAGTATTTCTTTATTTATAAAACAAAATATAACATAAAATACATTGAAAAATTATATTGGGAACATAAAGACACTTCAGTTCTTTAATTAAAATTTATCCATAGTCTAAATACTTTTCTGTCCCAAGGAATTCACACTGGAGATCTTCCACTGTTTCAAAATATGGATAACATAAGCTCAATAGTATATGGAATAATGATATTAACAAACAGGATGATTTGGAAGCGAATCTGCTTTAGCAGCTGTCCCTCATATCTCCCATCAGTATCTCCATTCTTCAATAGATTTTGTTACAAAATGATTTTGTTGTACAGACCTTCAAAGAGATCAAAATTCCTTCAGTTGTTTTTCAAACTAAAGCAAAGACTGAACATTATTTTCTCCAGTTGTTAAAGGTTCATAGATATTTATCTATCATATTCTTAAGTGAGATCTGGAGTAAAAATTTTACTTTCTTGTAAAAATTGTGTATAATTTATATTTAATTTATGTTTTTCTTGTGAACGCTGCTTATATGATGCTATGTACCTATGATGCTGCTGCAAGTAAGTTTTTCATTGCACCTGCGCATACATGTACTTGTGCATAAACTCAACTTTGAATATGAGTATTGTGTACAGTATTGGTCTCCTGATTTAAGGGATGGATGATATAAATGCATTAAAAGCAGTTCAGGGAAGGTTTATTATCTGAAGGGTATGGGAGGGACTGTGGAGTTAAGGTTACAATCAGATCAGCCATGATCTTATTGAAAAGTAGAGCAGGCTCAAGGTGCTGACTGGCCTACTTCTGCTCCTAATTCATATGTATTTATATTCTAATGAAAGGCCATTGACTTAAAACGTGAACTGTTTCTCATTTTACGGATGCTCACTGACCTGCAGAGTATTGCTTTAAATTTCATTAATCATTACATTGATTCCAGCGTCTAAATAGTTAATATAAATTTTGAGTTGCACTGATCCTTGTAGGACTCCACTCCCCATCTTCCTTGCCATTAACCCTACTCTTGTTTTTCATATTATAGTCAGCTAGCTATTCATTGTGACGTATTTCTCCCAACTCTATATGCTGATCCTGTAACTATTAAATAATGTTTATGTAAACAGAAAATGCTGGAAATACAGTATAAAGTTATTGTTTAACCTTGTCTTGGGACATTCCTTTGATTGATTGCTATTAGGTTATTTGGTGGAAATAGTTATATTTTTATTGGAGTTATTTGAAATATGTTTGATTCAGATCAGGTTACTTGTAAAAATTGCTACAAGTACTTGGGCTTCATTGGATCAGGGAAAAGCGGAGTGAGGGAAGGACTGCTATTGAAGCTTGAAGTTCTACCTGTTCAGCCATTTTAAATGGTACTCTGTAGTGTGTATGGTGTACCCAGGTTAAGGGCTTTGTGCACTGATAAGCCAGGAGTGAATGCAGTATTGAAACCTGGGAAATAGCCCTGGGCTGGGGAGATTGGTAAGGGAAGTGACCTGCAGAGAATCCCATTTAAAACTACTGAACTGGTGGAAGTTTGAGGTTGAGGAGTACCCTTTCTCCGAGGTAGCAAACCACCGGCTCCCAGTGCAAAAAATAAGAGGTGCCTATGCCATTCAGGCAATATGTGCTGGGCCCAGCTTGGTGCGATGAATAAACCTAGTGGCAAGCACAAGCACTGCAGTGAATCCAGTGCAGACACTGCGAGTTAGTGCAATGAATGAATCTATTAAAATGAGGTCATACAGAGGCAGAAAAGGTAAGGTGCTCAGTGCAATTTATCCAACACAAACAGCAACCTGAGTCTTGGAGAAGTCGCATTAAAGGCATAGGCACTAATAGCTGGACTTTGAAAATCAACTCATTTTTCTTACTGAGTAGAAGGAACTAGAAACACTTGAAGCCAGTAACTGGGCGTAGAGCCAGGCTACCTGATCTAAACTAGATCAGATGTGTCGGGTTTGAGTCGGGTATCAAGAAAAATTAAGCTTGGAACAGCCGTGCTTAGTTCAGGTAGAGGCCAAGATTTTAATTTATAGCTGAGTAGACCACTATTCAGTATTTTATACATTTCATCCAATATGTGCTTTGTATTTCAGATTTCAATATGAAGCCACAATGGTAAACGAAAGTGCAAAAGTCAAGGCATTACAGCAGCAGTATCATAAATATCAAAAGATTTATACTGACTTGGAAAGAGTAAGTAGCTACGGTTCTGACCAGTGGTCCAGCGTACTTTTGTCATTTGTGCCATCACAATGTATCATGCACTTTTCAGATTGTTTTTCCTGCTTGTATAAGTACCACCGAGGCAAATTAGAACTATGCCTTTTTAAAGCAGGAATGAAGCTATATCCTCTAGTCACCAAACTCAATAAGGTGTTGAATAAAATTATTTGCACATTGCTTCAAGTATATCAATATTCCCTTTCCATTACTGAAATTGTGCAAATTTTTCCAGAGTATTCTAGAAATCTTATCAGGAGTTTTGGAAGACAGTCCTGGCACATTTATTTGATATTTTACTAGACACTGCTCTGTATCTCTGTTGTATCTGAAGCCTAAAAAACAGCACCAAATATTAAACATTTTTGCAAAAACACTATTATGTGCAATTTTTAGACATAAAAAGGTAAAGCTTCAACGCACTGTGGAGAAGTTAAACATTCTATGGAAGATGTTAAATAAGCACATGTCAGTTAAAATGTTTACAATTAACTGTAGATTTAAAAATTATTGCAGGAACAAACTTTGGATGTAGGGTTCATAATCCACATCACTTCCCACTTGTGACAAAACCTGGTGTGCACTTGAACAGATGTAAAAGTCTGGAATGAGGTGAAAAATCTATATTTATTGGTAACTAAAATGAGTCTCCTCCACAAACCCATTGCATGCTACAGACCATCCATAACTTCCATCATGTGTGAATGCAAGTAGTCCATTGAAAACTCTTTTAATTTCTATTTTCTAACATTTTTTCCCATAATAGGAATTTGAAGCATTCAAAAAGCACAGCAATAACCTACTAACAAAAGAAAAGGAACTGAATGCCAAACTACGTCATCTGAGTGATGCCAGATTTCAATGTGCATAAAGTAAAATGTTGATTCTTTATATCCAGATGCAAATAAAAGGAATTTTTAGTGACCTACTTTTGAAATAATTTATCATTTTCATTGAAAATGCTTAGGCCATTAACCAAAGTAGGAGAAATCATAAGCCAGTTTTGGAGTTGCAGCAAGTTGACTCTGTTTTCCTTACATTGTGAATGAATGACTTCAAACAGGCAAAGGATGGTAATGGTGGGGGTTTCCTGGGAATTTCTGTCCCTGATTGTTCAAAATAGAAAAGGAGTATTCAGGATGGTATTGAAAACTTCGAGGCCATCCACTGGGAGCACATAGGTCCTACGTAAGGAAGCTGTGACATTTCCTCAGACCATACTGGTGTGGGATGTTGGTTTAGAGGGATTTGACACCCCTGGTGAAAATAAACCAGTTGTGACCAGGAAACTTTATTGGCAGAGTATATTAAAGGTGTCACAGATGTAATCTTCTCCCTTTCTTCTTAGGTAATACCTCAGGATCGGGGATGACTAATTCCACTCTTTTTCTTGAGTTCTGAGGCCAATGTGAGAACTGCAGACTCTTCCAAAGATGGGGCAGTTGGTTACTGATGGGGTAGGTGAGTGAGTAGCTTTTGAGGCAGTATCTTTTCCTGATGCTTATGCAGGGCCTGTGTGCTACGAATGCATGGCCTCAAAGTTTATAACACCATCCCAAACAATAACAACAGAGATTCCCAGGGATCAGTGAGGATATTGCATTTTTTCAAGGAGACTTTGAGCATACTCTTGAATCTGTTCCTACATCTGCCTGGTAATCTCTTCCTAAGTCAGGGCTTAGAATAAAGTGTCCATTTCAGGAATTTGGTGTAACACTGAGTGTAAACATGGCCTCCATAGAGTGTAAATATAGATGTTTGCCTGGGGAAAGATACAGACATTGGTTTATCCTTTCAGTGAATTTGGAGGATCCTGTGTAGATGGCATTGATGATATTTTGCCAGTGCCCTGAGGTACTTCAGGCAATCCAGGTCTTAGAAGCTTCCAGGACAGGAATCCCTGCTGCCTGGCAGGTCTGGGGTCTTGATCTTTACCTTTCTCCCCCAATCTATCAAAGTCTGTTCTGGTGCTTGGAATGAAGTTGGTGAGTTGCATCACTGATGTTTGCCTTTGCTGAGAGGTGGCTTCCAAGTTTTTCAGGGTTTCACTGTAAGCCTTTATTGTCAGGTGACAGTGTAGTGCAGCAGGGACAGATTGTTAGAGAGACTGCTGAGTGTATCATCTCACGTGCTCCAGTAAAAGTGCTGTTGATGGCTTGAAGCTTCACTCCGAAGTACGTGCAAACGCAAGTGCTGCGTACATACTGCAGCTCGATTACTCGAGCACTGAGGTCTAAGTAACCTTTGTTCTGGAATGTATTCAGAACAGTCTGAAGAGTTTCCTGTTATTCTTAATATTAGTTCTAGTCCTACAGGAAGATTGTGGAAATGAGATTCCACAAATCTGCCTCTTCTCATCAGTGCCTCACAAACAACCAGTCAACTCCCAACCTAAAGGAGCTGCAGAGCTTCTGGGCTGCCCTGAAGTCCATCATTATTGGCACTGCCATGAAAAACTAGGACTTGTTTGACTATGAGATCTAAGAGCTAATTAACTGCAAATACAAGGCTTCCTGGATTGGAAGCACCATCTTTCCTCAAGGGAAAACAAACAGTTCACAGGCACCCTGAACATCCAAGGAAAAAAGTCAGGATCTAAAGAGCAGATGGTGGATGGAAAGAGTACAGGAGGCTCGGAAGCTTGCCAACAGCCATGATGTGCCGTTTCTTCAGCATTTTAAAAATCATTTATGGCCCAAGCACCTGAGGCCCCAGCCAACTGCTCCTGTGCCCAGGATCGAGGGACAGAGAGGCTGGAAGGTACACTTTGAAGCACCCCCACCCCCAGTACCATGAGTGTCCTTAACGTGAGCACCATTGACACCCCATCCTACAGCTGCCTACTCAGGTCATGCTTGCTGCCACTCCTAACTAACAAAAAGTTGAGAAGGCCACATCTGAATTCAAGAATAATAAACCCTAATGGAAGACCATCTTCGCACTGAAATCCTAAAACACTCTAGAGCTTCAGTCACACATACACAGCCTCTTTGGCCACATCTGGGTAGAGGAGCATCAGAGAGGAAGTAGAAGCAGGTTGTGTGTGGCTGGCAGACTGAGGCTAGAGAATATCTCCATAGGAAGAGGTCATTGACTGTCTGGGAGATAATGCCCTGGTCACAGTTTAGAGGAAGTACAAGCAGGCATCAAAACTGGCAATGAAGTCAATTTACTAAACAATAGCACTACCCTTATCAGCAGGTTCAGAGAGAACAGGTTAGAGCAAGGGCAGGGAAAATATTGTAGTCTATCTAAAATACTCTCATTTTATGATCTAGTCATTTACATGGTAAAAAGACCAATTTTTCCCTGCTAAAAATCAAAACTGCAGATTTTCTGAAATAACAGAAAATACTGGAAATTCAGTAATGCAAGGTAGCAGCTGTGGAGAGAGAACAGGTTTCAGGTCACTGATTCAGAAGTTGCAGAATGGGTTGAGTTAGAGAAAACATAGGCAGTATCTATGGTGGAGAGTAAAGTTGTGCAGATGACAGAATGCTTTTGGAACACAGGCTCTACACTCTTCCATGCAATATTTGCCCTTTCTCATTATCCAGGGACCCAAACAATCCCTCCAGGTCAAGCAGCAATTCAGTTACATTTCCTCCAATATAGTACATTACATACTTTGTGGTCTCTTGTACACTGAAGAAACCAAACTCAGATTGGGTGGCAGCTTTGCTGAAGACTTCCATTCAGTCCAAAGGTTGACCCCAATTCTCCACTCCATTTTAATGATCTATTCCAACATTGCTCCAACCAATGATATAGGCTAACTGGCATATACTTACCCACTTTTTTGGGGCCTGTCCTAATAGGGTGACACTGTCAAGGATTTTTGGAGGGTTGTAACTAATGCAAGCACTATCTCAATAGCCTTTTTTTTGTTAATGATTCTAGGGATGCAAGCTGGCCCCATTAGTTTGTCTACAATGTGGGCAAGTGAGAGGTCATGCACTTCTGCATAAGGAATCAAAAGGCAGTTTATCCTAATAGAGAATGCAAATGACTGAAGTTCAGAGGAATTTAAGTGTTCTTGTGCATGAATCACAAGTTAACAGGCAGGTCCAACAAGCAGTTAAGAAGGGGCACAGCATGCTGGCCTTTATCGCAAAGGGGTTGAAGCTTAAGAATAGGAAGGTTTTGTTAGTTCCATGATGTGAGACCAGTCCTGGAATACTGCACTAAGTTTGTCCCCTAATGCAAAAAAAAGTAGCATTGGAGGCAGTCCAAAGGAGGTTCACAAGTTAAAAATGAGAGGCAACCATATTCAAACACAAGATCCAAAGGGAGCTTGACAAAGTAGATGTTGAGATGTTTACACTTTGGGAGTGTCATGAACAAGGAACATAGCTACAAAACAAGCAGCCAGTCGTTTAAAACTGAGTGCATAGAAATTTCAAGAGTAGCAAGGCCAGATCATTAGATGCAAATATTCCAGCATTTGAGGAATTGAGGGTTATGGGGAACTAGCACAGAGGAGGAATTGAGGCCAGCATAGATCAACCATGATCATATTGAATGCCAAAGTACATTTGAGGGGCTTGGTGCTGTTATTCCCCACCCCCCACCCATCCCCAGGCATGTTCTGGTTTCCAGCAGAAGCTATCCAGGCAACTCTCCCTCTAATGCATCACTGTGTCTACAGCTCAAAGTTAGCTAAGTTAGAGCCAACATTTCTCAAAATGCAGACACTCAAATCAGATGTGGTGGCTCAGAATCTTACGTCTCCAACTCTCACATATCATTATGTAATGCCAATGTTTTTACAACCAGAACTGGCCATGTTGTGAGGTGCACCACTGCCAGATTGTGGCTCTATCAATGACTAAATGCCCAAATGCCTCTTAACTGTCACAGACCACTAACTTCAAGTTCATCAATTAAGCAGCTGTTTTTTTTAAAAGACAGCTGGTTTAAACAGCAGTGTTCCCACCCAGCAAGTACTGAGCATACATTATTACCAACACACAGCATCTCTCTCCTAGAAGTTATAATTTTAATAATCTGGGTAGAATTTTTGTAACCTCCAACTAAACACAGACTAACAAATACTGAACCTTCCTAAAAATCCATCAAGAAATTTGTACCATGCTGCTCACTGCATCCTGTTCCAGTGTTGATTTTAAATTCTCAAATTTTGTGTTTCAAATTCTTCAAGGCATTGCCTATTCTGTCTTTCACTACTTCTAGGTCCTTAGATCACCAAGCTTGACACAATTTTGACCACTTATGCATCCAATTGTAATCACACCCTACTTTCAAGGCTTTCAATTACCGAGGTGTCAAACTTTGCAATTCCCTCTTATACTCTTCAAGATGCTCATTTATTTCTGACCAATTTAGATTTTTCTTCAAAAAGTATCTGTTAATTTCAGCACTGATTATTTTGACCAGAAGTTTTCTGCCTGCTAAATTTACTTACTTGCCAAAAGAACATCCATAACTATAGTAATGCAGATGTTAAGTTTATTTTGGTCATGTGGTGTGATCACATCTTTATGACACTGCTTCAGATATGTATTCCAGATTCAGACAACTGTTTTATTATTCATCTTCTGAAGTAGAAACATTAAATAACATTTTGATCTTTGTCATTAAGACAAAACATCTGAAGACATTTCATACAAGTTACAATATAACAAGATGATTGGATTGTTACAGCATTATGAATGCTCTTCTGCCAACTTCTGAGCCTTGGCAACTGCTTCTTCAATAGGTCCAACCATGTAGAAGGATTGCTCAGGCAAATGATCATATTCACCTGCAAATGGATGAAGGAAATAAAAAATGTGAAGGAAAAGCCCAACACAAGTATCCATCCACAGTAATTAGGCCAAACAAAAATTAAATTTAAGCAATCATATTAAAGTTACCTTTAAGGATCAACTGAAATCCCTTAATGGTCTCTTTGAGAGGCACAAGCTTTCCAAGATGACCAGTGAACACCTCAGCAACCTGGAAAGGCTGAGAAAGGAAACGCTGGATCTTACGAGCACGAGCCACAGTCAGTCTGTCTTCTTCTGATAATTCATCCATACCCAGGATGGCAATGATATCCTGCAAAGACTTGTAGTCCTAAAGAAAAAATTAATAATGTTAGAATAAAGGAAGCACCACTTTAATGAGGAAGCATAAGCTATAGACAACTAACACTATTGGCTTTAACACCAAGAAATAAAGATAAAAGCATTCATAATTAAAAAAAGCAAAATTGTGAATGCTGGAAAACTGACTGGTCACAGCATTGCCCACAGACTTCCACTGATCTACACCACTGGTCACAAACTTCCAATCAGAAAAACATCCTTCCACCACTATCCTCTGCTTCCTATTACCAAGCCGATTTTGGATCCAATTCACCAGTTCACTTGACTCCCAAGTGCCTTAACCTTCTGGACCAGCCTACCATGCGGGACCATGTCAAATACCTTGAAGTCCATATAGACAACATCTATAGCCCTGTCTTAATTTTTTTTTTGAGTTACCTCTTCAAAAAAAATTTCAAATCAGTGAGGCAGGATTTCCCCCGCTCCATGCTCATCATCTTTGATCAGTCCCTGTCTTACCAAATGTACACAAATCCTATCCCTTAAGATTTCCTCCAATAATTTCCCAACCAATGATGCAAAGTTCACCAGTCTATCTTTTTAACATATTCATTCAAGGGATGTGGGTTTTGCAGAATGACCCAGCATTTTAATTGCCGGTCCCTAGTTGCCCCTCAAGAAGGTGGTGGTAAGCTGCAGCCTTCTTAAACCACTGCAGTTCTTGAGGGGTGGGTATACCCACAATGTGGTTAGAGAAGAGTTTCAGAATTCTGACCCAGCAATGGTGAAGGAACGTGATATACATTTCCAAGTCAGCATGGCATGTGGTTTGGATGGCAACTTCTATGTGTTGGTGTTCCCTTGCTTTTGCTGCTCTTGTCTTTCTAGGTGGTAGGTTGTGGGTTTGGAAGGTGCTTTCCAAAAGTCAGAGTTGCTGCAGTGCATCCAGTAGATGATACAAACTGGTGCTACTGTGCATCAGTGGTGGAATTAGTGAATGGCTGTGGATGGGGTGCCCATTAAGCAGGCTGCTATGTCCTGTATGGTTTCAAGTTTCAACTGTTGTTGAAGCTACACTCATTCAGGCAACTGGAGAGTATGCTATTACACTCCTGACTTGATCCTTGTAGATGGTGGACAGGCTTTGGGGAGTTAGGAGGCAAGTCACTCACTGCAGGATTCCTAGCCACTGCCCTGCTCTTGTAGCCACTTTACATATATGGCTACACCAGTTCGGTTTCTGTTCATCAAAGAAGTTCAGTCTTCTGGCACCTCACCCATAACTAACAAATATGCAAAAAGATCCATCAGAGCTCCCAGCTATCTTCTCCCTTGTTTCTCATATCAACCTGGGGTAGATCTCATCTAGCCCTGGATATTTATCAACCGTCATAACATTCCATGACATCTAGCACTTTAGTAAGGACCTACTCCAGATTATGTTTCATTCCCTGAACTCACTACATCCCACATCCTTCTTGATTAAGAAAATTAAAAATATTCATTTAAGACCTTGTCCACATCACCTGGCCCCACACAGACTACCTCTTTGGTTCCTAAGAGGACCCACTCTTACCCTGATTATACTCTTGCTCCTGATATAGAATGTCTCGGGATTCTCCTTAATTTTACTTGCCAAGGACATTTCATAGTCCCCTTTCCCCCTGCTAATTTTTTTAGTTCTGCGCTATTTCTCCAGACAACTCTCTCAATCCAGTTGCCTGTAGGTTTCCTGTTTCTGCCCTTAATCAAATATCCTTTGTCAGCCAAACAAAGCCCATACTCCCTTCACCTTTACAAATTAGTCCCATCTTACTAGGTCTACTTCAAAGTCCAAATGATCAAAATTCTGCTACATATTGGCCAATTATACATTAGTAACATTTAAAAACATACAAACCTGCAGTATTTTCTGGACACCACGAGCCACATCATAGTGTTCGTGTCCAACAATATTGGGATCCATAATACGTGAAGTAGAATCCAGTGGATCTACAGCTGGATATATACCCAATTCAGCAATTGCACGTGAAAGTACAGTTGTGGCATCCAAGTGGGCAAAGGTAGTAGCAGGTGCAGGGTCAGTCAAATCATCAGCTGGTACATAAATAGCCTGTAAAAATAATAGCTTGGCTGTATAAAGCAGTTTTCATTTTAAAAAATCATTATGATATTTATGAGATCACCTCAGATTAATTACATCTTGCTTCATTACATTCAGGAGAACGAAAGTCAATTTTCCATCATCACTGGGCAATTTATGAAAAAAATCAAGGGTTCATTAGTTTTCTGGTTACCTGCACTGATGTGATTGATCCTTTCTTTGTGGTGGTGATTCGTTCTTGCATGGTACCCATGTCAGTGGCCAGAGTTGGCTGATAACCTACTGCAGAAGGAATACGTCCAAGCAGAGCAGATACCTGAAGATCATAAGAGAACTCTGCACTATTTGCTCAAATACCATTTCGAAGTTTTAAGCTACCACAATCAAACTTATCTGTAATTGGCAATGAGCTTACCTCTGAACCCGCCTGAGTGAACCTAAAAATGTTGTCAATAAACAGCAACACATCTTGACCTTCCTGATCACGGAAGTATTCAGCAACAGTTAGTCCAGTCAGTGCCACTCTAGCACGGGCACCAGGTGGCTCATTCATCTGACCATATACAAGTGCTACCTAATGGAAAAAAGTTGCCAAATGAGAAGCATAGGCAAATCAAAACCATGAGATTTTACAAAAGATGACTTTTTACTCAGACATTTATAATGGTCATTAAACATAACAATCAATGCCAGCATCTACATTCAACATTAGCCTCTACCTCATCCTAATTAAAACATCCTTATATCTTTGTGCAATTTACTCTGCACATATTCATTTCTTCTCAAATTCCACATGCTCACTATAGATGATCTGTGCATTATTTTGGGGGGGGGGGGGGGGGGGGGGGTGGTTTTGCATTCCTAGAAAACTGCCCTTGAATTTTTTTCCATAATGTAAAGCCATGTCATCTGTGCAGAGTCATAAAATGAGAGATTAAGTGTTTGGCTTTCTCTCCCCTTCCCCCTCCCCCAAATTCCATGTGTGCAATTTTTAAAAAATCTTCAAATATAGCTATACAGAAGTGCAAGAACAGCATCTCATGTCATAATTAGGGATGCTTTACAGCCTTCTAGACCGAAGCTTCAGGTAATAGTTCCAAAGCTTGTTTACCTCACAATCAATCCCTTTTTTCCTTGCACCATCACCCTTTTACTATTTTCTCCTTCTGCACTATCATGGGACATTCCCAACACTGTATCTGCTTAAAATGTCTTAAATATTCACAGTTTTGATGACACATTAAGCATTTTTCACTTCACATGTTGCATTAAAGCATCTCTAGAATAATCACCATTTTAAAAGATTTTTCTACAGCACTTAGTTTTGGATATCCATATGGTAAATGCATCTCTGTTTTGGATATCTATCCAGGAAAATACTAAAAGCACAGGGCAGTTATGACTCCACAATTTTATTACAACTATTCTCATAAAAAAACAATTGTACAACATTTAAACAATTACCTTGGATGTTGCTTCTTTCAGATTGATGACACCAGACTCAATCATTTCATGGTACAAATCATTCCCTTCACGGGTACGCTCTCCTACTCCAGCAAACACGGAGTAGCCACCATGGGCTTTGGCAACGTTGTTAATAAGTTCCATGATCAGTACGGTCTTACCAACACCAGCACCGCCAAAGAGACCTAGGCAGGGACAGGTTGTAAGCCTAAGCCTATATTTACTACTAACTTCTATCAAAGTACATGTCACAATTACTTGTCTTGGTTATAACTGTTCATTTTAAATTATAAAACCCTTTTGAATAAAATCCAATACAAACCAAGATCAATTGCTCAAATCTAGCTAACTGGTTTAGAGTGCTTTGGGTTAATACTCCAGGTACACTTATGGCTGCACACGAGTGGCATTGTGAACTTCAAAAACTCCCAAACTACTATAAAAAGTAATTTTAGAGACAGCCTTAAAGGTAGCAATATTTCATTTAACATATTGCCAGGTCTCAAGGGCCCAAGTTAGAGGGAGAGGTTGGGGAGACTTTATTCCTTGGAGCTTAGGAGACTGAGGCGTGACTGCAAAATCACAAGGGGCATAGAAAGGTTGAATGCAGTCCCTCCCTGCCACCCCCTACCCCCAGAAAGGGAATAAAACTAGAGGGCATAGGTTTAAGGTGAGGGGAAAGATTTAAAAAGAGTCCCAAGGGGCAACTTCTGCACACATGCAGAGGGCAGTGTATAAACTTTAAACCTTATTTATACAGCACGGTAACAGGCCCTTCCGGCCTAATGAGCCCATGCTGCCCATTAACACCCATGTTAACCTACTAACCCGAGGAAAACCACACACAAAACTTACAAACTCCTTACAGACAGGGGTGCGAATTGAACCCCAATTGAACCTCTAGCTGTAATAGCATTACGCTAAGTTCTATGCTACCGTGCTGCCCTATGGAATGAGCTGCCAGAGGAAGTGGTTGAGGCAGGTACAATAACAACATTTAAAATATATATGGACAGGTACAAAGGTTTGGGGGCAGGGGTTAAGGACCAAACTGGAATAGCTTAGATAGGCATCTTGGTTCGGCCAGAGGTCCCTTTTCTGTACTCTATGTCTGCACATATATTAAATCCTCCCACCCTTGCATGGAATTTTAAGAGGAATTATGACAATCTTAAAAGTTAGTTGATAGATTATAAAACACATTTAACAGAACAAAATAACTTTAGACGCTTCACAGGAATCAATTTTTCCTCAGAGCATGAGATATTAGGCCAGGTGGCCAAAACCATAAAGTTTTCACGAAACTTCACAACTTAAGTCGAAAGCACTTTCAGAATAACTGTCATTAAAATCTGGGATGATCCAAAGGCTAGTAAAGGGAAAAATGCAGATGTCAAAGGATTTACAGAATTGGAGAAGACACCATCACAAGTATAAAAACCTGTGGAATAAATGAATTTAAGTTATACTAAATTTGTAAATATATTAACTATACTTACCAATTTTTCCACCCTTGGCATAAGGAGCCAACAGGTCTACAACTTTGATGCCAGTTACCAAGATTTCCTGCTCAACGCTCATCTCCACAAACTCAGGAGCCTCAGCATGAATTGCAGCATATCTAGGGGTGAATAAGGCTCATGAAATCCCACACATTGAATCAAAAACAGCAAGTAAACAAACATACAAATGATTGGATTAGTACAAAATCCCTGAATTAACTGGATCAATTCAAATGTAAATCAGTCATTTGCACCTATTTTTCATGGTGGTTCTTGGGCAATTAATTTTTTGTATCTTTGCTTTAGATTTAATTTTAGAGTAGTCAGCTATTAAGGAATTAACATTGAGGCAGCCATAAATGTTCTTTACTCTAATACAAATAGAGTTCTTAAAAGTTGCCATTCTCACTCACACAGCTACTGTGGAAAGCACATTAACACAAGAAAATTATACAACAGGTTGTCACATGCACTCTACAACCAGCTCCTTTGTATACACACACAGCATAGGAGGCAGCATCAGCTTTTGCAATATTTACGCTATAGCATCAAAATGATAAGACAATGAGTCAGTTTTAAAGCTGACTGAACAAACTGAAATTCGAACAAACTGAAATAACTGCTGCTTCAACATTGCTCCAGATCAATTTACACAATTACTTAGTACTGATGATGTATTAATAGAAAAGAAAGTTACATTTAATGTTATTCAAAAAATGATTACTTATAAGGTATGAAAATAAGGCACTCAATTGGGTACACATTGGTCTAAAGTAATATGCAGAGTACAGAATGATAATGAATGCAACATTTTAAAACAGACTAGCATTGTTCTTCCAAAACCCAGGAATTGCCATAAACTAGAAACATCTTGTTTTGATTGCAAGAATCTAAGTTGAAGTAGGTCTGATTTTTATAGGCACATCAGTCTAAATGTTATTTTCCAGAGATCACTGTTGCATATACTTTTGAATCCGGTTGACACTGGAGTAGTAGAGAAAAGGAATGCTGAAATTCACAGCTTTGTATGTTTCCATTTCAAGCATGGTCATTGCAGAGGACATAAAAGCATCTTTGTAAACCAAGTTGGTTAATTAGCAAATAATCTACACACTTGCAATGTTACAAATTGCCTGCATCATGGCTTGGTTTAGAAGTTTATATATTTCACTTCAGATCAAACTTTACCAACAAGATCAGTTTTCAATTGGCTATCAAGTCCAAAAGCAAATGTGGTACTCAAATCTGCCTTTTGACATTTCAGAAATCAGACACTAGCTTACGTCAATTACTTAATTTTAAATTTTATTTTCTACATTCACTGCATTTATCCAGTGACTTAAGACAATTCTCAGCTCAGGTTCAGTTTCTGTATCCACCTCAATTAAATTGAACCCTTTCTAATGAAATCAGTAAATGCAGACTACAATACCTAAATGTTCTGTTATTCTATGATCAAATTTTAGCCGACAGGGAGAATTAAAAAGTCTATGACTCAAATACCTAGTGACTAGACATGGAAAGTTTATAGCAAATACAAGTTAAAATTCAAAACCAATCAGCTAGTATGGTTTATTCCTGAATTATACTTGCAGAATACTATAGTCTTTCATTAAAATAATAAATACAATTTGTGTAAAAGCCATACGATAAAATAAATGTCGTGTACTCAGGTCCATACAAATCCAAATTGGAATTAAAGTACAAAACCAGAGAAATATATAAGTCTACTTACTGCTTTGTGGTGATTGGTCCTCTCTCATCAATTGGTGCACCAATGACATTCATAATTCTACCAAGAGTTTCTGGGCCAACGGGAATCCTGATAGGAGCACCGGTGTCCAGAACTTGTTGCCCACGCACCAACCCTTCAGTACCATCCATGGCAATTGTTCGTACAGTGCTCTCACCTATAGAAATTGTTTGTTAGTCACAATGTAGGGAAAATGTATTTAAATTTTACTAATTCTTTATATTTCTCTCAGATAGTAATTGGTCTTCAGACATTTCAGAAGAACGAAAGTCAATCATGTCTCGTCATCAAGTTCTCATTTGAAAAATTTTAAATCAAACCATGCTCACCAAGATGCTGGGCCACTTCGAGCACCAGCCTGCTCTCACGACCCACCACATCTAGAGCATTCAGGATCGGAGGAAGCCCTTCATCAAACTGGACATCCACAACAGCTCCAATAACTGCAACAATTCGTCCTTTCGGCAAACCTTCCTTAGCAGATGGATTTGCTTGCGCAACATAGTTTCGCCCTTCAGTAATTAATAAAATGTACAGATTAAAATGTGGAATGCCCAGCCTGACCCAATTATTCTAGTAGGAATGCATATTTCAGAAACATCTGGATATGCACATGAAATCTAATCTTGAACTGCATCACCTGCTGAGTTGACCACTCAAATATTGTGTCACAGAAATTTGGAGCAGTAGGTAGCCACAAGCCTGCTGTGTTATTCAATCACTGCTGATCTGGTGTCTCAATGCCACAATCATGCTCTCCCCATACACCTTGATGACTTGAGTTTAGAAATCTGTATCCCTAAATACATTCAACAACATGGCTTCCTCTACCACCTGTGAGAGAATTCCACAGACTTGTCACCCTCCTAATGAAGAACCCTCTCGTCAGCCAAAATATCCTGACACTATGACATCTTGTTCTAGACTCCCTAGCCAGGGAAACATCCTCCCCAACCCCATCAGAGTTTTGTACATTTCAGTGAGATCTCAATCCATTCTTCAGAACCCTGACGAATACAGATCTGGTCAGCATCTTTGACAGTTCTACCAGCCCAAATAATTAGACTGGTGAAACTTCCCCATATTCCCTCAATGGCAAATACATACATCCTTTCTTGCACAAAAGTGCCATAAAACTCTAGCAAGATATATGTGCTCTTATGCTCAAAACCTTTTTCAATGAATGCCAACATACCATTCACCTTCTAATTTCTTGCTGCTCCTGCAAATTTGTCTTCTGTGTACAATATCATCCAGGTCCCTTGGTACATTAATCTATCAGGTCCCTTGGTACATTAATCTATCACTATTATCTTTGTTTTTCTCATCAAAGTGAATAGCTTCACAATTATCAACATTGTACTGCATTTGCCAAGTATTTTCTCACCCAACTTATCCAAGCCAGTTTTAAGCTATGTGGATCCTTCTCCCCACCCTATCCAATTTTGCAGTAAATTTATTACATTCCACCATTCAAATCATGAACAGCAGAGGCCCAAGAACTGATCCCCATAGTACTCTCTAGTCACTGCCTGTTACCATCAGAAAGTGCCATTCATTCCCATTTTTTCTTACTTGTCAACCAAGTTTCAATCCATACCAGTATGTTACCCACCCCCCCCCCATTTCCTTGTGTTTTAATTTTGCAGACTAACCATTTGCTGGACTTCATCAATGCCCTGAAGATACAAAGATACCACATGAACAACTTCTCATTCATCTACAAGTTAAAGTATATCCTCGAACTCCAGATTTCTCAAACACAAGTTCCCTTTCATAAATCCACAATGACCTTATCTAATTCTATTGATACCTTGTAATCCGATGCAAGATTCCTGCCCTGCTATTTTCCACTTACCCACCTCTCAGCCCTCATATCAGAATGAACTTTAGAATGACTACAGCTGCATAAAAAGACTGGAATAATTTGAAAGTGCTTGGTTTTGGTTTATTGTCATCACTTGTACTGAGGTAGAGTGAAAAGCTTGTCTTACAAACCAATCAATTCATTACACAGTGCAGTTACATTGAGTTAGTACAAAGTGCATTGATGTAGTACAGGTAAAAACAGTAACAGTACAGAGTAAAGTGTCACAGCTACAGAGGAAGTGTAGTGCAATAAGGTGCAAGGTCACAACAAGGTAGATCGTGAGGTCATAGTCCATCTCACTGTATAAGGGAACTGTTCAATAGTCTTATCACTGTGGGGTAGAAGCTGTCCTTAAGTCTGGTGGTACGTGCCCTCAGGCTCCTGTATCTGCTACCCGATGGAAGAGGAGAGAAGACAGAATGTCCCAGGTGGGTGGGGTCTTTGATTATGCTGGCTGCTACACCAAGACGAGAGTTAAAGGCAGTGTCCAAGGAGGGGAGGCTGGTGTTTGATGCGCTGGACTGTGTCCACAACTCTCTGCAGCTTCTTTCGGTCCTGGGCAGAGCAGTTGTCGTACCAAGCCGTGATACATCCAGATAGGATGCTTTCTGTGGTGCATCAGTAAAAGTTGGTGAGAGTCAAAGGGGACAAACCAAATTTCTTTAGACTCCTGAGGAAGTAGAAGCACTGGTGAGCTTTCTTGGCCATGGCTTCTATGTGATTTGACCAGGACAGGCTGTTGGTGATGTTCACTCCTAGGAACTTGAAGCTCTCACCCCTCTCGACCTCAGCACCACTGATGTGGACAGGTGCATGTACATTGCCCCCTTTCCTGAAGTCAATGACCAGCTCTTTTGTTTTGTTGACATTGAAGGAAAGGTTGTCATGACACCATTCCACTAAGCTCTCCATCTCCTTCCTGTATTCCGACTCATCAAACAGAGATACAGCCTACAATGGTGGTATCATCTGCAAACTTGTAGATGGAGTTAGAGCAGGATCTGGCCACACAGTCATGGAGTGTATAGGGTGTAGAGTAGAGGGCTGAGGACTTCATATTAAAATTTTGACTTGAAATTCACCAATATGAAACCTAGTGTTAACGTCCTTTTGAATAAAAGTAATAGCCCCTAAAGTTTTCAACTCCAGTGAAAACTTAGAAATTGGCCAACTACTCAAAGGAACAAAGAGCTGGATACAGAGGAAAAGCTGTGATGGGATATCCGAGATCTCTATCAAAAAGCAAATGACATGGGCGACTATTTTCAGTTGCTTATTATTATTTCAAGTATCATTTGCAACTTCTGAACAAAAATATGAAGCTGCCAGATGATCTACAGTAAAACTCCAATAATCTCTGGCATCCAATTGATTGGAAATCCTGATGGCCCACCATCTGGCACACTGGTCAGTCCCGAACTTGAACAAGGGGCTCCAGAGAGCAAGTGGGGAGTGTAACCACAGGTGGTGGGCCAGAATACACTCAGAGTCTGGACCACTGGTAAATATGCAGCCAGAGTCCAGATTGCTTTTATATTCCACCCTTAAATTCACTGGAAAATTGATTGTAATATTGTGCAACAAAAAAATGAGATGTGTTTGGTTATTAATAGGAAGAACATTGATTATCAGGCATTCTTGGGACTGTCGCCAGTGGACTGGTAGATTTTCCAGATTATTCAATGATTTACTGCACTTTAAAAACTTATTAGCCTTTGTGACAAGTTAAATGGCCAATTTTTTTTTGCCCATTTCTCTAATTTGTTTACAACCTCAGTCAAATTTCACATTCTTATTTTGAATAATTAGGTTCCTGCGTGTCAACATCTAGGAGGATCTGTCCAGGGCCCAACACATTGATGCAATCATGAAGGCACACCAGCAGCTCTACTTTGTTAGGATTTTATTTAGTATGTCACCAAAGACTCCTGCAAATTTCTAGATGTACTCTGGTGAGCTTTCTGACTGGTTGCATCACAGCCAGGTACGGAGGCTCCAATGCACAGGATCGTAAGAGGCCGCAGAGGGTTGTAGACTCAGCCAGCTCCATCATGGGGACAATCCTCCCCACAACTGAGGACTTCAAGAAGCAGTGCCTCAGGAAAGCAGCATCCATCACTAAGGTCCCTCACCATCTGGGACATACCCTCTTCTCATTACTACCATCAGGGGGGTGGTACAGGAGCTTGAAGACCACACAATTCAGAAATAGCTTTGTCCCCTCCATCAGATTTCTGAACAGTCCATGAACCCATAAACACTACCTCATTATTCCTTTTTTTCCTGCACTATTTTGTAATTTATGGTAATTTTATGTCTTCACACTGTACTGCTGCTGCATAACAACAAATTTCATATCTTAAAGACAGATGATAAATTTGATTCTGAATGTGTAGCCTCTATACCCTATTCCCAGTCATTAATGAACATCAAAAATAACTATTCATCACAACTTTGGAACACCCACTGGTCTTTAAAAAAGTTCTATCTATCCACCCCCTTAAACCTATGAGCCTTCACTATGCAAAGACGTGGCAGGCCCATTCTTACACTTCACCCAAAATGCAACTACTAAAATGATTTCAGGACTGATGGGATGCGCGAGGGAGGGAAGAGAATGTTGCAGCACTAGCAGTAGTAACAAAGAGCTGGCATGTTCAGCAGGCCAAATGGCCTCCTCTGCTATAATGATTTTGTAGATTTGCTTATTCCTTAGCCTGATTAGATGTTAATTTTAATCAGAACCAGGTTTATCATCACGTGCATGTCATGAAATGTGTTGTTTTGCTGGAGCAGTACTGTGCTTTCAGCCAGTTAAGTAGAAACTTCTCTACTTCAATAATACAATTTACCAGATAGGCAACAACTGTACTGCACACACAGTACAAGTATATTTGCACTTTGCATCTCATCACTTTAGCAACATACCAAAGTGTTTTCAGTACAAAATACTTAAAACACGCGAACGAGGGTTGAAATGATTTCCTCGACAGATTGTTATATTATTGTTTATTAAAATGCAATTTGCTTCTTGCAGCTTGAATAGTGCCCTGGATAAGATCACTGAATGATCAAAGCAAGCACCGGTGCTCCTGCCATCAACCTTCAAGGTGAAAGGCCCACACCGGAGGTGAAGTTAAGAGTCATCAAGGAAGCCAAGATCACACTAGGACAAATGCAAAAAGGCGGGTGCACACGAACTGAACACAAGTGCGGCAGCTGAGTCGAGATTAGGCGCTTCCCCAACAGACCTGGGAGAGGAGGAAGCGGCATCGCCCGCCCACTAGGCCTCGGGCTTGCCACCGGAGGACGGGAAAAGGTCAAAGGAACCACAGCTCCCCACCATCGGTGCCGGGCCCCAGCTTGGCTCGTGGATTCAGGGCGCTGCTCCGGATGGGGCAAGAAGGAGGTTTAAGCCGGTCTGGGGTAGCTTGTGGTCGGGTCAGGATGACCCCCAACCGACATTTTTGTCATTGGACGCCAGCGGAAAATACCGAAAGCAAAACACCAACCGCGGATACCTACGTGAATGGAGTGCACCAGGAGCGCCCGACACTGGCTGAATGGGTTTGATTACAGGCCGGAGGGCCTGCAGCACGCCCCTGCTGCACCGTCCCACGGCTCCCAACATGGCGAACAGCGGCTAAGGACAAGGACGAGGAGCGGCGGCTGCCTTATGTATATAGACGGCGGGCGTGCGAACGCGCAGGCGCAAGATGCTGCCCGCTGGGACTTGTGGTCCAATTGACTCACACTTACATCGAAACCGTCAGAGGATAGACTACGGCTCCCAGAATTCTGCGCGGCTACGGGAGCCCAGCGCAGGGACGAGCTTGAATGAAGCGTTTTACGCTACGTAAGTTGTTCGAGACGCTGAGTTTCAACTGTTGTTGGGCATAGTCTGAGAACTAGTTCGCAATTTTATCAGTTAGGAAGTCAAGCTGTTTGAGTGTCAGCTTTGGCTCAGTGGAGTCAGAATTTACCGCGTCTCAGGTTGGCTGCTATTGAGCAGACACGTCGTTTGTTGAAATATTAAACTGAGTTCCTGCCTTTCCACCCATTGCACTTTTCTAAATCAAAGATGTGTTGGTGCCTTGGCCAATACCTAATGGTTCTGTAGAAGTCCGAAATAGAAGTGGAACAATAGCTCAAGCAACATTTGCGTGGCGAGGCAGAGCACTTTTCATTAGAACTGGAGTAACACACAGAACTGGCTGTTTAATCCATTGCTGTGTGTAGAATCTTCCTGTGCACCGTCCCATTGTAGTAAATTCACTTTATCTCAGTTTGGAATGTACTGAGGCCGTGAAAGATTATAAACGATTCATTACTTGTTAGATGACTGATTTATTGAGACTGAATAAGTCTAAATGTTTTGGCAATTAAGGCCCGTGATTCCAGCTATTTTTCTTCCACAATAAGTGTAAAGATTAGTAATTTGCAGCTAAAGAAAACAAAAATGCGTTGGGGGAGAGCATGACTGACAGGTGTGATGATATTTACCAATAAATGGCCATTTTAAAATGTGCATTTTTTCACATTTTTTTTCTCCGTTGTTTCTTCTTCCTCGTGACAATGTAGCTCTGCTAATTCTGGTGTTTACCCAAGTCCTCTTCATGTGTGGAAGTAGCAGAAAAATAGTGGAAAATTGGGTCAAATCAATCCCCCTCCCAACCCAAATTTCCATTTTGCCTAAAGCTTTTGTACCTTCCTCTTTTGGGCTTGCTTCAAACTAGTCAAGGGGTATATGTTACCAGAAGCTTTTGAAGTCAATGCAGCTCCAAATTGTTACATCTTTGAATCCTTTCAATCTCCTACAGGGGCCAACAGCCACACCTCTCAGTTTGCAGTTCAGACAGGGCAAGAACAACATCTATGGATTAGATTTATATGCAATTTTAATATTAGATTTCTCTGCAAGAGTTTAACTTCAAACCTCATGTCCAAAAGCTTAAAGTAGTTTAAAGAGCATAATTAACAAGAGAGGCTAATAAGCTTAGTAAATTAATTCCAAAGTTATGGTCTCAACAGTCTACAAAGAAAATTGGGTGTATGCATGTGCCCAGAATTGGTGAAGCCAGATATCTCTGGAAAATTGTAGAGCTGGAGGAGTTTTCAGTAACACGTAGGGGGGAGAAATTTTAAAAACAAGGATGAAAATTTTCAAAGTGATTCCTGTTTATATTGGGAGGGGATACAAAGATATTGGGTGGACAAGGATTTTTTTCAATCCATTTGGAGACTGAGGGAAGAAAGATCAAGAAGTGCAACAAGGGTGGTTGTTAGTTGAGGTTCAGTTTGGAACTGAGTGTGAATGTTGAGGTTTTAAGTGTTTTGAAGTTCTATGGAACTAATAACATAAGGAAATAGGAGTAGGAGTAGACCATTCAACCCCTCAAGCCTACCACACCATTTAATATGATTATGTCTGATCTGCCTCAGGCCTCTTCTCCTCCTTTGGGCCAGTTCCCCATAGCCCTCAATTTCCTGATATTACAAAAAAAAATTATCTATCACCTTTAAAACTCCCAGTGATCTTGCCTTCACAAACATCTGAGGTAGAGAATTCCAGAGATTCGCCATCCTCTGAGTAGAAATTGCTATGCACTTAAGTTTTAAATGACTGTCACCTAATCTTGTAACCATGTCCCCTTGATGGATCTACTAGATCCATAGTGGGAACATGTTGACGTCTAACCTGTTGTGCTTGCTTGGGATTGTAGGCATTTCAATAGGATCATCCCTCGTTCTTCTAAACTCCAAAGAATATCAATCTCATTCCTTTAGTTGCTTGTGAAGAAAAATCAATCAAGAAAGGTGCCAGTGAGGTAGTGTTGAGTGTTGCCTGTGTAAATATGGAAACCAATGCTTTCTTTTCTAATGATGCTGTTAGGTGGCATCATGAGATAAGAAATTGCAGTGGCCAAGGATAGATCCTTGGTGGGGTGATGGTGGAGGTGGTCATCAGAGGTAATGGTGCCAAAACAAAGAGATCCCTTTTTCTGGTCATTCTCTGGAGGGGTAAGAGTGAAACCAAAAAAGAGTAGTCTCACCTGGCTGGATAGTGAGGGAGGAGAACACTATTAATGGCTGATGATGGGTTGAGGAAGAGAGATGGCCTTTCACAATTATGAAGTCTGTTTTTAAAGGCTTTGATTAAAAAGTTATCTCAGCACTGGCAGGGATACTGAAGGAAGGGATTTAAACAAGGGGTTCCAGGAAAGATGTACACAAGCTCAAACACTTTGGAGAGGAAGGGGAGTCTTAGAGACAGTATGCTAGCTTGCTAGGATGTAAGGGTATGGGTTGTTGTTTGTAGAAGAATGCTGATGGAGTGCAAATAGTAACTGAGGACAAGAATGCTAACAATATCCAGGAGGAATGTTTCCTGGAAATAAGGTTGGGGAAGCAAGATTTTGTGAACACAACAAATTTGTGGAGGGCCTTGGTATTGATATAATTAGAGGTTTAAAGCTTAAATCTATAGAGAATTCACAGATATTTAGTCTAATTCAGCCTGAGTTTTCAATTGTAAAATATCATCTTTCTTTTTAACTATAAAAAACTATAAAGACTCATTAGAAGATTTGGATAAATGCCCTCTCAGGTCTTTAATTGGTTATCTCATTCTGTAGCACTGATTGCTTTTCTATCAGTTACAGATTATATCAGGGTTTGACCTCTCACATGGTCAGGTCAAACTTGAATAAAAGCTTGTGTTAGAAACAGAGACTTCTAAAATTAAAATCCAGTCTTCGGGGAGCAGTATGCAATATGGCTCTGGTTTTCCATAGGCTGAGAAGTATTTTGCTCTGGAGTGTTACAGTGGAGGAGTTGTTCAAATCAGAATTTTCTTTTACTGAATCTAAGAGCGAAAATAAACTCTAGAATAGCTTGGAATGATGTTTTGAACATTGCTTCAGATAACAGCTTCTGTCAGCTATGATTGGTAGAATAAGTATTTTATAATTTGGGAGGAAATATTCAATGGAATGCAAAACATTTCCTGCCTCTCTCCAGTTTTGTTATTCACTACTTTTTCTCCCTTTTGTAATTGATCCTACTATCTTATGTGGCAAAGTAAAGTAACTTCTCAGAGTTGTTTAGATGTGTTTGGTGTGGGTCTGCTTAGCAGTATTTCTCGTGGCAACTTTGTTCTCATTTCAGGTTATCTGTGCCAGATCATGTAGTGATATCCCTTGTTGTCCGGTAGCTGAGACGTGACCAGATGTTCTGATTGAAATAAATGTCCATCAGAACACTGATGCAAAATTAATGATTTTTATCTGATGCCAGAAAACTGAACCCAGACCTGCATAACTAGCTGTTGTCAAAAGATAGCTGGGCATTCAGGGAGTGAAATCCTTTTCGACTGAGAAAAATGCTGGACTTATGAACTTATTCAAGGTAATGTAGATGCAGCTTTTGGACTCTCGACAATCCTGCAATGTAGCAAAGCCTAGGCCTTTCTAGTCTTATTTCACTCTGTCTATTGGAAATGAGTAATAGGTTTCTTTCCTTAAGAGAATTTATTGACCTGCTTGCATAGTAAATCAGAAGATGTAGCTGATAATACCACCTACACCCTGGAAGAAGCCTATGGTGTAAAAGGTGAGGTCCACAATGACTTTGAAAGCCTTGGGCAGTGTTGTTCATCTGTACCCTGGTGTTGATAGTGTGATTAAATATCTTCAGATTTTAATATGCAGTTTGGACTTTGTTCTATCTTATGACAGGAGTTGATATCTGTCGGAGTGAACACTTGAGCTGTTCTTGATGAAATCAGCTGCATAGAAATTCTAGATAGTTCTCTATGGTAGCTTCAACACATTATACTCTGACTCGGTTTCATTCCTTTTGCTTTCAACAGAATGAACAAAATTCATTCTGTTGAAGTCAGTGTGCAACATAGCACAGCCAATTGGGAATGAACTTCCAGGCATTTGATTTAGTTGTGTTACGGATTAGGTTACTATTTGGTGAATGTCCCTTTAAGACATAGTACAGTTGTGTGTGTGTGTGTGTGTGGCATCACCACGGCAACAGGATAACGACGTGCTAACATTTTGGCAGTCAGAAAAAAGAGAGAGGAGGAGAGAGACACTGCCTGCTGGTCTCTGTATCGATGAATGAAAAACAATAACTGTGTCTGTCACTACAATCCACACATGAATTTTTGGAATAATTCAGTGGAGTCCACTTTGTCGTTAACCTGTAGAAGGAAACAGGTATTTCTGTGAATGGCCATGGCTCGAATGCCTTTGGGGCGGCAGGTACTTCGGAACAAAACAATGGAGACCTTCGGAGACTGAGGTGTTGTATGGGTTCCATCGTGGAACATTTGGATTTTGTAATGTCTCTATTCTCTCTCTACATTTTCTCTTCAGTCAACAGTGGTTTTGCAAAAGCCTTTGCTCACGTTTCACCTTATGGCTTGCTGAACTGAACTTTGAGAACTATTCCTGGACTTGGAGTTTGGGAATTTACCACACATACATTTTGGGTTCAGTTTTGGGGTTAATGTTTAATATCTAACATTTTTACTTTTAACATTATAACACTTTTATTTTCCTTATTATCATAAGTAGTTATTAATAAAATAGTTTCTAACACTTATATGTGACTCTGTGTGTTTTGTTGCTAGTACGTGACGGTTGCTTTACACCGATGGGG
Organism: Pristis pectinata; assembly: GCF_009764475.1. Classification (NCBI taxonomy): domain Eukaryota; kingdom Metazoa; phylum Chordata; class Chondrichthyes; order Rhinopristiformes; family Pristidae; genus Pristis; species Pristis pectinata. The sequence continues at coordinate 33,944,844 of NC_067405.1, read as the reverse complement.
CACTGTGTCAGCAGATGAGCAAATAACAAACTGAAAGGAAGGGAGCAATGGAGCAAGCGACACTGTGCATCTATCCGCAAAATATATCTTCTTAATGAAAAGAGAAGACATTGTTCATAATGATTAACAAAAAGTATCATAGTTCTTGAGTTTCTGGAGCAGTATTCAGGAACCTAGACCATTGATCTAAAGAAATGAGTTTGCATCCCACTACTGTAACTAAACTATTTAAATCTGAGCAAATAAATATTGATTTAAAAGCTAGTATTAGTAAATGGTGACCATGATGTTACCAGTTTGGCATAAAAACTCATCTGGTTTACTAATTTTCTTCAGGGAAAGAAATCTGTCATCCTTGGCCAGTCTTGCCTACATTTCACTCCTGACCCACCAATGTGGTTGACTCCTAAGTACCATCTGAGGTGGCATAGCAGGCCATTTGGTTTAGGAGACAATTAAGGATGTGCAGTTCACATGCATCATGTACTGCTGGCCATGTCAATGCTATTCATATTCCTTGACACAAATAATAATAATCTACTGGCCTCTGTCCTGCTGGCTGCAAGTATTGCTGCTCCCTTCACTCCATTTCACCATTGCTTTGCTGTTGTCCAGTGTCCAATGTGTTCAAATTGCTTAAGCCCAAGCTAAATAGATGCAGCCTGAGGTGGGTCATTGTGGCTACAGCCTCTAGATAGCACCCCAGGAGGAAATCTGAACCACTTGCTTTAAAAATCCAAGCACCATTCACCTCATCCACAGGGTTTGAACCTCCAAAAGCATTGAATTTTTCGAAAATGTTTACATATAGCTGCTAACAATGCCATGAAGAGGGTTAGCTTTAATATTTTTAAGTGAAAACAAAGAAGAGCAGATACATAAGGTCTTAAATAAAAGGAGAAAATGCCAGAAAGACTCAGAAGGTCAGACAGCATATGCGGAAAGAGAAACAGAAGGTTTCCTGCATTTTCAGTTTGCTAGTACTTATAAGTGCTAGCTTATAGTTACATCGTTGTTTTGAACATGTGTAAATAGTGATTATAGTAATGGGTAATGATGAAATCAGTTTTTTATTGTGATTTTCCTGGGGGAAAGCTTGAAAGGAGTGTGGATAATGACTTGTCTGATGGATCCTAAGTCATGGAGGAAGCTACATCATGTGGTACCAGTGCTCTGGAATGTGATGGTGGCATGTATCCTGCAAAAGTACAGCCAGATGGAGGAAAGGATCTCTCCTAGAGGGAGGTGGTCTTCCTGGAAGCCCTCATATCATCCTCCTCCTCCTCCTCCTCCTCCTCCTCCTCTTTCTCGACGTAACTCCGGAGTTTAGCCCTCTGGCCTGATTGCCATATTGTAAGCAGAGAGTGAATCACTTTGAGTCTGGATACCATATTGGCAGCATAATAATGGACACTTACTGTCTGACCATGGCTTTTAAAAATCTGTTTCAGGAACTAAGTAGCCATCTCAATAATGTTCATGGATAATTGCTCCAAAAGTGCAAATGCTTATCTGGTACTTGTGGGTTTTATCAGAGGAGTCACAAGCCATAGTGTCAGAGGGTACTACTTGTCATCAGTATTGTTTGGGATAGATGACTGTTTTATTATAATACATTATGCTGGTTTCCCAGATAACAGGAACTTGTGTGCATGACCTGCTGCTGTTGGTTCCAGCCAAACTGAATATCAAGGGAATGAATTGTTTATGATTACGTCCAAGCTTAAATGAAAGGCTTGAGTTACCATACTGACAGTCAAGGGCTTCCTGGAATCTTAGAGCCCTCTGCCTCTCGTCTTCTCTACAACATGGAATGATTGTGTTGTCATTCCTCATAGAGCTGTAGACTATATTGCCTTGTGGAAAAATGCTCAGACAAGTGTGTGGTGTTTCTGATTAATGGTGCAGCTGGTAGACACTGGTAGCATAAAAAATTAAATGCCACTGTGACATTGCCTCCCATAGATAATGCAGTTCTGGGAATGCTGTAATATTAGAATCTGCATTCCTTTTCAGGTTACTTTGTAAAGCACATCCTTCTAGTGCACTGGTCTTGAGTTGCATGAACATAGGACTAACGTCCTTTGAACATTTTAGATGGCAATGGGCTCCTGCTGAGATCTTTCTCTTTCTCCTGCAGGAGCTGGTGTTGCCTAATCTCATCTCATCTCTCTCAATACCTTGTAGGGAACACTGAGGACAGTTAACAAGATGGTGACCCCAATAATGTCAACAAGTTCTGAGTGAATATCCATATACATAGCATTGGTGAGATCCTAAAATAAAATTAAAATGTCCTCTTCAATTGTGGTGTAGGCAGTCACTCTAAATTAGAAGTGAGAATTGAAAATTGAGCATAACTTTACTTAGTGAGAATTATTAAATGTTATGTAATTGTTTAGCTGAGTTGTTAAGGTGAGGTAGAATCTGTGGAAGGAGAAACAGTTAATATTTTCGTTCAAGGACCTTTCTTCAGAACACTGTTTCATTGTTAAAGAAAATATGATCTTCCAAAATACAACATGACAAAACAACTTAATTGTCAATCAACTCTCTATGCTGCTGCTCTTTTCAGTGACTTCTATCCCTTTACCATGATAATCTCTGGGCCTAAAATCAGGCTAAAGCAATTTTTCATCATAAGTTTCTATCTCGACCGTCTCTTTATCCCTTAAATACCTAAAGTTTCAGGCAATCGAGTTTCCATCTGAATTAAACAGAGTGTATAAGCATGTCTTTTTTTTTCTAAGCCATATGCCAAATGATGCTGCCCTATAGTGTGATGATATTATAGTATGCTTAATTTCCCGTTCTGTTGTACTTGTGAGATTGCAGTTCCTTTTTATTCCATACAGTGGTGCCATATAACCTTTATAGGGGCTCCTCAGGTTATGAATGACCTGACTTGGAAATCTGACCCTATGCAATTTTTCCCATACATTTTTAAAGCATTTTTAAGCTAGTTATAATAAATGTTTCACTGTATTCATTAATGACTGGATACAGTTATATTCCATTAGTTTAATTATGGATAGTGTTAGGGTGATTATTCAATGAAATGAAATAGTAACAAGTATCTGTGGAGTGATATGATATGGATTACTGTAGAACATGAATGTTTCTGATTTGCAGAGAAATCAGCTTACAGACAGTTCTTGGGAATGAAGTCCTTGCATAGCCCGAGGACTATCCATATTTATTTTTGCTGATGTGAGTACTGATTGTGCTCAACCGGGCCTGGTCCTTGTGCTCGTCACACGCATCTTTTCGGCAAGTGTGTAGGCTTTGTGTGGCCCCCTGAGTTGAAATGTTCTGCAAGTCTTACAGCCACTAAACATAATGGTTTGAGATTAGTGACTTAGCCTAGGTTGGTGGATTCTGAAGGCCTGCCCCAGAATTGTCCTGATTGTCTTTTGATAGCTCAAGATTGGTGACCCTATTCCATAAGACCATAAGATATAGGAGTAGAATTAGGCCATGAGTCTGCTCTACCATTCAGTCATAGCTGATTTTTTTTTTAACCCCACTCTCCCATCTTCTCCGCGTAACCCTTAACCCCCTTACCAACCAAGAATCTATCAATCTCTGCCTTTAAATACACCCAATCACTTGGCCTCCACAGCCCTCTGGCTGAAGAAATTCCTCCTCGTCTCTGTTTTAAAGGGATGTCCCCTTATTCTGAGGCAATGCCCTCTGATCCTCAACTCTCAATCTGGACTCCCACTGTTCAAATGAGTGGGGCTGCATTACATGTGCCAGTTATGACTGGCATAAGACTCGGGGCTCCGATGTGGAATGCATCCACCTCCTCAGCTTGGGACATTTGTGTGTTTCCTTGGACCTGTTGTCAAGTCCAACAACAGAGCAGGAGGTCAAGTGCACTGGAATCTGACACCTGGCCACATCTGACTTCTGTGCTGCATTGCATAGTCGCAGTAATCAGAAGGTGAGCTGACCCACGAAGAACAGTGCCCACAGGAGGACTGTCCTAAAAGCAAGAGGACTGCAGCGATCCTCCTGAATACTGTTTTTAAAAAATGCAAACATCTGCAATTTGGGAAAGCAGCAATGTAGGCAAATTGCTGTGCCCTCTCTGCCTGCTATTGTGAGCTGAAATCTTTGGTCATTTTACTATGGAGTTTGGGAGCCTCCCCACACAGCATTTAGCAGCTAATTGATGAGGCAGAGAGTGGCAGTAGCCTGGAATAATCCTGAGGCTAGGAAGTTGTGAGTTTGATCCCTCCCCCACAGGCAAAGCGATCCAGGCACATTTGTGATGCTGTATTTGAAGTCATACTGAGGCTGAAAGTGTAGTTTGAGACTTGGCCCTTTTAAGTAAGCTGGCTTCAGAGGAAAAGGTACTTACATCTGGGTGTTCTGAGTGTACTTAAGAACAGTCATTTTTCAGACTAGTGGGGCTAAAAATCATGCTGGAAGCTAATTTTTCATGCTGCAATAGTGTTGGCATCATAAGAGGGAGTTTTATGTTGTAGTGGAAGATGCTAGGACAAATGGAACTAGCTCAGGTAGGCAGTTTGGTTGGCATGAACGAGTTGGGCTGAAGGGCCTGTTTCTTTGCTGTATAACTCAGAGTCTAAATGGAAATCCTGTGAAACATTTTCTGATACGTGTGAAGACCGACATAAATGAGGTGAAGTATTGCTCTATTGTGGGTTACTTTCAAGTGCACTACAGTTACCTTGACTACGCCTCTTCCCACCCGGTCACTTGTAAGGATGCTTTCCCCTTCTCTCAGTTCCTCTACCTCCATCGCATCTGTTCCCATGATGAGGCTTTCCATTCCAGGACATTGGAGATGTCCTTTTTTTTTACAGTAAATGGGGTTTCCCTTCCAGCACCATCAATGTAGCCCTCACTCATATCTTACCCCATTTCCCATATGTCTGCCCTCGCTCCATCCCCTCCACCCCCCACAACATAATGGGGATAGGGTTCACCTTGTCCTCACCTAAACCCCCATGAGCCTCCACATACAACAGATCACTGTCCGCAATTTCCACCACCTCCAATGGGATCCCACCACCAAGCACATATTCCCCCCCGCCCCCACTTTCCGCAGGGATTGCTGTCTCACCTGGAAGGACTGTCTGGGGCCATGAATGGTGGTTAGGGAGGAGGTGTAGGGACAGTGTAGTGTAGTGACTCCCTTGTCCATTTGTCCTTCCCCACTGATGACCCTCCCGGCACTTATCCATGCAACCATACTAAATGTTACACCTGTCCCAACACCTCCTCCCTCACCACCCTTCAGGGCCCCAGACAGTCCTTCCAGGTGAGGCAGCTCTTCACCTGTGAATCTGTCATATATTGCATCTGGTGCTCCCGGTGTAGCCTCGTCGATGCAGATTGGGTGACCGCTTCGTCGAGCACCTTCACTCCATCCACCGCAACAGCCAGGACCTCCCGGTGGCCACACATTTCAATTCCACTTCCCATTCCCATACTGACATGTTTATCCATTATCCATGGCCTCCTCTACTGCTACGTTGAGGCCAGACGCAGGTTGGAGGAACAATATTCCGCCTTGGTAGTCTCCAACCTGACAGCATCAACATTGATTTCCCTAACTTCTGGTAACCCCTCCCTTCTGTTTCCCCCAACCCCTTTTGTTTTCCCTCATTCCAGTGGCCCCCACCCCTTCTCTTTCCCCTCCTCCACCCTTATGACATGCCCACCACCTTCCTCCTACTCCCCACCTCCTTCCATGGTCTACTATCCACTCCTACCAGATTCTTCCTTCGTCAGCCCTTTGCCTCTTCCATCTATCACCTTGCATCACTCCCTTTCATCCCCCCCTCCCCCACCCACCTACCTTCCCCCTCTCACCTGGGCTCGCCTATCACCTGCCAGCTTGTGCTCCTCCCTCTCCCCCTACCTTTTTATTCTGGCTTCTGCCCTCTTCCTTTCTTTTATTTTAAAAAAAAGCAGTCCTGGTGAAGGGTCTCAAGCCAAAATGTCGACTGTTTATTTCCCTCCGTAGATGCTGCCTGACCTGCTGAGTTCCTCCAACATTTTGTGTGTGTTGTTAAAGTGCACAACGCTGATTTTTGAATTGTGAAGAGTGTCAAAAGTAGGAACGAGACAAAGCTGATAGCTATATTAGGAGGATTTGATATTTACATTTGCAAAATTGGGCTTGGGCCAAAAGAAAGTTGATCATGGTGTGGAACATAATGCAAATTGCTGTATACTTAAGAATGTTTAAATTATAATAAATCATGACAAAGTGCATTACCACCTGTTTAGTCTCGATTACATGCATGAGAAAATGCATTCTTTATTATTACATGGTTTAAAAAGTTATATTTATTCATTTTATTTTTGATTTTTCACCTGAGAATAATAGCTTTTCCTTACAAAATCAATATAATTTGAAGAAAACATTATTTCTTCTTAAGAAACATTTAACAAATAGTATATTTACTAGACAATTGAACACTGAAAAATGCAGCCCTTGTGGGCGTTTACCCGAGTCTGCATTCAGTGACTGACACTCTCAGCCTTGTTGTTTATTATAATTACAACATGGGAACTTTTACCTGACAATAGTCTTCTGTTGTGAGGAGAAAACAAATTGCTATTAGTTTTGGGGGGACTGAATGGACACAGCAGCGTGGTGGTTGGGTGAATGTTTTCAATTGAAGTGCAGCACAAGAATTCTTGCTTTGCATATCAAATTAATTACTGAAACTGTGATGATTTCACAGCAGCCATACAAAGAGTTAGTTTAGTGAAAGAGAACAATCACAGTGCATTGTAACACACCCACTGTAATGGATAAATAACAAACAATATTTTACAGTAATCACCACTTTGATGATATTACACCATAATTGTATGTCTAGTCACTGCATTTCTTGGCTCATTTAGGGTTCTAACTAGAGCTTGCTATATATAAAGTAAGCACAAGACTTGGTTTTGGTAATTATTATTTTTGTGATTCTTTTACCTCTGGGAAGAAAATATGTTGTTCTAGTTTGAGTCTGGCTGACTAATCAAACTAAAATGTTGATAGTACTTGAAATTTTAACAGGGAGAAATCAGGGATGGTCAGGGTTAGTAGAAATACTGTTTTTTTTTCCTAACTTTAACTCCAGTGAAGTCAACACAATGTTAAATACCTGTCAGAGATTTTCCCTTTGTTCTACCCAGCCCTCTCCCACCCCCTCCACTACCTAAAACTAACTTGATTTCTCTCTTTCCCAATTCTGATGAAGGGTTATGACCCAAAATATTAACTGTTTCTCTTTCCACAGATGCTGCCTGCTGATCATTTCCAGCATTTTCTGTCTTTATTTCAGATTGCCAACATTTGCAATTCTTTGTTTTTCACAACATTAAATGGTTTGAAATCAGCACCTCTATGATGCACCCTTAAATCCCATCTACAACAAAGCATCATTACAGTTGTACAAATGGGGAAAAAATTGAGAATGTTGAAAAATGGGAAACAAAACTGAGCTCTGAGGAAAGAAATACTAAATTACTCCCTTCATAGCTGTCAGCTTGTCTCTTGTCTGAACCACCACACCATATGGGGAGCTGTCAACTGCAGGTTCAACCTCTGCCTTATCTGCTCCATTATCTCTCTAAAACTGGCTCCAAAAATAGCACTGGAAGTTCACTAATTGATAAGCATCACAACTTGTTTTCATTAGCCTTGGGAGCCAGCGTTAATCACAGTAAAATATGGCCAAGTTCTTTGACACTTGATCTGACCCATTCTTTGTCCCCATTACTGGGCATTGCTAGACCATGCACTGAGAAATGGGTGTAGTGCAGAGCCAATGTGGAGCTCGAAACTAGTCACTTAAGCTCTGTAAATCAAAAACTGCTTCAGAAGCAGTGTGCAAACCTCCAGAGAAAAGGGGTAGAAATATACCCAAACTGCCCCTCATATAGATAGCTCATTTGTGTGTGAGTGCATCAGGTTGTCATCTGCCAACCTTGGACATCACTATATGCTGAGGTATCTTCTGGCGAAGGATGGGCCTGGCCATGTCGCTGTAGAATTTTCCAGTCATTTAGCCTGTACTGGAGAAGTTTGTGCACTGTTTAACCAAGTAAGTCAGGCAGTAGTTTACACAGAATGTCCACAGGGGTCTGTGGGGGAAAAAGAGACATTTCACTGAGTAGACTTACAAAGTCATTTGGCAGAATACCTTATAATCAGAACTTTCAAACAAGCAACCTTGCTTGGCTGATGGCAAGACCACTTCACTGCTTTAAGGTGCCTAGTGCTGGTTGCCACATCTCTAAGTATACAGGAAGGAGAAGTTCACTGCTGCTTTGAGGTCTTAGTCTTCAAACACTTTTCAAGCAGATGAAGGATGTGCTTGCACAGTAGGGGCATTGGTGGATTTTGCCATCAATGTCTGGCCTTGCTGAGAGATGGCTCACAAGAAATTGGAAGTCATCTATGTTGATCAGGGTCTTGTCACGGAATTTGATTGTCCAGAGGGTGGCAGTGCTATGCAGAAGGAGTCTACTTTCTGGAGCTCTGCCTTGCTACCTCTTTCCACACAGCTTCAAACATCTTTTGATCATTCTTTTGGCTCCATGCCTCTGGCTCACAGTCAATTCTTTAACTACCACCCTGAAGTATAAGGTGTCCATTTGTATGTATTAAACTAAAATTGCTTTCAACAGATGGTAGATTATTAATAAACAGATCATGATGATGGGTCTCGACTCAAAATGTCAACTGTTTATTTCCCTCCATAGATGCTGCCTGTCCTGCTGAGTTCCTCCAACATTTTGTGTGTGTTGCTCCAGATTCCAGCATCTGCACAATCTCTTGTGCCTCCAGCAGTGAATATGTGCAGTTTTACTAAGCATTAGGTTGGTTGAAATGCATCACTCCAATCACTCCTGAAATGCATAAGGGATTTAAAAACACTGTCCAGAGGATAGTAACTCCATGTCAGCTGGAGGGTCACTCAAGGTCCAGAAAAGATATTGAATCCCTTGTGAATCATGTGACTACAGATAAAAATTTTAGGTGTGCAATTCACAGAAGACCACCGTTTCTAACTTGGGCAGACTGGAGGTTAATACACATCGATCCCAATGATCCCACCACCTTATTTTCATGTAGTTCACTAGTCATTAAGCAGCTGAGGCAAAAGAGGAGCAGCAACATGTTATATAAAGGGATTGATGTCATTTTGTCCAACTTGGACATCCTCAATATAATTTAAGAAATACTAGATGGCACTCAGAAGCAAAGTGCAAAATTAAAACACTGGCTGCCAACATGGTGTCATATATTTACTTATGTGCTTCTTTCAATCTGAAGCCACCTGTATCTTGATCACATGAAAGCTTTTGCATGTTTTTATCAGTCACAGAGTTGTTTGTGGTTCAGCAAGCCACAATAGTTAGGACCTGTAATTTTGCAAGTCATGCAATCAGTTAATAGTGCAGTGTCCCCTTGTCTCACTGCTTCTTTTTGCAATAGGAAAAAAAGGTTTCCTTTAATAGATATGACTTCTGTCATCTGCACCTATCTCAGACTTTTTGATTTTTTTATTTACAGTGTGGCAACAGGCCCTTCCGGCCCAACGAGGACCTAGCAGATGTCACCAGAGCTTGGAAGATTAAACAATCCAATAGTAGTAGCAACAGGCAGAACAGTTTTTGTTCTGTGTGGGCAGTCTCAGAGTGTGGGCAGTCTCAGAGATGGCCTTCTTCAGGAAACATAGATGAGGTGAATTGTAACTGCAGCAGCCTTTATTTCTTTCACAAAATAGTTGTTCATACCTTCAGATATAGGGCTGTCTTAGCAAAATCTAAAAGAATTCTGGCACTGAAGAAATTGCTTATTGCAAACAATGAAGGTTGTCACCAAAAGCTGTTTTGATGGCTGAATCATGGAAAACAGTGGTGCAATGTAAGGAAGAGTTGTACTGCTGCCAATTGGCAGGAGAATCAATACGAGAACAGTGGAGATACAGATTTCCAAAATACCACTAGCCAACAGAAATTTACATGCAATAATAAACAAATGTTTAAAAGGGAAGTTCAAAATGTCAGCACTAAATTTAAAACAATTCTGATTTTTTCAGTCTTGGTGAACAGAGCTAATAGAGTAACCAGTTGCAAAAGCAGTAACTTCAGCATGGGACCAATTTGTATTGAATTTGCTGAAATTAGGAGGATGAGGTCCTTGCAACAAATATGTGCAGTCCCATTGCAAAGTTTGGAAAATATCCTTTCACTGAATTTGAAGCCTAGCAACCAGGCATTTGGGCTTTTAGACTAAATTCAGTAAGCCATATGCCAGAATGCACAAATAGATTTACACAGCACCCAATTGCTAAATTGTTCTTGTATCTATGTGTGTCAGCAACTATCCAGAGCAGTCATACATCAGTGCGGTCACAGTTTTACATTCTTGGACAAAAGCTCTGAATATTTTTCCCTCTACTTAAGTAGGCATAATGATCAACCAGATGTTTTTGGTGTTCCCTTCATATTTTGAAGTCATTAACTCATTACATGATGTGCACTGATAAACTTCTAGTAGGTTACCTTAATTGTTCTTGTGTGTACCTTCTGAGCCTCAATAGTCTATTCATTCATGAAGAGAATTATAGCTAAACCTGACATTGCCCTAAGTGGAAATCCAGAAACAGTCAGTTGCTGATAGGAAGGAGGGGGACCTCTGGTCCTGATCCCAATTTTATTGTTCCTGCTGAGTCTGTTATTTTTCTGGTCTGTATTAACCAGGGCTATGGGGAAAAGTGAACATGTATCTGAATAAAAGCAATTGTGCATGGGAGAAGGGTAGATAAATTGGTTAGCTAAAAAAATCAATCACATTTACCCATGGAATAAACTCATAACACTTTGCTTATTTTTTTTCCTTCTGATCTACATTATCTGCTGTACTCCAATCTTGTGTAATATTTAACATGTTTAAGTTAATGGAAAGCAAATTTAAAAGATGGAATGGCAATAAATATTTGAATTGATTTGCTGGGCAGGATGGTCAAAACAAAGATAACTACATTTAACTGAATATACTGGAGAAAATAGATGATTAAATGGGTTTTCCTTGATTTAACTATTCATATGTAAATATAAGAACAAGTCATAAAATATTGCTTTTGACTGTCTCATGTTTTGGCTTCTGTCCTACTGTGTGTGTAAAAAAAAAAATTCCATCAAACGAGAAAAACAAAGAACAATTGGATATAAAACTGTTTTTGAACATATAGACATTTTGAAGCTCTGATCCATGACTTTCTGGCCCTTATGCGATTCCAAAAAAAAATGGAATAGTGAAGCCAAAGTAAGTCTTTGAACTTTTTCTTTTGTTTGAATGCAGCACAGCTGCAGCCCTGCCTTTTGAGGTCATAATTACAGCTGTATGGGAAAGGACAGGAGCTGTTAGAATATATCCATCTGCATAACTGAAGGTTTGAATGTTTGTATCTGGTGCATGTTCTGACATGTCTATGCAGCATGTTAGTGTCTGGCATGTTCTTAGGACATGAACCATGTTGCTGACTCAGATTTTACAATTACAAAAAATAGGCTAGTTTAACAAAAAAAAACCACTCATAAATATAAATGGATATTTGGTTATGTTTCCAAAATCTTCTTGCTGAAAGAGATACAATCATATCTCTTTAAAGTATTCAAAGTTTTAAACACCATGATGGCTTTTCATCTCACTTTTTTATTTCTGCTCTCAGTTTAAGGCGGCTGAAGTACAGTTTTATTCTCCATCCAACCATATCCCATTTGCTTTTATATTTGTCACACTTTTCCAAGGACCTTTATCGAGTCTCCTACACACATTGCACCCTCCTCTCCATATACCACTCTCACCCTTGCATCTTGCTCAGTTCCTGGACCTTGTGGAGCTGATTTCACAGTTCTTTTATAGAATTTGGGCCTCTATACATGCAAGTGCACTCTTAGATTTTGACACTTGCATTGTGTTGAGCCATCTTTTGAAGTGAAATTAAGTTCCATTTGGTTCATATTTGTATCCGCAACCATGCAGTTTGCTGCTAAGACTAAAGTCTTAGGGAAAAAATCCTGCACTTGCTGATAATTTGAATGGTTAAAATAGAAAATTTAAGATTTTCCAAAGGCTTCTGATTGCATTGCCTATCTTTCTCCTCTTCCTGTCAATGAGGCTGAGATTTGTAACCTTTGGATTCCTGGTTTGTGCTCTTCATTTTTGATCCAACTGTGCAACTAACCCTTTCCTAGTCTAATAGAAACAAGCCTAGTTTCTAAGTAGATAAACAGCAAAGAACATATATAATATCCTGACAGGTCTGGGCAGGATGGATGTAGAGAGAATATTTCCTGTTGTGGCAGAATCTTGACCTAGAGACCATTGTTTAAAACTAAAGGGCCACCCATTGAAGATAGAGATGAGGTGATTTTACTTTTGAAGATTATGTGTCTTTGGAATGCTTTTCCTCACACGGCAGTGGAAACAGAATTTTTGAATATTTTTAAGGCAAAGGAGGATAGATGCTTGATTAAACAATAGGGTGAAATTTTACCATGGGTAGAAGGGGTTGCAGAGTTGAGGTTATAATCAGATCAGCCTTGATCTTATTGAATGGAACAGTAGGCTTGAGAGGCTGAGTGGCCTACTCCTGCTCCTGATTTATATGTTTGTATGTTTATCTTGGAGTTAGTGAACTCAATGCAAGGGAAGGCAAGGCCATCAGGTTAACAATAATGTGGTGTGCTGAAGTCCTAAACTAGAATGGAAATGTGTGGCCAGTAGGATGCCACTGTCAACTTCCAATTCCTATGGAAATCGGCATCACAGGATCCTCTAAGCAATTAGCAAGTTGAGGGGAGGGAATGTTCTTCTGGGTTCATGGGCTCCTATATTCACCTTGGGGTCAGACAGAAAAGGTATTTACTTTCAGCAAGGAGAAGTTAAGTGTTGAGCTGAAATTAAAATACAGTTGAACAGAGCAGAAGCAACCACGAGCAGGAAATTCAGATGAGAAGGTGATTTAATGCTCTGAGTATGGCTATTCAATCTTACATGACTCTATTAAAATGGCCATTTTTCGCAACATCCATGGATGTGGTTACTACTGCAGATGACCTCGATGATTTTTGTTTTCAGTGACAGAGCTCAATATAAATAAATTATTATGCTGTAGCTATATGAAACTTTGGTTAAGCTGCATTTGGAGTGCAGTTCTGGTTGCCCCATTACAGGAAGGATCTGCAGGCTTTGGAGGGGATGCAGAAGAGGTTCACCAGAATGCTGCCTGGATTAGAGAGTATTCACCATAAGGAGAGCTTGGACAAAGTTGAGTTGTTTTCTCTGGAGCTTTGGAGGCTGAGGGAAAACCTGATAGAGGTTTATAAAATTATGAGAGGCATAGATAGGGTAGATGGTCTTTTCCTAGTGTAGAAATGTAAAATACTATAGTTTTACTGTTAGGGGGGGAAGTTCAGAGGAGATGCCTGCTTTATGTGATCCATATCTCAAAAAGAAAAGGAAGGCAGAGATCGCTGCTGAACATGAGTTTTGGCCAGGTCTGAGGTCTTGATCTTCAAGCATCCTTTTCTTCAATTGACCAAAACCTGTGCTTACACATCAAAGGTGGTTGTGAACATTATCATCTGCGTCTGCCTTTGCCAAGAGGTAGCTCATGGAAGTGGTCTGTTTTCTAGGGTCTTGTCGATTTTGGAGGGCAGTGTGGTACAAATTGGAGAGGACCCTTGTGTTGTGGATTTTGAGTGTTGGGCACATTCTCTTGTATACATCAGTGAAAATATCAATGACGTCTTGGAGCTCAGCCTTTAAGCATGTGCAAATACAAGCATAGTCTGTATAGTGCAGTGTGAATAGATATATACTGTATTGAATAGACTTATCATAATACTAAAATTAAAAGCAAGTATTATCAGCAGTTTTACTTACTTGCCTATTATTTTGTCGTGATCAGTCAGTAGCCAGGGTCAAGGCTTTAACTGTGAAACTAATTTCTAACTATAGGAAAATTTAGCTCTGTATTTAATGCAGAGCATATTCCTGGTGAACACAGTGCTCCACTCAGGCTAAAAGATCACAGTTTACATGTTTTCAGATAAATAATGAGCAGGATTGAAGAAGGAGAAGTGGGGGAAGAAGTGGTTTGCAATATTGATTGAGGGGAACAATTAGAGCATGATGAACTGTTAGAAGATCAGATTTGGATTCAGATTCAGTTAGTCTATTGTCATATACACCAGGGTGTGATGAAATTCCTTGCTCGGCTGAAGTTCAGAGAGTAAACATATATGTTAGTAATAAATACAATACAATAATAAATACAATACAATAAAGCTCCAAACAATGGGGTGGTGCAAAGTACCGTAGTGCAAACTGAGGCAGTGCAAAAAGAAATGCTAAAGTAAAATAACAGAAGAGGTAAAATTAAGGGTTTGAGGACCACTGGGAAGGGGATGTGAAAGAGGTGATTGGTTCAAAAGTCTGAAAGCAGTGCGGAAGAAACTGTTTTTGAGCCTGGTCATCTGGACTTTAAAGTTCCTGTATCTTCTCCTAGAATGTAGGAGAGAAGAACAGTAAGAGCAAGTAGTTCAAATAGAAGAATAAGTGAGGGTTAATCACATTGACCCTCCAGACACCTCAAATACTTAAAAAAAAATAAATATAGAGGCTCATTTCTGAGGTGTGAAAATAATAGGGTAGTTGCTTTGGGAGATTTCATCAACATTAATAATAGTTGGGATAGAAACTCTATATTAAAAAAATATAGATGGAGTAGTATTCTTAAAATATATTCAGGGTCAGTGCATAGCAAACTTAATGAGAAGCAGCAGTTCTGGACATGGTTTGTCAAGTGAAGTTGAGCAAGTGAGACACATTTTGTTGATGGTGATAATTCAATTGCATTGGGAAAGATCAAAGATAGACCAGGAGTAAAAGTCAATTTGATAATTTGTTGACAAATCTGAAATTAATTAATGACAAGGAATACCTTCAACTTAATAACCTCTTTATTTACATTAGTAATGTAAATTCTATGAATTTTGTCACACTGCTAATGTTGAAAAGAACATAACTTTTTAGTGAGCTATAGTCAGAATGGAGTTGTGCTAGGTTGTTTTTCAGATTGGAGTCCTATGACTAGTGGTGTGCCGCTGGGATCTGTGCTGGGTCCCCCTGTTGCTTTTCATCTATCTTAACAATTTGGATGAGAATGTATTGGCATAGTTAATATGTTTGCTGATGACACCAACATTGATGGTATAGTGGATAGTGAAGAAGGTTATCTAAGGTTACAACAGGATCTAGATCAACTGGAAAAGTGGACCGAGGAATGGCAGATGGACTTTAACTTGGACAAGTGTGAAATGTTGCATTTTGGGAGGTTAACCCAGGATAGGACTTGCACAGTAAATGATAGGGCCCTAGAGAGTGTTGGAGAACAGAGAGATCTTGGTACAAGTACATAGTTCCCCGAAAATGGCGACACAGGTTAACTGGGTGGCGAAGAAGGCATTTGCCTGCTTGCCTTCATGGGTCAGGGCATTGACCAAAAGAGTTGGGACATCCTGTTACAGTTGTACAAGACGTTGGTGATACTGTACTTGGAGTATTGTGTGCAGTTCTGATTTACCTAGCTATTAGGAAGGTGAAGCTGGAAAGGATGCAGAAAAGATTCATGAGGATGTTGCCTGGATTGGACAGCTTGAGTTATAAGAAGAGACTGGATCAGCTGGGACTGTTTATCTTGATGCATAGGAGGGTCAGTGGTGACCTTATAGAGGTATATGAAATCATGAAGGGCAGAGATAAGGTGAATGGCCATAGTTTTTTTTCCAGGATAGGGGATGCTAATACTAGAAGGGATAGGTTTAAGGTGAGGGGGGAAAGATTTAAAGGGGACCTGATGGGCAAGTCTTTCACACAGAGGGTGGTGGGTGTATGGAATGAGTTGCCAGAGGAAATGGTCGAGGTTGGTACAATTGCAATGTTTAAAAGACATTTAGATAGGTAGTTGGATAGGAAAGGTTTGGAGGGATGTGGGCCAAACACAAGAAAGTGGGACTAGCTCACACAGGCAATTTATTCAACATGGATGAGTTGGCTTGTGGGACCTGTTTCCATGTTGAATAAATTTTTTTAAAAATTTTAAATTTTATTTACAGCGTGGTAACAGGCCCTTCCGGCCCAATGAGTCCACGCCACCCATTTTTTTAAAACCCAAATTAACCTACCCGTACGTCTTTGCAATGTGGGAGGAAACCGGAGCACCTGGAGGAAACCCACGCAGACACGGGAGAACGTACAAACTCCTTACAGACAGAACCCCGATCGCTGGCGCTGTAATAGCGTCGCGCTAACCGCTACGCTACCGTGCCGCCTCTAACCAGTAATTGCTCTATGGGCAATGACTTGCGAAGATATACTTGGTCATATTCTACAGATGCAGTCAATCTGTGAATGCATAAAAACAGAACTTGTTACTTAAGCAAATTTGTGTTCAGCAGCTCCATGCTTTAGAAGCCTGACAAAATGAAGAGTATATGTTGTAATTGCTGTTGCCATCAAGGATGCTCCTCACATGTCTACAAATCCACCTTCAGAAGAACTTTGATGTATAAACTACTTAATATCTGTCTGATGCATTTTTTTTCATATATGGATGCAAATTTACACACCATTCTGGCATTTACCATGCAAGTTTTAAATCTGTCTTTAAGAAGTATGGTTTTGAATCACTTTGAGATAACTAAAACATGAAAGTACAGCATCTAAGGTGAAAAAAAGAGCTCCTCCACTCATCCAACAATCCAATGTAAATTTTCAAATCTTGTCTATTACAGAGTGTGTACAATTTTACTTAAAATATTCTTATCAATGTTACATTAAAGATTAGCATGAGGATATAGAAACAATTCTGTACTTGGATAAATAATAATTTGTTAATGCAACCACCTATTAATAATTAATCTATTATACATAGTATTAAACATTCTACATCTAAAAAGTACTTCTAAAGTACTTAGGTCTGAGGATTAAATCGCACAACTATGATATATCATTAATATATAGATTTATAGTTGCCACAACAGTCTGTGAATAGATGAAACGTAATCCACTGCTGATGTGATGGTCACAAAAGAATTGACTCATAATTTTTCTTGATAAAGTTCTATGGTGAAATAAATGCATAAAATAATATATGAAATCAGTGTCATGGGTGGTCGTCTAAAAAAAAGTTTGTTTAAATAAAATTTACGATGAAAATTTTCATTGGAGTTCTTCACTGCCAAATGTGATATAGTGAATGTGTTTTATGTGTGAATCAAGACAAATTTAATTGTTATTAAGTATTTTGAGGTGACTATTTGTGTTTGCTAGTTGCATCTAGCTTTCAGATGGATTTTTTTTTGTCAGTTTAGAGAATTGTCATTGAGTCCAGAATGATAATAGTTTTATCATCCTTTGTATCTATGTGATTAGTCAATTCATAATCCACCATGATGCTGGCTGGCCTGCTGAGTTCCTCCAGCATCATTGTGTCTTTCATCTAGATTCCAACATCTGCAGTCCTTTGTTTCTCTAATCCATAATCCCCTCTGCTAGTCTGTCTCTTAGTTCTTTTATTCTCTCTAATATCTAATCTCAGTCTCTCAATTCTCTGACTCACTAATCTCCCTCTCATCTCTTGTGTTCCATCTCACGTAAGCAACACATTTTCCCAGAAGTCTTTTTTCTTTTAAATTCTCCACCATCTCTGCATTTACTTATTAAAAGCAGTAGATTGGTTTCTGTTGAGCAGAAGCTTCTGCACAATTTTATTTTTGAAGTGTTAGTGTTCACGAATCACCCCAAAATCCCCTCATCATGAAAGGACCTCATGAGATAATGCTTATTTTGTAAAACAAATACTATTCCTTCTATAAAGTTTATTAAAACTGAAACTTTAATTAAACATATGTTTAAATACAATAGTTTATGACTATTGAACATTGAATTCTCCCACTTTAAGTAATCCCCACCCCCTTCCCCACAACCCCCCCCCACCATGCTACTTCTCCCCTTTCCTAGCCTATCACTCTTCTTTCTACCCTTTTTTTGTCTCTCCTTACCTTTGACCCATCCCCTGTTGGATCTGCTCTCCCCTCCTCCCCCGCACCTGCCTATCACTATCTCTTACCTGCACCTACCTATCACCACTCCTGCCTCCCCTCGTTTGTCCACCCATCACTATTCTGCTTTTCCCTCCTATATATTGGGCTTCCTCTTTCCCTATCTTCAGTCCTGAGGAAGGGTCCTGACCCGAAATGTTGACCGCCTGCTTTCCTCCACGGATGCTGCCTGGTCTGCTGAGTTCCTCCAGCATCATAGTATTTTTAATCTGGATTCCAGCATTTGTAGTCATTTGTTTCTCTAGTTTATGACTATTACATAAATAGGGCAATCTGCAATGTGGTGATAATTTGCCCTACAATTATTCACAATGTGGCTGTGAGAAAGACTCTAGGATGGTGTGTTGCCTCCCTGGTGCCAGGGTCAAGGATGTCTTGGAGCAGGTGCAGAACGTTCTGAAAGGGGAGGGTGAGCAGCCAGTGGTAGTAGTTCATGTTAGTACTAATGACTTGGGTAAGAAGAGAGGTGATGTTTTGCTAAGAACAAAATAGGGGAGTTGGGTAGAAAGTTGAAAAGGACGACTGGGTTATAACCTCAGGATTACACCTTGTGCCAAGTTCTAGGAAGTATAGGTTTAGGATGATAGCACAGCTGAATTTGTGGCTAAGGAGAGGTTGCAGGGGGTAGAACTTCAAGTATTGGTATTGGTTTATTATTGCCACTTGTACTGAGGTACAGTGAAAAACTTGTCTTGCATACTGATTGTACAGGTCAATTCATTACACAGTGTAGTTACATTGGGTTAGTACAGAGTGTATTGATGTAGTACAGGTAAAAACAATAACAGTATAGAGTAAAGTGTCACAGCTACAGAGGAAGTGCAGTGTAATAAGGTGCAAGGTCACAACAAGGTAGATCGTGAGGTCATAGTCCATCTCATCATATAAGGGAACCGTTCAATAGTCTTATTACAGTGGGATAGAATCTGTCCTTGAGCCTGGTGGTATGTGCCCTCAGACTCCTGTATCTTCCACCTGATGGAAGAGGAGAGAAGAGAGAATTACCTGGGTGGGTGGGGTCTTTGATTATGCTGACTGCTACACCAAGACAGCAAAGTATTTAGATTATTGGGATCTCTTCTGGGGCAGGGATGACTTGTACTAGAAGGATGGGTTGCACTAAACTGGAGGGGAATCAATATCCTTGCAGGAGGTTTGCTAGTGCGTGGGAGTGTTTAAACCAGTGAGGCAGAGGGGTGGGACCCAGAATAATACTACAGAAGGCTGGTACTTAGAATCATATGCAGAAAATAGAACAGGCAAGTCCAGTGGGCAGAACGAACAGACAGACAGGGTAGGGAAGCATGAGAAGGCTGGTAGGCTTAACTGCATTAAATTTAATGCAAGGAGCCTTGCCGAGAAGACAGATGAGCTGAGAGCATAGATCAGCACAAGGGATTGTGATATTGTTGTAATTGTGGAAATGTGGTTGAGTGAAGGTCAAGACTGGCAGCTTGTTGTTTGGGGTATACAAGTTTCCAGCATGACAGAGGTGGTACAAAAGGAAAGGAGGTGTTGTGACTAATTTGCCTACCACTGAGACAACCATCTCCCTGGCCCTACACTCATCTCTGGAGCATCTGGAGAGTAAAGACACTTACATTAGACTATTGTTTATTGACTACAGCTCCACCTTCAATACTATAATTCCAAACAAACTCATCTTCAAACTCCTCAGTCTGGGACTCAACACCTCCCTTTGCAACTGGATGCTTGATTTCCTAACCGATCAGTGAGGATAGGCAGCAATACCTCTGCCACGATTATCCTCAACACTGGTGCCCCACAAGGCTGCCTCCTCAGCCCTCTACTCTACTCCCTATACATTCACAACTGTGTGGCCAGATTCTGCTCTAACTCCATCTTTAAGTTTGCAGATGATACCACTGTAATGGGCCGTATCTCAAATAACGATGTCTGAGTACAGGAAGGAGATAGCCTAGTGACATGGTGTCATGACGACGACTCTTCCCTTAATGTCAGCAACACGAAAAGCTGGCCATTGACTTCAGGAAGGGGGAGCAGTGCGCCTGCTTCTGTTTACATCAGTGGTGCTGAAATCGCGAGGGTTGAGAGCTACAAGTTCCTAGGAATGAGCATCACCGATAGCCTGTCTTGGTCCAACCATGTTGATGCTATGGCCAAGAAAGCTCACCAGCATCTCTACTTCCTCAGGAGGCTAAAGAAATATGGCATGTCCCCTTTGACCCTCACCAATTCTTATCAATGCACCTTAGAAAGCATCCTATCTGGATGCATCATGGCTTGGTATGGCAACTGCTCTGTCCATGACGACAAGAAACTGCAGAGTTGTGGACACAGCTCAGCACATCACGGAAACCAGCTTCCCCTCCATGGACTGTCCACACTTCTCTCTCCCTCGGTAAAGCAGCCAGCATAATCAAAGACCCCACCCATCCCTGACATTCTCTGTTCTCCCCCCTCCCATCCAGCAGAAGATACAGAACTTGAAAGCAAGTACCAAGGACAGGCTCAAGGACAGCTTCCATCCTGCTTTGATAAGACTATTGAACAGTTCCTTAGTACGATAAGATGGACTCTTGACCTCACAATCTACCTCATTATGACCTTGCACCTTCACTGTAACTGTAACACTTTATTCTGCACTCTGTTATTGTTTTACCTTTTACTACCTCAATGCACTGTTGCAATGAATTGATCTGTATGAATGGTATGCAAGACAAGTTTTTCACTCTACCTCAGTACATGTGACAATAATAAAGTAGCACTTGAGGTATTGTATACAGTTCTGGTCTAGCTACAGGCAGGATGTCATTAAGCTGGAAAGAGTGCAGAAAAGATTCATAAGGATGTTACTAGGACGGGAGGGCTTGAGTTATAAGGAGAGATTGAATAGGCTGGGACTGTTTTTCCTGGTGCATAGGAGGCTGTGGGGTGACCTTATAGAAGTATATAAAATCATGAGGGCCATAGATAAGGTTAATGTTCAGTCTTTTTCCCAAAGTAGGGTAGTTGAAAACTACAGGCCATAGGATTAAGGTGAGAGGAAAGAAACTTAAAGGAGATTTGAGGAGCAAGCTTTTCACACTTGAGGGTGGTAGTTACCTGGAACAAGCTGCCAGAGGAAGTGAAAGTGGCAGATACAATGTTTAAAAGGCATTAGGACAACTATGTGGATAGAAAAGGAGTAGAGGGATACATGCCTAATGTAGAAAAATGGGATGTGTAAATGGGTATCATGGTTGGCATGGATGAGTTAGGCAGAAGGGCCCTTTTCTGTGCTGTACAACTCTGACTCTTTGAGAAAATAACTTCAGAACCAGATAGTAGATAGCCCTTCAGGCTCTGCGTTAAGGAATTACTTTTAAACAAATCGCTGCCTCCCTCTCCAAACACTTGTTGTATGTCACTTGAATAAAATCATTCATGGAACTAGCAATTTCCTGTAATGATGAGGTGTTAAAATTATCCCCTTTATATTTGGTCTGATGTCGTGTTGTGGTCATTGGTTTATTTTAGTCCTCTATTCATTTTCTAACCAATTTAGTATTTCTCAGATTGTGCCTGGTATACATGTGCACTTTCTTGATTTTTGCATACAACTCAAATGTATGATTACACTTTTAAGTTTGTTTGAAGAACCCATGGTATCTTTTATTCTAGTACACTTTGGGTGCTTCATTTCAGACAGTTCAGTTGTCCACATCACATTTTATGTAAAACGACGGAACTGATTCCATTCAGGTGCAGCAGGGTATCATTCTAGTATTGGAAGTTGCGGGTGAGGACATAATTGGATGAACAAACTACTTTTCTGTTTGGAAGGATATGAAAATGAATTGAAGGAAGATGTGCTTATATCTGATGTACACTCCTGGATTCATTCTTGCCCATCCATGCTTGTGTTCAACTGCAACAACTTAGATGTTTTTGAGATCTTGATTTGCTACTTCTGAAATATAATAATGATATTGGAGATTTTCATTTGCAATCAATAGAGAAAATCTACAAGTTGGGAGATCAAAGGCCTTGTTTGTACTACTTCTGACTTACTCCTCATGTACAAGGAGAGAAATGACAACTTAATGTTCATCTTCAATACCTTGCATTACCTGCTCACACAATGGAAATCAACAGTTTAGACCTATTGATTCCTGAAGGGTCAGTTAGTGTATTACAGGAAAACAATGGCTAGTCCACCAACATTGCTGTTACCTCACATAATCCTCTTGGCATGAATTTGTTGACTTATCTGCTTAATTTGTTGCAGTATAGCACAGGCCTTATTTGATATAAATGTTATTAGTAAGGGGACCAGAACAGAACTGCAAAATGAAATTTTGACACCTGGTTAAATCATAATGCTAATGAAGCCAGAAGGTAAT
This sequence comes from Pristis pectinata, assembly GCF_009764475.1. NCBI lineage: Eukaryota > Metazoa > Chordata > Chondrichthyes > Rhinopristiformes > Pristidae > Pristis > Pristis pectinata. The sequence continues at coordinate 33,922,294 of NC_067405.1, read as the reverse complement.
GAATGTCAGATTATCTTGCTAAGCAAGTTCTGTATCCACGAATATCTTCCAGTTGACATTTTGAGGAAGGAAAAATAACTCAATGTTCAGCCTCAACTGAGGACCTTGCAACATCTTGCATTACCTACTCATAGTGGAAAGTGCCAGTATGGACCTATTGATCTTTGAATGGTCACTTAGTGTGTAACAGGACAATACATTTCATCCACATTCAGCAGTTAAAAACCTTTTGAAAAGTTTTTTGTTTAAATTGAAACGTTCAAGTAAGAAAACAAAAGCTTTAAAAAAATTTTCTTCAATTTATTTGAATAACCTAAAGGTACCCCTTCAATAGAAAGGGAGACTCTGAACCAGATCTTGCTGGGCAGGTTATTTGAGCTTGTTCCCCACAGTAAGTGGTGGAAGTTTACAGCAGCTTCACTGTGCCGCACTTTCACCAAGCCTAGCATCAGTGTCATCAGGAAAACTACAATGAACAGCTGCATACAGTTTTGGGATTTCCATGGTCATTTTGGGATTTTCATGGTCATGCAGAATGCTCAAAGTTGCTGTCAGTTACACAGGGAATTGTTGCTGCTATGCAAGTAACTCCCAATATTTCCCCACAGTATCTAGGCTGATATCACTCTTCAGAGAAACCTTGGATGAATATATCCAATATGTCCGTGTGATAGGGACTCATAGAACATAGATTTGGTAATTAATTTGTTACTGACAGCTAGTCATTGGGAAAACAACTTCATTTCTACCTTGACCACAGAATATTTGGATGATTTGATTTTGATCTGACTGTTTGCCACAAAGTGGGTGATTTGATGACCGTTTTCTGCTGATGCTTGGTATAACCCACTAACATAACAATTCCAGATGAACCACTTTAACAGTAACTGAGCCGTCCCTGCCCTAAAAGTGGTTTTAAGGTGTGGATGCAGGCCATTATGCAGTCACATCTATTTCCTTGCTGCAACGATTTTTTTCTTGAATATGTCTATGTAGGTTTACCTCAGCCTGCATATAGAGGCGTGCGGTGACTCCTTTCTGAATAAGTAAATTGTAAATCCACTTGCTTGGCGTGTCTTTTTTTGCTCCTGCGTCTCTGGAACATGCAGATACACAGAATATGCTTGTGGAAGAGTTACAGATGCCATGTGGTCACAGTGCTATGGTAGTTCACTTAATAAACACCTGTTTATTGCTGCATTAGGAGGAATCAAAGCAAAAATAGTAGTGAATAAGCACTTTTTATCCAGGATTACACTATTAAATTTAACCTGTATGCCCAGATGAAATGTTCATCATTTAAAAAATTTGATGCATTTCTATTAAAAATTAAGAAAGCAACAGACACCCAGTTGTTAAATTTATTTGCTGTGAACAGTTAAAGAAGCATTTCAGTTAGCAATTAACATCATCTCCAGCCAGTCAAAGATTTAGTCCAAGGATTGGCAAAGAGAAGCAGCCACTTGTTTTTGAGTGTTGAACACAATTGGACTCTTGTCAAAAAATGGTGCATCATGGGTATCATATTGAGTTAACACAGCCAGCATATGGCAAATGGTTTTACAGATTAGCTTGGCATGCCTTATCACTTTGTTTCCCAGTGGCCAAAGTGCTGAATGAATGCATGAATAACATGTCGAGTCGTGAGAATACTGTGCAGTGAACCATTTAACAGCTGCTGTAATCATGCCAACTGTTAGTGAGTTCCACCACTGAAATGATGACCTTTTCCTGGGAAATGCAGTCTGCTGTGCCGAAGAGAAAGTCATTTTGGGATAGCTGAATATTAAGCCATGAGTTAGCACAGAATGCTACTATGAAAAGTATAAGCTAAAGCGTGCAACTGCATATTTATTTTTTTCTGCGTTGTGTATATAAGTGAATGACAGTGTCTGCTTTGTGTCCTGAATGTAATGACCGAATGCATGAAAATAGATTCAGACTTCATGCTGGGCTGTAGTGCCATGGGCACTACCAACCTTTCATTACTTTGCCCATATGTCCTTTCTGTATTAGTGGATCTAAAATTGAGCATTAGTAAGCTATGCACTCTGAGCAGTAATTCACCTGAACAAATCTTGGTTCCAGCTGAAAACTCCTACTGGAATTTTTCTTTGATTTTATTTTGCTAACTATGTTATGAATTGAAGATCAAGATCTGTTTCTAAAATTCATTTGAGGGAGAGGGCCAAATCTAAATGCATTCACATTTTGACAAATCCTAAAAGCTGAAAGCCAGCAGCAGTGAACCATTTGGGAGTACAAGACTTGGGTGTGTGAGGAAATAAAGGGTTAAGGAACTGGGACTATACATATAACCAATGGAAAAATAACCTGCAAGCAAGAGCAAATAAGCTACTGACTTGGCTGGGTGATAATTGCTGTGTCTGGAACCTTGGTGGCAGGCCAATATACTAGACAATAAGCGTGGTGGGTGTAATAAACTGGAGGAAGCTTGTCCTAAACAATGAGGGTGATACCCGTCTTTGAATCTCTTGATTGTAAGTCAATTATATTGGATAATGGGTGCGATGTCTGCCTTTGGATCTCTGAGGCCTGACCGAAACTTGTGGAGCCGAATTCATTAAGTGTGCTTGACAATATCTGTATAAATCACTGTCTGTTCCTTTGGACTGCGGAGACCTCGGGAAGCGAATCTCAAAGAGTGCTGGAGAGACCCCTCCCTGGCAGTATACTGCTAATAAGCGCATTTTAACTGAATCAACCTGGTGGCACTGTGTTACTTTGCAGCAGACAGAAGTGGGGACTTAAAATCAGGAGAACATGTGTAGTGGGCAGCTGGTACTCTGTCATTCACAGGCACATTTCACCCCTTTATGTATTGAAAATGGAGAGTCATCCTCTATTTCTGTAAAGTTCACGCTAAGAGTAGCATCTTCCCATTTAACTGGGGCAAAGTTAACCTTTGTAAAGAAGAATCTATTTTGTTGCTAAAAGCCTGGATGCTGGATTCAGTCTGATGCAAGAGACTACCGGGGTGGAAGTGAGGCCTACCAGAGCTCTGTTCAGAGGCTATCAACATTTGTAGAACTTGGATCAGGAACCCAGCAGAGTAATTGAACCTCCTGCTCCTAGTGGTAGAATGTCATGGTCCACAAGTGCACTGAATCAATTTTTTTGTCCTCGTTGTGTATATATAGTAAGTGTTCAGTCAAGTTTTATTAATATTGCAAAACTTGACATTAATAGACCAGATTTATATTCCACTTTTTAGTGCATTTTATTTGCTGAGGGGTATTCAGATTACTGTGTTCTGCTGACAGATCTTGTCGTGCACAATGCAGGCGTCATTGCAAAATATAACACCTGTTGAATGTGAGCGCTTGAGAGATTCAAACTATATCTTGCAATGAGCGCCTGTTATATTGGAACACAGTTTCTGTAATCTCTTGGATTTAATGTATCCTTTGCCTCTCAAATTCTATACAATCGTTGCCTTCATCCTTCCAATTGGTGCGACAAAGTGCTTACACTGTAATGGATTACAATGCATATTTTTGGACTGTGTCAAAGGTGCTTTGGGATAAAAATGTATTCAGAGTCATTATAAACTTATTAGTTTTGGTAAGAAATTAGAATGATAGAATATTTCATTTTATCAATGTTTTATTTGATGCAGATCAGTAATCTGCTTTGCAGTGGAATATTAACCCTGTGATGCAGGAATTCAAAGTGTCTGAAAGAATAATCTACACACAGCTATAAATTAAAATGGGAAAAAATGGTTATTGTTTTAGTGTGAACAGCATTGTAGGATGAAATGGATGATGCTCCAATCAGCTAGTTTATTGGAAAGCTGAAGAATAAGGTGGGAATGTTTTGCCTGTAATTAATTAGTCATAACCATTAATTACTTTTGTGATTTGAGGAGGGATACCCAACAAAAGCTAAGCTTCTCCAATGAGTAAATGATAAATTAACACTCCACATTCCTTCAGGGAACCATGAATGCAAAAAAACACCTGAAATATCCACATGGGTTTCTGGAAGGCTGCCAAATCCCTTGAGAAACAGTGTAAATAAGTAAAACTATAGTTTTAAACTGTTTCACCAAGGTTCACACCAAAATTTCATTGGGGTCCCAAGAACCTCATGGACATTCTGGTTGATGAGTTTAAAAGAAACAACTGCAAACAGAAACTTGTATTCGACTTGGACGCCATGGAAACTGGAAAGTTTGATACTCTGAAAAGCTTCAGGAGGCAGGATACTTTTGAACTTGACCATTGGTTGCACACAATCTGTTAAGTTCAAATGTGATCGACAGTTATTGAAATTCAGAAGGTGCCTTTGGGACATTTAAAAATTCCTTGAATTAGTTTAGAATTCACAAAGCTGATTTCATGCCAAGTAAGATTACTGTAAATGCTGTACATATAAATCAGCTTAAAAGATTGCAAACTTTTATTGCATTTTTCTTGACAATCTAAAGGATTTTAGCAGGAAATATTTGTCCTATTACTGATATTTATTGGTTAGTTTGCCTTGTAAAATTAATTTACTTGATTATTTAAATCTGAAACAAAGCATGAAATTGTGATGATCTGTTTCAAGTTAGAAACAGGACAATAATTTGTAGTAAGTTGTTTTGCTCATTATCTTGTAAATATGATTGATATTGAAAGGAACAAAACTTATTTATTTTGCACCTTAATCTCATCACATCGCACACAGCCAATGAATTGCTTTTGAAGGGTAGTCACTGTTGTACTGTAGTAAGAGCAACAACATATTTACACTCTATGTCCCAGAAACAAGAATAAATAGTAATTTATCTACTTGGCTAGGGCACTAATAATAAGTATCTTTCTCCCTCTGAAGATTGCAATGGTATACTTTATGTCCACTTTGGGCATTGGTTTAATAGCATCCTAGTTCCACTTGGTCAAAGTCATAATACCCTGATTTTCACAACCTACGTCATGGCTGTAAATCCTGGAAACATTAGCTCCAGTTTGTAGCAATCTGCCCTGCTTCTCATTTGCCATCAAGAGTTATTCTTTCAGGTTGAATATTCATTTTTGTTGAGCTATTCTAGAAAGATAAAAGAATCAGATTTATTATCACTGTTTTATGCTGTGAAATTTGGTGTTTTGCGGCAACAGTACAGTGCAAAGACATAAAGTTACTAAGATAAGATTTCTTTATTAGTCACATGTACATCGAAACACACAGTGAAATGAATCTTTGCGTAGAATGTTCTGGGGGCAGTCTGCCTGCAAGTGTCGCCACGTTTCTGGTGCCCACAACTTCCTAACCTGTATGTCTTTGGGTTGGAATATGGGAGGAAACCGGAGCACCCGGAGGAAACCCACGCAGACATGGGGAGAACGTACAGACTCCTAACAACGACAGGAATTGAACCCAGGTTGCTGGCACTGTAATAGGGTTATGCCAACCACTACACTACTGTGCCTGCAGAATAAATAAATAAATGGGGCGGGGGGAAGGAATAATGAGGTAGTGTTTATGGATTCATGAACTGTTAAGAAATCTGACGGTGGAGGGGAAGAAGATGGTGGAAGGGTTTAAAATGGGCGGCGCGGACTCGTTGGGCCGGAAGGGCCTGTTACCACGCTGTAAATAAAATTTAAATTTAATTTAAAAAATTTTTTAAAAAATTAAAAAAAAGCTGTTTCTGAATCATTGTGTGTGGGTCTTCAGGCTCCTGTACCACCTCCCTGATGTTAGTAATGAGAAGAAGGCATGTCCCGGCTGGTGAGGGTCCTCAGTGACACATGCTGCCTTCTTGAGGCACCGCCTCTTGAAGATGTCCTTGATGGTGTGGAGGGTTGTGCCCCTGATGGAGCTGGCTGAGTCTACAACCCTCTGCAGCCTCTCGCGATCCTGCACATTGGAGCCTCCATACCAGGCAGTGATACGACCAGTCAGAATGCTCTCCACTGTACATCAATAAAAATTTGCAAGTGTCTTTGGTGACGTACCAAATCTCCTCAAACTCCTAAGTAGGGCCGCTGGCATGCCTTCTTTGTGATTGCATCAATGTGTTGGGCCCAGGACAGGACAGATCTTGACACCCAGGAATTTAAAGCTGCTCACCCTTCCCACCACTGAAACCCTGTGTGGTACTTAACAAAGCCTATTGTTGATAAAGAAAGAAAGTTTATTTCACAAGACTGACAATACCAAAACACCCAGGAAGCGTAATTTGTTAATCACTGCCAATGTTAATTTGCTAAGATTGCATATTTTTCTGTCTTCACATTGGGGTTAGGGTGCATTTGTAATATTAACGATGTCCCACTAATGCCAGGATTTAAAGGCAGTATTACATAGGCACTGCTCAAACTATCTTCTGAGGTAGGATGTTCCAAATATCACTGTCTTTGTTTCCGAATGAGTCAGCATTAGAAACAGGCTACTTCTGGTACTCATCAATCATTGCTCCTGTTAGGCAATTATGTATGTTGTCAGTGCTCCTGTTTATTATAATCAACAGGGAGAAAACCCCTGTTTTTCGCTTCCACTTTGAGAGTTTCCAGGCACAAACCTCTATCATTTGCATGGATTTGTGCACTTCCCAAGGAGAAACATATAATCTTTCTGTGGAAAACATCCTGTCTACTTTTCAACATCTTTTCTTTTTGTTTCCTTGTTTTTCTCTGCTAGATTATAAATATCAATGACTCTTGGGGAATTTTCACATTTGGCTACCCATTGTGAGAATCATGCACTCCTAGGTTTGTTGGATAGAACTCCTGGAAGGCTCCAATATGTTAATTCCCAGATACCTTCAGAAAATGGATAATGCTAAATTCATTTGATACATATTTTCTACAGACACCAAATGAGATTTTGACTTGGGTTGTTAATAAAACTTGCATGCAAAGTAGTTGCCAGGTTGACAGTGTCTACATTTCAAGACTACTTCATTGGTTGTTGTGTTCTGGGAGGGCCTGGTACTCTGTGGTCCAGCATGGTTTGAATCTGTAGTACAGATACTAATTCTAACTAAGATCTAAAATGAACTAAGATCAGTCCTAACCTGTAGTTATTTAATCTACCAGTACAACTTTTGCAATCTCAGCTGACAAACTTTTTGACTTACGGAAATTTTGATTTATGGACAGTGCTCGGAACTCTTAGGTGACCCGGGGGTGTCTTTACTCAGAAAGAACAGTCTGAGCAAGAGACTGAGGAAGATGATCAGTGGGCAATTTCTGTGGTCTGGCACCAGTCAGGTCCCAAGGATGCTGGACTAGAGAGCTTCAACCTGAATTATATGAAGTGCCTGTTTCTTTAAGAGAAATTGAAATTCTTCTGCAGGACGTAGTGAGGGATAGAAGATGCAAGGCACAAAGAATGAATAAGTTCATTATTATTTGTGTAACAACGGTAATTAAACATGCTTTCCAGAAGAGACAAGAGAAAGCATTAATATTTACTTTTTTTTTAGTAAATGTCATTAATTTTAAATTGTAAAGTTTTCCACAAACAAAGTCATGAGAGAAAATTCTTTCCATGGACTTATTTTTATTGCATAATTTCCATAAGCAGTTTGATTATTGTAAACATTCTCAGTATCTTGTACCGCATGAAAGAGTTGTAAAGCAGATTTGACTGTCAAAAAGAAAATCAGATAGATGTGTGAGGGAAAAGAGATTGTAGTACTATGTATCAAAGGGGACTAATCACCTTTTTCAAAGAACCAGCACAAGCACAATTAGTAAATGACCTCCTCCCATACAGTATAATTTCAGTCTTAAAAACTTTGGAGTTTTGAATTGAAGATAAAAGGACAATCTGTATAATTTAATATGTTTTTCTAATTATGCTTTACCCAAATTTATGCAACAGAGCAACATTGGTACAATGACAGCACAGGAGGAGAAAATGGAAAAAAATAATTTTTACCCACTTTATAAATGATTATGAATTCTTCTATCATTACTTCTAGCCATGTACCCTATGCATAACGATTAAAAACCTCAGCCTTTTATAACCTTGTTACTGTCCAAGGAAAATAAGTTTCCTCTACTAATCTTAATAAAACCTTAAACTTTGAACATCCTTCAGATTTCTTAACTTTCAAATATAAATAACGTGAGTAGTGCCTCATTGCCGGTAAAGTTTCAGTAAATCTTTTCCATAGGTTTTTTGTTTCTTGGAGTTACCATCCTCGCCTAATACACTAAAGATGGGAATATTTTATCTGAATATAAAACCCCAACATAAGGAAATAGGAGTGGGAGTAAGCCTGGCATTGATTAAAACAAAAAAATCGATGTGGAGCTTGGAGTGCAGGGCAGAGAACAGGAGCTAATCACGCATCTCTTTCATGACTGATATTAATCCCTCTCAAAATCCATTTTTTAAAAATTAAGATCCATTCTCATTCTTTTAAATTCCTCTCCTGACGTTAAATCCCTAATCCCAAGGATTGATGCTGCATGCCTCCAAGGAAAGTATATCCTTATTTATATAAAGCCCTAAGCTGCGTGTAGTACTTCACGTGTGCTATCACTAAAACCCTGCACATTTACAGTCATACTTACTCCTGTACACCAAAAATCTTGTGGAAAAAGGGTTACAAGCCTACTTGCTACTTTGTTTCTCAGTTTCCTGCACTGTGAAAATGCATTCCAAATTCCTTCATAGACTAATATTCACTAGTTTCTTACCACTTAAAGAAATATTTTCATTTTCTTGGTATCAAAATGAATAATCTCTCATTTCTTCAGGTTATCCTCCATCTGCTAATTTCTTGCCACTTATCTCTTTAAGACCACTTTGCATGCTCTTCACAGTTCACTTTATCTATTTTGGTATTGATAAATTTTACATTCCATTCTATCAATTCATTTAAGTCATTACAATGAATGTAAATGGATGAGCCCCAAATATTGATTCTTGTGGCATCTCATTGATAAAGCCTACCAACCAGAAAGTGATCTTTTTATTTGTCTTTTAACAATATCTTTATCCATCCAAATATATTACCCTCAACCCCAGACTTTACTTTGTTCAACAACTTTGAGTGACACCTTATCAACTTCCTTTTGGAAATATAGATATTACATCTACTGATTTCCCTCCCTTATCTACACTGCTGGTTATATTCTCAAAAAATTATTAAGCATAACTTTCTTTTCATAAGGTAAAAACAGAAATTGCTGGGGATACTCAATGCATGTCAGGCAGCAGCTGGGGAGAGAGAAAAACAGAGCTAATGGTTCTGATGAAGGGTTGATGACCTGAAACATTAACTGTTTCTCTCTCCACAGCTGCTGCCTGACTTGCTGGCTATCCACAGCATTTTGTTTTTATTTCAAATTTGCAGCACCCAGTTTTTAGTCTTATGAAAAGAAATGTTGACTAACAGTTTTTAAATGCCCTGTTACCATGTTATCAATAATCAATTTCAGTATTTTCATAACCACTTGCTTTCCTTTGTTTCCTAAATAACCAAAGCCCCTAAGATGTATGCAGGTTAGCATTTCCCCTTTTGCTTTTCTAATTATTAATTAGCTGTTCAAGTCTTTGCAACTGCCTAAATCTGTTAGAAAACATATCAAACAGTATATTGGGCAGTACTCTCTTGAGATAAGGATTAGCTAAAGACATCAATTCTATCCTTGGGCATTATTAGCTAAGTCTGGCCTTAAATTTTACAATTTTATTTTCCTTAAAAATAAACCTGTTGATTCCTGCCATTTCAATGGCCAAAATTCTATTATACTTGCACCAGCCTGGGTTATTCCAACCAATAAATAGCATCAGGTTATAAAAGAGACACATAATGAGAGATAACAGGACTATATCACAAGAGATTTGAACCTCCACACTATTTTAGTTGATTAACTGCAATACTTTTGAAAGTGCAATTCTTGTGCTAAAATGGCTTTACAAATATAAAATGCTCCATAACAATATTGTAAAAATGGTTCAAAAAGCCCAAGGCAGTTCATGTTATGAAAATATATCCTTTTCCAGGGCAGCTACCCATTTTTTACTTAACATGTAAAAAGAACTAAGTAACATTATCAGAATTATTAACTTCTGGGTACCAATTTGCAACCTCAGAAAATATTAATAATTTAAGCTGTAGCAAATAAGAAATTTCAGATGTTATGTGATATAAAACTACATATTGGTAATTTGCAGAATATTAAAACAGCCCATTGCCTGACTCAGGCAGGCACCCTGTCTATACAAAATTGAGGCAAACCACATAATATAGGGATGTTAACTTCCCATCTCCATTGCTAAAGGTTTACCCCCCCAGTTTTTTGCAACTGCTGCCACCAGAGATCTGCCAGTATCTCAACAAAATCAAAGTTTTATTACCTATGTGGTTCTGGCAACATTCTACATTATCTTTAAAACTGATTACAGTAATAGGTATGCTAAATACCTTAATGCCTATTCTGTTCAATTCTGGGGTAATATGCTAGCATTAATTACTTTCACTTTACTATTGCTAAAAACATTTATCATGGGATTAATGTAGCCAACTATCTCAATAACATCCCATAATATACTCAAATTTATTAACTCATGACAAAACATGTATTTTCTTTTGTAAAAGTTATCTGCCCTGAAAAAGGTTGCAACTTGAATCTCCATCATTCCCATAACTAAGCAACAAATTCAATGAAATAGTTTCTTCGTGAGCATTAGTCAATAGTTCTAAACAAGAACTCGTACATTGTTTTCTCTGGATGAGGGGCACTGTCAACTCCCAAATCTTATTTCTGTGTAAAAGGCCATAATTTCAGTCATGCTTCCAGATATTAGTCTGCCCGAGGTAGAAAGGCAGAGTTTCCAGTTGCTGGATTCAGTAATGCAATCCCAGTCTGGTCTTAATTCATGGCACAGATACAATGTAGTCTTGCTCACAATTCAGTCAATTATTCCATTGTAAGATTTGTTATGCATTGTTGGAAGAATTTCCACTGAATGAATGGTGATGGGTTGCCTGTACAGTGGGTTGGTTGCCTGAAAGGAAAAGGAAAGTTTTTAAATATCGGGCTAATAAAGTTTATTGCAGTAGTTTTTGTTTCACCAAAACTGCTGCATCAATAAATAAAACTACACTTGTACGGCGGCATTTAGTCTCAGTGACTTTCAGCAGCTGGGCATCCAATTCTATTCTTTTCTCCCTCATACTTATCTAGCTACATTTTACAACCATTTGTGCCATTTTCTCAAACATTACTTGGGGTTGAGTGTTCCCTGTACCTTCACTCTATGAAAATAAGTCCTCTTGAATTTCCTAATGAATTTATTAGTGTCTTTCATATACATTTTGCTTCTTGCTTGACCTTTATCAGGACATAGTTCAGCTTTATTTCAAGATGAATATGATCCAGCTTATTCAGTCTTTCCAGGTATCATCATTGCGATTTTGTCTTTGCAACTACTTTAATGCCTCCATATGCCCTTTAATAATATGGAAACCAGCACTGCACTGTGGTACAAGTATAGCCTAACTGGGATTCTGAGCATTGCATAACTTCTCTCCTTTTCAGTTCTAGAAATGAACTTCGGCATTTAGTTGGTATTTCCTTAATGACGTTATTAATGTGCATCGCTGTTTAGGGTGATTTATATATCTTTAACCAAGATCCCTTAACCTCTTGTTTATAGCCAAAACAAAAATTAAAGACATGGAACCAGTACATGGAAATCATTTCATTAGTTGTGCACCTTTTTTAAAAAAAAACTCACTCACTTGGCCTCATTCAATGCTGGATACCTGTTCTGCGTGTTTCCTCATTTTCTTGTGTTTTTTTTTAAAAGTGCACAACTAATGAAATGTTACTGGTCATATTCAACCAGAACATAGTTTTCAAGTATAATGGAACACTGAGCAAATCAGTATGAATAAAGGACCAACACCAATAAGAACTTTTTCCTTGTAAACATTGATTAATATTTGAAAGTCTGTTGGTACAGCATTGGGGATGAAAATCTTAGTCTCACTAAGTTAGTCATGTTGAGTGGAACCTGGGTGTTGCATCTTGATAAATAAGACAAGGTGGAGTGAATGGGCAACTTCATCATTACCAGCTTGTGTCACCATCCCTTTTACCAACACCTGTCTACATCTAGCTGTTTCTTTCATTTTAAACAGACTTGGCAAACTTGTGGAAAACATTCATGATTCCATTTTCAGTGAAGTAAATTATTAGTTGACAAACTCAAAAAGATAGAGCTGAATCAAGAGAAAGATGATGTTGAATGGAAACTAAGCCATGAGAATGTTATTACAATAAACTGACTGATACACAGGAATTTTAAACATCAACCATAGGTAAAAATTAACCAGTGACCAATGTATTGTTACATATAGCATATGAGCCACATGCTTGGAGAAATTTTCACCTCAATGCCAAATAATGAACAATGCATTGTTTGTCAATATTTATTCAAAAAAGTACAGTAAATCTCTGATAATCCACTATTTGAATATTTGGAAATCCCAATGGTTTGGCATCTGGCTCACCAGATAATGTATCTCATTCTCCCCCAAGACTTGCCATTTCCATGGATTATTGGGTGTTTAAAATTATAAAACAAAATATTCAGCTTATTTGCCCTCATGGTACCAAAAATCAGGCAGGTATGCCTTATTCCAGTACAGTATTCCAGTCCTACCAGAATTTATCATCCATTTCCAATCACGATGACTTTAAACTTCTGGATTCAGTCTTAAATCCTAACTCTACCAACAACCTTATTTACAGGAATGAGTTAATCATATCTTAATGCCTCAAACACACAATCCTAGTTACTTAGAATCATTCCTGTTTGTGCCATTCAGGACTGAACAAACTGGTTACTGGGAAGGAATCTACTTCACAGAGACAGGCTGGCACAACAAATTGATTCCTTGAAATGTGCATGGATAATATGTGGACTGCCACTATGTGGTGGAAATTCATCCAGGGTCCCTCGATGATCCTGATCATGTGTTTCCCTTGCCTGGACATATACCTGAAGCTGTTGTGTTTCATTTTTACTTGCAACCAGCCTCTAGTATTTTGCTGGGACAAGGTTCAGTCGGACAAATGGAGACTACCATTGCAGGGGCTCCTCCCCCTGGATTTGGCCCCTAACACCATTTGCCTCCTTACCCAGGATATCCGAAGAAGCTCAGACAAGAAATCTGGTGCAACTCAAGTCCAGTGGTTTTTTTGGTAGGCTTCACTAGTTTATAAACAAGAATTATGACAGGAATTTTTTGGGGGGCTCCGAAGGTTCAACCATAGAGCATGGACTTGTGTATGGCATGAGACACCAGGCTCTTAGCAAGGGAAGAAATACTTCTTGGAAACCAGCAGCATTAGCTTTATTTATATAAGTGATCTATTTTAGGTTGCACCAGAGGTCTGAACAGACACTGAAACTCTTCATAATAATGGCACGAGTCTCCTTTAAAACCCAATATACCTAATGCAAAGCCTGTTTGCAGGCTCATAGTGCTCTCTGTTCTTACTGTTTGTGAATCACTTAGATGCATTGTAGATTTTTGGCCCTGTGCTCAAACTGCATTAAATCCCTGCCAATGTTTTTTTGGTTCAGTTATTTCTGTAGCAATTATTCATCTCACAAAAGTACGAGGCATAACAAAAAACCTTACCATCTCGTATCGTGCTCTGGATCGTTCATTTTGAAATTTTGCAAATTCTCGTCTGTCATGAATAGTCACAATCAGTTTCCAAATGGCAAGCAAAGCAATGCCCACTGCCAAAATACTACCAACTACCGCTATCAGTACTGTCACTGGATCAGTTTCACTTGCACAGTCTGTAATATAAGAACAAGTCAGTAAATAAGATGATGGATGAATAAGTCCATCTTATTTCTGCAAATGCAGATGTCAAATTCTAGTATCATGCAAATAGTAGCCTTTAATCTACTTCTTGTACTCCTTTGCTGCGAAACATTATTACCATTATTGGCAGTAAAAAAAACCTAAAATGGCCCTTATTTAGCATCTCTAACAAATGTAAATCTCCCAAGGTGATTCATGGAGAACGAGAGATATCAATTCTTGAAAGGAAGTTAAGAATGTTGAGTGATCGGTGAGGCCAATATTTAATACCAATGCTGATTGTCCTTGATAGTTAAATATGTGTTTTTGAAACCTGGCTGTGAACCTAATATGCTCAATAGGTGGCTTAGGAGCAGGAGCAAGTATTTGGTATGATTTGACGTGGGTGAAAAACAATGGCTTCAATCTTTCCATTATTCAGTTCGATAAAATTCTGTCTCATCTTTAACAGTGGAACAAAAGTCTGACCATACAGTGAGTCTAGTGAAGGAATGAGAGTGGTAAAGCCAGGAATGTAAGTGGTTGTCAACGTTAATGTAGAAGAGAAGGCATGTAGATGGTGCCAAAGGGGTTAAATTTCCAGAGATGATTTTGTAGGAGTAGGAAAGAAGCCATTGTTAAACATGTACTGTCTAAATTGGAAAAGTGCGAGTAAGAATCTTGGATGGAAAATAGATTTGACAAATTTAGAGTTGATGAGAGGCAGGTGTTAAACATGCTGTTGGTAATGAGGGCAGGAAAAGCATGTTTGAGGTAGCACAGGAATGAAAAAAGATGGAAATTGCTGTATAAACTGCAACCTTTAAGAGACAAGAATAATACCAGAAAAAAGGGGAAAATATTTACAAGCATAGGGATGAGAAAGCACAATTGATTGGTAAAGCATTGGGAAAGCAGATGACAGAGAGACCAGGAATAGAATAGGAAGTGGATTTAATGAGTGTTATTGTACAACCAAAACCTGGCTGACTTTTCAGCAACTTAATTTGTACCTGCAGAAACCAATTGTAATTCTACATTTAAAAAAAAACAACTTACAGTAAGTAGCTATAGCATGGATTGGGATTTTCACTTTTATTTGTTATGGGGTGTTCAGTGTAGAACAGGCTAATGTGCTGGAGCATGTTGAGGTTAAGAAAGAGGTAGTGTTGGAGCTTCTGAAAAATATTAGGATAGTTGAGGTGTTGAGGATTCTTTAGTTTCTTTTCACATGATAGTCTGGGATTTCTATCAGCTGGGATGTTGAGAACATAAACTGAAATTTTATAATTTGTAACAGCAGAAAAAAAAAATCAAGAGCTAGATGTGTCTGCAAATAACTTCCCAAACTGACATCCAAAGTTCAACACAAATATTTGTTGTTTTACGCAGATCAATATTAGTTGGAAAAACTGAGATGAATGATTAAATTTTTTTTGTTGTTTACCATGGGATAGTTAACATTTACATTATCAAGGGTGTGTCTCTGGTTGACTATCTCATTCAAAGGACAACATTCCAGGGCATACTACTGGAGTCCAAATTTCATTTCTTGAAATGAGATTTGAATCTACAACTATCTGACTTGGATGTTAAAAACTCTACCTTCAGCTCAGCAGATGAATCCTCCTTTTGCAATTTTTGCAAGTGTGATATTCAACATCTTGAGGATTAAGAACTTTATAATTCATTTAAACTTAAATGAAGCAAAAGTTAGGAAATCCAAAATAACAACTTGTGAGTCACACATAAAGCAGAACAATCAAAAAGAGACATTGATCCAACACAGTCTGCTGAGAAATGGAGAATACTGAGATATCATTGCAGAGTACTGAATTCATGAATTTACCTCCATTTACTTTAATTTTTATTCTACACATATTTCAAACACATCTGCTATTATGACTTGTGTGCAGAATAAAATAAAATATTGGATCTCTGTCTCAGATAAAATATCGAGTCCACAGCATTCTTAAGGGGGAGGGTGAGCAACCAGAAGTCATGGTACACATTGGTACCAATGACATAGATAGGAAAAGGGATGAGGTCCTGAAGAGGGAATATAAGGAGTTAGGAAGGAAGCTGTAAAGCAGGACCTCAAGGGTAGTAATCTCTGGATTGCTGCCGCGCACCAGTGAGGGTAAGAATAGGAAAATATGGCAGATGAATTCACAGCTGAAGAGTTGGTGCAGGGGGAAGCATTTCAGATTTGTGGATCACTGGAATCTCTTCTGGGGAAGGTATGACAAAAGAGGGAGGTTACACCTGAACTTGAGAGGGACCAATGTCCCTGCAGGCAGGTTTGCTACAGCTATTGGGGAGGGTTTAAACTACATTGGCAGGGTGATGGGAACCAGAGTGTTAGGTCAGATGATGGAGCAGTTGGTGTAAAGTTAGATGCAATGTGCAGAGAGACAGTAAGGAAGGATAGGCAGTGGACAGGGCAGAAATGCAGTCAGTTGGATGGGTTGAAATGTGTTTACTTTAATGCGAGAAGTATTAAGAATAAGGGTGATGAACAGAGCATGGATCAGTACCTGGAATTACATTGTTGTGGCCATAACAGATACTTGGCTGTTGCAAGGGCAGGATTGGCTACTTGATGTTAGGGACATTTAAGAGACTCTTAGATAGACACATGAATGATAGAAAAATGGGGGGCTATGTGGGAGGGAAGGTTAGATATATCTTAGAGCATGATAAAATGTTGGCACAACATCGTGGGCCGAAGGGCCTGTACTGTGCTGTAATGTTCTATGTTCTATCTTACGAGGTTCAGATGTTTCAAAAGGGATAGGGAGGGAGGTAGAAGACGTGTGGGGTGGGGGGAAGTGGCATTGCTAATCAGAGACAGTATCACAGCTGCAGGAAGGGAGGATGTCATGGAGGGATCATCTAGAGTCAGTGTGGGTGGAAGTCAGAAACAAGAAGGGAGCAATCACTCTACTGGGAGTATTTTATGGGCCCCCCAATAGCAACTGAGAAGCAGATAAGTAGGCAGATTTTGGAAAGGTGTAAAAGTAACAGAGTTGTTGACAAGGGTGACTTCAACTTCCCTAATATTGATTGGCATCTCCTTAGTGCAGGAGGATTACATGGGGCAGAATTTGTTAGGTATGTTCAGGAAGGATTCCTGACACAGTATGTGGACAGACCGACTAGAGGAGAGGCCATACTGAATCAGGTACTAGGCAATAAACCGGGTGAGGTGACAGACCTCTCAGTGGGTGAGCATTTGTGAGATAGGGACCAGAACTACCTGACCTTTAGCATAGCTATGGACAAGGACAGGAGCAGACGATATGGGAACATTTTTAATTGGGGGAGGAATAATTACAATGGTATTAGGCAGGAACTTGGAAGTGTAAATTGGGAACAAATGCTCTCAGGGAAATGCACAGCAGAAATGTGGAAGCTTTTTTGGGGACCACTTGCATGGGGTTCTGGATAGGTTTGTCCCACTGAGACAGGGAAAGGATGGTGAAGTGAAGGAACCATGGGTTGACAAGAGAGGTGGAACATTTAGTCAAGAAGAAGGAGGAAGCATACTTAAGGTTTAGGAAGCAAAAAATCAGACAGGGCTCTTGAGAATCTTGAGAAGGTAGCCAGGAAGGAGCTTAAGAAGGGACTTAGGAGAGGTAGAAGGGGACATGAGAAGGCCTTGGCAAGCAGAATTAAGGAAATCCCCAAGGCGTTCTACATATACGTGAGGAATAGGAGGATGACTAGGATGAGGGTCGGACCGCACAGGGATAAAGGGGGAAATGTGCCTGGAGGCGGAGGAAGTAGGGGAGGTCCTTAAGGAATATTTTGCTTCAGTGTTCACTAGGGAGAGAGACTTTGACGAATGTGAGGTCAGCGAAGAACAGGCTAATGTGCTGGCGCACGTTGAGGTTAAGAAGGAGGTAGTGTTGGAGCTTCTGAAAAACATTAGGATAGATAAGTCCCCAGGGCCGGATGGGATATACCCCAGGTTGCTACGGGAAGCAAGGGAAGAGATTGCTAGGGCATTGATATTTGCATTCTTCCTGACCACAGGAATGATACCAGAGGAGTGGAGGATGGCAAATGTTGTTCCGTTGTTCAAGCAAGGTAATAGGTATAATCCTGGGAATTATAGACTAGCGAGTCTCACGTCAGTGGTGGGTAAACTATTGGAGAGGATTCTTAGGGACAGGATTTATGAGCATTCAAAGAAGCATAGTCTCATTAGGGATAGTCAGCATGGCTTTGTGAGAGGCAGGTCATGCCTCATGAGCTGAATTGAGTTTTTCGAGGAGGTGACAAAACAAATTGATGAAGGTAGAGCAGTGGATGTGGTGTATATGGATTTTAGTAAGGTCCCCCATGGTAGGCTCATTCAGAAAGTCATGAGGCATGGGATCCGTGGAGACTTGGCTGTGTGGATTCAGAATTGGCTTGTCCACAGAAGGCAGAGGGTGGTAGTAGATGGCGAGTATTCTGCCTGGAGGTTGGTGACCAGTGGTGTTCCACAGTGATCTGTTCTGGGACCCCTGCTCTTTGTGATTTTTATAAATGACTTAGATGAGGAAGTGGAGGGATGGGTTGGTAAGTTTGCAGATGACACGAAGGTTGGAGGTGTTGTGGATAGTGTAGCAGGTTGTCGTAGGTTACACGGGAATATAGACAGGATGCAGAGTTGGGCGGAGAAGTGGCAGATGGAGTTCAATCCAGACAAGTGTGAAATAATAGTTTGGAGGAATGAACTTAAAGGCGGAGTACAAGGTTAGGATTCTCAGCAGTATGGAGGAACAGAGGGATCTTGGGGTCCAAGTCCATCGATCCCTCAAAGTTGTTGTGCGAGTTGATAGGGTGGTTAAGAAGGCGTATGATGTGCTGGCCTTCATCAATCAGAGTATTGAGTTCAAAAGCCGTGAGGTAAAGTTGCAGCTCTATAAAACTCTGGTTAGACCACACTTAGAGGATTGTGTTCAGTTCTGGTCACCTCATTATAGGAAGGATGTGGAAGCTTTAGATAGGGTGCAGAGGAGATTTACCAGGATGCTGCCTGGATTTGAGAACATGTCTTATGAGGAAAGGTTGAGTGAGCTAGTGCTTTTCTCTTTGGAGCAATACAGGATGAGAGGCATAGACAGAGTGGACAGCCAGCATCTTTTCCCTGGGGCGGCAATGGCCAATACTAGAGGACATCAGTTTAAGGTCAGAGGAGGAAAGTTTAGGGGAGATGTCAGAGGTAGGTTTTTTTTTAAAACACAGAGTGGTGGGTGCCTGGAATGCACTGCCGGGGTTGGTGGTAGAGGCTGATGCAGTAGGGACATTTAAGAGACTCTTAGGCACATGGATGTCAGAAAAATGGAGGGTTAATGGCTGTGTAGAAGGGATGGGTTAGATTGATCATAGAGTAGTTTATATAGGTTGGCACAACATCATGGACCGAAGGACCTGTACTGTGCTGTACTCTTCTATATTCTATGTTTATAATACAAGAGATAAGAGTTAGACAGAGAACAACATTAAGAATGTAATATGTGAGCATGACAATATTAATGACAAAGGGAACAGCTAACCTGGTTCCTTCAGAGCAGTAAGGACAGATTTTCCGCTAATATGTTCCGAGTAAGTAAACCTCATGACACAATCGTTTTCTGTTTTGTACAGGCACAGAACTGCATCCTGATCATCAGTTTCTGGGGGAAAAGAATGGAACATTGTGTTCAGTCCTGTGGCAAGTGTTATGCAGTAGAGCAAGTAAATAATGCTGAAGTAGAAGATCGGCCATTAAGTTGTTGCATGGTGGGGCAGGCTCAAGGCACCAGATGGCCTACTCCTGCTCCTATGTTAGAACATATGAACAGTCAGTTCCAGTTGCATAACTTCAAGCAGGCTAAAAGTTCCCAGTGTTTTCTAAGAAGGCTACAGCCTAAAGGCTGCAGTCATGTAATAATATTAAACAGAATGTTCTTTTTGATGATTTTTTATGTGCTGTTGGTGCAATTTCAGTTTCTTGCACAAGTTTGCAATTTTAAGTTTGCATGAAACATACTTTCCGTACAAACATCTGTAATTTATTAGAATTTCACAACATTCTTTTGAAATATCAAATAGTAGCATGCTGAAATAAAATAATCTCTGCCATAAGTCAGGAGTATTTTCCCAAATTTTAAATCCTTTAATCTTCAACCCAATTGAATGCTTTCAACAAATAAGCCAAAATTTATTACTTAGGAATGCAGACTTGGCCTGTTCAAGATTAAGTTTCAATTTCTGAGCCCAAATTCTCATGTTTCATTATGTACCAACTACGTATTTTTAATTAAATTGCATTAGTACAGTTTTATTATTTATCTCTTGTGTTTACAAAGGAAAGCCCATGTGTCAGTATCATTGAATTGATCATTAGAAATGTTGTCTAGAAATTCCATCATGTAACATTTTCTTTGAGCAGTATTGAGAATTGATTTACACCCCAGAGTGAATATGGTAATGAGAATACAAGTAATAGGTACAGGAGAAGGTCATTCAAGCCATTCTGAAGAGTCTGGCCCTTCAAGCCATTCATTAAGATCATAGCTGATCGTCTACCTCAGTGCTATTTTCCAGCACTATCCCCTTTTCCCCCACTTCCCTTAATGCCCACAAATCTATTGATCTCTATTTTTAATAAACACAATGTCTGACCCTCTAGCCATTTGGGATAGAAAATTCCAAACATTTGGCACCTCTGAGTGAAAAAACCAGAGTAAGAAATATCTTACCTCCATCCAAACCCATCATGTGCTTTTTGTCCTCTCTTTCTTCTATAGACTAGAGAATACAATCCCGGTCAACTAATCTCCCCTCACAAGGCAAACCCACCATCCTTGAAACCTGTCTGGTGAATCTTTGCTTCACTTCCTCTATGGCAATTACATGCTTTCTTATAGAAGGAGTCCAAAACTGTACACAATACTCCAGGTGCAGTCTACCAAGACCATATACAATTACTCTTATACTCAAATCCTCTTGTCATCAAGGCTAACCTATGATTTACCCTTTTTATAACTGCTTGCTGTACTTGTATGCTAGTCTTTAGTGACTTGTGTACAAGCATACCTAGGTTCCTTTTTACATTAACACTACCCAATCTCTCATATTTAACAAATATTCAGCTCTTCTACATTCACTGAAGATGATAACCTTACATGTTTCTTCATTATATTCCATCTACCATGTTCTCACCCACTCATTCAGCTTGTCCACATCTCCTTGAAGCCTCTTCACATCTTCTTCCCCACTCACAATCCCACCTACTTTAGTATCATCAGCAAACATGGAAATATGACAATTGGTCCTTCTAACCAAATCATTATTATGGACATGAATAGCTGGGCCCCAAGCACCAATTCCTGCAGTAGCTTAATCATCACACCCTGCCAACCTGTGAACGATCTGCTTATTCCCACTTTGCTTCCAGTCTGATAAGCAATTCTCAATTCATGCCAGTATATTCCCCCCAATTCCACATGCTCGAACCTCCAGAAGAGTAGTCATATACCGCGGAAACAGGCCCTTTGGCCCAACTGGTCCATGCCGACCAAGATTGCCCATCAAAACTAGTTTCATTTGCCTGTATTTGGCTCATATCCTTCTACACCTTTCCTGTCCATGTATCTGTCCAACTGTCTTTTAAAAGTTGTTATTGTACCTGACAAACATGTTTTTTCTTTCATAAGGCACCCAATAGTTTATAATTATAAAGACTATGTTCCAATCCAACAAATATATTTGCACAATTCACTCTCAAAAGGACACAATTTAATCTGCACATACCACACTTTGCAGACAGTGCATTCCATAACATGGCTCCTCTCTGAGTAACAGATTTTTCGTCATCTCACACCTGGATCTTTTACAATCACTTTAGAAATATGACACTCTATAATTTTAGCCTTTATTAAAATCACTTCGGGGTTTATCATTTTGATATTATTTCTTTGCAATGATCTGTTACAAATGTTTCTGGAAAGGTAGGAAAAAGAAGAAAGGAAAAGGAGGGGCAGCTCTGGTGAAATAGAATAATGTAGTGCCAGATGGAGACGATGTCCTGGAATGTTCATGGACAAAATCCATCTGTTCAGTTATGAAACAATAGAGATAAGATTACACTACTGGGTCTATTCAGTAGGCTGCCATCTAGTTGGAAGGAAATTGAAGAGCAGATTTGCAGGGAAATTAGATGTATGCAGAAGCCATAGAGTGGTAATAATGGAGAATTTCAAATATCCACTGGGATAACAACAATATAAAGGGCAAAGTCGGGGAAGACCTTCCCGAGAGTGTTCAGGAGGACTTTCTTGATCAGTGTGTTTCTGACCCAGTGAGGAAGGTGGAATCACTTGACTTGGTTCTAGGAAATGAGTCAGATCAAGTCAAGCAGGTACAGTGGGGGAATGTCTAGGGAACAGTAACATAATGTCTTAAGGTTTAAAGTCACAATGGAGAAGAATATAGACTGCTGCAAGGCAGAAAGAATTAATTATAAGTTAGAAGTCAAATTTCAACAAGAAGAGAATAGATATAGTCCAAATAAGCTGGAACCATCCCTTGCCAGGCAAAACTGAAATTGAACAATTTTAAGATGTAGATGCTTCAGCTACAGTCCCGGCACATTCCCATGAGTAAAAAAAAGGTTAATGAAATTAAAGCCAGAGCTCCCTGGATGGCCAGGAATAGAGTGAATAAAACAGTATGCAAGAAAGAATACATGGCAGGTGTCAGATTGTCAACACAAGTGAGAACCAGGTTGATAACTAAACATCCAAAGGGGATCTCTGTGAAGAGAAAAGGGCTTGTGGGACTGATCAAATATCAAAAACAAAATGTATTCAAGGCAGCAAAGGCCTAGCTACATCAGCTTCGAATTGTGTACTTTACATTAATCCTCACAAAAGAAGATTATGCTCCTGGAGTCCCAGCAAAGGAAGGTATTGGTATTGGTTTATTATTGTCACTTGTACCAAGGTACAGTGAAAAACTTGTCTTGCATACCATTTGTACAGATCAATTCATTACACAGTACAGATACATTGCGTTAGTACAGAGTGCATTGAGGTAGTACAGGTAAAAAAAAATGACAGAATACAGAGTAAAGTGTCACAGCTACAGGGAAGTGCATTGCAGGTAGGCAATAAGGTGCAAGGTCACAACAAGGTAGATTCAAGAGTCCATCTCAATGTATAAGGGAACCATTCAATAGTCTTATCACAGTGGGATAGAAGCTGCCCTTGAGCCTGGTGGTATGTGCCCTCAGGCTCCTGTATCTTCTGCCTGATGGGAGAGAAGAGAGAATGACGCGGGTGGGTGGGGTCTTTGATTATGTTGGCTGCTTCACCGAGGTATAGACAGAGTCCATGGAGGGGAGGCTGGTTTCCGTGAGCGCTGGGCTGTGTCCACAACTCCCTGCAGTTTCTTGTGGTCCTGGGCAGAGCAGTTGCCATACCAAGCCGTGATGCATCCAGATAGGATGCTTTCTATAGTGCACCAATAAAAGTTGGTGAGTGTCAAAGAGGACATGCCAAATTTCTGTAGCTGAGATTCTGAGCTGGGCTTTAAAAAAGGATAAAGAGGATATTGCAGAAAAGCTAGTCAAATGTAAAGTGGATAAATCACCTGCTCCAGATGAAATGTATCCTAAATAAGGGAGCAAATTGCAGAGCCCCTGGCCATACTCTTCCAAACATCCAATAGATCAAGGAGAGGTGTGTGAAAACTGGAACTTTTTAAATATTATGCCCTTGTTCAAAAAAAAGAACAAAAAAAGTATGCTAGGGTGGTTGCACCAATAATGCTAGAATGGTCATGCAAAAACTGATTCATCCTGGTTCACTTGTGTTAAAGATGTAATAGATTCGCGGCTATGTATTGGACTCCCCTTTAGAAGTTCTGAACTTTGGAAGCTGATAGCAAACAAGGGCAAATTCTAATTTGGATTTTCAAAAGTCTGTGTAATGTTGAAGTATGGTGCATAAACATTGGATTTAGGTTTCATTATTTACAAGCGATTTTTACTTTTAGAACAGGATTCACTTACTGAGGACATCTACCGTCAGGATCTCATCCTTGCAGAGTTTTTGACAGGTCTGATTGTCAGCCAATCTTCCAGAATTAAACAGCCTACACTCTATGCACTCCCTGCAGCAAACACAGAAATAAAGAATTATTTTTTATGCTTTTCATGACACTTAAAAAGCAGAACACATCTTAATGAAACACTGAGTTCTACCTTAACGTGCAAAATGAATGCAAGAGTAACTTTGATGTCTTTGCTTCCCTTATTGATTCCCTGCTCAGCCCACTTGCTGCTGTAACTCCTATCTATGTTATTCTTGTTCCTAGACAATTACTCTGGATTTCTTGCCATTTGCCCTCATTCTGCCATTTGTTAATATGAAGCCATTTTTAGCTGTTGGATATTAATAATATTTAAATGTACCCATGTCCAGCAAAACTAGTTTCAAGAAATGAGCTGCAGATACACGTGGAATCCCGAATCAACTCCCCCATTTCTGGAATGCTGTTTGATCCATACCTTTTTGTGCCACAGGCATCAGGGCAGGTTGGGCACTTTTCACAGGTATCCCCAAAAGCTCCAGGTTCAGTGCACAAACACTGACCACATGCACAGTTTCCTCGACTGCTGCAAATCTGTCCATCATCTGAGAGACATGACTCTAATTCTGTTGAACAGTTACAGTTGTCTCCAACCCAGCCTGCATGGCACTTGCATTCACCACAGTGACATTCTCCATGACCTGTGAACAAAAGTAGTCTTGGTAAAATATTCTGACAGATAATAAAAGCCTTATTAGAAGAAACATGTATAAAGGGAACATCTGATAAAACTTGACAGATCTCATAGCAACTGGAGTAATCCATGGCCAATAGGTATGCAGATATTCAAGGAACGTGCATAATTGAAGAAATTAGTGATGACATTTCATACTCAAACATGTTTATAGTTGAACCTTTGAAGGCTGCTCTTGAAAGAGGTTGACAGGGAACTTGCTTAATTGAAGAAATTAATGATGACATTTCATATCCAAACATTTATAGTTGAACATTTGAAATCTGCTTTCAAATTTGAAACAAACAACTGCTGCATTTTAACATGTTCATGGCATTGCTCACATTTCAGCAGTAATATGTATTATAAATGAAGCAGCACGAATGGTTCTCATGAAGTAGGCTTTGCCCATTATGTTTGAGATTCAGTGTTGCTGCTAGCAGACATTAAGGCCAGCTGTACTACTTAATTTCATTTATTTAGTCACTTTTATTGGAGTCCGTTTTGGAATCTAAATGGGATGGAGGATTCCAGGATATGAGAATCCAACACTACCTCAATCTATCTGTACAAAATATACTAATAAGAAACATTAAATATGCTTAAGGTTTGTTGGTTCCTTTGATAAACTAAATTCAATTGGTTGCAGCCTTTCTCCTTTTTTTCCATATTAATATACAAATTGAATTCATCTCAGACCTGTGCCAATGATTGTAGTTCTTTGAGAATATAACAAAGAAGGTGGATGAAGGGGAAGCAGAAGACATAGTGTAGACACACAAACTTTTCCAGATGCTAGAATCTGGAGCAATACACAAAAAGTGCTGGAGGAACTCAGCAGGTCAGGCAGCATCTATGGAGGGAAATAAACAGTCGACATTTTGGGCCGAGACCCTTCATCAGGAAAGGAAGAGGGCAGAAGCCAGAATAAGAAGGTTGGGGGGGGGGGAGGGGGAGGAGCACATGTAGGCAGGGGATAGGTGAGTTCAGGTGATAGACGAGTCCAGGTGAGGGGGGGAAGGTAGGTGGGTGGGGGTGGGGGAGGGGGAGAAGATGTAATAAGCTGAGAACTGATAGGTCGAAGAGGCAAACGGCCGAAGGAGGAGGAATCCGGTAGGAGAGGGCAGTGGACCATGGAATAAAGGATGGAGGGAAGACATAGTGTATTTCAATTTCCAGAAGGCATTTGCTGAGGTGCCTCATAAATGGTTACTGCACAAGAGAACAAGGGATTGGGGGACTGATCTACAGAAAGCAGCATGGACATAAAAGGGGTCAGTTTCTGATTGGCATGGGGCTCAGTGCTGGGGCTTCAACTATTTACAATCTACATCCAAGTCTAAAATGAAGTGACAGAGTGCACTGTAGCTAAATTTGCTGACAATACAAAGATAGTGGGTGGGCAGGATACAAAGGGCCTGCAAAGGGATATATATGGGTTAGGTGAGTGGGCAAGAATTGACAGATGGGAGTATGATGTGGGAAAGTGACAGGTTATACACTCTGGAAAAAATAATGAAGCAGCAAAATTTTATTTAATTGGAGCAGGTAAAGGGATCTGGGGGCCCTAGTGTGTGAAATGCAAGGAGTTGGCATGCAAATACAGCAAGTGATTAGAGAGGCTAATGGAATGTTGGTCTTTATTACAAGTAATATGGAGTATGAGTAGAGGGAAATTCTAATACAACTTTAAAGTGCACTGGTGAGACGACATCTAGAGTACTGTGTACTATTTTGACCTTCAAACTTAAGGAAGGATATACTTGCTTTGGAGACAGTGCAGAGAATGTTCATTAGATTGATAAATTGAATGAAAAAGTTGACAATATGAAGAGAGATTGAGCTGATATTCATTGGAGTTTTGAAGAATGAGAAGAGATTTAATTAAAACATTAAAATTCTAAGGAGGCTTAGCAGGATTGACATTGTGAGAACTGGGACCCAAGGATGTGAAAAAACAAAACAATCTAGCATGTCACCATGCCTCATTATTCGCAATTCTACTTAGAGGAAACTGAGAGATCCATTTGCTGTTATCGTTAGGAAGCTTGCAAACATTAGTCTGACTGTTAGCATTGTAATTGACTACATCATCGACCATTTATCATAAAGCAACTGTAGTGTCAAAAAACACAAAATTTGATTTTCACCATCAGATTTTAGTGACATTGAAAGAATTGAGAATTTGTACATTTATGACATTACCAGATCAGGCATTTGAAATGTAATGGACAATTAGAACTGAAGCTCAGTACTAACTCCATTCCTATTGACATCATCTCCTCTGCCCAAAAAAAGTGGGCAGATGCATTTGCAAATTCACAGCTTCAAACTTCCCATGTTTATGCTCCACTGAGGTTTGACCGAGATGTAGCAAGCTTCCCTGTTTTGCTCTGCTGTATATAAAAGGAAGAGAATTCATTGTGCACAGATGGTAAGCAGACTGGATTGGCAGGGTGAAATTCCGAGTATTTCTTGCTATTGCTATTAGTACGAAGAAAGGAATTTGCAACATAAATCTGATTCAGCTGATCCTTTATATGAGCTACAATCAATATTTCACATTTACAAATAATCACCAAATATTTTCTTGGCTTCTTTTTCCAAAACACTTTCAATATGTGCACTTGATACATTTTAGTTGGTCATTGGAATTTACTTTTTAATATTTTAGTCTGCTTATTATGAATTGCTAAACTACTTAAACAAGAAAGCACTAGCTTTTACAAAAGCAAAAAAAACCTCTCAGTTCATTTAACTCATATGGACCTAAAATAGTTATGGTGCTTCAGTTCATGGATTCTCTCTTTCAAATTTGAACAGAATTGAGACAACTTTGACAGTTTTGATACATACCAACTGACACAAAGTTAATTAATGACAATGATCATGAAGACACTAACATTCCTTAAGATTTTAATTATTGTTGATCTTTAAATTTTTTTCTTTTTGTTTTTCTCTTTTAATCTGATCTATCCCTTCCATTTCACTTTCTGATTATTTTTTTGACATTGAAATAACAATAATTATTTATACTTGTTTAGACTTTGTGTGTAATGATTCTTCCATGTGAGTGGCTAACAAAGATCCCAGAACCCTGTCAAGGCCATCACACAAGAAAAGATAATTTTCAAATGTGCTAGTTTTCCAGAACTTCCTACTGTCACTTGGAACTTAACTCAGATGCAAAACTGTTTAAGGTGGGTGCCCCACCTCACCGAAAATGACAAACCTTGCCCAACTTGTCCTTAATATGGCAACATGACTACTGATCATTATCTCCCCTCCCTTAACCCTGACCACCAACCCCTTAATCCTCCGTCTACCAAGGTTACTCCTAACTACCAAGCAAGCCCCTTCTCATAATTAAAATAGCTAGCCTCCTCCACTATCAGGATTATCAATAGACCTATAAGCATTCACATCGTCCCCTTACCAAGCTTCTCTCTTTTCACTTTCCCTGAATAATGATCCAAACCACTTCCCAACCCCAGTGATCCATGAGCAGACGACTCCTATCCCAGTCCTAGCACCCAACATTTGGTCCTGATCCTTGCACCCCACAACAATGGGCCTCTCTTAATGACCGTCCGGACTGCACAGCATTCAAAATGAAGGCCTAGAGGGTATGAAGCCTGTTCCTTAACAGGAGATACCATGGGCCTTGTTCACTACTCAATTTTCCACTGGTAGGTCCACCCTAAACTGATTGAGTACTTGCCTTGGGATGCCAACTAATTTTAAATCAGATTTCTACTCAGCCTGATCTGATGACTACTTCCAGCATTTTCTGTTTTTATTTATGTCAAGTTTTGTATTGAGCCTAACAAAACCAGTTTAGAAAATACAAGGAGCAGAGTGAAGTTTTCAAAATCCAAATAGAAATGTCAGTATAAAAGCAGTCTAAGAAAAACATAGTGAAACCACCAATTGCAAAAAAAAAAATCACATCCGTCCATTTAGGAGCAACTATAACAGCCTCTATTCTTGTAGCTGCAGATGACTCATCACGTGGACAGGAGGCTTAAGTGCAGGCACTGTTTCTGTAAATACTTAAAACTTTGTAAAATTAGTTGCTTCTAATTCTGGTCGTGCATTTACTCATTCTTCAAGATATGAACATCTAACGACATTAATTGTATACTTTAAAGCGTTTGCTAAATATTGTGCACAAACTTGAACTACATCATGCTCTATAGGATTAAGTATAACCCAAGTAAATGCCAATCCTTTCCATTACTCACGTAGGCCCATCAAATAGTTAAGGCCTTCTGTCTTTCATGTTAAATTGGATCATAGGTTAATACTTTATTCAACATATTTTCCAACAGAAAAAGGCCCAACTTGATTCCCAAAAGACAGTACACCATTACGACTCCCCCAAGATCAATATTATGATGGATGATCCTGGCAGCGGGGGGGAGGGGGTTTGAATCTATGACATAGATCATTTGGCCATATCATTTTGGATTCAGGAATCTGTAAAAGGTTGGTATTCAGTGCTAAGTGCCTCACTCACCATCTTTCAATTTGCAAGTCTAAGACAGGATTACAATGAAATATTCTGCAAATGGAAAGATTGAGCTGCAACAACATAATCAGTTTGCTTATTCAGCCCCACATATGACTGGAAGAATATTGAGTAACCAAGGCAACATCGTGGCCAAGCAATCATAAATAATATTAAGGATAAAAGCAGTAACACCAAACAATACAAACACTTACGGGTTCTCCAAGTCACACAAAATTTAGATATTTGTCACTAGTCAGAGTCCTGGAATTAATGCCCCTAATGTCAAGGGAGGTCCAAGACCAGAAGAAGTGGTGCAGCACTCTTGAGAGGGATGAGAAACGTCAACTGGGCAATAGATATACGAACAAACAGATATTTCTGCAGTTGCAGACATGATTCCAGGATTAAGGCCTCCTGGGTGCCAGGGTTAAAGATATCATAGAAGGACTGCATCCAAATTGGTAGCAATGACAGGCAGAAAAGATGATATATTGCATACATCTTTTAAGAGGGGAAAAAAAAATCAAGAAAGGAGGACCTCAAAAGGTGGTAATTGTCAGATTGCTCACTGGGCTATACAGAAGTGAGTACAGAGATAGAAGGATATTACAGATAAACATGTGGCTGAAGAGATGATATACAAAGCAGTTGCTTTAGAGCACAGGAGAGTTATGACAAGAGCTTGGGGAGATAGAATGCATACAGGTTGGACAGATTGTACCTCAAAAAGCCAGGATAATGTTATCATGGTGAGATCACTAGAACTGTGTGTGTGTGTGTGTGTGTGTGTGTGTGTCTTTTAAAAAGAGAGAGCAGTGTGAAAACTAGGCTGATTAAAGAAAGCTCAACAGTTGAAAAAGGAAACGAGAGATAAAAAGAGAGCATGAGAAAAGACCAACAGCAAATATCAAAAGGGAACCCAGAAGTTTTCTTTTGGGATATAAGTGGAAAAAGAGTTGTAAGGGAAGTGGGGCCAATCAGAAACCAAAGAGTAAATTTACACATGGAGGCAGAAAGCACGACAGAGATACTAAATGAGTATTTTACATCAGTCTCTACTAAGGAAGACATTAATTCCATCCAGTACTGAGACAATGTTAAGGTAGTGGATGGGGTGACTATGAAGGGGCTGCTTTGTCTGGGATTCATTAAGTTGTTTAACCGTTGTTGAAACTGCATTCTTTCAAACATGGGTAGAATATTCCATCATGCCTCTAATTTGTATTTGTTTACAGTGGAACTGCTTTGGAGGGAGTCAGGTGAGCCACTCGCCATGAACACCCAGCTTCCACTATGCTTTTGTAGCCACATTATTTATGTGATGTGTCCAGTAAGTTTCTGGACAATGAACGTATGGGATGATGGTAATGCCATTCAATGTTAGGGTACAATGGTTAGGCCCTTTCTTGTTGGCTGTGGTCACTGCCTGACACTTGTTATTTGCACTTACCAGCCTATGCTTGAATGTTATTTAGATCTTTTTGCATGCAAGCTGCTTCGTAGCTGAAGAAATGGGAATGGAATTGAAAATTGTGCAAGCATTACTGATCATCCCCATTTCTAACCTTATGACAGAGGGCAAGTCATGATAGAGCACCTAACGATGATTGGGTTCAGAAGACTGACTTGAGGAAATCCTGCAGCATTGCTGTGAGGCTGAAGTAGTCAACCATTGTCGATGGTTCCATCACTCAGTGATGGAATATTGGAGGCCCCAGGCAAAGTACATTCTAACAACATCGAAAAAAGCGGGCACTGCTGCCTGGTCTGTCACACCGGCTGTGCCATCCTGATCCTGTGCTTCAAGTCCACTTTCTTGCCTGATCCACACATGATCCCCTTAGTGTACAAGAATCTGTCAATCTCAATCTTGAACACGTTTGGTGTCTTCAGCATCTAAAACATATTGTTAAGAACTTCAAAGATAACTCTCATCTTACTCCTTGCTGATTCTGTATCCTTGCTATTCCCAGTCTT
The DNA here is from genome assembly GCF_009764475.1 of Pristis pectinata. NCBI lineage: Eukaryota > Metazoa > Chordata > Chondrichthyes > Rhinopristiformes > Pristidae > Pristis > Pristis pectinata. The sequence continues at coordinate 33,891,199 of NC_067405.1, read as the reverse complement.
CATCCAAATAGTGTTTAACAGGGAGGAACATTGACTCATCACAGGAGGGCAGCAGACGGTAATAATCAGGAATTGTCCTTGCCCGTGTTTGATCTGATGCCATGGGACTTCATTGAGCCCAAAGTCAATGTTGAAGACTACCAGTACCACTCTCCACTGACTGGATGCTACTGTACCTTCACTTCTGGTAGGTCCGTCCTACTGCAAGACCTTACTCTGAGATGGTGATGGGATGTTGATTGAAAAATGTGAATATGATTGTCAGAAAGTTGCATATTGGTCTGTGTTACAGCTCTCCAATTTTGGCATGACTCCAGGTGCTAATGAAGAGGATTCTGCAAGGTCAACAAGGCTACCTGAGCCTTTACAATCCACTGCCCAAGCTAATGGTGAGTGCTCTGTCCATTTTTATTCTTGTAACAGATGTTTATGGTAGTTTTGATTTTACTGAGTAGTTAGTTGATGGTCAACCACACTGCTATGAGTATGGAGTCAAATATGGGTCAGATTGGGTAAGGAAAACTGATTTTAAAAACTTAAAAAAAAACTTTATTTACAGCACGGTAACAGGCCTTTCCGGCCTAATGAGTCCATGCCGCCCATTTAAACCCATGTTAACCTACCTGTACATCTTTGGAATGTGGGAGGAAACCGGAGCACCCGGAGGAAACCCACACAGACACGGGGAGAACGCACAAAGTCCTTACAGCGACGGGAATTGAACCCCGATCGTTGGCACTGTAATAGCGTTATGCTAACCACTACACTACCATGCCGCCCTTTCCGTACCATTTCATCCCATGTAGATCATTAGTCAACCACATAACTTTTTACTAATTCTGGTAGGTCACCATCACTGATGCTAGTGATTTAATTCCAATTTGTTTAATTAACTGAATTTAAATTCCCCATTTTCTAACAGCCATAATGTTACTATTTATGCACAATAGTATTTCACAGTAAGGATTCAGTGATTTTGGGAGTGAAATGGGAAAACTAATGCCAAAGGGAAAAAAAATGATTAAATGTTACGAATGCAAACGTGCACAAAGGCAATGGTTGTGTCTGTAACGTCTATCTTGCTTTCTAAGCTTTCAGTGATACTTATTTTCAGGAGTCAATATAAAATAACTTTTGGAATGGAGAGAGTTTACAGAATTGCCTTATGGAAGTAATGGCTATTTTAGAGAGTCAGGATTTCATATTCATCTGAGTCAAACTAGCAAATTTTAAATGTTTGTTTGGCACTTTGAAGGGGTAAAACAAATGCCTCGACAACCCAGTTTTGTTATTAAAATGAGAAACTAAATGAAATTATTGCTGCCTCTACAAGATGCAATCACAAATTGAGTGCAGGACATATGAGAACTTTCCCATATGGTGACTCATCAGCTCAAAGGCATTTTGGTTTCCTTCTTCTTTCTACAGTGCTGACTGAACTTTCCCTGTACAAGTGAAAGCAAATTGTTAACTCACTCGAGGCCTGATCCTCTCTCATTACTCCCATACAACATCAGAAGTATGTGTTACGTTAAAGTACACACTATTGTAAAACAGTCAGCAGCTGTCTGTTTTGCACAGATTTGTGAAAAATCAATATTTGAATCCAAGTTGTATTTGATGCTTAAGAATCCCATGGGTCTTATTTTGACTATTTATTTCACTTTGTAAGATGCTCTTCTATGTAGTTTACAGATGAGAATATTCTTATGGTTTAACATTAAAATTTCAGTAAACCACCTAAATTGTGCACATAACTTGCATTCATTAATAAAAACTTTTTACAATGGTTTAGGAAACTTACTGATATGACCTCCCCATATCAATAAACATGCAAAAATATAGAAAAATGCAGTATTTAAAATCCATAATAATTCTAGTATTAACATAGAGTGCTACACATTATTTATACTTCCTGAAAGTGTTTTACCGTACAAGAAGAATGTAGTCTATGACTCACATCCACTTGTTTTACCAAATCATGTGAACATTTATTTTTTCTTTACAGGAATAACTGGGAACAGATACTGCAGAAGTAAATGCAGTTTTGCCCCCGTGGTATATATGCAGTATGGCTAATTGGATCTACTTATGACCATAATATTTTTTAAAAAGTGTGAATGATTATGGAGAAATTAATTAACTGCAATCAAGCGAGACTTTTGTACTTGAGTGGAACACATTTTTTTAAAAAAACTGAATTTTTATTGCATCATTCACGACCTTAGGATACAATTGCTTTGGAATATCCTATAAAATAATTTAAGAGTAGTCACTGTTAAAATATATAGTTTTGAAGCACGATATAAGTAATGAATGTGTAACGTTCATGGAACTGATTATTAATCTGTGTTACATTACATTCAAACACAATACTGAAATAAGTCAGTCATATTTAATACCAAATTTACACCAAATTTAATTAGTTTCAGGGCTTCAAATGAGAGAATCTATTTAGAAAGTAAATAGTTTACTAGAACATTTTTACTGCAATATAATTTGTCAAAACTGGAAGTGGGTTAGAAGTTCACTTCACAATGCAAGTTACTGAATGCATTACATGTTATTGCATATATATAAGATATAACACATTATTAATATTGAGTTACGATTCAAAGGTTTATACGGCCTTTTTCAGACAAAATTTTAACAAATCTCCCCATAGAAGTCAACAGCACAAGTAAATACGTATTTCAATGCCAAATTCTTTTAATTGCTTCTGGTTTAGTTCCCTTAGCGTGTCAATGCAGCACGGCATCATAAATATTTTGAATAATTACCTCTTCAAAGTACTCAGAAGGAAATATGAACAAGTGCTTGCCAAAGGGAAAAAAAAACTTTATCAGGCATAATTGAAGATTTGTTTATATTAGATGGAACTAGTAGAGAAACTGAAAACTTTTCATGTAAATACATTCCAGGGGTTAGTTGATAATTATATTCCCTGTGTGTTAAGATATTTAGCAAGGAGATTTTAAGGCACTGATGATGTGCAGGGATCAATGGACATCGGGAGTGACCAGTAAATGGTATTAGTTCATATGATACCCATTTTTCAAATGGCCCCTCACTTTTGGCTGGTATAAGGAGGTATTGGTATTGGTTTATTATTGTCACTTGTACCGAGGTACAGTGAAAAACTTGTCTTGCATACCTTTCGTACAGATCAATTCATTACACTGCATTGAGGTGGTACAGGGTAAAAACGATAACAGAATACAGAGTCAAGTGTCACAGCTACCGAGGAAGTGCAGTGCAGGTAGACAATAAGGTGCAAAGTCATAACAAGGTAGTTTGTGAGGTCAAGAGTCCACCTCATCGTATCTAAGCCATTGGTTTGTTTCCTTTTTTTAATGTTATTTAATTATATTAGAACTGTTTTTAAATGTCTGATTATCAAATACATTGGGCAACAGTTCAAAAGCCTTTGATAGTAATTAGATGTCAAAAAAATTATCAAGGTGTTCAAGTGAAAATGCCTGAGGATCCACTGCCTACGGCCTAGTCAGCACTCAAAGTCTCCTCCACTTTGCAAAATGGCCAAGGCAGTGAGACCTTGAGCTTGATTGGAACCACAAATGACAAATGCAGCAGCAGGAGAACTGCAGGAATCAACAATGATCTGGCCTAATATGAGCAATTATATGCTTAAGGTTTGCAAAAAGAATTTCACAGAATTCATGTGAAAAATTATCTCTGTTTCTCTCTGTACAAATATTGCCTGACTTGCTGAGTATCTCCAGCATTTTCTGTTTTCATTAAAGCCATGCATATTTGAGATAAAGTTGAGTATGGATTAGAAATTCACTGAAGTGTAAAAGACAAGTGTATTGGCTAGAAAGAAATTCACATCTGTTGCAGGAGGCAGGGACAAAGTAACCTGAAGTGTATTGTTGTCCATAGATTTAGCATTGAGCCCACTACTGTTCTAATCTACATTAATCACTTAAATTCTGGACCTCATTACAAACAGGTAAACAAAACATGAGTCAGATGAATAGGGTAAATGAAACACAATGAAGGCAAATATTAAGTATTGCACAGAGTTAAGAACAATGGATAAACTATGAAACTGACTCAGAACATACAGCTCAATCTGTCAGATCAAAGCAGAGCCACAGTCAACAATACCAGAAGTACATCATATGCAGAATGTCATTATCTAGTATCTTGCAATTTTGAGAATCTTGTGACCTTAATTACACAAATAGAAACTGAGACAAGAGGCCTTCCCTTTTTTTAAAAAAAATATTACATCTATTCCATTATTTCAAAAGTTTGCTTTATAATAGATATACAGCTTGTACAAAGCTCGCCTTTCCAACAATAGAGTGCATAACCATTTCCCCCTTGATATTAAATGGCATCATTACCATTGAAATTCAGTATTTTCCACTGACCAAAATTTAACTAGGTCAACAACTGTGGCTACAAGAGCAGTTTAAGGCTCGAGTATTCTACAGCAAGTGACTGATATCCTGAATTTCCAAAGCCTTTCCATCATCAATGTAGGAATATCAAATGCTTCCATTTGCCCAGATAAGAACAGCTTCAATAATACTCCAAAAAGTTAATCATTCTACTGGACAAAACAACCTGGCCACTTGGAAATCTGTTCACTACCTTAAACATTCATTTCCTCCACCACTGGCAGACCATGTTTGCATTGTATACAGTTTATAAGATGCATTGTGGACTCTGATCCAGAGTAGGAGTAGGAGTAGGATTGACCTCACTTTTCACTCCATCAGCCCTGTGATCATCCTCCATGATCTACACCACCTTTAACTGGATTCCACCACCAAAAACATTTTCTCCACCTCTGCCCTTTCAGAATTCTGAAGGGAATCTTCTCTCCTGAACTCCCAGGTTCACTTTGCTATTTCCAACAATCACTCCCCTTCCCATATAACTACAGGAAATGCAACATTTACCCTTTTACATCTTCCCACTCCACTATCCACATATCTAACCAGTCCTTCTAGATGAAGTAACAGTTCACTTTTACTTTTTCCTATTTATTGAACTACATCTGGTACTTACAATGCTGCCTCTTCCATATTAGAGAAACTGAACACAGACTGGGTGACCAGTGTGCAGAACACCTCTATTCAATAACAAGGGTGACACTGAATTAATTCTCCATCCACTCCCATTCTGACATCACTATTTTTGACCTTGAATATTGCTCCAATGACATCCAATAAGCTTGGAAAACAACACTTCATTTTCTACCTGGCCAAGTCACAGCCCTCTAAACTCAAAACTGAAGTTAACAGTTAACAAGAAACCATTCCTTTAAAAGAAAGCTCTACAGATGTATACTTATTAAAATTCTTTCCTTTTCTCCCCCCTCTTCTGTGTTCGACTGCTGGTCTTTTCAATGCAAATGTTACCTTGACAACTTTGGTCTGCAACCTATCACAGACATTCCGTGTTCTCTTCATCCCTCCCCCTCTCTGAAACTTTAAACGTGCTTGTATTCTCACCTTTCCTATAATGAAGAAGGGTCCTTGCCCTAAAGTGCTGACTGTTCCTCTCTCCACATGTTGCTTGACCTGCTGAGTACTTTCAACATTTTCTGTTTTTGTTTCAGATTTCCAGCAACTGCAGTTTTTGTTTTCTCTCGTCTTTAATAGTACTTGAAAATTCTACTATCTCTACTCCGTTAAAAAGGTGTACAGGAACATCACCATCTGCAAACTCCTTCCCAAGTCAAACACCATAATGACTTGGAAACATATTGCTGATTCATAACCCTGTACATCCTTACAAACTGCATTTTAAAGAATCTTTACCACATGGATTGCAGGGGTTCAACAGTAATTCGGGATAATTACCACCACCATTCAACATGATTCATGGCTCATCATCCGCATTAGTACCCTGTCCCCACCTTCTCTTCATATCCCTTGAATCCTTTGTAATTAGGAAATGTATCCACCTCCTTCTTGAATATATTTAATGTTTTGTGCCTCACTATCTTCTGTGGTAGAGTATTTCACAGGTTCACTACCCATTGGGTGAAGAAATTTCTCCTAATCTTAGCTCTAAATGGCATATCCTGTATCCATTTAGGGTGTGTTCTCTGATTTGGCATTATCCTGACACTGAGAACATCCTCCTTGTATCTAATCTGTCTAGTCCTATTAGAATTTTATAGGTTTTTATGAGATCCTCCCTCATTCTTCTAAACCACAGTAAACATAGGTCTAACCAACCCATTCTCTCCACCTTGTTGCTCCAGGAGTCAGTCACATAACCCCTTGTTGCACTCCCTCCACAGCAAGAACATCCTTCCTCATAAGGAGGCCAAGACAGCACACAAAACCAGATGGGGTCTCATATTTAACTTTAGTACCTCAACCCTTTTCTATTTAAGTCTACATAGTTGAACAGATATGTACTGTATGGGAGGGCATTCTGGAAGGCAAGGATGAATAACTAGTTATCAATATCTTGACAGAAAAGGAAATAAATTGAAAAACAAAAACATGTTGTTTCATTCTGATTTTATATATAACATAGGAATAAAGTATTAGAAAAATGCTTTTGTAGTAATCTTGACCATTTCTAAAGGCATTTACATTCTGAAAGCTGATTCAAGGACAAACGGCTCATTGCAACCTACCAATGCTAATATTAGGCATGAATTCATAATTGAACTTATTTTGGGATTTATAAACTTAAGGTGATTACTAGCAATGGGTACTAAAAGATAAGACCTTTATTAGTCACATGTACAGCGAAACACACAGTGAAATGCATCTTTTTGCGTAGAGTGTTCTGGGGGCAGCCCGCAAGTGTTGCCACCCTTCTGGCACCAACATAGGATGCCCACAACTTCCTAACCCGTACATCTTTGGAATATGGGAGGAAACCAGAGCACCCAGAGGAAACCCACACAGTCACGGGGAGAATGTAAAAACTCCTTATAGACAGCGGCTGGAATTGAACCCAGGTCGCTGGCACTATAATAGCGTTACGCTAACCGCTACACTACTGTGTTCTTAAATATAGAGAAGAGTGCAAACAATTTTTTGAAAGAACGTGAGAGTGTCACATGGGAGACTTTGTTTAGTGTTCACATTCTCCTATTTTCTTCATCTTTTTAATCTACTTCTATGTTAATTCATCTGTTCTTTGGCAAAGTTCCAAACAAATTGCATGGCCCTTACTTTCCCACTTTTTAATGTTTAGACTGTTCTCAATGCAATATGGCTCATACAACAATATGGCTCTAGCTTCATCTACAAGTTTGCAGATGACACCACTGTACTGGGCCAAATGTCAAACAAGGATGAGTTGGAGTAGAGGAAAGAGCTAGAGAGCCTAGTGGCATAGTGTCATGACAATAACTTTTCCCTCAATGTACGCAAAACAAAAGAGCTAGTCATTGATTTCAGGAAGAGAGGCAGTGTACATGCTCCTGTTTACATCTACAGTTCTGGGGTTGATAGGTTGAGAGCTTCAAGTTCCTAGGAGTGAACATCAATAGCCTGTTCTGGTCCAAACACATAGATGCCATGGCCAAGAAAGCACACCAGTGCCTCTATTTCCTCAGGAGGCTACAGAAATTTGGCACATTCCCTTTGACCCTCAATGCACCACAGAAAGCATCCTATCTGGATGTATCATGGCTTGGTACGGCAACTGCTCTGCCCAGACCACAAAAAACAGCAGAGAGTTGTGAAGCCTCCCCTCCATGGACTCTGTCTACACTTCTTGCTGCCTCAGTAAAGCAGCCAACATAATCAAAAACCCCACCCACCCCAGACATTCTCTCTTCTCCCCTCTCCTATCAGGCAGAAGATCCATAAGCCTGATAGCATGTACCACCAGGCTCAAGGACAGCTTCTATCCTGTTATAAGACTATCGAATAGTCCCCTAGTACGATAAGATGGACTCTTGACCTCACAATCTACCTCATTATGGCCTTGCACCTTATTGTTTGCCTGCATTGCACTCTCTCTGAAACTGTAACACTTTATTCTGCAATCTGTTATTGCTCTTCCCTTGTACTACCTCAATGCACTGTTGTAATGAAATGATCTGTATTGGTGGTATGCAAAACAAAGTTTTTCACTGTACCTTGGTACATGTGACAATGACAAACCAATTTACCAATTTAATTTACCAACTGACAATTATGAAAACTTCTTAATGTGACAGATTACGAGTTTATTTCAGATATTTAATCAAATCTAAACCTTTTTTCAAAGCATATTAGTATGTGAATAGTGATAGATTGATTTCAAAAGAAATGTCAGTAGCCTTTAAACAGGGTTAACATTACATTAAAATAGGAATCCTAATTCAATCAACCAAGCAACTGAAAGAAACAATGAAGTAATGTGTACCTTTATTTAGGTGTTATTTGGATCTCCATGCACTTAATGCATAATGATAATTTTGTGCCTCACAAGATATTTCTTACTGCTTAGGAACTTAAATTATGAAATATGCAATTCTTATTTAATTAAAAATTTGCACACAATATCACAGTTTAATTAGTTGATTTATGCCACAGATATCCCTTCTGTTTTGTTCTTCACAGTTCAAAACTCTGCACTGCTAAATTTCTGATCACAACATTGCAATCCCTATTCCACGTCATGCCATTTCCAAGGCGATTTGGAATGGATGATAAATTACATCACCAGTAAAATCCAGTACCTGAATAAATAAATAACTGTGGCACACTGTGCTGGTGCTATTGAGAATGTCCTAAGGGTAATAGCTTGTTTGAAACTGTTTTTGTGGGTGTACATGTACCCACCTTCATGCCTCACTTTAGAACTGTATTCCAAAACTGGAAGTCAACAATGCTAACGATGAATCAAATTAGTTTCTGATAGCATTAAAACAGATCACGAGAAATTGTAGAACAGCCGCATGGTGATATTTAATAATGGTCATTAGTTTATCCACAATAAAACTTTTCACAAGATTCTGTTGAATTGATTTGATGATGAACTTCATACAGGGTATTTGGAGATTTTGACAAAAGCATCGGTAGTGCACCCAGAACTTCTGGTCCAACTAATTTTAAACAGCCAAACTTCATTTTAATATGAAGATTGATTTCACATCCAAAGCTGTCAGGAATGACACAAAATTTGGTACAAGTGCTGAGGCAAAGATTCACCAGGCTCTTCCTGACTCAAGGAAAACTCAGAATAAAAAAAAATGCATACTTCAACTTCTGATCATTTGGCCTCATCCCAACAAGCTTTAATGCCCTCCGTATATTCTAAAGAAAAATCACTGCAACCACTGTGGGAACTTGATCATGTTAAAGAAATGTCCTGCATCTCCATGAAGGGGTATTTCCGAGATATATTCCTTGCCTCTGTAAAAAAAAACTGGCAGCTATGTATACAGAGCTGGGATCACATTCTTTTAGGATTTAACCTCGTCCTGCCCATTGTAAGGGGAAGGCCAGTGTATCTCCTGCTGAAGTTATGCAACGGATAGGCTTTACTAATTTACGGTTAAGTGCTTAACCACAGGAAGAACAAAGTCTGAGCCTAGTTGCAAATACAGCAGAGATACTGGCTAAGCCAGAAACAAACATATTTTTCTGCCTTTGGGTTGCACAGGGAAGTAATTCAGTTATTAATTAAAACTCACTAGTTTACTACTGCTTAAAAAGCTGCTCTGAGTTATTAATATCACTCAGTTATTGTTAGGACAAAAATGCAGATGTCCCTGATAAACAAAACAATATTTTCACCCAAATATTTATAGTGTAGTCCTACACTCAAAAAGGTAGGTTTTAGCTGGTATGTAAAACAGCTGGCACAAAGTCCTGGCAACAAATATCAAACTCTAAACTTAAAAACAGGGTTCAGCAGTTCCTTACGTCATTGCTCAGATTTTAACGAAGAGTATTTTATCAGCAGTTTTCAACCATTATCTTAACATTGGTCAGAGGCCAGTGAAAAATCTTTTGAGTCCAATACATGAAATTCTGCCCTAACATCTGAGTATTTTTGGGCAATGGTCAAACTGTAGTTCGCCTTTTGAATACAAACCCAACAGTGCACTCTGGGAGCAGTACAAGTTTGGAATTGGATTCTATCACCATTCATGCTTTGCCCTATTTGATTCTGTAATATGCAAGGTTTAGGAAGCTAAAATCAAACAGAGCCCTTGAGGAATACAAGGAAGCCAATAAAGAACTCAAGAAGGGAATTAGGAGAGCCAGGAGAGGCCATGAAAAGTCCTTGGCAAGTAGGATTAAAGAGAATCCCAAAGCATTCTATACATACATCAAGAGCAAAAGGATAATGAGGGAGACGGTAGGACCACTCAAGGATAAAGGTGGGAACATGTGCTTGGAGGAGGAGAATGTGGGTGAGGTCCTAAATGAATACTTTGCATCAGTATTCACCAAGGAGGACATGGAGGATAATAAGATCAGTGTGGAGCATGATAATATGCTAGGGCATCTTGAGATAGAACTGGTATTGGGTCACCTGAAGAACATTAATGTGGATAAGTCCCCAGGGCCTGATGCGATATACACCAGGTTATTGAGAGACCTAAAAGATGAGATCCTTGTGTCCTCTCTAGCCACAGGTGAGGTCCAGGAGGACTGGCGAGTAGCTAATGTTGTTCCTTTGTTCAAGGTGGGAAATAGAGATAATCCTGGAAGTTGTAAACCAGTGAGTCTCAGGATGCTGCCTGGATTAGAGGGGATGTACTTATAAGGAGAAGCTGAACAAACTAGGGTTTATGAATATGCAGAGAATATAGTGATATAGATCATGTACAGACCGAAGGGCCTGTTCTTGTGCTGCACTGTTCTTTGTTCCATGTTTTTATTTGTACCTCAATTTCTGTCTTCCCACTTCCCTGGTCTTCCCAGACCATCCCACTATATCTAGTGATGTTGAAGAGCTCTTAATTGAAATAGACTGTCTTAAAATACTGAAGTATCTGGTAAGTCCTTATACTTGTGAAGGAATTAGCGAATAGTAATATCTGGTATACACAACGCATTACTGCACCAAGGTACCAGGCAAAATTCATGCTGCTCTTGTCTACATTTATGAAATTTTACTAGGACACATAAGTTTCAAGAATTGTTGATGCAGCTGGTTTCAATTTTCCTTTTTAATAACATTATATAAAACATCCCTCCCATTTTAACCTGGTCACACCAGCAATCAGCTGCACAAAAAGGAACCTTTAAGTGCTCAGCAGCAAATTTATGGCCTCTTGCTCTTGCAGTAAAAAAGTATTGCTTTTACCAGAGGGCTCTAGGTTTAAGCAGTTTTGACTGAGAGTTGGATCTAAACCTTAGATGTAATCTAGTGAGAGATATAACCCAATATGAAAGAAAAATGTTGTAAAGGAAACATTACAGGCCATCTAGATTCAATGAGTGTTACATAACAGATACATACAAACACTGTTCGTGGGATTATTCCTCCAAGGCTTTGAATTTTGTTTTAACAATCCGAATTCAATGAAGTAGCTTGCCATGTCACTTCTTACATAGCTGTTGTTATTCAGCTCTTTAGTGGCCATTATTTGAGTACTGTAGGTGTTAATTCAGTTTTACTTGTCTGTGCAATGCCTCTGTGCATACTTCTATCATGACTCATGCCACCTGCCATAATTGGGAAGGGCAACCAGGAGTTGGCACATGCTAGAAATATGCAACATAGACAAATCACAATAATGACTCTCATATACAGCTGTTTAAGGAACAAAAGAACACAGGAAGTAGAACAGGAAAAGGCCATTCAGTAAAACGAGCCTGCTCCTCCACTCAACAAAGTAATGGCTGATCCTGTGTCAAGTCCACATTCCCGTCCAATTCCTTACTCCCGGATTCCAAACCATCCAAAATTATTCCCATCCACAACCCTTGGAGATGGGAATTTCAAAGCTGTACAACTCTATGAGCAAAGAAATTTCACCTTCTCCACAATCCCAAATGACCATCCTCTTATCCTGAGACCAGACACTGGTTCCAGATTCCCCAGCTGGAAGGAACAGCCTCCTGTATCTGGCTTGTCAAATCATCTTAAGAGTCTTACTTGTATCAATTATCTCCTTTCATTCTTCTAAATCCCAGTAGGCATAGACCAAGCCCACTTAATTTATCTTCACAGGGAAGTCCATGGTGATTCTCCAGTGCACTGCCTCCAAGGCAGCAATATCCCTCCATAGATATTGAAACCAAAACCACATACAGTATTCCAGGCATGGTCTCAGCAAACCTGCAAAATTACAGAATTTCCCAATGATACCAATGCCAAACAGAAAAGATAGTGCCAATCAACTGCACTGGTACATAAACATGCCTGTAGAATGTGCAGACAAGTGACCAATGGAACTTTCACAAAGAAGCATGAAGTGATACATTTTGTTAGCAGGTATTTGGAAAGGCAAGGCTGATTTAAGAGCACAGTTCTAAAGAGCGTGCAAGATCAGAGGGATCTGGTGCAATGAGAGGTTCATGTGCATAGATCTTTGAAGGCAGCACAGCAAATTGAGAAAGTAGTCAGCAAAGCGTTTAAAGCATATGGGATCTTAGGCTTCATAAACAGACGTACTGACTACAAATGTAGGGAAGTTAAGCTTTGGTTCAGATACAATAGAGTATTGCATTCAGTTCTAGTTACCACACTTATGAAAGATGTGAAAGTCATTCATAAGAAAGATAAATAAAGGCCTGCCCTGTATCTTTGATTTCTTCAGCACTTTTATAACATTTTTGATATAAAGGTCATTTCCATACAACTGCTCATCTCCTGTTTTTATGTTAACTAGCTTATGACTGATAAAGAACCTGTATGGCCAGAGCAACTTTTTGATTTGTTTCACAAATGCTGATTTTGTTTCAGATTCACAGGTTATTCCTGGTAGTTATAATACTAAGAAGCCCCATTGAAGAAAATGCCTGACTTGAAGAAATGACATCTGGAATAAATTCTCAGGAAAAGCAGCTCAGACAGTGCTAATTGATCCCTTAAATATCAGGAAGACAAATAAACATCTAGTTAAAAATGGAACCAAATGTCACAAAGGTGACTGTAGAGTTATGTGGTCAAATAATTATGGCAGTGCTATTCATTCATTCTGCTACTGCTGCAACCATAAAAATGTAATCAGTGCAGTGAGTTTGAGTTCAGAAACATAGGAGCACCAGAAGGCCATCTGGCCCTCAAGCCAACTCTGCCATTCAATATCGTCATTGCCGATCTGATCTTGGCCTCAGCTCTGATCTCCTGCTTGCTCCTCATAACAGGCAACAACTTTATCCATGTCCAAAGATCTGTCTTTCTTGGCCTTAGATATAGTCAAAGATTCAGTCGCCAAAGCTCTTTGGGGGTAGAAAATCTTAAGGATGCATGACTCTGAATGGAATTCTTCCTGATCTCCAATTTATCTTGGCAGCCCTTTATTCTGAAACTATGTCTCATTCAGAACCAGAAACAGAATCAGGTTTATTATCACTGACATATGTCGTGAAATTTGTTGTTTTTGTGGCAGCAGTACAGTGCAAGACATAAAGACAAAAATTACTACAAGTTACAAAAATACATAACTAGGACAAAAGAGGAATAACGAGGTAGTGTTCATGGACTATTCAGAAATCTGATGGCGGAGGGGAAGAAACTGTTCCTGAAACATTGAGTGTCGGTCTTCAGGCTCCTGTACCTCCTCCCGATGGTAGCAACATGAAGAGGGCATGTCCCTGGTGGTGAAGGTCCTTAATGATGGATGCTGCCTTCTTGAGGTACCACCTCCTGAAGATGTCCTTGATGGCGGGGAGGGTGGTGCCCATGATGGAGCTGGCTGAGTCTACAACCCTCTGCAGCTTCTTTCAATCCTGCGCATTAGAGCATCCATACCAGGCAGTGATGCAACCAGTCAGAATGCTCTCCACTGTACATCTGTAGAAATTTGCAAGTGTCTTTGGTGATATTCTAAATCTCCTCAAACTCCTAATGAAGTAGAACCACTGGTGTGCCTTCCTCGTGATTGCATCAATGTGCTGGGCCCAGGATAGATCCTCTGAGATGTTGACACCCAGGAACTTGAAGCTGCTCACCCCTTCCACCTCTGACCCCTGAATGAAGACTGGTGCATGTTCTCCCGACTTCCCCATCCTGAAGTCCACAATCAATTCATTCAAGATTCAAGATTTACTTTATTGTCATTTCTCTGAGTGTTTACATACACAAAAAAAAATACTGTTTCTCACCAGCTCATATCAGTGCAACAAAAAGAATAGTGATATATATCTAAAATAGTCTATAAAAAACATCTCTAAAACAAAACTAAAAACACATCAACACCACATATTCATATCTGTTAAAGTTCAACGTATCAGGTAACTAACTATCAAACTGTTTCTGTATTGATGTGAGTATGTACGTGTGTGTGGAGGGAGAGCTTGTCAGTGGAAGCGGAAGGGGACACAGCCCGTTTATGATCCTGACTGCCTGTGGGGAAAAAACTGTTCAGAATCCTACTAGATCTAGAGCAGATGCTCCTATACCTCTTCCCCAACGGCAGGAGGGAAAACAGGTCGTGAGAAGGGTGATGAAAGTCCTTAATGATGGCCGTAGCTCTGCGAACGCAGCGTTGCTGATAGATCTCCATCAAAAAGGGGAGAGAGGCACCAATGATCCTGCCAGCTGTCTTCACCATCCTATTGAGCTGCTGTTGTTCGTAGGCCTTGCAGTTACCAAACCAGGAGGTGAGGCTGTAGGTCAGGATGCTTTCAATGGTGCTCCTGTAAAAAGCGATGAGGTGTGGAATAGGGAGGCCTGCCTTTCTGAGTCTCTGGAGGGGGTAAAGCCGCTGCTGGGCTTTTTTAACGATGGCTGCAATGTTAATAGTGGAGGTCAGATCATCCGCTAGGTGAACCCCCAGGAACTTAATGTTGCTGACCCTCTCCACAGCAGCACCATCAATAGTCAGCGGTGTATGATCATGCTTGCCAGCCCTCCTGAAATCAATCACCATCTCCTTTGTTTTGTCCACATCGAGGGCGAGATTGTGGAATCTGCACCATGCTGTTAGCTGCTCCACCTCCATCCTATATGCAGACTCATCATTGTCACTGACGAGACCCACCACTGTTGTGTCATCAGCAAACTTAATGATGTAGTTGGTGCTGAATCTAGCAATGCAGTCGTGTGTGAGCGGGCTAAACAATAAAGGGCTCGGGACGCAGCCTTGAGGTGAGCCTGTGCTCACTGAGATGGTTCCTGATGTATGACTGCCAACTCTAACTATCTGCTGCCACTGCGTCAGGAAATTGAGGACCCAAATGCAAATGCCAGTATCCACCTCTAACAGCCTCAGCTTTTCCACCAGCTGTTGTGGAATGATCGTGTTAAATGCTGAGCTGAAGTCTATGAAGAGGATCCTGGCATATGTATTCCTCCCCTCCAGATGTGACAGTGTGAGGTGGAGCAAAGTGGAGATTGCATCCTCTGTGGATCGATTGACTCTATATACAAACTGTCGGGGATCTAAGTTTGCAGATAAACAGGTCTTAATATGCTGCATGACCAATTGCTCAAAGCATTTCATTATTATTGGTGTAAGGGCCACAGGGCGGAAGTCATTCAGGCAGGCTGGGTTTGACTTTTTAGGGACAGGAATAATGATGGCACTTTTGAGGCAGGTGGGCACTACTGCCTGGCTGAGCAAGATATTAAAGATGTCTGCAAAGACATCCTTAGCTGCTCTGCACAATCCTTTAAAACACGTCCAGGAATGTTGTCCGGCCCCGCAGCTTTACGTGGATTGATGCTGGCGAAGGCCTTTTTCACTCCAGCTGTAGACAGCTGAAGTACCTGGTATCTTGAAGATGATGGACGTATCTGTGCCTGAATGGTGTTATTTGCCATTAATGCATAAAAGACATTAAGTTTATCTGGTAAAAAGGGATCATTATGACATATCCGCGGCGGGGGGGGGGGGGGGGGGGTGCGCGCGGGGGGCTTGTAGTCGGTGATTGTTTGAAATGCCTGCCACAAACGTCCATACAGCTTCTTCGCCTCCCTGATCCCTCGGGACAAGTTCTTCCTTGCCAATCTATATGCAGCAATGTCCCCAGATTCAAATGCAGCATTACGGGCTCTCAGCAGTGAACAGACTTCCCCAGTCAACCAAGGTTTCTGATTGGCACGCATCTTGATGGTTTTGACCACAGTCACGTCATCTATGCATTTACTGATGTAGCCAATGACGGTCTCTGTGTATTCTTGCAAGTCAATGGCATTGTCATATGTTGCTGCCTCTTTAATTCCTTGGTCTTGCTGATGTTGAGCGTGAGGTTGTTGTTGTGACACTACTCAACCAGCCGACCTATCTCACTCCTGTACACCTCCTCACTGCCGTCTGAGATTCCGCCAACAACAGTGGTGTCATCGATGGCATTTGAGCTGTGCCTAGCCACACAGTCATGAGTATAGAGAGAGTAGAGCAGTGGGCTAAGCACGCATTCTTGAGGTGGGCCTGTGTTGGTTGTCAGTGAGGAGGAGATGTTACTACCGATCTGCACTGACTGTGGTCTCCCGATAAGTCGAGGATCCAGTTGCAGTGGGAGGTACAGAGGCCCAGATTTTGAAGCTTGTTGATTAGTACTGAAGGGATAATGGTGTTGAATGTCGAGCTATAATCGATAAATAGCTGCCTGACATATGCATTGCTGTTGTCTAGGTGCTCCAAAATCGAGTGAGTAACCAGTGAGATTGGATCCGCTGTAGACCTGTTGTGGCAGTAGGCAAATTGCAGCGGGTCCGGGTCCAGGTCCTTGCTCAGGCAGGAGTTAATTCTAGCCATGACCAATCATTCAAAGTACTTCATCACAGTAGATGTGAGTGCTACCAGCTGGCAGTCATTGAGGCAGCACACCCTGCTCTTCTTTGGGCACCAGTATGATTGATGCCCTCTTGAAGCAGGTGGGAACCTCTGACTGCAGCAGTGAGAGGTTGAAGATGTCCTTGAACACTCCAGCTAGTTGGTTGACACAGATTTTCAGTACCCTGCCAGGTACACCATCAGGACCTGATGCCTTGTGGGGTTTCACCCTCTTGAAGAATGTTCTGACATCGGCCTCTTGAGACAGAGATCACTGCCAGATGCTGTGGGGATTTGCAAAGGTGTATAAAAGCTTGCATAAAAGATGTTGAGCTCATTAGGGAGTGAGGCATCACTGGCATTTATGCTGTTAGGTATTACCTTATAGGAAGTAATGGCATGCAAACCCTGCCACAGCTGTCGTGTCCCTGACTGGGTCTCTAACTTCACATGGAATTGCCTTTTCACTCTCATGATGGTCTTCCGTAGATCATTCCTGGACTTCTTGTAGGGTTCTGGATCACTGGTTTTGAACACCACAGATCTAGCCCTCAGCAGACTGCAAATCTCCTGGTTTATCCAGGGCTTCTGGTTTGGGAAAACTTGGTATGCTCTTGACTGCACACACTTATCCACACAGGTCTTGATGAAGTCGGTGAGGGCAATGGCCTATTCATTCAGATCCAAAGATGAATCCCTGAATATGGTCCTGTCCACTGACTTAAAGCAGTCCTGTAAATGCTCCTCCATCTCCTTTAACCATATCTTCGCGGTCCTCACCACTGGTGCTGCGGTCTTCAGTCTCTGCCTGTATGTCAGGAGTAGAAGTACAACCAAGTGATCGGACTTGCCAAAGTGCAGGCACGGGATGGCACAGTAGCCTTTCTTGATGGAGGTGTAACAGTGATCGAGTGTGTTGGCTCCTCTGGTTCCACAGTTAATATGTTGGTGGTAATATCAAGAGAATCATTCTAGATTCTCCCTGAAGGGAAAACATCCACTCAATATCTATCCTGAAGGGCAAGTCTTTCCACACAGAGGGTGGTGGGTATATGGAAAGAGCTGTCATAAGAGGTGGTAGAGGTGGGTATAATTACAATGTTTAAAAGACACTTGGATGGGTACCTGGATCGGAAAACTTTGGTGGGACCAATACACAAGAGGCTGGAGGATGTCAGCGGGTCAGGCAGCATCTATGAAGGGAAATGGACAGTTGATATTTCATTAGTCCAGTTGAAGGGTCTCAACCCAAAACGTCAACTGTCCATTTCCCTCCACAGATACTGCCTGACCCAATAACTTCCTCCAGCCTTTTGTGTGCTGTTCCAGATTCCAGCATCTGTAGTCTCTTGTGTCTCAAAAGGTTACTTGGATATGGTCAAATGCAGGCAAATGGGATTAGCATAGAAAGGCACCTTGATCGATATGAACGAGTAGGCCAGAGGGCCTGCTTCCATGCTATATAACTCTATGAATCCTATCAAGCCCCTTCAGATCTTACATGCTTTAGAAAGATCATTTCTCATTCTTCGAAACTCCAGTGCTTATTGGCCCAAGCTGCTCAATAGTTTCCCATAAGACAATTCATATTTCCTTACAACACAAAAGGAAGACATTCTGCACAAATTTTCCTTTAACCTATTCTCCCTATATTCCAATCAATTTTCCCCAGCTTCCACCAAGTACCTGTACACGGAAGGCAATTTAAAGTGGCATGTATCTACCAACCCACACAGCTTTGGGATCTGAGAGCAATGCCTGGAGGAAACATTCATAGTTATAGGGAGAATGTGCAAACAGACAGCACCAGAGGTCAGCATTGAACTAAGATCGCTGCCACTGTTCCGCCATAATGTCCATGTCCCTTCATCCCAACTCTGTTTTCTGTTAGAGCCAATCCTCTATGCAAATTTCTCATATTTTTATAGCAGCTAATTTTATGTTTTTGAAACATCAAATATACAATATTCCTCTTTAAATTGCGAATAAAATTGAAGTTTCACAGCATAACAAACTCATACACTATTGATTAGTAGTGGCATTAGATTTAGATCATATGTAATTGATATATTATATGCATGTCCAATTTTATTTTATTATTTTACATAACGATAGCCATTTGGCCCACTGGGTCAAGATTTGCTCTCAGAGCATTCCCATCTGTCTCAATCCACCACTTATTATTCTGTAACTTATTCTCTTTCACATGCCCATCGACTCCCCCCAACTTCCAGCCATTCACCTATACCAGAGGTAATTTACAGTAGCCAATTAAACTACCAGTATGTCTTTGGGATATGGGAGGAACATCCACTGGGATGACATGCTAACTTCACACAGACAGCACCCAAGTTCAGGATTGAACCCAGCTCCTGCAGGTTGTGCAATTACCCATTCTACGGCACTTTATTGAATGCATTTTGGAAATCCAAATACACTGTATCTGCTGGTTTCCTTCATCAATCCTACTTGTTACAAACTATGAAGTTGATGTACACCTGAGGAGTTTTAGTAGGTTCAATATGTGGAGAAAAATTAAAGTCCGTTCATTTCCTTAACTGCACTTAGACACTTTTGCTTGTTAGACCCATGCACCCCTCACACACATCCCCACTCTAATCCACTGCTACCACACCATGGCTGCAATGTGTGCTATCTACAAAATTTGCTACAGTAACTCACCAAGGCTACTTTAGGAACATCTCATAATCCCACAAAATTATCAATGAAAGGAACAAGGATAGCAGGCAGGTGAAACACCACCACCTGCAAATTTCTTTCCAGATCACAAACTATCCTGACTTGGAAACATATCACCATTTCATCATAGATGCTGTGATTAAATCCTGGAATTGACTACCTAGTTGCACTGTAGGAGTACCTTCATCAGAAGGACTGCATTGATTCGAAATTACAGATGGACAATAAATGCTGGTATCATCTGCGATGCCCACTAAACAGAAATAAGTCAAGTGCTTTCTACAAGATACTGAGCATGTTAGGCAAATCCATGATAGCAGAAAACAAGCAAAAAATGCAGGCAAGTGGGATTAGTATATATAGGCATGATGGTCAGCATTGATGCAATGGGCTGAAGGGCCTGTTTCTATGCTGTACTACTCCAACTCTATATCTAGCAGCATTAAGCACGATTTCATTGCATCTTTTTGCATAATCTAAGGAAATATAAATAAGCAATGCAATCCGAAAGAGGTGGGTTGCATTTGCCATGATATTAATGAAGGTAATTAAAAAGTCTGTTATCTTTCTCAGCCCCAAGGTCTCACTTGCAAGTTAGTTCACTGATTGTCCAGAAACAGCTTGCTTCAACATTTTGAATGACAGATTATTTTGCAGACTATTTGGTTACAACATATTTTTCCCTTTTAAAACAATTAGCTGATGAGAAATATTAATCGGACTGGGAGAATGTCCTGTCACTGCCTTTCTGCTTCTTTCATTTGTGATTCATCAAGATCTTCTCTTCACCATGCTTCCTCTAGCGCATATCAAGCTGAAAATGGACTATCAACGTACAGGATTATTATGGATCTCAAACTCTGATTTAATGTGGAAGCACATTAAAATGGCCCTGCATTTGAATTCTAACTTCAAACAGTCACACAAAGAAATATGTATAAAAGTCAACTTCTAAACATATTTTAAAGAGAAACAGTACACATATTGAAGGTTTAAATTCTCTCTCTTCAAAGCATTAATTATCCTGTTAACAAAAGACACTGTTATAAAAAGAATCAGAACTGAAGAATGAACAATACCACTGCATTTACAAGTAGCTGTGTTTTAATAGTTTGAATGAATTAGATTTCTGCTGGTGGCAATAAAGGAGACAGAACATAAAACCACTTCTTTTTTCCTCACAGACTCCGTGTAACCCCACTTCCTGTTAGGATCAGTTCAATCTAGAGGTTAACATGTAGATGCTTAGGGTAGGCATTGTATGTCATGCAAAATCAAAAAGAAAATAAAAATCAGCTGCAGGGATAATTTTGGTGAAAACACTTATGAAGCAGTATAACCACATCTGTTTTATCATTTATGTATCCAATAACCAGTGAAAATGAGTTCAGGTCAAAGCATACATTATTAAGATTAACTTGGAGACACAAGCAGATGCTGGAATCTGGAGCAACAAATCTGGTGGAGTAACCCTCACCTCCAGTGTGCTCATACACTCTTGTCCCTCATCTCACCCTTCATGATCCACCTCCAGTCCTTGCATTTTTGTCCCCTTTCTCACCCACCTCCAGCCCCCTTTACCCATTTTTGTCCCCCTCCCCTCCTGGTTCCATTTACTACCCACATGTTTCACCCATAGGATCCTCCCTCCCCCATCTGGTTCTGGTTCCATCTGTCCTTCATCTCTCCCCTAATGGTTCCCATTCTCACCTTCCATACATCAGACCGGTGGTCTTTGTGTTTTTGCTTATCACCCTTTTAGCTGCCTTCATCTTCACCCTCTCCTCCTACCACCTGGCTCCACCTGCCCTTTTTTGGTCTTACCCCATACATCATCACCTGCCTCTTGTCTCCCAACTCCACCCCTCCTCCTCCCTTACCTGGCTCAATCTGCCATCTTCCTTCACCCCTCCTGGGTTTACTAATCACCCACAGGCCCCCATCTCACCACTCCCCCTCTTTATTCTGGCCATCTTCCTTCTCTTGATGCAGGGCATCGACTCGAAATATTGACAATTCCTCTCCCCCCACAGATGCTGCTTGACCCGCTGTTCCTCCAGCAGATTGGTTATTGATTAAAATTAACTTCAATGACCTTGTTATTCAGAATGCATTGCCAGATCAACATGCAGTAGCATTCTCATACTTTATATTTCCTTAAGACATAGAAGATGGACATTCTGCCCTTCAAGTTCATGTCAGCTCTCAGGCAGTCCCATCAATCCCATTCTCCCACTTACTTGCATGTAACCTGTACTTTCTCACAAGTAGATTAACATCCTCTTACTTCCACTGCTACCCATCTACCATGTGGGCAATTTACAACCAGCATGCCTCTGTTATCTCACATTTTGTGCTTGCTGTTATCCCCATATATTCAAAATTTATCAGCTACCTATACATAAAACATCCTTAAACTTCAAAGTTGATATTACGTGACACTCTAATTTGATCACAGAGCCAAGTCAGAGAAACAGCACCATACTTGTTTTCTAATGGCTTTTTAATTTAATTACTATTTGAGAATAATGTCTATGATCAGAAAGGCATCCTTAATGGCATTAGAATGTAATTTTTGCTTAAACTAAGAGGTAGACTGGTAATCACATACAGACATGGGAAGTAGATTTTAATTTTTTACTGTTCCAAATGAAAGACCAAGAAAAAGTTGTATTTCATTATAGTTCTTAAAACAACTTTTCAATGTTGTCTAGATGCAGCAGTGTTACATAATATTCATGTGCAAAGGCATCTTATTCCCACACTTTTTGAAAATTGTGAATTACATATTATCATTTCAGTATGTATATTTCCTTCCAGTAACAGGACCTTCCTATTGTCCAGTTTGGCAACAGAATCAGCTGGAGCACTGCAGGCCCCAACTGGCAAGCTGCATAGCAATGCCCTGCAGATAAAGTAATCACTCTGACAAGCAGCCCTTTTTTGTCACAAATCCAATTTCTCAGCAGCAATACCCACATCTGTGCATTGTTCATGCATGCAAATAAAACCAAAGAATGTTTGCAAAATATAGCAGATGGTAAGATACTAAATTGCACAGATTTATGGAATCTCTCAATGGTTTAGAAGTGAACCTCATCAAACTCACAAGTTCCTAAAGTATGGTTTGTGTCTATTGGCTGCTAAGGTTGGTGGATTACTATAATGTTAAGAGACTGTTACTTAGTTATATCTTGTAACATATTTGAAGACATACTGCCACAAATAAAGGTTGTGGTCATTTGATGCTCTGTGTAAACAGTTGAGTAATGTGATAACCAGCTTTAGAGACCAGCTCATTAAGGACCTACAATGACACTGACAATCAGCATAGGGTACATGAAAGCAGATTGGAAAACAGATTGGACGAGTGCAGAAGTGGCAAAAGTACTGCAAGATGAAAACCTGGAAAACAAATAGTAGTAGCATGTGCGAAAAGGGTGCTTAAGACAACATGCTGAAACAGATAAGAGCAATGGATTCCTCAAGTCCCTACAACAAAACATGGTAGGCTTGCCCCCACATAAGGCAGAACAAAGTTGTCTTCTGGGTCAATTATATTCTTGAATAGTTTTCATCAGGTCCTGGTCATATGGACGAAAAGTGCAGTTTCAATGGAAGATGTAGAGGGACAGAACAGGGCAATACAGGGGTGCAGTCGACACATGTTTGAGGCAACAATCAGAGTTAATACTTACTGTGTACTGGTTAATTTAGTAGGTACGCTCAAGGAAATGGAAAAACTCTTCAATGAAGTTACTGAAAAACTGTGTATTCAGTTTGACAAAACACAGGCAGCACTGGACAAGCACTTAAACTATTGAACCAGAAACAAGTTCAAATCCAAATGCAACAGCTGGGGAAATTAAATTCATATAAATATGATTTTCCCAAAAGTGATATTTTTTTAAAATTGCATTTGAGTGCTTCAGTTCTGGAATGCACCATCTCCAAACTAATTAGAGAGAAGGGTTTTCATGATAGATAGTGCAGGAGAAAATGAAAATCAAAGCATGATAGAAAAGAACAGAAAATATAAGAAAATATACAGTAGAGAGTGAATCCAGAGTAAGTAAAAACTGTAAAATGTCTAAGATTAAGGCTCTTTGTTTGAACGCAGATTGCCAGGGATTCAGGGGTTATGGAATTACACGAATATACCAGGCATTAACTCAAACAAGAACTACTCTTCAGTTCTTAATGTAAATTGCAAGCAGTAGTCAGTATGAAATTAAAAAGGCAGCTTTGTAAACAAGCAGTACTGTCTACATAGCACAGGCTACTGGCCAACAGCAGGAGACTGGCTGCTCAAGAGATATGGCTTGTAAACTGACATGACCATAAGAAGTTCACATATGCATCAACCAGATGTAAGATAATGGGGTTTGCTAATTGGCCTACATCAAACTAGGCATCAAAATAACTCGTATTTTGCACCATTGTGACTGAGTTCAAGGAAGCTTCCACATCTGTTATTTTGTCACTTAGCACATCAAACATGGTCAAAGGCATATTTGCTCTGTCTATAAATAATTGGGATATTTGTGTACTCAGAAAGTCCGCCCTCACAACATTAATTTTGAATGTCTGAGATCCATAACATTTATACTAAGATAGATGAGTTGATGGCACAAATAGTAACAAATGAATTTCAACTAACAGCTAATATAAAGACATGATTGACTTATTGAAACACACAAGATCCTAAGGCAGCAGGATAGGGTAGATGTCAAGATGTTTCCACTAGTAGGAGAGTCTTGAATCAGAGACATAGATACCAGATAAGTTGGCAGCCATTTAAAACTGCAATGCATTGGAATCTTTTCCTCGCAGTGCAGTGAATCGTTGGAATTCTTTACTCTGGAGGGTTGTGGATGCCAGATCATTGGAGGTATTTAACGAGAAAGTAAGGATACATCTTTGAAAGATTGGGGTATTTGCACAGAAAAGGAGTTGAAGCCTGGGGCAGATCAGGCATGATCTTATTGAATGGCATGGTAGGCTTGAGAGAATGGTTGGCCTACTCCTGGTCCTATTTTCTTGTGTTCCTATAGAGTCCAAAGAAAGATCTGGGTAAGGATCTGAAAGGAAAGCATTTGCATTGCTATGGGGAGAGGGAGGGGGAATGGAATTAGCTGAATTACTCTCACATAGAACAAGCATAGTACTTGTTTCTTTCACTATTATCCTATTCTATGAAACACACAAACTTCTGGATGCAGCAATGAGATTGTCTGTGTATTTTTCATCAGGAGGTGAACAGTGTGGTTTCAATGTGAAACATGGACTCAAAAGGTAGAAAAGCCTGCCATTTCAGCAAGGGTACTCTGATTTTTGCATTTAATAAATGCCAAATTGACTTTATACAATAAAGGGGGGAGAAGACTGCAAGGCTACAAACTGCCTCTGATAACATATGGTAAATAAAATACAGGTCCGCCTTAGCTTACAAATGCCCAACTCATGTACAGCCTGTAGGTACGAGCAAGCATTTGGGAGACTGGTATGATGGGTTTGTCGGCTGCTGGTAACTGTTCTTGACACTAACTGGAATTTTGCCACATTGAATCCAAAAAGAATTCTAGTTAACACTTTGATGTCCATTTTGCAAATCCTATCTAGAAACACACCATCCAGGCCAGCAGCAGTGTCCTTTTAAAATAGTCAATAGCATTTAAAACCTCTTCTGCAGTAAAATCTTTTAAAATATTATTAGCCCAAGATAGGCTCTGGCTAAATTTGTTAATATCAGGTTTATTATTAAGAATGGCAAAACACGATTTAAAATGCTTCTCCAGACTATCTAGTCTAATGGGACAAGCCACCTCTGCAGACATTTCTGTCAAGTGGGAACTTCGTTCGTGGCTGTTCTTCTGACTTGCAAACCTACTGGGTTATGAACCATTCTCAGGAATGGAACCCTGCTGTAACCTGGGGAGAACCTGTATGCCAGCAGTCAGGCTGTCTGCTGCTTGGAAGGAACAGCAAAGGGGAGGAATTGAAAGAGGAAGAGACAGATCTGAAAATTAGGAAGTTTTTTTTATTATATAATGTCTAAAAAATGAAAACGCAAGTCAATTCAACATCAGCAAAAATTGTGAAACTAAAACTAGTAGTTAAAACGTTAGGATAATCTAATAGAATCAGAAAGGAGGTCACTGGTAGACTTTGTAAAGGAAATGAAGTGAAATAGCCTTCTGACAGTAAAACTAAATGATCTGGAGAAGGAAACAGAACTGAAAGATATTAAAATAGACAGCTTATGAAAGATACTTAATGAGGTCCAAGGAAAGATAGCCGAGCAGTCCCTTCCATCACAAAGTATCGTGAATCACTGGAAAGAACTGGTACCAAACTTTAAACAGCAAATAGTTGGAAAAAAAGTCTGGACTGGATACATTGCCAGTCTTGTTACTAAACTGTGAGGCAGCCAGGCTCAAATCTAAGCAAACTTTATCTGGGAAAGAAAAAATTGAGAATTTGCAAAATAGCATCTCAGTGAGTGAAAAACATATTTCAGAAATTACAGAAATTACAGAAAGCTTGGCAGACAAAATCGTGTCTTTGGAAGAAAAGCTTTGACTGTTATCAGATGGAACTGGAAGCTTTCCAGAGACAAGCAGCTGATCTTCGGGAACTGTAGGAGCACTCACCAACTGTTTTAGACAAAAATTTCCAACAATGTGGTTTGGCACAGGAGCAAGTCAGTGTGTTGAAGCAGAAGTTTAAAAAGAACTTCCAAAATTTCAGAAATATACTGATGGAGAGGGTCCTGTTCAAGACGGTGATTCAACATCTAACTAGAACGAAGCTGATGGGGGCACCCAGCGAAGAAGGCAACCCAAAAAGGGGATGCACTGTCAAGATTCTTCCACGATGATTTTAGCCAACCTCAAAATATTTGAGTACCCTAAACACATTAGAATTCCTGTTTCACAAGTTGGCCTAGGAGCTTGGGGCAGTTTATTTCTTCTTCATTCAAGGGATGTGGGTTTCACAGGCTGAGCCAGCATTTAATTGCCCATCCCTAATTGTCCTTGAGAAGGTGGTGGTGAGCTGCCTCCTTGAACTGCTGCAGTTCTTGAGGTGTGGGTATACCCACAATGCTGTTTTTGTTTACGGTTCTGTACTTGTTGAAATTCAGAATGAATTATCTGCAGAATAAGCACAGAAACCAAGGTACAGAAGTTTGCATCTTTCAATGGTTGTCCATTTTGGACAACAGATATAATCAAGATGAAGAACAAAGAAAGATGGCAAAATTTGAAGATATTTACTGCAGATAAGGTGGCAAGTTCTGACAAAGATACAATCTTTGAAGGTGGTTATGATGGAGTGCCTCTGACTAAGGCATGGATGGAGGCGATGAAAGATTGGGAACTTGCTCATACAGAAACCCTGTGGGTTTTCCCTGGGTACTTCAGTTTCATCCCACATCCCAGAAGTGTGCCAGTTGGTAGGTTAATTGGCTACTGTAAATTGTCTCTAGAGTGTAAGTGGATGGTAGAATTTGGGGGGAATTAATGGGAATGTGGGGGAGGATAAAATGGGATTAATATGGAATCAGTGTAAATAAGTGATTAATGGTCAGCACATACTCAGTGGGCCACAGGGCCTATTTCTGTGGTGTATGACTCAATGACTATGAGAAACATCCAAAATGGAAACTGGAACAACACTGGCTGAAGCCAAAAGCAAAGAAGCTTATACACACCATTAATCTCAAGCTGGAGCAAAGCAAGAGCGGACATGGATCCCCAGCTTGGATATATGGAAGTGCAATGCAGAATGCCAAAAGCCAAAAGGCAGCTTAGATGAAAACGTAAGCAGCATCAGTCGACAGAAAGAGCAGAGACCAGTCTAAAACCATCTGACTCCAGAAATGAAGGCAATATGGGAACATGAAGCAACTTGGTGATGAAGCATAGCAAAACCAAGAGAGGAGCAAATGAGGGATCAAGGGTAGTCCAAAGAGAATGAGGCTTGTGATACCTATCATTCTGATTATTTGTCATATACATACAATTTGTTCAGAGAGCTCTCGATTGAGAATGTTTGGTACAAAAAGGAAACAGCAAGCAAGGCCAAGGCCTAGAATTTTTATTCACAACTTGGTCAATGACTGTTCTGGCTCCAGAAAATTTATAGATTACAGTTGCTGTCAATTTGCTGTCAGATGTAGTGCAACAGAACTGGTTTTAACTGGAGTAGAGCAGAGAAAGTCCACAGGAAAGAAGGTTCAGAGGACTTGAAAGTAAAAAAAGGAGACAACTTCAAGTCTGCACACTCATGACTGGCCTATTGTCTGCAAGATCTTTAGTGCTAATGGAACTCTTAATGGAATGAACCCAATGAAAATGTGGGAAGAATATGTAGTATTATGGAGACAACTTTAAAGTCTCAAGCCAGAGTCGAGTCCTCTGGTTATATAGTAGCAGGCACTGCATTAATGGTATTTGTTCAGTACAATGTGGTGAGAGCATGACAAAGGCAAGCCACGGAATGTTATAGCTGCAATGAAGGGTCATAGCAATTCAAAAACAAAACAGAAGAGGAAGAGGAGTGTACATCAACGTTCCAAAAGGGATAGGTAAAGAAGCACAGCAGCTGAAGAGAAGGAGAAGACAAAGCACAATGCAGCCCAGAGGAAGACAGAAAGTTTAGGATATCAAGAGAATGAAAAGAGTAAAGATTTAACTCTGTTGGAAGATTGCAGGAACTAAAAGTGGAAGTAGTACACTAATCCAAGTGTTTATGTGAACTCAAGCTAATTGGGCTAATTGGATTATGTAAAAGATTGAATATTAACACTTTTGATGTCATGATTTTAGGCTCTTCTGCCATTGCCTCTGCACCTATTTCTTTGGCAAGGAGTCCTCACCCCCAACTGATGACTGCTTCTTACTCCTTTTCCTCTTGGACACCCCTTCTGGCCTTTTGCCCTCTCTTGACCTTTTCACTTCCAATTGTCAATGCGGAGTCAACTACCTTGACTTCTCCAATCACCTCATCCACTCCACTCCCTCCAAAGAAGCAGCTTTCCATTCACTTCGCACCACTTCTAGCCTCATCATCAAACCCATAGATAAGGGCAATGCCATTTTGTTCTGGGGGACTGACCTTTACCTTGCAGAGACTAGACGGCAGCTCTCATATCTACCTCAAAACCATGACCCCACTAAACATCACCAGGCCACTGTCTCCTAGACCATCACAGATCTCATCACATCAGGAGACCTCCCCTCCACAGTCTCTAACCTATTAGTGCCCCAACCCTGCATTGCCCACTGCCATCGCTTACTCAAGATCCACAAACAGGTCTGGCCCATCGTTTCTGCCTGCTCTTGCCCCACTGAACTGACCTCCTCATACTTTCTCCCTTTGTCCAGTCCCTTCCCCCCAACATCCAGGACACCTCGTTTGCCCTCCACCATTTTGACAACTTCCAAATCCCTGGCCCCCACCACCTCATCTTCAGCATGGACATCTGATCTTTATACACCAACATCTCCCATCAGGAAGGTCTTAGGGCCCTCTGCTTCTTTCTGCAATACAGATCCAACCAGTTTCCATCTACTAACAATCTCCTTTGTCTGGCATAACTTGTTCTTACCCTGAACAACTTCTCTTTTGATTCCTCTCACTTTCTACAAACCAGGGGCGTAGCCATGGGCACTCGCACCTGCCCTAGCTATGCCTGTTTTTATGTTGCTTACGTGGAACAGTCCTTGTTCCAAATCTATTCTGATACCACTCCCCAGTTTCTTCTGTTTCATCAATGACTGCATCGGTGCTGCTTCCTGCACCCGTACAGAACTCGTGAATTTTATCACCTTCACTACAAACGTCCACCCTGCTCTCAACTTCACCTACACCATTTCTGACACTTCTCTCCCTTTTCTGGGTCTCTCTGTTTCCAGCTCAGGAGATAACTATCCACTGACATTTACTGTGAACCCACTGACTCTCATAGCTACCTTAACTACATGTCCTCCCAAATGGTCTTTTGTAAGGACATCATCCCTTTCTCTTATTTTCTCTGTCTCCACCTCATCCGTTCTCAAGATGAAGCTTTCCTTTCCAGCACATCTGAAATGTCCTCTTTTTTCAGGAGACATAGCTTCCCCTCTTCTGTGGTAGATAGAGCCCTCACTCGCATTTTCTCCATTTCCTGTACTTCTGCTTTCAACCCCTGCCCCCAGACAGTACAGAGATAGAGTACCCTTGGTCCTTACCTTTCTATGAGCCTCCACATCCAGCATATCATCCTTCGTCATTTCATCCGACTGCAACGGGATCCCACCACCAGTCACATCTTCCCCTCCCCACCCCTTTCTGCTTTCTTCAAGGACAACTCCATCCATGACTCCCTAGTTTACTCATTCTTCCCTGCCCAACCCTCTCCATCCCCTGACATTTTCCCCTGCAACTGTAAGTGGTGCAACACTTGTCCCTACAGCTCTTTCTTCCCCACCATCCAGAGTCCCGAACAGCCCTTCCAAGTGAGGCAAGGTTCACATGCACCTCTTCCAACCTCGTCTATTGCATTCAGTGCTCTTGACATGGCCTCCCCTTCACCGGTGAGACCAAGCGCAGACTAGGCGACCGGTTTTCAGAGTACCTGCAGTCTGTCTGCTGTGGCCATCCCATGCTCCTGGATGCATGCAATTTCAACTCCCTTTCACATTCCCACACCAACCTGTCCATCCTTGGGCTTCCCCACTGACAGGGTGAGGCCCAACGTAAACTAGAAGAACAACAGCTCATATTCTGCCTGGGTAGTCTACAACCCAATGAATTTCCCAATTTCGTGAAACCCTGCACAGTTCACCCAAACCACCCCTCTGAATCCCATCACCCAGTTTTGTTGCCCTCACCCACCTGGTTCCATCTGCCTATCGCCCACACACTTAACCTACTGGGTCTCCCATCTCCTTCCCCAACTGGTTCCATCTGCCCGTCATCCCTCCCTCATCTGGTTTCACTGATCACCTTCTTAATTTATTAGATTCCAGCATCTGCAGCACCTTTTGTCTCCACTTATTACTTTTCAGCCTCTACATCCACCCTCCCCTCCCCCACCTGGCTCCATCTGTCCCCTTTCTTTCTTCTCTCATTGTCCATCACCCACCAGCCATTGTCTCCCAACTCCACCCCTTCGCCCAGCCCACCTGGCTCCATCTGCCTATCATGTCCCTCCTCACTTGGTTCCACCTATCATCTGCCAGCCCCTACCTCTCCCCTCTTGCTAAAGGCTATCTCCACTCTACACTCTCAATCCTGATGCAGGGTCCCAACCTGAAACACTGAATATTGCTTTGCCTCCATAGATGTTGCTTACCCCACTGAGTTCCTCCATCAGTTTCTTTTTTTTTGCTGCAAACAAAAGTAATATTTCCTTGATGTTTAGATGTTCCAAGTGATCCAATGTACCTCAACTCTGGAGACCACTTCATGATTCGTAATACACATTAGATAAACTACACAGCATAAAACAGATGAATAAATCATCCTAACCATCTTTTACCAAAGCCCAGAGACAGTTTGAAAGAATTCTCCTCAGAGTTGAATAAATGAATACAAATTAAACTGCTCACACAAAAAAAACATGAAACCATAAGAAAATTTGGTAACATGACACATTCAGCCACTGATACTCATATCTCAGATTCTCCTACTGTCCGATTTTCTGTTCCTCACCAGTTATCCCTAATAAAAACAGAAAATGCTGGAAATACTTCATATGAAATGACAACTGCCATTCTGAATAGAGTAAGGTCTCGCAACCATCAAAATAAACTATCAGTCGATCCAGAACTCCGTTTACAAATATAGCTGTACTCTAGCTGCACTGAGACGCCAACTATTTATCACTCCGTCAATGCACTTATTCCTAACATTTCAAATTTATTTTTCAGTCACATATTTAAATTTTCAACTCCAACTTTTACAGATTTGTAGAACATTATAGGAGGTTAATTCAAATTTCCTGCCTGTTTTCCTCCCCTCTTTAATATCTGTCTTTATTGTGCAATTATCTAATTCTTTCTTCGTGTAACTTCATCTGGAAATTTTTCACAGGTCAAAAAGGCAGGTTAGAGGGCACTGTTGAGGGAGGGGGAACCATACTAATTTTGTTCGAAGCCTCCAGGCAGCAACATTCTACCATGTACAAGGCACAAAGCATATGCACAATAGAATCAGCCTTACACACAAGTGTACATATAGGTCTTATCTCTACTGATAGCATCATTATGGATCTAGCGAAGGAAATAAGGCAGAATGTGGCTCTTGGGAACTAGTATGGGGGAGGGAGAGTTTAGCAAGGAATCCAGATAACATTGAAGCATAGAACATTGTGGTCAAATACGTGAGCAGACAGTGGTGGACGGAGGTAAGATATGCAATGAACAGCCCTAAACCAATTACAAAAAAGTGCAGTAAAGATGAACAACAAGCAAACAAAACCTGTGGGATATAAATGCCTTGATCTCACCAGCTGGCGGTCAGGTAATTTCCTTTAACTAATGCCAAAGTAGATCTCAAATATCCAATTAAGATCTGCTTCTACATGACAGGCTCACTACATTCACACATGTTAAATATACAAAAGAATTTTGAGCAGGTGACATTATTGCATGTCTGCTAGCTTCTATACAAATGCAAACCAAAAGCATGGAAAATCCAGAACAAATTTTTTGAAAGTATATAATCAAAAGATCAGGGGCAGGTTAGAAGACGTGGAAAATTTTGGGAAACCAGCAAAGGCTGGCTTAAAGAAAACAAAGAGAGGACAATAATATAGGATAACTAAGTGAAAGATCAAACAAAAACTGCAGATGCTGGAAATCTAAAATAAAAACAGGATATGCTGGAAATACTCAGCATCAGGTCACATTTGTGGGAGGTATTTCCAGCATTTTCTATTTTTATTATGGGATAACTGGCAAGGAACAGAAAATCAGACAGTAGGAGGAGAACCTACAAATATATAAGAGAGTAGCTAAGTAAATGATGGCTACACAGAGATTGAGACTGGAGAATTAATAATGGGAATGAAGAGCAGACTTTGAACAAACATTTTATATCGGCCTTCATGGCAGCTGAAGTTACACTACACCCTTGCAAAATCCTATTTGGTAATGGAGAAATAAAATAGTAAGTGCCAGAATCACTCAGCAAATCAGCATTTACAAGAGAGAACCAGAGCTGATGTTTTAGGTCAATACCAGTCATCAGATGTTACCTGACCAGCTGAGTATTTCCAACACTTTCTGTTTTTATTTCAAATTACCAGCTTCTGCAGTATTTTGCTCATGATTGTGCAGAAATTGGATAGTAATTTGGTGCTACTTCTTCAATGAATACTTCTGTGGATTCAGAAATATTTTTGCCCCTTTTGGAATTCTAACAGCCTATCCAGCATTTTTTTCTTAAAATATTTTATAGCTGGGTGATGTTTCAATATTATATTTAATGTCATTGCTTCTTAGGCTACTTTTGTATCCACAATATCTCTCAGTAAATGTTAACCACCTACCACTTCTTTTCCAGCTCCTGCATTGAAAAGCAGATTTTCCACTGTGACTTACAATTATGATCATTTCTGGGTCATTTTGCATCACTCCAGAAATCAACCAGGGACAAGTCGTCTTTGTGAGACATACAATGTGATTTACAGATTAGGGTAATACTGGATGATGTCATTCATAGTGCAAGGCTGAGTTTGGGACACTCAAGGGGAACTTGGACCAGTTTGTCCCAGAGTGCCTGGTGTTGAAGCAATCCCAAAACAACCTGATTTTGTAAGCACTGCACCAGAATGGAACCTACATCAGTCAAGTCAATCGCTTATCTTTCTTCCTTCTGCGACCCCACCCGACGAGACTGCACAATCCTTCCTCGCATTTCTCCCCTATAAATCTCAATCTGGCCTCTTCACTCGTGATTTCTGATTTTATAGGTCGCAGAGCCTCAACTCCCCGATTTCACCTTTTCTCAAAAGCATTCATTCAATGGGTTTTGATATTTCCCCTTCTCAACCTTCATCAATCTACCAATATCCACACTGCACCTACAGATTTCAGAGTATCCAATATACCCATCCCCCAACAATGCAGCGCAAGCTTCCCACCTACCCACACCCCAACACAGTAGAGACCTCATCAGGCCTGTGCTCACCATCCAACCTGGGGAAGAGAAGGGTACAGATTTCTGCAACGCCCAGTCACTTGTGAGGCCTGGGATCAAAACAAATTGATCCAGCTTATCCTTCAGTGTGCACAGGTATCTACAATATTCCAACAACCACTGTTTGAAGTATATTGCTTAGTGATCAACTGTCATGTTTCATATATTGTAGTCTTGAAGAAGCAAGAGGAATACATGTGCTTCATCACACAGTACATCATAAAATAGGGGTGTAATAATTGAAAATCATGAAATAAACAAAAAACATTTGGCAAGCATGATACAGACAATTCAAGTTGTTCACTCCCATCTGGTAGGACAGGAGCTTTAATAGCAGCAACATAGCAATTCTATTTTTATTGGATGCGTTGCATCAATATTTGTGGCTCTCCTTCAGTCAAGATTATATGGTCAGGATTTAATCTACCAGAATCTGGGATTTCAAAAATTTGTGACTGAGATTGCATTACACGTGGAAACTGCCAACTATGGAGCAAACATTGTTGAAAGAAGGCTAAAAATACATATGACTTGAATTAGTAGATTGTTTACAGAAAAGCAAGCCACAATAGCAAAGACAGGCAAGAAAATTTAAGCCTATATTTGTCAAATGAATTTAGAATACCTTATGTTAAAAAGTGTACCAGTTGCTTGGTGACAGCTCTGTGATTCTTGAGTTCCCTTATACCAAAAAGAAAATCCCACAAACACATGTCAACCTTCTTAGTTTAAAACAGCAGCTTCAAGATTGTCAGCTGGAAAATATGCATTCTCAAATTGCAAAAAAAATTGCAAGTGACCACTCTACATAAGACTCATAAGAAATTCATGCAGAAATTGGCCAATTTACTATACAGTGCTCACAAAACTGGGTGTGAACATAGTTCACACGTAAAAAGATACCTTGCTGACCTTGAACTCCTGGTGCACCAGGAATTCAGACATAAAGTCCAATGCCTCATCCAGTTTATTTAAATAGACTATTAAATGTGGAACAGCACATCTGAACTTCCAGCAGCAAAGACTTCTTGCCAATAGGACAAGCAGTTCCCAACTTTTTTTTTGTACTTTGGAAGGTTTAACGTTCAACTTACTGAATGATCAGTTTATCAGTGTTCCACCCATATTAACTTCAAATTTAAAAAAGCTAAGCATTTAATAAAAAGAACGCCTGGCTGTGCTCCTCTTGTTTATCCTGGCAAAGTCAATTTTGTGGTCTGACTGAATCAGAGGTTCTGTCCAGCCCAACACCCTCCTTCCCCATCAACATACATCAATTTCTCAACCTACCCAAATGCCATTAAGACTAGTGATGATTTAATCCACCTCCACCCCCAAAGAGCCTGGTGATGACTCATGTCTAAGAAGACCATCTTACTTCCTCAAATAAATGACAAAAAAGAAAGACAGCATTCACTCCACCACAGACCTAACAGATTTTTAAACATTGTATCAGCAATGATAATACTTTCCCTTTAAAGCACAAGCATTGTAAGCCTAACTGCATATTACTTCCAAATCACACTTCTGTTGGATTGAATAGAAAATCGAGACCATGGACTTGGTCATCACAATGAAGAAAAAATGCAAAGTATTCTGTGAGGAATATAGTTCATAGATAAGGTAAACTATTAGACTGACCGTTATACTTTGCCATAATGCCATTAAGACCACAAGACAGAGCAGAATTAGGCCATTCGGGCCATTGAGTCTGTTCTGACATTAGACCATGGCTGATTTACTTTTCCCTCTCAACCCCGTTCTCCTGCCTTCTCCCCATAACCTTTGACACCCTTACTAATCAAGAACCCATCAACCTCCACTTTAATTATACCCAATGATTTGGCCTCCACAGCCGTCTGTGGCAATGAATTCCACAGATTCACCACCCTCTGGCTAAAGAAATTCCTCCTCATCTCTGTTCTAAAGGGACATCCTTCTATTCTGAGGCTGTGCCCTCTGGCGCTAGACTCTTCCACTACCGGAAACATCCTCTCCACGTCCAATCTATCCAGGCCTTTCAATATTCGGTATGTTTGAATGAGATCCCACCCCCCCAACCCCTGCCCTGCATCCTTCTAAACTGCAGCAAGTACAGGCCCAGAGCCATCAAACATCCCTCATATATTAACCCTTTCGTTCCCAGGATCATCCTTGCAAACCTCCTCTGAACACTCTTCAATGCCAGCACATCCTTGCTCACAATACACCAAATGCTGTCTGACCAACACCTTATAAAGCCTCAGAAATGACATCCTCTCAAAATGAATGCTAACATTGCATTTGCCTTCCTTACTACCAACTCAACCTGCAAATTAACCTTTATGGAATTCTGCACTAGGACTCCCAAGTCCCTTTGCACCTCTGATTTCTGAATTAGCTCCCTGTTTAGAAACTAGTCTGCACCTTTAGTCCTTCTACCAAACCAAAGTGCATGACCATAAACTTCCCTACACTGTATTCCATCTGCTACTTCTTTGCCCATTCTCTCAACCTGTCCAAGTCCTTCTGTAGACTCCCTGCTTCCTCAACACTACCTGCCTCTCCACCCATCTTTGTATCATCCGCAAACTTGGCCACAAAGCCATCAATTACATCATCCAGATTATTAACATATTAACATGAAAAGTAGCAGACCCAACACTGACCACTAGTCACCGGCAGCCAACCAGAAAAGGCCCTCTTTATTCCCAATCTTTGCCTTCTGCCAGTCAGCCAATCTTCTATCCATGCTAGTATCTTTCCTATAACACCATGGGCTCCTATCTTATTTAGCAGCCTCACGTGCAGCACCTTGTCAAAGACCTTCTGAAAATCCAAGTAAACAACATCCACTGACTCTCCTTTGTCCTTCCTGCCTGTTACTTCCTAAAGAATTCCAACAGATTTGTCAGGCAAGATTTCCCTTTAAGGAAACCATGCTGACTTCAGCCTATTTTATCATGTGCTTCCAAGTACTCCGAAACATCATCCTTAATAATGGACTCTAAAATCTTACCAACCACTAAAGTCAGGCTAACTGGCCTATAATTTCCTGCCTTTTGCCTCCCTCCCTTCTTAAGGAGTGGAGTGACATTTGCGATTTTCCAGTTCTCTGGAACCATTCCTGAAACTAGTGATTCTTAAAAGATCACTACTAATGCTTCTGCAATCTCTTCAGCTACCTCTTTCAGAACCCTGGAGTGTAGTCCATCCAGTCCAGGTGACTTATCTACCTTCAGACCTTGCAAAACTGGACCATGCAAACAATTAAAATGTTTATATTATCATCTTTAAACTCAATTGCCTAGAGAGTCATCCCTGTTTGTTAGCACCATGTTGCTCTAATTCACTTCTGAAATACGGTTGCATTGTTCTGAAATTTGTTCTGAAATTCAGTTCTATTTAGGTCAAATTTCAGAAACAGAGCAAGACATGTAGTTGCTATGATATGGTACATTTAGCACAACCGAATGGATGTCAATTTTGTAGCAAATTTCTCCAATATTCTGGTTGCCAGCCTCCTGTATTTTTACTCACACATTATCTTAACATATCAAAATATGTCAATCATTTCTTATGGGTGTCCCGGTTTATATTCTTAACATCCCTGCCGCGTCCATTTTTAAAATTCTTGTCCTGACTTAAAAATCTCATTCTAGTCTTTCATTTTACTTTGTCTGCACAAGTTATTCAGCCTTAGGTCCAATGTATACCCTCTAGTTCTCTAACTGCAGACTTTGTTGCTGATTTTGCTATATATTTTTGCTCCCCCTCTTTTACATCAATTCTTCTTCATTCACAAAACATCAGCTCTTAATTTCTGCATGGACCACTTTCCCACCCCTTACAAACCAAATGTTTTCACATTCAGGAACAGAATGAACCTCCAAAGAATGCTCCCTACGGAGTGGAGGATGATGAGAGGCATCATGGCTGTGCCGAATGTCGAGCTCAGATTTCTGGGACAATAAAGCGAAATGGAGAAAGGCTTCCAATAAATTCTTATGCCATCAGTGCATAGGCTATATACGGACATTCCCACAGAAAATGAGAAACAAGCCAACAGTAATGACAGTAGTGTTTCAAAGCTGAATCTTTTACCTTTATTTTAAACTCCCAAAGGCAGTAAAATCCTCAGTCAGAATGAAACATTGTAAAAACAAGGACATATTGCCATTGAATCAGAAATGCTGGCAATGTGCCATCCAGTCATAAACTGTACACCTAACATAAAATAAAAATGTCACTGGTTCACATGGACTCTTTACTTATGGCCAAAATCTTTCCCTTGCAACCCCACCTGAACCACCATTTAGCTTCTTACCAGATGAATCCTGCTGATTTGCAACACATAAAGATTCTGAATGATGGTGGAACTTCTCTAAAAATCAGAAACTTACTATTGCTCCGTGGTGATCTTTCTCAATAGCAATGCACGTTGTTCATACAGATATACTGTATATATCTGTATATACAGAGAATCTCATATCTGTATGAATCTCATACAGATATGAGATTCTCTTAAAATGGTTATATTAATTCTTTATGTCTGCCTCTTAGAAAACTCCCACAGTTATTGAGAGCCTTCCTCCACCAAAAGAAGATAATTTTTCTTAAGAACAAAAGGTTAAAACAATATACAAAGCAATCCATCTTGAAGTTAAACAAGTAAAATCTGAACTTACCTGAACAAAGAATGCCCTTGTGTCTTGCACATGAGAAGTCATCGCATTCACAGAATGTCCCATAAATCCTTCCAAACTCACTTTCATAGCAGACACATTGGTTGCAAATGCATTCTCCTCTGCCACTGCAGATTGACTTTTCCTCTGCTTCACGACAGAACATCTGTAATACATTACTTGTTTCTCCATCTTGGCATTCACAATTGGCTCCCAAAAAGCCTGGATCACACATACAGATCCCACACTCATAAGTTCCGTTACCATTGCACTTGGAGCTATTGGTTTGCATCTCGCTTGTACACTCGCAGTTACAAATATAACCAACTGTTATACTGAGTAAATCTTTGAAGCCAACTGGTTTAATTGTAAAGCTATCTCTGGTCCTGGCTTCTGGGCAGCTCTTGGCTTCCAGAGTGACATCAAAGGATACCTGAGTAGAAATAAGAACATAAGAACATGAGAAACACGAGCAGAGCAGGCTATTCAGCCCAATGAGGTTACACGGCCATTCAATAAGAGCACAAGTGACCACCTGTCTTGATCCATCTTCCTGATGTAGCACCACATCTCTTGATTCTTTTACTATCCAAAAATCTATTGATCTCTATCTCGAATATCCAAGGGATTCTAAGATAAGTTAAGAGATTCCAATAATCAAAGAAATTTGTCTTCTTCTCAGACATAAATGGCCAGCTCCTTATTCTGGTTTTCTGACTGCAGTCTTATTTGCTGATTGTCCTGTACATCTATGTTCACCTTTTTTATATTAATTCTTCTCTGCTGGGAGAAGTTAACTCTGATTTTCCTCATGAAACATTTTTCCGCCCCGTGACTGGACTTTGCAGACAGGAAAATCATGTTCCTGCACCTGCTTGTTAGCCCTTAAGGATTTCATGTTCTAAAATAAAAAGGGTTACCTATCATTCAGACATCCCATCCTGACTTTGAAAAATAGTCACTGTTCCTTCATTGTCACTAGGTCTATATCTTGGAACTCTCTACCCAATTAGACTTTACCCAATGAGAAGGTAGTGTGTTATCCTGAAGCAATGCAGTCCTTCTGGTGAAGGTACACTCAAAGTCTAATTAGGTAGAGAATTGAGAATTGAGCAATTATGGCTAACTTGTTTGTGACGTCCACATCCAATAAATGAATAAAAAAGGCAAAATAAGCTTAGTTTATACAAAAAGAGGGGAATACTTCAAGGCAGGACTCCATAACTTTTATTGCATTGTTCTTAGTTAAAGTAAGTTAAAGGAGTACATAGCTTCTTCTGTGATGAAGAAGGAGTCTTAAATTGTTTAATTGGGAATTATTTATACACAATACTGACAACTGCAAAGAACTTAGTAATATACCTCTTACAAACCTCCCCTCCTTTTTTAAGAAAAGCAATTCTGTTTCAGAAGAATAAAAAGAAATGTATTTTTTCTTTATATTCTTCTGAAACAGAATTGCTTTTCTTAAAAAAAGAGGGGAGGTTTGTAAGATTTCCATCAGATAGACTGGCAGCTAAAATCACCTCCATACCCATCCTTGAGCCAACCTGATCCTGCTGATTGCATTTTTTCCTATTCAGGGCTTATGGGCAGGGACCTAAGCCATTCACTAGCATTTGGCACGGTCTCTCTCTCTTTCTCTCTCTTTCTCTCTCTCTCTCCCCCCCCCATCTCTATCTCTCTCTCTCCCCCCCCCCTCTAAAAATATTAGTCAGGAACTAATGATATAATTGGCTCCAACCACAATCTTCATTCTGAGCAAAGAAGTCTCCAAAGAGTTCACTAAATAAAGATGGATAAACCTAAAAGTTAAGAAATACCAAGTGTTAATTGTAATAAAACAGCTGGACTATTAACATCGTCCTTTATTTTACATTTAAATATTGATTAGGTTAGCACTCATCTTAAATCTTTTATTTATATGGGCAAACAACATGTATTCTTTCAAAACTAAGGGTAAGCAAGACTACTTTTACTAAATTTATAGGCTTAGGATTTTCAGATGTTTTTCCAAATATATTTTAGCATGACCCCTACTGTCCTTAGATCCGTTATTTTTATCTAAGCTCTGTTCACATGGATAGCAACAAATCAATTTACTGTACTACAAACACAGCCTTAAGCACCATTGCACTAAATCCTTTCCGACATTAATGCTGAATTTGCAGCCAACCAAGAAAGAATTTTGATTTGTATCAATATTACAGGGCTGGACTGCAGGCTCCAGTTACTGAATGCCTTTGTTAGTTTATTAATTAGCTGGAGGGTGATCTAATAAAAGTCAGAATTTCTAGTATACAACATCAAGACTTTGGATCTTCTCTTTTGCCCAATCCCTCTGCCCATATAAAGAACCACTCTATTTCTCTCCGAAGTCCTTGAACATGTCACTTCCTCTCATACCCTCAGGCTTCTGACCTTGCCACAGCAGTAGTAGGAAGAATCAGTCATAAATAAGTCCTTTGTAACTGTGATTGGGGGCTGTATGCCTCCACCAACATTTGAACCTCTCTGCAGTCTTTAATCAGAATATTCTCCTGTAATAATTCTCTTCCATGGTCCAGTACAGTGGAATTGCAACCATTCGTTTAACTCTTATCCATCCTGTCTTCTTCAGTAGTCCTTCAGGATAGAGGATGACTTTCTTCCACTCTGGTTTTGTGGGTTGAGGTGGCTAATGAGGCAATCTGCAAACTGCAGATGCTTCCACAGATGGAGCACGTGACAACCATTGAGGCAGACAAGTCGGTAGTCTGTGAATTGTTTCAATCCTTGCAGGGATTCTGCACCCTCTCATTACATGGGTGTTAAGGTTCTCAATACCATCCCAAATGCTCCTTCTCCACTTACCAATCTAATAGAAACCAAAGCATCTCCATTAATGGTCACCATTCCCATCTGTACACTGCTACATCATCACCATCTCCATTTCAATGTTTAAATGGTGTTCCTTGGCAAACACCAAAGGCTGAGGTAAAATTCCATTCCCAAGTAATTTATATTTGGACGAAGCAAGCAAAATAAAATAAATACAAACCTATTTTTTTTTTCAAATTCTCCCAGTATCCTCCCACTTCCAGATTTTACAGAGACAGGAAGGGAGTGGGTTACCAACCCACTCTCAGGAGGCAATTCCCTCATTTATAAATTTTAATGAGGCCACATGTCTCAGATTTTTTCGTTGTTCCAGGCTTAATGGCGGATGGCCAAGTTTCCTTAGCATTAGGGATATTAGCATCTAAAGGGAGATGAGAACTGCCGCACGGAAGAGCTGTACTTTTGCAGTACTGGCGGTGTGCTAGTAAGAGCAGGATTGCTTCCCTATAGCTCACCTAGCAAATCTGTTAACCTGCCAGCATTTGTAACCCAACTCCCACATCTTCATCTTGCTAATTACTGGATGAAAGATGATGATAGGACTGGTCACATTGCATCTTGTCCTACTTATGGTGGACAGGACACAGCTAAGCAGATTAATGCACTGCAAGGTCATAGAGTAACACAGCATGGAAATGGATCCTTTGGCCTAACATGTACACGCTGACCAAGATGCCCATCTAAGCTAATCCCATTTGCCCACATTTGGCCTATATACCTCCAAACTTTTCCATCCATATACCCATCCAAATGTCTTTTAAATGTTGTTATTGTACCTGCCTCAACCACCTCCTCTGATAGTTTGTACACACCACCCACTGCGTGAAGTTGC
Organism: Pristis pectinata; assembly: GCF_009764475.1. NCBI lineage: Eukaryota > Metazoa > Chordata > Chondrichthyes > Rhinopristiformes > Pristidae > Pristis > Pristis pectinata. The sequence continues at coordinate 33,849,090 of NC_067405.1, read as the reverse complement.
CGCCCCTCAGGTCCTATTTAAATCTTCCCCTCTCACCATAAACCTATGCCCTCTAGTTTTTGACTCCCTTTCCCTGGGACGAATGTGTGAATTCATCCTATCTATGCCCCTCATGATTTTATACACCCTCATAAAGTCACTCCTCAGTCTCCTATGCTCCAAGGAATGAAGTACTAGCCTGCCAAACCTATCCCTATAACTCAAGCCTATGAGTCCTGGCAACCTTCTCGTAAATTGTCTTTGCACTCTTTCCAACTTAATAACATCTTTCCTACAACAGGGTAACAAAACTGTACACAATATTCTTGGTGTGGCCTCACTAATGTCTTGTACAACCGCAACATAACATCCCAACTCCTATACTCAATGCCCTGACTAAAGGCCAGTGTGCCAAATACTTTCTTCACAGCCTGTCTACCTGTGACGCTACATTCAGGGAACTATGTACTTGTATTCCTTGATCCCTCTGTTCTACATCACCCCCCAGGGCCCTACCATTCACTGGGAATGTCCAACCCTGGTTTGACTTCCCAAAATGAAACACCTTGCACTCATCTGGATTAAATGACAAACAACAATGGGTCCAGCACCATCCCTGTCACAGGCCTCCAGTCAAAAAAACAACCTTCCACCATCAAGCCAATGATGTAACTACTTAGCTGGCTCTCCCTGGATTTCATACGATCTAATGTTCCAGACCTTGTCAAAGGCCTTGCTGAAGTCCATATACACAACATTCACCGCCCTGCCTCGTCAATCCTCTTGGTTACCGCTTCAAAAAACTCTAACAGATTTGTGAGACACAATGTTAGTGCTGTAGCTCTACTGAAATAGTTAATTGAAAATGGGGCTAATTTGGAAGAGGTCTTCAGCATTATAGCCGTGATATTGTCATGGTGCAGGGATTGTTCTGTGCCCACTGTACTCATTTCTGAACATAATTGCAAAAGACTGACATCTGTGATGATAGGGATCTTAGCTGGAGGGTATCACAAATCCTTGGCACTTCAGGCTGAAGATCAATATGAACACCAAAGCCTTGTTTGATCCCACTACGGCAATCTTCTTGCAGCCCTAAACTCCTGTTGGTTGTTAGATGTCTACCCTTAGTTTGTCTCTTGGAAAGGTAATAATGAACACAAATGACTGTAGTCTTTGTCAGCTGGACAAAGGTGAAAGGCTATTGAAGAAGGATGGTGTAGTCCACGTCAAAGGTTGCAGACAGGTAGGGGAAGTTCAGCACAGTTATTTTTCTCAAAGCACAGGACATCATAAATGAATGTTAGTAATGTCACTGAAGTACTGTGTGCGAAGCAATAGCTTTATTCAAGGGATTCAAACAAGGAGCTCCTGGGCACAAATATGAGAGGCTACAGCACTTAAGTTGCAAACACCCAAGATTTTCAGACTTATTTTTCCCAATTTTATGTTTTTTCGCAGAATCTTAGCATATCTCCTATATGGTACTGCTCAAATGGTATTAGCTGTCAATTTTATCTGTGCCATTAGGACAAATGTTCTAATTTACCAAATTCAGTTAATTGTACTCTTTGTAAACCATCTAAAATAGTAACTAAGATTTTTAAATTAATACAGATACATGGTTCTTGCTTTAAGCAGTAAATATCAGTGGTCAGAAACATATAGTTCAGATCAATTAGTGGGATTTGAATTTAAAGAATTTTTAAAAAATGCATAATTTCCTACATCAACAGATGGAAACAGTTCATCATCCAACAAAATAAGAAAGGAAACAAGAGTAGCAAGTTGCACATAATATATTAAGATTTATCAGATGTTCTTCAACTTGAGTGAATATTAAGAGGGTCATTTCTGGCAACTTCAGTACACTATGAAGTATTTATGAAATTAGCTGATGCAAATCTGGGAATAGTCCGATCATAAATCATTAGAATTTATAAATATGAAAATTACCTAAATTTTCAATTCCATTTCAATTCAAACTACATTTATTTTACACCTGCTCAATGAATTGAAAATGAGAAAGTATTTCCTCTATACTGGAATTTAATCTGATCTATTAATTCAACTAATTATGAACAAAATTATGAATTAAAAGTAGTAAACTATGCTGCACACAAAGGCTTGCAATGATTCTGCAGATTACATGTCCCCATTTGGCAACACAAAATGACCACATGCTGAAGTAACTGAAGGAGCCTTCCTTTCTCTTACTGTAACAGTATCTTCTGGAGAGGCAATGTGGACAACACGTGCTATTGTGGAATAAAAAGAAGCTGTACAAATTCACTGCACATTTTTAAAATTAACTTAAAAGATAAAGCAATGTAAATTGTCATTCATCCAAGTGTAAATAAAACTTGGCCACTTACTGTGTCTCCAATTTTGAGGTCACCACACTTTCTAACTCCAGGACGTGAAACACCATCTTGACATATAGCTGTCAGAGAAAGATCAAGGTCATCTGGCTTCTCCCATACCGTCAGCTCAACCTTTGACCGGATACTCTGAATTAAGAAAACACATATTCTTTAATATGATCAGAACAAGAAGCACTCAATGCAATAAATACAATAATTTCTGTTTAAGTAAGCACAACAATAACTGGTGCTTACAATGCAGTTTCGTCTATCAGACCTTCCTTGCTTCCACTTGCCACTTCTCTGCCTCTACCTCTAACCTGACCATTGCTTCAATATGCCTCATAAACTAGGGTTCCCTAACCCTTTCAGCATTGCACTTCACTCTAACAGGAATATGCTATCCCTCAACTCTCCCTATCTCTCTTTTGAAAGTCTCCCATTTGGCAGACATCTCTTTACCTGCAAACAGCCTCTCCTCTCCCAATCAACTTTTGCAAGTTGCTGTCAAATGCTTTCAACATTTTAATTTGTGGACCAGTCCAATCTTTTTCCACAACTCTTTTAAAACTGAGAGAATTATAGTCATTGCTCCCCAATGACACTTCTGTCACTTGCCCTGCCTCATTTCCCAACAGGAGGTCAAGTGTTGACCCTTCTCTAGTAGGACCATCTACATACTGTTTGAGAAAACTTTCCTGGATACTTTTAACAAATTCCACCCCATCCCATTCTTCCCACTCCAAGACAGGAATCCCCAATATCATGAATCTCCAATCCTAGACCAAGTCTGGCTGATGTGCAGTTGCGGAAGTGGGTTCCTGAATGCAATACTGCCAAATCCCAGCTTGTCTAAGGTCCACCATTGGACTCCATGTGGTGTGCAGCAATAGCGTGGATTGACAAATATACCATGGATACTGAAATTAAAAATGAAAAATGTTGGAAGTACTCAGCAGGTCAGGTAGCATCTGTGGAGTGAGAAGCATAACTAACATTTTGTGTTCATGACCCTTCATCAGCATACAGAAAGGATTTAGGAAAACGAACATAACTGCAGATGCTGGAATCTGAAGCCAAAGCAGAAATTCTGGAATAGATGAGCTGGTTGGGACCAGAGAATCGGTAACTACCTGCAAGCTGTCTACATTGGTCAGACCATATTTGGAGTATTGTGAGCAGTTTTGGGCCCCATATCTAAGGAAGGATGTGCTGGCATTGGAGGGGGTCCAGAGGAGGTTTACAAGAATGATCCCGGGAGTGGAAGGGTTAACATACAAGGAGTATTTGATGGTTCTGGGCCTGTACTCGCTGGAGTTTAGAAGGATGAGGGGAGATTCTCATTGAAACCTACTGAATATTGAAAGGCCGAGATATAGTGCACGTGGAAAGGATGTTTCCAGTAGTGGGAGCGTCCAGGACCAGAGGGCACAGCCTCAGAATAGAAGGACATCCCTTTAGAACAGAGACGAGAAGGAATTTCTTTAGCCAGACGGTGGTGAATCTGTGGAATTCATTGCCACAGACAGCTGTGGAGGCCAAGTCATTGGTTATATTTAAAGCAGAGGTTGATAGGTTCTTGATTAGTAAGGGCGTCAAAGGTTACAGGGAGAAGGCAGGAGAATGGGGTTGAGAGGGGAAAATTAATCAATCATGATCGAATGGCAGAGCAGACTTGAAGGGCCGAATGGCCTAATTCTGCTCCTATGTTTTATAGTCATGGTGAAGGGCAACAGTGACATATTTCCCCTAAGTAGCAGAACGTTGCTGGCTTCATTTGGAAGCACTGGCCAAAGCCAACTCAATTTGGCCCATGATTAAGAAAAACTTGTTGATACAAACTAAATGGCTAAAAGAACGTTCTGTTTTAACGTTGTAAAGCGTTCAACAGTTGTATGGCTAGTTCACGAGATCACAAGACAAGGGAGCAGAAGCAGGCCATTCGGCCCATCGAGTCTGCTCCAAGGAAAAGGGAAAAAAGAAATGAGAAATGGGGAATGGAGGGGGGAAGCAAAAAAAAACCTATTCTAATCCCAATTTCTGGCCTTATCCCCATATCCCTTGATACCCTGACTACTTAGATATCTATCTATCTCCTCCTTCAACGCCCCCACTGATCTGGCCTCCACTGCTGTACGTGGCAAGGAGTTCCACAAATTCACCACCCTCTGGCTAAAGAAATTGCTCCTCATCTCTGTTTTGAAACTGTACCCTCTAATTCTAAGATTGTGCCCTCTGGTCCTGGACTCACCCACCAAGGGAAACAGCCTAGCCACATCTACTCTGTCCTTTCCTATCAACACTTTAAATGTCGCTATGAGGTCCCCTCTCATTCTTCTGTACTCCAGTGAGTACAGTCCAAGAGCCGACAAATGTTCCTCATACGTAAGCCCTTTCATTCCTGGAATCATCCTCATAAATCTCCTCTGAACCCTCTCCAACGTCAGCACATCCTTCCTAAGATGTGGGGCCCAAAACTGCACACAATATTCCAAATGAGGCCTCACTAGTGCCCCGTAGAGCCTCATCAACATTTCCTTACTTTTATACGCTATATCTCTCGAAATGAATGCCAACATAGCATTCACTTTCTTTACCACCGATCTGACTTGGTGGTTAACCTTTAAGGTATCCTGCACGAGTACCCAAAAGTCCCTTTGTACTTCCGTACTTTGAATTTTCTCTCCTTCTAGATAATAATCTGCCCGCTTACGTCTGCTTCCAAAGTGTAAAACTGCACATTTCTCAACATTGAATCTCATCTGCCATTTCCTTGCCCATTCTCCTAAACTATCTAGGTCTCTCTGCAACCTTCCTATCTCCTCAATACTCCCTACTCCTCCACCTATCTTGGTGTCATCCGCAAACTTAGCCACGAAACCATTTATTCCATTATCCAAATCGTTAATGTACAAGGTAAAAAGGAGCAGCCCCAACACTGACCCCTGTGGCACACCACTAGTAACTGGTAGCCAACCAGAATGAGATCCTTTTATTTCCACTCTTTGCTTCCTGCCAACCAGCCAATGCTCCACCCATTCTGCTATCCTACCCGTAATTCCAGTTTCCACTACTGGCCCCCAACTGGAGAAGACTTTCACCATCTGGAAACTGGTTGCTGAAAAGTTAGCCCAATATTTGATAACATGGATAAGAAATTAATGAGATATGCATTAATTTAACAATAAAATAATAATAAAATAACCTTGCAGGTAGCAAATCTTGCTACTTACTTAAATGGTCTGTTTATATATATATATATATATTTAAATGTTTCCTTTGTGAAACTGTTTTAGTTGTTTCACAAAGGAAAGTTAACCTTAACAAATACTGGCCAGGCTACTGGATTTAGCACATGGAGTGTTTAATCAACTGAGATTTCTGCACTGGTCTTTATTAATATTACTTTTCTTTCACAAAATTGAATGATGTAGGTTGGCAGCACAGTTCTCCTTTGACCAACCTTACAATGAATGGGCTGCAGTGATCGTAATCACACATAACCAATCTCATATCCATCCATAAGGCTGTACCACAAGCTTAACTTCATTACTTCTGTTAAATGATGTTTAGAATTTTCTACATAAACATTTTGAAATTATTACTACAAGGAGAAAACTGGAGGCATAGGGGAGAGAATGTACACAATACACGGCAATGACAAAATGCATGAATGGGAAGAAATTGAGCAGAAACACAACCAGCAAGCAACTGGCAAATCAAGACACATTCCATTTAACCACTGGCATTCAATCACTCCTGCAGCTTGTTTACTTCAGGTTCAATGGAAAATATCATTAAATTGTACCCCAAGGCCAGATTCAAAAACATTTAGGTGGAAATATGTTATAATTGTAATTCACATGAGGAAGAACTTTAAAAATTCCTCAAGAAATATTTAATTTTATACAAGTCCTAATTGAATACCAATAGATCCTCTAAAAACTATATTTAATCTTGGCATAGTAGCAGTTTACTCATCTCATTAGCACAAAATATAGTTTCAGAAGTTAAACAACATCAGGCCACCACTCAAACAAACATGTTGTGTATATTTTCATCGAGTGTCATGATTCAACAGTTTGTTAATGTAGTTGCACATACTAAACCCAAAAGTATAAAAATCATGCAAAACATCTCTGCCTCCTGATGCAAGAATATCCTTAAGTATGTTTCTAAGGGGCCTCTTGTTCAAATGAATTCCCATGGTTAGCCTGAAGCATTTACAGGAATAAAACACAAGTAATCTGGATAAACACTTTTCAGCCAAAAATCTTTCATGTGGCTTGATGTCTTAAGTCTAGAAATTCCATCCCCAGGAGATTGAATTCTAGCAGATTAAAGTAGGAAGAGTTAGAATTACGTAGCAGGGTTAAAATTAAGGATGGGATCCAGATCTAGTGGGTTTCAACCCCATTTTAAGTGCTCTGGAAATCTTGACTTGAGATAAACACTTCTTACAGCTCTCCTCAACATGCCAAAACCTCACATCAACAACACATAACATCTGGGAACTCTCCTTAAAGTATCCTGCAAATCCTGCCAGATTTAATACTGGAGAATAACTGGAACATCAATACTTACAAATTCCCTCCAAGTCAGTCAGCATCTTGACCTGGCACATTTCTATTCCTTCAAAATTGCTAAATCAAAATTCTGAGGCTCTTTGGGAATACCATTTCAATGAGGACTGCATGCAGGCCCTCACCATCACCTTTTCAAGGGAAATTAAGGAGTGGCATTAAAAGCTAGCCTAGCAATACCATGGAAGAATTAAAACCAATAATGCCACTAACGTAGGAAAAGCTCCCAAGTACTTGCTAAGGCAGTCCTTGGCTTATTTCTGGGCCAAGTGATGTCCAGTGCAATACAAAACTGATTACTTTTCCATATTAGGCAGCTATCACTTTAAATAATAGGAAATTTTAAGCGAAGCACCAGTTAATGCAAAGATACACTTTCACCAGCCTCTTCTGACTGGATTTGACAGGATGTGGAATGTCAATATCAAAGATAATCAATTCTTTCATTTTTATATAATTCTCATTAACAAAGTACAAGGAGAATGTAGCAAAGCAAGGATAACAATATGTTGAAATTAATCTAATCAATACTTATGATTACTTATTCAACTGTGAAAATTATTATATTTTAAACCATTCCTAGGCTACAAGTAACTCAATTTGTCCCCTCTCTGGCATGGAATAGAACTTACTAGACTGGAAACCGCATATCTTTCATAACTGCTTAGCTACTCAACATTTAAGTCACCTGATATAAAATCACAGGGCTTTTGATTGGGCCTAGATATTGTATCTAGTCATGCTGCTTTCTCAGCATAATGATATACGATAGTAATTATAAGCAACAAAATGGAAGCAGCAATGCTTTCTGGTGAGAATAATAACACACCAGGTATTGGACCTGGAAGATCCCATTGTGCTGAGTGTTAACTCTGATAACATTTTAAGAGTGTTTGTTGAAGGACTGCATGTTGTTTTTCATTTTACTGTGTTCAGAATCCCAAGCATAAGATATTAGAACACATTATTCTGCCACCTGTTTTTAGTGGCAGTTGTTCATTATTCCCAGCAGAACCATATTTTATTTTTTGATGTTTGCTCTGTTATGTTGCTCTTTGAAGGGCTTCTCACAACTACTGTAGCCTGCTGCTCAAAATTTCTAAAGGAACTTGGATGACTGTGTTCTTATACAACATTACTGACATAGACATTGAGAACATGCATCACAAGCATGGAAGGTGTGCCAGGAGACCTATAAGAAGAAGGACTCCAATTGCCCACATCCCAACTCCTTCTGTAGGAAGTGTTTTCACGCAATCACATTTGTCTCTCTGAAGGACAAGCACACGTTAACAAAAGCAGCCATCATGCAGATATGTGGCTTCTTGTATAAAGACTTAAATCTGGGCATTGGCTGCTCTCTCTGTAGAAGTGAAAGTCATGGTAACTCTGAACTTATTCATCTTGGACCTACACCATATTGTACAGTTTTACGCTGCATTAGAGAGAGATTTCAGACACACTCTACTCTTGCAGGGATGATCACATTTTTCCCCCAGCACTAGCAGAGAGCAGATGACAAAGCATGCATGCTCATTTGTTAACAGAACTACAATCCCAAATATAGAGGGCCTCAAAAACTGTACTGTGGCACTAGGGAATCTATTAAGACCTCAAGTTCTTCACCAACTGGAAGAGTTTCCACTCCCTTAATACTGATAATTGACAGTAAGAACTTCACAATGGTCAGTATAACCTTCTCAGTGAGAACTCACAACTCCTACGTTAGTTTATTCCACCATCTTTATTTGCATGTGAAGAATTATCAGCATGGATGGACCCTCAGAGACAAAGGTTATCCTTCTCCATCATGGTCCCTCACACTAATACAGGTTCCAAAGTCCCGAGCAGAGCAAATATGCAAGGGCAATGCTACAGCACATAGGCTCGTGAAGAATTCCCATAAATACACTGAAGATGAGATTCTGTCCTCTTCAGCTGTCAAGGGGCCTTTAGAAGTACTCACCCAAACAGATCTCCTGCTTTACTGTAATTTGCTGACTGCTGCATAAATTTTGCTAACAACAAAGCAGAGCCTCTGGCAGAGTAAATGAAGCAGGTGCACTCTGGCAACACAGAGCAGCAGTCTCAGATGATGCAAGAGGACAGGGACAATGGAAGACTGTGCCAGGCAAACTAACTCTCTGACTGAACTGTAAGGCATCAACTTGTGGACCACTAATTTCATTAGATCACAGTGTAACCAAGACAGATGGTCAACAAGCATCCCCCCCATCCCCTCTCCAAAGTTATCAGCTTTAAAATTAGAGTGGAGGCATTTGTGTTCGTCATACATTGATTGAACCATTTTCCAAAAGGCCTGACATCCTTCTTCATCCAGAATTAATACTGTATTGTAAATAACTAATTTACAACAGTATATTCCATCAAATGTAATTATAGCAGAGATTATGACATCAAAAGTTAATTTATGCAGATACATTGTTGTACAGAATAACCCCATCAAATATTATTGGGAAGATCAACATGTTCTCAATCAGTTCTCTGACCAAGACCCCAAGGGATCAGGCTGACAACTTGGTGTGCATCTGCTGTTGTAACACAGCTATTGCTAAAGCTTTCAGACACATGATTACCGAGGATCTACCCAAAAACTGCTTGTGGGACCCAGTCCCGATAAAGGATCTTTGACCTGAATCCCGAACACTTGTTTCTCTTTCCATAGATGCTGCCTGACCAGAAATTTCTGTTTTTATTTCAGATTGCCAACATTCGAGTTTTTCATTTCCAACTTTCGATCACAGGCTCCTGCACAACAACTTGTGCATTCAGAGCACCGGAATGCTCATGGGTGACATCTAGCAGAGCTCCACTTGGAGCTTTAGCCTCCAGAGTCAAATATATTCCTTGAACCAACTGTGCTTGTGCATGCATAGAGGCTCCAACAACATCCAGGAGACCATGTACTATTGGGGTGACCAAGACAGGATTTATGTACAACCTCAGCAGCTGAGTTTATATTCTCTATGCTTTAAGTGCCAAGTTACGAGAGGAAGAACACTGACTCCTTCATGGTTCCCACCAGCTGCAGCAAACTGTCAGTCAGGTGACTCATTGCCCTTAGCAAACCGTTAGGCATAATCTCCTGTATGCCTCCCTTTCATGGTGCTCATCGATGTCTGGCCCAATAGTCAAGAGGACATCGGACTACTTCCCTTCCCATTTGATCTAAAAGCAGCCTACAAGTCCCAAGAACCTCATCTTATGAAATGGAAGACTCTAGTCTAGACTCTTGCTGTTGATTCTTTGTGGTGCCTATACCCAAGCTGGTGCTGTGTGGAGACAGATGCAATTGTATAGTGTCCTTTGCTGCAACTGGGATCTCCATCAATTCAGCAGAATCAAGATCACAAACTTTTTACTGGAATGTGAGAGGAAATAAACAGCATGAAGAATGCTACTGAAAAGCAATGAACTAAAATGTAGTCAGCCAAGGAAAGACCCGTAATGTGAATAATAGTTGAGTGAACTCATACAGCAATACACATGATCCTGTTAGGGTGCTCTCAGCACCTTCAACAACTTGTGGCTGACCCTTAGCAAGTTCTATAAAGGAGGAGCATGTGTTTTTTCCAAAGATAAACAGCTCTTTGGAGGAAGAGTCTGCTATTCCCAGTTGCTGAATCATGCAAAAGGAAACTTAGTCCGTGTGTGCTTATCGTTAGACTAGTTGGTAGTAAGAATGAGATGTATCACATGTACCTTCTATTTGCAGTTATGGCTAAGAATGAGTTTTGTCAATCCATTATTGTTGTGTGGAGACTGAATGAAGGAAAGTAAAAAAATAAATTTCTGGTAAGTTGAATTGTTTGAACATGAAGTCTCACTCTGCCATATCTGGTCATGGTCATGAAATCTCATTCACCCTTATCCACCTTTCTCTGGAATGGAGAGCGTGCTCGTAGCTCTCTTGCACCGAGTCCTGAGTCCTTCTGGAGACGGCCCTAGCCAGCTTCCTGAATCCCCTTACACAAGATAGATCCCTGCTTTCACATCTTTCTCTAAGAGCCTTTCAAGATGCTCCCTAGTGTCAGGTTCTACTGTGTTATACTACATGTTTGTTGATGTTGGAGCAGTCCCTTGAAGCTGTAACCCACTGAAAAATTAGTGCTGTTTCGTAGCATTATTAGCTCTACAATGCAGCACTTGCAGTTGAAACATGACAACCAAATTTTTTTAAATGATGGCAATTGAATATAACAATTAAAATATACTTTCATAAGCAGTATATGTTAAATATGCTATGACGTTACAGCTGCTTTTTGCTTTGGGCTGTATCCAATACCCAGACACTTTACCTTGCATGTTGATTCACAAAATCTACCTCAAGGGACCAACTCAGAGCACTCTACTTCTCAACAGTGGAAAAAAACTGGAATGATAAATTCTCAAACAAGACTTAGTCAGTACACCACAGCTTCAATGGTATTTAACCCTACATTTTCCCTAAAATATAATTTTGCCTATATGTAAGTAGGAGTACTTCTCAACATAAGTTATGGCAGATCTAATGTTAGGATTTCCAAAACACTTTATTGTGATAAAATTATACTTCAATACTCTGACATTAATAGTAATTTTCAGTGCAATGAAAAAAGTTTTACGAGCCCTCCGTCACCAATAAATGGTCTCTCATTATAAAAAGACAAATGATCACCACCAGAAAATATCTGGATTAGAGATGCAGGATTTCTTCCACTTAGGCAAAATAAAATTTCATTAGTAACTCGATAAATGGCTTCTGAACGTGGCTGGGTCTATTAAACAGTACCTTCCTAATATAGTAATTTCACCACAGGATTAATTAACCCTTCTGCTTTCAACTGTAGGATAGATCTTTCTCTGCTCTGTGTCAGGAAATTAGCAATTGTTAGGTGTTGCACAGGAAAAGGAGACTTCCCCCGACTCCCATAAATCAAAAGCTCTGCATGTTTGTTGCAATCTTTTGCAGCACAGGCATAACAGGTTGGATACAGCAGCATTACAAGAAAGACTATCCTACTGCCGAACATCACATGTCTATTTTCTGGGCTGTTTACAAATGTGAACAACTATTATGAAGCAGTTGATCAGCTTTTGCTAGATTGGCAGTTTTTTCTAAAACTTAAAACACCAAGTCTTGGCAGAAGGAAAGTTACATTTCAATCTGGTTAATAGTTGCTCCTGGAACTATCTGCAGAAGCTAGCAGCTAGACAAGATGAATTTGCAGTTATTTATATAGTTCTGTATGTAATCTCAGTGTATACCAAAGCACTGCACGGTCAACGAACCACTTCTGATGTGCAGTCACTGTTGTGGTTCAAGTAGTTTTAAATTTTCAAACTGTCAGATCCCGCGGGGAAACATTTTGTAAATAATCTGTTTTAGGGATGGCGGCTGAAGTATTTCACAGACTGAAGACACTTGCAACAGTTACACATTTTTTAGATTGACGCTCTTGCCACATAAAGCCTCATCTTTTGGTCAAAATAGTGCCTTCATGTTATAAAGCCACATTTAATTCTCTGATTACTCAAAAAGGGCATGGCAAATGGAGAATCTTATAAGGAGCAGTTCTTGACTACAGCTAAATCCTTTCACTTATCACAAAAGTAGAGGGTGATTGAAAGAACGTGTTCAAAACGGGACAGCAACAACTTCAAACTTGGTTAAAATAAACTGAATTAGTGGCACTGATCAGATATTAGTCCAATGATGACAATTCAGACCAGCATCTTTAGGTTAGGAAAGTAACATTATAATAAAAGAAAAATAACTTTCATAAAGACTTTACTCAAGTGAGCAAACAGACTTGACATTTTATTGATAAATAATAAATTGCTCAACTTAACCTCAGAACTGCCAAAGTAGAAGCAACTCTGCTTGGAGAGTTGATGATCCTGCAGCTCACCAAAGAAATTCATTACAGATATGGCAGAATACATTTACAAAATTGCAACAGCTAAATTTCTGTTGCCTTTCATGTAATAATGTGCGATTCATTACCCCATCATTAAATATTAATAATAAACTAAAATCAACTTACACTGTAAGCATTGACAATCAGTTGGATGATATTCTTTGAATCCTTGTCAAGAATTTCTACAGTTGTTCCAGGAATCAGGCTTGTAAAATTCTTCAGAAATAGAAACACATATAAACATATTGCATCTACAGTTTAAAAACATCTTTGGGTAGCAAAATAGAGAGTATAATACATCTGATACCTTGTAAAGTATATAGTGGGACTGGGTCACAGCAAATATCAAATGAATGTTGTTCTCTGCCAGCTTTTCTCCAAGAAGTGCAAGTGATGGGTAATCCTAGAACCAAAAGAATAAGAGAAAGTAGAAATGTATCCTCCATCTCCAGCCAGGACACTGTCCCACTGTTCCAAACAGCATTATATGTGATTACACATCCCTAGATGCTAGAGGATTGGTAACTGCCAATATGACACCCTTGTTCAAGAAAGGGGACAAGAACATTCCGAATAACTATGGGGTGCAAGTTTAACATCAGTGGTAGGTAAAACATAGATTATAGAACAGTACAGCACAGGATCAGACCCCCTGGCCCACAGTGTTGTGCCGAACTAATTAAGCGCCTAACCAAACTAATCCCTTCTGCCTACACGATGCCCATATCCCTCCATTCTCTGCACACTTATGTGCCTAAGAGCCTTTTAAATGCCTCTTTCGTATTTGCCTCCACTAACACCTCTGGCAGTGCATTCCAGGCATCCAGCACTCTCTGTGCATTCCAGGCATCCAGCACTCTCTGTGTAAAACAAAACTTGCCCCGCACATCTCCTTTGAACTTACGCCCTCTCACCTTAAATACATGCCCTCCAGTATTAGACATTTCGACCCTGGAAAAAAGGTACCAGCTGTCTACTCTATCAATGCCTCTCATAATCCATATAAATTTCTATCAGATAAAGTTCTAGAAACAATAATCAGGAAAGAAAGATGAACATATGACAAGTTTACATTAGACAAAGAAAACGGTTCTATGATGGAGGAATACAGGACGAAGAGAAATGGGACAATGAGAGGAAGAACATTTTCAAAGAAATGTCGCAAGTAATCACTGCCTGTAAGACAGAAGCAGAGATGATCAATGATTTCAAAAGGATTTTGGATTGATACTTGAGACAAATAAACTTGCTTGATGACATATATATGGAACAGGGAATTGGGATTGAATGGATGGCTCTACAGAGAGCCGGTGTGGATCTGATGAACCAAATGGCCTCTTGCTGTGCTATAATGACACTACAACTCACGAACAGCTGATGCAACATATTTCCGTGCAGCTCTTTTTCCCCCTCAATAATTCATTTTACTGAAGTACTGAACAATGATTGGAAACCATTTACATTTGTATTTTCTCTGCTGGAAATATGCATCACTTTAAATCATGTAAGCTTGACATTTAACTGATATACTGTTCCTCTCATGCAAATAAAACAGCTCCTTACTTGCCTGTGGGATATGAGCAATTCATTTCACTTGTCTTATGTTGACTTATTACATTCTTCCTCCTCTATATATGGCTGTCTATCCCTAGCTTTAAAATTCTGCTGTTCTTACATCTCTTTACCCTTTGTTTTCTGTGCCATAATCCCACCTCCCAGAGCTCTTCAATATGAACAGCAGGATTCATAACCAAAATGCTTCTCATTACACTGATCTTGGATGAAGTATAACTGCACTGAGCCACTAACCATCCCAAATGATGCTATATTGAGGACCACTGAAATATTTTTCAAAATGAATCATAGCTGTAAAAGAACAAACTGCTGAAGGGACTCAATGGGTCGAGCAGCATCTGTGGAGGGAAAGGAATAGTCGGCATCTTGGCTTGAGACCCTGCATCAGGACAGAGAGTGGGGAGGGAAGGTAGCCAGTATAAAGTGGAGAGGGGAAGGGGTGAGACTGGGGCCAGCAGGTGATAGCTGGACCGAGGAGGGGTGAAGGATGATGGGCAGGTGGGACTGGAGGCTAGACGGCTGCTCATACCTAACCCTGGATCATGACCCCACCAACGGACACCAGGGTTGACTAATGTTGGGGATGGGGGGTGGGGGTATGGGAGGGAGAACAAAAATGGGAGGACTGGAGGTGGATCATAATGAGAGAGAGAGAGAGTAGAACTCAGGAGATAAGGATTAGATGAAATTGGAAAATTGAATATTCATACCATTGTGCTGTAGATTACCCAAGTGGAATATGAAGTGTTGTTCTTCTAGTTTGTGTTTGGCCTTGCCCTGTCAGTGGAGAAGGCTGAGAATGGACTGGTCAGTATGGGAATGGGAAGGGGAGTTGAAATGGCATACAACCAGGAGCTCAGGATGGCCATTGTGGACAGAGTGCATGGGTTCTGCAAATGGGTCATCTAGTCTGCACCTGGTCTTGCCAATGTAGAGGAGGCCTCATTGGGATCACCGATGCAGTAGACAAGGTTGGAGGAGTGCACACGTGAATCTTTGCCTCACCGGGAAGGGCTGTTTAGATCCATGGATGGTAGCGAGGGAGGAGGTGTAGAAAAAAAAATTGTTGTACCACCTGCAGCTGCAGGAGAAAGTGCCGGGGGTCAGGGATGGATGAGTGGACCAGGGAGCCACAGAGAGAATGGTCACTGCAGAAGGCAAAAAGGAGTGGAGAGAGGGAGATGTGGCTAGAGATGGGACCCTGCTGCAACTGGTAGAAATGACAAAGGATGATGTGCTGGATGCAGAGGCGAGTAGGACAAAAGGTGAGGACTTGGGGAATCCTATCTCTGTTCTGTTTGGAGGGGGTGGGGGTGGGTTGAGAGCAGAAGTACCGGAGTCAGAGGAAATGCAAGAGAGGGCTCCATCAACCAAAGTAGAGGGGAAACCGTGTTTCCCCTGGAATGGATGACCTCATCTTGAGAGCAGATGTGATGGAGATGGAGAAACTGGGAGAAAAGTATGGCATCCTTACAAGAGACAGGATGGGAAGAGGTGTAATCTAGGTAGCTGTGAGAGTAAGTGGATTAATAGCAAGTGTCAATGGAAATGGAGACAGGCAGTACCAAAAAAGGGAGAGAAGAGTCAGAAATGGTCCAAGGCAACTTGAGAGTGGGTTGGAAGATAATGTTGAAGGTGATAAAATTGGCAAATTCCATACAGGTGTAGAGATCAGCACTAACGCGGTTGTCGATGTAATGAAGAAAGAGCTGAGGAGTGGTGCCAGAGTAGGTTTGGAACAAGGACTGTTCCACAGAGCCAACAAAATGTCAGACGTAGCTACGGCTCATGTAAGTGCCCATGGTTACACCTATGATTTGGAGGAAGTGAGAGGAATTAAAAGAGAAGTTGTTCAGGTAAGAACAAGTTCTGCCAGGTGGATGAGAGTGTTGGTGGAGGGGAATTGGTTTGATCTTGTTGCAGAAAGAAGTGGAGGGCCTAAGACCTTCCTGAAGGGGGGATGGAGGTGGATAAAGACTGGACATCTGTAGTTAAGATGAAGTAGTGGGGGCCAGGGAATCAAACGTTGTCAAAATGGTGGAGGAAAGCAAGGAATCCCAAATGTAGGTGGGAAGAGAATGGACAAGGGGAAAGAGGGTAGAGTCAAGGTATAAGGATATAAGTTCAGTGGGGCAAGAGCAGGCAGAAACAATGGGCCTACTACGACGGTTTGTGAATCTTGGGCAAGAGATAGAAGTGGGTAGTGCAGGGTTGGGACACTATCAGGTTGGAGGCTGTGGAGGGGAGATCTCCTGATGTGATGAGATCTGTGACAGTGAGGGAGACAGCGACCTGGTGCTTGTTGGTGGGGTCATGACCCAGCACGAGGACGTGTCCAAGAGCAGCTATCTGGCCTCTAGTCCCTTCTGCCCATCATCTTTCACCCCTCCTCAGTCCCCCTATGACCAACAGGCTCCTGTCACACCACACCCCTCCTCTTTATATTCCCAGTCCACTTTCAGTCCTGATGTAGGGTCTCAAACCGAAATGTCGACAATTCCTTTCCCTGTCACAGATGCTGCTCCACTCACTGACTTCCTCCAGCAGTTCATTTCTCACTCCAGATTCCAGTATCTACAGTCTCTTGCATCCCCAGAGCAAGTGTAGGCTGATTAACAGCAACTTCCTCTTTGAAGATTTGGCACCTCATGTGATGCTGAGTGCAGTCATTCATTTGATTTATTTTTTCTGTATTTTACATTAATACTGTTTAGACTTAAAATATAGAATTACAGACATTGTTATTAAAAAGTGCAAGGAGATGACATATATCTTCTCCATTTGGTTAAGATTTATGCATAGAATACTAGCGTGTGATGTACATTAATTTGTTCTTTTAGCAATTCCCGTGCAACTGGGCATCCCTCATTTCCCATGAGTGCTGGATGGCTTAGAGTATACTGTATAGAGTATCTCGTGCATAAAGTTTTCAAAACACACCACAACTAATTTACCATGATATGTTTTAATACAAGGTCACATAAATATAAACAGATATAGTCCTGTGCGTGGTTCTGCATAATACCAAAAAACTACATAATTGTGCCCAAAATAACCCCATAGAATGCTAACATCTCATTTTTATACCATTAGTTTTTCTTCCCCCCAAAAGAAAAAAGATGAATTTTGATTAATACCAAATCAAAACAGTCAGATGCATTGCAAGTGATAGAATATTAATTTGATATCTTACATATAACTTTACAGACTTAACTGGGCAAGTATATTGGTGTGCTGGACAGGAAATAATGCAGGAAGGTTAATGGGGCCACTTCTATGCACTTATACATTAAGAGAGCAGGACTACAAATTCAACAGCAGTGAAAAGTTTAGGGGGAAGTACACGTAGTTTCACATTTGCAAAGAAAAAAAAAGTCAAAACAAAAATAGTCTGAATTTATTATATTCCTGCACAACTGGAATGCATGTAAAAAAAAAGCTACCATGAATTTTCCTTCTCTACTTTAAAATCTTAACGCATTCACTTTAATTACCACTTGCACAATATAAAATGCACTGCCACTACATGCCGCAATATGAACACCTCACAACGTACAACATCTATCACCAGAGGAACAAGGACAGTAAATGCACAGGAACATCATTGCCTCCAAGCCACAAACTACTGGAATTTAGAAATATGTTGTAGTCCCTTGGTAGTATCCTCATCAGGTTCACTGTAATGATTCACCAACACCCTCAAAAGTAACAAGATTCGCTGCATGTTGGGCCTAATACCAATGTACATATCCTATGTTAAAAAAAACAAAGACCACCACCAGTCTTTTGGCACAGTCAGTACATTCTAGGAATAAGGCAACACAGGTTTTTATAATACCCATATGTATTACAATGTAAATGCATATTATGTATGCGACTGGTAAAACACAAGGAAAGAAATGTTCTTACTGAACAATCTAAAAACTACTCTATTATGATACAAAGAAGTAATGGGTTAGGCTCACCATTTGTGTGGAAAAGCCATACTCATTGTGTTCATCCAGGTGACACTGACCATCATTGGGTTGGACCAGACCACCAAGTTTGCCATCCAGTGCAATATGTGGCACGTCATCAGTGGTAAATACCAGTAAGTGGGAAGCCTCCTTCCGCCAGCCTATTTTTTCCTTTGGAAAAAAAATAAAGTAACACATGCCAGTTTCACTTTTAAATTCTGTCTTCCTGTATATATGAAACATTTAGAATCACTGCTGCAACTACAGATCTTCTTGAATCATTGCAGAGGTCTACACACTGCCACGATCTGTACAAATCCATATAATTGATAGAAAAGAATTTGGCAAGCCTTAGTGTGATAAGGTGGGTGGTCTCAGGAGTCAGGTAAGCACTTAATTTACCCCAGTGCATCAAGTGACATACAGTGAAAAAAAAACAATAGTTACAAAGGAAAAACCATGATTTAATAGCATGATTTGAAACGTTTGAAAACATTGTTCATGTCATTTAAACTTCCCATCCTCCCACCAGAAATGAATATGCCACAGGATTTTGCAAATTACTGTAACAAAAGTAGAGCACAGCAGCAGGCCTTCAGCCCACTGAATCTATAGCAACCATTAAGTACCTATTTATATAAAATGCTACTCTAATCCTATTTTATTCTTTCCCCCCTTCCCATCCACGCCTCCAGATTCCACCACTCACCTACACATAAGGGACAGTTTACAGTGACAAACTAACTTGCACATCTCTAGGATGTGGGAGGAAACCAGAGCAAGGAGAATGTGCAAACTTCACACAAATAGCACTAGAGATTAGGATTAAATCCCACTGGAGCTCTGAGGCAGCTCTACCAACTGTTAATTTTCTGCAATTTTATGTGTCTTACCTGCAACTCAGCAGCAATTTCTTTGAGGTTCATCCCTCAATTTAGGAAGGACCTCATGGAAAGGAGCCACTTTATCCTATCATAGGATAAAGCTCAAATGACATTACAACCAAGAAATCCCCAGCTTTACCAATGGAAGTTGAGGTCCTACTCCATCAAATGGTTACTAGCTCAAAGTCAAGCCTCAACAAATGCATTAGCACTCATATAATTTGTTAAGTAATAAAAAGAAAGACAATTATAAAAAATAGTAACCAATAATTATTTTATACAGGTTAAACAAGAAAGCAATTAATTCTGAAGAAGAGGAATATATTGGATTAAATGATCAGATAAAGCTGGCAATATTTGTATCAGGCAAAATGCTAGCTCTGTCACCCATTATTTGCTGCAACATAGTAAGAATTCTGTCAGAGCACTTTCTCACCTTGCAAACTGCTGCCTGCAGTATTGCATCAAAACCACCCTCTGGTGCGTCACGATTTCGAGATACCACTTGCTTCTGAACTTCAGCATTGAATTTGTCAGACTTGTCCGTCAATGACAACAGGTGTCGGAATCCAAATGATGGGACACATTGTGGAAACAGCTTGTATCTGCAGGAGGGAAACATGGCATTAGCAAAGGTGAGATATCTCATTCACTGGGATAATATTTCTTCTATGCGTACATGCCATATACAGTGGGAGTTCATGTTAGTATTAGAATAGACAGCATATTGTTTTTAAGTGGTCTGTACCGCACATCGCAACTTTCACAGTCAGTCCAGTAGTAGACTCACAATATTTACAAAGGTACATACATATTGGGTCCATATTCTCAATAAGTATGACTGATCTAAAAGGTCAAGTCTACCAAAACTAAAATATATAATGGGGAAAAAATACCAACTATTTTTCTATATATGAGGAAGTGGAGGGATGGGTTAGTAAGTTTGCGGATGACACAAAGGTTGGAGGTGTTGTGGATAGTTTGGAGGGCTGTCAGAGGTTACAGCAGGACATAGATAAGATGCAAAACTGGGCTGAGAAGTGGCAGATGGAGTTCAACCCAGATAAGTGTGAAGTGGTTCATTTTGGTAGGTCAAATATGATGGCAGAGTATAGTATTAATGGTAGGACTCTTGGCAGTGCGGAGGATCAGAGGGATCCTGGGGTTCGAGTCCATAGGATGCTCAAAGCAGCTGCACAAGTTGATTCTGTGGTTAAGAAGGCATATGGTGTATTGTCCTTCATCAATTGTGGAATTGAATTTAGGAGCCGAGAGGTAATGTTGCAGCTATATAGGACCCTGGTCAGACCCCACCTGGCATACTGTGCTCAGTTCTGGTCACCTCACTACAGGAAGGATGTGGAAGCCATAGAAAGGGTGCAGAGGAGATTTACAAGGATGCTGCCAGGATTGGGGAGCATGCCTTATGAAAGCAGGTTGAGTGAACTTGGCCTTTTCTCCTTGGAGCAGGGAGGATGAGGGGGGACCTGATAGAGGTGTATAAGACGATGAGAGGCATTGATCATGTGGATAGTCAGAGGCTTTTTCCCAGGGCTGAAGTGGTTGCCACAAAAGGACATAGGTTTAAGGTGCTGGGGAGTAGGTATAGAGGAGATGTCGGGGTAAGTTTTTTTACTCAGAGAGTGGTGAGTGCATGGAATGGGCTGCCAGCAACGGTGGTGGAGGAGGGTACGATAGGGTCTTTTAAGAGACTTTTGGATAGGTACATGGAGCTGAGAAAAATAGAGGGCTATGGGGAAGCCTAGTAATTTCTAAGGTAGGGACATGTTTGGCACAGCTTTGTGGGCCGAAGGGCCTGAATTGTGCTGTAAGTTTTCTATGTTTCTATATTATTCCCTTCATTCTTGTTTAACTTTGATCTTTACTAAATAGAACTCTACTTGAGACAGATGCCTTAAAAAAAAGAGAAAATGCTGCAAATACTTAGTTACTCTCTCCACAGATCCTGCGTGACATGCTGCATTAACACTGAAGGTCAATTACTACAAGAGAAAGGAAAGTTTTAAGACATGGAGAAAGGGAGCGCTTTTTGAAACATATTACTTGGTCCACAATGTGACCCTGAGCTTCTGGTTATCTGTCACTTCCATTCTCTAGCCTACTCCCACTCAGACATTATTGATCCAATGTCACACTGCTCCTATAAAGCTCAACCATCTCAAATAATAAGCATTTTTGGCATTTTTCTTGATTTACTTCAAATTTTCAGCATCAACAGTGCATTCCTTTTGTTTCATTAACATAAAGTTTTACATATCATCCATTTTTAGCATACAATCTCTCCCATCTTTCCTCTGGTTCTTCCTTTGACTCCACCCCCCCCACCAACTGTGACGCACCGCCATCAACCTTGTTTCCTGTTTACCAATGCTGAATGACCCTTGTCCAATGATGCACTGTGAAGACCACTTTGTCCTAGGTATCCTACAATGGGCACTCCTGGCAAAATATGGTTCTGTATTGCTTTAAAAGGACATGCCAGGGTCTGATGCCACTCCCTGATCCTAGGCACCACACAGGCTATTTTGGGCCAGTGGCCATCAACCCATGGCCCCTGAAAAGGTGTCTCATAATTAATTCAGAAAATAATCCCATCCTATCACTCACAAGGAAAGTTTTCAGTAGAGAACTAATGACCAACATATTGCTATGCCCCTCTAGTGCAGCCTTACGGTGGGAAGAGACTTCTAGGCAACAGATTTTTACTGGTTATAAGGACCAATCTCTTGTGCATTCAATGAATACTTCACTTATTTGGTCTTAAAATTAAACAAAACCAATAAAAAGGGGGGGGGGGGGGTGGGAGAAATCACATACGAATCCCAAACTAACTGACCTGAAGGAAACATTTTGACGTTAAATAAATGTCTTTTTATTAAAACCATGTTGTTAAATATCTAGTTCTTTCAACAAGTTTCTTTCTAAAACAAAAATCACAACTCATGCTTGGTAACTCAAGACTCTGAAGTTGTGGCTGCTGGTAATGGAAACAACAATAATCCAAAATATTAATGATTATATTCAAAATTCTTTAGCAAGTATCTTTATTTATTATTAATCAATTATTTGAGATAATTTATAACCTATCTTACAACACCGAAGCAAAAGCAAAATGCTGCAGATTCTTGAAAAATGAAATGAACACAAAAAGTGCCAGAAACACCCAGGTCAGGAAGCATCTATGGAAAGAGAAACAGAACTGATTAAAAGTAATCAACTTGAAATATTAACTTTGATTCTTTCCCCACAGATGTTGTCCAAACTGCTCAATTTTTACAGTATTTTCTAAAATTTATGACACCACTAAGTTCATGTGATAAGACGTGTACAATAATTTGAAACTTAACAAGATAACAGCAAACAAGAAATATGGCAATTTATGAAGAATTACACATTAAATATCATGTTAATTTTAATTTAACTTGCTTCAATTTATAAATGAGTTTTTACAACTTTGCATCATCCTTAATGGTGGCAGTTTTAAACTTGATTCACTTAAACTGAATTGACTTTACTGACCTTAAGGGATTAAAACCAAAAGGCAGAAAATGGTGGAAACACTTAAAGCAGTAATTGATCAAACAGAAACAAAGTTAAAGTGTCAAGTCAAAGAAGGGTTGTCAGAACTGGAAAAATAAGGAACAAAGCTGCAGGGAAGATGAGGTAGGGATAGGACAGAGAGAATAAATATCTCTGACAGGATGAGGCCAGGGTTACTGTGGTGATAAGCTGCTGGTGAAGCTATCTGATTGATCTTATTGGAATTACGAGATAAAGAAAGATTAATCTACAAAGATTTCAAATAATTTAGTAGAATACATGAATATTAATAGTCAAGCATATAATGTATAATTTGCATAGTAAAGCAATAGAATCTAAAAATTCAGAACTGGTCAACAACACTAAACAATTAATAAATTAATGTTTGTATATTCTATTCTCCTTTCTCAGTTCAATTCCATTGAAGTCAATGCTCCCAAATTTTGGGAGCAGAGAGCAAAGCACTGTTGCTACTATATAGTTCATTTAGCACAACTGACTGGAAATGAATTGCTAGGTAATTTCCTGCAAGACATATATGGAACCAAATCTCAAGCAGTATTTAGAAAAGACTTTCAATGTGATAATGGATACATTTATAGCTAAAGGATTTAGGATTTAAACTAGACTTTGGTTTAACATAGAACAGTACAGAACAGGAACAGGCCCTTCGGCCCATGTTGTGCTGAACTATGTTTTCAATTGATCATTTTATCAGCAGCAAACTAATAGCTTCATCTGGCTGCACCTTTTCACAGGTGATACTGAGGACTATGTTTTCAGTACACAATGAAGCTCATGAAGAAACAACACAAAATTGAAAATTCATGAAATATTTGATTTCAGAAGAATTTCAAATCATTTAAGAATGAACACTGAAGATTACATTTTATAAAATGTAAATTCGATTTAATCTGAATTCTCTTCCAAAATAACAATGCTACAAGATGAATATATACACATATATTTTCATGTTTATTTTTACAAAAATACTGGGTGGACGTAAAGGTGGTATATGTTAAAACCTGTATGCTCGAAGGAATTTGACCATGGGCCTTACAATTTGTCTCTTGTGGCTTTCATCAACCTGTTGGGCATATTAAAGACAAACAAAAACAAATCTATTGCATAAATTCTTATACGCTTGGACAACCAACTTTCATGCTGTGAAAGAATTTTGAACTTAAATAGTGGAATGAGGGTTAATGGGTTACTTCAGTAATGTTAAAAATCTAGACAAATTTATTTTGTCATTTAAAAAATGTTAGGAGGGCGAAAAAGAAATAATGCCTTCTCAGTAGAGCAATTAGATTGAGAAAATGTACATTGTTTTATCAAAAGATTAGATCAGGAACTTCCATGCATGTTCACAGATTTGGTCCTCTCTTTTAAGAAAGGATATATTAGAATTGGAAGCAGTATAAAGGAGATTAGCTAAGCTATTTTCTGGGATGAGAGGGTTATCCTGTCACAAGTGGCTCAAGAAATTAGGTTACGGTCTTTGAGGTTTAAAAGAATGAGCAGTTATCTTATTGAAATGTGCAAGCTTCTAAGAAGGCACGATAGGGAAGATGACAAGATGTTTCCACAAGCAGGAGAAACTCAAATAAGGAGACATGTTTACAAGATTAGGAAGTAGTCATTTAAAATTTTTATTTTTAAGAGGGCAGTGAATCTCTGGAATTCTCCAACCTAAAACTTTGTTATATCTTGGTCATTGGAGGTACTTAAAGGAGGTAGATAATTTTTTGATGATTCAGGGAACTGAGAGCTATGGAGAATAGGCACAAAAGAAACAAAGCCTGTGGCAGATCAGCCATGAAGGACGAGTGCCCTACTGCTGGTCATACTTTCTTATGCTCTTATATAATGTGTTTATGCACAGAGACCTTTTCAGAAATCTGGATCTTTGGAGACAATTATTATGATTCTTAAGTATTCAGTGTTTTCATATTACTAATTCTAGCAATTATTAGAATGAGTCAGAAAACAGAGATTGATAATAAAAGAGAAAGACCAGCTAGTTTTATAATTTACTATTGCATTTATATACCCCTACTGCCCAGTGTTGACCATCGAAATTTAGATCAGTAATAGTTAACTGGATTTTTAAAATTGTACTTTACATGGTGTGACATTACAACAATACGTGTGTCAATAAATTTTGTATTCCTGATGTAAAATCAGGGAGCGACAATTCTGTCACTGGTTACGAGTTCAAGCCAACTATTTCAGTGTTGATCAGTCTGGGATCAACCTGCATTGATCAAAGACTAAATGTCTAAAGTTGCTTTGGTTTCCTTGTATACGAAAACCAACTGAACTCCAATACTAACCTTCTGCCACCTTGCTAGCCAGTTCCATCTACCTCATCAAATTAAAAAGTTAGAACACCGGCAACTTAAGCACTCCTTTATCAACCTACCTTCATATTTTATGTGAATTTACAAAATGCTTTAAAATGCTGACAATCATAGAAATCACTATATGCTGGCTGTAAGAATGCAGCACGGGTCATACCACATTTTGCAAAGCATTACTTTTTAGATTAAAGCAAAAAATCTATGAGAGACCCCAATACAAAACTATTTTCAGAGACATGTATTGTTTCTCCCTTCACTGCAACATCTTCTCCTCTTGTTTGTGCATCATTATATCCATGAGTACAACTCAACCGGGCCTTATGAAGGTGAAACTTCTCCATGTTACCTTTTAGATTTGACAACATATTTACAGGCTGGCTTCTCTCAGTCTACCCTCGGGAAACTTGAGATTGTTCAAAATCCCATTCCCCTTGTCCTAATGTGTCAAATTCCATTCAGTCTTCAGCCTAATTTAAAACTCTCACCTTAATTCCAATCCCTCCACATCTCCACAACCTATTCCAGGTCTAAAGCACCCATCCTTTACCCTCACCCTCAACCCTGTACCTTCAGCTGCCAAAGCCCCAAGTTCTTAAATTCCCTACTTAAATTTCTCTGCGAATTTAACATTTTTTTTGTCTTTTATGGTGTTCCATAAAACTTAACAGTGCTGATGGGTAAAATCTTAGTATTGCCTTCATATCATAATCTGAAATTTTGTTTCGTAATCCTTCTGCAATGATCTTGGATTATTTTGCAATGCTATTTGCATTACTAGACATAGGTTGTGTTTTCCAAACCAAAAATCCATGTTTCCATAGAACATGGCCCAGCCATCTTCTGTCATACATCTCCTTGTAGTTTTTTGGTTGATCAGTTGATATACACAATGGATGCCCACCTCCATGTTCAAGCATCACCCACCCAAGAAAACACCATTGAGAGTCCATTTCACAGTGTTGGAATTTCAGTTGCTAAAGTAATATAGTTTACATTAGTGCATTTTGCAGTTATCTTGATTTGAGCAGAATGATGCTCACCTCCAATCAGTCTCATGTGATGGATGATCTATTATTTACTTTCATGCTCATCCTTTCCCCTGAAGATGTATGTGTTATTCTAGACTAATTAACACTGACAACTTAGAAGACATTGTTTATGCCTCTTCAAAATGAAAGGTAAAAAAAAAATGAAAGATAGAAGCAAAAGCGATTATGGGAAAGGAGCAACTTAACATACCAGTATAGACAGCAAAATAAAATTGGGAAAAGGAAGAAAAATAAAGAGCACAGCAAAATGATAATGAATTTAACAAGAACAGAAAACTACTATCAGATAGGAAACTGTTTATCCAATTATGTTCTACCAAAAGACACATATTTAATTATCTATCTGATAAATATGAAAAAAAAACAAAGTAAGATGACTGGTCAAGTCACTCGTTAATCATATCACCTCCATGTGAAAACTGTTGTACAGTAGAATTTCAAACAAAACAACACTACTAGCTCAACAAACAATCTGATGCGAGTTGAGCAGCATCTGTGGGAGGAAAGGAATTGTCGATTTTTTGGGTCGAAAACCTGCATCAGGACACAGATTTTTTGTTGCTCCAGATTCCAGCATCTGCAGTCTCTTCTGTCTCCACAGCACTAACAGCTAATTGGAACTGGACTCAAAGGGGAAATTTGATAGAATAATACACTAAAAATACCTCACTGACCAGAAAACATTTTGAAAATTATTATTGTTTGTGGAATTTCTGTTTACCACAAACTCTAATTAAATGCTGGCTGTTGGATTTGTGAATTACCAGGCTGGCTACTCAACGGATTTGTTTGGTAAACCACAAGAAACTAAAAAGAGAACAATTTAAGAAACCCAACCCTAAAAAAGATCTATTTGAAAGTGTTTCTTTGGGGTCATACATACTTAAAGTTGATTCTAAAAATATTTTTCTTTTGTAGGTGTGTGCTGTACAACTAAAGTGAGGATAAATAAAGAAAGAATAAAGGATAGCTAGACTTATAATAAACAATGCTAATGTTAAAGAAAATATGAAAAGACCACCTAGCCTTTTACCAAAATAGGAATTTTAATGTAAAACTAATTCTCAAATCATATTTCCAAGTGGACAATTAGTAATGTTTGGCATTGCTTCTAGTAATGAACACCTCACATTTTGTTATGCTTTCCTGCTTTCTGTTTCTGAATGGCAGAGCATATCCCAGAAAACAGAGGTCAATATCATACAAATTAAAAAGTGATTAATGTTCCTGTTTCTTAGATCATGAGATACAACTGCTGGAGTCTGTAGCATCAACTTAAGTTTAAGCCTTCAGAGAAGAAGAATGGTTAAAAAGTTCTGTCATGTTTACTGATTTTCTTGATAGGATATAATCTATATAGTTCATCTGGTGAAATGTTTTACACTTCTCAGCCGCACTGCATTTTCATTAATCCAACAATGTTGTAATAAATAGATCAGATGGTTTTGCAACAGCATTTAATTGAAACTCTCCCTGTCACAATTATACTTTTCCTTCTTTTGCCTGAATTATTCACAATTATGTTAAAATGAAAGATGTAGGTTAAAAAGGGCACATCAAGTCAACTTACAGCATCAAAGTTATAAAGTGCTGCAATTTAGCAACCGGGTAATAAATTGTTGGCAATTATATAATAGTTAATGATCAGTAAGCAATAATGATAATGTAAGCAATTGGAGACACAAGAGGCTGTAGATGCTGGAATCTGGAGCAAGGTTTCAACCCAAAATGTCAACAATTTCTTTCCCCTCAGGTTCCCCCAACAGATGCTGTTCGATCTGCTGAGTTCCCCCAGCGGATTGTGAGTTGCACTAGAGTGAGCAATTGTTTGGGAAACTGCTAAAAAGAAATTCATCATGGATTGGAGAACAAAACAGGCACCAACAAATTGGCAGCCAGTTTAAAGTGCTGACATTAAGTCAACGTTTACATTTATTCTGACATTTTTACAATTGGTTTGTCACATCCAAGATAATAAAGTGAAAACTAATTTCCAAGTTATTTCTGTGAACAAGTAAGCAACAATACTGTAAGACACTAAATCACATTCGCCAAATTAAACCACATATTAAAATTAACTTTTATATTTAGCCTTTTAATAAGTTAGTACATTCAAGAAACGAATGAATCATGCTGGGCATCAGATATCTGGTGTAACAACACAAGCTATTTCCTTCCCTAGTATTCTTATGAGGCACTGAAGAATGTGGGCAGTTGATACTTCAAAAAACAAAATCAGTCAGAAAGCTTCTTGGAAGAGAAGAGCTCAGGATAAACTAAAGATTGAGAACGAAGCAAGTAACAGAATAATAACTGAGATTGTGCTACACCGAGACAACCAACTGGCTCACAAAGTCAAGCAATCATTCACGAGTGAACAAATCATTTAGTATGCTTCTGTGGATAATGCAGTTTGCCTCTTTCCTCAAGCAATCTGCTAAATCTTAACACCAGCACATCAAGTCAGGGCATGATTTCTGAGCGAGTAACTGGTTTTTAATTTCTGTGTACAATGTTTAAATAAAAGGAGTTATGAGCAAGCTATACATGAAACAAAATGCTTCAATTTTGTCACATGCATAACCTAAGCATGGAACATTTGTTGAGCCAAAATGCCTTGTTATTTTTATTTTACTAAATTTTCATTTGTTTTCCATGTATTTGGCTTCACAGTCCTGAAGTTACAGGAATAATCCAATATTTCAGAATATTTTATTAAATGCTGATATCTTAATGTGAACTACTAAAAACAAGTTGGACAATTAATTTGAGAAATACCAGCTGCCAAATAGCTTAATGCTTTTCTGAGGCATTGAGCACGTAAGACCCAATTTCAGAAAAAATGTCTAATTTAACAATGTACTCTGGACAAGAACAAAGTATAGAATGTTACCACCCTTTACTCATTTAGAGAACTACTAGTTTTTCTATTATTTCAAAATAAATAAATTAATAACAGAAATTAAGTATCACTCACCCAACACAAGGATTGTTCTGATATTTGGGTCCTGTGTATGAGAACGGCGATGTTGGTTTGTCAACAAATGTTCCAAAACCCAATCGAAAATTGCTGGTGAGTTTTGCCATCTCTCGTGACAATGTTGTTCCTAGCACCCGAATGTTGTCCAAGTCATCTTTCATGGAGAGGGAAAGGTCCATAAGATAGTATAAATCCACAGGATAGTCATCCACCTGCCGAACTTGTATGCGAAATGTGGTCTTGTGGTCTATATACCATAAAAACAATGTTTGTGAATTTACATGTTTGGTAGAATCCACAACAACATCAAGCAAGGTTTACTGAAGTTATCAAAATTCTTTTAAGTGACAGAGAATGTCAGAGTTTGCAACAAAGCAACAAATTTTCATACAAAAAAATTCTATCTTTGTCATAAAACATTTAAGTTCAGAAGCAAACGAATAGCAAATTCCTGTTAAGCAGCCTATTGAAACAACAATCATAGCTGGGAAAAGCTAAATGTTACCAAAACTTGTTTTATTGGGTAATTTCATTGAAGTCAATGGAATAAATTTCAGAGGCTTAGTTAAGGCAATGAGCAAGTCTTATGTATCACCAGCATTTTTAACACACACAATGGCCTCCACTCAGTTGAAATCAGGTCTTAAAAATATTTAAAGCAGGGAGTCTTCATAGTACAATAAGGGTCTGAATTCAGACTGTAATTACCCAACACACAAGAAAATAAATACTTCCAACTCTGAAGACTTTTCCTTCCTTTTCCGCCCCAAGGAAAATATTGTTATCCAAGGACAGCAAAAGGCCTTAATCTTCTCTATTTTAACATGCAACCTATTCTCACTTAACATTAATAAAACAGTATGCCTTAACAGGAAATAATTAGAAGATGGATGGGACAGTAGGGGCGAGTTGATTTCCCTATACCCTAAGCACATGATATTAAACCAATTCTTCTCTCTCATTACCATCAATTGACATTAGCCAGGTCAGGGAATCAAACCAAACACTTCTCTCTCTTAAGTACCCAAATGTTCCATTTATCCACTGATACAGAAAGCCACGTATATCGGAAAAACAAATGATCAAAAGCCTATTCTAGCTGAAAAAAAATGCAGCCTCCAAATCCAAGTATTCCTTCATCATCGAGCAGAATCAAGTCCTTACCAGGTCTTAGATTGAGAGCAATCTTTTGAGGAGTTAGTTGAATTACATCAGATTGCGAGTATCCTGATCCCTTACTGCTTAACGGTACATTTCTTTCTATCAGTGTAGTGCTTTGAGGACTCTCTATAAACTGTTCTTGGCATCCTCTCTTAATCAAGCTTTCCTTAAAGTCACACCTTGAAGAGATGCTTCCTTTGCTGCCAAATTCCTTAAAAGATAAAAGATGGAATGATGGTAAAACATCAATTAACCATATTATACATAAATTGTGGCAAATGTAAATTCCTCTGACAAGTAAATGTGATGAATAGGAAACAAATATATTCACTGTTCTTGTTTAACCATTTCTGGACTATTATGATTTTCCCAATATTAGATTTCCCTTTTGTGTTCTCCCTCTCACACACAATCTGCAAAGTGCACTTAACTCTTCAAAGAACATTTTAGTCATTCTAGAAGAACTATATTATTCAACTTTTTAGCAGATATGGTGTTGCAGTAGAGGGAGGGAAAAAAAGCACTTTTGTTAAACAGACATGCTCATCAAGTGCAATTTGGGGCAGACTTCCAGTTTGATTCTGCTCTACTTTACTGCAGGCCAAAATATAGTAAATAAGTTTACACTCCAGATCCATAAGAAATAATTTTAAAAAAACCAATAAAACAGAAGGTGACAGCTACTACTGGTTTGTGGCCATATCAACCTCTTCCTATGTCAGCTTCAGTTCATTTAAAGCTCTCACCTCTCATGTTGCCATGCCCTATTGTTTTGTTAACAAGACAAATTGAACATTCCTAGTCATGTTACATCTTCTTCTATGACTTCATCCCACATTAAATCTGTAAAGTTCTTAACATATCTTCCTCTTTTCCGTCACTGATCTCCTACGCTTCACCCTTTTTTGTGTCAGCAAAAGGTCAAATCTGCTCAACATTTAATCTCCAATGACTTCAGACATGGCATACAATGTGGCCTGACCCAGTCCCTCCCAGACCTATTAAGGTGAAAAATCAGGGAATTAATCATTAAGTATTTTCTCTCTGAAACATCTTAGCATATTTTCCAGAAGTAGTGGATCTATAAAATATGGGTATGGACCCAAAGCAGTTTCAAAAAGTTGTGGTTTTATTTCTTCTGAGTCGTTGTTCCTCAACTTTCAGTTTTCTGCACAGTCAATGGGCAGAATTTTTTTGGACTACTGAGCAGAGTACAGGAAACCATTGTCATTAATGCACAGCAAAAACAAAACACACTGAAATCAATCCAACTGGTAGTAATGTGATTTTAAATATGGGCAGTTTGAAATGTGATAAAACAGCCTCAATAGGCACAGCAAGTAGCATCATTATCTCCATTAAGGATGAATATGATGCACACATTTAAGACATCCTGATTCAAAACAGAATTAAATCTTGGTAAGATGGTAACTGTTCTAAACTCAATTAATTACGTATCAAATTCTCACAATGTGAGAATGACAAAATGACATTTATCTCGTAAATCATGAGAAACTGTAAAACACATAATGTACACAATTATCAACCACAGATAATTCAAATTAAATGAAAAACTCAGGTTAACTATGCTTCATGTGCTACAGCATCTTGTACAACTGTCATGGAACAGCAAAAATAAATAATCAGTAACTTCAGCATAGACAAATAAATGTACAGACAAAAGAATAAAAAGCTGGCCAAGAATTTTGGCTAGGTTTCAAATTCTAAGTTCTCTTTTAAATCACAAATCAAAAAGCAGTGCTTCTGTGATTTGCAGGATCCTCAATTTTTTTGATTGAAATATGGCCTTTATACTCAGTACTAGCTATTAATAATCCTAGATTTACCTCAAAAGTTTTAAATATTAGTCTGCTCTTTGACTGTAGCACTCAACTGAAGTGTCTTGTGTTTGGCGTCTGCCAGACAATTCAGAGGTCAGGCCTATTCCAGCCATCAAATGTAAAATGGAAAAATAAATTCTTTGTGTTGACTCAATTTCTTATTTTGGGAAGAACAAAACCACACAGACAAATATTTTTTAATCTTATAAAGTGGTGACTCGGAGCTGTTTTCAGTTCAATGCTGCTTTGTAAGTATCCAAATAATGACCACGATGTGACTGCATTTGATATTAAGCTCCAGGAGTAGAATAGAGAATAAGAAACTAAAGATTTTAAACAAACAGACCTACAAATAAGGGCTAACTGTGAAGAGGCTGGAATTAAACTGCTCACCCTAACAAGGCTTGAACTGTAAACAGATAAATCTATGAAGAAATTCAGGGAAGTATTTAAAGTAGCAAATAAGCCCTAAAAGGCAAAGGACTCAATTTGTGTAGTTAAACAGCACAGTCTAAAATGAGAGATAATAGAATGTATTAAGAAAAAGAAAAATGCATGCAAATACAAGGAAAAGTTCAAACAACGTGAATCAGAGAGCTAGCAGAAACAAGGAAAGGATAATAACAGATGCAAAAAGAAATATGAAACAAATATGCAAGAGTTATTAAAGTTGATAGCAATGTGTTTTTAATAACTGTGTTTAGTGGAAGTGAATTTTAAAGCAGAATAAGGACCAATTAAAGTTGCAGACAACCAGAACAGATTATAAGTAATAAACTTGCTAAATGAATACTTTGCAAATATTTCACAGTAAAGAAAGAGGACAAAATATCATGAAGAGAACAGAATGTAAGAATATGTCAAAGTGAGGACATTATTTGTTTTAAAACATAAATGGAGAATACAATGGGCCTTAAGACACAAATCTTCAGGATGATGGAATTAGAAGAAATAGGCAATTAAATTGAAGATATGTTTGTCATAATTCTCTTGTGCTTAGATTGTAACTTCTGAAGGGAGGCAAGGAGAAGCCAGGTACCAACAGTCAGTTTACAAACATACAAATTGGGGGTAAGCTGCTCGGCTTCTTGAGCATGTTCTGCCATTGACC
Source organism: Pristis pectinata (assembly GCF_009764475.1). NCBI lineage: Eukaryota > Metazoa > Chordata > Chondrichthyes > Rhinopristiformes > Pristidae > Pristis > Pristis pectinata. The sequence continues at coordinate 33,815,763 of NC_067405.1, read as the reverse complement.
AAGACAAATCTGATTCTAACCTCAACATTCCCTCCAACAGTTTACTTATCAAGAATCAATCTAACTCTGCCTTAAAATAGTCAAAGGTTCTGCTTCCACTGCCTTCTAAGGAAGCGAGTTCCAAAGAGTCTCAGAAAAATGTACACCTCTTGTCTGTCTTAAATGGGTGACCCTTTATTTTTAAACAGTGACCCCTAGTTCTAAATTCTCCAACAAAAAGAAGCATCCTCTATATATACCATCAAGATCCTGCAAAATGTTATGTATTTCAATTGTCTCCTTGTATTCTTCTAAACTCCAACAGAAATAAGCCAAGCCTGTCCAACTCAATTCATATGACAACCTCCCCCCACCCCTATTCCAGGTATCCAGATATCAGACCAATAAACTCTCTTTTAACTGGCTTCTGCATGTGGTCTCATCAGGGCCTCTGTAAGTGAAGCATAACATGGAACATAGAACAGTACTGCAGAGGAACAGACACTTTGGCCCACCATTTCTGTGCCGACCATGATGCCAATCTAACTAATCATATCTACTGGCACGTGGTCTGTATCCCTCTATTCCTTGTCTGTTCATGTGTCTGTTTACATGCCTCTTAAATATTGCAATCCTATCTGCTTCTACCACCTCCCTTGGCAACTTGTTTTAGGCACCTATCACTTTCTGTATAGAAAAAACTTGCTTCATAAATCTTTAAATTTTCCCCCTCTCACCTTAAACCTATGCCCTCTAGTATTTGAGATTTCCATCCTGGGGAAAAGACTCCATCTACCCTGTCTATGCCTCGCAAAATTTTATATACTTCTATCAGGTCACCCCTCAGTTTCCAATGGTCTAGAGAAAGGTTTGTCCAATCTCTCCTGATACCTGCTACTCTCCAATCCAGGCAACATCCTGGTGAACTTCTTCTGCATCCTCTCCAAAGCCTCCGCATCCTTCCTCATAATGTAGCAACCAGAACTGCACAATTTGGCTCCAAATGTGGCCTAACTAAGTTTTATACAGCTGCAACATGACTACTCAACTTTTAAACTCAATGCGCCAACCAATTAAGGCAAACATGCTGTACACCTTCTTTACCACCCTATCTATTGGTGTTGCCACTCTCAGGGAGCTATGGACTTGCACCCCAAGATCCCTCTGTACATCAATGCTCCTAAGGGGCCTGCCATTTACTGTATACTTTCCTCTTGCATTTGACCTCCTTACATTTCTAGTTAATTCCACTTGGAATAAACAAAAACATTCTGCTAGCTTTCCGAATTACTTGAACATACATACATCTTAACTTCTTGTAACTCGTGCACCAGGACACCCAAATCTCTTGGCATCTCAAAGCTATGTAATCTCTCGCCCTTTAGATGATGTGCTTCTTTCAAAATATTTCCTGCCAAAATCAACAATTTCACATTTTTCCTCATTATACTCCATTTACCAGATCTTTGTCCACTCACTTAATGTATCAATATCCCTATGTACTCTTATATCCTCTTTGTGACTTACTTTCCTACCTATCTTTGTGTCATCAACAAATTCAACAATCATTGGTAACTTCATCAAAGTCATATATATTCTAAAAGGTGGATGTCCTAGCACCGAATGCTGTGGCACACCTCTCAGTACATCTTGTCAACATGCATCAATATGTGTTACATCACACACCAAGAGCTTTCATTTTCCAGAATACACTTTGATGTGGGTACCTTATCAAATACATTCTGAAAATTCTAGTATATACACAATTCCCCTTAATCCACAGTACATGCTTAACACTAATTGAGGAAGTAGAGACAAAGTAATGGTGCACTTGGACAAAAGCATCAGTTAATGAAGTAGAAGTAGGATGGATTTAAGACTCATTCAGGCCAAGATAATCCAACTAAGTCTTTTGAGGAGATTGCTAGCAAGATAATAAAAGAAACTTCCACGTAGGATCAACACACACAAAAAGTGCCGGAGGAACTCAGCAGGTCAGGCAGCTTCTATGGAGAGAAATAAACAGTCGACGTTTCGTGTCTAGATGAAGAGTCTCGACCTGAAACGTCGACTGTTTATTTCTCTCCATAGAAGCTGCCTGACCTGCTGAGTTCCTCCAGCACTTTTTGTGTGTGTTGCTCCAGATTCCAGCATCTGCAGAATCTCTTGTGCTTCCATGTAGGATATTGCCTACATGGACTCCATAAGGCATTTTTTTAAAAATCAAATTCCACAAAAGATACCAATAAGAAATATGGCAGTGCGCTTTACAGTGGATAATCAAATGATGCAAGGAGGCAATTGGTTGATCAGACGGTGGGGTTAGAAATGAATAAGCAGAAGAGAAATCACTGCAAGGGATTCTGGAGCTCTATCTGGACATATGAGAATGGAACAAAGGCAGTCTCACTCAACCAAAGGACCAAAGAGAAATAATGGAGAAAGATTATGTACTGAACCATGTCAAAGATTGCAGATATGTTTAGAATGAGGAGGAAACATTGTTCACTGCAGTCACATTCATAAAGGATGTCATAAAAGTCTTTGATAAAGGTGCACTTTTGTACTCTGACAGGAGGCAGAAAACTGATTAGAAAAATGGGAATAAACTCAGAGGCGTTTAATGAATTTAGAAACTGAGTTCAGAAAGAGGGCAGTAGCTTACAAGAACAGAGGGTATAAAGAGATGTAATGACAATAATCCAAAAGGATACCTGCAGACAAGAGGTTGATTATACACCACTAACACGGACCATTTAGTGGCCAAATGTTTGTGCAACAGGATTGAGGAAGCAGGTCCTGGTTCTCATAGACAGGATCTGTGGGAAGAGAGATGGGTCAACATTTCAGGTCAAAGACCTTTGTCAGAACTGGCAAAGGGTCTTCAACCTGAAACATTGACGATTTCCCTTCCCACAGATGTGGCCTGGCCTGCTGAGTGTTTCCAGCATTTTCTGTTTTTGTTTTACATATCCAGCATCTGCAGTTTATTAATTTTCACTAATAGACAGGATGTTGTCAGAGTGGGCATGATGGATGACAGAAGAGAAACTGGAAAAAGTCACATTCTGGGCTTGGACTAGGGCTGGCACAGAGTTTTGGGGGAGGGAGTGGAGGTGGGAGGGGGATAGCAAGGGGAAGCTGTGGACAAATTTAGCCAATAACAAGAATCCAGGAACAAAGGAACAGAGAACAGAGGATACAAATTCAAAGGAATTGCCAAAGTAAATAGTGTATATTTGCCACTTCTTGATGCTAAGACCACACTGTCTGCTGACACACTATCCACAGATCTGCATACTCATGAGGTCAGCCTTGTATTACTCGGAGTGTTGATGAGTATAGCGCTATTCCTCTGGAGCCCTCTCCTGTGGTGTCTGGTGAATCCTGTTTGTCAATGAGATGAAGTTCACTTGTTATGCTGGCAAGTAGTAAAATATCGCCACATGAATGATAGAGAAATGGAGGGCTATGTAGGAGGGAAAGGTTAGATAGATATTAGAGCAGGATAAAATGTCGGCACAACATCGTGGATCAAAGGGCCTGTACTGTGCTGTAATGTTCTATGTTCTATCACTAGTAGATGTGCAGCCAAAGCAGGGGTTGGGGTCAGAGTTTCATCAGGAATACCTGGTGTCCAGAGTGTGGGTTGGTGTGCAGCCGGAGTGTTTGTATGCTTCAGCTTGTTTTCACAGGTTGAAACCTATATAGGAGGGGTTGACTCTTGTACATTACAACCTCAGTATCATTCAGCAGCCTCAGCTGTACCTATATTCCCCCCCACCCCCACATGAAGTCCATGCCCTATCCCTTCTGAATAACAATACTTATTTGACTATTCAGAGTTGGGTGGGACGGGGTGGGGTGGGGAGGAATATAGCACTTTACACCAATGGAAAGTAAACTAGAATGAGCCTGACTGCACTGGCTTTTGCCAATATTCCTGATCGGAATGACAGTGTTCAGTCAATTAAACTGTCATTCGCCCTGGTACTTTGCACTCACACTGTGAAAGTCAATGTCCAATAATGGAAAGCTGAATCCATCTGTGGAGTCCAACAGCATTACACTGAGTAATTGCCACTCAGACCCTCAATCAGGTCACACCCGGCACAGACATAAAGGAACCCACTGAGTGCTATGGGGTTGCAGAGCAAAGATTTAGGAAGCAAGGGGGAAAGGAAGTTTCCTTTTAAAAAAATTATTTTGATGTTGTTTTCAATTATTGATGTGCATTTGTTTTAGCTGTTTTTAAAAAAGACTTCAAATTTATTTACTTCAACTTAAATAGTTTCAAATGTTTCTAAAAGTCAGAAAATTTAAAAAGAATTAAAATCAATAAGAATTTTCACAGCTGACAAAGACCTATTCCCCAGTTTGCCAGCTGTTAAAGACTGTCTGAGGCATTTCAGGCATCAGGCCTCTTCACTGCACCACTCAAGCTCCTGTCGCTGTTCAGCCCACACCACCAGACTGCAGAAAGTCAGTAAAATAGGTTTCATACATCCAGTCTACCTAAGTGTGGGCAGACAGTGATTCCAGTTGGAGGGTGGAGGGAAACCAGGCCAATATAATCTAGTCCAATATCTTCCATATGGTGAGAAAAGGAATTGTGGAAACGCAAAGGGATTTAGACATCCATGTACTTTAATCACTAGTAGAGAAAAAGTTATTAAAAATAGCTTAATGAAATATTGTCTTTATCTTGAAGTGATTGCAGTAAAAACAGAAGTTAATTTGTCAGTTATGCAGAACTAATCAACTCCCACCTAGAGCACTGCATGGAGTTCTACCCTCACAACTAGGAAGCATAATCTTACAATTATTGCTTGGTTGTTGAAATCAGGGAACAGCTTTTCACACAAAAGGTGGTATAAATCCAGAACACGTTCACACAAGTGGCTGTAGATGGTAGCTTTAAAGAATTTTTCAAAGATTAATGGAATATTGATGGACATAAGTCTCAAAGGATATAGAACAGCAATTAAGTGGAAATGAAGTACAAAATACACGTCACGTTTTAAAAAAATTCCCTTCTCCTTTTCCTGCATTGCTATAAAGGGCTGAGTAACTTGTTGTTAGTCTTTGCTGACTACCAGGGACTGTAAATCAGAAGACACAACATTTACTGAATCATCAGCATTTTACACCAAGGTGGTTAACATCTTGACTTTGTTAGTATGAACTTGTAGAACACTTGCTATCAAATTTAAAATTTGTGCACACAAGCTGAATTCATTGGTAGCTTCATCAGCAGCTTTCAGGTTGAGACCTGTTTCCTCACAGGCCGTTGATGATAATACCATACCATCAGTATCAAACATGGGAAACCTGAAGGTCGTATTTCCTCATCCTCACTTTGTGCTATCACTTAAAGCATACATATTTGGAATTATATTTTAAGCAGATGTTAGAAAACAGATGCATCATAGTTAGTGAGGATGTATTGGCAGCAATCTATAATACGTGCCAGTGTCAAGAAAATATAGTTAAATGAAATTGGGATATTTCAACTAGGACATTGGGGTGCAGTGAAGGGGTCAATGAAAGTCATACTTGTGTCATTATACTCTCATCTTAAATTTGCTTTTTTCCTGAAATGCAAAGTATTTGAAAACTCAGCCTTTGCAACTAATCTTTCCTAGCTAGTGGTGATAATGCAGTGTTTTCATTGAGAGATGATGCCTTACCATGACAAATTTGCACAATCAGCTCCCACCATAACGGGGAAAAGTTGACAGGAAGTATCCACAGATGCATTCTTGTTTTAAGTTACAAATTAAACTTCCCTGGCCAGACTGTGCATTATATACCAACGGAGTTCTGCAAAAATCATTACTTGTTATTAGTCCATTCTGACTACTGATCTGTACTTGTTCTCTGTATGCCAATGTTTTGGTTGTGTTTCTTTTTTCTTCCCCCACCCCTTCTCCCCACAAGTACAAATCAACTGTTATAAATCTGATTTAATCGTAAAGGGCCCAAGGGAATTATAATAATCGTGAGTCAATCTTAACATTCCAACAAGTAGCTCAAGTGAATGATAAATTTTCGTCAATCGCGAGTCTGAGTTTATAAAAATTAAGTCTGCCGAGTACCCTACCTCTTTAACACACCAGCCACAGTCAGGATGAATAAGCAAACATTCTTTGCAGGAGGTAGCACGTCCACTTGTACAAATATTGAGACCTTCGATTTAAATAGAGAAAGTTATAATTTTCCCTGCGTAAACATCGAATCGCGGCGTCACTGAACACCTTCAGCACACTGGAGATTCAACAAAGTAAATGCGGCCCGTCACATCAAGATTTATACCACAAACAGTAGCTTCACCAACAATGTACAAGCCAGACTCTTTGACATCACTGCTATTTACCAAACACCAAAGGAAACTTTGTTTAATGGCAACTTACCGCCAGCATCTTGCATAAACAGACAAAAGCCAGGATAAAACAAAAGCAAATAATTTAAAACTGTCTTCTTGAACATGGCTTTTTGCATTTCTGTTGACAGTGAATATTCAAAACATGTCCTTTCACTCACTCCCCCGATCTGATCATTCGCTGGAGTCGATGATCAACAACACCTAGGAAGTTTGACTGCAAGAATCACGGTCGCGCCAGGGGCTCCAACACTTGGAGAGCGCCGCTTTGCCCAGAACCCTCCACACAGACGCGGTCTCGGAAACCCATCCTGCTGTCGGGCCGGGCTGGAGAGCGCCGACCAGTGCCCGATGTCCGGCTCCCACCAGCAGCGCCCACACGTAACCACCAAGTTCGCACCAGCTCCTGACTTTTTTTTCTCTTCGCTTCACTGCTCCCCGCGGATCGAGCTTTGCATCGCTCGAAACTAACTCGGCGCCGCCGACTTTCCTCAACCAGTTTCCATACTCATCTGCACCCTGAGCCAGTCTCCGACGGCCAGCAGCGTCACTTCGTTTACAACCCCCCGATCCCCACACACACCACCCCGGCAGCTCTGGGCTTCGCCTCGCCTCCTACACCTTGTCGACCAATCGGACCCTGCGAGTGGCACTGCGACCCAATCAGCGTGCCACAACAAATTAACCCTTTCAGCTCCTCGGCTCATTCCATAAATAACCGATTCAAGGCGCGCCTTTCCGAACTATACACCTTTGAACGAAAAGTGATCGATAACTGTAAGTTTACACAAATGAAACATGGCTATTAAGCTAATGATTTTTTTACATTGATCTGAACCTAAATAAACGTAGTTGTCCGCAGTTATTGCTGTTCATTTAGAAAGTCTTTTAAAAATGTCTTACAAACCTAATAATAACTAATCAGATATAATAAATCCTACCTGAGATCTCCTTTAACCTGATCCCACACAGTAGTATCAACAGCAACGTTGCCACAAGAAGATCAGTGCTGAAGCACTCAAGGGCCCCAAGAAGGAAGGTCTTCTTAAAGACAAACTGACATCTCCCAGCCAATAGGGACAACAGTGTCCACAGTGTTCTGAAGTCCACCATAACTGCCAGCTGTGAAGAGATTCTTGGCTTCTCTACCAAGAAGTGTACTGAATTTGGATGACCTGCCATGATCATATTGAATGGCAGAGCAGGCTCAAGGAGCTGAATGGCCTTCTCCTACTCCTATTTTCCATGTTTCTTTATTAAGAAGCAGGACTGGTTTAATGGGAATGAACAGCAAATTGAGGAGCTAATGGACAGCAAAAGTAAGGCATCCCCAGATTGGAACATAAGAAGATAAGAAATAGGAGCAGAAGTGGACCATTTGACCCTTCAAACCTGGCCCACCATTCATCAAGAAAATGGCTGATCTTCTACCTTAAAGACATTTTCCAATACAATCTCCATTATGCCTTGATTTCTTCAATATCTAGAAATCTATGGTTCTCTGTTTTTGAACTCAATTAACTAAATTAATCACACAACCTTTTATTTGGAGAATTCCAAAGATTCACCACCCCCTGTGTAAATAAATGTCTATTCATCTCAGTAGTAAATGATCTACTACTTATTCTGAGACTCTGACCCCTGATTCTAAACACCTAAACCAGGGAAACATTTCCCCCTGCATCCAGCCTGTTGAGCCATCCAAGTATTTTGTAAGTTTTGCTATTCTTCAAAGGAAAAGAAAGAGCTCCATGGGTATCTGAAGGCAGAGATCCAGCTGAAAACTCATGGTCTAAAAACAGATAGTGGATGGAAAGAGCTCAGGGGGCCCAGCAACTCACTGATGGCCATAATATGCACAGTTTCTTCAGTGCTATAATGGTCACCTAAGGCCCAAAACCCAATGCCCCATCCAACTGAGTACCAAGGAGAGAGGAGACACAATAACTTCTGCAGATGCTGGAATCTGAAGCAATACACAAAAAGTGCTGCAGGAACTCAGCAGGTCAGGCAGCATCTATGGAGGAAAATAAACAGCCGACATTTTGGCTGAGACCCTTCATCAGGACTGGAAAGGAAGAGGGCAGAAGCCAGAGTTCCTCCAGCACTTTTTGTGTATTGCACCAAGGAGAGAGGTGAGCTTTTCAAAGACAGAGAGGTAGTCAATGCCTTTCTTCAGTCCTTCTCACCACTTTGAAAACCTCCTCAGCTGTGATTCTGTCCTTGATGTAAGTGCCCTTCAGCCCACAGCAGCCGACTCAGTCGGACTTGCCACCACTCATGACCAATTAGAAGATAAAAAGGTCATATGCCATCTAAAGAATAACAAGTTCTCAGGTATCCCTGCTGAAGTTCTAAATACCTGGTGGTGAAGAGATTTAGTCACAAAAATGAGAATATATCAGGGGACTGCATAAATGCCATAAGTGACTGACCTCCCTCAAGAAAGGAGTCATGTTTGACTATGATAAATACAAAGATGTCTGCATGCTGTCTGGCATAGAGAAGGTCATCACCAATGTTCTCCAACTTACATTGGATTCATCATGGAATAGAATGGTAGGGTGGATAAAGGACTCCACCATATTAACAGACATTCTATCCACCCTACCACCCCTCCACCCCCGCAACTTAAAATAGGATTTTCCACATGATGAAGGATCATCAACCTGGAATATCGAGTGTGATCCTAGTCAATGCACCTATATTAAACCCAATCTCAGTGAAGGTTAGTGTAAAACAAGGCTTCAGGATTGCCCCAACACTTTCTTCAATCTTTCTCACCACAGTTCTGCATCGCCTCCATTAAACTTCCTGTGGGATTGGAGGTAATCTTTTAAACTAAAGGGAAACCGTTCAACCTGCAGAGGCTACACTCCCGAACCAACGTCACTCAAATCTCAATAGTCAAGCTGCAATATGCGAAGCTCCACACAATCATCAGTTTGTTCTTTGAAGCATATGAGAGACTGGGTCTTATATTCAACATATACAAGAAAAAGGTCCTCTACCTACTAATCAAGAGAAGCAAAGCTAGCATTTCAGGTCCAAGACCATTCATCAGAACTGCTCTGGTGTTCTGACAGAAAATGCTGATGAGGTCAGAACAGAAGATCAGCAGCATCTGCCTGACCTGCTGACATGACCATAACGTTCTGATGAAGAGGTCCTGGACCTGAAATATTAACTCTGTTTCTCTTTCCACAGATGTTGCCTGACCTGTTAAGGATTTCTAACACTCTCTGTTTTTATTTAAAATTCTGAGAATCTGCAGTTTTTTTTCATTCCCATTAGAAATATGAAAGAGATAAAGGGTTAATATTCCAGGTGGATGATCCTTCACCAGAAGTGGAGAAGTGAGAACATAAGCATGTTTTAAATTGCAGAGGTGTGGAGGAGTGGCAAGAACGAAGGGAATTGTCTGTCATAGGGTGGAGACAAAGTCTGTTAAGGTGGATAAAGGACTCCACATTCCTTTTGTTCTATCCATTCCACCCATTCCTGCAACTTCAAGTATGATTTTTAAATTGCTGCCTGATCTTCTGATCTCTCCACCCCAGCATTTTCTGTTTTGTATTTCAGATCTCCAGCATCTGCAATTTTGTGTTTTTCCATTACACATATGTTTTCACCCACTTAAAACACCTGTTAATTATTAGTCTCTTCTTTCTGCCACCGAGGCAATTTTTGATCTAACTTGAAAGTTTCCAATGAATCCTGTAGCTTTAACATTTCTTGTCAACTTATCATGTTAGATCTTGTCAGAAACTTGCCCAAATCAATGCAGACTCTGTCAAATGGGTTAAAAAGTGTTCAGTTAATTTAGTCAGACAAAACTTTCCTTTAACAAATCCAGGCTCTCTGTCCTTGATTAATATGCACCTCCCTAAATGATGATTTAAACTATCTCATAAGTTTTTTCAATGATTTTCCCACCATCAGTGTTAGGCTGACAAATATGTATTTACTTTGTATATCCCTTTCCTCCTTTTTAAGCAATAGCACCATGTCAGTAGTATTTCGGTCCTCCAGGAGCATCGCTACATCCAAAAAGGATGGGAAAATGATAGCCAGAACCTCTATCGTTGCCTCCTTTGCTTCTCTTAATAGAATAGGATAAATTTTATTTTGGTCTGGCAATTTACTTACTTATCTACTTATAATGACACCGAAGGAGCTCATTTGTCTCCCAGCAGAGCAATCCCATCATTCCCATTCCTCTTCCTATTTTGTCACAGAAGGAGGAAATTTGGCACATCGTGTCCATGCTGACTTCCCATGGAGCAATCCCATCAGCCCCATTCCTCCTTTCCTTATTCTCTCTCATTCTCATCCCAATTCATTGTTGATTCATCTGCCACCGACCTACGACTGTGTCTTTGGGATGTGGGAGAAAGCCAGAGCACCTGATGGAAGTCAATGTGGTCTCAGGGAAAATATGCATATGCCACCAAAGGACTGGTTAAAAATATAAAATACCTTAATAATTCCTGTTTCTCTATATTTATCTCATCTAATATTTCAAGTACCTCTCCTCTTTACAAGATCTAAATTATCCTTTATTTCAAAAGCAGGTGCAAAATATTCATTATGTATATTCATTTTATACCATGTCTTCCACCTCTACGTTGTGGATACCTTTTCATTTCTTAATAGATCCTGCTTTTGTGTTAGTTATCCTTTTCTGTCCAAAATTCTCCTGTCAATATTTTTAATGTGCTCTCTTTGTCATCTAATCTCCTTAATTTCACCACTGCACTTCAGATTTTTTGTAGTATTAATTTTGCACTATCCAGTATAAACTTCCCTTAACCTTTTACTTATGCTTCCTGACATCCAGAAAGCCCATGTTTGGAAGCTTCATGATTCTTCCTAGTAGGAAAATACTTGCCAAGAATTCTTATTATCGCTGTCTTGAGTGTCTCCCATTGTTCTGATGGTGAATGCCTTCATGTGATGGTTCCCACTCCACGTTTGCAAAACCACCTTTCAGCCTAGTTAATTTGGCCTTGCACAATTGGCAAGTTTTACTCCTGGCTTATGTTTCTCCTTTTCCATAACTATGATGTAAGGTTTGTTAGAGACAAATATGTTGTTTAATATTAATCTTGGTTTTGGTAATTTAATGTTGTCACTTCCTTTATTAAGATGCAGATTGTAACCACAAGGCACGGTGGGTAATCTTTGTGTCGTTCAATTCTGATACTTGTAGAGGATATATCTGTGTGGAGCAGAAGATTAGAATGAACAATTGAAATCACAGACTTTTAAAAATTGTGTGGTGTCGGAGAGTGAATTTTGAGCATCCTCAAAAATGAGGACCAGGAGCATCTGAAGGAGGTATTAATGTGGAGCCACCAGAAGGTCATCAGAAGGCCATGCGTGAGTAAAAGTCAACAATAACCTAATCGTTTTCATGAACCTTTCGGATGAGGCACAAAGATCTCGAGGGGGATAAAAAAGGATTAAAGGATATCACCAGCACATCTAGAAAAGAAAGACTATGATCTACAGAACACAGCAAGAACGGAGGGAACCAGGGAACTTAGAAGCAGGAACCAGTAGAGCCAAGTTTCACTGTGTACTTATTACCTGTGTTGAGAACTGATTTTATATAGTTCTCTAATACTCAGTAAGTTCTCTGACCTAATAAATGAATTGAGTCCATATCCTGCAGGCCAAAATTCATCAGGAATCCTCTGAAATAGGAACAATTTTCTCTCAATGTTAAAAATTGCAGCGCTAATTCCAATGGAGTTAGGATTGTTACCATCAAGTCCCATTACTCCTACCCAGCTTGATTCCTTAAAAATAGAACTTATTGAAATTTGATCCAGAGCTAGACTTGAACAGATTAAAAACAGCAAAGAATAGAGCAGAAATAGACTGCTCTTGACTTACATAATAATTGAGGCCAACTACAAATTGTCCAGATGGTAACATATTGTTTGCAGAAGTATTGCAGGAGTTACACATCTACAGGACCAGTACAAAAACAATGGATCAACATATGTAGTGGGCCTTGTGCCTTATGTTTGTTCTGTTAAGGCTGCACAGAGTTTTAGCAAACAGTTTACATTTTTGCTATTAGTCTTGACAGTAACACTGTCTGCACTCATGTGCACGTAAAGGTAAGCAAACAGCAATTGCCTTTCAAATATCGTCAAGCCTAGCAAATTACTTTTTACGATTGATTCTGACCTACAATTTTATTCATTCCAGATGATATCCAGAAATGGCTGAGAGCAATGGATACAGCAATGGGACCAGACAAGGCTTGTGCTTCAGAACCAGCACCTCTAGCCATTCTGTTCCAATTCAGTGGCAAGTAGCTGACAATGTGGAAGTGTCCTGTTCTCAAAAAGTAGGACAAATATGATCCAGCTAATTACTGCCAATCAGTCTACTCCTAATCACCTTCAAAGTGATGGAAAGTGTTATTGACACTGCTGTCACTACTCACCAACAACCTAATCACTCATGCCCAGTTTAGAGTTTGCCAAGGCCACTTGACTTCATTACAGCCTTGATCCAAACATGGACCAAAGAGCTGAATTCCAGAGGTGACTGCCCTTGTCACTGAGGCAACAATTGGTCCAGTGTGGCATCAAGCAGCCCTTCTAAAACTGAAATCAATGGGCATCAAGAGGAAAAAATCTCCAGTGATGGGGTTCTTATCTTGCATAAAGGAAGATAGCTGTGGTTGTTGGAGCTCAATCATCCCACTACCAGGCTATCATGGAAGAAGTTCCTCGGGGCATTGTTTTATGCCCAACCATTTTCAGCTACTTTATCAATGATCTTTCTTCCATCATAAGGTCAAAAGTGGGGATATTGACTGATGACTGCACAATGTTCAATTCCATTTGTAACTTCTTAGCAAAATAAGCAGTGTATGCCTGTCCGCAGCAAGACTTAGTGATATTCAGGCATGGACTGATAAGTATCAAGTAACATTAATACCACAAATTTCCAGGCAACAGGCATCCCTAACATAAGAAAGTCTAATCATGTACCTTGATATTCAACGTTCCCCACTATTGACATACTGATGTTTACCATTGACCAGAAGTTCAGCCACATAAATATTGTGGCTACAAAAGCAGGTAGGAAACTAAACATTTTGTCACAAGTGTCTCACCTCCTGACATCCTAAAGTTTTTCCACCATCTCCAAGGTGCAAGTCAGTAGTGAGATGGGATACCCTCTAGTTGCCTGGATGAATGTAGCTCAAATGTAGCTCTTACGAAGTTTGACATCATCCAGGACAAAGCAACCTGTTTGACTGACATGCCATTAGTCACTTTCAACATTAATTTTCTCCACCACCGGCACATAGTGACTGCAGCGTGCACCATCTACAAAATGCACTGCAGTTCTTGCCTAGGCTACTCTGACAGCATGTCCCTAACCCATAACTTCTGTCACGAAGGAGGACAGCTGGTACACGGGATCACCAATGACTTGCAGGTTCCTCTTCCAGTCCTACCTTGTCTTGATTTCATTACTCAATGCAAAACTAAATTCCTGAGTGTAGATGGAGGAATTTATAAAGTTGTTCTGCATGAAATTATTAAGCATTCCTTTTTTTTTCCACTTTAGATCACAGAGGCACTGCACCAGATGGCATAATTCTCCTGACTGTACACTTAGCTCCAAAACTGGTCTCAGTGTGGCTTCAGGATCAACAACCAATTAATTCTAACCCATGGGAATTTGTCTTCCTGCTCCCAAAATAGGTTTCTTCCTTACTACCCAGGCATCCTTATATCTGTGCTTAAATTCCAGTTTGAGGATTTATAAATTCACATGTTGCAAACTGTTCAGAGACAGTAAATCTCAATCTAGTTGCCCAGAGTTTATCTTTATATCTCAGAATCAGATTTATTATCACTGACGTATAACATGAAATTTGTTGTTTTACGGCAGCAGTACAGTGCAAAGACATAAAAATCTATAAATTACAAAAATAAGTAAAGAGTACAACCTAATCACCAGAAGAACCACTTGTCACTTCACACATTTAGGAAAAATAGAAGTTATCATTTACAATATATAATTGTCTTAACTTCGCTGAAATGTTAATTTCAAGGTTTCTTCTTACCAGCCAGACTCAGACAATATCACTCTATGGGCAGGCTAATATCAAACTGCTTTTATTAAACTAATCCAGAGAATTCAATGTATAAATTGAATCTGTTTTTACACAAACTCTATAGTCTTGTTATGCACCAGAAGAAAAATAAATGTACCATCGCATAGCTAAAGTGCCATTAGGTACAGGTCTAAAAGTAAAAGTTATGAGCTTCTCCAAAGGCACAGTGAATAGTAAGACATGTAATTTGGCACACAGACCAGACAGTTTCCATTCATGATAACTGATTTGTACTAAGTTAGCTGAATAATCAGAGTACTGTTGGGGGTCACATTAATACTTAATTTTTCTGGGTTACTAGAACTGGGTTAAGAAACAAAACAATCCAAGGCTTAATATTTGTCCAATGACCATTCAAGCAAGTACAATATTAGTCATTTCTGCAAAGCCTTCACAGTTAAATAGCAGTTCCCTGTTAAATTAAGTTAATAAAAGCTTATCAATACTAAATGGTTCAGTTCATACATGAATACATATAATGTGAAACTGTATTGCAGCATAACCAGCTAACCTCATGAGGCAAGGGTACAAAAATAAAAGTGCTTTGATGCTGGTGATCTGGAACAGAAACAGGAAATACTGGAAATAGTCAGCAATACAGCAAGTCTGATGAAAGGTCATTGACCTGAGACAACATATCTATTTCTCTCTATACAGAAGCTGTCTGACCTGCTGATCTTCAGCACATTTTGTTTTTATTTCAGGAGGCTAGCAATGAAGAATGAGATGTGACAAAGAAAAGAAAAATGAAGAATAATAAAGTTGTGGGTTGATCTGAGCAGTCTAAATATTGTTTTAAAAATCGCTCCTTTTGATCTGCTGCCACCTTTTACTCATCAAAACTGGGAACTGAGAGCTATTATTAACAGTGAAAGCTTTGTAGAAGTGACGAATAATTGTTCTTATTTAAATATCCATGCATATTATGGATGTTTCAGAAAATGCCTTTAAATAAAATACTGTATTCATTCAGCTTGCATAAGTTCAATTATAAATGACTGAGCTGTCCCCATAATTTCTTCTTAAACTACCCTCCCATTTTTTCTGTCCTCAGCTCCATTGGATATTTGGATGTGATAGTACAATGGGACAGTAGGTCAGTTTTCTAGCCCTGGAAATCTTAGACATGTTCTCACAGTAAACACAAGGACCGCTATCAGAGACTATGCAACTGTTCGATTACCCTTCTTCTCAGACAATATAATGAATTCTATTAATAACTCAAAACAAAACAAAATTATGTTATATGTTAATATATATTGGCCTCCTGATTTAATTGTTAATTTTTGTTTAAATCCCCAAATATAAATTCCGATTCCTGACTGAAACTATTTCAGCCAATCTAGGACCTCATACATCTGTTTATATATTTATGTTTAATTTTAGCATTTCCAACAGATCTACAGTCTTTAAAACTTAAAGGATATAATTGAATGTAGACCCCAAAGGCTGCATGAATATAAAATGGAGGCTGCTCCAACACAGTATGTGCTTTCAAGCTACAATTGCATTCAACAGTACAGAACAATGCTTCATACAGCTGAATAAATATTAACGTTGAGTTCCAATTTACAAAAGCCTGGCACAAAAGTGAATTTTTGCAATAATGTGCTGTGGTCACACATGTGTCCAACCAATGTAGAAGAGGTTTCAAAAATTCCAAGCATAAACTTTACGTTTATAGAACCAAGAGTCTGCAGCTTGGCTTTTTTTTGTTGGAACTGTGTTGTTGCCTGTCCTCTTTCATATACTGCAAATTGCAGTGAAACAAATAAAACAAGACAATCGTCATCTAATGGGATAGATATTGTACAGACTGCCTGAGTTGCAGCTGCAGAGTGGAGGGGAGGTGAAATGAAATGTGATTCTGTGATTGAAGATGAATGCTGGTGATTGAGGGTGGAAAGATTAGTGAATGCTGTGTCTACAGATGGGACAAGTTTAACTGGAGGATCTTGATTAGTAGTATCACCAGAGCAAGTCCGGTCAGGTTGTTAAACCTTATGCGCTTGCAATCATACCCATAGCATGTGCTACCCACTTCTATCAGACAGCTTGTCTGAAGGCCTTCCTGCCACCTGGTGGAAAAAGGATAGCCTTCATCCTGCTGATCTCCACCCATATCTTTACAGTGCACTTTGGGTACTGGAGACCACTTCAGCCCACTATCGCAAGAAATTCATTGATGGTTAGCCGCAGCTAAAGAGAACTTCTCCTTTAATAGGCATATGAATGCCGCAAGAAGGAATCTGACCAAATTTGTTTCTCAGATGTGCCCATGAGATTGAATGTGCATTGCCCATGCATTATTGCTACTGAGCTCACAGATAAGAACAGAGTGTGAAAAACTGAAGCAATGTCACAGAGTTTCATCAGATATAGCTCTGACACTGACAAGGAAAGCAGTTACCTGAAGTTTAAGTCTAGAATGTTGCAATGTGCCCAGACAGAAGATGAGGCATTGTTCACCTTATCTGTGCTATTGGCTAAGTTTTTCTCAGTCTATCAATGCAGCCTGACCCGCTGGGCATTTCTTACAATCCTGCTATTAGCAACACATTACATTTCAAACTGTGTTGTCACCATCTACCTGTCCCTTTAACCCATTGGACCAAATGACCATGACAACTCATCCACATAGCAATCCTATCCTCACCCTATCACAGATATCCCCTGTTTGTTATCCATCCCTCTTGTCACTTTCTCTGAAACTTCAAACTACCTTTTTTTAAATCTCTCTTTCCCAGTTCTGACAAGGGGTCTTCGATCAGGAACATTAACCCTGTTTTTCTACAAAACTGCTGCTAACCTGCTAAGTGCAACATTTTCTGTTCTAAGTCTACAACATGGTATTAAACTGAGTAGATTCTTTGAAGCTTGAAATGAACCTTAGTGATGACATTGTGGAACAGGTGCAACATATCAACCAGACTAATTATGAAGAGACAGATTCTCTTTGATGAAAGACAGTGCTGAACCAATTGAGCATTTAATACAAGTTGATGGCTTTGATCATCAATTCTCTGATGCTTGCCCAGAAATTAATATTTTTTTTAAAAGATGGTCAATTCACAACTCACCATAGTGAGATTTAAATTCCCAGCCTTTGACCTGTCAGTGCAATACCACATCTGCAACACATCCAGTCAAAGCTTTCTAAAGAGGAATATGTTTGGATTATCTAGCATGACAAACATACTATTCATGTTTCTTGAGGTTCCAGTTCCAAATGCATCCAGGGAAACACAAGGTCCCCGATGGGCGCTAGTGCATTATTTCACAGTATTTCCAAGCACTGTACAATTTTTGGCAACTAAAATTTAACCCCCTATTCAAAGCACTGCCCTGCAGATTCTTTAAAAGCTGCATAAATCAGTAGAATTAGTGCTCCCATTGAACAAACTTCAATAAAAACTTAAGAGCTGCTTATGAATACTAAAAAAATTCAATGTAATGAGGTCCAGCAGGCACAGCTGGACTCAAAAATTCTGGTTTCAACAAATTTGGAATGAAACAGTGTATCCGAATCTTTTCTGAGATATTAAAGACTGCACACTAAAATGGTGAAACACCTCCATCTGCTGAGTACAAGTGGCCTAGAAACTCTTCTGGGTATCACAGTGTAATTGTACACTATGCAAGAAATGTGAGCAAAAACTTTGTGAAGGTCATCAAATTATTTCTGGTTTTCCATGCATACAATATGGTCACATAGAGAGAGGCTCCCATACTTGTGCAGTGATGTCAAATGGTGTGAAACACAGATTTAGGTACCTTCAGAAAATCTGAAAATCAAGAAAAACTGCAGATGCTGGAAATCTGGAAACACTCAGCAGGTTAGGCAGCAGCTATGGAAAGGTAAAGACAATGTTTCAGGTTCAAGACCCTTCAGCAGAAATGAAAATTTGGTTAAGCATGTGAGGCCTGCTTCAACATAACTTAAAAGATGTCCTGTCTGATGCTTGGAATCACTTATATGCAGGTTCCCATCAAGTTCTCTACTATCTTCTTGTTATGGGTATACTTTCAATTCCAACCACTGGGCCCTTATTCATTTACAGTCCTGACTAGCCACCACCATGGATCATGTCCCCAAATTCTTCTGCAATCTAACTATTAAGATTTCAATTCACTCTCTCTATCCTCTGCCAAAGTCCGTCTCTCTCTTATTTGTAGCTTTCCTGCCCCCCAATGGTGAGCAAGTAAAGATAGGTCTTTGTGTGCACAAAATGTAGAAGACAGTTCAGTTCTATCATAACCAATACGTTTGACCTTATGTGCAACAGAACTTTACTGTGGGAAGCCCTTGAACAAAGACTATGTTGAACAGTTGTATACCATTGGTTTAAGTCATGTTTCCTGGCACAGAACTATTTCAAGGCAATTAATGTTAAATGTAATGGGGCCAGCATGTTGATACGTGATGGGTGTGTGGGACATATCCTCTGCCTGTGCAAACTGCATAATAATCATAGGCTTCTACATTCAATATATGAGTTGCCAATAATGATAAAATGCCTTATAGGAAATCTGCCAATGCAGGAGCAGAGGTCAATCTATTTTCATGTTCCTACAAGAGCCAGCAAAAAAATTGCATTTATATAGCACCTTAAATAATTGATGTTTCAGAAATTTGGCTCTATTGAAGTTAATTACATAGCACATTTAATGCATGTGAGTGAGGACATACTTCCACTGTCTCTTTTGATGTCAGTTATTCCAAAAAAAGCTGCTTCTTATACCTTACAATTGTTACACACTCAACTATTTTTTCTCTGCCGTTGATAGTGATGCCAATGCCAAAAATCTCTAAGAAATTTGTTTTGTATCATAAATCAGGATTTGTTTTCTACTTCACAGAATCACAGAATGGTTACAGCACGAAAGAAGGCCAATCGGCTCATCAGTCAATATTGGCTTTATGTAAGAAAATTCAGCTAGTCCCAGTCCCTTCATCTCTCTCTGTGGAGATTCACATTCTCTCCTTTCACATCCTTATCTAGCTCCCTAATGATTGCCCCAATTGAACCTGTCTCCACCGCTATCCCTGGCAGTGTGTTCCAGACCCTAACCATTCACTGTGTTAAAAAAAATTCTCATGTCACTTTTGTTCTTTTGCCAATCAGCTTTGTTCTAGATTACCTGCCATCCTCTGACAGTTGGAACAACTACCTTCAATTTACCCCATCTATACAGTTCATGAGTTTATATATCTCTGTCAGACCCCTTCGCAAACTCCTCTGTTCTGAGGAGAACAAGCCCAGGTTATGCAATCTAACCACATAAATAAAAATCCTCATCCCTGGAATCATTTTAGTAAACTTCCTCTCTCCTTCTCCAAAACCTTTGCATCTTGCCTAAAGTCTGGCACCCAGAACTGGACACAATATGACTTATAAAGGTTCACAAGAACATAAGAAAATAGGAGCGGGGGGAGGCCATGTGGTCCCTGAAGGCTTTGTCATCATTTTATTTGATCACGGCTGATTTGCCACAGGCCTCAATTCTTTTACACTGTAAGTTCCTCAAAGCCCTCACTTTCCCAATCTGTCAAAAGTTTATCTACCTCCTCCTTAAATATCTCCAGTGATCTAACCTCCGCAAACCTCTAAGGTAGACATTCACCATCACCTGCAAGAAGAAATTCCTACAAACCTCATTTTTTAATGACCATCTTATTTAGGCACATAACTTAGAAACAGAGACAACAGGTCTGCAAAGAAGAAAACATTCTTCACCGTACCTCGGTATAAGTGACAATAATAAATCAATTCCAATTCCAAGTCTATTAGTATTCCCCACACAGTTCATTGTGTCTCCAGATTTTGTGTTATCCGCAAATTTGGAAACTGTATCTGTACTTCCATGCTGTAGCGAAAATGTTTTAAAATTCGTTCCTTGTTCTTTCCTGATTCAGCAACAAGAGGTATTCGCAAACAGAGGAGGCATTGTACACGTTAAAGGTTATAGAAACTACTTTATTAGAGTTATATAAAGAATAAAATACAGAAAGGAAGAAGAATACTTAAAATACAGAAGGAAGCAAAATAATACTTATCAACCAATCAGTGAACTGATCTACATTATGCCGGAGGGAACCTCAGGTGTCCAACAGCCTTTCACACAGCCTTCTCTCTGTCTCTTAACACTGGTCGTGACCCAGCCTAAGGGAAGATTCCGATATGCACCAAGAAGTTGCCCCATTTTATACCCTTCAAAAACTTAACTTTTACCCCAATACCTTTCCATTCCCTAATGGTAACAGCCTGTACATTCTTATCACCTGTGACCTTTGGCCTAGGCACATAACTTAGAAACAGAGACAACAGGTCTGCAAAGAAGAAACCATTCTTCACCAGTATCTAATCTCAAGGCTGTGCATCCATGCACATCCTCAAGCTATTACCACATTCCAAGCTGATGCCATTTTGTCTTACAACCACCATTTTGAGTTATACACTGCTGCACATACTAAGGAGGAATTAGAAAGTGACTTTTGGCTAATTTAACTCTTTCCTTACACATACCCAAATCATTAACATACATCAAGGAAAACCATGGTTGTAGTGCTGACCCTGAACAGTTTCCTCTCATCCAACAAACAATCTCTCTTTGCCACTCACTTTCCTATTACTTAGCCTATCCACGTTCCTACAGCCTGTTTTATTCCAACCTTCAATATTAATAGCAAATCTACTCTGTCATACCATATCGAGTACCTTTTGGAAGTCTATATATAGAATGTCCACCTCTCTATTACCTCATCAAAAATATCAAGTATTTGCATTTAACTTGCTAATGCTTTTTTGACATTTTTCTATAGGATATACGCTTTGGAAAACACACTTTAATCCACAAATTTACTCATGCTCAACTTTGTTCTGCAGAAGGAATTTGGCATTTTCCAGATCAGACAAGTGAGATTTCTCATATATTCCATGAGGTTTACTTAATCTGGTTGTATTTTTCTAAGTCATTGAACTGCAAGCTCATAAACTAGACTCACACAGAAGTTATGTAGTGGATTTTTGGATTTATTTGCCAGAGCATATGTAAAAATGAGCTCTGACATAAATTTCAACACTAGTATCTACTTAAAATCTAAAATGTTCTGCATTTTTGGGGAGTTTCAAGTTCTGGCATTATGATGAAATAGAATATTGCAGCAAAAGATCAAATGAATTTGCAGCTCTTCCAGAATTAATATCATTATTGTTACAGTTTGTTCGTTTGTTAATCCCAGAAGCATCCACATCTGTTTAGTCGCAATACCTTTTTACATATGTTGAGGATTATCTTTCACTACACTTTATGTAAGTACATAATGTGGTCTGTTAATGTACAAATAAACAAAGAGCATTTTTGAAGGTTACTCCCATTTCCTCTTACTTATAAAATATATATACTTCTTGACCAAAATTAGAACACGATAGATGGAGACACACAGGATTTTAAGAATAAGTTGGAAAATAACCTACGAGAAGATTAAAACCACTCAAAATAAATTCCATCAAATAGTTTAAATGCATGAACTGCTCTTTCATGAAGCAATTGATCATCTTAAGGTTATAACTCATATTGTAAAACACTGCAAAATACAGGAAATAATTAAATATCAAAAATAGTAAGCAATAGAAGTGTGCTATATATGTGAATGTGTAAATTCTCAGAAGCTCCTGGAGGGCAATTTAAAGCCCTCGAGAGGGAGTGTTTAAGAGCAGAGAAGCCACAAAAACTGATAATGTACAAGAAACTCAAAGCAAATCTGCCAACTTCTGGTCTTAACCGAAGTGTGACAGGGTGGATTTAGGAAACCTCCTTTGGGAAAGGTGAATTTTCTACTTGAGAATGTTAATCATTCATTAAGATTAGAACATATTAACATCAACTTTGAAATCTAATACCGTATGCTGGGGATTCCTGATCTTTCTGGAACTCAGCAGTTAGCAGTTTGCTCAGGGACTGAGAAGTTGACAAGCAATTCCTTAAATTCAGGACATTCTGAGAGGGGAGGGTGAGCAGCCAGAGGTTGTGGTCCATATAGATACCAATGACATTGGCAGGAGTAGGGATGGAGTCCTGCAAAATGATTTTAAGGAGCTAGGTAGAAAGTTAAAAAGCAGGACTTCCAGGGCTGTAATCTCAGGATTACTACCCATGCCACATGCTAGTGAGGTGAGAAATAAACACATAGTGCAGTTCAATATGTGGCCGAGGGACTGGTGCAGGAAGGAAGGCTTCAGATTTACGGATCACTGGGCTTTCTTCCAGGGCAGGTGGAACCTGTACAAATAAGACAGGTTGCATCTGAACTGGAGGGGAACTAATACCCTCGCCAGGAGGTTTGCTAGTGCTACTCGGGAGGGTTTAAACTGGCAGGGGGATGGGAACCACAGCAGTAGGGCAACAGGTGGTAGGGTTGAGGGCAATAAAGATGGTATGAAAAATAAGATTGAAAGGAAGGACAGCAAGGGACAGGCTAATAAACATGGTGAGACTGATGGGCTGAGATGTGTTTATTTCAATGCAAGGAGTCTTATGGGTAAGGAGGATGAACTTAGAGCCTGGATCAGTACATGGAATTAGGATGTTGTTGACATTACAGAGACCTGGGTGTGTGAGGGACAAGACTGGCTGCTCAATGTTCCTGGGTTTCGTTGTTCTAGATGTGATAGAGAGGGGGTTAAAAGAGGTGGAGAGGTTGTACTACTGATACGGGAGAATGTAACAGCAGAACTCAGAGAGGACATACTGGAGGGCTCACCGCAGAGGCAATTTGGGTGGAGCTCAGAAATAGGATAGGTGCAATTACACAGATGGGATTATACTACAGGCTCACCAATAGCCAGCGAGAGGTGGAGGGACAGATATGTAGACAGATAATGGAAGGGTGCAGAAGCAACAGGGCTGTCATAGTGGGGGACTTTAAACTCCCCAGTATTGATGGGAACTTCCTTAATACAAGAAGCTTAAATGGGGCGGAATTTCTTGAGTGCATCCAAGAGGGGTTCTTGAAACAGTATGTGGAGAGTCCAACTAGAGGAGAGAACATACTGGACCTAGTTTTGGGAAATGAGCCAGGCCAGGTGACAGGGCTGATTGTGGGTGAACATTTTGGGAATAGTGATCACAAGTCATTATGTTTTAAGGTAGTTAAGAGTAAAGACAAAACTGGATCTTGTGGGAAGGTATTAAATTGGGGGAGGGCAAATTAGGACAGGATAAGACAGGAACTATTGGTATTGGTTTATTATTGTCACTTGTACTGAGGTACAGTGAAAAAGTTTGTCTTGCATATCAATCGTACAGGTCAATTCATTACACAGTGCAGTTACATTGAGTTAGTACAGACTGCATTGAGGTAGTACAGGTAAAAACAATAACAGTACAGAGTAAAGTATCACAGCTACAGAGGAAGTGCAGTGCAGGTAGGAATAAGATGCAAGGTCACAAGAAGTTCGGTTGTGAGGTCAAGAGTCCATCTCATCGTATAAGAGAACCAATCAATAGTCTTATCACAGTGGCATAAGAGCTGTCCTTGAGCCTGGTGGTATGTGCCCTCAGGCTCCTGTATCTTCTGCCTGCTGGGAGAGGAGAGAAGAGAGAATGACCCGGGTGGGTGGGGTCTTTGATTATGCTGGCTACTTCACCGAGGCAGCGAAAGGTATAGACAGAGTCCATGGAGGGGAGGCTGGTTTCCCTGATGCGCTGGGCTGTGTCTACAACTTTCTGCAGTTTCTTGCAGTCCTGGGCAGATCAGTTGCTGTACCAACCTGTGATGCATCCAGATAGGATGCTTTCTATGGTGCATCGATTAAAGTTGGCGAGTATCAAAGGGGACATACCGAATTTCTTTAGCCTCCTGAGGAAGTAGAGACACTGGTGAGCTTTCTTGGCCGTGGCACCTACATGATTTGACCAGGACAGGCTGTTGGTGATGTTCACTCCCAGGAGCTCTCAACCCTCTCAACTTCAGCATCGTTGATGTAGACAGGTGCATGTACACCGCCCCCTTTCCTGAAGTCAATGACTGGCTCTTTAGTTTTGCTGACATTGAGGGAAAGGTTGTTGTCATGACACCATACCACTAAGCTCTCTATCTCCTTCCTGTGCCCCGACTCATCGTTATTTGAGATAGGGCCTACTACGGTGGTATCATCTGCAAACTTGTAGATGGAGTTAGAGCAGAATCTGGCCACACAGTCATGAGCATATAGGGAGTAGAGTAGAAGGCTGAGAACGCAGCCTTGTGGGGCACCAGTGTTGAGAATAATCGTGCCGGAGGTGTTGCTGCCTATCCTCACTGATTGCGGTCTGTTGGTCAGAAAGTCAAGGATCCATTTACAGAGGGAGGTGTTGAGTCCCAGGTCTCGGAGTTTGGTGATGAGTTTGCTTGGAATTATAGTATTGAAGGCGGAGCTGTGGTCAATAAACACTAGTCTAACATAGGTGTCTTTACTGTTCAGACGCTCCAGAGCTGAGTGTAGGACCAGGGAGATGGCGTCTGCTGTAGACCTGTTTCGGCGATAGGTGAATTGCAGTGGGTACAGGTTGTCTGGGAGGCTGGATTTGAAGTGTGCCATAACCAGCCTCTCAAAGCACTTCATGATGGTGGATGTCAGAGCCACTGGTCGGTCGTCATTAAGGCATGTTACCTTGCTTTTCTTAGGTACTGTGATGATAGTGATCTTCTTAAAACAGGCGGGAACCTGAGACTGAAGCAGAGAAAGGTTAAATATGTCTGCAAATACCCCCACCAGCTGATCAGCACAAGATCTGAGAACATGGCCAGAGACACCATCTGGGCCAAATGCTTTCCTTGTGTTCACTCTCCGGAAGACTGATCTTACGTCCTCAACGGTGACGGTGGGTTCAGTTGCATTGGAGGTGGGTGGTGACAATCCATTTCCCTTCTGTTCAAAACATGGACAGAATGCATTAAGCTCATCAGGAAGGCATGCACTGTTGTTAACTATGCAGCCTGACTTCGTTTTGTAGCCTGTTATGGCATGTAAGCCCCGCCATAATTGAAGGCTGGTTTGAGTCGGTATTGTCTCTTGGCATCCCTGATAGCTTTCTGAGGGTCATATCTTGATTTATTGTACAGGTCAGGATCACCAGATTTGTGTGCAGCAGTCCTCGACTTCAGTAGGGAGTGGATCTCCCAGTTCATCCATGGTTTCCTGTTTGGGAACACCCGTATTGTCCTCTTTGGTACACAGTCCTCAACACACTTGCTGATAAAGTCTGTGATGGTGGTGACATACTCATCTAGGCTGGCAGCTGAGTCTTTGAACATGGACCAGTATACTGACTCAAAACAGTCGCATAGAAGCTCATCTGTTTCCTCAGACCAGCACCGCACAACTATCTGTACTGGATCCTCCTGTTTCAGCTTCTTGTTTGTATGCAGGGAGAAGGAACACAGCCTGGTGGTCTGATTTCCCAAAGTGTGGGTGAGGGATGGCTCGGAGGGCATCTTTGATGCTGTATAGCAATGGTCAAGGGTGTCAGGGCCCCTGGTGGAGTAGGAGACGTGCTGGTAGTACTATGGTAACAGACCCTTGAGGTTGGCCTGATTGAAGTCAACTGCAATAATGAAGAGGGCCTCAGGGTATCCTGTCTCAAGGTTGTTGATCACGGAGTATAGCTCATTGAGTACAGGCTCCATGTCTGTCTGTGATGGGATGGAGACTGCTATTAGGATAGCTGAAATGAACTCCCTTCGCAGGCATTGATTGGAAGGAGCTGCTGTTGGACAAGTCCACGTCTAACATGTGGGAGTTGCTTAAAGACCAGCTGATCAGAGGTCAGGATCATCATGTTCTGGTAAGGAGTAAGGACAAGGATGGTAAGGTAAGGGAAACTTGGATGACCCTCGAGGTCCGAAACTTAGTTAGGAAGAAAAAGGAAGTATACGTAAAGTTAAGAAGCTAAAATCAGACTGGGGCCTTGTGGAATATAAAGATAGCAGGAAAGTGCTCAAGCAGGAAATTATGAAGGCCAAAAGGGGCTATGAAATGTCCCTGGTGAGCAGGATCAAAGACAATCCCAGGTATTTTATACTTATATCAAGAAAAAGAGGAAAACCAAGGAGAGGGTAGGTCCACTCAAGGATAAAGGAGGGTATTTGTGGTTGGAGTCAGAGCAAGTGGCTGAGGTGCTTAATGAGTATTTGCGTTGGAATTTACTGAGGAGAAGAAATTGGAGTATAGTGAAAACAGAGTGGGGCATGCTAACGTGCTGGGACATTTTGAGATTAAGGAGGAGGTAGTGCTAGGTCTTCTGAAAAGCATTAAGGTGGATAAGTCCCCAGGGCCTGATGGCATGTATCCCATAAAGAAGCAAGTGAGAAGATTGCTGGGGCTTTGACAAGGATCTTTATGTCCTCACTAGCAACAAGTGAGGTCCTGGAGGACTGGAGAGTGACAAATGTGTCTTTGTTCAAGAAGGGAAATAGGGATAATCCCGGTAATTATAGGCCAGTGAGTCTCACATCAGTGGCAGGGAAGTTATTGGAGAGAGTACTGAGGGATAGGATTTATGTACATTTGGAAAGGCATGGCCTGCTTAGGGACAGTCAGTTTGGCTTTGTGCAGGGTAGGTCATGTCTTACAAATGATTGCGTTTTTTTGAGGAGGTGACAAAGGAGCTTGAATGAGGGTAAAGCAGTGGATATTATCTACATGGACTTTAGTAAGGCATTTGACAAGGTCCCTCATGGTAGGTTCATTCAGAAGATAAAGATGCATGGGATCCAGGGTGAATTGTAAGCTTGGATTCGGAACTGGCTTGCCCACAGAAAACAGAGAGTAGGGGTGGAACGCTGATATTCTGGCTGGAGGTCTGTGACCAGTGGTGTTCCACAAGGATCAGTGCTGAGACTGATGTTGTTTGTGATATATGCCAATGACTTGGATGAAAATGTAGATGGGTGGATTAGCAAGTTTCCAGGTGACACCAAGATTGGTGGAGTTGTGGACAGTGTAAAGGACAATCAAAGAATA
The DNA here is from genome assembly GCF_009764475.1 of Pristis pectinata. Lineage (NCBI taxonomy): Eukaryota > Metazoa > Chordata > Chondrichthyes > Rhinopristiformes > Pristidae > Pristis > Pristis pectinata. Next base: position 33,788,240 of record NC_067405.1, on the reverse strand, counting down.
CAGCGGGATGTAGATCAGTTACAGATATGGGCAGAGAAGTGGCAGACAACGTTTAATCCGGGCAAGTGTGAGGTGTTGCACTTTGGGAGGTCAAATGAAAGGAAAAAGTATGCAGTTAACAGTAAGCTCCTTAATAACATTGAGGTACAGAGGGATCTTGGGGTCTAGGTCCATAGCTTACTAAAAGTAGCAGGTATGGAAGTGGGTGAAGTGGTAAAAAAGGCATATGGCATGCTTGCCTTCATTGGTAGGGGTGTTGAGTATAAGAGTAAGGAGGTCATGCTGCAGCTATATAGAACTTTAGTCGGACCACACTTAGAGTATTGCGTGCAGTTCCTGGTAGGGGTGTTGAGTATAAGAGTAAGGAGGTCATGCTGCAGCTATATAGAACTTTAGTCGGACCACACTTAGAGTATTGCGTGCAGTTCCTGGTAGGGGTGTTGAGTATAAGAGTAAGGAGGTCATGCTGCAGCTATATAGAACTTTAGTCAGACCACACTTAGAGTATTGCGTGCAGTTCCTGTTGCCTCATTATAGAAAGGATGTGGAGACTGTGGAAAAGGTGCAGAAGAGGTTTACCAGGATGCTGCCTGGATCAGCGGGTATGAGATATAAGGACAGGTTGGACAAACTAGGTTTGTTCTTCTTAGAGCGTCGGAGGCTGAGGGGAGGCCTGATGGAGGTTTTTTTAAATTTTGGGAGACATAGATAGGGTAGACAGTCAGAATCTGTTTGACGGGGTAAAAATGTCAAACACCAGGGGACATGCTTTTAAGGTTAGAGGGGGGAAGTTTAAAGGTGACATGTGGAGCAAGTGTTTATGCAGAGAGTGGTAGGTGCTTGGAATGGGTTACCAGGGATAGTAGTGGAATCAGGTAGTTTGGTGGAGGGATATGGATGATAAACAGGAGGAGGACATTTCGTATAAATCGGCATCAAGATCGGCACAACATCATGGGCAGAATGGCCTGTGCAGCACTGTAATGTTCTATGCTCTATGTAAGTAAATATTACATACCCCCAGCTACTTTCTTAAGACTCTGTAAAATATCTTTCTTTTAGAATCTTTGGGGTAATTTTTTTTGTAGGATTTGAGCTAACTTTATGAATTCTGCTGTGTAATTTCAACAATGTGAACCTGTCTGCTTGTTAATTGAAATTTGCATCTCTCTTCAGACTGAACTCCAAGGAAGCTACACATGAAAGGTCTCAAAGAAGGAGATAGACAGCCATGGGACCCTCAGGAACCTCCCATTTGGACCTGAAGGAGTGGCCTTTGGGGAAAAAAAAACTGCAAATGCAAATGAAAGTTCCATTGTGCCTCATGGAGAGAAATAAACAGATCTCCAAGCATCTGAAGGCCAACAAGATACTGGTGACACAAAGAACAATGATGGGTTGAATGAGTGCGGAAAATCCAGGGATCTGTGTGGATAGTTTATGCTGTCAAAACCATCTACAGCCTAAAATCTCAAGGGCCTGTTCTGTTGAGAGTCAATAATGGAGGAGGGATTATCAAGGACAAAGAATCATCCAACATCTGCTAGAAAGAGCTCCTGGAATAATTGATGAACAAGGGTTCTACTATTTAGGAGAGTGTCCTTGATTTCACAGCACATTTGCTGGTCCAGTTTAACTGCTATCATAGATCTACAAGAGATTGAAACAGTTGTAGCTTAACTGGCCTCTGGAGCAGATGGGATGCTGCTGAAGTTCTAAAGCTTGATGGAAGGGAGCAGCTGGCATAGATTCTCAACTTCACCCAGAGAGAGGAGAGTTTGCTGGGGATGCCAGAGGCAGCATAATCGTAGGCACTTTCAGGAAAGGAGACAAACCCTACTGTGGTAATTAAAGAGGGGTCTCCCTGCTGTCTGCCACAGGGAAAGTCATCGCAAAGCTGCTCTCAACAATTTCTTTCCATCTCCTCCCACAGGCTAAAGAGTTCCTCATTCTGTTGTAGAGTGAATTCCATCTGTCAAAAGGTACAATGGACAAGACCTTCACCACCCAACAATAGCAAGAGAAATGCAGGAAGCAGCATCAACCACAATAAATTGTCTTTTTGAACGTTAGAAAGCCTTTGACTCTGTCAATTAAATGGGATTGTGGAGAGTCTTCAAATCTGGCTCGCCTCAGAAATCTGTCTTCATTTTATATCAATTCCATTGACCTGCTGAGTGTTTCCAGCATTTTCCATTTTTATTTCAAATTTTCAGCAGCTGCAGTGCCTAGGTCGATTTTGTTAAGCATTACACTTTCTCTTGGAGTGTAGCGGCAATGGTACAACTGAATGGTCTATTGAGACATTTTACAGGCTGCTTAAGAAACAACCAAATGGGATGAGTCTGGAGCCACATGTAGGCCAGCCAGACAGGTAAGGATGCTAGTGAACCAGATGGTTTTTACGACAATCCGGTAGTTTTGTGGTCATCACTGCTAGGCTAGTTATTGTTTATCCATGTTCTAGATTAATAATCTGAATTTAAATTCCACAGCTGCCAAATTGGAATTTGATTTCCAGCATCTGGATTGTTTGTCCAGGTCTCTGGGACTGTTACTCTGATAACTGAGCCACAGTACCACCACAAGCAGTGGAGTGGCTTCACAATATGTAAAGATGGAAGAAAATCCTGAGGCATTTCTGTTTTAACCGCACTTCTGCAAGTTAAGGTGGATTGAAGAGTGAGGTTCTGGAGCAGGGTTAAAAGGGCAGATTGAATGGATGAAAATGATCAGGATGTAGGTGGATGTTATTAAATTTCACATGGCACTTTCTACTGCTAAGTGTTGTAATTCTGTATGCGTGATTTTCACTTTTCTGCCTTTGTAGGAAGGATAAGATTTGTTTCACCAGTGACCTGTAACCTTCTATCACTTGGAAAGACAAGGAGCACAGGTGCAAGGAAACACCACCATCTTAAAGTCACCCCTCCCCCCACTGAGTTATTTGACCATCCTACCTTCAAAATAAATCACCATCATAACCATAACAAGATCCTGGAACCCTGCTGTGAGAGTAACCTCACCACAAACACTGCAGCTATTCAGAAAGGGGATGCACCACCACCACCACCTCAAAGGTACGTATTAATAAAATGCTGACCTTGCCTGTGATGTCCTGAGAGAGAGTTGAAGGCTGCACTTCAGGCTGGTATTTGGTTGATGCCACATGGGGGTGCTGCAAGAAGTCTTGTTGATTCCCCAAGTTTAAATCTATGTTCCCAGGTCTCAGGCTTTATACAATCCAATTTCAGAACAAATCCACAATGCAACTAAATTGCAGAAAGAGATTAAATACCCAATTACATTATATAGCACGTTAAGCACAAATGACTGATGCTATAGTTCTGGGCAGATTCACTTCAGTACTTTCAAATGTTGTGGCATGGAATTTCAATTACCATCAGTCCATTGGTCTGGAAATGGGAGGAGGATAATACCAGGGGAATTGCCTGTCCGAAGTTGATTTCAAATCTCCTCCTCCCAGTTTTCCCAGTGGGAAAGGAATGAACAGTGAAGCTACTGCAGGAGGTATTCTACATGTTGATCATGCTAATGAAACCTGCACAATCTAACTTAATTTGGGTTGCTATTTTTACTATGGGAGGCCTGATGTGCAGGTTCTGGAGAAACACAGCAGCTCTATGCTGGTGGTGAGGACAGCATTGGGGAGAGGGAAAGAGCTTTCATAGATCTCTTTGTGGCCAGAAGAAGGTGGATGCTTCATCCCAACCCTCAAGGTTCCTTAAGGTAAGAAAAACGTACATAAAGGCCTCCCACCATATCCAGGATATGGTGTCCAACTGGTGGTCAGGGATTTGGTCCTCTGCCTTAGGTGTTGAACCCCTTCCCACTGTGGTGATGGATCAGAACTCCATGGGATCTTCAGGAATGCCTCCACCGTCCAATCCTACAACCTGTTCCAGAGCGCTATGTCCCCAACTGGAAGCTGACCCAGTCATCAGGATGACTGTTGGATAGGGAATCTGTCAAGGCCAAAAGACACACACTGTCAGGTGGGTAATCTAGACTTCTAGGATCCCCACTTCTCCTCTCCCTGCAAATATCCAGGTCAGTATTTTTGATCAATACTGTCAGTATTTTTCCTTCTTTTTACCTTCTTTATCTTTCCTGAGAGGAGTCTTGCATTATGCATCTCTGAAGCTAATTGAATTTACATCTCAGCCTTACAATTGTTTATAATGTACAGTAGTTCTTAAAGCCGCACCTATTTCTCTTTGTTTTCTCTCCCAGTTTTTGTGATAAAGGCACACAACTGTTATTGGGGGTGATAATCCTCTGGAAAATGTTGTGATCTCACCTGAAATCAAGAAGAAATCATAGCGGAGAAGGGAAAATTGAGCTCTATCAACACCTCTGCATTTTACCTCCTCCTAACCACCTCTCTCTCTCACAATGAAACCCACCTGCACCCTTCCCCCCTCACCACCCAGGCCACAGTTGGTTCCTTTTCCTTCCACAAGTAAGTGATGGTGGGGGCAGGGGAGGGGTGCTTGAGAGGCAGATGGGGGTTGGAATGTAGGTTCTTTTGTCCCTGGGCTGCCAAATGGCGACTGTCAGTCGGCTCCAGGGAGTGACAGGAAAGGAACAATGCATGGAAAGTTCTATAAATTCTATGATAAGAAGGATGCTTTAGGAACGTGATATACTTGGTAGAACTGCTAAAATGATTTTTCAAGGACGTATGCTTACTGGTATATTTAACTCATAAGGCTAAGTCTCTCTGTGCTGGAGCTGGGGACTGTCCCACATCCACCCCTTCCTCCAGCACCACTTGCATTGTGGCAACATCAATAAGGCATATGGAAAACTGCAGCAGATCCTCTCCTAAGAAGTGAGCAAGGATCAGTTAAGAATTCACGGAAGCATAAAAAGTTACATAAGCACAAATTACAGCTCTGGGAGTAGAAAAAAAAATAGAAGCAGCAGCCTGCCTATGTAACAGTTTCAGATCATAGTAGTCGTGATGTATCTAGCTGCTTCTTAGTGTTTTGTACCAATGGGCCAACTTCCTCATTACACAGTCAAGCCTTTTGGTTGATCAGTGGGGAGCGCAGGTTCAGGGCCCACTGGAATAGTGACACTGGAGCTGACCAGTCTGATGCAGTTGTCTCTCAGTCAGTGCAAGGCCTGCAAAGACTTGTATAAGTTTAATAGCACAGAGGAACAAAGGACTGCAGATGCTGGAATCTAGATGAAAAACACGATGATGCTGGAGGAACTCAGCAGGCCAGGCAGCATCTGTGGAAAAAAGCAGGTGGTCAATGTTTCGGGTCAGGGCCCTTCTTCAGGACTGAAATTAGGAAAAGAGGAAGCCCAATATGTAGGAGGGAAAAGCTGTAATCGAGGTAGCTGTTCACCCAGCTAGTTTCATAACTTTCAGTGCTAATTTTCACCCAGCTCTCCAATTCACTTGAATTATCTCTGACACCTCTCTCTCCTTCCTTGATCTTTCCGTCTCCATCTCAGGAGATTCCTTATCCACTGACATCTTCTACAAACCCACTGATGCCCACAGTTAACTCAATTACAGCTCCTCCCACCCTGTCTTTTGCAAAGATGCTATCACTATTTTTCAATTTCTCTGTCTCCGCTGCATCTGCTCCCGTGATGAGGCTTTCCACTCCAGGACATCCGAGATGTCCAACTTCTTTTCTAATCGGGGCATCCCCCCGACTGTGGTCGAGAGAGTTCGCACCCATATCTCTGCCATCTCCCACACCTCCGATCTTACTCCCACTCTCTCTTCCGAGCCCCAATAGAGATAGGGGCCCCCTTGTCCTCACATTTCATCCCACCAGCCTACGTATCCAACACATCATTCTCCGCCACTTCTGCCATATCCAACGGGACCCTACCACCAAGCACATCATCCCCTCCCCACCCCTTTCTGCCTTTCACAGGGACCACTCTCTCCGCGACTCCCTCGTTCACTCCTCCCCCCCTACCCATCCCGGGAACCTTCCACTGCCCCCACCATAGGTGCAACACCTGCCCCTACACCACCTTCTTCACCTCCATCCAGGGACCCAAACAGTCCTTTCAGGTGAGACAGAGATTAGCCTGCACGTATCATCTACTGCACTTGGTGCTCCAAATGTGGCCTCCACTGCATTGATGAGACCAAATGCAAACTAGGTGACCGTTTCGCAAAACACCTGCGCTCTATCCATAACCGTGACGTGCATCTTCCCAGTCCTAGCCACTTCAACTCCCCCTCCCAAACTAACACTGATATGACAGTCCTCAGCCTCCTCCACTGCCAGGAGAATTCCAAGCACAAATTGGAGGAACAGGACCTCATATTTTTGTCTTGGAACCTTGCTGCCTAATGGCATGAATATTGAATTCTCCCACTTTAGATAATCCCCACCCCCCTTTCCCAACCCCCCCCCCCACCCAATTCTTCTCTTCTTCCCTTTCCTCGCCTTTTTCTCCTCTCTCTTCTTACCTTTTACCCATCCCACAGTGGATCTGCTCTCCCCTCCTCTCCTGCACCTGCCTATCAATATCCCTTACCTGCATCTACCTATCACCACCCTGTGCCCACCCTGCCTCCCCTCTTTTGTCCACCTATCACCTCTCTGCTTTTCCCTGCTATGTATTTGGCTTCCCCTTTTCCTAAAGAAGGGTCCTGACCCGAAATGTTGACTGCCTGCTTTTCTCCACAGATGCTGCCTGGCCTGCTGAGTTCCTCCAGGATCATCGTGTTTTTCATAATAGCACAGAGAAACCCATTCAGCCTATTGAGCATATGTCAGGTCCCAGGAGAAAAAAACCATCAGTGCTACTTCCCACTTTCTCCTCATATTCCTTTGGTTCTGTCCTTCAGAGCATTTTTCCAATCGAATTTAGGAGGAAGCAACAAAAGAATGAAGATGAACAAGTTTCCTGAGACGTACAGCCAGAATAGTCCATTTCTAAACTGTGATGAGGAGAGGCCTCATCTTAAGCCATCAACAGACAAAAATCTCCAACAATCCCGAATCTCAGGTTGTTTCTCAGAGCATGTAATCTTCCTTCTTGAGTTGTGGTATGTGCTCTATGTGAAGAACTAGCAAATTATAAGCAAAGTAGATTGATTCCTATTCAGTCTAGATGTTGTTATAATATTAAAATGGTGTGTACACTTGTTATCTATATGTTATAAAGAGTTATAAAGGAAAGGGTTAATATATTTAATCATAAAGCTCATCACAATCATCTTCTCTGCTTGATTTAATGGTATCATTATTGAATGATGAAGCAGACTTAAGGGACTAAGTGGCCTACTAATTTATACACGTACGAATATTTTGAAAAATTGCTCTTTAAACTACCTACAGTCTGCTGAGAGTCTTTCTGATCTCATCCTCCTTGCTCTTAAATTTTAAAATGTTTTAAATTTTATTTACAATGTGGTAACAGGCCCTTCCGGCCCAACGAGTCTGCGCTGCCCATTTTAAACCCAAATTAACCTACCTGTACATCTTTGGAATGTGGGAGGAAACCGGAGCACCCAGAGGAAGCCCACGCAGACATGGGAGAACGTACAAACTCCTAACAGACAGCGGCGGGAATCGAACCCCAATCGCTGGCACTGTAATAGCGTCGCGCTAACTGCTACGCTACCGTGCCAAGCTTCTAGCAGCTTCTCTTATTTCTACTCCATGCTCATTCTCTGAGACAATGCAAAGGGAAATCATTTCTATAAAGAGCTATGTCTTGGAGGAACGAGTTCAGGCAGAAGTCTTGAATTCAAGGCAATGTCCTTTTGTACCTGCCACATCACTTCCTGCAGACTTTACATAGCTTTACTTACTTCCAATATTTTTAAAATCATAGAAATAACCTGTAGTAATTAATCTGGAACTAATCTGGAGAGTTTAATGTCCTTTACTGATAAGGTGGGGGTTGTTTTCTGCTGGTAAATGCATATATTTCCTGTAAAAGAGAGAATATTAATTGGAGTGTTGAGCTCCAATTTCACGGTGCTGGTAGATCAGGATTTCATCTTGATCTGCCTACTTAACATGCTACTGACAAATGTTAGTTGTGCATGTGCTAAGATTCTCACAGATATTTTGACTTTGGCAATAACTGTGTGATCACACATATCATCGGTGCAAGAATGTTAAATTTTGCACCTGTACTCTTTTAACAAATGTTAATTTTATGGAACATATTTTGACTCACATTAGATTGATTTTATCAAAGTTGACACTATACAAAAGGTCATCACAAATTGCAATTAAAATATTTTATTCGTATTTATTATTTATATTATCCCAAGAACAAACACTTCTGAAAAAATTAATCAATGTAGCAATCTTCCTTAGTGATTTTAGATTATAAACTGATCATTTATTAACACATTTGACTTTCATGAACAACAATACTGCAGTAACACTGAAAGGTATGCTCTCCCAAGACATTTTGCACTAATTTTATCTTTCCGTAACTGCTCTAGGAACATTAATGAAAGTGGAATTGAATTTTAACATTTATTAAGAATTTCATATAATTTCATCCACCAGAAACAAACAGTTCAGTAAAATTGGCCGAAGCTGATTTATGATTCATGTAAGGAGTTAATGCCAAGGAAAATGACATTTCCCCCATTCTGAAGGGTGTAATTCTCTAAGATCTAACTACTATATCAAACTTTCATGAAACAAATTACATGAATTTGTTGGAAATAATCAAAACAAAAATTGACTAAAAGAATGAGTAATGAAAATGGTCAATGTATTAATTTCATTATGGATTCAAAGAACAAAGAAGTCTATTCTCCATGATATTACAAATACTGGTCAGTTAATATTTATAAGTGAATTATGTAAGTTAATGTTAGGAATTCAATATTTCATAAAGTACTGACAGAAAAGAATGTAACGTATTATCTACATTTTTTTTGCAGATGCTAACTGACCAGTTACATATTTCTAACATTTCCCCAGACTATTCAGGTCATTTCATTTGAGCCATCAGTTTCTATAATCATACTTTCTGTCCATGTTTCAGGCCTTTCTGTTGTATTCTGCTATCTCATTCCATGGCCTCTGGTGAAAGTAGTCAGCCTAAAAGAAGTGAAGAATGAGAGTAAAAGAGGTGATGACTTCTAAAGCAGTACGTTTGGACAAATATCAATTGTGCTTGAAGGTATTAACAATTAATTAGCTTCTTTGATTTGCTCTTTGCTAACTTCACTTTATGATTATATAAGTTATAAATAAGTATTGCTAACTTTGCTTAAGATTTGCCTTAAGCATGGTAAAACATCAATAATACTCTTGACCTCTCTGAACTGAACTGTGCAAAGTAACTAGAAAAACAACAATTAAGCAAGGACATTAAATACTCTTCAATATTTATGATCATTTTAATATAAAGTTTTTAAGCTTACTTGTATGGTATTAATATTCTCAAGTACAGGGAACTAATAGAAGCACTTTGCCTCATCAATTCATTGACAACAGCATTTAATTTATTTTTGTTAAATGTACTTATTACAAATGTATATTTAAAGATAGTAAGTTGATTTTTGGCATTAAATTTCCATCATTAGCAGCAAATAAAGACATTGCATATGAAATAAAATGTATTTGCTTTTGTTTCAGATATACCAAATGTGATAAGTTCTTCAACAAGTATGTTACACATAACCTAAATATAATGGATGTGAATCAGGAAACATAACATAACTATTTGCCTGATGCAGATCTGCTTTGTGGTTTTACGAGAGAGATTATCTTTAAGCTTTATTCAAGAAAATGTTAAAATTTACCTCATCATTATCTCTTGAAGACCAAGGTGATGGTTTGCTATTTGTATCATAGTCAATATCATCTTGAGACAGATGTACTCTTGGAATCCTGTTTTGAGCTCGAGAATTACGAGAAACCATATGAAAGCTTTGTTGTGGCTCTGACCTTACCAAGGGTGTTTTTTGTTCATCAGATTCAGTCCGCTTTCTGCAACAGTGATAACAGAATAGCTATTAAAAACTGTTAGGTTAAAAATGATTGCCAAGTAAGTTCATCATGTAGAGCCTGCTTTTATGCACAAATTGAATATATTTTTTCATATTCTTCATTTTTTTATGACATAGATAGATTCATACAGCCCACCATGTCCATGCTGAACATCAAGTACCTTTCTATACTAATCCCATTACCAGCACTTGGTCCGTGGCACACTATGCCTTGGAGATCCAAGTGCTTCTTAAATGTTGTGAGAGTCCATGCCTCCAACACCTGATCAGGTACTGTGTTCCAGACCTCAACCACCGATTGAGTGAAAAAAATTCTTCCTCAGTTCCATGTAACATTTACTGCTCTTCTTAAACCTATCCGGTCTTAGACACCTCTGCCATGGAGAGAAGTTTCTTCATCTATTCTATTTATTTCTCTCATAATTTTTTTATGCCTCTATCAGAGGCCCCCTCAGTCTCCTCTGTTCCAAAGAAAACAAACCCAGCCTATCCAGTCTCTCCTCATAACAGAAAAGTTCCATCCCAGGCAACATCCTTGTGAATCTCCTCTGGACTTCTTCAGTATAGTCATGTCCTTCCTGTAGTATGGCAACCAGAACTGTGCACAGTACTCCAGATGTAGCCTAACCTATGTTTTATAAAGTTCTTTGCCTGGTTAATGAAGGTGGTTATCCCATATACCTTCTTCACCACCTTACTTGCTTGTGATGCTATGTTCAGGAATGCTTGGGCTTGTACACTAAAGTCCCTCTGTTTCTCAGTGCTCCCTAGGGCCCTACCATTTGTTGTGGCTATCCTACTCTTATTAATCCTCACTGTGCATCTCTTCACACTTATTAGGATTAAAGTCCATCTGCTATTGCTCTGTCCATCTTATTGACTAATCATTATCATCCTGGAGCCTATGTTTATCCTGTTTACTATTAACAACACCACTAAATTTCATGTCAACTGCAAACTTACTAATCATACCTCCTACTTTTAAATCCAAATAATTACTGCATAAAATAAACATAAGGGTCCCAGCATTGATACCTATGGCACACCACAGGATTCCAATTCTCCACCATTGCTCCCTGCCTCCTATTACCAAGCCAATGTTGGATACAATTTGTTAATTTGCATTGGATTTCAAGGGCTCTAACATTTTGGACCAACCTTCCATGTGGGACCTTGTCAAAGGACACACTGAAGTCCGTGGGTGGCACAATGGCACAATTAGTGGAGCCACTGCCTCACATCACCCGAGAACTAGATTAAATTTGACATTGGGTGCTGTTTGTGCGGAGTTTGCACATTCTCCCTGTGACCACGTGGGTTTCCTCTGTATACTCTGGTTTCCTCCCACATTCTAATGACGTGTGGGTTGGTAGGTTAATTGGCCACTATAAATTGCCCCTAATGTGCAGGTGAGTGGTAGAATCTGTGGGGAGTTAATGGGGATGTGGAAGAATAAAATTGGGATTAATGTAGGATTATTTTAAACATGTGATTGATGGTTGGCTCTAACTCAGTGAGCCACTGGGCCCTTTTCTGTGCTGTGTTTAGGACATAGATTTAAGAAGAGTAGTAGGAGGTTACAGTGGAACTGAGGAAGAATTTTTCACTCAGATGGTGGTTGGAGTCTGGAACACATTGCCCGATCAGGTGTTGGAGGCACGGACTATCACAACATTTAAGAAGCACTTGGATCACCAAGGCATAGTGTGCCACAGACCAAGTGCTGGTAATGGGATTAGTATAGAAAGGTACTCGATGTTCAACAACAGCCTCTTCCTTATCGTTTTCACTCTGTTACATCTTTGAAAATTTCAATTAAGTTATCCAGGGGATCAGTCCTGATGAACGGTCTGGGCCTGAAACGTTGACTGTTTATTTCCCTCCATGGAGGCTGCCTGACCTGCTGAGTTCCCCCAGTACTTTTTGTGTGTAGCTCCAGATTCCAGCATCTGCAGAATTTTTTGTCTCTCTCCCACATTTAACTGCTCCGATACTCATTCAAAGGGTGTTTCACTGATGATGCTGCTGGAGGCATCATTATATCAGTGACTGGCTGGTCAATGTATGTCAGTGACTTAAGGGCAGGAGGCAAAGGCATTTTAACATGGAGTATACCTGTGGGTCTTTGCCCACACCCATCCAAGATCTTTGTGATGAACAATATATTTGCAGGCTCAGAATTTTCATGGGTGTTATCACTGAGATATGTGCAATGTTGCAGAAACCCTTGAGCCACATTCTTATGTCTGGACTGCCCTTTCAGTTGGCACATCAACTTTCAATCTCCTTGCCAGAGGATCTTTTCAAGACGCTGCAGCAGATCTCTGCCATGTTTCACCATTTGCTGCTAGCCACAGCATCAGATGGATAACCTCAGCATTATATTCACAAGGAGGAGATTACTTCTATTTTGATTTCAGTCAGGAGCACCAAACATTTTGGCTGCTGGGATTTGCCAGCAGCCAGCCATTGACGGCAGTCATGTGTTCATAAAGGCTCCCATTAATGTCCTGTACTATCTCCTCAACTCCCTAAACCGCAGGTGACTGTGGAATTTTCTGATAGGGAATGCAGAATCATACAGCACAGAAACAGGTCCTTTCGGTGCACCTCGGTCATGCAGGCCAATGCTAATCTCATTTGCCCTGCATTAGGCCTGTATCCCTCTATGCCTATCCTATTGAATCCAAGTACCTGTTCACATGCCCTTTAGACAATTATAACTGTATTTGACTCAGCCCCCTCCTCTGGCAGCTCGTTCCAGATAGTCACCACCCTCTGTGTGGAAAAACGGACCCCTCAGATCTCTGGGAAGCACACACGATGTGTTCATCCTGAGGCAGACTGAATTGGCAGACATTTTCCACGGACAGTGCTGCCCAGATTTATGGATCCGGGGGGTGGGGGGGAGGTGGTGGAAAACAAGGGCAACTCTCTCTTTTCCTGGCTCCAGACACCAAGTCATACTTCCACTATAGCAGCTGAGTGTCACTACATCATGAACCGTGCAAGTACTGGAATCATAGAAGATGGTCTTCTGAAAATGAGATTCCAGTGTTCCCAAGGGTCCAGGGGCTCCCTAATGCAGGTGCAGTAACTTCATCACTGTGAGCTGTATGATGCTCTTCCTTCGGCATAACACATCCACTTGAAGATCTTAACACCAATATAAAGAATCATACAACACACGTATAAGCCCTCCAGCCCATTGAATTCTCACCAACTATCAAGAAACCCCTAGCACTATTCCTAAACTAATCCCATATTATTCTCTTCACATTCCCATCAACTCCTCCCAGATTCTACCATTCATCTATACACTATGGGCAGTTTACAGAGGCCATTTGTTCTCCCAACCCACACATCTTTGGGATGCGGGAGGAAACTGCAGCATGGCTGGGATGTGGAGGAAACCCACACGGTCACAGGGAGAATGTGCAAACTCCACACAAGCAGCACTAGAGGCCAAGATTGAACCCAAGTGTCTGGTCTATGAGACAGCAGCTCTACCAGCTGTGCCACTGTGTAGTTAATCCGCAGTGAGAGCCCAGGAAACACTAGAGCCCAGGAAACACCATCTTCCTTTGCAGGGCCATCATGCTGACCACAGCATATTACTGAATGAACATCTGATCTAATTTGCTTCAACTGTTTTCACTGGTGTGCATCTCACTCTGAAGAAGCTTATGATGATATGAAATTAGTTTCTGCACTTCTTGAATAGGTAGGAATTTTTATTTCTTTATTCACAGAATGTAGATGTATCTAGAAATGCCAGCATTTATTGTCCATCTTTAATTGGCAACACTGATAGGCCATTGTCAGCAAGGATGCTCTGATTTCTTTTCCCAAAAGTCTTGAACCAGATTGTTTTTTTCATGACAGTTTGATAGTTTAATAGCCACTATTACTGACATTATTTTTAAATTAATTTCGGCATTTACTTAATCACTTGAATTTTAATTTCCAGGTGCCATGGGGAATTCGGAACTTTAGATACTTTACAGCAACTTAGCCACAATACTACTGCACCCTTATCATACCTGGAGTAGAAAGCCAGGCTCTTCCTATTGTAACTTATTTGGGTCTCTTTGGCAAAACTGGCATACAAGACCTTCCTTGAGGAACTTATCTTGATAATGAAAACGTCCAAGTCTCTTTCACTACAACTAGCCCACTGCTCTACTCTCTCTACACTCATGAGTGTGTGGCCAAGCACAGCTCAAGTGCCAGCTATAAATTTGCAGATGACACCATTGTTGTTGGTAAAATCTCAGATGGCAATGCATATAGGAGCGAGGTACTTCAGCTGGTTGAGTCATGTCACAACAACCACCTCACACTCGACGTCAGCAAGACCAAGGGATTGATTATGGACTTCAGGAAGGGGAGGTCAGGAGAACACACACCAGTCCTCATTGAGGGATCAGCGGTGGAAAGGGCAAGTAGCTTCAATTCCTGGGTGTCAACATCTCGGAGGACCTATCTTGGGCCCAACACATTGATGCAATCACAAAGAAGGCATGCCAGTGGCTCTACTTCATTAGGAGTTTGAGGAGATTTGGTATGTCACCAAAGACTCTTGCAAATTTCTACAGATGTACAGTGGAGAGCATTCTGACTGGTTGCATCACACCCTAGTATGGAGTCTCCAATGCACAGGATCGCAAGAGTGTGCAGAGGGTTGTAGACTCAGCCAGCTCCATCACAGGCACAACCTCCCCACCAGTGAAGAAATCTTCAAGAGGCAGTGTCTCAAGAAGGTGGCATCCATCACTCAGAACCCTCACAATCAGGGACATGCCCTCTTATTGTTACTACAATTGGGGAGGAGGTATAGAAGCCTGAAGACCAACCTATTAGGAACAGCTTCTTCCCCTCCGCCATCAGGTTTCTGAAATATCCATGAACACTACAACTTTTTTTCCTTTTTTTGCACTATTTATTTATTTTGTAATTTATAATGATTTTTATGTCTTGCACTGTATTGCTACCGCAAAACAGCAAATTTCACATTATATAATAAACCTGATTCTGATTCTGAACTAGGGGGTTATCCCTCTCCCTTGAGCCTCTGTTTCCTCCATGGCAGCCATATCATGTGATGCTAGTTTCTGGTTGCCATAGAGAGGGTGCCTTTAAGACCAAGTATCTTTCTGAACGTGGCCCCACTGAGAATTATATCGACCCCATTTTAGCTAATTTCTGGATCAAACTACCGTAGTGCAGTAAATGTCTATTTGGTCACATTCAATTTTAATTTGCTGCACAATGACCATCAGTATGATATGCAATATTGAATTATCTGACCAAATAGGAAGGAAATCAAATTCTAAGCATATTTCTCTATTAAAAACAGATTATTCTATCATGGATTAGCACCGTAAAAGTGTAGCTCACTGCTGTCAAAGGCCTTTTGAACAGCAACATTGAAATACCATTCAGATGGACCTTACTAAATTATGATGGAAAATAAATGAAAATCACTGTAAAACACCTCTGGGTGGTAGAACATTAGGTAAAATTATTAAGATTTAGTATAAAAGAAAAAAAAGTCTAGTTACCAGCACTTCTCCAATCAAGGAATGTGACTCCATTCAAATAAATGGGGTCATGCTACATATACCAGCAAAGGCCAGCTCATAATTATTGGGCCAGAAGTGCACTCAGCTCTTTCGCTGAGCATGTTTATACTCTTCTCCTAGACTAAGTGCTGAATTCGGTGGTCAAGGAGAAGGTCAGACCTTTGGTTCATATCTGACTTCTGCATTACAATGAATTGTCACAAAAAATCAGAAGCTAGTTGGCCTTTGCAATGTTGCTAGCCAAAGATTCTTCACGGTGCAGAAAACCTGCACCACTGGCTGAAAATCAGTATGATCTGCCCCATTGGGGTACCCTTTATATCCAACTATTACTAGTGTTTCTGTTTTTTTCCCCCGGTAGTATATTGTTTTTGTCTGCTTTAGGGAGGAAAATATGGTTTTGCCTTGAGGAAGTAATTCAAAGCCCTGCTTCTTTTTCCATCTGCCAAACACGGAGGTGTGCAGGTCGTAATTGGATCTGAATCTTTAAAACATTCACCCATGACTTCAACCCAACCTGACAATTATGTGTTAATATTCACCCTAATTTTTCTGCTACTTTAACCATAACAATTAAAAAAAACATGAAGCCGTCACAATTTTCTGAAAACATTGATTAATGTATTTTCCTAATTTTTTCATATTCTTATTTTGCATTGTTCATTTACAGAGACTTCTCACGTAAATTAATGAGGTATATTTAGTTCAGAGAATGTAAATAATATTACCTCAACCATGTGTACCCAAGTGCAATTACTAGAGCCAGAATCAGAACTCCACATACAATTGCAGTCACTGTAATAGCAAGTTCATATCCTGCAAAAGATAGACATTTTAAAGTAAATATCAAATGAACTGCAGTACTGATAAACTTCATCAGTTTGAACCCCTATACCATTGACTAAAATTGTTTTATAGAGATATTGAATTATACAATACCAAATAAAATGAAATTTGCCATATTAGAGTTGAGCTGGTTCTCCCCACGATTACTGCATTCCCACAAGCAATGAGGTTCCATGACGTGTGACAAATAATTTGACTGCAAATTATTCATTTCATGTATATCACCTTTTTGATTGAAAATAAACTAATCAGTTCCAATGAAAGATCATGGACCTGGAACGTTAATTCTGTTTCTCCCTCTAGATGCTGACTGATCTGCTGAGTATTTTCAACATTTTCTGTTTTATTTAAAAAAAATACTTTTTCTTTTGACAGGCACTAGAAAGTCCATTTTGAAAAATCACAGGCTAAAGCTTGTGGCTTAGATTTGTGGAGAGAACACAGCATTGTCATGGCATTGGATGACAACATTAGAAAAAAAATGTTGTCTTTTATAGAAACATCGAAAATGAAATTAAGGCAGCCATTTAACCGGTCATGTTGAAAAACAGCTTTCCACACCAATCCCACCTTCCAACACTTGATCTGTAATCTTGCAGGACATGCTCTTCAAGTACACATCAAGCACTCATTTTTAAATGTGATGAAGATTTCTGCTTCTACCTTCCTGACAGGCAGGGCGTTCCGACCTGCTTCACTACATTTTGGGTGAAAAAAATCGTCATTTCTCCTCTAATCTTTCTATCAATTACTTTAAGTCTATGCTCCTGGTTTTTGACCCCTCAGCTTAGGGAAAATAGCCCTTCCTGTTTACTCTTTTTAGGCCCTTCATAATTTTATGCACCTCCATTGTTTCCCCTCTGCTCCAAAGAAAGCAATCCCAGCCTATCCAACAGTAAATGAAAATAAAAAAATACTACAAATACTGTAAATCTGAAATAAAAACAGAAATGCTGGAAATATTTGAGTTGAAACATTCAGTCTGCTACTCTTTTCACAGATACTGTACTGCCTGACCTTCTGAGTGTTTCCAACATTTTCTGTTTTTATTCCAGTTTAACAGAGCTAAGAACTTCCAGTGCTGGCAACATCCTTTGAAATCTTTTCCGCATTTTCTCTAGCGCAATCACAATTTCATTGTAATCTGGTGATGAGAAAAGCACACAATACTCAAGATATGGCCTGGCAGAAATTGAATACAATTCTAACATAATATCCCTGCTTTTATAATCTATGCTTCGACTAATAAAAGGGAAACAACACCAGGCCTTTTTAACCACTTTTCATGCTCTCTTTAAGCATCTGTGGACAGAAAAGTCAAGTTCCTTTGTATCCCCCCACTTCACAATATCCTTTCATTTAGTGTCTTTGTCTTGTTGCATCTCTCCAAAAGTATTATGTCACATGCTTGCCTGGATTAAACTCTATTTGCTACTATACCTGGGACTCAACAGCTCCCTTTGCAAGTGGATCCTTGACTTCCTGACCAACAAACCACAATCAGTCAGGATAGGCAGCAACACCTCCACCACAATTATTCTCAACACTGGTGCTTTACAAGGCTGTATCCTCAGCCCCCTACTCTACTCCCAGAATCTGGCCACACACTCACAACTGTATGGCCAGATTCTGCTCTAACTCCATCTACAAGTTTGCAGGTGATACCACCAAGGTGGGCTGTATCTCAAGTAACAATAAGTTGGAGTACAGGAAGAAGATAGACAGCCTAGTGACATGGTGTCATGACAACAACCTTGCCCTCAATGTCAGCAAAACAAAAGACCTGGTCATTGACTTCAGGAAGGGAGGGGGTGCATATGCTCCTTTTGACATCAACGGTGCTGAGGTCGAGACAGTTGAGGGCTTCAAGTTCCAAGGAGTGAACATCACCAATACTCTGCCCTGGTCCAACCACATGGACACCATGGCCAGGAAAGTGCGCCAGTGCCTCTACTTCCTCAGGAGGCTAAAGAAATTTGGCACGTCCCCTTTGATCCTCAACAATTTTTATTGATACACCATAGAAAGCATCCTATCTGGATGCATCACGGCTTGGTATGGTAACTGTTCTGCCCATAACCGCAAGAAACTGCAGAGAGCTGTGGACACAGCTCAGCACATTACGGAAACCAGCTTCCCCTCTATGGACTCCGCTGACATTTCTTGCTGCCTTGGTAAAGCAGCCAACATAATCAAAGACCCCACCCACACCGGATATCCTCTCTCCTTCCCCTTCCCATTGGGCAGATGATACAAAAGCCTGAAAGCACGTACCACCAGGCCCAAGGACAACTTCTATTGAACAGTTCCCTAGTACGATAAGATGGACTCTTGACCTCAATCTATCCCATTATGATCTTGTATCATATTGTCTACCTTCAATACACTTTCTCTATAACTGTAATACTTCATTCTGCATCCTGTTATTGTTTTACCTTGTACTACCTCAATATACTGTTGTAATGAATTGATCTGTATGACTGGTATGTAAGACAA
Organism: Pristis pectinata; assembly: GCF_009764475.1. Lineage (NCBI taxonomy): Eukaryota > Metazoa > Chordata > Chondrichthyes > Rhinopristiformes > Pristidae > Pristis > Pristis pectinata. The sequence goes on along the minus strand of NC_067405.1, from coordinate 33,769,319 downwards.
GTTTTGCACTGTACCTCAGTACATGTGACAATAATGAACTAATTTACCAAATGACCAGACTAACTACATCCTTCTGAAGTTAGTTTTCCTCCTCTCTGTCAACCACATAGTCAATTTTTGAATGATTATTCTGAAACATTAACATGTTAACTATCCCAACTATTGGGTACAGAACAGAGTTCTCTTCATTATGCATCAATAATATACTTCTAGGAAACCTCTGAAGGAACTACTTTGCAAACTCATTGCTCTAATGAATATTCCTTTTCTTTAATGAGAACTTACTGTTTAAATTTACTCATTTGTTAATGAAAGAGTACAATTCTCTTAAATTCACAGTGAGTATTTGAAACTATTAATTTTAATTCTTACCATCCTCGCAGTTTATTCCATTATAACCAAATGGACAACTAAATATAAGAAAAGAAAGTATTAGTTGACATAGTAATTAAAAATAATGCTTCAATACATTAGTTTTGTAACCAATTAGATTTTGACCTTTGAAAACAATTAATGAGCTAAACATAAAAGAGACTGGAAAAAGTTCCATGTGAATCTGTCACTCAAAAGACTTCAAATAGATGTTGACAGTGATGTTCCACAGGCTACTCAATCACAATGGTGTTACAACTTAAACAGTATAATGTGAACACTGGTACCTCCACCCTCCTCTCCAAGTAACACACCATCCTGAGCTGGACATATGTCAGCTTTCTCTCAGAAACACATGACAACATTCTGGAATTCCCCACCTAACGTGTACACCATCATTCAAAGGATGGCTGCAATTTGACAAATTCCATGGACTACTCAGAGAAACTAGAGATGGCAATAACTAGTGGTGTCACTAGTAGTTCCCACACACCAGAAACAAGACAAAAGATTGATGCAAGTGAAGAAATCTGTGTGCAAAACTAGTAGACATGCCAAGAACACTATGGCAATGCCAGCAAATTAAATTAAGAAGATTGGCAACTCACTCAACTCCTCAAAACAATGTTATGTGTGAGATTACAATGGGAGAGTTTCATAAACAACAAGAATAGATGGCCTTTAAATATTAACTGGATTATAGGACTTACTAAGTGCTTGTGAATGAGCAGTAACTGAATGGCCAAAAAATGTCATAATAAGGGAATCCAACCAAGGACGTGGTTGCAGTGGTTTAAAAAAAATAATTTAAAAGCCTAACCTGACCTGATTGCATCAGCACCAACTCAGATACGTGAACCAGTCAGATTTCAGTGGTTAATCTAGAATTAATGTTTTCATACATGGCTCAGATGCAAACATCAGCTTATGTGAAAAGAGAGACAGCATAAATGCCCGTTGTACTGGGCAACCTGACAGAGAGTTTGAAGACAATGTTGCAAAACACAAAGGAGCTTTATCTTGTTCCATGGCTGGCACAGAGGATGAAGACTATTGTAACCAACTTGGGGAAAGTGCCCAGTTCCATTAAGACCACATCGGTAATCGTCATGTTAGAATTTATTAAGATTGGTCTGAGACAAACTACTGCCAGAATCTCTTCTAGGCAAACACAGAATGATGCCATCTAAGGTGAGGTTGATGTCATTTTTGCTTTTGGAACTGGTATGTGCAGGCATTACATCATTTGCAATCTGTTTTCTAATGGGACTCCAGGAATAGCAAGGCAATGCCCCTGGAGAGTGGCTTTGGCTCCCTTGGAGAAGCACCTCAGCATGTCCAGTCTCAATGATTAGTACTGCTCTATACCTTCCTCCAATGTTATCTCAAGTATCCCCATTGGAACTAAGGACTTTTCCACCTCTCAAGACATACTGGGAACATCTCATAGGAACACAAGGATAGGAAAACAAGAGTCATAGTGTCATACAGCATGGAAATGGGCCCGTTTGCCCAACTGATCTATGCTGTCCAAGGTCCTCATCTTAGCTCGTCCCATTTGCCCGTGTTTGGCCCATATCTCTATAAACCTTTCCTATCCATGTACCTGTACAAGTACCTTTTAAATGTTGTTAATGTACCTTCCTCTGAGTTTATGTACTGACCACCTTCAGTGTGGAAAAAGTTGCCCCTCAAGTTCCTATTAAGCCTCTCCCCGCTTATATAGTTCCCATATAAGATAGGCACTATATTTAATTGATTATTAAGGCTGATCCAGAACATGGAATATGGAACATAGAAAAGTATAGCACAGGAACAGACCCATTGGCCAGCCATAATAATGTCAAATTAAACTAATCCTATCTGCCTGCACATAGTCTGTATCCATCTATATCCTGCCTATTCATATGTCTGTCTAAATGCCTTTTGAACATTGTTGTTGTATCCTCTTCTATTACCTCCCTGGCAGCACCTTCTAGTCACCTACCACTTACAGTGCAAAACAAACCTGCCTCACTAATCTCCTTTAAACTTTCACTCTCTCACCTTAAACCTATGCCCTCTCAAATTTGACATTTCCACTGCAGGAAAAAAAGACTCTGACGACCTACCATATCTATGTCTCTCATCATTTTATAAACTTCTATCAGGTCGCCCCTCAGCCTCCAACACTCCAGAGAAAACAATCCAAGTTTGTCCAAACCTCCTTATAGCTACTGCTCTCCAATCCAGGCAACATCCTGGTAAACCTCTTTTGCACCCTCTCCAAAGCCTCCACATCCTTCCTATAGTGTGGCAACCAGAATGACACACAATACTCCAAAAGTGGCCTACGAAAGTTTTATACAGCTGCAACATGACTTTCCAACTTTTATATTCAATGCCCCGACCAATGAAGGCAAGCATGCTGTATGCCTTCTTTACCACACTATCCATTTGTGTTGCCACTTTCCGGGAGCTATGAACTTATACCCCAATATCCCTCTGTACATCAGTGGTCCTTAGCATCTTGCCATTTACTGTATACTTTCATTTTGTATTTGACCTCCCAAGATGTGCCACCTCACATTTGTCCAGAGTAAACTCTCCACCCAAATGTTCAACTGATCTATATTCTGCTGTATCCTTTAACAACTTCCCTCGTCATCTACAAATCTATCAATTATTGTGTCATGGGCACGGCAGTGTAGTGGTTAGTGTAACGCTTTACAGCGCCAGCGACCTGGGTTCAATTCCCACCGCTGTCTGTAACGAGTTTGTACGTTCTCCCCGTGTCTGCGTGGGTTTCCTCCGGGTGCTCTGGTTTCCTCCCACATTCCAAAGACATACAGGTTAGGAAGTTGTGGGCATGCTATGTTGGTGCCGGAAGCGTGGCGACACTTGCTGGCTGCCCCCCAGAACACTACGCAAGAAATGCATTTCTCTGTGTGTTTCGATGTATGTGTGACTAATAAAGATCTTATCTATGTGCAAACTTATTAATCAGATCACCTATATTTTCATCCAAATCATTAATATATATTGCAAACAACAGAGATCCCAGCACTAATCCTGTGGAACACCACTGGTCAAAGAAAAACACCCCACTAGCATTATTCTCTACCATCAATTTTGGATCCAATTTACCAACTCACTGTGGATCCCATATGACTTAATCTTCCGGGCCAGCCTACCACAACGGACCTTGTCAAATGCTTTATTAAAGTCCATGTTGACAATATTCACTGCTCTGCCCTAAACAATCATTTTTGTCACTTCTTCAAAAAAACTGAATCAAATTTGTGAGACAGGACCTCCACTGCACAAAGCCATGCTGACTAGATCTAATAAGACCATGCTTTTCCAAATGTTAGTAAATTCTGTCCCTAAGAATCTTCTGCAATAATTTCCTACCAAGGAATAACGCTGGCTACTCTCTAGTCTTCTGGAAACTCTCTGTCAAGGTCCCATCAACCTCCTCCCTTGTTTCCCTTATTATCTTGGAGGAGATCCTATCAGGCCCTGGGACTTAGTTTTTCAAGACACTCAATACCTCTTCCTTCTTAATATCAACATGGCCTGGAATATCAACATACTCCTCCCTAGTCTCACCATCATCCATGTCCTTCTCCATGGTGAATGTCAATATGAGGTACTAGTTAAAGACCTCATCCACTTCCTCTGGCTCTACACATAAGTTCTCCCTGTGTCCTTGTGGACCCACCCTTTCCCTAGCTATTCTCTTGCTCCTAATATACATATAAAATACCTTAGAATTCTGCTTAATCCCACATGCTAAGGACATCTTATGGCCCTTTTCACCCTTACTTATTAAAGTTCTTTCCTCTTTTCCAAATCTTACACATGCTTCCTTTCTATTTTTAATAATTTGACAAATATTGGTTGATGAATCTACTCTAAGGTTGCTATTGGCACTTATTTGTCATGAAATGAAGGAAAGACCCAAATATCTGTAATGATGAAAGATAATTGAATTGTGGTTGGCAAATAGCAATGGGATGGATAGAAAAGAGAATATAATTGTCTGATTTCTCAGAGCTTAGGTGGATAGAGGGTTTGATGGTTGATACCTCTCCCTCTCCTCTTCCTCCTCCTCATTTTTCTCCACTTGTTGCTTCTAAAGGTGCTGTTAAGAGATGGTCTTTTGTAAAGGCAAGTTTGTGCAACATATTGCAGATGCAAATCTGAATATGCAGCTCAGAGATGTACTATGAAGCTGATGTAAATTGTTCAGGCAATGGATGTTTCCCTTGAACACACTGATTACTTAGTAACATTCCTTGTGGTTGCCTGGCCATCACTGAAGCATGGTTCCTGACAAGTGTCACAAATCATGCTTGCAAAGGATATCTTACATTGAAAGGCTATTGTCCTCCAGCCAGTTCTCATCCATTAGATGGAGGACAATGTTTGGTAATGGGAGAAATGGGTACAAAATAAAAATATTGTATGCTGGATACTCATACTGAACCTTTCACAGATGCCACTGTTATTTTTATATCCAGACTGGCATTCACAAACAACATCATGAGTTTCAGCTTGTGGAACACAATGTTGATTCTTTCCTTTGCATTTGAAATCACACGATTCTGTGGATATTAAAGAAAATTACTGTAAATGGCTACTGGATTTACTCAAGTTCCAAGACATGATAATGTTAAAATGTTTTTTTACACTTAGACCTTTATATTAATCAATTATCTCACAAATTTACAAATGCTGCATAAACTTCAAATGGTTTTCAACAGACCATTGTGAGATGTTGCATTACAGAAAGGTGAATAAGGAGAGCTCTTATATGATGAAATTTCAGCAATGATTTGTCCACTAACCTTATCACAATGATTTTCACTAATTGTCCACTAAAGCTGTGTTAGGAAGTTGAGAGAACATCACAGCAATTCTCCATCATATGATAGGACATTTGCAAAAGTAGAGGTGAGTCAAGAAATAGAGTTTCAGATATATCAGAGAAACTTTGAGATGTGAACACTTTCCTAGTCATTGAGTTCTGCACACAGAATACTATGCAATATTATATTTAAATTTATGTTTTATCCCCCATGTTTCTACTAATTGCATTATTTAGTAGCATCTGTGCATTGACTCCAAAGTTCTTTCCACTACTTCAAAGCATTTAAATGGTGCTGTGCAAGTGACCCATGGCAATTAGTCCAAAAACTTTAGTGAAAGGCTTTGCGTGCTTAAATTGCAATTTCTTCTGCAATTATACACATTAAACTTAAGTAAATTTGGGGGGGGGGGGGTGGTGGTGTCGCTTGAAGTAAATGAGCCTGTACTTTTGACACTGTTGTCAAGAGTCATACAGTATACAGCACAGAAACAGACCCTTTGGCCTGTCAAGTCCTTGTCAACTGTTACACTAATCTACACCAATCCCATTTACCAGATTAGGTCCATAGCCTTCTACATCTTGGCAATTCAAGTATTTGTCTCAAGTCTTCTTAAAAGATAAGAGAGTATTTGCCTCCATCACCTCCTCATGTTGTGCATTCCAGATTCTAACCACCTTGTGTGTGAAAAAGATCCCCCTCAGACCTCCTACTTCTCATCTTAAACCTATGCCCTTGGCTTAGACAGCCCCACCATAGGAAAATCTATTCTTATCATCTACCCTATCTATCCCCCTCATGGCCCTTAGCATCCTTCACTCCTGAGAAATCAAAACCAGACAACTCCACTGCACCCTCTCCAGTGCAATTACATCCTTCCTACAATGTGCAACCAGAACGGCACCCAATTCTCTGAATTCGCCAACCTTTTAAAATTCTTTTCTATGGCTGATGAAGGCAAGCATCCCATATACCTTCTTCACCATCCTCTCTACCTGTGCTGCCACATTCAGGGATTCATGGACTTACGGCAGGGACAAACTACAGCTGCTGAAAGTCATTGAGCTGAGAAGCATGATGAGACAGAACTTTACAGCACAGTACAGGCCCTTTGGCCCACAATGTTGTGTCGACATTTTATCCTGCTCTAACCCTTCCCTCCGACATAGACCTCCATTTTTTCTACCATCTATGTGCCTATCTAAGAGCTTCTTAAGTGTCCTTAATGTATCTGCCTCTACCACCTCTGCCGGCTGTGTATTCCACACACCCATCACTCTCTGTGCAATGAACTTACCTCTGACATCCCCCCATACCTTCCTCCAATCACCTTAAAACTATGCCCCCTCATGTTAGCCATTTTCGCCCTAGGAAAAAGTTTCTGACTGTCTACTCGATCTATGTCTCTTATCATCTTGTACACCTCTATCAAGTCACCTCTCATCCTCCTTTGCTCCAAAGAGAAAAGCCCTAACTTGCTCAGCCTATCCTCATATGATGTGCTCTCCAATCCAGGTAGCATCCTGGTAAATCTCCTCTGCATCCTCTCTAAAGCTTCCACATCCTTCCTATAGTGAGGCAACCAGAACTGAACACAATACACCAAGTGTGGTCTAACCAGAGCTTTATGGAGTTGCAACATTACCTGGCAACTCTTGAACTCAATACGCTGACTAATGAAAGCCAACACACCATACACCTTCTTAACAACCCTATTGACGTGTGTGGCAACCTTGAGGGAACCATGGATGTGGACCCCAAGATCCCTCTGTTCCTCCACATTAATAAGAGTCCTGCCATTAAGCTTGTATTCGGCCTTCAAATTTGATCTTCCAAAGTGTATCACTTCACACTTTTCTGGGTTGAACTCCATCTGCAACTTCTTAGCCCAGCTCTGCATCCTATCAATATCCTATTGTATCCTACAGCAACCTTCTACACTATCCACAACACCATCAACCTTCGTGTCATCTGCAAATTTACTAACCCACCCTTCCTCATCCTCATCCAAGTCACTTATAAAAATCACAAAGAGCAGGGGTCCCAGAACAGATCCCTGCAGAACATCACTGGTCATCGACCTCCAGGCAGAATACGCTCCATCTACCACCACCCTCTGTCTTCTATGAGTGATCCAATTCTGAATCCACACAGCCAAGTTTCCCAGGATCCCATATCTCCTGACTTTCTAAATGAACCTTCCATGAGGAACCTTATCAAACACATTACTAAAATCCATGTACACTACATCCACTGCTCTACCTTCATCAATGTGTTTCGTCACATTCTCAAAGAATTCAATCAAGCTTGTGAGGCATGACCTGCCCTTTACAAAGCCATGCGGACTGTCCCTAACCTTCTCTAAATGCCCATAAATCCTGTCTCTAAGAATCTTCTCCAGTAATTTGCCCACCACTGAAGTAAGGCTCACTGAGTCTGTAATTCCCAGGGTTATCCCTACTCCCTTTCTTAAACAAAGGATAACATTTGCCAGCCTCCAATCATCTGGCACTACTCCTGTGGCCAGTGAGAATACAAAGATCATCGCCAAAGGTGCAGCAATCTCTTCCCTTGCTTCCTGTAATAACCTTGGATATATCCCGTCTGGCCCCAGTGACTTATCTATCCTAATGTTTTTCAAAAGTTCCAGCACATCCTCTTTCCTCACGTCAACATACCCTGGCATATCAGCACGTTGTATGCCATCCTCACAAACGTCAAGGTCTCTCTCACTGGTGAATACTGAAGCAAAGTATTCATTAAGGACCTTCCCTACCTATTCCGCTTAGGGAGCTCGGTAGGAAGCTGAAAAGCAGGACCTCAAGGCCATGCACCAGTGATGGTAAGAATAGGTTGATTTGGCAGATGAATGCGTGGCTGAGGAGTTGGTACAGGAGGCAGAGTTTCAGATTTGTGGATCATTGGGATCTCTTCTGGGGAATGTATGACCTGTACAAAAGGGACAGTTTCCACTTGAACTGGAGGGGGAACCAATATTCTTGCAGGCAGGTTTGCTAGAGCTGTTGGGGAGGGTTTAAACTAGTTTGGAAGGGGGACGGGAACCCGAGTGATAGGTCAGAGGTTGGTGCCTTTAGTGTACAAGTAGATGCAGAGTGCAGAAAGACTATGAGGAAGGATAGGTAGTTGAAAGGGCAAAATTGCAGTCAGTTGGATGGGCTGAAGTGTGTCTACTTTAATGCGAGAAATATTAGGAACAAGGGTGATGAACTTAGAGCATATGTAAGTACATGGAACTACGACATTGTGGCCATTACAGAGTCTTGGCTGTCACAAGGCCAGGAATGGCTGCTGGATATTCTGGGGTTCAGATGTTTCAAAAGGGATAGGGATGGGGGTAAAAGAGGTGGGAGAGTGGCTTTGCTGATCAGGGACAGTATCACAGCTGTACAAAAGGGAGGATGTTCTGGAGAGATCATCTACTGAGTTAGTGTGGGTAGAAGTCAGAAACAAGAAAGGGCCGATCACTCTATTGGGAGTATTCCACAAACCCCCCCAGTAGCAGCAGAGACACTGAGGAGCAGATTGGGAGGCAGATTTTGGAGAGTTGCAAAAATAACAAGGTTGTTGTCATGGGTGATTTCAACTTCCCTAATATTGATTGGCTCCTCCTTAGTGTGAGGGGGATAGATGGGGCAGAGTTTGTTAGGTGTGTCCAGAAGGGATTCCTGACACAGTATGTGCACAAGCCGACTAGAGGAGAGGACACACTGGACCTAGTACTAGGCACAATGAGCCTGATTAGGTTTCAGATCTCTTGGTGGGAGAGCACTTTGGAGACAGTGACCATAACTCCTTGACCTTTACCAATAGCCTTGGAGAGGGATAGGAGCAGACGATATAGGAAAGTATTTAAATGGGGGAGGGGGAATTATTATACCATTAGGCAGGGACTTGAAAGCATAAATTTTGAACAGCTGTTCTTGGGGAAGTGCACTACAGAAATCTGGAGGTTGTTTAGGGAGTACTTGCATGGGCTTCTGGATAGGTCTGTCCCATTTAGGCAGGGTAAAGATGGTCGAGTGAAGGAACCATGGTTGACAAGAGACATAGAATATCTTGTCATGAAGAAGAAGGAAGCTTACCTAAGGTTTAGAAAGCAAGGATCAGACAGAGCTCTGGAGAGTTACAAGGTAGCCAGGAGGGAACTTAAGAATGGACTTAGGAGAGCTAGAAGGGGGCATGAGAAGGCCTTGGTGAGTGGGATTAAGGAAAACCCCAAGGTGTTCTACACGTATTTGAAGAATAGGAGGATGACTAGAGTGAGGATAGGACCGATCAGGGATAAAAGAGGAAACGTGCTTGGAGTCAGTAGAGGTAGAGGAGATCCTTAATGAATACTTTGCTTCATTATTCACCAGTGAGAGAGACCTTGGTGTTTGTGAGGATGATATACAACAGGCTGATATGGTATTGGTATATTATTGTCACTTGCACCGAAGTACAGTGAAAAGCTTGTCTTACAAACCAATCGTACAGGTCAATTCATTACACAGTGCAGTCACATTGAGTTAGTACAGAGTGCATTGAGGTAGTGCAGGTAAAAACAATAACAGTACAGAGTAAAGTGTCACAGCTACAGAGAAAGTGGAGTGCAATAAGGTGCAAGGTCACAACAAGGTAGATCGTGAGGTCATAGTCCATCTCATTGTATAAGGGAACCGTTCAATAGTCTTATCACAGTGGGGTAGAAGCTGTCCTTAAGTCTGCTAGGTCAGTCAAGGAAGCAGGCAACACCATGTGTTTAAAACTGAGTTCAAGATCATGTTGAAAGAAGTGAATGCACAGAGACGAAATTTGCTCACTTAGAGGTGGTGGTGGTGGTAGGGTAGGGGGTAGGGGTGGGTTGAGGGGAGAATCCTCCTTTCCTCCCCAAAAGAAAATAGCTTCACTGATAATCTGTTTCATTGATGTAATTCAGTTGACCCACCAACATCTGCTATAATGAATTTGCCAAGAGTTAGATAATGCAAGAGTGGGTCAATCCCTACATTAAGACTGGCTTTCCTGTCTATAATCTACATTGTTTCTTTGATACATGAAAGTGAACTAATCTGGCAGCAAAGGCATCAAAAATGTATTGCGCAATGATGTCACTGTTGCACATCCTGCAACACTTCAGGCCTATGCATTTTACATTCATGGAACCAGGCAAATGAATACTGCATTATGTACAAGGCATGTTAGAGAGGACTGATTATAAATGGTGATTCTGCTTAAGGGGCACATAATGCAAAAAAAAATACACTTTAGAAATTATCTTCCAGGTCTTATCTTGTTACAAAACATGTGTTGTGCAAGTGCATTGACAGAGAAATCAAACTTGAAACCATTATAAACTGAACACAGAGAATTAGAATAGATATTGTTATAAATTATATCAACACTGTCTTTTTTCCCCAATTTGAACAATAAATATTTCAAATTAAAGATAATAATTCCATAGCCCTTTTAGTAGCTTCCTCTTTATACCTTTTGGAAAATTATCTATTTCATATATATAGGTAACAGAAAATGAAATGTTAAAGAACACATTATTTTGAAAACTGGAATTAGTAAATACATGTTTTAGCTCTTATTCATCAAAAATAATATAGTACTTTAATGTGGATAAGTAAAATCAGATGTAAAACTTAAATACCTATGCATTTTGTTTCGTTCTGAGAGATCTTGTAAAATCCGTATTTGCAGACACACTCAGCCAGACCATAATCTGGCTGATGACAATGTACAGTAGTACTACTGTCACACTGTTTTTTGTGGCAGCCATACACAGCTATTGAAGAGAACAAACCAGGAAATTAATTTCTGAACGTCTCATGTACACATTCTACACAATCTTATACCAGGCTTAATTTCACATTATTCTGAATATTGTTTGAACCCCAATGAACTATACTAATAACATTTTCAACACCTTATACCTAATTTTTTTTCCCGTATGCATTCACGGTTGGATATTTTTGGTAGATTTGGTGAAAATTGCCAGAATATTGATAGAACCACCTGAACAAGAGTGAAAAGGCTGGAAATAACACCTCAAAAGTGTTTCTGCCAAACTTTGATAGTTATAGTCAGATGCATGTGGTAGCCCCATGGAAGTCAGAGACATCATTGACTACAATTATATTGGGCCTTGGTGAGATCTCACCTGAAGTGTGCAGTTTTGGATTCCTTATCTTAAAAGAGATATACCCATTAGAGAGAGAGTGCAACAAATGTTCACAGGCCTGATTCCTGGGATGGCAGGACTGTGGTATGAGGAGAGACTGGATCAACTAGGCTGTATTCACAAGAACTTGGAAGAATTAGATGGGATCTCATTGAAAAGTATAAAATTCTGACTGGGCTTGAGAGGCTGGTTGCAGGGAAGATGCTGCCCTTGACTTGGTTGTGGGGGTGGTCAAGGAGTAGGTGTCATAATGTCAGGATTTGGGCTAGGTCATTTAGGACTGGGATGAGGAGAAATTTCTTTACTCAGAAGGTGATGTAATTGTGCAATTCTCAACCTCAGAAGGCTATGGAAGCTAAGTTGTCAAATATACTTCAGAAGGAGGTCGCTAGATTTCTGGACACAAAAGGCATCAAGGGAGATGGTTAAGTAAGATGATTGGCCAGGATTATTTGGATAGTAGAGCAGGCTCAAAGGGCTGAACAGCCCTACTATTGCTCCTAAATTCTATGTTTCTATGGTTCTAGAGCATCTATTACCAGCAAAGCTTTTCCTGCTCTCAGGTGTTTACGTTAATAATGCTGTCTACATAAAATGTTACAAGGTTGAATTTATTAGGTGCTAAGTACACTTAATGTGAAATAAAATCGGTATTGCAAGATCACTTCTTTGACAATTCAAGAGATCTCTTCCACCTAAAATTATAGAAGGTTCAAGGGTCAGGATTTCTGGAGCAGCTGCTCTTAACAAGAAATCACTTCCTGTTAAATTTATTATTTAAATAGGGAAGGTGGAGAACAATGGGTTGGTGAAACACTGATATGAATCGAGAATTGGTATTTGGACAGAAAGAAGTGCGGAAATAAAGGGATCCTCCTCAGACTTGCAGGCTATGATTGGTGGGTTACCACAGGGATTGGTACTTGGACCTCAAGCATTCACAATCTATATCAATGGCTGAGCTGAGGGTCCAAATATCATGTTACCAAGATTGCTGATAATGGCATCAAGATGGCATGCTTGCCTTTCTTAGTCAAGCCATTGAGTTCAAAGTCAGCAAGTTACGTTGCAGCTTTATAAAACTCTGATTAGTCTGCATCTGGAGCTTTGCATTCAATTCTGGTCGCCCCCATTATAGGAAGTATGTGGAGGTATTGGAGAGGGTGCAGAAGAGGTTTGCCAGGATGCTGCCTGGATTAGAGGGCATATGCTTTGAGGAGAGGTTGGACAAACCTGGGTTGTTTTCTCAGGAGTGGCAGAGGCTGTGGGGAGACCTGATAGAAGTTTGTAAGATTATGAGAGGCATAGATAGACAGCCAGTATCTTTTTCCCAGGATCAAAATGTCCTACACTAGAGGACATGCATTTAAGGTGAGGGGGATAAATTCAAAGGAGATGTGCGGGGAAAATTTTATTTACACAGTAAGTGGGGGGGTGCCTGGAATGCGCTGCCAGTACTGGCGGTGGAGGCAAATACAATAGAGGCTTTTAAGAGGCTCTTAGAAAGGCACATGAATATGCAGAGAATGGAGGGAAATGGACCTTGTGTGGGCAGAGGGGACTAGTTTAATTAGGCATTTAATTACTAGTTTAATTAGTTTGGCACAACATTGTGGACTGAAGAGTCTGTTCCTGTGCTATGCTTTTCTATAATCTACTGTATGTTCTATTTTGAGATGAGGAGGGAGTTCCTCATACAAAGGGTGGTGAAGCTTTGGAATTCTCTACCCTACCGAACTGTGAAGGCTCAGTAGTCAAGTTCATTCAAAACAGATCCATAGATTTTCGGATATTAAAGGAATCAAGGGATATGTGGATAGTGCATTTAAATGGTACTGAAGCAGAAGATCAACTATGGGCTTGATAAATGCCTGAGCATGCTCAAAGGGTTGGAGGGCAGACTTTTGCTCCTATTTTTAAATAAAAGATAGCATACTGTGTTCATTTACATTATACAGTATACGTAGAACTAGACGAGTACTAATATGTACAATTTTCAGATTTAAGATAGAAAATTTAACAGAGACCAAACTTCTACTGTTCTTGAAAAATATCCTTTGCTCTCAAAAGAAAAAGAGCAAAAGGGCAGAAAACCTGCATCCTCAACTAACAGTAGAAGGCATCCCTGGCCCAGTACTGGAAAGTTGTAGCTTGTGTTTAACAGCATGAGAGAGATAAAGCACAAGAGTCATTTGTAAAGATGCCAAGATCCCTTATACCCCAAGCCAGATAAAACATTCAAATATTCAATAATGCATCATATGTTCTGAGTCTTACATCAGAACTCATGAACATGAGTATTTTTCAGGGCAATTTCCCTTTTCTGCTCTCATCTCTAATTTTTTCATTTCTGCCATTATTTGTAAAGCCAATGCAAGTGGTTTAGTTACTAACTGCCAGACTTCCACAATGTGCTCCTTTCACCTAAGGCTAATCTTTCTCCTTCTTTGGTGATTTAATTTTTATATGTTTCAGCAAATCCTTCCCGTTTTCCTTCATATAATTTAGTATTTATTTTTCTCATTTTTAATAATTCTATTAAAAATTCTACACATTGCATAATTGAGACTTCTGATTTCATTTTAATCATGGTATTGTTAGATTAAAGAATTTTATCAGGTTACTTATGTGAAAGGGATAGTGAAAGCAGAAATGTTTTGTTCATCAAAGCAACTCTTTGTATTTCTCTGTTTCCCTTTCCACAGATGATATAGCTTGGTGGTACAGCAGTTGGTCTCACTTTGGGTTCTGTTTGTGTGGACTGTTTATTCTCTCTGTGATCCAAGTGATCCCATTTCCTCCTACGTGCCAAAGACATGCTGGCTGGCTAATGTGGTTAATTAGCTACTATAAATTGAGTTGGTTTAGGTCATTTACAGGAGAATTGGGCAGGGGAAATTGATGTGGATGTGGACAGGAAAAATGGGATTCGTGTAGATGGGAGTTTGATGGTTGGCACAGACACATTAGGCTGAAGGGCCTGTTTCCATGCGTTATGTCTATCTGTGAGATGCTGCCTGACCTGCTGGCTGTTTCCAGCATTTTCTGTTGTTATTTCCAGCACCTGCAGATATTTGATTTTCGTTTCAATACAAGTGTTCATTGGAAGAGGTGTAGAAAAGGACAACAGTTGCTTCATTATACAGTGCCTGAAATTCCATTTTATTACTGAGTAATAAAAAAGTTCAAAAATGGTATCACTTACGTTTATATTTGTATGATTTTGATAAAGCTTCCACAATGACTGATTCTGTCACCGAACTACTACTATTAAATGTGTTTGTAACATCTGTGATGACACTCCCTTTCCTGCAATTATAAAGTCATATAACTTAATTCACTAGCACAAATTTACAGTGACATCATGCAAGTGCAACAAGGTCAAATGACTAATCAGAAAGCCCACCAAAGAATCATAAACAGTTTCATTTCTAGTATGATCCTTTTTTTCCTCTCCTGTTGACTATTTTTGGGCTCTTCTCTCCAGCCAATTCCATTTACCACTAGTACATGCCACCTGTTATTTTTCACTTATTTTTCTCTATAATTCCTATCTGGGCCCACAGGTATCTCCTGGTATCATGAATTCTCCTTGGATAAGCATATGACTGTCTCTTAACATCCCTGAGGAGCCCAGGCACTATACAATATGAAAATATGAACATTCAGCTAATAATCTGGAATTAAAACTACATATTAGTCATTATTGCAACTAATTATGAAGATTTATGGATATTACAGTGATTGGTGTATATGGTTTAGGATCTTGATGAATGGCAGGATAGACTCAAAGCGTTTGGATGCTCCTGCTCCAATTTCTTAAGTTCTTAAGTGATGTACTTTTGCTACTCATTTCCTTTTTTACTAATCTTATTTGCACTCTTATAATCTGTTTTTTATATTCCCTGGTTGTTTACTTTGGAGTTACAGAGTCATAGAGTAATACAGCACAGAAACAGGCGCTTTGGCCCAACTCATCCATGCCAATCAAGATGCCCATCTGAGCTTGTCCCATTTGCCCGCATTTGGACCATAACCCTCTAAACCTTTCTTATCCGTGTACCTGTCCAAATGTCTTTTAAATGTTGTTATTATACCTCCCCCAACCACTTCCTCTGGCAGCTCGTTCCATATGTGCACCACCCTCTGTGTGAAGTTGCCTCTCAAGTCCCTTTCAAATCTCTCCCCTCTCACCTTAAACCTATGCCCCCTCACTTTTGATTCCCTTTCCCTGGGAAAAAAGACGGTGTGCATTCACCCTATCTATGCCCCTCATGATTGGAAGATTAAATTGGGAACAGATGTTCTCAGGGAAAAGTACGGAAGAAATGTGGCAAATATTCAGGGGATATTTGTGAGGAGTTCGCATAGGCATGTTTCAATGAGACGGGGAGTCACGAGAGGATACAGGAACTGTGATGTACAAAGGCTATAATAAATCTAGTCAAAAGGAAAAGAAAAGCTTACAAAAGGTACAGAGAGCTAGGTAATGTTAGAGATCTGGAAGAGTATAAGGCTAACAGGAAGGAGCTTAAGAAGGAAATTAGGAGAGCCAGAAGGGGACATGAGAAGGCCTTGGCGGGCAGGATTAAGGAAAACCCCAAGGCATTCTGCAAGTAAGTGAAGATCAAGAGGATAAGATGTGAAAGAATAGGGCCTATCAAATGCAGCAGTGGGAAAGTGTGTATGGATCTGGAAGAAATAGCGGAGGTACTTAATGAATACTTTACATCAGTATTCACTACAGAAAAAGATTGGGGGATTGTAGTGTGGACTTGCAGCAGGCTGAAAAGCTTGAACATGTAGATATTAGGAAAGAGGAGGTGCTGGAACTTTTGGAAAGCATCAAGTTGGATAAGTCGCTGGGGCAGGATGGGATGTACCCCAGGCTGCTGTGGGAGGCAAGAGAGGAGATTGTGGAGCCTCTGATGATGATCTTTGCATCGTTGATGGAGACGGGAGAGGTTCCAGAAGATTGGAGGGTTGTGAACGTTGTTCCCTTATTCAAGAAAGGGAGTAGAGATAGCCCAGGAAATTATAGACCAGTGAGTCTTACCTCAGTGGTTGGTAGGCTGATGGAAAAGATCCTGAGAGGCAGGATTTATCAACATTTGGAGAGGTATAATATGATTAGGAACAGTCAACATGGCTTTGTCAAGGGCAGGTCCTGCCTTATGAGCCTGATAGAATTTTTTGAGGATGTGCCTAAACATATCGATGAAGGGAGAGCAGTATATGTAGTGTATATGGATTTCAGCAAGGCATTTGATAAGGTACCCCATGCAAGGCTTATTGAGAAAGTGAGGAGGTATGGGATCCAAGGGGACATTGTAGTGTGGATCCAGAACTGGCTGGCTCACAGAAGGCAAAGAGCGGTTGTTGAATTGTCGTGTTCTGCATGGAGGTCAGTGACCAGTGGTGTACCTCAGGGATCTGTTCTGGGACCCTTACTCTTTGTGATTTTTATAAACGACCTGGATAAGGAAGTGGAGGGATGGGTTAGTAAGTTTGCGGATGACACAAAGGTTGGAGGTATTGTGGATAGTGTAGAGGGCTGTCAGAAGTTACAGCGGGACATAGATAGGATGCAAAGTTGGGCTGAGAAGTGGCAGATGCAGTTCAATCCAGATAAGTGTGAAGTGGTTCATTTTGGTAGGTCAAATATGTTGGCGGAATATGGTATTAATGGTAGGACTCTTGGCAGTGTGGAGGATCAGAGGGATCTTGGGGTCCGAGTCCATAGGATGCGCAAAGCGGCTACGCAGGTTGACTCTGTGGTTAAGAAGGCATATGGTGTATTGTCCTTCATCAATCGTGAAATTGAATTTAGGAGCCGGGAGGTATTGTTGCAGCTATATAGGACCCTGGTCAGACCCTACTTGGAGTACTGTGCTCAGTTCTGTTCGCCTCACTACAGGAAAGATGTGGAAGCCATAGAGAGGGTGCAGAGGAGATTTACAAGGATGCTACCTGGAATGTGGAGCAGTGGTGAGTGTTTGGAATGGGCTGCCGGCAACGATGGTGGAGGCGGACACGATAGGGTCTTTTAAGAGACTGTTGGATAGGTACATGGAGCTGAGAAAAAGAGAGGGCTATGGGTAAGCCTAGTAATTTCTAGGGCAGGGACATGTTCTGCACTGCTTTGTGGGCCAAAGGGCCTGAATTGTGCTGTAGGTTTTTCTATGTTTCTATAATTTTATATATTTCTACAAGGTCACCCCTTAGTCTCCCTACGTTCCAAGGAATAAAGTCCCAGCCTGCCTAACTTCTCCTTAAAACTCAGGCCTCTGAGTACTGGCAACATTCTTGTACATCTTCTTTGCACTTTTTCCAGTTTAAAGACATCTTTCCTATAACAGGGTAATCAAAACCATACACAGTACTCCAGGTGTGGCTTTACCAATACCTTGTACAACTGCAACATAACATCCCAACTCCTATACTCAATGCCCTGACTGATGAAGGCCAGTGTACCAAATGCTTTCTTCACCACCCTGTCTGCCTGTGATGCCACATGTACTCCCAGGTCCCTCTGTTCTACAGCACTCCCCAGGGTCCTACTGTTCACTGTGAAAGTCCTACCCCGGTTTGACTTCCCAAAGCGTTACAACTCACACTTACCTGGATTGAATGCTATTTGCCATTCCTCAACCAATTTACCCAGCTGATCAAGATCCCCCTGTAATTTTTGATAACCTTCTTCACTGTCAATGACACCACCTATTTTAGTATCATCTGCAAACTTACTAACCATACCTTGTACATTTTCGTACATTTTCATCCAAATGGTTCATATATGAATATTTATATGTATACTCTCTTTCTTAGACTATTTTCTCTCTTAACCTTGAACATAGTTTTTCTGTTTTTCTTGTTTAACTATAATAAGACTGAGCATATGATTCAGGCCATTTATCAGGCCAACTTGAGAGATTACATGGGAATATTTAATTCAATTTCTTCCTTACCTTACATTAATTATTACAGTTGATTTGTAGCCATGGTCCTTTAATGTTTCACTAAACTGCAAAACAAATCAGAATATTTGATAAATTTTCAGTATTCACGATACTGACATTACTGTACTGCTGCCATAAAACAACAAATTACATGACATATGTCAGTGATAATAAACCTAATTCTGATATATTTTTAATTCAAAGACTAATACTTCTGATTAAAATAGTTGTTTTACATTTCCTCTCCTCCTTCTATAGTTTCTTTGCATTAAAAACCATTTGGAAAAATATTGCTTAGAAATTGGATTCTTGTGTTTAGTGCTAATGCCAAATTGGAACCCAAGCAAACAAAAACTCCAAAATTGACAGAAACACAATGTTAAACAGCATTAGGGTGGTTTACTCCCTGAAACAAGGGCCCAAAAAAGAGGTCATCCAAAAGGTTCCACATGGTAGAATCCTCCAGGGGTAAGAATCCTTCACAATGAAACAATCCCACAAAAAATTCATGTTCTTAAAGCTGAGTCATGTGACCTGCACAGCACAACAGCCCCTGAGTTGAGATCCTCGCAGGAAAATGTATTTTGTTTCAGGATCCAAGTTCTTTCAGTGAGGTGCACTCATCAGGAAGAGCAGAGATGTTGTAACAAGCTGTTTAAATAATTCAAACATTTGTGCATTACAACAAGTGCAGGTGGACTTACAAAGCAGAATATAAGGAATCTTTTCACATCATCTGGATTTCCTGTCTGATTTCTAGCATATTATGTAGGTGGAACTAACAGGTTCATTCGGTTTCTATTTGGGGAATATGATTTTACAGGGTTCTTTCAATCCTCCACTTCTCAGCTGGGACATAAGTTTGTGGACGTTGACCAGGGACAACATCCCGGTAGTCTTCTTCCTCCTAGTCGTCTTACTCCTAACACATGTCAAACTCTGCCTCATGGCCCTCAGGAACTAGCTCCAAGATGGAGAGGCGTACAGCACGTGTCAATGATGTTTCTTCATTTGCCCGACATGTATTGTGGGGCAGGCAATAAAATTATATCTGGAGGATAGTGGCTGCTTTTTGTTATAATGATTAAAGGTGTGTATCTGTGTTCAGTTCCTATGGTGGGAGAGTGCAGAGGTGTGAACTGCCACAGAAGAAAGGGGAAACCCTCACCCCTAGGATCCATTCCACTGGGCACTGCTGGCTTCTGAAAATGTCCAACAGTACTCTCTCCCACAGGATGTAGGAATCTTGCGTCCTTTCTAAAAAACAAGGCAGTCACTATGAGGAAATTCTTCTCATGATCCATAGCAAGCTGCCCACTGTTGGAGTGTAGACCTTTGATGAAAAAAGGTCTATGCTCCTCATGGCAGCCATTATGGGCACACAGGTGTAGTCAATGGCTGCTTACACTTTTGGGAAGCCAGTAACACTGGCAAGTCCCAGTGGATGAGATGACATTTATTTCTCATTGAAGTCAAAGTAGGTGAAATAATTACTTTGCAATTACAATGCCTGGAACCCTCTCTGGTGTATAACAAGTTGAAAGAACTAACAGAGATCCACTGCTGCTGTTTAGAGAATTCCTGTAGCAAGAAAGATCAGAGTCAACATGATTTTGACCTCCACAGGGAGAGTAGTCCTGGCACAAGAACCCTGCTGAAGTTCTTCCTACTTAATGTTACATATCCCAGTGTTGACAATCTTGGAAGACTAGTTTGCAAATACATTGTTTAATCAGACACATCTTGGTGGGATGTGACATCTCCAAAGACTCCCTAGGAAGAGGTTCTTTGTTGAATGAACAAATCTTCACCTCCGTTCCCGAAGTTGCCAATCCACCTCGAGTGGCCAGTCATTGTCATAACAATACTTTCAGTAATATGGTATTGCCAGTAGTGTTGTTAAGTAGTGTTGTTAATGAGGCACCAATTGAATGAATATATTAACAGTGACATGCTGGAGAAAACATTCACTGTTAATTGTAGCAAACTCTGCAGAACTTGGAAGCTGTCAAAGCAGTCTGTAGCGAGTTTTGAAGCTACCCTTTCATGTCTCATGATATGAGTAGAATGTACCCTTAAATTACAGGCAAAGAAATAAATGAATGCAATGCACTTCTAGTTTTACTGAGGCCTTTTTAAAATGATTATAGCATAGAACTTTGAGCTCCAGTTTATGCAATATACAGTAGATTGAAGTGAACATTATGAAAATAATAGCATCAGTTATACCACCAGGAAAAGGCAAGCAACACTAACGTGGATCACACATTGAAGTGCCTGGTCTGATTGTCAAAACTGCATCTGCAAAATGATGTTAAGCATGACCAAGTGCAGATAAAATTTTATTTTGTGCAACCTCAAAAAATAGATGCTGTATCAGTCCAATCTGATTCAACTTTTCATCGTGTTGATCTTTAAATGGCCTTCAAATAGTGCAATTGTGAATGAATGTCATTTTGATAGTCTCCCTGTTTCCGTGATTTTTGTTCAATGCTCCGTCACAATAGCTTGATGAAATTGGGGAACTTATCATTTAAGAACTGGAGGACTGAATCTATGTCCTGCAAGTCTTAATGAAGTATAGTGAAGTTTCAGGATTTTACATCTTCGATTCATTTCTTATTTAACAGAAGTTAGTGTAGTCTTTTGTAGCCCTTACTTTATAAATTGTACTATATAGCTATAAATACATACTATTCCAGTTATTTTGTTGAGAAGTTTCTCATGTTCCTTGGATGCTTTGTCATTCATTTCTTCTTTAAATACTTCTTCAATGGTTAGTTCTCCACCAAAGGTTTTGCCTAGATATTAAACAAAAAGAGGATCAAATGTTTATATTTTGTTCAATTATTTCAGAAGATTCTGTAAACTGAATTATAAATGACAGTAACTTCTTCCCCATTTCTTGTCCTTCGCATTTTCTTATTGTAATTAGTTTAAATAATTGGAAAGCTACTGAAACATAGCCACCAAGTGCAAAAAGGAGCAGTGATTGTCCTTTCATTTTAAAAGGTCTTCACTACTGATTTATCCTGTTTGTTGGGTTATTGTTATCCAGTTATTCAACATGTAAACCACCAAGATTTAATGACTTGAAGAAATAAAGAAATTCTAGGAAAATTTAATTCTTCTTTAGAAACACATGGCAACTGCTCTGCCTGTGATCGGAAGAAATGGCAGAGAGTTGTGGACACAGCTCAGCACATCACGGAAACCAGCCTCACCTCCATGGACTCTGTCTACACTTCCTGCTGCCTCAGTAAATCAGCCAACATAATCAAAGACCCCACCCACCCTGGACATTCTCTCTTCTCCCTCCTCCCATCGGGCAGAAGATACAAAAGCCTGAAAGCATGTACCACCAGGCTCAAGGACAGTTTATATCCCACTGTAATAAGACTATTGAATGGTCCCCTATTATGATAAAATGGACTCTTGACCTCTCAATCTACCTTGTCGTGGCCTTGCACCCTATTGTCAAGTGCACTTTTTCTGTAACTGTAACACTTTATTCTGCTTTCTGTTATTGTTTTCCCTTGCACTACCTCAATGCACTATTGTAATGAAATGATCTGTATGGATGGCATGTAAAACAAAGTTTTTCACTGTATCTTGGCACATTTGACAATAATAAACCAATTTGAAAAAGATCAAAGGGAACATTAAGAAGGAATGCACAGATACATATTCATTCATAGGACATGGGTATCACCAGCAAGGCCGCAATTTATTATACATATTTATTTGCCCTGAAGGTGACGAGACACTTTGAAGACCATAAGACTTAGGAGCAGAATTAGGCCATTCAGCCCATTGAGTCTGCTCTGTCATTTGACTGCCAAAGAAGACAATACGGGTGTTCCCTAACAGGAAACCATGGATGAACCGGGAGATCCACTCCTACTGAAGGAGAGGACTGCTGCACACAAATCTGGTGATCCTGATCTGTACAAGAAATTGAGGTATGACCTTCGGAAAGCTATCAGGAATGCCAAGAGGCAATACTGACTCAAAATAGAGTCACTGACCAGCCGTCAGTTATGGCAGGGCTTACATGCCATAACAGGCTGCATAGTTAACAACAGCGTATCCCTTCCTGATGAATTAACGCATTCTATGTGCGGTTTGAACAGAAGGGAAGTGGATTGTCACTATCCACCCTGACAGCCACCAATACAACTGAACCTGAGATCACAGTGGAGGACGTAAGATCAGTCTTCTGGAGAGTGAACACGAGGAAAGCACCTGGCCCAGACGGTGTCCCTGGCCACGTGCTCAGATCTTGTGCTGATCAGCTGGCAGAGGCATTTGCGGACATAGTCAACCTCTCCCTGCTTCAATCTCAGGTTCCCCCCTCTTAAGAAGGCCACTATCATCCCAGTACCAAAGAAAAGCAAGGTAACATGCCTCAATGACTACTGACCAGTGGCTCTGACATTCGCCATCATGAAGTGCTTTGAGAGGTTGGTCATGGCACGCATCAACTCTAGCCTACCAGACAACCTGCACCCATTACAAATCGCCTGTTGCCAAAACAGGTCTACAGCGGAAGCCATCTCCTTGGCCTTACACTCAGCTCTGGAGCACCTGGACAGTAAAGACACCTACGTTAGACTATTGTTTATTGACCACAGCTCTGCCTTCAATACAATAATCCCAAGCAAGCTTGTCACCAAACTCCGAGACCTAGGACTCACACCTCTCTCTGTAACTGGATCCTTGACTTGCTGACCAACAGACCGCAATCAGTGAGGATAGGCAGCAATACCTCCTGCACGATTATTCTCAAGACTGGTGCCCCACAAGGCTGCGTCCTCAGCCCTCTACTCTACTCCCTACACACGCATGACTGTGTGGCCAGATTCTGCTCTAACTCCATCTACAAGTTTGTAGGTGATACCACCGTTGTAGGCTGTATCTCAAACAGCGATGAGTCGGGATACAGGAAGGAGATAGGGAGCTTAGTGGAATGGTGTCATGACAACAACCTTTTCCTCAATGTCAACAAAACAGCTGATCATTGACTTCAGGAAAGGGGGTGGTGTACATGCACCTGTCTACATCAATGGTGCTGAGGTCAAGAGGGTTGAGAGCTTCAAGTTCTTGGGAGTGAACATCACCAACAGCCTGTCCTGGTCAAATCATGTAGAAGCCACAGTCAAGAAAGCTCACCAGCGCCTCTACTTCCACAGGAGGCTAAAGAAATTTAGTTTGTCTCCTTTGACTCTCACCAACTTTTACCAATGTACCATAGAAAGCATCCTATCTGGATGTATCATAGCTTGGTGCGGCAACTGGTCTGGCCAGGACTGCAAGAAACTGCAGAGAGTTGTGGACACAGCCCATCGCATCACAGACACCAGCCTCCCCTCCTTGGACTCTGTCTTTACCTCTTGTTGTCTTGGTGAAGCAGCCAGCATAATCAAAGATCCCACCCACCCGGGACATTCTCTCTTCTCTCCTCTTCCATCAGGTAGAAGATACAGGAGCCTGAGGGCACATACCACCAAACTCAAGGACAGCTTCTACCCCACTGTGATAAGACTATTGAACAGTTCCCTTATACAATGAGATGGACTATGACCTCACGATCTACCTTGTTGTGACCTTGCACCTTATTGCACTGCACTATCTCTGTAGTTGTGACACTTTACTGTTATTGTTTTTACCTGTACTACATCAGTGGACTCTGTACTAACTCAATGTAACTGCACTGTGTAATGAATTGACCTGTTCAATCGGTTTGTAAGACAAGCTTTTCACTGTACCTCAGTACAAGTGATAATAATAAACCAATACCAATATGATCATGACTAATTTATTTTTCACTCTTGACCCCATTCTCCTACCTTCTCCCATAACCTTTGACACCCTTACTAATTAAGATAAGATATCTTTATTAGTCACAAATACATCGAAAGACACACTGAAATGCACCTTTTGCGTAGAGTGTTCTGGGGGCAGCCCGCAAGTGTTGCCACGCTTCCGGCGCCAACATAGCATGTCCACAACTTCCTAACCCGTATGTCTTCGGAATGTGGGAGGAAACCAGAGCACCCAGAGGAAACCCACACAGACACGGGGAGAACGTACAAATTCCTTACAGACAACAGTGGGAATTGAACCCAGGTCACTGGCGCTGTAATAGCGTTACGCTAACCGCTACAGTACTGTGCCAGAACCCATCAACCTCCACTTTAAATATACCCAATGACATAGCCTTCACAGCCATCTGTGTCAATGAATTCCACAGATTCACCACCCTCTGGCTAAAGAAATTCCTCCTCAACTCTGATCTAAAGGGATGTCCTTCTATTCTGAGGCTGTGCCCTCTGGTCCTAGACTCTCCCACTACTGGAAATATCCTCTTCAAATCCACTCTATCCAGGCCTTTCAATATTCAGTAGGTTTCAATGAGATCCCCCCTTCATCCTTCTAAACTCCAGTGAGTACAGGCCCAGAGCCATCAAACACTCCTCATATGTTAACCTTTCCATCCCCAGGATCATTCTTGTAAACCTCCCCTGGACCCTCTCCTGAGATATGGAGCCCAAAACTGCTCACAATACTTCAAATATGGTCTGTCCAATGCCTTATAAAGCCTCAGCATTACATCCTTGCTTTTATATTCTAGTCCTCTCGAAATGAATGCTAACACTGTATTTGCCTTCCTTACTACCGACTCAACCTGCAAGTTAACCATTAGGGAATCCTGTGCTAATATATACACAATATCACAGGAACAGAGAATATACACAATATCAACAGAGAAAACAATTTGAAAAGTTAATGGAATTTTAGCCTTTTTATTGCAATTAAATAGATAGTTGGAGAAACCACCCTTAGAGTGTGCATGATTTGGACCTCTTTAGATAAGAAGGAATATTCTTGACAGAGGGAATGCAACAAATATTCACTTGACTGATTACTGGGTTAAAAGAAAGATTGAGTAAATTGGGCTGAGAGAATATAGAATTCAGAAGAGTGAGAGGCAATTTCCTTTAAACATAAAAGGGTTTCAAAGAGCAGATTCTGGAAGGATATTGCTTCATGGGTGGGGACATGAACTATTTGTCATAATCTCAGAATAAGGGAACAAAATGTTGAGGAATTCCCTCACTCAGAGTTGGAAGGGTGCTGCAATTTGCTGTGGCTGCCTAGTATAAATGACTAATGGGAATGAACAATAAAACATTCAGCGTTTGACAAATCTGCCACAAAGACTGACTGCAATGTCAAGTAGCAATGACCTTGCACAAAGCTTTTCCAAAACATTGAGGGCCATACTTTTCAGCATGGAAGTGGTGGTTAACTCAAGAACACACTTGCAGACCTAACTATGAAGCAGCACCTGTTAATGGAGGAGGAAGAGTAAGCTCTGGTTGGACTCTATAAAAGAAGCATGTGCTAACTGTGCTGGCAAGAAGACAGTTCCAATCAGGCCATTTGGACTTGAACATCTACAATCAACTCAGAATGGGAGTGATTATATGCCTGGTTAACTGAAAGTTCGAAATACATTGTATGATTGGAGCATAGCTATTTCCATATGTTGAATACAAATCTATCCTGAGATTATATCATCATTTATACTGATCTAACATAAAGCTTCTAATGTCTCCAATGTCTTTAAAGCATAAAGTTTCTAATATCTCAACAAATCTCTGGTGTGAAGTCTTGAGACAGAGAGTAAGGCATACATTATCTTCCATTACTCATTAAAGTATGTCTTTGACCAAGTTGCTGCTTATCTGGCCTAATATCTCTACATGTCTTCAACATGAAACATTAACTCTGCATCTCTTACCATGGATGCTGCTTGGCCCACTGAGCATTTCCAGCCTTTGTCTTTTTTAGTTTCATATCTACATTTGACTCAGTTTTAAATTCTGTTTGATAATGCTAGTGTGAAACACATTGGGACATTTTACTACACAGTAGATCAATTCAATTTTTCTTGCACATGAACAATATCTATTATGTACACTGGGAAATAAGTTACATTTCCCCAATTAATGTGAAAGAGTAAGGAAACAGATTGCAATTTCTGCAACATCTTCATAAATTGCTAGCAGAACACAATAGCCGTTCTTCTACAATTGAGGTGTCAATAAAATTTGTATGCCTAAATAAATACAAAGATATTGCTCTGTTTTGGGAATATCATATGTCCATTGCTTTTGTACATTCATTTGATTTGATTCTTTTTCTGTTTTATATATTTATAATTATCTCTATTTAGATACAATATCATTGTTAGCATTTAAAGGTTTCAAAAGAAAATATAAAAATCAACATTACGACATGATTCACTCCTCTCAAAGCATTTCATACTTTCTGTCAGACAGAACCTTGTAACATATAGTAAGACGATACTCATACATCAGGCTGCTGTTCGTCGACTACAGCTCAGCGTTCAACACAATCATCCCATCCAAGTTCATCATCAAGCTTCAAGATCTGGGCCTCTGTACCTCCCTCTGCAACTGGATACTTGACTTCCTCATCAGCAGACCTCAGTCAGTGAGGATTGGTAACAACATCCCCTCTTTGCTGATCACCAACACAGGTGCACCTCAAGGCTGCGTGATTAGCCCCCTGCTCTACTCTCTATACACACAACTGTGTGGTTAAGTACAGCTCCAACGTCATCTTCAAATTCACCAATGACACTACTGTTATTAGATGAATCACAGGTGGCAATGAGTCAGCTGACTGGAGCGAGATAGGACGCCTAATTTGGGGGATTGGAAGTGGAGAGAGTCAGCAGCTTTAAATTCCTGGGTGTTAACATATCAGATGTCCTGTAATGAGCCCAGTACATGGATACAATCATAAGGAAAACGCACCTGCATCTTTACTTTCTTAGGAGGTTAAGGAGTTTTGGCTTGTCACCGAACACTCCAACAACCTTTTAAAGGTGTACTGTTGAAATTATCCTGACTGGTTGCATCATGGTCTGGTACGGCAATTCAAATGCACAGGAATGCAAGAAGCTGCATGGAGTAGTGGACTCTGCCCAATACATCACTGGCATATCCCTCCCCACCATCGGAAGTATCCACAGGAAGTGTTGCTTCAAGAAGACAACATGCATCAAAGATGCCCACCATCCAGGCCATGCCATCTTTTTGACTACCATTGGGCAGGAGGTACAGAAGCCTGAAGTCCCACACCACCAGGTTCAAGAACAGCTGCTTCCCTTCAACCATTCAGGTCTTGAACCAACCGGCAAAACCCTAATCACAACAGTTTAGCAAAACTATGACCACTCTGCACTGAAATGAACTTTTTTTGTTCTAACTATGGTCTTTCTTGTCAAAATTAAACATAAATTATACACAATTTATGTTTTTCTTGTGAATGCTACTTATATGATGCCTGTGATGCTGCTGCAATCAGGTTTTGACTTTAAGTACATATGTTCATGGTTTAAACATTTTGGGTGGTATTTTTAAAACAAAAATGAGAATTCTAAATACAATCTCACTTAGAAAACACACCATATGGCAATATTTCCAAATAATACCTGTATTTTACAGCATTCAAAATAAAATATTTTATACACTTACCCTTCACACAGGTATTATTTTCATTGTAAAAGCCAAAGGCACATTCACATATGTAGCCATGAAATATCTTTACACATCTTCCATTTTCTCCACAATCGACAATACAGCCTGGGATAGGAAATTATCTGGATTAAATACAGCCTTAATGAACTAATTACATTTTATCTTTTATAAATTAACATCAAAATCATGCCTCAGTATACATTCAACACAGTTCCAAATACAAGGTATAAATGCCTAGAAATGGCATGATACAGGGCTACAACCTTAAATGTCGACCATTTCTTTGCCTCCACAAATGATGCTTGACTTGCTGAATTCCTCAAGCAGTTTGTCTTTTGCTCCAGTTCATAGAAAATCCTGATTGATTCTTCTTGTCCCATATCTTTTAATAGGACTGTACATTCAATTGAATCAGTACAGCCAAAAAGTAAGCATTTGTCATAAAATGGTTATCCTGCTAAAATAGGCAGTAAGTGTTTTGGCTGTTTTGGACAGTAACTATAAAAGAAATTATCATTGCAGTTTGATGAATAAAACTCAAAAGGAACTTTGGGAGTTGTTTTTTCTCTATTCCTCACAATGCTTTTCCGTAGATTTGGTGCAATTTCCATTCACGAATGTGAAGAGTGCTTTTGCCAACACAGCTGGAAAACTTTCATGATTTTAACAGCACGTCAATCTCTTTAAATGTTTCAATGTCTCATTTTATCATTGGTAAAACCCTAATGATTTGATTGAAACCTTTTCCATAGCTTCTCCAATAATTAAACTATTATTCAAAATGGAGCAAAAACAATGCCTTTAACAGAATTCTACCATGATCTAGAAATTCATCTGTGACATATTCCTGGCATTAAAACAATATTGCTTGTCTCATAAATGTTATTTTAGAAATCTCTGATAAGATCATGAAATTTCATGGAGCAGTTTAAGAACAGCAAGCTTTGCTAAATTCCTTGCAGCTGCCAGCATGTAGAGACGCAGCTGAGAACTCAGCCAGCAGCTAAAGACACACAATCCCAAGACCACCAGCGTTCTTCCAGCTCATGGATTGAGTTGTCTGCTTCACCAAGACTGCCCCAGTGATTCCTGAAGGCATGGCATATGCTCCCAGGTTTACTGAGAGGGTCCTCAAAAAGCTGAGGGATTACTTCACACATAGGAGGGCTGTCTTCTTTTCACAGGCAGGCCCTCCCAGTTTCCAGGGATAACTCTATGAAGACATCAGTGCTATCTATGAATGCCTGCACTTCAGCAATGTCCACATGGCAATAAATGCATGCGGTCAACCTGCCTGTTCCCATGGGCTGATGGGGAAGTAATGAAACCTCCTCCTGTGAAGTAGAGTGTACCAATAAACTCCCAATTGCAGCAGTTTTCAGCAAACAGTGAAATGTAACATATAACACCAGATGAAGGCTGGAATGATCCTGCAGTGTAAAGATTCACAAAATGGTCACATCATGCAAGGAGGCCATTCAGTCCAACAAGTCTCTACTCCATGTAAGACAATGGAACCAGTCACACTCCCCTGCTATCTCCCATTGCTCTGCAAGTTTTATTTTCTTTCAGTTACTTATCCAGCTCTATTTTGGATGTTACAATGGAATCTGCATCCAATAGCACCTCTGTCAGTGAATTTCAGACCCTAACTACTTATTATGTTTAAAACAAAATTTCCCATGTCTATATCCTTTTGCAATTCATCTTCATGTCTCCTAGTTCTTGACACATCCACCTATGGGAACAATCTCCAGCAAGTCTTCTCTCAACTCCCTCTGCTACAATATCCACATAACTAAAGAACCTCACCCCATTTTGATAAATATCTTCTTTCAATCAAATGCCTTCATATCTTCCCTAAATTGTGGTGTCAAGAAGTGGATTCAGTACTCCAGTTGTGGTCAAACCAGAAATCAAAAACATGAAACTGCAGATGCTGGAAGGTCTCTGACCCAAAACGTTGACTGGTTTCTCTTTCCACAGATGCTGTTTGACTGGCTGAGTTCTTCCAGTCTAGCATTTGTTTTTGTGACCAAACCAGTGCTTTATAAAAAAGTTTTGTGCATGTCAATTTGATGACAAAAATACAGACCTAAAAAAAATGAAAATCTCACCTAAAATTGAGCATACAATGGCAGTAACTGAGATGCAGTATGCAAACTTACATCTCTCAGTATTAACAGGAATTTCAACTTTGCTATACCAATTATTTCAGCACGGCACAGATATATTTCAAAGCCCATGTGTTTCTTAATGTCTTGAAAGCCTATGTATTGGAAACTTACAATGCTAGCTAATCCCCGTAAATCTGCAAACCTGCTTTTAAGAATTTATTATCTGAATTCACAAATCTTGTTGTTTCTCTGCTGAGAAGTTTTCCATTAAATGTCCATTACTACTCCCTGTTCCTTTGCTATTTTTAACTTGATTTTTTAACAGGTATCAATTACCACTGCCCTCCCAATTAAAGCTGTACTGTGTCTGATTTGGCTTGCACCCATTTTTGCTGCACTAAAACACAGCTGTATCTAAGTATCTTGAGTTCAAGAGTCAGGAAGACATGCTGTAGCTTTATAAAACTTTAGTTAGGCCGCATCTAGAGTACTGCATTCAGTTCTGGTCGCCACATTATAGGAAGGACGTCGAGGCTTTGGAGAGGGTGCAGAAGAGGTCTACCAAGATGTTGCCTGGATTAGAAGGCATGTGCTATGAGGATAGATTGGACAAACTTGGGTTGTTCTCTCTGGAGTGGCGGAAGCTGAGGGGAGATCTGATAGAGGTTTATTAGATTATGGGTGGCACAGATAGAGTAGATAGCCAGGGTTGAAATGTCTAATACCAGAGGGCATGCATTTAAGGTGATGGGGGTAAGTTCAAAGGAGATGTGCAGGGCAAGTTTTTTTACACAGACAGTGGTGGGTGCCTGTAATGTGCTGCGTAGGGTGGTGGTGGAGGCAAATACGATAGGGGCATTCAAGAAGCTCTTGGATAGACACATGAATGTGAGGGAAATGGTAGGATATGGACATTGTGTAGGCAGAAGGGATTAATTAAGTTGGGCATTTTATCACTAATGTAATTGGTTCGGCACAACATTGTGGGCCAAAGGGCCTGTTCCTGTGTGGTACTGTTCTATGTTCTAACACAGATGACGAAGAAGGTCCCCTGCCAAATACCGTATGAGATTGGCCAAAATCCAGTTTGAAACAGCATCTGCATGATTTAAACTGAGTAACAAGAACTGAAAGCCATCTATGCAAGTCCTGTTGGAGCCTCACCACAACTCTAAACAGTTTGCTGCACAGCTTATAGAGAGGGACATCTGCTCTGAAAAAACATTCACCATGGCAACACAAATGATTTGGCTGCCGTGGAGGCAAGAGATCTCACAGAGGAAAGGGAGACACCTCTCATAATCACTCAAATGTACATACAAGTCCTGATCAATAAGACCCATGCCAGGAAGAAGCTCCTGTGCACCAGGAGAGCTAAGACCCATGATAAGAAGAGCCCGCAAGGAGATGGTGACAGTGGTCTTCTCCACAATTGACAATCTCCTTATAATGGAGCAATGGTGAAAGATATTTCAGGATCATACAAGATATTTCAAAGTGAGCTGCACACCACTGTTTACCAAGTTGAAAAATGCATTATTGTGGAGGTCTGCATACTTTATACTAAGACGCCTCCTATAGGAAATACTGAGTTGTAGCATGCCATTAAACTAACTGAAGCAAGGGTTCATTCATGTAAAGGTGGACCTGCAAACAGAGACCCAAGAGGAAAGAAAACATTTCCAGGAGTAACAAATTAACGCAATTTCATTATTTATTTTATTTTAACCTGGAATTATATCACATTGAAAAATATAGAACATACCTGCTGTGCTTTGAGTAAAAGAAATAATTTTAAATATTGATAGGAAACAATCAGAATATTAGATAAAGGAAATACTGTGATTGTCTCAGATGATGGAAAGAGAAACAGAGTTAACAGTTAATGTTGAATGTCATATGTTAGTCTTTTGTAGGATCGTTGACCTGAAATGTTAACTCTTTTTGAATTCCACAGATGTTGCATGACATGATGAATGTCTCCAGTATTTTCTGTGTTTGTTTACAAAGATGTCATCAGATTGCATCTGTGGACAGCTGACCTAAAAAATTAACTCTGTTCCTCTTTCCACAGATGTTACCTGATTTGTGTTTTTCAAATGTATTCTATTTTATATTATAAAGATCTGTTATGTGATCCCTCAGATTCCTCTGTTCCTTTATTAAGAAAGTTTTCATTGATTGGACATTTCAATTCCCTTTTCCATTGTCCTGAATTTTCAAATGTAAATGTCAGAAAGTCCTTCTGAATTAAAGCTGTGGATGTCCTACACTAACATGCTACAGACACACCATGTAAGTTTTTTTTTGAGGAGTGTGTCTATCAAGTCATAAGATTAAGAAAAGGTCATATTCTCATCTCAAATATACAGCAGAATAATGATTCAATGGACTCTTCATTCCTTTACTTATAAAAGCATTTCCTGTAACTCTGCACTGCAGTCATCTTAACCTTCCACAGGTAAACAAGTTTGTCATTTAATTATCCGCCTGTTAAACCATGAACTTTGTGCCAGGTCTGTCTTAATCATTAAACACCTTTTTCCTCAATCAACCAAAGGCTTTGTTGGCACATTGAGATGGTGGTGAATTTTATCAGTGACGTCTGCCTTCATAGAGAGGTGGTTCCTGGGATATGGAAAGCATTTTCCAGGGTCTTGTGAATATTATCGTCAGAGGGGCAGGTTGGTAGAAGTCCTTGGTCTTGGGAATGTTGAGTGTAAGCTCAGTTCTCTCATGTGCTTCATAAACTTGGTAAAAGCAAAGTCTTGAAACTCAGCTCAGAACACAAATGTAAAACACAAAGGAAATGGGAGAGTTTTGTTGTTTCCTTCCTTGCAAATACACAAAATATCCTGCATAAACATGGAGATCCTAGTCAGTATCTGAACAATGACAGAAGTCATATAATATTGATATTTGATGTGGAAAAATGCAGATTGTTTATCTTAGTGGCACTTGGCATGTGAAATAGAGAACAGTCTGGGCTTCTGGAGTATTCAGCCTCCCAGCAAAAGAATATTCCTCAACCTGATCAGAAGTCTTGTGTGTCTGCAAAGATCTCTTCTATAATAAAGAATATTACTGATAAAGTTGAGCACTCCTTCTTCTTCAAAGAAGCCCAAGCAGGTAAATAAATTCTTTCTATTCTCACAGCTTGTCTTGTATTGGTGAGAATTCAAAGGAGAAAATATTTTGAAGTACCAAGATCAACCAATTTAGTTTCTAATTATCAGTGGTGATGACAGTGCACACTGGAACAATCACAATGAAAATGTACAAATTCTACCTGTTCTGTTTGCTGTGGTTATGTCTGTAAGAAAGAAAGTTGTACAGCTTGATATGAAATTGTCAAGTACATAATTTCTCCAAGTACTCTGATTTTCAAGTTCAAGCAACTTAATGTTTAATTATCATTGGTCATTTCAGTGTATATTGTAATAATCACAATGGTTCAAAGGGAACAAAGGGATAAGGATGCTCCAGAAATTAAGTCCTGGAATAGAGAAAGGCTAGTTTCAACATCATAAGACAGAAACTGGTAAAGGTAGAGAGGGAGCAGTTACTTTCAGGTAGGTCTATGTCTGACAAGTGGGGTTCATTCAGAAGTCCAAGAATGAGAATTCAGGGCAAGCATGTTCATGTAAGAGTGAAAGGTATGCATAGCAAGTTCAAGGAATCCTGTATCTCAATTGAGATTGAGGGCTGGATAAAGAATTAAAAGAAAGAATGTGACAGGTATAGAGAACTAAACACAAGGAATGCCCTTCAAGGAGTATAGAAAGTGTAGGTGGTTATTTAAAAAAGAAATTAGAAGGTCAAAGAGAAAGCATGAAGTATCACTGGCAGACAAGATTAAGGAAATACCAAAATACTGAGGGTGAGAGAGTAAACAAGAAAAGATAATACCCCTTTAGGGGCCAAATTGGCAAGTTTGAGTGGAGCCAGGGACAGGTGAGATCTTAAACAAATACTTCTTGACTGTATTCATGAAAGAGATGGACATTGCAGTTGGGAAAATTAGGGGCAGGATGGGGGTAAAATTCTGATACATGTTATCATTAAAAAGGTATCAGATGTCTGAACAAGCTTAAAAGGTGGATAAATCACTATGTCAGACTGCTATGGGAGGCAAGGGAGGAGATTGCTGACAGATTCTTAAATCTTCATTGGTAATAGGTGAGGTGCCAGATGAGTGGAGGATAGCAAATGTGGTACACTTACTCAAGAAGGGCAGCAGGGATAAGGTAAGTTAATTACAAGCCTGCGAGTCCAACATCAGTGGTAGGGAAGTTATTGGGGAAAGGAATCCATGGAACAGGCTTAATCTGCACTTGGAAAGGCAAGGATTAATCAGAAAACAATCAGCATAGTTTTGTGAGTGGGAGATCCTGCCAGACCTAAATTCATTGATTTTTTTCAAAGAGGTAGAAAATGTATTGATTAACTTTTGATTTTGTCTACATTGACTTTAGTATTGCTTTTGAAAGGGTCCCAGATGGGAGTCTGGTCCAAAGGTTTAGAGCCCATCAAAGCCAGAGCATATTGGCCATTAGGATCCAAAACTGGTTTGAGATGAGAGGGCAATGTTGGATTGTTGTTTTCGTGACTGGAAGCCTATTACCAGTAGTGTACCATATGGATCAGTCCTGGAACCTTTATTGGTTATTATATACATTAACAATTTTGATTTAAATCGGTAGTATTACTAATCATGAGGAGGATGACATGAGTCAAAGACTACAAGACAATATTAGTCAGTTGGAAAGATGTGTGGAGCAATACGAGATGGAATTTCTTCCTGATATGTGTGAGGTGATTCATTTTTGGAACACGAGTAAGAGTAGGACATACACACTTAATGGTAAGGTATTAGACTGCATTGAGGAACAGAAGGACTCAGTGTCCATGTCCAAGAATCCCTTAAGGTGGCAGCATAGATAGATAAGGTGGTGAAGAAGCTACAATATGTGGGATACTTGCCTTCATGTGCCGGAGCATTGAATATAAGAGCAGGGAGATCTTGGTACAATCTTATAAAACATTTCCTTGGCTGCATTTAGAATACTGTGCACAGTTCAGGTCACCACGTTATAGGAAGAATGCAATTGCATGAGAGGGAGGAGATTCACACGGTTGTTGTTTGGGTGGAGTGGTTATGTTATGAGGAGAGACTAGATAGTCTGGATGTGTTTTCCTTGGAGCAGAGGAGTCAAAGTGGCAAAGAGGCAAACTATGTTAGACTATTGTTTATTGACTACAGCTCCACCTTCAGTACTATAATTCCAAGCAAACTCATCCCCAAACTCTGAGACCTGGGACTCAACACTTCACTTTCCAACTGGATCCTTGATTTTCTGACCAATAGACCACAGTCAGTAAGGATAGGTAACAACACCTCCACCACGATTATTCTCAGCAATGGTGCCCCACAAGGCTGCATCCTCAGCCCCCTACTCTACTCCCTATACACTCATAACTGCGTGGCCAGATTTTGCTTTAGATCCATCTACAAATTTGCAGATGATACCACTGTAGTGGGCCGTATCTCAAATAACAATTGACAAAAAGCAACAGGAAGGAAATAGAGAGCCTCGTGACATGATGTCATGACAGCAACATTTCCCTCAATGTCAGCAAAACAAAAAAGCTGGTCATTGACTTCAGGAAGGGGGACGGTGTCCATGCTTCTGTCTACATCACTGGTGCTGAGGTCAAGAGGGTTGAGAGCTTCAAGTTCCTAGGAGTGAACATCACCAATAGCCTATCCTGATCCCACCACATAGACACCATGGAATAGAAAGCTCACCAGTGCCTCTGCTTCTTCAGGAGGATAAAGAAATTTGGCATGTCCTCTCTGATCCTCACCAACTTTTATCGATGCACCATAGAAAGCATCCTATCTGAATGCATATCAGCTTGGTATGGCAACTGCTCCACCCATGACCACAAGAGACTGCAGAGAGTTGTGGACACAGCTCAGCACATCATAGAATCCAGACTCCACTCTGTGGACTCTGTCTATACTTCTCGTTGCTTCAGTAAATCAGCCAGCATAATCAAAGATCCCACCCACCCCGGACATTCTTTCTCCCCTCTCCCATCAGGCAGAAGGTACAAAAACCTGAAAGCACATACCACTAGGCTCAAGGACAGCTTCTGTCTTGCTGTTATAAGACTATTGAATAGTTTCCTAGCACAATAAGATGGACTATTGACCTCACAATCTACCTCGTTATGACTTTGTACCTTATTTTCCATCTGCGCTGCACTTTCTGTTACACTTTACACTTTATTCTGCATTCTGTTATTATTTTACTTTGTACTACCTCGATGCAGTGTGTAATGAATTCATCTGTATGAGCGGTATGCCAGATAAGTTTATCACTGTCCCTTGTTACATGTGACATTAATAACAATAAACCAACAATAATAATAAACCAATAAAAATATGGTTAATAAACTTGTCTCAACCACTTCCCCTGGCATTTCATTCCATATACAGACCACCCTCTAGGTGAAAATGTTGTCCCTCAGGTTCCTATGAAATCTCTCCGCTTTTACCATAAACCTATGCCCTCTAGTTCTTGATTCCCCAACCCTGGGAAAAAGATTGTACACATTCACCCTATCTATGTCCCTCATAATTTTATACACATCTATAAGATCAACCCTTATTCTCTTAAACTCAAATGAGAAAAGTACCAAACTTTGGTCTTTAAGGGGCCCTATTCTCTCTTTATTTACTCTTTTTTCCTTAATAAACATAAAATCTCTTCTGGTAAATGGGATTAGAATAAAGAAATACTTGTTGGACAGCATGGAAATAGTAGGCCAAATTGCCTCTTTGCCGGCTATATGGTAAAATAACTACTTGGTCACACCTGTTTGGCAATAAAAGAGATATTAATAAAATTTAATATGAAATAAGCAAAGAAGTTATTTCAGTCAAATACATTCTTTCTGCTATCACTACGTGTCCTTGTAAGAAAAGATAAGGTATCTTTGTTAGTCACATGCACATTGAAACACACAGTGAAATTAATCTTTTGTGTTCTGGAGGCAGCTGACAAGTATCGCCATGCTTCCGGTGCCAACATAGCATGCCCACAACTTCCTAATCTGTACACCTTTGGACTGTGGGAGGAAACCAGAGCACCGGGAGGAAACCCATGCAGACACAGGGAGAACGTACAAACTCTTTACAGACAGCGGCCGGATTTGAACCCCTGTCTCTGGCGTTGTAATAGCGTTACGCTAACCGCTACACTACTGTGTAATGTTACAGTACAAAATTCAAGCAAGTTAATTCCTAATCATCTATGGATACGTCAGTCCATAATGTAACAATCAGAACAAAAAGATTCAGGTCATACCTGTGTTTGGTGTGGTCATGGCTGTAAAAGAGAATGATATTCATATCAAATACACAATATCACATAATGATGTGTTGCGATTGTCACAGAAAAAAGAGCCATTGTTCTGAAGTTACGCATATTTGTAAAACCGTTCCAGAGATAAGTTGCCATTTATTTCAATTGATGCTGAATGGTAGAAAAATTTTATGTTGATTACCATTTTAGTGATTTAACTTTAACCTATCACATGTTCATCATAATTTTTTAATGAATCAATTCTTTGAACAGTTTGCCCTCAGGTCCTTGTTCCTCTATTGAAAATCAACTTTATTATAAAGATACAATTGCTAGTTACAATGGTAAAGGGTCAGCAAATTGGATCAACTTTTCCAATGATCTGTTATCCAATCCATCTGAATTGTTCCATTAAGAATTTATCCATTAATGGTGTGTGTCTATTCACTGTTCTTTCACTATGTATTTTACTTGTATCAGTCAGGATAGATGTGTTGATTCAAGCTGTGGAGGCATAAATCTGTGCTAAAAAGTAACATTTTCCTTGAAAAATGATTTTTGGATCCAAAAGTTAACGCAAAGTCATCATTCCCTTCCTAAATATGATAACATAATTTCATATCCTGCCACCCTTTCATGCATTTGCTGATGGGAGCATCTCCATATTACTTCATATCAGGGACAATCCCATGCTCAAACAGCAGACAACTGATGCTGTAAAACATTAGTCTATCAAAAAAACTGAATGGAGAAACAATTATGGAATGATTCTTCGCTATTGCTTGCTAAGTTCCTTCTTAAATGTAGAGTTTCTATTTCCCAAGTCAGTGCCTATGTCGAGTGTGTTAACCTTAGGAAAGTTATGTGGTTAGTTTTAAATAACATCCACAAATGAAAATGAAAGAGAAATTTCTTCTCTTTTTATCTCCTTTTAAATCTATGATACATGTGGCTTCAGCACGTCGAGCAAGTTCAGTACCTGAACATTGACAATGATGCATGAGTATTGATATTTGCTCTGGAAAAATCTATATTATTCAACCTACTGGTCTTTGACATGTGGAAGAGGGAAAATTCTGGGCTTCTGAAGTGCTCATTTTCCAAGCCAAAGAATATTCCTCTTTCCCTTGTAAAGAAGAGGTCACATGTGATGGCAAAGATATTTTCTATGGGTGAACGGAACATTGCTGACAAAGTTAAGCACTGCTTCTCTGAAGAAGCTTAAGCAGGCAAATAAATCTTTCTATTCTCACAGCCTGTGTTGAAATAATGAGAATTCTGAGGGGAAATATATTGAAATACCAAGTTCAAGCAAAAGAATTTCTAATGATCAATGGGCATTTCAGTGCATCATGTAACAATCAGAATGAAAATTTACTGCTCTTACCTGTTGTGTTGACTGTGGCATTGCCTCTAAAAGAAGTGTTGTACAACTTAGCTGAAACTATCTGTATTAGCATTATCTACATAGATTGTCTCAGATAATGGACCGCATGTAACATACTAGATACTCATGAAACATTTCCAGAAATAAATTATATTCAAATCCAGTTAATGCAGCACAGAGCAAAACCTTTATCTCAATGACCATCCAAGTGAGTTAAATATAATCTCTATCATGTTGTCGTATCTTTGTAATACATAAGTGAACACATTATTCACAATGTAACATAATCAATGCTTTGAACAGTTCACACTCAGGAAATTGGTCCTGAATTGAAAGTCCAATTACATAGAAATAGAACTTTAGGCTACTGTGATAGTTGCTCAGCAAATTATTCTTTTAATTATCTATCATCCAATGAACTTGAAACTCTCTATTGCTCCACAAGGAAATTTCCTGCTGCAGTATCTTTACCATGAATTTTACTTGTATCAGTGCTGAATCAAGCTGCAAATGTCATAAATCTGTGTCACACAGCAACACTACTAGGTTCCTTCTTTGGAACATATCTCTCCAGGTTCTAACAATCACCAACCAACTTCACCGTTCCTTTCATAAATTCACAAATTTGTTTGTGTTTCTCACTCAGGTTTCTTCCGTATTACTTGCAACACTCCAGCCCAAATGCAAAATTTATACTTCACAGGGTACTGCCTAAGAAAGGTAGTGCATTCATATGGGAAAGGGATTAAGTTCAGTTTTAAAAGTCATGCACAATTGAGCATAAAAGAGAAAGTTTTTTCCCTCTTTCCTTCTCCTTTTAAATCCATGGGATGCTTGCTTCAGCAGTTACTAAAGAATCTGAGTCGTAACTTTCCTGGCCCTTTGTATGTGGAACAGAGAACATTCTGGACATCTGGTTTATTCAGATTCCCAGCAAAAGCAAACTGTGGTAATTGCTTATCAGCTTGGCACAATTTGTTCAATGATCTAGCAACAGATCCAGTTGGATCTCACTATTATTCCATTAAGAAGCTGTCCTTTACCAGTGTGTGCCCATTTACTGTTCATTCGCTATGAATTTCACTTGCATCAAATCTTGCTTCAAGCTGTTGATGCCATAAATCCACGTTACAAAGCAACATTGCCATGTTACATCACAATGAAAATTTATTTCTCCCACCAGTGGTCCCTTCAGTGGCATTGACTGTAAAAGAGATTTTTGTTCAATTTAGTTGAAGCTATCCGAAAGCTAGCATTATCTACATCTTTATCTCAATGTCTGTCCTTGTGATTCAATAGTTTTTCTTTGGATTGTCAATATATGCCATAATTGCTTTAGTGGCCTGCTCAATAACTAAACACTGCGTAAAGATATTTAGTATTAATATTTGATCGAGAGAAATCAGAGTAGTTACTTTAGTGACCCTTGGTATGTGGGATAGAGAACATTCTGGGCATCTGATATATTCAGCATGCCAGGAAAAGAATATTCCTTATCCCGTGAAAAGATGGCAATTCCAATGTGACTGCAAACCTTGGTAATGTATGTAAACTGAGTATTATGGACAGACATCAAATTTCTTCCCAGAAAAAGGCAAAGTAGTTCAATAAATTCCTTCTATTTTCATGACTAAGATCAGAATGGAAAGGTTCAGATCATACCTGTTGTGATTGGTGACATCGTAGCTGTAAAAGAGAATGTTATAAAATATGAAATAAACTATCAAATGCACAGTTTCCCATGATGATGCGATTGTGCCAAATGCAGCACCGTTCTCAGTTAATGGCGCTGTTTTTGTAAAGGGTCTCATACGTACAAATTGTACACCACAGTGAAGATTCCGTCTCCTCCAATGCATACTGGATGGCAGCAATGTTTTAACTAAATTGCCCTTCTAGAAATTTAAACCTCATCTCTCTCATGCTCATCATGACCTTTCAAGAAAAGCTGATTACATTATTCACCATCTGGCAAATTGAAAGCTTTGAAATTCAGCTGTCAGGTCACTTTTTGCTGTACTGGAGATCAACGGATAAAAAAAAGTGGTATTGCTAGGTACTATGGTAATGACTTAACAGACTGGCACAACTTGTTCAATGATCCATCACCCCATCCATTTGGATCTCACTATTGCTCCACTAAGAAGCTATCCTTTACCAGTGTGCGCCCATACACTGCTCCTTCACTATCAATTTCACTTGAGTCAATCAGGATAGATATTTTGCTTCAATCTGTGAATGCTGTAAATCTGTGTTACAAAGCAACATTACCAAATTACTTGCTTCAGAAATGACTTTAGGACCCAAATGTCACAAGAAAATTCACCATTCCCTTAATAATATGATATTTTGACAGCATTTGATTTCATACCCTGACACTCTTCTATGGATCTGCTGATCGGAGCATCTTCACAATACTTCCTGTCAGGGACAATCCCATGCTCAAACAGCAGTCAACAGCTGACGCAAAAAAATATTAGTCTATCAAAAATAACTGATTGGGGATAAAATTATGGAATAGTTCTTCCTGATTGCTTGTTACATTCATTCTTAACTGTAAACTTTCCACTTCCCAAGGGATCAGTGCTGAAGTAGAGAGTGATGGGAAAGTTATTGGGGGTCAGTTTTAAACAACATGCAGAAGTGAGAAAGAAAGAGAAAATGAAATTTTTCTTTCTTTCTAATCTCCTTTCCAATCTATAATATACGTATGTGTCTTCAGCATTTCGAATGAGTTTAGGACCAAACATTGACAAAGTTACCTGAGTATTGATATTTGGTCTAGAATATTGCATGCAATTCAAACTCGTGGTCTTTGACAAGTGGAAGCAAGAACTTTCTGGGCCTCGGGAGTATTGAGCTTCACTGCAAAAGAATATTCCTCATCCCTTGTAAAGAAAGAAGTCAGACCTGACTGCAAAGATGTCTTCTGTGAGTGAATGGAATATTACTTGCAAATTTTTGCACTGCTTCTCTGAAGAAGCCATAGCAGGTAAATAAATTCATTCTATTATCACAGCCCACCTTGTAACATTCAGAATTCATATGATAAAATATTTTGACATGCTAAGTTCAAGCAACTTAATTTCCAATGATCAGTGACCATTTCTGTGCATCATGTAACAATCACAATGAAAATTTCATGCTCCTACCTGTTGCATTTTCAGTGGCATTGCCTGGAAAAGAGATTGATATACAAGTTAGTTGAAGCTGTCCAATAGCTAGCATTATCTAAACCTTTATCTCAATGCTGGTCCTGGTGATTTAACAGATTTTCCTTCCCCTTCAATATCTGTCATGATTGCTAAAGTGGTCTGCTCAATTACTGCACTCTGACTGAGGATATTTAGTGTTAATACTTGATCTACAAGAATCTGAGTATTAACTTTCAGGTTAGATCTGTTGATTCAAGCTGTAGAAGTCTTAGATCTGTGTTAAAAAACAACATTGCCAAAATCCCAACTTGAGAAATGACATTAGGATCTAAAGATTAACAAGCAAGTTCATCATTCCCTTTAAGTAAACAACATTTTGATTGCATTTGATTTCATATCCTGCAACACTTCTATGAAGTTTTTGATGGGATTGTCTCAACATGACTTCATATCAGGGACAATCCCCTGATAAAACAAACTGATACCAAAAATTTCTCTCCATCACAAATAACTGATTGGGTAAATAATTACGGAATAATTCTTCCCTATTGTTTGTTACATTCCTCCTTAAGTGTAAAGTTTCTGCTTCCAAAGGCAGTGGCCAAAAACTAGTATTTTTTAGTTTGTTAAAAGTATGGGTGTCAGTAGTAAACAACATCCAGAAGAGAAAATTGAAGAGGAATTTGGCATTTTTAGTTTCCTTTCTTACCTTTTTCAATCTGTGATATATGTGTCTTCAGCATGACGAGCAAATTTAGTACCCGAATATTGACGAACTTACATTGGTATTGATATTGGTCTGAAAAATTCCATAGTATTCAAATTTATGGATATTGGCATGTGGGAGAGAGTACATTCTGGGTTTCAGAATAATGAACTTTCCAGCAAAGGAATATTACTTTTCCCTTTTTAAGAACCAAATTCAGACCTGACTGCAAAGATTGCTGCTGTGCATGATCAGAGTATTACTGACAAAGTTCAACACAACTTCTCTGAAGAGTCCAAAGGATGTGTGGAAGACAATGAGGAGGGAGCTCTAATGAAAAAGGGTCACTCGCTCTTTCTCTACTGGTAAGCTGCTTGAACCTGCTCGTGAAGCTTAGCAACTCCTTATCAGCTAAGCTGAGCTTCAAGGCCACAAGAACAGGGTTGTTTGTGACTGTCTGTTAAAGATCTGTTAACCTGCCTAGGACCACTGGTTGCATGAGCTGGTCAAGCATACCCAAATATGGGTATGCCAGTGCAGTAGGTGGAAACCCACTGGAGAACAATGTACTTAAGTTTGTTAGCATCCTGTATTCCTTAAGTAGGGCCACATGCAGGGAAGAGCAGCACTGAATGTTTACTCCTCCATGTACCCCCTACTCCCGCTAGTGTAAAACTAATAAAGCATTGATCGTACGTTCTTTGGTTCTGCTGTTGTCTGATTCATTACAGAGTGCAGGTCGACTTTGACAGAGGCACAAATATTCCTTCTATTCTCACAGCCTGTCTTGTAACGTTGTGAATTCTTAAGAGATAATAGCTTGAAATACCAAGTTTAACCAACTTAATTTCTAATGATCAATGGCCATTTCTGTGCATCATGTCACAATCACAATGAAAATGTATTTCCCCTACCTGTTGTCCCTTCAGTGGCGTTGACTGTAAAAGAGATTTTTGTACAATTTAGTTGAAGCTATTGGAAGATGGCATTATCTACATCTTCACCTCAATGTCTGTCCTTGTGATTCAACAGTTTTTCTTTGGATTTTCAATATATGCCATAATTGCTTTAGTGGCCTGCTCAATAATTCAACACTGCGTAAAGATATTTAGTATTCATATGTGATCGAGAGAAATCAGAGTATTTACTTTACGGACCTTGGGATATGGAACAGAGAGCATTCTGGGCATCTGATATATTCAGCATGCCAGGAAAAGAATATTCCTCATCCAATGCAAAAATGACAATTCCAATGTGACTGCAAACCTTGGTAATGTGTGTGAACTGAGTATTATGGACAGACATCAGCATGCTTTCTCAGAAAAAGGCAAAATAGTTCAATAAATTTCTTCTATTTTCATGGTCAAGATCAGAATGGAAAGGTTCAGTTCATACCTGTTGTGATTGGTGATATCGTAGCTGTAAAAGAGAATGTTATAAAATATGAAATGAAACAATCAAATGCACAGTTTCCCGTGATGATGTGATTGTGCCAAATGCAGCACCATTCTCAGTTAATGGCGCTGTTTTTGTAAAGTGTCTCATACATACAAATTGTACACCAGAGTGAAGATTCCATCTCCTCCAAATTGCCCTTCTAGCGATTTAAACCTCATCTCTCTCATGCTGATCATAACCTTTCAAGAACAGCTGAATACATTATTCACAATCTGGCAAATTGAAAGCTTTGAAAATTGGCTGTCAGTTCACTTTTGGCTGTACTGCAAATCAAATGATTAAAAAAAAAGTAGAATTGCCAGGTACTGTGGAAATGGCTTTGCAGATTCACAAAACTTGTTCAATGATCCATCAGCCAATCCATTTGCATCTCACCACTGCTTCACTATGAAGTTATTTTTTACCAGTGTGTGCCCAAACACTGTTCCTTCGCTATGAATTTCACATGTATCAAGCAGGATAGATATTTTGCATCAAGCTGTTGATGCCATAAATCTGTGTACAGAAGCAAAATAGCCAAATTACTTGCTTGAGAAATGACATTAGGACCCAAACGTTAACAAGCAAATTCATCATTCTCTTAATCATATGATACTTTGACTGCATTTGATTTCATAGCCTTCCACTCTTCTATGGATTTGCTGTTGGGACCATCTTCACAAAGCTTCCTATCAGAGACAATCCTGTGCTCAAACAGCAGTCAACAACTGATGCCAAAAAACATCAGTCTATCAAATATAACTGATTGGGAACAATATTA
This sequence comes from Pristis pectinata, assembly GCF_009764475.1. Taxonomy (NCBI): domain Eukaryota; kingdom Metazoa; phylum Chordata; class Chondrichthyes; order Rhinopristiformes; family Pristidae; genus Pristis; species Pristis pectinata. The sequence continues at coordinate 33,724,414 of NC_067405.1, read as the reverse complement.
TGGAATGGTTGTTCCTGATTGCTTGTTACATTCTTTCATAACTGTGAAGTTTCCACTTCCCAAGGGATCAGTGCCGAAGAAGTAGAGAGTGATGGGAAAGTTTTTGGGGGCTCAGTTTGAAACAACATGCAGAAGTGAGAAAGAAAGAGAAATTTGGCATATTTCTTTTGTTTTCATCTCCTTTCCAATCTATGATATATATTTGTCTTCAGCGTGTCAAATGAGTTTAGGACCCAAACATTGACAAAGGTACATGAGTATTGATATTTGGTCTAGAATATGGCATGCAATTCAAACTCGTGGTCTTTGACAAGTGGAAGCAAGAACTTTCTGGGCCTCGGGAGTATTGAGCTTCACTGCAAAAGAATATTCCTCATCCCTTGTAAAGGAAGAAGTCAGACTCGACTGCAAAGATCTCTTCTGTGAGTGAATGGAATATTACTTGCAAATTTGAGCACCTCTTCTCTGAAGAAGCCATAGCAGGCAAATAAATTCATAGTATTATCACAGCCCATCTTGTAAAATTCCAAATTAATATGATAAAATATTTTGACATGTCAAGTACAATCAACTGAATTTCTAATGATCAATGACCATTTCTGTGCATCATGTAACAATCACAATGAAAATTTCATGCTCCTACCTGTTGCATTTTCAGTGGCATTGCCTGGAAAAGAGATTGATATACAATTTAGTTGAAGCTATCCCATAGCTAGCATTATCTAAATCTTTATCTCAATGCCGAACCTGGTGATCTAACAGGTTTTCCTTCCCCTTTTCAATATCTGCCATGATTGCTAAAGTGGCCTGCTCTATTACTGCACTCCGACTGAGGATACTTAGTGTTATGTTAATATTTGATCTACAAGAATCTGAGTATTTACTTTCCTGGCCTTTTATATGTGAAACAGAGAACATTCTGGACATGTGGTATATTCAGCATCCCAGCAAAACTGTGGTAATGCTTGGCAGATTGGCAGACTTGTTCAATGACCTAGCTCCAGATCCACTTGGATCTAACTATCCCTCCATTAAGTATCTATGAAGTAAGAGTGTGTGTCCATTCACTCCTCTTTCACCATGAATTCACCTGTACCAATCAGCTTAGAACTGTTGATTCAAGCTGTGGATGTCATAGATCCGTGTTACAAAGCAACATTGCCAAAATACCTACTTGAGAAATGACATTAGGATCCAAAGATTAACAAGCAAATTCATCATTCACTTTCTGAAAACAACATTTTGATTGCATTTGATTTCATATCCTGCAACGCTACTATGAAGCTATTAATGGGACTGTCTCAACATGACTTCATATCAGTGACAATCCCCTGCTCAAGCAAACTGATACCAAAAATTTCCTTCCATTACAAATAACCGATTGGGTAAATAAGTATGGAATAATTCTTCCCTATCGTTTGCTACATTCCTCCTTAAGTGTAACGTTCCCGCTTCCAAAGGCAGTAGACAAACACTAGTATTTTTTAGCTTGTTAAAATTATGGGAGTTGGATGTTAACAACATCCAGAAGTGAAAATTGAAGAGGAATTTGGCATTTTTAGTTTCCGTCCTGATCCTTTTTTAATCTGTGATATATGTGGCTTCAGCATGTTGAGCAAGTTTAGTCCCCGAATATTAAAAGACTTCAATGATCATTGACATAGGTCTTTAAAATTCCATAGTATTCAAATTCGTGGATATTGGCATGTGGAAGGAGTACATTCTGGGTTTCGGAAAACTTGAAATACCAAGTCCATGCAACTTAATTTCTAATGATCAATGGCCATTTCTGTGCATCATGTCACAATCACAATGAAAGTTTATTTCTCCTACCTGTTGTCCCTTCAGTGGCATTTACTGTAAAAGAGATTTTTGTACGATTTAGTTAAAGCTATCTAAAAGCTAGCATTATCTACATCTTCATCTCAATGTCTGTACTTGGGATTCAACAGTTTTTCTTTGGATTTTCAATATATGCCATAATGGCTTCAGTGGCCTGCTCGATAACTGAACACTGCGTAAATATATTCGGTATTAATACTTGATCGAGTGAAATCAGAGTATTTACTTTAGTGGCCCTCGGTACGTGGAATAGAGAACGTTCTGGGCTTCTGATATATTCAGCATGTCAGGAAAAGAATATTCCTCATCCCATGCAAAGATGGCAATTCCAATGTGACTGCAAACCTTGGTAATGTATGTGAACTGAGTATTATGGACAGACATCAGCATTTCCTCCCAGAAAAAGGCAAAGTACTTCAATAAATTCTTTCTATTTTCATGGTCAGGATCAGAATGGAAAGGTTCAGCACATACCTGTTGTGATTGGTGATATCGTAGCTGTAAAAGAGAACGTTATAAAATATGAAATGAAACTATCAAATGCAGAGTTTCCCATGATGATGTGATTGTGCCAAATGCAGCACCGTTCTCAGTTAATGGCGCTGTATTTGTAAAGTGTCTCATACGTACAAATTGTACACCAGAGTGAAGATTCCATCTCCTCCAAATTGCCCTTCTAGCGATTTAAACCTCATCTCTCTCATGCTGATCATAACCTTGCAAGATCAGCTGATTACATTATTCACCATATGGCAAACTGAAAGCTTTGAAAATCGGCAGTCAGCTCACTTTTTGCTGTACTGGAAATCAGCTGATTAAAAAAAAAGTAGAATTGCTAGGTACTTTGATATTGGCTTTGCAGATTGGCACAACTTGTTCAATGATCCATCAGCAGATCCTTTTGGATCTCACTATTGCTCTGCTAAGAAGCTATCCTTTACCAGTGTGTGCCCATACACTATTCCTTCGCTGTGAATTTCATATATATCAAGCAGGATAGATATTTTGTTTCAAGCTGTTGATGCCATAACTCTGTGTTACAAAGCAAAATTGCCAAACTACTTGGTTGAGAAATGATGTTAGGACCCAAACATTAACAAGCAAATTCACCATTCCCTTAATTGTATGATATTTTGACTGAATTTGATTTCATACTCCGCCACTCTTCTATGGATTTGCTGATGGGAGCATCTTCACAATACTTCCTGTCAGGGACAATCCCATGCTCAAACAGCAGTCAACAACTGATGCCAAACGACTTCAGTCAGTCAAAAATAACTGACTGGGGACAAAATTATGGAATGGTTGTTCCTGATTGCTTGTTACATTCTTTCATAACTGTGAAGTTTCCACTTCCCAAGGGATCAGTGCCGAAGAAGTAGAGAGTGATGGGAAAGTTTTTGGGGGCTCAGTTTGAAACAACATGCAGAAGTGAGAAAGAAAGAGAAATTTGGCATATTTCTTTTGTTTTCATCTCCTTTCCAATCTATGATATATATTTGTCTTCAGCGTGTCAAATGAGTTTAGGACCCAAACATTGACAAAGGTACATGAGTATTGATATTTGGTCTAGAATATGGCATGCAATTCAAACTCGTGGTCTTTGACAAGTGGAAGCAAGAACTTTCTGGGCCTCGGGAGTATTGAGCTTCACTGCAAAAGAATATTCCTCATCCCTTGTAAAGGAAGAAGTCAGACTCGACTGCAAAGATCTCTTCTGTGAGTGAATGGAATATTACTTGCAAATTTGAGCACTGCTTCTCTGAAGAAGCCATAGCAGGCAAATAAATTCATAGTATTATCACAGCCCATCTTGTAAAATTCCAAATTAATATGATAAAATATTTTGACATGTCAAGTACAGTCAACTGAATTTCTAATGATCAATGACCATTTCTGTGCATCATGTAACAATCACAATGAAAATTTCATGCTCCTACCTGTTGCATTTTCAGTGGCATTGCCTGGAAAAGAGATTGATATACAATTTAGTTGAAGCTATCCCATAGCTAGCATTATCTAAATCTTTATCTCAATGCCGAACCTGGTGATCTAACAGGTTTTCCTTCCCCTTTTCAATATCTGCCATGATTGCTAAAGTGGCCTGCTCTATTACTGCACTCCGACTGAGGATACTTAGTGTTATGTTAATATTTGATCTACAAGAATCTGAGTATTTACTTTCCTGGCCTTTTATATGTGAAACAGAGAACATTCTGGACATGTGGTATATTCAGCATCCCAGCAAAACTGTGGTAATGCTTGGCAGATTGGCAGACTTGTTCAATGACCTAGCTCCAGATCCACTTGGATCTAACTATCCCTCCATTAAGTATCTATGAAGTAAGAGTGTGTGTCCATTCACTCCTCTTTCACCATGAATTCACCTGTACCAATCAGCTTAGAACTGTTGATTCAAGCTGTGGATGTCATAGATCCGTGTTACAAAGCAACATTGCCAAAATACCTACTTGAGAAATGACATTAGGATCCAAAGATTAACAAGCAAATTCATCATTCACTTTCTGAAAACAACATTTTGATTGCATTTGATTTCATATCCTGCAACGCTACTATGAAGCTATTAATGGGACTGTCTCAACATGACTTCATATCAGTGACAATCCCCTGCTCAAGCAAACTGATACCAAAAATTTCCTTCCATTACAAATAACCGATTGGGTAAATAAGTATGGAATAATTCTTCCCTATCGTTTGCTACATTCCTCCTTAAGTGTAACGTTCCCGCTTCCAAAGGCAGTAGACAAACACTAGTATTTTTTAGCTTGTTAAAATTATGGGAGTTGGATGTTAACAACATCCAGAAGTGAAAATTGAAGAGGAATTTGGCATTTTTAGTTTCCGTCCTGATCCTTTTTTAATCTGTGATATATGTGGCTTCAGCATGTTGAGCAAGTTTAGTCCCCGAATATTAAAAGACTTCAATGATCATTGACATAGGTCTTTAAAATTCCATAGTATTCAAATTCGTGGATATTGGCATGTGGAAGGAGTACATTCTGGGTTTCGGAAAACTTGAAATACCAAGTCCATGCAACTTAATTTCTAATGATCAATGGCCATTTCTGTGCATCATGTCACAATCACAATGAAAGTTTATTTCTCCTACCTGTTGTCCCTTCAGTGGCATTTACTGTAAAAGAGATTTTTGTACGATTTAGTTAAAGCTATCTAAAAGCTAGCATTATCTACATCTTCATCTCAATGTCTGTACTTGGGATTCAACAGTTTTTCTTTGGATTTTCAATATATGCCATAATGGCTTCAGTGGCCTGCTCGATAACTGAACACTGCGTAAATATATTCGGTATTAATACTTGATCGAGTGAAATCAGAGTATTTACTTTAGTGGCCCTCGGTACGTGGAATAGAGAACGTTCTGGGCTTCTGATATATTCAGCATGTCAGGAAAAGAATATTCCTCATCCCATGCAAAGATGGCAATTCCAATGTGACTGCAAACCTTGGTAATGTATGTGAACTGAGTATTATGGACAGACATCAGCATTTCCTCCCAGAAAAAGGCAAAGTACTTCAATAAATTCTTTCTATTTTCATGGTCAGGATCAGAATGGAAAGGTTCAGCACATACCTGTTGTGATTGGTGATATCGTAGCTGTAAAAGAGAACGTTATAAAATATGAAATGAAACTATCAAATGCAGAGTTTCCCATGATGATGTGATTGTGCCAAATGCAGCACCGTTCTCAGTTAATGGCGCTGTATTTGTAAAGTGTCTCATACGTACAAATTGTACACCAGAGTGAAGATTCCATCTCCTCCAAATTGCCCTTCTAGCGATTTAAACCTCATCTCTCTCATGCTGATCATAACCTTGCAAGATCAGCTGATTACATTATTCACCATATGGCAAATTGAAAGCTTTGAAAATCGGCAGTCAGCTCACTTTTTGCTGTACTGGAAATCAGCTGATTAAAAAAAAAGTAGAATTGCTAGGTACTTTGATATTGGCTTTGCAGATTGGCACAACTTGTTCAATGATCCATCAGCAGATCCTTTTGGATCTCACTATTGCTCTGCTAAGAAGCTATCCTTTACCAGTGTGTGCCCATACACTATTCCTTCGCTGTGAATTTCATATATATCAAGCAGGATAGATATTTTGTTTCAAGCTGTTGATGCCATAACTCTGTGTTACAAAGCAAAATTGCCAAACTACTTGGTTGAGAAATGATGTTAGGACCCAAACATTAACAAGCAAATTCACCATTCCCTTAATTGTATGATATTTTGACTGAATTTGATTTCATACTCCGCCACTCTTCTATGGATTTGCTGATGGGAGCATCTTCACAATACTTCCTGTCAGGGACAATCCCATGCTCAAACAGCAGTCAACAACTGATGCCAAACGACTTCAGTCAGTCAAAAATAACTGACTGGGGACAAAATTATGGAATGGTTGTTCCTGATTGCTTGTTACATTCTTTCATAACTGTGAAGTTTCCACTTCCCAAGGGATCAGTGCCGAAGAAGTAGAGAGTGATGGGAAAGTTTTTGGGGGCTCAGTTTGAAACAACATGCAGAAGTGAGAAAGAAAGAGAAATTTGGCATATTTCTTTTGTTTTCATCTCCTTTCCAATCTATGATATATATTTGTCTTCAGCGTGTCAAATGAGTTTAGGACCCAAACATTGACAAAGGTACATGAGTATTGATATTTGGTCTAGAATATGGCATGCAATTCAAACTCGTGGTCTTTGACAAGTGGAAGCAAGAACTTTCTGGGCCTCGGGAGTATTGAGCTTCACTGCAAAAGAATATTCCTCATCCCTTGTAAAGGAAGAAGTCAGACTCGACTGCAAAGATCTCTTCTGTGAGTGAATGGAATATTACTTGCAAATTTGAGCACTGCTTCTCTGAAGAAGCCATAGCAGGCAAATAAATTCATAGTATTATCACAGCCCATCTTGTAAAATTCCAAATTAATATGATAAAATATTTTGACATGTCAAGTACAGTCAACTGAATTTCTAATGATCAATGACCATTTCTGTGCATCATGTAACAATCACAATGAAAATTTCATGCTCCTACCTGTTGCATTTTCAGTGGCATTGCCTGGAAAAGAGATTGATATACAATTTAGTTGAAGCTATCCCATAGCTAGCATTATCTAAATCTTTATCTCAATGCCGAACCTGGTGATCTAACAGGTTTTCCTTCCCCTTTTCAATATCTGCCATGATTGCTAAAGTGGCCTGCTCTATTACTGCACTCCGACTGAGGATACTTAGTGTTATGTTAATATTTGATCTACAAGAATCTGAGTATTTACTTTCCTGGCCTTTTATATGTGAAACAGAGAACATTCTGGACATGTGGTATATTCAGCATCCCAGCAAAACTGTGGTAATGCTTGGCAGATTGGCAGACTTGTTCAATGACCTAGCTCCAGATCCACTTGGATCTAACTATCCCTCCATTAAGTATCTATGAAGTAAGAGTGTGTGTCCATTCACTCCTCTTTCACCATGAATTCACCTGTACCAATCAGCTTAGAACTGTTGATTCAAGCTGTGGATGTCATAGATCCGTGTTACAAAGCAACATTGCCAAAATACCTACTTGAGAAATGACATTAGGATCCAAAGATTAACAAGCAAATTCATCATTCACTTTCTGAAAACAACATTTTGATTGCATTTGATTTCATATCCTGCAACGCTACTATGAAGCTATTAATGGGACTGTCTCAACATGACTTCATATCAGTGACAATCCCCTGCTCAAGCAAACTGATACCAAAAATTTCCTTCCATTACAAATAACCGATTGGGTAAATAAGTATGGAATAATTCTTCCCTATCGTTTGCTACATTCCTCCTTAAGTGTAACGTTCCCGCTTCCAAAGGCAGTAGACAAACACTAGTATTTTTTAGCTTGTTAAAATTATGGGAGTTGGATGTTAACAACATCCAGAAGTGAAAATTGAAGAGGAATTTGGCATTTTTAGTTTCCGTCCTGATCCTTTTTTAATCTGTGATATATGTGGCTTCAGCATGTTGAGCAAGTTTAGTCCCCGAATATTAAAAGACTTCAATGATCATTGACATAGGTCTTTAAAATTCCATAGTATTCAAATTCGTGGATATTGGCATGTGGAAGGAGTACATTCTGGGTTTCGGAAAACTTGAAATACCAAGTCCATGCAACTTAATTTCTAATGATCAATGGCCATTTCTGTGCATCATGTCACAATCACAATGAAAGTTTATTTCTCCTACCTGTTGTCCCTTCAGTGGCATTTACTGTAAAAGAGATTTTTGTACGATTTAGTTAAAGCTATCTAAAAGCTAGCATTATCTACATCTTCATCTCAATGTCTGTACTTGGGATTCAACAGTTTTTCTTTGGATTTTCAATATATGCCATAATGGCTTCAGTGGCCTGCTCGATAACTGAACACTGCGTAAATATATTCGGTATTAATACTTGATCGAGTGAAATCAGAGTATTTACTTTAGTGGCCCTCGGTACGTGGAATAGAGAACGTTCTGGGCTTCTGATATATTCAGCATGTCAGGAAAAGAATATTCCTCATCCCATGCAAAGATGGCAATTCCAATGTGACTGCAAACCTTGGTAATGTATGTGAACTGAGTATTATGGACAGACATCAGCATTTCCTCCCAGAAAAAGGCAAAGTACTTCAATAAATTCTTTCTATTTTCATGGTCAGGATCAGAATGGAAAGGTTCAGCACATACCTGTTGTGATTGGTGATATCGTAGCTGTAAAAGAGAACGTTATAAAATATGAAATGAAACTATCAAATGCAGAGTTTCCCATGATGATGTGATTGTGCCAAATGCAGCACCGTTCTCAGTTAATGGCGCTGTATTTGTAAAGTGTCTCATACGTACAAATTGTACACCAGAGTGAAGATTCCATCTCCTCCAAATTGCCCTTCTAGCGATTTAAACCTCATCTCTCTCATGCTGATCATAACCTTGCAAGATCAGCTGATTACATTATTCACCATATGGCAAATTGAAAGCTTTGAAAATCGGCAGTCAGCTCACTTTTTGCTGTACTGGAAATCAGCTGATTAAAAAAAAAGTAGAATTGCTAGGTACTTTGATATTGGCTTTGCAGATTGGCACAACTTGTTCAATGATCCATCAGCAGATCCTTTTGGATCTCACTATTGCTCTGCTAAGAAGCTATCCTTTACCAGTGTGTGCCCATACACTATTCCTTCGCTGTGAATTTCATATATATCAAGCAGGATAGATATTTTGTTTCAAGCTGTTGATGCCATAACTCTGTGTTACAAAGCAAAATTGCCAAACTACTTGGTTGAGAAATGATGTTAGGACCCAAACATTAACAAGCAAATTCACCATTCCCTTAATTGTATGATATTTTGACTGAATTTGATTTCATACTCCGCCACTCTTCTATGGATTTGCTGATGGGAGCATCTTCACAATACTTCCTGTCAGGGACAATCCCATGCTCAAACAGCAGTCAACAACTGATGCCAAACGACTTCAGTCAGTCAAAAATAACTGACTGGGGACAAAATTATGGAATGGTTGTTCCTGATTGCTTGTTACATTCTTTCATAACTGTGAAGTTTCCACTTCCCAAGGGATCAGTGCCGAAGAAGTAGAGAGTGATGGGAAAGTTTTTGGGGGCTCAGTTTGAAACAACATGCAGAAGTGAGAAAGAAAGAGAAATTTGGCATATTTCTTTTGTTTTCATCTCCTTTCCAATCTATGATATATATTTGTCTTCAGCGTGTCAAATGAGTTTAGGACCCAAACATTGACAAAGGTACATGAGTATTGATATTTGGTCTAGAATATGGCATGCAATTCAAACTCGTGGTCTTTGACAAGTGGAAGCAAGAACTTTCTGGGCCTCGGGAGTATTGAGCTTCACTGCAAAAGAATATTCCTCATCCCTTGTAAAGGAAGAAGTCAGACTCGACTGCAAAGATCTCTTCTGTGAGTGAATGGAATATTACTTGCAAATTTGAGCACTGCTTCTCTGAAGAAGCCATAGCAGGCAAATAAATTCATAGTATTATCACAGCCCATCTTGTAAAATTCCAAATTAATATGATAAAATATTTTGACATGTCAAGTACAGTCAACTGAATTTCTAATGATCAATGACCATTTCTGTGCATCATGTAACAATCACAATGAAAATTTCATGCTCCTACCTGTTGCATTTTCAGTGGCATTGCCTGGAAAAGAGATTGATATACAATTTAGTTGAAGCTATCCCATAGCTAGCATTATCTAAATCTTTATCTCAATGCCGAACCTGGTGATCTAACAGGTTTTCCTTCCCCTTTTCAATATCTGCCATGATTGCTAAAGTGGCCTGCTCTATTACTGCACTCCGACTGAGGATACTTAGTGTTATGTTAATATTTGATCTACAAGAATCTGAGTATTTACTTTCCTGGCCTTTTATATGTGAAACAGAGAACATTCTGGACATGTGGTATATTCAGCATCCCAGCAAAACTGTGGTAATGCTTGGCAGATTGGCAGACTTGTTCAATGACCTAGCTCCAGATCCACTTGGATCTAACTATCCCTCCATTAAGTATCTATGAAGTAAGAGTGTGTGTCCATTCACTCCTCTTTCACCATGAATTCACCTGTACCAATCAGCTTAGAACTGTTGATTCAAGCTGTGGATGTCATAGATCCGTGTTACAAAGCAACATTGCCAAAATACCTACTTGAGAAATGACATTAGGATCCAAAGATTAACAAGCAAATTCATCATTCACTTTCTGAAAACAACATTTTGATTGCATTTGATTTCATATCCTGCAACGCTACTATGAAGCTATTAATGGGACTGTCTCAACATGACTTCATATCAGTGACAATCCCCTGCTCAAGCAAACTGATACCAAAAATTTCCTTCCATTACAAATAACCGATTGGGTAAATAAGTATGGAATAATTCTTCCCTATCGTTTGCTACATTCCTCCTTAAGTGTAACGTTCCCGCTTCCAAAGGCAGTAGACAAACACTAGTATTTTTTAGCTTGTTAAAATTATGGGAGTTGGATGTTAACAACATCCAGAAGTGAAAATTGAAGAGGAATTTGGCATTTTTAGTTTCCGTCCTGATCCTTTTTTAATCTGTGATATATGTGCCTTCAGCATGTTGAGCAAGTTTAGTCCCCGAATATTAAAAGACTTCAATGATCATTGACATAGGTCTTTAAAATTCCATAGTATTCAAATTCGTGGATATTGGCATGTGGAAGGAGTACATTCTGGGTTTCGGAAAACTTGAAATACCAAGTCCATGCAACTTAATTTCTAATGATCAATGGCCATTTCTGTGCATCATGTCACAATCACAATGAAAGTTTATTTCTCCTACCTGTTGTCCCTTCAGTGGCATTTACTGTAAAAGAGATTTTTGTACGATTTAGTTAAAGCTATCTAAAAGCTAGCATTATCTACATCTTCATCTCAATGTCTGTACTTGGGATTCAACAGTTTTTCTTTGGATTTTCAATATATGCCATAATGGCTTCAGTGGCCTGCTCGATAACTGAACACTGCGTAAATATATTCGGTATTAATACTTGATCGAGTGAAATCAGAGTATTTACTTTAGTGGCCCTCGGTACGTGGAATAGAGAACGTTCTGGGCTTCTGATATATTCAGCATGTCAGGAAAAGAATATTCCTCATCCCATGCAAAGATGGCAATTCCAATGTGACTGCAAACCTTGGTAATGTATGTGAACTGAGTATTATGGACAGACATCAGCATTTCCTCCCAGAAAAAGGCAAAGTACTTCAATAAATTCTTTCTATTTTCATGGTCAGGATCAGAATGGAAAGGTTCAGCACATACCTGTTGTGATTGGTGATATCGTAGCTGTAAAAGAGAACGTTATAAAATATGAAATGAAACTATCAAATGCAGAGTTTCCCATGATGATGTGATTGTGCCAAATGCAGCACCGTTCTCAGTTAATGGCGCTGTATTTGTAAAGTGTCTCATACGTACAAATTGTACACCAGAGTGAAGATTCCATCTCCTCCAAATTGCCCTTCTAGCGATTTAAACCTCATCTCTCTCATGCTGATCATAACCTTGCAAGATCAGCTGATTACATTATTCACCATATGGCAAATTGAAAGCTTTGAAAATCGGCAGTCAGCTCACTTTTTGCTGTACTGGAAATCAGCTGATTAAAAAAAAAGTAGAATTGCTAGGTACTTTGATATTGGCTTTGCAGATTGGCACAACTTGTTCAATGATCCATCAGCAGATCCTTTTGGATCTCACTATTGCTCTGCTAAGAAGCTATCCTTTACCAGTGTGTGCCCATACACTATTCCTTCGCTGTGAATTTCATATATATCAAGCAGGATAGATATTTTGTTTCAAGCTGTTGATGCCATAACTCTGTGTTACAAAGCAAAATTGCCAAACTACTTGGTTGAGAAATGATGTTAGGACCCAAACATTAACAAGCAAATTCACCATTCCCTTAATTGTATGATATTTTGACTGAATTTGATTTCATACTCCGCCACTCTTCTATGGATTTGCTGATGGGAGCATCTTCACAATACTTCCTGTCAGGGACAATCCCATGCTCAAACAGCAGTCAACAACTGATGCCAAACGACTTCAGTCAGTCAAAAATAACTGACTGGGGACAAAATTATGGAATGGTTGTTCCTGATTGCTTGTTACATTCTTTCATAACTGTGAAGTTTCCACTTCCCAAGGGATCAGTGCCGAAGAAGTAGAGAGTGATGGGAAAGTTTTTGGGGGCTCAGTTTGAAACAACATGCAGAAGTGAGAAAGAAAGAGAAATTTGGCATATTTCTTTTGTTTTCATCTCCTTTCCAATCTATGATATATATTTGTCTTCAGCGTGTCAAATGAGTTTAGGACCCAAACATTGACAAAGGTACATGAGTATTGATATTTGGTCTAGAATATGGCATGCAATTCAAACTCGTGGTCTTTGACAAGTGGAAGCAAGAACTTTCTGGGCCTCGGGAGTATTGAGCTTCACTGCAAAAGAATATTCCTCATCCCTTGTAAAGGAAGAAGTCAGACTCGACTGCAAAGATCTCTTCTGTGAGTGAATGGAATATTACTTGCAAATTTGAGCACTGCTTCTCTGAAGAAGCCATAGCAGGCAAATAAATTCATAGTATTATCACAGCCCATCTTGTAAAATTCCAAATTAATATGATAAAATATTTTGACATGTCAAGTACAGTCAACTGAATTTCTAATGATCAATGACCATTTCTGTGCATCATGTAACAATCACAATGAAAATTTCATGCTCCTACCTGTTGCATTTTCAGTGGCATTGCCTGGAAAAGAGATTGATATACAATTTAGTTGAAGCTATCCCATAGCTAGCATTATCTAAATCTTTATCTCAATGCCGAACCTGGTGATCTAACAGGTTTTCCTTCCCCTTTTCAATATCTGCCATGATTGCTAAAGTGGCCTGCTCTATTACTGCACTCCGACTGAGGATACTTAGTGTTATGTTAATATTTGATCTACAAGAATCTGAGTATTTACTTTCCTGGCCTTTTATATGTGAAACAGAGAACATTCTGGACATGTGGTATATTCAGCATCCCAGCAAAACTGTGGTAATGCTTGGCAGATTGGCAGACTTGTTCAATGACCTAGCTCCAGATCCACTTGGATCTAACTATCCCTCCATTAAGTATCTATGAAGTAAGAGTGTGTGTCCATTCACTCCTCTTTCACCATGAATTCACCTGTACCAATCAGCTTAGAACTGTTGATTCAAGCTGTGGATGTCATAGATCCGTGTTACAAAGCAACATTGCCAAAATACCTACTTGAGAAATGACATTAGGATCCAAAGATTAACAAGCAAATTCATCATTCACTTTCTGAAAACAACATTTTGATTGCATTTGATTTCATATCCTGCAACGCTACTATGAAGCTATTAATGGGACTGTCTCAACATGACTTCATATCAGTGACAATCCCCTGCTCAAGCAAACTGATACCAAAAATTTCCTTCCATTACAAATAACCGATTGGGTAAATAAGTATGGAATAATTCTTCCCTATCGTTTGCTACATTCCTCCTTAAGTGTAACGTTCCCGCTTCCAAAGGCAGTAGACAAACACTAGTATTTTTTAGCTTGTTAAAATTATGGGAGTTGGATGTTAACAACATCCAGAAGTGAAAATTGAAGAGGAATTTGGCATTTTTAGTTTCCGTCCTGATCCTTTTTTAATCTGTGATATATGTGGCCTTCAGCATGTTGAGCAAGTTTAGTCCCCGAATATTAAAAGACTTCAATGATCATTGACATAGGTCTTTAAAATTCCATAGTATTCAAATTCGTGGATATTGGCATGTGGAAGGAGTACATTCTGGGTTTCGGAAAACTTGAAATACCAAGTCCATGCAACTTAATTTCTAATGATCAATGGCCATTTCTGTGCATCATGTCACAATCACAATGAAAGTTTATTTCTCCTACCTGTTGTCCCTTCAGTGGCATTTACTGTAAAAGAGATTTTTGTACGATTTAGTTAAAGCTATCTAAAAGCTAGCATTATCTACATCTTCATCTCAATGTCTGTACTTGGGATTCAACAGTTTTTCTTTGGATTTTCAATATATGCCATAATGGCTTCAGTGGCCTGCTCGATAACTGAACACTGCGTAAATATATTCGGTATTAATACTTGATCGAGTGAAATCAGAGTATTTACTTTAGTGGCCCTCGGTACGTGGAATAGAGAACGTTCTGGGCTTCTGATATATTCAGCATGTCAGGAAAAGAATATTCCTCATCCCATGCAAAGATGGCAATTCCAATGTGACTGCAAACCTTGGTAATGTATGTGAACTGAGTATTATGGACAGACATCAGCATTTCCTCCCAGAAAAAGGCAAAGTACTTCAATAAATTCTTTCTATTTTCATGGTCAGGATCAGAATGGAAAGGTTCAGCACATACCTGTTGTGATTGGTGATATCGTAGCTGTAAAAGAGAACGTTATAAAATATGAAATGAAACTATCAAATGCAGAGTTTCCCATGATGATGTGATTGTGCCAAATGCAGCACCGTTCTCAGTTAATGGCGCTGTATTTGTAAAGTGTCTCATACGTACAAATTGTACACCAGAGTGAAGATTCCATCTCCTCCAAATTGCCCTTCTAGCGATTTAAACCTCATCTCTCTCATGCTGATCATAACCTTGCAAGATCAGCTGATTACATTATTCACCATATGGCAAATTGAAAGCTTTGAAAATCGGCAGTCAGCTCACTTTTTGCTGTACTGGAAATCAGCTGATTAAAAAAAAAGTAGAATTGCTAGGTACTTTGATATTGGCTTTGCAGATTGGCACAACTTGTTCAATGATCCATCAGCAGATCCTTTTGGATCTCACTATTGCTCTGCTAAGAAGCTATCCTTTACCAGTGTGTGCCCATACACTATTCCTTCGCTGTGAATTTCATATATATCAAGCAGGATAGATATTTTGTTTCAAGCTGTTGATGCCATAACTCTGTGTTACAAAGCAAAATTGCCAAACTACTTGGTTGAGAAATGATGTTAGGACCCAAACATTAACAAGCAAATTCACCATTCCCTTAATTGTATGATATTTTGACTGAATTTGATTTCATACTCCGCCACTCTTCTATGGATTTGCTGATGGGAGCATCTTCACAATACTTCCTGTCAGGGACAATCCCATGCTCAAACAGCAGTCAACAACTGATGCCAAACGACTTCAGTCAGTCAAAAATAACTGACTGGGGACAAAATTATGGAATGGTTGTTCCTGATTGCTTGTTACATTCTTTCATAACTGTGAAGTTTCCACTTCCCAAGGGATCAGTGCCGAAGAAGTAGAGAGTGATGGGAAAGTTTTTGGGGGCTCAGTTTGAAACAACATGCAGAAGTGAGAAAGAAAGAGAAATTTGGCATATTTCTTTTGTTTTCATCTCCTTTCCAATCTATGATATATATTTGTCTTCAGCGTGTCAAATGAGTTTAGGACCCAAACATTGACAAAGGTACATGAGTATTGATATTTGGTCTAGAATATGGCATGCAATTCAAACTCGTGGTCTTTGACAAGTGGAAGCAAGAACTTTCTGGGCCTCGGGAGTATTGAGCTTCACTGCAAAAGAATATTCCTCATCCCTTGTAAAGGAAGAAGTCAGACTCGACTGCAAAGATCTCTTCTGTGAGTGAATGGAATATTACTTGCAAATTTGAGCACTGCTTCTCTGAAGAAGCCATAGCAGGCAAATAAATTCATAGTATTATCACAGCCCATCTTGTAAAATTCCAAATTAATATGATAAAATATTTTGACATGTCAAGTACAGTCAACTGAATTTCTAATGATCAATGACCATTTCTGTGCATCATGTAACAATCACAATGAAAATTTCATGCTCCTACCTGTTGCATTTTCAGTGGCATTGCCTGGAAAAGAGATTGATATACAATTTAGTTGAAGCTATCCCATAGCTAGCATTATCTAAATCTTTATCTCAATGCCGAACCTGGTGATCTAACAGGTTTTCCTTCCCCTTTTCAATATCTGCCATGATTGCTAAAGTGGCCTGCTCTATTACTGCACTCCGACTGAGGATACTTAGTGTTATGTTAATATTTGATCTACAAGAATCTGAGTATTTACTTTCCTGGCCTTTTATATGTGAAACAGAGAACATTCTGGACATGTGGTATATTCAGCATCCCAGCAAAACTGTGGTAATGCTTGGCAGATTGGCAGACTTGTTCAATGACCTAGCTCCAGATCCACTTGGATCTAACTATCCCTCCATTAAGTATCTATGAAGTAAGAGTGTGTGTCCATTCACTCCTCTTTCACCATGAATTCACCTGTACCAATCAGCTTAGAACTGTTGATTCAAGCTGTGGATGTCATAGATCCGTGTTACAAAGCAACATTGCCAAAATACCTACTTGAGAAATGACATTAGGATCCAAAGATTAACAAGCAAATTCATCATTCACTTTCTGAAAACAACATTTTGATTGCATTTGATTTCATATCCTGCAACGCTACTATGAAGCTATTAATGGGACTGTCTCAACATGACTTCATATCAGTGACAATCCCCTGCTCAAGCAAACTGATACCAAAAATTTCCTTCCATTACAAATAACCGATTGGGTAAATAAGTATGGAATAATTCTTCCCTATCGTTTGCTACATTCCTCCTTAAGTGTAACGTTCCCGCTTCCAAAGGCAGTAGACAAACACTAGTATTTTTTAGCTTGTTAAAATTATGGGAGTTGGATGTTAACAACATCCAGAAGTGAAAATTGAAGAGGAATTTGGCATTTTTAGTTTCCGTCCTGATCCTTTTTTAATCTGTGATATATGTGGCTTCAGCATGTTGAGCAAGTTTAGTCCCCGAATATTAAAAGACTTCAATGATCATTGACATAGGTCTTTAAAATTCCATAGTATTCAAATTCGTGGATATTGGCATGTGGAAGGAGTACATTCTGGGTTTCGGAAAACTTGAAATACCAAGTCCATGCAACTTAATTTCTAATGATCAATGGCCATTTCTGTGCATCATGTCACAATCACAATGAAAGTTTATTTCTCCTACCTGTTGTCCCTTCAGTGGCATTTACTGTAAAAGAGATTTTTGTACGATTTAGTTAAAGCTATCTAAAAGCTAGCATTATCTACATCTTCATCTCAATGTCTGTACTTGGGATTCAACAGTTTTTCTTTGGATTTTCAATATATGCCATAATGGCTTCAGTGGCCTGCTCGATAACTGAACACTGCGTAAATATATTCGGTATTAATACTTGATCGAGTGAAATCAGAGTATTTACTTTAGTGGCCCTCGGTACGTGGAATAGAGAACGTTCTGGGCTTCTGATATATTCAGCATGTCAGGAAAAGAATATTCCTCATCCCATGCAAAGATGGCAATTCCAATGTGACTGCAAACCTTGGTAATGTATGTGAACTGAGTATTATGGACAGACATCAGCATTTCCTCCCAGAAAAAGGCAAAGTACTTCAATAAATTCTTTCTATTTTCATGGTCAGGATCAGAATGGAAAGGTTCAGCACATACCTGTTGTGATTGGTGATATCGTAGCTGTAAAAGAGAACGTTATAAAATATGAAATGAAACTATCAAATGCAGAGTTTCCCATGATGATGTGATTGTGCCAAATGCAGCACCGTTCTCAGTTAATGGCGCTGTATTTGTAAAGTGTCTCATACGTACAAATTGTACACCAGAGTGAAGATTCCATCTCCTCCAAATTGCCCTTCTAGCGATTTAAACCTCATCTCTCTCATGCTGATCATAACCTTGCAAGATCAGCTGATTACATTATTCACCATATGGCAAATTGAAAGCTTTGAAAATCGGCAGTCAGCTCACTTTTTGCTGTACTGGAAATCAGCTGATTAAAAAAAAAGTAGAATTGCTAGGTACTTTGATATTGGCTTTGCAGATTGGCACAACTTGTTCAATGATCCATCAGCAGATCCTTTTGGATCTCACTATTGCTCTGCTAAGAAGCTATCCTTTACCAGTGTGTGCCCATACACTATTCCTTCGCTGTGAATTTCATATATATCAAGCAGGATAGATATTTTGTTTCAAGCTGTTGATGCCATAACTCTGTGTTACAAAGCAAAATTGCCAAACTACTTGGTTGAGAAATGATGTTAGGACCCAAACATTAACAAGCAAATTCACCATTCCCTTAATTGTATGATATTTTGACTGAATTTGATTTCATACTCCGCCACTCTTCTATGGATTTGCTGATGGGAGCATCTTCACAATACTTCCTGTCAGGGACAATCCCATGCTCAAACAGCAGTCAACAACTGATGCCAAACGACTTCAGTCAGTCAAAAATAACTGACTGGGGACAAAATTATGGAATGGTTGTTCCTGATTGCTTGTTACATTCTTTCATAACTGTGAAGTTTCCACTTCCCAAGGGATCAGTGCCGAAGAAGTAGAGAGTGATGGGAAAGTTTTTGGGGGCTCAGTTTGAAACAACATGCAGAAGTGAGAAAGAAAGAGAAATTTGGCATATTTCTTTTGTTTTCATCTCCTTTCCAATCTATGATATATATTTGTCTTCAGCGTGTCAAATGAGTTTAGGACCCAAACATTGACAAAGGTACATGAGTATTGATATTTGGTCTAGAATATGGCATGCAATTCAAACTCGTGGTCTTTGACAAGTGGAAGCAAGAACTTTCTGGGCCTCGGGAGTATTGAGCTTCACTGCAAAAGAATATTCCTCATCCCTTGTAAAGGAAGAAGTCAGACTCGACTGCAAAGATCTCTTCTGTGAGTGAATGGAATATTACTTGCAAATTTGAGCACTGCTTCTCTGAAGAAGCCATAGCAGGCAAATAAATTCATAGTATTATCACAGCCCATCTTGTAAAATTCCAAATTAATATGATAAAATATTTTGACATGTCAAGTACAATCAACTGAATTTCTAATGATCAATGACCATTTCTGTGCATCATGTAACAATCACAATGAAAATTTCATGCTCCTACCTGTTGCATTTTCAGTGGCATTGCCTGGAAAAGAGATTGATATACAATTTAGTTGAAGCTATCCCATAGCTAGCATTATCTAAATCTTTATCTCAATGCCGAACCTGGTGATCTAACAGGTTTTCCTTCCCCTTTTCAATATCTGCCATGATTGCTAAAGTGGCCTGCTCTATTACTGCACTCCGACTGAGGATACTTAGTGTTATGTTAATATTTGATCTACAAGAATCTGAGTATTTACTTTCCTGGCCTTTTATATGTGAAACAGAGAACATTCTGGACATGTGGTATATTCAGCATCCCAGCAAAACTGTGGTAATGCTTGGCAGATTGGCAGACTTGTTCAATGACCTAGCTCCAGATCCACTTGGATCTAACTATCCCTCCATTAAGTATCTATGAAGTAAGAGTGTGTGTCCATTCACTCCTCTTTCACCATGAATTCACCTGTACCAATCAGCTTAGAACTGTTGATTCAAGCTGTGGATGTCATAGATCCGTGTTACAAAGCAACATTGCCAAAATACCTACTTGAGAAATGACATTAGGATCCAAAGATTAACAAGCAAATTCATCATTCACTTTCTGAAAACAACATTTTGATTGCATTTGATTTCATATCCTGCAACGCTACTATGAAGCTATTAATGGGACTGTCTCAACATGACTTCATATCAGTGACAATCCCCTGCTCAAGCAAACTGATACCAAAAATTTCCTTCCATTACAAATAACCGATTGGGTAAATAAGTATGGAATAATTCTTCCCTATCGTTTGCTACATTCCTCCTTAAGTGTAACGTTCCCGCTTCCAAAGGCAGTAGACAAACACTAGTATTTTTTAGCTTGTTAAAATTATGGGAGTTGGATGTTAACAACATCCAGAAGTGAAAATTGAAGAGGAATTTGGCATTTTTAGTTTCCGTCCTGATCCTTTTTTAATCTGTGATATATGTGGCTTCAGCATGTTGAGCAAGTTTAGTCCCCGAATATTAAAAGACTTCAATGATCATTGACATAGGTCTTTAAAATTCCATAGTATTCAAATTCGTGGATATTGGCATGTGGAAGGAGTACATTCTGGGTTTCGGAAAACTTGAAATACCAAGTCCATGCAACTTAATTTCTAATGATCAATGGCCATTTCTGTGCATCATGTCACAATCACAATGAAAGTTTATTTCTCCTACCTGTTGTCCCTTCAGTGGCATTTACTGTAAAAGAGATTTTTGTACGATTTAGTTAAAGCTATCTAAAAGCTAGCATTATCTACATCTTCATCTCAATGTCTGTACTTGGGATTCAACAGTTTTTCTTTGGATTTTCAATATATGCCATAATGGCTTCAGTGGCCTGCTCGATAACTGAACACTGCGTAAATATATTCGGTATTAATACTTGATCGAGTGAAATCAGAGTATTTACTTTAGTGGCCCTCGGTACGTGGAATAGAGAACGTTCTGGGCTTCTGATATATTCAGCATGTCAGGAAAAGAATATTCCTCATCCCATGCAAAGATGGCAATTCCAATGTGACTGCAAACCTTGGTAATGTATGTGAACTGAGTATTATGGACAGACATCAGCATTTCCTCCCAGAAAAAGGCAAAGTACTTCAATAAATTCTTTCTATTTTCATGGTCAGGATCAGAATGGAAAGGTTCAGCACATACCTGTTGTGATTGGTGATATCGTAGCTGTAAAAGAGAACGTTATAAAATATGAAATGAAACTATCAAATGCAGAGTTTCCCATGATGATGTGATTGTGCCAAATGCAGCACCGTTCTCAGTTAATGGCGCTGTATTTGTAAAGTGTCTCATACGTACAAATTGTACACCAGAGTGAAGATTCCATCTCCTCCAAATTGCCCTTCTAGCGATTTAAACCTCATCTCTCTCATGCTGATCATAACCTTGCAAGATCAGCTGATTACATTATTCACCATATGGCAAATTGAAAGCTTTGAAAATCGGCAGTCAGCTCACTTTTTGCTGTACTGGAAATCAGCTGATTAAAAAAAAAGTAGAATTGCTAGGTACTTTGATATTGGCTTTGCAGATTGGCACAACTTGTTCAATGATCCATCAGCAGATCCTTTTGGATCTCACTATTGCTCTGCTAAGAAGCTATCCTTTACCGGTGTGTCCCCAAACACTGTTCCTTCGCTATGAATTTAACTTCTATCAATCAGGATAGATATTTTGCTTCAAGCTGTTGATGCAGTAAATCTGTATTTCAAAGCAAAATTGCCAAATTACTTGGTTGAGAAATGACTTTAGGACCCAAACGTTAACAAGCAAATTCAACGTTCCCTTAATTGTATGATATTTTGATTGAATTTGATTTCATAGCCTGCCACTCTTCTATGCATTTGGTGATGAGAGCATCTTCACAAATCTTCCTATCAGGGACAATCCCATGCTCAAACAGCAGTCAACAACTGATGCCAAAGAACATCAGTCTATCAAAAATAACTGATTAGGAACAAAATTATGGAATGGTTGTTCCTGATTGCTTGTTACATTCTTTCTTAACTGTAAACTTTTCACTTACGAAGGGATCAGAGCCGAAGAAGTAGAGAGTGATGGGAAAGTTGTGGGGGCTCATTTTGAAACAACATGCAGACGTGAGAAAGAAAGAGAAATCTGGCATTTTTCTTTTGTTTTCATCTCCTTTTCAATCTATGATATACAGTTTGTGTCTTCAGCATGTCAAATGAGTTTAGAACACAGACATTAATAAAGGTACATGAGTATTGATCTTTCGTCTAGAATATTGCATGTAATTCAAACATGTCGTCTTTGAAAGTGAAGCAGGGACTTTCTGGGCCTCCGGAGTATTGAGCTTAATTGCAAAAGAATATTCCTCATCCCTTGTAAAGAAAGAAGTCAGACCTGCCTGCAAAGATCTCTTCTGTGAGTGAATGGGATACTACTTGCAAATTTGAGCGCTGCATCTCTGAAAAAGCCATAGCAGGCAAATAAATTCATAGTATGATCACAGCCCACCTTGTAACATTCAGAATTCATATGATAAAATATTTTGACATGATAAGTTCAAGCAACTTAATTTCCAATGATCAGTGACCATTTCTGTGCATCATGTAACAATCAAAATGAAAATTTCATGCTCCTACCTGTTGCATTTTCAGTGACATTGCCTGTAAGAGAGATTGTTACACAATTTAGTTGAAGCTACTCAATAGCTAGCATTATCTAAATCTTTACCCCTCTGTCGATCCTGGTGATTTAACAGATTTTCCTTGTTCTTTTCAATATCTGTCATGATTGCCAAAGTGGCCTGCTCGATTACTGAACTCCGACTAAGGATATTTAGTGTTAATATTTGATCTACGAGAGTCTGACTTGTAACTTTCCTGGCCTTTTGTTTGCGAAACAGAGAACATTCTGGACATGTGGTATATTCAGCATCCCAGCAATACTGTGGTAATGCTTGGCAGATTGGCACAACTTGTTCAATGATCTAGCTCCAGATCCACTTGGATCTAACTATCCCTCCATTAAATATCTATGAAGTAACAGTATGTGTCCATTCACTCCTCTTTCACCATGAATTCACCTGTACCAATCAGCTTAGATCTGTTGATTCAAGCTGTGGAAGTCATAGATCTGTGTTACAAAGCAACATTGCCAAAATACCTACTTGAGAAATGACATTAGGATGCAAAGATTAACAGGCAAATTCATCATTCCCTTTATGAAAACAACATTTTGATTGCATTTGATTTCATATCCTGCAACGCTTCTATTTAGTTTTTGATGGGACTGCCTCAACATGACTTCTTATCAGGGATAATCCCATGCTCAAACAAACTCATACCAAAAATATCTCTCTATCACAAAATACTGATTGGGTAAATAACTGCGGCATAATTCTTCCCTATTGCTGGCTACATTCCTCCTTAAGTGTAAAGTTTCCGATTCCAAAGGCAGTGGCCAAAAACTATTATTTGTTAGTTTGTTAAAATTATGGGGGTCAGTTGTAAACCACGTCCAGCAGTGAAAATTGAAGAGGAATTTTTGCATTTTTAGTTTCTTTTCTTATCTTTTATAATCTGTGATATTGTGTCTTCAGCGTGTTGGGCAAGTTTAGTACTCGAATATTGACTAACTTACATGGGTATTGATATTGTCCTAAAAGTATCCATAGTATTCAAATTCATGGATATTGGGATGTTGGAGAGAGTACATTCTTGTTTTTGGAATAATGAACTACCCTGCAAAGGAATGTTACTCTCCCCTTGTAAAGATCCAAATTCAGACCTGACTGCAAAGATTGCCTCTGTACAAGAACAGAGTATTAATATCAAAGTTCAGTACAACTTCTCTGAAGAGCCTGATGGAGGCACTTCTATTCCTTCTATTCTCATAACCTGTCTTGTAATGTTGTGAATTCTTAAGAGATAATAGCTTGAAATACCAAGTTCAAGCAATTTAATTTCTCATGATCAATGGCCATTTCTGTGCATCATGTCGCAATAACAATGAAATTGCACTTTTCCTACCAGTTGTTCCTTCAGTGGCATTGACTGTAAAAGAGATTTTTGTAGAATTTAGTTGAAGCTATCTGAAAACTAGCATTATCTACATCTTTTTCTCAATGTCTGTCCTTGTGATTCAACAGTTTTTCTTTGGATTTTCAATATATGCCATAATTGCTTCAGTGGCCTGCTCGATAACTGAACACTGCGTAAATATATTCGGTATTAATACTTGATCGAGTGAAATCAGAGTATTTACTTTAGTGGCCCTCGGTACGTGGAATAGAGAACGTTCTGGGCTTCTGATATATTCAGCATGTCAGGAAAAGAATATTCCTCATCCCATGCAAAGATGGCAATTCCAATGTGACTGCAAACCTTGGTAATGTATGTGAACTGAGAATAAATTCTTTCTATTTTCATGGTCAGGATCAGAATGGAAACGTTCAGTACATACTTGTTGTGATTGGTGACATCGTAGCTGTAAAAGAGAATGTTATAAAATATGAAATGAAACTATCAAATGCAGAGTTTCCCATGATGATGTGATTGTGCCAAATGCAGCACCGTTCTCAGTTAATGGCGCTGTATTTGTAAAGTGTCTCATACGTACAAATTGTACACCAGAGTGAAGATTCCATCTCCTCCAAATTGCCCTTCTAGCGATTTAAACCTCATCTCTCTCATGCTGATCATAACCTTGCAAGATCAGCTGATTACATTATTCACCATATGGCAAATTGAAAGCTTTGAAAATCGGCAGTCAGCTCACTTTTTGCTGTACTGGAAATCAGCTGATTAAAAAAAAAGTAGAATTGCTAGGTACTTTGATATTGGCTTTGCAGATTGGCACAACTTGTTCAATGATCTATCAGCAGATCCTTTTGGATCTCACTATTGCTCCACTAAGAAGCTATCCTTTACCGGTGTGTCCCCAAACACTGTTCCTTCGCTATGAATTTAACTTCTATCAATCAGGATAGATATTTTGCTTCAAGCTGTTGATGCAGTAAATCTGTATTTCAAAGCAAAATTGCCAAATTACTTGGTTGAGAAATGACTTTAGGACCCAAACGTTAACAAGCAAATTCAACGTTCCCTTAATTGTATGATATTTTGATTGAATTTGATTTCATAGCCTGCCACTCTTCTATGCATTTGGTGATGAGAGCATCTTCACAAATCTTCCTATCAGGGACAATCCCATGCTCAAACAGCAGTCAACAACTGATGCCAAAGAACATCAGTCTATCAAAAATAACTGATTAGGAACAAAATTATGGAATGGTTGTTCCTGATTGCTTGTTACATTCTTTCTTAACTGTAAACTTTTCACTTACGAAGGGATCAGAGCCGAAGAAGTAGAGAGTGATGGGAAAGTTGTGGGGGCTCATTTTGAAACAACATGCAGACGTGAGAAAGAAAGAGAAATCTGGCATTTTTCTTTTGTTTTCATCTCCTTTTCAATCTATGATATACAGTTTGTGTCTTCAGCATGTCAAATGAGTTTAGAACACAGACATTAATAAAGGTACATGAGTATTGATCTTTCGTCTAGAATATTGCATGTAATTCAAACATGTCGTCTTTGAAAGTGAAGCAGGGACTTTCTGGGCCTCCGGAGTATTGAGCTTAATTGCAAAAGAATATTCCTCATCCCTTGTAAAGAAAGAAGTCAGACCTGCCTGCAAAGATCTCTTCTGTGAGTGAATGGGATACTACTTGCAAATTTGAGCGCTGCATCTCTGAAAAAGCCATAGCAGGCAAATAAATTCATAGTATGATCACAGCCCACCTTGTAACATTCAGAATTCATATGATAAAATATTTTGACATGATAAGTTCAAGCAACTTAATTTCCAATGATCAGTGACCATTTCTGTGCATCATGTAACAATCAAAATGAAAATTTCATGCTCCTACCTGTTGCATTTTCAGTGACATTGCCTGTAAGAGAGATTGTTACACAATTTAGTTGAAGCTACTCAATAGCTAGCATTATCTAAATCTTTACCCCTCTGTCGATCCTGGTGATTTAACAGATTTTCCTTGTTCTTTTCAATATCTGTCATGATTGCCAAAGTGGCCTGCTCGATTACTGAACTCCGACTAAGGATATTTAGTGTTAATATTTGATCTACGAGAGTCTGACTTGTAACTTTCCTGGCCTTTTGTTTGCGAAACAGAGAACATTCTGGACATGTGGTATATTCAGCATCCCAGCAATACTGTGGTAATGCTTGGCAGATTGGCACAACTTGTTCAATGATCTAGCTCCAGATCCACTTGGATCTAACTATCCCTCCATTAAATATCTATGAAGTAACAGTATGTGTCCATTCACTCCTCTTTCACCATGAATTCACCTGTACCAATCAGCTTAGATCTGTTGATTCAAGCTGTGGAAGTCATAGATCTGTGTTACAAAGCAACATTGCCAAAATACCTACTTGAGAAATGACATTAGGATGCAAAGATTAACAGGCAAATTCATCATTCCCTTTATGAAAACAACATTTTGATTGCATTTGATTTCATATCCTGCAACGCTTCTATTTAGTTTTTGATGGGACTGCCTCAACATGACTTCTTATCAGGGATAATCCCATGCTCAAACAAACTCATACCAAAAATATCTCTCTATCACAAAATACTGATTGGGTAAATAACTGCGGCATAATTCTTCCCTATTGCTGGCTACATTCCTCCTTAAGTGTAAAGTTTCCGATTCCAAAGGCAGTGGCCAAAAACTATTATTTGTTAGTTTGTTAAAATTATGGGGGTCAGTTGTAAACCACGTCCAGCAGTGAAAATTGAAGAGGAATTTTTGCATTTTTAGTTTCTTTTCTTATCTTTTATAATCTGTGATATTGTGTCTTCAGCGTGTTGGGCAAGTTTAGTACTCGAATATTGACTAACTTACATGGGTATTGATATTGTCCTAAAAGTATCCATAGTATTCAAATTCATGGATATTGGGATGTTGGAGAGAGTACATTCTTGTTTTTGGAATAATGAACTACCCTGCAAAGGAATGTTACTCTCCCCTTGTAAAGATCCAAATTCAGACCTGACTGCAAAGATTGCCTCTGTACAAGAACAGAGTATTACTATCAAAGTTCAGTACAACTTCTCTGAAGAGCCTGATGGAGGCACTTCTATTCCTTCTATTCTCATAACCTGTCTTGTAATGTTGTGAATTCTTAAGAGATAATAGCTTGAAATACCAAGTTCAAGCAATTTAATTTCTCATGATCAATGGCCATTTCTGTGCATCATGTCGCAATAACAATGAAATTGCACTTTTCCTACCAGTTGTTCCTTCAGTGGCATTGACTGTAAAAGAGATTTTTGTAGAATTTAGTTGAAGCTATCTGAAAACTAGCATTATCTACATCTTTTTCTCAATGTCTGTCCTTGTGATTCAACAGTTTTTCTTTGGATTTTCAATATATGCCATAATTGCTTCAGTGGCCTGCTCGATAACTGAACACTGCGTAAATATATTCGGTATTAATACTTGATCGAGTGAAATCAGAGTATTTACTTTAGTGGCCCTCGGTACGTGGAATAGAGAACGTTCTGGGCTTCTGATATATTCAGCATGTCAGGAAAAGAATATTCCTCATCCCATGCAAAGATGGCAATTCCAATGTGACTGCAAACCTTGGTAATGTATGTGAACTGAGAATAAATTCTTTCTATTTTCATGGTCAGGATCAGAATGGAAACGTTCAGTACATACTTGTTGTGATTGGTGACATCGTAGCTGTAAAAGAGAATGTTATAAAATATGAAATGAAACTATCAAATGCAGAGTTTCCCATGATGATGTGATTGTGCCAAATGCAGCACCGTTCTCAGTTAATGGCGCTGTATTTGTAAAGTGTCTCATACGTACAAATTGTACACCAGAGTGAAGATTCCATCTCCTCCAAATTGCCCTTCTAGCGATTTAAACCTCATCTCTCTCATGCTGATCATAACCTTGCAAGATCAGCTGATTACATTATTCACCATATGGCAAATTGAAAGCTTTGAAAATCGGCAGTCAGCTCACTTTTTGCTGTACTGGAAATCAGCTGATTAAAAAAAAAGTAGAATTGCTAGGTACTTTGATATTGGCTTTGCAGATTGGCACAACTTGTTCAATGATCCATCAGCAGATCCTTTTGGATCTCACTATTGCTCTGCTAAGAAGCTATCCTTTACCAGTGTGTGCCCATACACTATTCCTTCGCTGTGAATTTCATATATATCAAGCAGGATAGATATTTTGTTTCAAGCTGTTGATGCCATAACTCTGTGTTACAAAGCAAAATTGCCAAACTACTTGGTTGAGAAATGATGTTAGGACCCAAACATTAACAAGCAAATTCACCATTCCCTTAATTGTATGATATTTTGACTGAATTTGATTTCATACTCCGCCACTCTTCTATGGATTTGCTGATGGGAGCATCTTCACAATACTTCCTGTCAGGGACAATCCCATGCTCAAACAGCAGTCAACAACTGATGCCAAACGACTTCAGTCAGTCAAAAATAACTGACTGGGGACAAAATTATGGAATGGTTGTTCCTGATTGCTTGTTACATTCTTTCATAACTGTGAAGTTTCCACTTCCCAAGGGATCAGTGCCGAAGAAGTAGAGAGTGATGGGAAAGTTTTTGGGGGCTCAGTTTGAAACAACATGCAGAAGTGAGAAAGAAAGAAATTTGGCATATTTCTTTTGTTTTCATCTCCTTTCCAATCTATGATATATATTTGTCTTCAGCGTGTCAAATGAGTTTAGGACCCAAACATTGACAAAGGTACATGAGTATTGATACTTGGTCTAGAATATGGCATGCAATTCAAACTCGTGGTCTTTGACAAGTGGAAGCAAGAACTTTCTGGGCCTCGGGAGTAAATGACTTTAGGACCCAAATGTTCACAAGCAAATTCACCATTCCCTTAATAATATGATATTTTGACTGCATTTAATTTCTACCCTGCCACTCTTCTATGGATTTGCTGATGGGAGCATGTTTACAGTACTTCCTATCAGGGACAACTCTGTGCTCAGACAGCAGTCAACAACTGATGCCAAAAAACATCAATCTATCAAATATAACTGACTGTTGACAAAATTATGGAATAGTTGTTCCTGATTGCTTGTTACATTCTTTCTTAACTATAAACTTTCCACTTCCCAAGGGATCAGTTCTGAAGTAGAGAGTGATGGGAAAGTTATGGGGGGGTCAGTTTTAAACAACATGCAGAAGTGAGAAAGAAAGAGAAATTTGGCAATTTTCTTTTCTTTTTATCGTCTTTCCAATCTAATGATATATGTGTCTTCAACATGTCTAATGAGTTTTGGACCCAAACATTGACAAAGGTACATGAATGTTGATATTTGGTCTGGCATGTAATTCAACCTTCTGGTCTTTGTCAAGTGAAAGCAAGAACTTTCGGGGCCTTGGGAGTATTGAGCTTCATTGCAAAGGAATATTCCTCATCCCTTGTAAAGGAAGAAGTCAGACCTGACTGCAAAGATCTCCTCTGTGCGTGAATGGAATATTACTCGCAAATTTTTGCACTGCTTCACTGAAGAAGCAATAGCAGGTAAATAAATTCATTCCATTATCACAGCCCATCTTGTAACATTCGGAATTCATATGAGAAAATATTGTGACATGCCAAGTTCAAGCAGCTTAATTTCTAATGATCAATGACCATTTCTGTGCATCACATAATAATCACAATGAAAATTTGCTGCTCCTACCTGTAGTATTTTCAGTGTTATTGCCTGCAAAAGAGATTGTTCTACAATTTAGTTGAAGCTACTCAATAGCTAGCATTATCTAAACCTTTATCTCAATGCCGGTCCTGGTGATTTAACAGATTTTTCTTCTCCGTTTCAATATCTGCTATGATTGCTAATGTGGCCTGCTCAATTGCTGAACTCCAATTTAAGATATTTTGTGTTAATATTTGATCTCCAAGAATCTGTGTATGAACTTTCCTGGCCTTTTGTGTGTGAAACAGAGAATATTCTGGACAGAATGGAAACGTTCAGATCATAACTGTTGTGATTGGTGACATAGTAGCTGTAAAACACAATGATATAAAATATGAAATGAAACTATCAAATGCACAGTTTCCCATGATGAAATGATTGTGCCAAATGCAGAATTGTTCTCAGCTATGGCGCTGTTTTCTAACAGTGTCTCATACATACAAATCGTACACAAGATTGGAGATTCTATCTCCTCCAATTCATATTGGATGGCCGCAATGTTTTAACTAAATTGCCCTTCCAAAGATTTAAACCTCATCTCTCTCACGCTGATCATAACCTGTCAAGATCAGCTGATTACATTATTCATTATCTGGCAAATTGAAAGCTTTGAAAATCGGTAGTGAGTTCACTTTTTGTTGTACTGGAAATCAGCTGATTAAAAAATATAGAAATTTTAGCTACTGTGGTAATGGCAGATTGGCACAACTTGTTCAATGATCTATCACCCGATCTATTTGGATCTCACTATTGCTCCACTAAGAAGCTGTCCTTTACCAGTGTGTGCTCATACACTGCTCTTTCGCTATGAATTTCACTTGTAACAATCAGGATAGATATTTTGCTTCAAGCTGTTGATGCCGTAAATCTGTGTTACAAAGCAACATTGTCAAGTTACTTGCTTGAGAAGGACCCAAATGTTAACAAGCAAATGTTAACAAGCAAATTCACCATTCCCTTAATAATATAATGTGACTGCATTTGATTTCATACCCTGCCACTCTTCTATGGATTTGTTGATGGGAGCATCTTCACAATACTTCATATCAGGGACAATTCCGGAAAATGTTTTGATATGCCAAGTTCATCAGTTGGACTTTCTGACCAACAGACCACAATCAATGAGGATAGGCAGCAATACCTCCAGCATGATTATTCTTAACACTGGTGCACCATAGAAAGCATCCTATTTGGATGCATCATGGCTTGGTACGGCAACTGCTCTGCCCAGGACCACAAGAAACTGCAGAGAGTTGTGGACACAGCCCAGCGCGTCACAGAAACCAGCCTCCACTCCTTGGACTCTTTACATTTTGCTGCCTTGGCGATGCAGCCAGCATAATCAAAGACCCCACCCACCTGGGTCATTCTCTCTTCTCTCCTCTTGCATCAGGTAGAAGATATAGGAGCCTGTGGCACATACCACTAGGCTTAAGGACAGCTTCTATCCCACTGTGATAAAACTATTGAACAGTTTCCTTATACGATGAGATGGACTTTGACCTCACGATCTATCTTGTGAACTTGCACCTTATAGTCTATCAGCACTGCATTTTCTCTGTAGATGTGACACTTCACCGTTATTGTTTTACCTGTACTACATCAATGCACTCTGTACTAACTCAATGTAACTGCACTGTGTAATGAATTGACCTGTATGATCGGTATGCAAGACAGGTTTTTTGCTGTACCTTGGTACACGAGACAATAATAAACCAATACCAATACCAATGTAACAATCACAATGAAAATTTGCTGCTCCTAACTGTTGCATTTTCAGTGGCATTGCCTATAAAAGAGATTTTTGTACAATTTAGTTGAAGCTGTCCAATAGCTTGCATTATCTAAATCTTTATCTCAATGTCGAATGGACAGATATCCGCATTTCTTCCCAGAAAAAGGCAAAGTAGTTCAATAAATTCCTTCTATTTTCACACCAAAGGTCAGAATGAAAACGTTCAGTTCATACCTTTTCCAAATGTTTGGCTTGTAGCTGTAAAAGAGAACGTTAAAAAATATGAAGTGAATCAAATGCACAGTTTCCCACGATAATGTGATTGTGCCAAATGCAGCACTGTTCTCAGTTAATGGCGCTGCTTTTGTCAAGTGTCTCATACATGCAAATCGTACTCCAGGGAGACGATTCCATCTCCTCCAATTGATAACGGATGGCAGCAATGTTTTAACCAAATTACCATTCTAGAGATTTAAAGTTCATCTCTCTCATGTTCATCATAACCTATCAAGTGCAGCTGAATACATTATTCAGCATATAACAAAATGAAAGCTTTGAAAATTGGCTGTCAGCTTATTTTTTGCTGGACTGGAAATCAGCTGATTAAAAATAAGGAGAATTGCCAGGTACTGTGATAATGGCTTTGCAGATTCCCATAACTTGTTCAATGATTCATCACCCGATCCATTTTGATCTCTCTCTTGCTCCATTAAGAAGCTATCCTTTAACAGTGTGTGCCCATTTACTGTTCTTTCACTATGAAGTTTACTTGTATCAATCAGGATAGATATTTTGTTTCAAGCTGTTGATACCAGAAAGTTGTGTGA
This sequence comes from Pristis pectinata, assembly GCF_009764475.1. Lineage (NCBI taxonomy): Eukaryota > Metazoa > Chordata > Chondrichthyes > Rhinopristiformes > Pristidae > Pristis > Pristis pectinata. Next base: position 33,692,087 of record NC_067405.1, on the reverse strand, counting down.
TTGGTGATAAATGTAAAAGTGAATGTAATAATATGAAACTATCAAATGCACAATTTTACATGATAATTTGATTTTCCCAAGTGGAGCGAGGGTCTCATTTAAAGGAGCCCTTGTTGAAAATTGTCTCATATTGGAAAACCTATTACAAATACAAAATGGCATGCAGTCCAATTCATGCCTTGCGGCTGTAATTATATTTTTACCTCAATTACCACTCTTGTGATTTGAATTTAATCTCTGATATCCTCATCATAACCTCTGAAGTGAGTGAATATGTTATTCACAATGTTGCACAATCATTGCCGTGAATAGTTTGCGCTCGGGTCTGAATATGAGTCCATTTACTTTAAAATATAATATCTGATTACTGTAGTAATGGCTTTGCAAATCTACAAATGATCTATCATATTCAATCTATCTCTAACTCACTACTGCTCTATAGTGAAATTTTCCTTTAATGGTAGGTTTCCATTCACTGCTCTTTTGCCATGAAGTTTATTTCTTTCAGTCTGAAACAATGCCCAGTTCGTTTTTAAAATATGTCTCTTGGTTTCAACAATTGCCAAACATGTTCACCATTCCCTTCATAATTTCAAGAATCTGCACATTCTCTCAACATTCCTTCTTAAACGTAAATTTCATATTTTCCAAGGCACTGCCTAAGAAGCAGAGTGTGTTAGCTTGGAGAAATATACAGTATAAATGTTATTTTTAAATAACATGCACCACTGAAAATACAAGAGCAATTTGGACAATTTTCTTGTATTTATTTCTCCTTTTACATATATCTGTCTTTAGCATGTTGCACTTATGAGCTGATAACTACTTTTTAGCAAATTTACATTAGTCCAGGGAGCATAATCAAGTATGATTGTATTCCTCCCATCAATTCTTTCTATCTTTTAAATTATTTGTGCCTTACCTTGCCCATATAGTGCACCGGATAAAAGATAATAAATAATTCCATGAAGAACAGCTATTCTCACTGAATAAGCCAACATGTTTTCCTTCAGTTCCTTTCAACCTTAGCTGAAGTCTGGCTTGCTTTGTGTCACTGACAATGCAATGCTGTGCTTGAGGTGTGGCAACTAAATTTAATTGGACTGAATAACCAAAATGCATCAGTGATATAAATGGACTTTGAATCTTCATATGTTACACATTACATCGGCCTATGATTGGATTTACTTCAGATGATAGCCATTCTATGATGAAACCTGTCTACCAATGTGGTCTACTCTAGATTCACAAAGTGAAGTTTACCCAAAGTAAAGAAAAAGTGAAGTATCTCAATACCTAATGATTAAGGAGAGATTTAAGTACATAGAAAGCCCAGAGCACAAAAAAGTTAATTGGCTCTTAATGTCTATCTTCAGCTGGAAGTAAATCAGAATTATTTTAGCTTTGTCCTATGTCCCTCTTACCAGTTGACCTCGTTCTTTAAGTAATAGTCACCTCCTTCCCCCTTTTAAAACAGTGAAAACAGAAAGAAAGGTAAGTGTAGACCAAACAGCTCTCATTTAATATTGAATTGCTGTTGTTCATAAACATTAAGGCATAGATGGTGGAGGGATTGTATCCACATAAGTCTAACTGGGTGAAGTAGTTTGCCCAGCAGAAAATTTCTTCAAGAAAATGGGTAGAATTAATTCAGTGAACAATATATTAGTTCTGTAGGAGCATTAGTTCAGTGAAATTAAAAAGAAAATTCTCTTAGAGAAATACACAGCAGGTAGGGCAGCATCTGCGGAGAGAAACAGTTAACGTTTCCAGTTGATGGCCTGTCATCAGAACTGAGAAAAGATAGAAATGGAACAAGCTGTAGAATAAGTTGGGGGCCTGAGTTGAGAGGAGCGTGTGGGTGGTGAGGGGAATGAAAAGAGGTGCAGAGAACAAAAGGGCAGGTTGCTGATGAAATGTGAACCAGAGGAGAATGAATGATAAAAGTGGTGGTGTTGCTGCCTGAAAGAAGATAGTAATGGTATGTCTGAAAGAGGTGTGAATAAGAAAAGAATGAAATCTAAAATGTTAGAAGAGGAGAGTTAAATAAAACAGAATGCTGGAAATGTCAGTTTGGAATGGCTGAGAAGCCTGAAAGCTGTATTGTGCATATCAGAATGCAAAATGATCTTCCTCAGGACTACCCTGTTGATTGCCGATTCCTCTCAACTGAAGTAGTGATCTCCTGATCCTGGGACCTGCTATCTATAGCCTGCACAGTGCATGTTGTTGTTGTAGTATCTGAAGATCCCACCCAGAGTCGAAGGAATAATAGCCCATAGACCACTGTCGAGGATCCGCTTCCTCTGTGTGTTGCTACTTCTAATTTATGAACTAAAGGAAAAGTCAATGAAAAGTGATACTGATGAAATGAAAGGCTTATGTCCAACCACAGCTTTACCTTTATCTGCTGTCTTGAACACATGCCTATTTTTGGTTGAGTTTCAAGTTCTTATCTGTGCATTGATCCTATTGTATGCATCCTGACTAGAACTTTTCGCCTGAACAGCCATTTTCACAATTTACATTCATGCCACACCAGAATGCACATTTTACCACTTTAAATTAGAAATTTCTAATAATACTTAAGAGAGATGGAAAGAAATTGAAACTGACCATCTGGTTACATGGTGCACTGGGCAACAAAATAAAGTTTGAAAAATCATATTTCCAGAAATTTTCCACTCCAGCTGGAAAATTCCTGGAAATATGATCACATGATATTCTGAACATAAGGCATTTGGCAACGTGATGCATGATCACATGATATTTAGAGTCATGGAGTCATTCAGCAGAGCAACGGATCCTTTGCCCCACCACATCCATGCCAACCTTTTTTCCCATCCACATTAATCCCATTTGCCCACAATAGGACCCTTCCCTATCTCAATGTCTCTTGAATGTAGTGCTTGTATCTGACTCCACCATCTCCTCTGGTAGTAAATTCCAGATATCAACCACTCACTGTATAAAAACTTTGCCTTCAAATCCCCTTTAAAGCTCCTTCCTCTCACCTTAAACAAATGCCCTCATGTTTATCATACCCCCACCATCCTGTTGAATCTCCCCTGAACTCTCTCCAGCATAACCACATTCTTCCTAAAGTGTGGCGCTCAGAACTATGCACAATACCCCATGAGGTCTAACCACTGCTTTGTAAAATTGCAACGTAATGTCCCAACTTTTATATCCTATGCTCTGGCCTTTTAAGACAAGCATGCTTTATGCCTTCTTTACCATCTTATTGATTTGAACCCAAATGGCCCTATGTTCATCAATGTTCCTTAGCTCCCACCATTTACTTTATATACCCTACCCCTACATGACTTCACAAAATGCATCACCTCGCACTTGTACTGTAGCAGAATATAGATAAATAATAACAATTTGATCACACAATATTAGAACATGGGAACATGGAACATAGAACATATCGCATTTATTATATAATTTAGGGGTCCCCTTGAATATTCCATAGTTTTATTGTTTTGTGAGGATTATTAGCTGCTTTGTTAATATTTATTATGAAGTTTCACTTTATTATTGGTCTATTTAATTTAATGAGGTGGAAAACTGCTTGGCTCCATTATGGGGATGCAGCTCTGACCTTCTATGTCCCTTTATGCATGCTCCTCATGCCAAAATGCAAAATTTTGATTTAAGATTAAGTTTTAACATGAAAAATGTACTTTCTTAGGCAAGTGAATGCAACCATTATAATGTGATAAAAATGTATTTTGTCAGCAACTTATAATTGCTAAAACAGTCTGATTTACAGTAAATACCAACAAAATCTTGTACTTGAAGATAGAGTGTATTCATGACCAAATGTTCTTTATGTCTGTAAATCCCCCCAGCTCTATGACAAATAAAGTGAGCACTCCTCTAACTCTGATCCTTTGTGAATCCCCCATTTCCTTCACCCCACCACCAGTGACCACATCTCCATCTATATAGGTACAAAGCTACAAAATCACTCCACCTCTCCATCTCTCTCTTCCCCTTTAAGACTCTGCATAAAACACCTTAAAAGGTGGTTTAAGCAGAATCCTAAAGGGGAAGAGAGAGATGTAGACACTTTACCTGATGTCTCTTCCTTATGATTTGTACTTTTTATTCCCTGATTATATTGTTGTACAACATTTTGGGATTGATTTATTGCTCCCTCTTAAGTTTGATGGTATATGTTCAATGAAATTGACACGTGGAAGAAATGCTTCAGCTCAAAGGCACTTCATTTCAACTGATTTAAAGCCTGACCTGCTGAATGTTTCCAATATTACTTGCTTTTGTTTCAGATTCATCCACAGTTTATTTTTAATTTTCAATGAAAGAAAAGGAATGTTGTAACAAAACAATCCAGTGAGTCATAGTATGATGAAAAGATTCCCTGCTTGAACCTACATTTTGGTACGTGAATCAACAAACGTCAATGAGGTTGATTTAAGTGAACACTCAGTAACAGTGAACCTGAGTATAATCACATAAATCTAGACTAGCTTCTGTGTGCTTTACTTTCCTCAGTTAATGTTTGAGAAATTCTGGAATAAATTATTGCAAATATGTGAAAGTCCAAGAAAGTTTGGCAGTCTACCAGTTTAAACACATATTCATACGTCAATTTCTAGCCTGGATATAAAAGTGACACTTAACGATTGATCAATAAGAATGAAAAAAAACTTCAAAAGATACTTTGAAACAATCTTTTTGCTCTCTATCTTTTTGCTGTTGACTTTTTTTTTGCTGTTTCCTGGACACTGGATGTTGAAGGACTATAACACGGGTGGGACCTACATGTGAATCAACATTAATCTGAAATAACTTGTCTTATAGGCAAGGTAGTGTAGGGGCAGGCACAGTAGTGCAGTGGTTAGCGTAATGCTTTATTGTGTCAGCAATCCAGGTTCAAATCTGGCCACCGTCTATAAGGAATTTGTATGTTCTCCATGTGTCTGCATGGGTTTCCTCCGGGTGCTCCGGTTTCCTCCCACATTCCAAAGACATACGGGTTAGGAAGTTGTGGGCATACTATGTTGGCACCAGAAGCATAGTGACACTTGCGGGCTGCCCCCAGAACACCACGCAAAAAGATGTATTTCACTGTGTGTTTCGATGTACATGTGACTAATAAAGGTATCTTATCTTATTCTTTCTAAAATATGATAGTGAGGAAGTCTGCAGATCAACATTATACGTCGAGGTTTGCACGTACATGGAGCCAACAAACTGGTCAGCATAAGCAAGGGCATGTTAAGCAATCGATGAGCAGGCGAGCCAATAAACTTCTTGTTTGAGGGTCTAAGACTGGGAATTTCAGTGCCACACATGACCCAAAACATTAATTCAAAGGCTTTTCATTTGTCTTTTCCATCATTCAGTAGTAAACAGAAAAAAAACCAGGTAAATCTAGTATGTTACGGGAGAAAGACTCAATGTTAAGGGAAAGGAGGCATTAAGTGGAGAGGTCAGGGAGGTGGTTGATAGGGGGTTCAGGGCAGGGCTCAGCAGTTGGGGCTTGGTAGTGGAGGCTTATCTGCATTCAGTTGGTGGTCAGAGTCCATCAGTACTTGGAGGTGAAATCAATAGTCGGGAGAGTTCCACCAGCTCTCTGGGGTGAGATCAGCAGTCAGTGGTGAGATTGGTAAATGGCTGGGGCTGGGGCTGGGGGTGGGGGTGGGTGCAGTGAGGGAAGCAGATTAGAAATCCTGCGGATGCCATTGGATGGAGATGTGCCAAAGGATGAACCTTGGTTGCTGGATGCCATGAGCTAAATGTTGAGTGCATACATACCATTAAGAAAAATGAATACCACATGGTATGACTTTTGGTAAACTTTTTTTTAAGCTGGGTGTGGACTCAATAAAAAAAATTCTTGTTTAGTACCAATACATATAAATAGTTGTTTTAAGGGAAACCAGACTAGTGTTTATTGGTAGTGTCTGTACCTTTAAGAACAATGTGCAATTATATGGTTAGCTGGTCACTGATTGCCTTCAATAAAATAAATTTGTTTATTAGCTCTATTCTTGCTACATGCCTTATCACAAAGCAACACAAAACAGCTTGTGAATGCTGCAGCACTCAAATTACAACAGGTGTTCTTAAAAACCTAGAAGGAAATTCATGACCAATGATCTCTGGCTAATGAGAAAGGGTTTTCTTTACTTCAACATCTAATTACAGATTCACTGCTTTGATCTATTTTCAGTGTAACTGTATTATATCGAAGTTCCTGTAAGGAAGGAAGGGAGCCATAATATGCATAAACCATGGGAGTCATAAATCTGTTTCCCTGAAGAAAAGGTAATGGCTTCAAAGTCCAAAAATTCAGGGAGGAATGAAATAGGGATTATATAAAATTCTAAAAGCCAATTTAACTGACACACTAGATGAGGGACTGAGCAATGCCAACATATGCTAATCAGAATCTGATGACTTCATCAGGCACCAATGATAATATTAATTCAGCTTTATTGGGAAGACAAAGTGCCTTCTCACCAGATGAACATCAATCTGGAAAGAGAAGAGGCCTGAGGGATAAGATTAGTCTTTGTGGGACTTGGAAAAATTAGGAGTGTTTGGTACCCCGCAATGAGAGTTTAGCTCTCTGAGGCCTGAAGGTCTCCCTTTTCCTACCTCAAGGCAATCCAGAATGGTCTTGATAGCCAGTGAGATCCTGCCTTCAGGGTCAACTGTTGTCAGTTCTATCATTTAAGTGGAATGTTTGTGAACCTTTCTGGCATTCACAAACATACAAAAACACTCAAGTGCTATTAGAAATTTAAAATGCCATTTAAAACAAGCAAAATTTAAAACAAAAATACTCTACCCAAAATTCAAAGCAATTAGATTAATTGAATTAAGTCAAATAAAAAGGAAATTAACCTATCTAACTTCCTAACTGTAGGTACTTCTTCCTGCAACAGGCAAAACTCCCAACCTAAATGTTGGGATATCTGAGGCAGTCAATATCCCTCTGTTAACCTCTAAGGAATCCATCAGCATGGCATAGATTTTCCAGGATTGTCTCTTAGCTGAGCAGAAGGCCTGTCTCATTTTATATGTGGCAGTCCTGTGCTTCTGCCCAGCAATTGGGTAAAAACCGGCAGATCCAAATGGATTTGTTAGCGTTTTAAAAGATGGAAAGGGCCAATAATATGGACTGTATTTCCTGAAAGTCTGAAGGATGCAGATCCAAAATTAATGTTTAAAGGTGAATTGTGCAGACACCTAAAAGAAAGAAGTTTTCAGAATAGTGAGGAAGGAACTGGGATTAAAAGGCTATATTTTTACAGATGGATTCAATTTTGTTCTGCTAGATATGATTAATGATACAATTAATTCCACCATGTGACTTTAACATTGACTGAAATGAAGTCACGCAAAATGTGAAAACCATCATCTGTACCAGTAAATATCAGCCAGCCAGAAGTGCCACAGTTCAGACCACCATCTGCATTCCCAGTGGGCTAGAAGGAGAAGGAGCACTGCCTCCAGAGCCTCCTCATCCCCAGATTTACGTCTGAAACCATTGTCCAACACTGAGGGCACTGAATGAACCTGAGGGCTTCTGGTGTACAAACTCTCCCAATCCAATTTCCACTTCTGCCTTTTGGTTATAAAACATTAATCCTACAGATTTCAGATGATAGATGAAGCTGGAATACTTAATTAAGGTCTGAGAATTAAAATGGGCTGTTACTCATGCAGCATAACCTACTGCTGTTTCTCCAGCACCCGACATTCTCAAACATGCTCTTCAGTAAATTCGTGATCTCTGTCTTCAGATGAAGTTGCTGAAGGGCTGCTTGAGGGTCAGAATTAGGGAATGGTTAAAGTCTATAAGAGACTTCAGTGGGACCAGTGCAGAAGCAGAATGAGAAATCATTCAGGTGATTGCTTGGTTATTTGAGGTGAGAATAGAACAATGTGAAACTCAGCTGGTCAGTGGAGGAGAGGAGAATGTTAGAGGAGGGATGGTGTGTTCAACCAGGTCAAAAGTTATACCTTAGTAGAAAAATGTGAGATGGTTTTGAAAGAGGTGGCTATGGAGATTGTGGTGCATTGGTAGTCATCTTCTAAAATTTCATAGATTCTAGAATAGTTCCCACAGCAAAGCAGCAATATAACCTCACTGTTTAAGGGGAAAAGAGAAAACAACAGAATAAAAACCAATTAACCTGACATTATCTATAAGGATCGCAGGATGATCGTGAACCAACTGAAGAGGTGATGGTGACTGCCCTTGACAAAAAGCCAGCATTTGACTAAATTGGACTAAATCAAGGATTCTTGGTACAAATTAAGTCAATTGACATCAAGGGGAAAGCATTCCAATAGATGGAGTCATACCCTGCACAAAGGAAGAAGATTGTAGTTGTTGAAGGTTAATGAACCCAGAATTAAGACATTGTGCCAGAGTTCCATAGGGCAACATTTATGGCTGCGTCTCAAAGACCTTTCTTCCATCATAAGGTCAGAAGTGAGGATATTCACTAATGATTGCACAATTTCTAATTCTATTTGAGCTCCTTGGCAAATAAAGCAGCCCACACCTGCATTAAGTAAGACCTAGGCAATAAGATAGATATAGATATTAAGATATTTATTTATTAGGCACAGGTACATTGAAACACATAGCGAAATGTGTCTTTTTGCGTGACTGAGAATGTGCTGGGGGCAGTCCGCAAGTGTTGCCACTCTTCCGGCGTAAACATGGCATGTCCACATCTCCTAACCTGTATATCTTTGGAATGTGGGAGGAAACTGGAGCACCCGGAGGAAACCCACGCAGACACGGGGAGAACGTACAAACTCCTTGACAGCGGCAGTGGAATTGAACCCTGGTCATCGGCACTGTAATAGCGTTTTGCTAACCGCTACTGATAAATAAAATACAAAGCGTTTACCAACTATTATTCATAGTCAATGACTCTACCATGGCCAAGTCCCCAAACGTAAACACCTTGGGAATTGCTTTCCTCAAAATTCCATTGAGCTTTCAGGAGATGAGTCACTTGCAGCAGGGCATGCATCCTTCTGAGACTCTCTTACTCTCCATTTGCACAGCCCAAAAACAATCAAGAAACTCAAGGTCATCCAGAAGAAAGCAACCTGCTAGATTGATACCACATCCACCGGCCTAAACATTCATTCTCTCCACCATTAGTGCACATGGCTACAGTATATACTATCTACACAATGTACAGTGGTTACTCTTTAAAGCTCCACTGACAAGGGACAATCTACTGACATTGAGAGATGCAACAGGATGGTTTCAGAAATGATTGCTCAAATACCTCTTAAAGTTCACATAGTGTGCTAGAAACACAAGGTAACGATTTCACCTGCCACTGAGGTATTAATGTAATCAATGTCTCCATTGAGAATCATTGGCAGCACTCAATCGTCAGAGGCTTCAATTTGGCCTTGGCTGATCATTTAGCTGGGATTGGGGATGACCATCGACAAGCAGTGTGCTCCTACTGAGACTTCTCAGACACCATATCTTACCTGGACCTCCCTGATGAGCAAACTATAATCAAGTTAAGGTTTTCCAAGGCTGGCATCACTGAGAAACATGAAACGTTGTAGGAGATCTTTGGCCATACTTCTGCACCTGGACACTCTATTGTGGTCAAGGTCACCTTGACCTCCAACTTTCCAGCATGACTGTCGCAGGTGACTGCAGCAGATCTCAGCTGTGCCTCTTAATGCAGCATCAGTGAGGTCACCGGACACAGTAGTCACGGAGAAATCATTTAATCAACTTTGATTTCAGTGAAGAATACGTGGCTTCCTGTGCACCAAGATTTTTCTGACACCCACAAGTGCGAACAGCAATTAACTCTACTTGCATGTCCATAAGGACTCCATTAATACCCTGGACTTTTTTTCTCAACAGAGTGGGCTTCTTCTCCTTCAAGACTGGTGGATTATCAGCCACCTGTTTCTGTGAGTAAACCACCTTAAGTCTGTTTCAAAGACCTTTTTACCTAATTTCATAATTTCTTGGGAGCCTGTAGGAGTGAACAAGAAAGGTAACATGGAGTTGGTGGCTGAACAACAAGCGATTTATTGAAAGTGGCGCACCAGGAGACCAGACAAAACTGATCTACCCAAACATGATTTTGGGACAGCCTTATACACCTCTCCGCATACATGATTATGCAGAAAACTTAATTAACTAAGTTTTGATTGTTACATTTCTCCAATTATGTCATTACCCAGACTTAATTAACTGTAAAACTAGGTTTTTGTTACAGAATAAAACACTTAATTATCTATAAGTCTAACTTAGTGAACAGCAAACCTAAGTTTCAGCAACAACAATAGTGGCGTGCTATAACATAATCATCAACCCTCTGTACCTTGGTGCAGTTACAGCTGCATCCCATCTTTCTATAGTTGAACCTTATTAGTGGTTCCCTGTTACCATATCTGCACAAGCTACATCCTATTGTATTAGTTCCCTCTCTATTCCTACCCCTAAAACAGAGCCCCAATCAGTATTACTGCTAAACACATTGATAGTTTAGTGTATCAAATATCAATCAATTCCTTGGCAATGAAGTCCCAATCAACCACTCAATCGCATGTGTTAGGTATTATTCTGGAGTTGTGAAATTATGGACAGCAGGTATTAATTAAAATGAAAACCAGTCTTCAGGAAATAAAACCTATTCAAAATTTAACTTCAACAGATACTTTTAGGCTACTGAAACCAATCATTGGGTGTGGGGCAATGTGGGACATTGAAAAAACTTCAGGATGAGATCGAGGAAGCTATTAAGTGGCTATCTTCTGTATTAACACATTGTTAAAGGCATATCCCTGCCACTTAATGCACAGTACAAGACAAGTCTGTTTTGTCACTTAATATTCTGGCTAGTAGTATATTCAGGGAGCCATCCCTCAACACTAACAAAAGATGTGTATTTTGGGTATCTGGAGTTTGCACTCAGAAGCTTTCAGATAAGCTACCGGTATTTGAATATTCAAAGAAGTTCCGCAAGTTAGGATGATTTACCATTGTAAATATGTAATTTGGCAAAGTTACCTGTCTATAATCAAAATGTTAAAGTTAAGTAGGTGATTACAGCCATTGAAACTGTAGTTAAATCATTAAAATGGAGACACAAGAGACTGCAGATGCTGGAATCTGGACCAACAAGCAATGTGCTGGAGGAAATCAGCAGGTCGAGCAGCATCTGTGGGAGGAAGGAAATTGTCAACGGTTCGAGTTGAAATCCTGCATCAGGACTGAGAGTGGAGAGGTGAGATGGTCAGCTTAAAGAGGAGAGGGGGAGTGGTTAGAAAGGATTCTGAAGTGATTGGTGGACTGAGGAGGGGTGTGAGATGACAGGCAGGTAGTGCCAGGTATGGGAGGTGAATGGAGGTGGAGTTGGAAGACTGTGGCAGGTGAATGATAGAGGCAGAGAGAGAGAGAGAGAGAGAGAGAGAGAGAAAGGAAGAAGGGAAAAAAAACAGATGGAGCAAGGTGGGGGGAGGGAGGGGAATGTGAAGGTAGGAGACAGCTGCTGGAAGGAGATAAGCAGGAATTGGAATTGGTTTATTATTGTCACACGTACAGTGAAAGACTTATCTTGCATACCGATCATACAGATCAATTCATTACAACAGTGCATTGAGGTAGTACAAGGTAAAACAATAACAGAATGCAAAATAAAATTTAATAGCTACAGAGGAAGTGCAGTGCCGGTAGACTGTAAGGTGCAAGGTCATAACAAAGTACATTGTGAGGTCAAGAGTCTATCTTATCGTACCAGGGGACTGTTCAATAGTCTTATAATAGCAGGATAGAAGCTGCCCTTGAGCCTGGTGGTATGTGTTTTCAGGTTTTTATATCTTCTGCCTGATGGCAGAGGGGAGAAGGGAGAATGTCCAGAGTGGGTGCGGTCTTTGATTATGCTGGCTACTTTACAGAGGCGGTGAGAAGTATAGACAGAGTCCATGGAGGGGAGGCTGTTTTCCATGATGTGCTGAGCTGTATCCATAACTCTCTGCAGTTTCTTGTAGTCATGAGCAGAGCGGTTGCCATACCAAGCCGTGATGCATCTGGATAGGGTGCTTTCTGTGGTGCATCTATAAAAATTGGTAAGGGTTGATGGGGACATGCCAAATTTCTTTAGCCTCCTGAGGAAGTAGAGGTGTTGGTGAGCTTCCTTGGCCGTGGTGTCTCCATGGTTGGACCAAGACAGGCTATTGGTGATGTTCACTCCGAGGAACTTGAAGCTCTTGACCTCAGCACCATTGATGTAGACAAATGCAAGTACAGCACTCCCCCTTCCTGAAGTCAATGACCAGCTCTTTTATTTTGCTGAATTTGAGGAAAAGGTCGTTGTCATGACACCATGTCACAGGACTCTCTATCTCCTTTCTGTACTCTGACTCATCGTTATTTGAGATGTGGCCCACTGCAGTGATCTCATCTGCAAACTTGTAGATGGAGTTAGAACAGTTTCTGTCCACTCTGTCATGAGTGTACAGTGAGTAGAGTAGAAGGCTGAGGACACAGCCTTGTGGGGCACCAGTGTTGAGAATAATCGTGGCGGAGGTGTTGCTGCCTATCCTTGCCGATTGCTACCTGTTGGTCAGGAAGTCAAGGATCCAGTTGCAAAGGGAGGGGCTAAGTATCAGGTCTTAGAATTTGGTGATGAGTTTGCTTGGAATTATAGTATTGAAGGCGGAGCTGTAGTCAATAAATAATCATCTAACGTAAAAGTCTTTACCATCCACAAGCTTCAGAGATGAGTGTAGGGCCAGGGAGATGGCATCCACTCTAGACATGTTTCAGTGGTAGGCAAATTGCAGTGGGTCAAGGTTGTCTGGGAGGCTGGAGATAATGCGTGCCATGACCATCCTCTCAAAGCACTTCAAGGTGGATGTCAGAGCCATGAGGCAGTAGTCATTAAGGTATGTTACCTTATTTTTTTTAGGTACTGTGATGATATTGGTCTTCTTAAAGCAGGTGGGAACCTCAGATTGAAGCAGGGAGAGGTTAAAAATGTTTTCAAGTACCCCCGCCATCTAACCTGCGCAGGACCTAAGGACACGGCCAGGGACACCATTCGGTCCAAATGCTTTCTGCGGCTTCACTCTCCAGCAGACTGATCTTACGTCCTCGACAGTGACTGTAGGTTCAGGTGCATGGAGGCTGTCAGGGTGGGTGGTGACATTCCAATCCCCTTCTGTTCAAAATGTGCATAGAATGCGTTAAGTTCACCAGGAAGAGATGTGCTGTTGTAGGTGATGCTGCCCGACTTAGTTTTGGAGTCTATTATAGCATGTGAGCCTTGTCACAACTGACAGCTGGTCTGAGACTTGATTTTGGACTGGTATTGTCTCTTGGCATCTCTGATAGCTTTAAGGAGGTCATATCTTGGTTTCTTGTAAATGTCAGGTTCCCCTGATTTGAATGCTGAAGTCCTAGACTTCAGTAGGGAGTGGATCTCCTGGTTCATCCATGGTTTCCGGTTTGGGAACACCCGATTGTCCTCTTTGGGAACACAAAGTGCTACCAGAACTAGATTCAGATAAATAAGGAGGTGAAAATTGGATCCATTAAGGGAGAGGTGAATGAGAGACAGGACAGGTTAGTTCGACCCTGAATTGCGACCCAACGAGTGTCCCCAGGACCACGCACAACGACTTCCCCCTTCTGAGTGGGGCCTTGTAGCTGTCAGACCCAGACCCTCCCAGACTCAGTCCCGGGGGATTCGGGGTCTCGCAAGTCGGATGATGGGGAGTAAGCCAGATGGCGGGATAATGGAGACTCCCCTTGGCCATTGGGCTGTGTGTTCAGCTGATTGACGGCCTGCTGTAGCACGCCCCACCACCTCTGCAGTGTGCGGGAGGGTGTCAGCATGCGTATCGTTTCCTTTAGCAGGCAGTTCATCCTCTCAGTCAGGCCCGATGCCTGGGGATGGTAGGGGATGTGAAACAGCCACAAGATCCCCTCCTCTGCCGCCCAGTTTTGTACCTTGGCCCCCGCGAAATATGAGCCCTGATTGGACTGTACCTCCCATGGGACTCCATAGATGGAGGAGAGGTACTGCAATCCTTTGGTGCTGTTCTGCTCGGCCCTTTCACAGAACACCGCCACCAGGACACCTGAGTATGTGTCCACCATCGTTAGGGTGTATTGCTTTCTATTATGGCGTGGGAGCGGTCCAATGTAATCTATCTGCCACACATGACCCGCTCCCATGCCATGGCGAATGTGGCCCGGTGGCCCCATCGGCCAACCTCGTGGTTTTACCTGCTGGCAGATGGGGCAGTTCACGACCGTGGTCTTACACTGGTCCATTGTAAGGTCGACCCCAAACCGTTCTACCCAGCGATGTGTACCGTCGGCCCCTAGGTGACCGCTCCTGCAGTCCGCCCATGCAGCTAGGGTGCTGAAGTCAGGTTCATCCGGGGGAAGGGTAGCGCAACATATCTGGGCAGCCTGGTCCACAGTGACATTATGGATGGCCTCCTGGGTCTTTTTGTGTGTATGGGCATCCCCGTGGTGGACCGATATGTGTCTCTGGGCCGCTTGATCCCAAATGTAACACCAATGTTCCTGGCCCCAGAGGGGACGTCTGTGACTTTCCTACCCCATTTTGTGCCACCATGCCATCCACACTGCCATACCGTTGGCCACTGCCCAAGAGCCAGTATAGATGTGGATTGGCTCGGTGGAGTTCTGTAACGTGAGTGCCACTGCTGCTAGCTCGGCCAATTGACTGGACCCAAACGCTCCCTCTTTTGTCACTGTTTTCCCCATGGCGGGATGAAGTGCCACCGCCTTCCAATGTCGTTTCCCATTTTTCCAGTGGCTGGAGCCATCTGTGAACCAGGCATGCCACTTCTGCTCAGGATCGAGGGAATCGAAAGGTTGGCTCCAGGACACGGGGGAGGGCACGATCTCAGGAATGTCTGGGAGTGATTCCTGGGATTGGGGAAAGGACATGACCTCTTCGTGGAGGCGGCTGACCCCTTCCGGACCGGGCTTGGCCCGGTCCACAATGTACCTCTTCCAATTCACCACTGAGGACCTCTGGGCTCGGCCCTCTTTGTGAGTGGAGTTGGGGGACTTGACCCATCACATGATGGGCAGATGGGGGCGAAGGATGACGGGGTCAGTGCCAATTTGGTGTTCTGTGGCGAGGAGCACCAGGTATCAGGCCAGCAGCTGTCAAGGGCTTCTGCAACAATGGCCTCAGAATGGCCTTGCAGCAAGACATCATCAATGTAATGGGTGGCTACCACCCCCGGGGGGAGTTCAATGGTCTGCAAATCCCGTGCAATTAACCCATGGCATATGGTTGGACTGTGGATGTACGCTTGGGGGAGGCATCTAAATGTATATTGCCTCCCGTCCCAGGTAAAGGCAAACTGATCCTGGGAGGTATCGTGGAGGGGGATGGAGAAGAAAGCATTGGCTGGATGTATAACGGCGTACCATGACTTGTCTGGGCGCCCTGACACATTATCCACAAGGTTGACTATATCGGTTACTGCGGAAGCAAGGGGGTTGGGGGGGGCAGTCTTGTTCAACTGCCGGTAGTCCACCATCATGTGCCAGGTCCCAATCTTTTTCCGGACGGGCCAGATAGGGCTATTGAAAGGGGAGGCTGCGGGCCTAATAACTCCCTCCTGCAGCAAGCCTTGCACAGCCTCTGTGATATCCTGGTGTCCTCCAGGTACCCTATACTGTCAACTGTAGACTACCTGCGAGGGAGTGGGGACGACAACTGGCTCCCATTTAGCTGCCCCGACTACCACCGTGGCTCGGGCGACTCCGAAAATAAACTTGCCCCGACTAGTGTGTAGGGACTGTCCCTTTAGGACATTTATCCCAAGTATACACCCGGGCGAGTCCGCAATTAAAATGGCCACCATTCGGGGGCATTGGTTCCCGACAGATATGTGGACCTTGATGTCCTTTGCTGGCAAAAGGGAACACCCCAACCCCTCAGTTTGCATCTGTGGCCCCTTCCAAATCGCGGGGTTCCCTGGTACAATGGTGTGCTGGGCACCTGTGTCGACGAGTGCCATCCACCTCTGTACTTTCCCTTTTCCCCAGTGTATTGCTACAGGTATGTGTGGCCTCAGATCCCCCGGGCGCGGAAGTGTGACGTAGCAGACACGCTGGGGACCCTGGCCTTCATCCTATGGGAGGGGACTAGGGTTTGCCACTCCGTGGGTGAAGGCTCTTGTGGGTGGAACTGGGCCATCTCCTGCCACAACAGGTCCAGTAGCTGAACTATGAGTGCCGGAGAGGCCGTTTCAGTACTCACGCGGGTGCGTCTAGAGAGGGAGCATGCGGTTTCCGCAGGCACCCTAGCCGAGTTCCGCGCTCGGTGGGCCCCTCAGGGGATTGCGTGTGTCATGGACGGTACGGACGTGATTCTTATTTGAAGTGTCGCGTTGACGGGTGTAGAGTCGCGTGTGTGTTTCGGTAGTATTAGTTTGCTTTTTCTACCGTAGTATGTCATTGCGTAGTTTCTTCTTTTCTGTATTAGATGTAGTGTATTGACACTGGTTGTCTTTTGTAGTGCTTTTAGTGAATAAACGTTTATTATTAAAAAAAAAGAGGCCGTTTCAGGTAAGGGAGGAGCAGAGGCAAAGTCAGCCTCTGCAGGGGCAGCCCACGTGGCCCGGCAGTTGGGGGCACCCCCTGAGTCAGGCTTGGAGCCAGGGTGACCCCAGGTCTTTCCACAGCCAGGCTTCTCCCCACAGTGCACGTGGAGAGCGGAGGTCAGAGCTCCATCTATACTTGCGCCATCCACCCCCGCGTGCAACAGATCTGAGTACAGCTGCCTGCATGTGGGACGGGGGCAGGTGTCCCCAGCCCTCGTCTCTGCTCTGTGGACCTTGGCGGGCATCCCCCGCTTCATGTACTCCAATCCCTCCAGGAGGGTGATGGCATCCCGTAGGTTCTTCTCCCCTGATCAGTCCCATGAGGGGCAGGACCACTGGTCTCAATTCGGGGCGTGCAGTGGCGACTAGGTAGCTTGCTAGTGCGCTGGTCCCCACAGTATTTTATGAAAGCTCCAGGTCACCTGCCCTCTCGTAAATACCTGTCACCAGCACCCACTCTCTAATGACCCCTGTGCCCTCGCTGACTGTACTCCGCTGGGATCACCCGAATAGGTCCCATTCTAGGAGGGTAGGGTACCGGGTCCTTACTGCGGTCACTACCTGGTTCCACAGCATGGCATCGCTTCCAGCCCTCCCCTGTGGCACCTGCAGGGCGTTGTTGATGCTCTGCTGGTCGGACAGGCTCCCCAGGGCACACGCCTCCTGGTAGGAGAGGCTCACATTGGAGGCCCCCTCATCCCACAGCTGGAGCAACCACGTGGCCAGGTGCTCATCCGGCTGCTGGCAGTACTGGTCCACCAGCTGCACTAACTCCTTGATGGAGAAGTCCCGGGTCTCCGTGACCTCTGAGGGGCTCCGTGCATTCTCCCTCAGGGCTGTCTCATCCCCATTCCCCTCCCTCGTGGAGTGGACCTGGGACCGTGTTCAGACGGGTCGAGCCTGCAAGGGCTCGGGGGCACAGGGTGGTGGTCGGGCTTGGAGGGGCTCCTGTTCTTCAAGCGCCCCTTCCTCATCCGTGTCCATCCATATGTCCCCGTCCCCAAGCCATGTGTCTAGCCGGTTGCCGTGCCAAACCAGGGCTCAGATTTTAAAGGGATCTGGCTGCCGGCCGGCTCTGGGGATGGCTTGTGCCTGCTGCACCAGGACCAGCTGGCAGGTGACCTCGGTACCCCAGACCTCAAGGTCATTGGCCCGGGTCTGGGCAGTTTGGACTGCCTCTTGGAGTGTGCAACACCTTTGTCGGAGGGTCTCTATCTCCCTTTCCCTTACTGAGCAAGTATCCTGCAACTGGCCAGTAATCTCGACCTGACACCTCAGGAGGGATGGTAGGAGCCAGATGGCACCCCTCGGGCTCCCTCTGGCACTGGGGAACCCTGACTGCTGGAGGAGGGCCACCCCGTGGTGTCCCAGTTTCTCACCACATGGATCTAACTGCTCAGCCCAGTCCATGGGCTTGCCGTGGTTTGCCGGCAGGCTGGCCAAGCTCCCAAATCCCTCACTCTCGTCTGTCCACCCCGGGATCCTCTCCGCTCTATCTGTGCTAGCCTTGTATCCCCAGTTCCAAAACATTCTCCCCACGTTTGTGTCCAGCCAAAATCCTCAAGACCCTACTCGCAGTGCCAAATATTGTGTGAAATCGTTCTTTACTGTCTTAAGGATCAAGGACTCTGGACACGAGCTTTGTAGACCAAAACTAGTTTAATCACAAAGGCAAACGCGGGACAGAATGGATGGGAACAGACAGACGCTCACTCATGCACAGGATACTGCGAACACGAGAGGGGAATTGCAGCTGGGTTAAGGTACACTCTCTCTCTCTCTCTCTCTCTCTCTCACACACACACACACACACACACACACACACACACACACACACACACACACAAATACATACAAGAACACAATAACAATGTACAACTTCAGGATATAGCCCTTCAATGCCTGACCCACACTAGCATTGGCTCTAATACTACCCGGAGTCTGAGTGGAACGCTCCCAGACCATGTGGTGATGCACTCTCACCAGTGATCTCTGCAGCTTTGTCTCACTACGTCAAAAGAGGGAGAGCTAGGGGATTGCAGCCCTTTTTATGGTGCTAGGAAGCTGGGTGGAGCCTCACTGTTGTGATTTAAATGAGCCAATGGTGTGGGGGGGTCAAAGACAAAGGCTCCTGCCACAGCCAATGGTCAGGCAAGTTCAGAGGCAAAAGGTACTCTCACACCTGAGGGGTGGGTGGAGCCACACCTTGATTGACAGTAGTATCACTTCCAATCAGAGGAACAATGCTGTCCTCCGGTTAGCGGGGGTCAGTGTCGTTGATATCACGTGACATCCATGTGGATTTCTCACAACAAAAGGCTGCTCCAATTAGCAGGTTCTGTATTTACATTATATACTTGTGCAGCTCTGGAGCATCTGGACATTAAAGACACCTACGTTAGACTATTGTTTATTGACTACAGCTCTGCCTTCAATACAATAATTGCAAGCAAACTTGTCACCAAGCTCCGAGACCTGGGACTCAACACCTCCCTCTGTAACTGGATCCTTGAATTTCTAACAAACAGACTGCAATCAGTGAGGATAGGCAGCAATACCTCCGGCACGATTATTCTCAACACTGGTGCCCCACAAGGCTGCGTCCTCAGCCCACTAGACTCAATACCACCATAACCTTAGTACCACCAGACTTAAGGACAGCTTCTAACCCACTGTGATAAGAGTATTGAATGGTTCCTTTATACAATGAGGTGGACTATGACCCCACAATCTATCTTGTTGTGACCTTGCACCTTAATGCACTGCATTCTCTGTAGCTGTGACACTTTACTCTGTACTGTTACTATTTTTACCTGTACTACGTCAATGCACTTTGTACTAACTCAATATAACTGCACTGTGTAATGAATTGACCTGTACGATCGGTTTGTAAGACAGGCTTTTCATTGTACCACGGTACAAGTGACAATAATAAACCAATACCAATACCAATACCAAGCCCTCCTCTAAAGAGTTTAATTTTTAAACTTTCTACTAGGGCTAAGAATTTGGTAGATGGATATTTGAGTCACACAGTACAGAAACAGGCCATGTAGCCCACCATTGTCCATTCTGACAATCAAGTACCCATCTATACTAACCCCACTTTCTAGCACTTAATCCATGGCCCACTATGCCTTGTTGATTCGAATGCTTGCACAAATACTTCTTAAATGTTATGAGAGTACCTGCTTTGACCAACTTCTCAGGCAGGGAGATCCAAATCACAACCAGCCTCTGGGTAAAAATAATTCTTCCTCTGAACCTCTTACTCCTCACTTCAAACCAATGTTGTCTGGTCTTAGACACCTCTGCCAAGGAAAATGTTTCTACCCTATGTCTCTCATAATTTTCTATACCTTCATTAGGACTCCTTCAGTTTCCAATCTCACAAACACCCCCAGCCTATCCAGTCTCTCTGCATAACTAGAACATCCCATCCCAGACAACATCCTGGTGAATCTCTTCTGCACTCTCTCCAGTGCAATCACATTGTTCCCATAGTATGGTGATCAGAACTGCAGACAATATTCCAGTTGTGGCCTAACCAATGTTTCATAAAATTGTACTAAGACTTCTCTTACACTCTATGCCTCGGCTAATGAAGGCAAGCATCCCGTATGCCTTTTTCACCTTAATAAAAACGCTAATTTAAAAGACTGTTCTAAGTTGGTTAGCGTAACGCTATTACAGCGCCAGCGATCCAGGTTCAATTCCGACCACTGTCAGTAAGGCGTTTGTACGTTCTCCCTGTGTCTGTGTGAGTTTCCTTCAGGTGCTCCAGTTTCCTCCCACATTCCAAAGACGTACAGGTTAGGAAGTTGTGGGCATGCTATGTTGGCGCCGGAGGTGTGGCAACACTTGTGGGCTGTCCACAGAACACTCTACGCAAAAGATGCATTTCACTGTGTGTTTCGATGTACATGTGACTAAAGATATCTTATATTAAAATGGTTTCTTTCACATGGTGGATGTTGACACCTCAGCAGAATTCAATGTCACATTCCTAGTTATTGAAATAATTTGAGTTACACCTCAGTGTGCCCATAGAACAGAGAACGGTTTTCTGGACAAGTATTTTAATTTTCAGCTGTACAATGCTGACTAGAACGCCAGGTTCTAAAATTATTTTGGTAAAACAAAAATTCATTCTCTAAATACATTAAAAGTTGTGACTATTGTTCACTTCAAACACAACATTCAATAAACAGAAAGATATTGGAAACCAGAAACATAAAGCAAAAAAAAGGAAATATAATTTAGACAGAAAGGAAGTAACTCAAGGGTTTCCCCTGATAGTTCCAGTGTGGACTGTATCACTAATTGCATGATAGTTACTCATGCTGGGTTAAACATCAACAGAATACAACCCTTCAAATTATACTGGCAAGCAGGAAATAGCACAAGGATGTAAAATTATTTTGTGGCAGCTGGGTACCACAACCTTTAATTCTTCTAGTAACATTATCTGGTTTCTATAAATAGATAATTTCACAAAGTGTTTCAACAAAATGAGCAATACTTTATCTTTACTCTGGTCACTTTAAAGTAAATTTTTCCAGTGTAAAACTTAGTACAATAATAAGGGGTCAAGAAGAAAATTGCCCTTGAAGTAATTTTTGAACAGGAATATGGGAGCAGTTAAAATATAATTAACAAGCATTGATTTTCCTAGTTAAACCCACACACCCGAGAAATAAGATTTAGAATTAATGAAACCATCTCCAGTAGGCTGGAGACCTTCATTGTTAAAGTAATCCATGAAAACTGGTAATGAACACTTTCCCAACCTTTCCATCTAATTTAAGGTCAAATTATTCCATTTTATTCACCTTATGACATTTAAGGGACATTTAAGAGACACGAATGATAGAAAAATGGGGGCTATGTGGGAGGGAAGGTTTAGATAGATGTTAGAGCAAGATAAAATGTTGGCACAACATTGTGGGCCAAGGGGCCTGTACTGTGTTGCAGTGTTCTATGTTCTATTGTAATTGAGCTTTTGAAATCATTGGGAGATCTTCCAAAAGTTTTCAGGCAGTAAAATTTCATGGAATAGCTGCAAGGATTTTCTTCCACTCATTTCTAGCAATTCATATTTTAAAATAATAGAGGCTGGACACCTTTAAAATTCAGCTGGACAGTGAGTTCATAGATCTGCTGCCACCTTCATAATCCGTTTTGAACAATTATTTGTATTTAAATTCTCACATAAACCTTTAGACTTTTTTTAATATGGAGGGGCCTGTGAATGTGAATTCTCACATAAACCTTTAGACTTTTTTAATATGGAGGGGCATACTGAAGGTGGGGGAGAGGGATTGACAGGAATTCCTCACTTCCTTCTCCTAATCAGGAGTATGTACAGATGAACTGACAGCAGTCCCCTGCCATAGTATTGTCTCAATCATTAAGCTTAAGTACTCGTGTGTACCTTACAATGTGTCTCTGTTTAATGTGTTTTTCCAGAAATGGCAAAGTTTTAATTATTGTGCACACATCTGCTGCCAATGTAGGTTTCCTCACCAGATTTCACTAAGGGACAGATCTGTAATAGTTTCAGGCTGTACAGACTGCTGAATTGGAGATACTAAAAGCAAATTTTCATTATCATGGCAAATTTTCTCAGGATTTTTGGCTCATTTATTTTCGTGTCAACGCCATAGTCCTAATGAACGTTGTACACATGTTAAGCCCAATGTGAGCTATGCTATTATTGATAGCAGAATGCACCACCCCCAGCTGCCTTGGTGAAAACCAAAGAGAAAGATAGAAAATGGAAATCAATGTTTCATAAGTCAATTATTAACTGGAAAACAAAATCTACAAAAAGATTTTGGAGAAAGTTAGCCTTTGGTGTTGTATAACTATTTTAAGTGTGTTCACCATGGTTTCTTCAGTGGGAGATCATGTTTCTCTGCTATTTTCCAATTTTTTTTTCATTTCAGGGAACAAGAATCATCCAGTTGATAGATACTTGATTTTTGGAAAACTCTGGAGAAGGTATATAACAATAATAATATAAAATAAGTAAAGGGAAAAAATATTGATAAATAAATCATTAATTTTAAAAATTGTACTAAAATCGCAACTTCTCAAGCTAGAAATAAGTGAGTGCATTAGTCCTGAGGTCAATTGTGAAGTATTGCATTTTTTATATAGATGAATGGGAGAATCACTAGTTCCAGTCATCATTTCCCAATTATACTGAAAGGGCTTATATTTTTTGGATTACTGAGGCCATAACACTATTCACACTGTGCTTCTCTTCAGCAAGGAAGTTCATTTAAAATTATTTTGTAGATTTTACCTTAAATTGACCAACTGACTAGATTTCACTTCCCACTATATTTCTCTCCTATGTTCTCAATTAGCAGAGGAACAAATTTAAAATGAAAAGAGATTATTTTGGAGTTACAAGAGACATTGATTAGCCAGCATTTTGATTTACTTCTGATCATCTAATCTGAGCAAAGATATTTTTGATCATGAAGATATGGAACCAGTTCACTGAAATGATCATAAGCATCAATAAATCATAAAGAGAGAATGATAAGGTTGTTTGGTTCTGGAAGGCTATTAAATTGGAATTTTAAAAATTAAAAGTGGCTTATGCAATTGAATCAGGCAGAGTTTAACTGCACTGCACACAAGCCCCAAAACTGAGTCACACAGCACTGTCTTTAGCAATGCTAAGTGAATGAAATTCTGTTATTTCCAGAGTGGAATGTGATGGTGTCCATTTCTGGGTCAAATTGTACCACTCTTGAAATTCAACTTGACATTTCCTCTGTGAATCACACTTGCCAAGATAACATTGTACCTGCAACAGACATGTATAGGATAACTTTATTATCTGTACAATGCTCCACTGGAGCTATGGCCAGGAAATTGGATCACGTTATTCTGAGATGCAACTGTCATTGTGCACTTACTGAACAAATATGCTTTAATGGCCCTCCAGCTTCCGGACTCAAAGGTGGCTTCACTGTGCAAGTTTCAGCCTGGCATAGGATAACTCACTCAGTTAGGTTTCCATTATTTGATTCCATTCCAGCTTATCCCCCTCAAAATGATGACACTCAGTTGGCACACCCACAAGCCAATCACTTGACAATCCCCCAACTATTGTTGACACCACCCTCCAGAATGCTAATCTTGTCCTCTGGCCCACACGACAACACCTCCCCCAGTGTTCCCCCTCCAGACTTCAAACACCCACCCTAAGACTCTGATTAGGCTTCTGACAACCCTCCCTACCCATCTTTTGGACTTCTGATCTTGACCACCTGACCACTGCCTTGGCTATGCACTAATCCCTTTCTTACATGCCATTTTCTTTTACATACTCTACAATGGAACATTGTATGGGGAAATTATGGAAGGACCTCTCAGTAGTGTTTGACACCTTGTGGCTCAGGTGCCATTGAACCTTGCTGTTGCAGGCTCACATCTAAAATGGTTAGGGGAGGGCCACACATTCAGTGCACCTATCTCAGTGAGGATGAATACATAGAGACTTTTTCTTAAAATGCACGATTAATCAGAAATGGCATTCTGAGCTTTTCTCCCCCTTAATACAGTGCAACCTCTATATAACGTGCATTGTTTTATTGCACTTTTCAATATACCATGGGTATTATGTTCCCCCCAGACAGAAATTATGTAAATTTTAATTCCAATTACAATGCAGGTTGTAATAAAGCAGTATTACTGTTATTCCCTGACATCTATGTTGTATTGAAGTTACACTGTCTGGAAAATTTTGTGGAATAAGTATAAAATAATATACTGTAAATAGTTTCTGAAGTATGTATTGAGAAACATGATGACTATATAGGTGTCATAACTGATATTTAGATCAATTAAAATGGACACACCATATTAGACCTAATGACCATTTCCTGTTCGTAAAATATTTTTTGTTCTTCAAAATATTGAGAATGGAGCTGCCAACTGAGTTAAAAGATTCACTTAAGTATCCCGCAGACAGAAAAAACACAACAGGCTACACAAAGTCATTGTATAAATATGGAATAATAATGACCAATCGATGCAATGCAGTTTTAAATTACACAGGTAAAGATAGCTGTTCAGTCTCTCAGAGGAAGTAAAGCAACTTCAGTGGTTTGGAATGAGCGGTATGAAGAGATTCTGAAAGCTCTGAAAATAATGACATATAATCAGAATCCAAACCAGAACAGAATATAAATCCCCGCACAACAGATTGCTAGAAGGCATGTGGTGCTCTGAGTGCAATTTTTCAAGGTATAATTAAACCAGAGTTCCCACAATAGCATAAATTTCTACTTTTACTCATATTTAGCTGCTGAAAGATCTATTGTGAGGGAAAAGAAGGAATGATGGGAAAAAAAGTGATCTAGAGAGGCATACAGAATCGGTCAAGAATGCACATACTGGTACCAACAATTCCAGTACGAATAAAGCCCAAATCTTGATAGGTAACAACTCTCCTATAGCATCCATCCACACAATATTTGAGTACTAGGCTAGAGATGACAACAGTATCTTCCACAAATTCATCAGTTAGTGTTTCTTAGACTTGTGCAACATTATCATTTTATCAGTATGAAAATACTGTAACAGTTTATAAGTTATTAATAAACTAGAAACATGAATTTCAAAAATACACAGTGTATATTGCTCATTTTTAAGCATTTTTTTGTGCTGTTGCTAATAAGCTTGTTCAGTACAGCTTATATCAGTTCCATCATTTGTCCATCACAGTGTGATCTATGGTAGTTGCCATGAGACACATACTGCTGACAGCTTTTCCTTCACATTGCACTGGTCCTTTGCCATAAATGTTCAGAATCCAGCTTTTTGTTTGGCAGTAATTCCACTCATTTCTGACTCAGTGGTCCCATATTTGTTTTGCCACAAATGTATTTATTAACTTGGCTAAAAATAGTCCCGTCTCCTTGATTCATCACTGCTAAAAGATGGATTGTATTGTCCAGTGTAGATGCAAGAGTAACGTGATCCTGGTAGACCACTGTAAGTGTGCAGACCATTCCTATCCACTTCTGAGCCCCTCAAGCCAGACTGTTAAAGAAAAAATAGCAATAAGCATTTCAAGGACATATTATCTTAATTTTGCTTTTGTGGCAGGATTATTATAACAATAAAAAACAATTAAACAAGTTTCACAGCAATTACACAAGAGCATGAAAATCAGAAGCAGCAGTGGGTCAATTGGCCCCTTGAATCTACTCCATCCTTCATAAACTGATCCAAACTTGGCCTCAACATTACTTTCCCATACTCCTTGACTCCATTTCCACACTTCTCTGCATTAGAGAATTCCAAAGAGTCATAGCCCTTGGAGAGAATAACTTCCTCCTCAACTCCATCTTGGACAGGCAACCCTTTATTCTGAAACTCCCACAAGGAAGAAATTCGTCTTAACATCCACCCTGTGAAACCCCTCAGAATCTTATCTGCTTCAATATGATCACCTCCCATTCTTCTAAACTCCAATGACTATAGGCCTAAGTTGCTCAACCTCCCTTCATCCCAGGAATCAACGCTGTGAACCTTCTCTGCCTTCTTTAATGCCAGTATATCCTTCCTTAAATATAAAGACAGAACTGTACATATTCCTGGTGAGGTCTTATTGCACCCTGTAAGATTCCACTAAATCCGCCCTACTTTTATACTCCACGCCCCTTGCAATAAAGGCAACATTCCACAAGTAAGTGAAAAATCGAAAAAAACTGCAATTGCTGCAAAGCTGAAGAAAAACCCAAAAAATGCGAGGAACACTCAACAGGTCAGGTGGTATCTGTGGAAAGAGAAAGTTAATGTTTCCATCATTTTTTTTGTTTTTCTTTCAACATTCTATCAGTCTTCCCAATTATTTGCTGTACCTGCAAGCCAACTCCTTGTGTCTATTGCACTAGAACACCCAAATCCCTTTGTACCACAAATTCAATTTTGATTTGCTACTCACCGAATAGTATACATCTGTCATCTGCAGCAGGTTTTTCGTGCTGCCATTCTCCTGCATCTCTATTGTTTCTCTGCCCCACTCTACTGATATCCGGGGATTTTTGGGAAACTCAGCATAGGGGGATCTCTGAAACTCAGCACTCTTGAAGATCAGTTTGCTGATATCATTTTTTCCTTTCCTGAAAAAAAAAGAAAATTAAGTTTCTAAGTCACAGTAATATCCCAACAGCTTCAAACAAAGCAGGATTTTGAACATGAACTGGTGGTAAAGAGATTGATTTGCAGTGCGTTTGCCATATTCACAGCTTTAGATTGTTCCAAAGCACTTTATAGCAAATGTAGTACTTTTGAAGTGTTGTCACTACTCTAAAGGAAGAAATGTGACAGCCAATTTGCACACAATAATATAATCATGAGATACTGACTGAGGAATAAAAATTACATCAGAACATAAGTAATAAAAGCAGGAGTGGACCATTCAACCTCTTGTGCCTGCTTCGTATTCCATTTGATCATGGTTATCTATTTCAGTGCTGCTTTCCTGCACTAACCCCATACCCCTTGATTCCCTTAAGATGTAAATGTCTAATGATCTTGGTCTTGAATATAATTAGTGACTCAGCTCTCACAGACATCTCGGGCAGAGAATTCCAAGGATTCATTACCATCTGAGTGAAGAAAATTCTTGTCACCTCAGTCTTGAAAGGCCCCTTATTCTGAGAATGTGACCCTTGGTGCTCAACACCCCAGCCATCCTTTCTTCCATCCTGCTAAGCTCTATAAAAATGGTGTTTCTGTGAGATTGCTGCTCTTCTCAACTCAAGAGAATATAGGCCCAACACACAAGATGCTGGAGTTCAGTGGAGGAGGCAGCATCTATGGAGGGAAATGGACAGTCAATGTTTTGGTCTCAATTGTCCATTTCCCTCCATAGATGCTGCCTGACCCACTGAGTTCCTTCAGCATCACATGTTGCTCCAGATTCCAGCATCTGCAGTCTCCTGCGTCTCCAGAATATAGGCCCAGTCTATTTAATGTGATGAAGTTTCACTTAGCTATCATAAGCACATCTTTGGATATGGCAACTAAACCTTTACAAAGTATTCCAGATGCAGACCCACCAGGGCCCTATAGAATTGGAAAAAGATACCTCTACTTTTGTATTAAATCTTCTTGCATTGTAGGTTAACAATCTTTTTGCCTCTCTAGTTAACTTTCAGTGATTTGTGTTTGAGGACGCCCACATCCCTCTGAACACCAACATTTATTCCTGCTCTGCTCAAGGAGTCATAAAGGGATAGAGATATACAGTACAGAAACAGGCCCTTCAGTGCAACTCATTCATGCTGACCAAGGTGCCTTCTTGAGTTAGTACCATTAGTCTGCCTTTGGCCCATATCCCTCTAATCCCTTCCCATCAATGTACCCATCCAAACCACTACCACTCTCCACCACCTCCTCTGGCAGCTCATTCCATATACCCACCACCCTCTGTGCGAAGAACTTGCCCCTCAGGTCTCCTTTAAACCTTTCCCCCCTCACCTTAAACCTATGTCCTCTTGTTTTGAGTCCCCTACCCCGAGAAAAAGGCTGTGACCACCCACCCTATCAGTGGTCCTCAGGATTTTATAAACCAGTTACCTCTCAGTCTCCCTGCCTCCAGGAAAAACAGTACCAGCCTATACTGTTTTGCCTTATAATTCAAGCCCTTTAGTCCCAGCAACATCCTTGTGACTCTTTTCTGAACCATCTCTGGCTTAATCACATCCTTCCTAATAGTATGGTGATGAGAACTGCATTGAATATTCCAGGATTCCAGGTGCGTTCCCACTGACATCTTGTACAGCTTGACTTTCATGAAGTCCCAGTTCCTGTACTCAATACCTGTCTGACAAAAGCAAGCATGCCATGTCTACTTGTGTCACCACTATGTTTTTGTACCCCTAGATCTCTCCATTCTTCAATACTCCCCAGGGCCCTGCCATTCACTGCGTATGTCCTGACCTGGTTTAACTTCCCAAAATACATCACTTCAGATTTGTCGGAGTTAAATTCCATCGGCCATTCCTTTGCCCACTTTCCCAGTTGACACAGATCCTGTTGTAACTTTAAGACAATCTTCTTCACCGTCCACCACACCACCAATTTTGGTGTCATCTGCAAACTTACTAATTATGCCCCCTGCATTCTCATCCAAATCGTTAGTATACATGACAAACAGGGGACCCGACACAGATCCCTAGGCACACCACTGGTCACAGGCCTCCAATCTGAAAAACAACCCTCCACAACCACCCTCTGACTCCTTCCAGCAAGGCAATTTAATATTCAATCAGCTAGTTCACCCTGGATCCCATTTGATCTAACTTTCCAGACCAGCTTAACACACAAGACCTCCTCAAAAGCCTTGCTCAAGTTCATGGTCTTTTTGACTTCATGCATTGTGCCAGAGGATCTTTTACATTCATTTACAAGACTGATAGAGTCTCAGTTAAATATCTCACCTGACACACAGCACATCCAATGATACAGGAGTTTCTTTGTATTCCACTAAAATAGCTGCCAAGATCTTTGGGCTTTTCTCGAGAACTTACTGACTTACAGACAAATGCCACATACTGAGCCTTGGCTGACACAGGTTTTAGGAACAACGCTGATCTTACTTAATCCATTTTGACACCTATTTATTTTTAATGTTCTATGAGACCATAAGGAAACTATTTTCACCCATTATGACAGTGGAAATAAAAAATGCTACCCACATTATAAAAGGACTATGTTTATAGCTGCAACATAAAAGAAAGGAAAGGCTCTCCTAACTATGTAAGCACATAGTCATTACTCTTCTCATTCAATATATTACTGTAGATGCCTTATTCCAAACACCATTTAATCCAAGTAAACATCTGTCAGATTGGATTGCAATTGTTTTTCATTTATGCCACAGGTCATGATGGAAATGGTCCAATGGTCAACAGATTGAGACTTTATACACACCTGCAACATGTGACAGTTAATGCAATGCCCAAGATTAGCAGCAATCCTCCTCCAGCTGCAGCAATCACCACAGTGATGAGCTTATAAGCTGAAAATAAGGGAAAGAAATGGTACTTGAATAAAACTAGAGAAATTAGCATTTTTGTTTTGCTGGCTCGCAACAGTCCCTGGGGCAGCCATGTCAAGGGCAGAAACCTCTGCAGTTTGCAATTGAGTTTAATCTTCTGTTTTGTCTAGGTTGTCTAGGAATTAACTTTCACCCTTTTTTGATGACTTAAACATGTGTTGCCTATATTGTTGACAGCCAATTGGATCACCAGCAAAAAATTGTGAAATTGTCTGAAAATGTGTTAGAAACAATGCTATAGTGGTTTGCATGCAGAATCCTATGATAAAATAGGACATGTGTGGTTCCAGATGAGATCTCTCCCAACTTACTGCAGCTGGACACATGGATACATACATCAATCAAAGAAGGGTATGAGCCCTTAAAGGCACACTCCTCACGGCAGGCAGACAGCAGCAACGCACATTATTACTGCTGTGGAGTATGAAGAGGCTGCAGAGAGAGCTCCATGATTTTTACAAAGGGGCCACTAAGCCCTACACAACAAGTGCAATGTATAAACAGCCAGTTATGCTTACCAACAATGCTTCATTGTGATCAGTGTCTTTCAGTGGATTCCTTTATTATCATATGTGCTGCTGCATCATCATAAAGGTGTTTTGACTACAACCCTACAAGTGCAACAGTTTGTCTTGGGAGGGTCTCAGGATAGGCCATCTCTAAAATGAGAGGACCTGGAGCAGACAGGGTCAATGGAGGGAGAAGAGGAGTGGATGATGAAAATGACGATGTTGATGACCATAGTGCATCATTTCACCTGACACCCCGTAGCACCAGGAGGGTTAAGTAATGAGGTTAGAGAGGCATGGAGATACATATATTGGGCTGCAGTCTGGCATCACTTGGAGCAATGGCCCATGCATCCTTATTGCCCAAAGGATCATGAATGGAATGCTTTCGTCACAAGCCTGATGTGGATCCATAGTAAGCTAGTTGGCCAACTGAGGGGCAACCTGATAGAAGTATATACAATTATTAGAGGCGCAGACAGAGTAGAATAGTCAGTCTTTTTCCCCAGGGTGGAGACGTGTACTACCAGAGGGCATGGCTTTCAGGTGAGAGGGTGAAAGCCTAAAGGAGATTTGTGAAGCAAGTTTTGTTATACAGAGGGAGGTAGAAGCCTGGAATGCACTGTCAGGGAGGTGGTTGAAGTAGATACAATGGCAACATTTAAGAGGCATTTAGACAGCCACATAAATAAGCAGGGAAACGAGGGATATGGACCTTATGCAGACAGATGGGATCAGTTAGATGGTGGGCACAGACATGGTGGGCCAAACAGCCTGTTCCTGTACTGTACTGGTCTATATGTTCTATGAACCTCAGAAGCAGAGGACCATGCTCAACTGTTGAAATAAAGCATGTTGATTGTTAACAATTGTGGATAAATTTAAAGGTAGATATGTTTAAGAATGAATATTTAAGGTTAATTAATAAATCTAAAATTCACATCAAAACATAATTAAATTAATGCAAATTAATGTTTTGCTTTTGTAAAGACAGTACGTAGAAACAGTGCCAAAACCCTTGAATGACCTCGATTAAGTCATTTTCAACATTGCTATTTTTACATTGAAACTGTGAATTTGACTCCCTCTTGTGGTCAAAAGGCTGAAAACCTTTGGCAAGTAAAAAATTAAATTCTGGAGGAACTCAGCAGGTCAAGCAGCATCTGTGGAGGCAATGGAATGGATGCCATTTTGGGTCGAGACCCTGTATCGGGACTGAGAGTGTAGAGGGGAGAAAGCCGGTGTACAAAGATGAGAGAGAGGGGTGAGACAGAAGCTGGTAGGTAATAGGTGGAATCAGGAGAAGTGGGGGATGATGGGCAGATGGGAGTAGGAAAATGACACAGGGGGCATGGATTATGGAAAATTGGAAAATTCAGTGTTCATACCAATGGGTTGTAGGCTATACGAAGGGGAATATGAAGTGCTGTTCTTCTAGTTTGCGTTTGGCCTCTGCGAGAAGGCCGAGGACAGACAGGTTGGTGGGAATGGGAAGGGGAGTTGAAATGACACGCAACGGGAAGCTCAAGATGGCTGTTGTGGGCAGACCACAGATGCTCTACAAAACAGTCACCTAGTCTACGTATGGTCTCGCCAATGTAGAGGAGACCATGTCGAGAGCAACAAATGCAATTGATGAGGTCGGAGGAGGTGCACATAGATTTCTGTCTCACCTTACCTCCCTCACCTTATACCTCTGGATGGTGCTGAGGGAGGTGGTGCAGGGACAGGTGTTGCACCTCCAACTGTTGCAGGGGGGAAATGCCAGGGGATTGGAAGGAATGGTGGGGAGGGATGAGCAGACCCGGAAGTCATGGATAGAGTGGTCCCTGCAGAAAGCAGGTGCAGAAGAGGGGGAGATATGACTGGTGGTGGGACCCCATTGCAGCTGGCAGAAATGGTGAAGGATGATATGGTGGATGTGGAGGCTAGTATAGTGAAAGGTGAGGACCAAGGGAACTCTATTTCTGTTCTGTCTGGGGAGAGGCAGCGGTGGGGGAAGGAAGTGAGAACAGACATTCGGGAAATGGAGGAAATGTAAGTGAGGACTCCATCAACTATGCAGAGGGAAGCCAGATTTCCTGAAAAAGGAAGACATTTCAGAAGTCCTGGAATGGGAAGCTTCATCTTGAGAATAGATGGAGAAACTGAGAGAAAGGGATGGCATCCTTAGAGGAAAAGCAGGAAACTTTCTGCCCTAAAAACAAATACAGTTTGTATACCACCATTGGTGACTTCCATCGCTGACTCTACAACAGCTGCGCCTGCACCAACCATGAAAAGCACCCAACCTCCAGTGGTAACATGAAAAAATAACTGAAATTTTATGGGGCCAAAAGAACCAGAGGGGTTCCTCTAGACTCGAGGAGAAAGTTGGGTGCTTAGAAACTCACTGGCACTTCTAATAGGGTGTTAATCGGGGATTGTGGGGTAAACCATTGCCTGTTTTGGTCTTGGGCCTGCTACAAGAAAAATGCATCTGGTGCTGTTGAATTGAGCTTCTTACAGGAAAGCTTTTTTCCTTTGCACGTTGCTCCAGACCAGAGGTCGAGGCTGAGTTCTGGAAGGATGGGGGAAGCCACTGGGAGGACTGGGGAGATGGTCAAGGATTGAAATATGGGTTGAATGTCAACATTTGGCAAGTCACTGATAGTGATTGGTGGTCAGATTTGGTTGAGGGGGTGGATGAGCATGAACTTGCGGTTGCAGTAGATGGTCAGGTTATTTATGCCTGGGGAGGCAGTGGGTGGAGGTGGATGTTACTTGGTATCTGTAGATGTGGTAGGCTCTAGTGGGAAGGGCAGGCAGTGGATACATAACTTAAAAGGAACTTTCCTGAGTCCAGTACCCTGCCCCAGGCTTGGAGATTCTCAAGGAGGCTTCCCTTAAATAGCACTGTTGCAGAGCAAGCACCTGTATGAAAACCTAGTTGTGTTGCATGTTCCCAATGACAAATGTGCATTGGATTAATGTGACCTAACTTCTAGCAATGCTCAAAATTAAATTTACATTGGAATCAATGCTACTGCATGTACATGAAAAATGGCTCATTAGCTCAAATCCAATTCACATTAAGTGACTAGTCACTTCTCAGAAGGGGTACAATTTGATATAAGATAAGATTTCTTTATTAGTCACATGAACATCAAAACGCACAGTGAAATGCATCTTTTGTGTAGCATGTTCTGGGGGCAGCCCACAAGTGTCGCCACGCTTCCGGTGCCGACATAGCATGCTCACAACTTCCTAATCCGTACATCTTTGGAATGTGGCAGGAAACCGGAGCACCCAGAGGAAACCCACGCAGATGCGGGGAGAATGTACAAGCTCCTTACAGACAGCAGCCGGAATTGAACCCGGGTCGCTGGCGCCGTAATAGCGTTATGCTAACCGCTACACTACCGTGCCTGCCCAGTTCCATTCCAGGAAATACTCATTTTTACAGATGAAAAACTGAAAAAGGCTGTATTCCAAGATTGAACTTCTAGCCATAGACTCCTATCAATTCCAGCAACCAAATCCCATCCTCCCAACCCCACTTGGACATCTGAGTGACAACACACCACCTCTTGGCCATTTAATATTCACTTCCCAGCAACCAGCCTGCTGCAGTTTGTGTGGCGGAGGGGGTGGGTTGCAGGGGGATGTTGGGTGGGAATGATAATGAGGCCAACCATTATAATGTGTTGCCCCTTCCAAGGAGATTCAGAGGTGGCAAGTTCAAAAGCTGGGAGTTATACCGTTCCACATGAGAAATCCAGCAACTAAATCATGGGAGTGGAGTTAAATCTATCAATAAACTGTAAGCTCTCGACCAATCTTTCCATAAATAAAGGTTGAAAAATATGTGATCTGTCTCATAAAAGACAAAGTGAGAGATCCAGCACTGGCTCAGTTAGAGAAACAACCATAATACCCTGGAAAAATCTGCAGAGTACGTTGTTTGCTGGAAGTTTCCTATCTGTTTAATATCCACCTCCAAAACAACTCTTGGGTGGGTCTATAAAGGAGAAGAGCAGCCACTTTCTTTGGGAATGTTGGTTGAGGCCTGCTGTTCCACAGTGAAGCACTTTCACTACCCTGGACTGCAGTACATCTACAGCCCACTTGTTATCATCCAGTTGTGGGAACAAGGATGCTACCTGCCTGGCAATCCCCTCACTGCAGGGTGCAGGGAATGGAGATTGCAAGAGAGGGGTGAGCAATTCTCTGTTGTAAACATGGTTCCTCAGAAAATGGCACTATGGGCCAGGATCCAGGCTTTCTGGTGTTAATCCACGAGTTAAATTTAAATTTAAATTTTTAAAAAAAGTTTGATTTACAGCGTAGTAACAGGCCCTTCCAGCCCAACGAGTCTGCGCCGCCCATTTTAAACCCCCAAATTAACCTACCCGTACGTCTTTAGACTCCCCTCAAACCAACCAACCAACATACAGCAGGACAATACCAAAACATTCTATGTTTCAGGGTCAGCAATTTCAATCCATGATTAACTGATTTGCTTGATCTTTAAAAATGTTCCTTGTCTTATTTTGGACAGAGTCAAACAAACAGCAGGAACAACCTTCAGTTATTCACAGTGCTGGGACACATTTAGTCATACCATTGATTATAGCAGCATCTGTGTGAAAGATCAGGAAGGATGTTAAATTGGATGGCAGTAAGCTTTGTGCAAATCCACAGCAACACAATCTGTGGTCATTGCTTTAGTTTACTTTTAGGTTAAAATTTAAATTTAAACCTGCCTTTTGCCACTAATTTTAACTAAGCTACCCAAATGCTAGTACAAATACTATGCAAAATATGGAGCTGCAGGAGTCACACAGAGTTTTGTCTTCTGAAACATAATATAAGCACTGATAATTCATAGAGACATCTGCATAGTCAATACATATCCTGTGACTCCTCAATATAGCAGTTCATATTATTACACTTTCTCTGTAGCTGTTACACTTTGTTCTGCTTTTTATTCTGTTTTTGTTACCTCAATGCACTGCATAACAAATTGAATGAATGGTATGCAAGACAAGTTTTTCACTGTACCTTGGTACATATGACAATAATAAACCAATTCCAATACAGATCTAGCTAGTCACATTAAGCAGAAACATCTGATTTCACATTATATATAACATTAAAGGAAAACCGTAAACTCACGATTTTTGCAGTTGAATCCACCAAATCCAAACAGACAACTATTAAATACAACAAAGAAAAGAGAAATCAATATATTTTTGCACAAGTTAACAGACCTTAATTTTGAGATTAAGGCAATTTTTACAATCTACTTACGGTGCACAGGTTCCATTCTCTAATTTATAGCCATCGTCACACGCTGCAGTAAGAAGAAAGCACAACAAATTACTACATATTGTCAGCAAGTCAGTGAACCTCCCCTTTGTGTGTAGAGTGGGTAGCAGGTACAAACACCAACCAAACAATCATCAATAATCGAAAATAAAAAATCTGCAGATGCTGGAAACATGAAATAAAAACTGAAAATGTTGGAAACACTTAGCAGGTTATACAGTATCTGTGGAAAGAGAAACAGAGTTAACCTTCCAGTTGAAGAACCATCATCTTCAAGGGAGAAAACAAGTTGTTGAGAGGGATGGATAGGACAAAGGAAATCTCTCTGATAGGGTGAAGCTAGGATTGCTAAGGTGATTCCAATATTTATGGAGTTGACTGATTAATAGATTAATGAGGATAGTTATAAAGAGAAAACAACTAAAGGGACATGTTAAAACTGTGAAATTCAGGCCAGAGCTGTAATTAAAACCTGAAACCAATAGGAGAATGCTGAAATTGCTGATTCATTTGCACTTTTTCCAATCTAGTGCATTGCATTTGGTGCTCATGATTTGGTCTTCTCTACACTGGGCAAAAATGCAGGTTGGGTAACTACTTTGCAGAGCACCTGCAATCAGTCTGCAGGAGTGCCCTTGAGCTTCCAGTTCCTGTCATTTTAATTCTCCATCCAACTCCTACTCTGACCTATCTGTCTGTGGCCTCCTGCACTGTTCTAACAAGGTCTAATGTAAGCTTGATGAACAACACCTCATCTTTTGTCTGGGCATCCTGCAACCTTCGGGACTCAATACTTATCAATTTCAAGCAACTTACTTTTACTGTTTGCATCAGTTCTGCTGTAAGTTATCCATTTGTAATATTAACTCAGTTTTACTCTCTCCACAGACACTTTCTCCCTATGACTGACTGGGTTGCCCCCGGTGCTCTGGTTTTCTCCTTTAAGCACTAACTGTCTTTTCCTCCATTGTGTTTGACAGATTTGCATATGGGGTATAATGTGGGGAAAATGTGAGGTTGTCCACTTTGAAAAGAAGGATGAAAAAGCAAATTATTTAAATGGAGTAAGACTGCAAAATGTTGCAGCACAAAGGGATTTGGGGTTCTAGTGCATGAAATGCAGAAGGTTGGCATATAGCAAGTGATTAGGAGGGCTGACAAAATATAGGTTTTATTGTAACGGTACGGGGTATAAATATAGGCAAGTTCTAATGGAACTTAACAGGGCGCTGATGAGACTGCACCTGGAACACCACATACAATATTGGTCTGCAAAGTTAAAGAAAGATGTACTTATATAGGGAGACAGTGCATAGGATTGATTAGTTGGATGAAGGGTTGACATATGAGGGAAGGTTGAGCAGGTTGGGCCTGTATTCATTGGACTGAAGGAAATGAGAGGTGATCTTATTGAAGTGTATAAGATTCTGAGGGAGATTGACACGATGGATGCTGAGAGGATGCTTCCCCTAGTGAGGGATAACTAGAACTGGGCAATCCCTTATTCTGAGTTTATTCTATCATTTCATAATTCATGAAGCTGGAACTCTCAGCCCCTAAGAGTTGATTTATATTCAAATCAGAGATGGATAGACATTTGAACAACACTTTGTCCATGGGACTTGGGGAGAGAATAGGAAAGTGGTGTTTAAGCAAAGATTGGATCAGCCACAATCTTACTGAATGTTGGAACAGACCCAAGGGGCTGCCTGCCCCACTCCTGTTCCTGCTTCTTTGTCCTTATGTTTAGAGCCCTTTCTCACTCTTCACTATTTTTAACCTAAGAGATAAGGAAGGAAATCTGCCTTGAAGCCTTTTCACTTTTGAATCAGCTGCCTGGGAATGGCCCTGACTTCCTTCCTTCCTTCCCCATGAGGACACTCTTCACTTCTAATGTCTTAGGGTCTGTATTTTATGC
This sequence comes from Pristis pectinata, assembly GCF_009764475.1. NCBI lineage: Eukaryota > Metazoa > Chordata > Chondrichthyes > Rhinopristiformes > Pristidae > Pristis > Pristis pectinata. The sequence goes on along the minus strand of NC_067405.1, from coordinate 33,654,604 downwards.
CTTTTGATCTCATCAACACCTCATATAAAACATTAACCCAACTGCAAGCCAACTGCTCTATTGGTTGAGTAAGTTGGTGTCAGACACCAACCTCAAGAAATACTTCAACTTACCTGCCCAATTCTGGACAACACTTGCCTCCTCTTACACAGGACTGCTGGATGGCAAGTTGTGTGGCAGCAGTAGCAGCAGTGCCCCCTAGAAACTAGGTGACAGCAGCAGTTCTAACCTCATTCCAGAGAACTCTCGCACCTATCCACTGACTAAAGAGTATCACTAACTGTGGTCATGGTAAAAATGATATAGTGTGTGGCTAGTTCATTAGTTAGGATTACTCACCTCTACATGAATGATCCATAGCACTGTATTTGAAATAACCATCCTTACACTGACAGACTGCAATCCCATTATAATCGTTACATTCTGCGGTTGCATTGTCACATTCTGGCACTTTAAAGCTGCATAACTTTTTATCTGTACATAAAAACAAAGATGTTTATTTAGCGAAATATTTACATGAGTCTTCATCAGTTTATCAAACCATATTTGAAGTCTGTGAGATCTATTTGTCAATTCCAAGGAATTCCACTTGCTAATTTCAAGACCTTGACGTGAACCAATATTATAGTGGCTTCACTGATCCACAATTGGTATCAAATATTCAAACTTCCATTAAGTAGGAAAATAACATTCATTATAAAACATAGCAGCCCTAAAAATTACAGGGCATTGGCACAAATGCAGTGAAACAACAAACATTTTAAGATGCTACCCAAGTGCACCAAAATTCACATGTGACCAAGGCCTGCGAGTTACCTAAGATGTTTTCATCAATGAAAATGTTCCACCTGGTACTTTTCGCAGACACCCTCCCTTGGACAGGTTTGGATTTGAGTGGTCTCTGGAGCAAAATATGGGAGTGTGGGTTCAGGAATTGGGCTGGCCTAGGAGATTTGAATAGGCAAGGCATTGAAACTGGGAAATGGAGGCTGGTCATTGAGATAAGTCCAAGGAGAATAACCAAGAAGATCTGGGAGGTAGGCTGCCATGAGGATCAGGGAAAGGAGACTGGCCATACATCACTTAATTGGTGGACGGCGATCAGAGACAGCAGTTGGGAAAGATGGGAAATTGAGGAGGATATCATTGTTGAACAGGGAACTTACAGGATAATGTGCACTGGCATCAGCCTTGGGATGGGTAGGTGGGTGAGGGATTCAAAAGCAGCAGAATACAAACAGAAAGTGGAGAAGATTTACAGCTCAGGAATTGTGTAAGTGTTGCGGGTCATTTTGTGTATTGGTGACAATGCAGGTAAGTTTCTGACTTATCTGCAGGTTTTCTAGACTGACTCTGGAAAATTACGACCATGTTCTCCAGGGAGTGTCCAACAATGTGCTCACCCAAGACAACGTGCTTCATGTACTTTTGCAATTATCCACAAGGATCATTGGATAAGGAGTGACACCACGGCATGCACCTTTAACACAATCATCACATCAGGGATTGCAAGGGTGATTCAGGATAGGAAGTTCACAATCAAATTTCCTGACTGCCATGATTGATCCTGAAATTATCACCAATGTAATTTATTCCAGATTAAATAGATTTTCAGTCATATAACATTGAAAAGAAAAGCGCTTTGAAATTGAATTTCTGTTCAAGAAAATTCACGGATGGAATATTAGGAACATATAAGTGTTTACATAGAATTAATTCTTTGGGCCATCTTGTCAGATGATCCTTTTCACTGGATGCAGTAGCACTAGTGAGGTCAGGTCCTTTAACACCTATGCATAACTGCCCTTGAATTGATTGATGTGTTCTAACTCATGGCACTACTGTTTGGTAATGCAAATAACAATGCTGGCCAAAATATTATAATACATTGAGCTTTCTTTTCCTTTTGATGAGTACAATAATTTTCCTATCTTGGATATGAGAGGAATGGAAGTATTCCAAATTCCCCACTAGGGAAACTGAGTGGAGTTGATCCCGCACCTACTTTTCCACTCTAGATCTGTGTTTGAATCTAAACAAAGGCTGGGGCCTTAGCACAAGATGAATTTAGATAGTCCCAACCAAGTTTTATTTAGCACAAGTCAATAATATTAAACTTTCAGAATGAACAATGAATTTGCAATGTCACTTGAAGGGATGGCTGCTACGAGAAAAAGAAACAAGTGTTCTGCTGTCAAATTGACAATTCTAAAACAGAAGTTAAAAGTATATTCTCAGACAGATGTGCGCAGAAGTGCAAATCATTTTAAGTATCTATCCCACAGCACAAAATCTCATACAATACTTTTATTACGCCAAACAATGATATTTCCCCAGTGAAAGTTTCAATGCAACTGCAATTTTCTTGTGCTCATGTAACCCATTATCAGAATCAGAATCAAAATCAGGTTTATTATCACTGACAAATGTGAAATTTGTCTGTTTTGTGGCAGCAATACAGTGCAAGACAATAAAAATTACTGTAAGTTACAAAATAAATAGTGCACAAAGAGGAATAATGAAGTTGTGTTCATGGGTTCATGGACTGTTCAGAGATCTGATGGAGGAGGGGAAGAAGCTGTTCCTGAAACGTTAAGTGTGGGTCTTCATGCTCCTGTACTTCCTCCCCAATGGTGAGGGTCCTTAATGATGGATGCCATATTCTTGAGGCACCGCTTCTTGAAGATGTCCTCAATGGAGGGGAGGGTTGTGCCCATGATGGAGATGGCTAAGTCTACAACCCTCCACGGCCTCTTTCGATTCTGCACATTAGAACCTCCATACTAAGCGGTAATGCAACCAGTCAGAATGCTCTCCACCGTACATCCATAGAAATTTGCAAGAGTCTTTGGTGACATACCAAATCTCCTCAAACTGCTAATGAAGTACAGCCGCTGGTGTGCCTTCTTCATGATTGCATCAATGTGTTAGGTCCAAGATAGATCCTCTGAGATGTTGACACCCAGGAACTTGAAGCTGCTCACCCTTTCCACTGCTGACCCTTCAATGAGGACAGGTGTGTGTTCTCCAAACCTCCCCTTCCTGAAGTCCACAATCAATTCCTTGGTCTTGCTGACATTGAGTGCAAGGTTGTTGTTGTGACACCACTCAACCAGCTGATCTATCTCACTCCTGTACGTCTCCTCATTGTCATCGAGATTCTGCCAACAACAGTGGTGTCATCGGCGAATTTATAGATGGCATTTGAGCTGTGCCAGTCATGAGTGTAGACAGATTAGAGCAGTGGGCTAAGTACGCGTCCTTGAGGTGCACCTGTGTTGATTGTCAGCGAGGAGGAAACATTACTACTGATCCGTATGACCGTGGTCTCCCAATGAGGAACTTGAGGATCCAGTTGCAGAGGGAGGTACAGAGGCCCAGGTTTTGAAGTTTTTTGATTACTACTGAGGGGATAATGGTGTTGAAGGCTGAGCTGTAGTCGATAAACAGCCGTCTGACGTATGCATTGCTATTGTCTAGGTGCTCCAAAGTCAAGTGGAGAGCCAGTGAGATTGCATCTGCTGTAGACCTGTTGTGGCAGTAGGCAAATTGCACTGGGTCCAGGTCCTTGTTCAGGCAGAAGTTAATTCTAGCCATGAGTAACCTCTCAAAGCACTTCATCACAGTAGATGTGAGTGCTACCAGGTGATAGTCCTTGAGGCAGCTCACCCTGCTCTTCTTGAGCACCGGTATGATTGATGGCTTTTTGAAGCAGGTAGGAACCTCCGACTGCAGCAGTGAGAGGTTGAAGATGTCCTTGAACACTCCAGCCAATTGGTCGGCACAGATTTTCAGTACTCTGCCAGGTACACAGGCAGGGCCTGACGCCTTGTGAGGTTTCATGGTCTTGAAGGATGTTCTGACTTATAACTCATATTATATACAGTATATATCCATAACCCAGAAAAGAATGTCAATAGGAATTACTTTGTATTCGACAACAAATGGCTTATACGGATTATGGTCAATGTCTAATTTAAGAAGTTATTGTTTGTATTAAGTATGACATTACAGCATTGAAAATGATTTTGCAGTTTTGTTGCTGTGTGAAAAGTAGTCTTTTACCTTTGTACGATAGTATTTGCACAAACTGGCAGGTTCCTGTGTTATATTGGCAACTTCTATGTAATTTTTGCACACTGCTCCACACTTCATGGATGGTCACGTTGATGAGAGTATAAACATGTTCAAGACAGATATACCGGCATCAGCCTCACTGTAAGTAATATGATAGATTGTTAGCACTGTCATCAACTTCAGAAATAATCATTAAGCATTAATGTGTTCACCCACAATATAGATCTCAGTAATCTGCTGCAGAATATTTTGTTTTACTTTACCTTAAATCTGTAACAACAGATGTGTAGTAACCATTCAGAAGAAACAGAGAAGCATTAAGCTGTGGAAAAGAAAATAACGTATTTAATATCTAAAGGCAATACTTGTTCTATGATTATTCTTAAAATCTCACAGATTCTCAAAACCTAACCCAATGAGACCATCTTGTCTACAGATGAAATTTGCTTTGGCTCCAAGATCCACATAGAATAAATACATTGGCTTCAGTATGGGAAAATATTATCCTTGGATCCAAGTTCATGTTGATTTGATGCTGAACCACCTCTCCAAGCTCATTTTAATCCCTTTAGAACATCTCTTTTTCCACCTCTTCTGCTAATAAAGGCTGTTCCATTATGATTGACAATGCAGTGAAACTACATGGAAGACTAGAACATCAATCAATTTCTCAGCTCCAGTGACTGCACTGAAAATAGGATCTTCACAGAAACTGCATGTCAATCAAACAATCTAAGAGTTTCAAAGGAAGACAGAATTCATCAATTCAAGCCACTGCAATGGGGGATTATATGGTTCCCAACGGCTTGTTTTTTTTCTATGCAAAATTCACATTGTGGGATCTGATCCCCAAACTGTGTAAAACACCATTGGCAGCTGCTTAGGTTAACAGCTTTAAATAATTATTAGACTTCTTGAAAAAGCTAATCTGAGGCCCTACACCAGCTTTACCGCTGCTCTATAAACTGGGTGGAGCATGCTCCACTCAGTTTTTCTGGGACCACTGCACATAACCTGTGGTTTTTATAAAGAATAAAAACAAAATATGCTGGAAAGACTCAGCAGGACATTAACACTGTTCCTCTCACCACAGATGCTACCTAACCAGCTGAGTGTTTCTAACATTTTCTATTATTATCTCAGGTTTTACACATCTGCTCTAGGTTGATTCTCAATTACTGTCTTTTTGTATATCCCAGACCAGGGCAATGCACCTAAGTATCTTAGGTTTTTCCAACTTCATTATGGAGTCAGGAGTAGGTTCAGGTTCATTCACTGGGCAGCTCAGCACCTACGCCAGCTCATTCTGCAGCAATTTGAATGCTTGCAGATGCAAGGCTTTTAGTGCATTCGTAGAAAAGTCTGTTTGGAAGGCTTCCAAGTAGGAATGGAATGTTTTTAAATTGAGACAGACAGGGAGCACAAAATTAAAATATTACATGTTGGTTAGTCAAACAATGATGATGTGCAGGATAATGTTGAGAGCCGGAAAGTAGACTTTTTTAAAAAATAAATGCTGATCCCTGCAATGCTTCATCCATGGAAAAGATCAACAAGATATTTCTACTTCTAAACATGTTGCAGAAACCTCTCCTATAAATCATATTTGTCTATGAAATGTGGTGAACTGGAATTGCAAGCCAAAAAGATATCATGTAGGTTAACGATAAAGAATGCACATTTGGGTCAGGTATTCAGCAATCACAGGCCATAGCAAAGAAGGGGTTAAGTTCCTTAGATTTTATTTATTTCACTGTGGAGCCAGGAGGATCAGAAATGCCTCCCAGACTTAACTACAGGCTAGATCAGTAACCAGGCCAATTGAGTCTGTGAAGTCATGCCTAATGTCTTAATATGATAGACTGAATCTAACAATTAATTTTGACCTTTTATGAACTTAAGCAACTTCAATAATCATTGGAAAAGCATAATGCCAAATTTGAAATATTCAAGCAACTGTAACTGAACTCCAGAGTTTCTTGCTTCTCAAATTATTTAACTTCAAATGTGTTGCTACCATTAGCTCAATGTTGAGGATGCGAGAGAGGAAAGAAAGGTCATTAACTGCACCATTAAATTTTCGTAATCTTAAATTTCAAGTTTTCATTGTGTATACATTTGGTCTGTGGTTTAGAAATTAAATAAATCCAGTGGAGTACTGAAGTTTTATTTCCTATTTCAGAACAGCTGTAAAATCAATTGTCAAATGATTGAGGAGATCTAATCACATTCTTGGTTACCACAAGGTAATGCATACTTCTCCAGAGTATGGGGGCTTACTCGTATATCTAAGCTACACTGTAATCTGATGAAATGTTAATACTTTTGTTAGTCAGAGTTATATTGAATTACTATATTATTTGTAGGAGTTAATGCCAAAATGCTACCAATGTTACAAACCATAGCAAATAATTTACTTAGGTATTTAAGTCAAAGAAAACTACGTTTACCTCCTTCCACTAACCAACATGACTCTTAAGCACTTTTCATACAAAATTTGCAATCTAGTATGTCAGGCACTGTTACCTGAGCCAACTTGGTTGCCTCACTCTTTTGGTACTTGGCAACATCTACACACTCATAACATTTTTCTTTGATTGGATGGTCTGAAAAGAACATGGAAAATGAATAATGCCAAAACTGGAAGTTTATAATTCAAAGAATCTTCCAGCACAAGCAGAGAATTAAAAACACAGCAAAGGTGTAAAGACAAGAGGGAAAGTGTGCCAACTGCCAATTAGCTGCTGAGAATAAATACAAAACCTGGACCCCAATGGCACTGCATTATAAGACAAATTGTGTGCAGCAGAGAGTGTCACTAAGTAAAGCAAATTCTGATCATTGCAGAGGTTAATGGGAAAACAAATTATTTACAACTTATCTCAAGGGTTCGTGACCAGATAAATCAATGCTTCTTAATTTTCAGTGTTACAAGTGAAGAAAATAATAAAAAGCTGATCATTGGACTGGTAGTGACTGGAAATATTTCAGAATATAGCAAAGGAGAATCAAGTAGCAGGATTGTTAGAGGACAGGCGGTTTACAGCGCCAGCAACCCAGGTTCAAATCTGGTAGCTGTCTGTAAGGGGTTTGTACGTTCTCCCCGTGTCTGCGTGGGTTTTTCTCCGGGTACTCCGGTTTCCTCCCACATTCCAAAGATGTACGGGTTAGGAAGTTGTGGGCATGCTATGTTGGCGCCAGAAGTGTGGCAACACTTGCGGGCTGCCCCCAGAACGCTCCACGCAAAAGATGCATTTCTCTGTGTGTTTCGATGTACATGTGACTAATAAAGAAATCTTATCTTATCTTAACAGTGTGGAGGAACAGAGGGATCTTGGGGTCCAAGTACATTGATCCCTCAAAGTTGCCACGCAAGTTGATAGGGTGGTTAAGAAGGCCTATGGTGGTTAAGGTGGTCTTCATTGGCTGGGGGATTGAGTTTCAAGAGCCAAGGTGTAATGTTGCAGCTCTATAAGACTCTGGTTAGACCACACTTGGTATAATGTGTTCAGTTCTGGTCGCTACATTATAGGAAGGATGTGGAAGCTTTGGAAAGGGTATAGAGGAGATATACTCTACTGCCTGGATTAGAGAACATGTCTTATGAGGAGAGGTTGAGTGAGTTAGGGCTTTTCTCTTTGGAGTGATGGAGGATGTGAGGCAACTTGATAGAGGTATATAAGATTATGAGAAGCATAGACAGAGTGGACAGCCAGCACCTTTTCCCCAGTGCGGTAATGGCCAATATTAGAGGTCATCTGTTTAAGGAAAGTTCAGAGGAGGTGTCAGAGGTACGTTTTTTTACACAGAGAGTAGTGGGTGCCTGGAATGCACTGCCAGAGCTGGTGGTAGGGGCCGATATGACAGGGTCATTTAAAAGACTCTTAGGTAGGCACATGGATAAAAGAAAACAGAGAGTTATGGAAGGTGAAGGAGAGAGGGGGATAGAATATGGATAAGGTTGAAATAGGTCGGCACAACATCGTGGGCCAAAGGGCTCATGCTGTGCTGTACTGTTCTATGTTCTATGTTAAGAGATTGATAAGGAAAAGTAAAGTAAAACATGTGAGTCACAAGAGATTCTGCAGATGCTGGAATCTGGAGCAAACACACAAAATGCTGGAGGAACTCAGCAGGTCAGGCAGCATCTATGGAGGGAAATAAACAGTCGATGTTTTGAGTGGAGACCCTTTGTCAGGACTGGAAAGGAAGAAGGCAGAAGCCAGAATAAGAAGGTCGGGGGAGGGGAGGAGAACAGGCTGGCAGGTGATAGGTGAATCCAGGTGAGGGGGGAAGGCAGGTGGGTGGGGAAGAGGGGGAGATATAAGAAGCTGAAGAAATGATTACCTATTACCTATATTATGTATTAAGGAATTGGCAGAGAAAGTAATATTAAATAATTAAATCTTTGTCTTCATGTAAGAAAACAGAGAAAATTTCCCGAAAATGGTGAACAACAGGTATAAACAGAATGAGCAGGTACAGGAAATTCACGTTAGTAAAAAGGTAGTAATATTTGAGAAAAATATAATGCTGAAGGCTAATAAAACTCTAGGACCTGATGATTTACACCCCTAGGAGGTGGCTATGCACTGGATGTCATGGTCCAAATTTGCAAGATTGCGTATGTTCTAGAATGGCTCCACAGACAAGAAGGTAGCAAATGTAACATCACTAAGATGTTTGAGAAATCAGTGTGGAGTTTTTTGAGATTGTAGTTAACAAGGTAGGTGAGGGCAAATCAGAGAAGGTGATGTATTTAGACTTTGAGAAACTGTTCGGTAAGATGCTACACAAGAGGTTTTGAAAAAAATGAGAGCATAGAGGATTGGCATGGAATGAGGATTGGTTACTGTACATGAAACAGAATAGGAATAAAGGGGTCATTTTCAGATTAGGAGGCTGTAGGCAGTAGGGTGCTGCAGGAATTGGTGCTGGGACCATAGCTGTTCACAAGTCATATTAATGATTTGGATGAATGGACCATATGTAATTTATTTGTGTTTCCTTATGACACTGTGGGTTGAGCGGAGGATGTGGAAAGATCTTGGGGTCCAAGTACATAGATCCCTCAAAGTTGCCGCACAAGTGGATAGGGTGGTTAAGAAGTATGGTGTGCTGGCCTTCATTAGCCAGGGGATTGAGTTCAAGAGCTGAGAGGTAATGTTGCAACTCTCTAAGACTCTGGTTAGACCACACTTGGAATATTGTGTTCAGTTCTGGTCACCACATTATAGGAAGGACATGGAAGCTTTGGAGAGGGTGCAGAGGATGCTACCTGGGTTGGAGTGCATGTCTTATGAGGAGAGGTTGAACGAGTTAAGGCTTTTCTCTTCGGAGCAATGGAGGATGAGAGGAGACTTGATAGAGGTATATAAGATTATGACAGGCACAGACAAGAGTGGACAGCCAGCACTTTTTCCCCAGGGTGGCAAAGGCCAATACTAGAGGTCACCCATTTAAGGTATGAAAGTTCAGGGGAGATGTCAGAGGTAGGTTTTTTACACAGAGAGTGGTGGGTGCCTGGAATGCACTGCTGGAGGTGGTGGTAGGGGCTGATACGATAGGGTCATTTAAGAGATTATTAGATAGGCACATGGACGAAAGAAAGATAGAGGGTTATGGGGGGGGGATAGGGAGGGTGATAGATTGAATGGGGATAAGGTTTATGTAGGTCAGCACAATATCATGGGCTGGAGGGCCCCACCGTGCTGTACTGTTCTGTGTTCTATAATGTAGAAAGAGACAGACCAAGAGAATGGCCTAGGTCATACCAGACATACTCTTGAAAAACGTGAAGTCATTCTCTTTGGACGAAAAAAATAGAAAGGTAGAATATTTTTCAAATAGTGAGAAATAGAAAAGCGTTGATGTTTAGAAGGACCTGAACGTCCTTGCACACAAAATCACAGAAAATTATGGTGCAAGTACTTTTGAAGATAAATGACATTTTGGCCTTTACTGCAGGAGGATTAAAGTACAGGTATAAAGGTATCCTCTCCAATTATATTGGGCCTTGATGAGGTAGGCTCCTTGAAAACTGGGTAAAGATCTGGTTCCAGGAGGTTCAGTAGCTGAGTATACTCAAGGCAGAGATTGATGGAATTTTGGATGTTAAGGAACACATGGCTGGTGCACGGAATTGGCATTGAAGGAAAAGATTAACCATGATCTTACTGAATGGCAGAGCAGGCTGAATTGTCTACTCCTGCTTCTATTTCTTATATTCTTTTAGACAGGAAAGAATTATGTTTATCTGTATCACTGTAGAGTGTTACAGAGAAACCCAAGTTAAGAAAATTCAGTGGTTTCAATATGTACAAATTTGTCTATCTCCAATAGACTGTCAAAACCCTTTCTCCTCAACATGGATTAGGAAATCAGATGGCTAACTGATCCTGCTAATCAAATGTTAATAGGTTAAAACAGAAAGAACAGTATTATTGTTAATGATTTAAAATAATCTGCATTGAAGAGATTATTAATTGTTATTTTACTTATTATTCACAAAGTCCAACTTACTATTTTTAAAATATCTCCTTCCAACTCCTTAAGTTCTGAAATTCGGGATTTGTTGTCTATGTAGAGAACACCAGCAAAGGTCCTTGCTATGGGGCAATAATAATAGGTTAACTTTAAATAAGTACTTATGCAAAGCCAGAGCAGAAGATTAAATTTAAATAACTATCTGTGCAAACCACAGTGCAGAAGAATTTAGATGCAAATTCTCGAGCATTTCATCGCAGCACTGAGGGAGTGCTACATTGACAGATTTACTTTTTGCCAGATGTTTTGACACCCATAAAAGTTTTGTTACAATTCAAATAAGTTTTTAAGTTATTCTATTGCCCTGGGCATTCCTCAATCACACTACCAAAAGGTAGGTGAATTAGGAAACCATCCCTCTTTCTTTTCAACAACCTGATGTGCACAAGTTCACAGCTGCACTCACCTACACCCACTAAACAATGGTGGCAGTACTTCAGAATTAATTCATAAATTGAAAGTACTTGAGGTTATCCTGAAGATGTAAATGCCCTTATAGAAATGTGAATTTTTTTCTTTATTATTATTTGCCTTTTCCTGATTTTATTCATCTCTATTGATCATGTGACATGCTAGTCTTTCGGTGGCTTTCCATACCCATAAGCTGGACATGAGAGTTGACCCACTTTCAGGCACCACCCCAAGAAGCACAATGCCATGAAGATCTCAGTGTAGATTCAAACCACACACAATCAGTAGATCAGAGAATATATTAATACCTCTGCAAGCTTTGATTTTGACATACCAGACAGACAAAAGCAACAACTATTTACATTTTCTTAACACTTGCCATTCAGAGAAGATACTTCAAAATGGATTATAATAATCAGGAATGAAAAAGGGGAGAATAGAACTTCGGATGGCAGAATCCTCTGATAAAAAGCAGCAATTGATTCTTGGGAGCGAACTGTACTATAATAACTGAATAAGCAGCAGTGAACATGTCTGAGAAAGGAAAGATTCTTAAAAAATTTTCTTTGGGAAACCACAATCCAAGTCAATAAATGAGGCATTTGATACAATTCTATGTGCAAGTCTACCAGTTAATCTTAAAACAATGGGACATACAGGAAAAAATGTGTCAAAAAAAAGCAATTCACTGAAGGGTTGAAAGTAATGGATACTGAATTAAAAGAGTAATACTTCATTGGTGTGGAAAGTGGTGGAGGGAGGAATACTGAATGGATGATTGTTGGGGTATTTTTCCCAAAGGCATGTGCCCACTTGCCACCTCCCAGTCCTGTAGGAATGTCTGTATCAACTGGATAGTATGCTGCCTCCAGACTACTACCAAATCAGATGGATAGAAGTCTGTAGAAGGGGAAGTGGAGCAGCTATGACTCAGGGTTGGTTTTGTGAAGCCAGGAGAAGCTCCCATACTTACTCCACTCAACAAAGATACAGTAAAAAAAAATTACCCGTGGCTGGACCAAGATAATCTGAATGAGTGCTATTTTAAAATTGCATTGAAAGATTCACTGTAAATTTTACAGGATCTAATTTTGGACAATAAATATGCCTATAGACTAAGGCAAGCAGTATATTCAATAGACCTAGACAATGGCTTTGTTGATCCAGAAGCCAGAACAAGTCATTGAGTACAGGAGTGATGAGTGCACAGGACATGGTTGGAGACCGAACCTGTTTCATGATTTCTAATTTACATCTATGATCTAGATTCAGGTATTCATTACAAAGTCATAGAAATGAATCATAAAGGACTGAAAATTAGTTCTTGATATTCAAAGCTGACAATTTGACAGTATTATGCATATCAGTTTATTGGGACCCATGACTAATAGGGCTTTGGGAGCCTTGAAACATGGGCATTGGGAGCCTTGACTAGTAGCTATTCAGGAATCTTGAATATTGGGGCATTAGGAGATTAGAAATTCACACAAGAGATTGTTAATCAAAATTAGAACACATGGCACTGGGAATAATATGCAGGTGTGGATTAAGAACTGGTTAATGGACAGAAAACAGAGAATATTAACAGATGGATAAATATCAGGTTGGGAAGAAGTGAGGTGCCCCATGGATCGGTAATGGGGCTCCAGATCTTCACAATCTTTATTAATGAATTGGATGAAGGAACCAAGTGTAATATGTCGAAGTTTTCTGATGAAACAATGCCAGGTAGCAGAGTGTACCATAGCGAGGATATAAAGAGATGTCAAAGGGATATAGATTGGTTAAGTGAATGGGCAAGAACAAGGCAGATAGAATATAATGTGGAAAAAGAAAATAATGAGGCCATCACTTGGTAGAAACCATAGAAAGACAGTCTATTTTTTAAAATGGTGAGAGCCTGAAAAGAGTTGGTGTTTAGAGGGGCAAGTTGCCTTTGTACACAAATCACTGAGAGTAAGAATGCAGATAGAGTAAGCAATTAGAAGGCAAATGGTTCATGGGCATGTATTGCAAGAGGATATGAGTACAAGAGTAGAGACATCTTGCTCCCATTTTACAGGCCTCTGGTGAGTCCCCATCTGGAATATTGTATGCAGGTGTGCTTTCTCCTTTTGAAGAAGGATATATGTGATTGAGGGAGCACAACAAAGTTTTGCCATATTGACCTCTGAGATGGAGGGTTTGTCATATAAAGAGAAACTAAGCAGATTGGAGTACTGCCCCAATACGTAGAAAATTGAAAGATTTCTGTTGGCTCAAGTGTCTGGTCACTGTCTTAAAATAAGGGGCCAGCCATTCAATACTGATATGAGAAGACATTTCTTTACCTAGAGATCAGTGAATCTCTATCCAAAAGGGCATATTCCAGATTGAGTTCAATAGGGAATCAAGTGATATGGGGTTAATAACTTGTTGTGACCTTGCACCTTATTGCCTACCTGCAATGCACTTCCCTGTAGCTGTGACACTTTACTCTGTACTCTGTTATTGATTTTACCTGTACTACATCAATGCACTGTACTAACTCAATGTACCTGCACTGTGTAATGAATTAATCTGTACAAACAGTATGCAGGACAGGTTTTTCACTGTACCTCGGTACAAGTGACAATAATAAACTACTACCAATACCAATAATATAGGAAAGTGGCACCAAGGTAAAAGCCCACTTATGATCGTATTGAATGGTGGAGTAGGCACAAGAAGCCAAATGGCTTACTCCTCTTTCCATTTCTTATGTTTTTTATGCTCTTAATTTAAGGGTATCAGGAACTTTTCAACCTGAGGAGACTCAAACATCTATACATCAGGAGCCTTGACTACTGATTATTGGGAGGCTTGAACATCAGGGTATTGGGGAATCTTGAGGTATGGAGAACCTTTGAGCTTCAGAAAAGTTGAATTTCTAGGAATCAGCAGCATTGAACATTGTGACATTATTTTCTTATATTCTTATGGGAATTAAGGGCTGTGGGGAACTGGGTTATAAGAGGATATGAGACCTGGGACAAATCATGCATGATCATTTTGAATGGCAGGGCAGGCTTGAAGGGCTGAAATGTTCCTAAGTTCTTATGTTCTTATTGTGAACTTGAACCTTAGGGCATCGAAAGTGTTGAGCATCAGGGAATTAGGAGCCTTGTACATCAAAGAATTGAGACCTTTAATACTGAGGCATCAGGGAGTCTTGAGCATTGGGGCATCAAGAGTCTTGATTATTGGGGGATTTTAACAGCAGGGAATTAGGGGCCTTGGACACTGGGACTTCAAGAACCATAGACATCTAGGTACTGAGAGCTTTGGACATTGGAGAACAAGTAAGACCTTGAACATTAGGACATTGGGAGCTCTGAGTGTCAGGAAAATGGGAACTTTTAACATCTGATCGTTGAGAAACTTGAACAAGTGGGTTAACTGTTAGATCATTGGGTTGCCTTGAACAATGGAGGATAAAATAGCTTTGAACAGGAGTAATGAGAGACTTGAACACTGGGGCATTGGAAGCTTTCAGCATAAGAGCATCAGAGAGTCATGAACATCAGAGCACAGAAATCGTTGACCATCAGTGCATCAGGAACATTGAACTTCAAGGCATCAGAGGCTTGGGATGAGAGCAGATTGGGAGTGAGATTGGGAATGGAGGGGTTTGATGTCCTGTGGAGTGTGGGGGGAGGGAGACAGTTCCTTTTTAATCGGATTCTAATCCAGCATAGAATCATAAAGACCTAGTTGTCCTACAAGTCTCCAAAATTGGCCACTCTGGGATAATGTTGTCTCCAATGCTCTTGTGTATGACTGACATGAAAGTTATATTAGGTGCACATGAATGAATTGCTCCAGGAAGTACCCAGTCAATTCCAGAGTAATGCAAAACAAACCAGAAATGGTTATTATCTTGCTTTACCACAAGTTAATTTTCAGTTGTATAATGCTACATGTTGCAATGGTGTAGATGCATTATAGATTGTGGGGCATGTAATTGGGGTGTCTATCAGAGAAAAGCTTTCGAACGGTTACAGATAAATATTTTTGTATTAAGTTTCAAAATGTCTTACATGAAAATTGGTTTTAATCTAAATTCTACAAAATTAAAATAGTTTATCTACAACAGCTGAATGAATCTCAAAAGAGTCAAGGCTAGGTAAATCCACTGCATCTCCAGGGCAATAAATTATCTTCTTACCCAAAGTGCACCTTGTTCCCTTCTCAAAGTAATACCCTGGGTGACACTTGCAGGAGAAAGAGCCCAAATTATTAACACATTTTGCACGAGATGGACATGGATTTGAAAGGCATTCATCCACATCTGCTTAAAACAAAAGAACTAATTACCATCTAAAACTGGTTTCAGAATTAAAGGAAAGTAAGCTTATATTTAACTGCAAAGTCATTAACAATACAATAATGTAAAATAAAGCTAAAATAAAATGTCTATATTCAAGATACAATACTGTAATTAACTGACAACTGAACATTTCTAAACTTATCCAATGACATGGTATTTTGCTCTATATCCTTCCCATTATGTGGATATGAAGGAGATTCCTTTTTATCCACTACCGTCTGATTTCCATGACTATGGCTGGTTGGATCAGATTGTTAACAGTGGTGTGCTAAACCAATCAGTTAACAACAGAATCAACAGTATTATCAAAAATAGGGGGAAGGCAGGGTACAACGAAGAACTGAAAAATATAGGATTTTATAAATTGACCATTTGATATTAAAAGTATATAGTCATCAAAAAAACACCATACTTTACTTTCCAATTAACCTGGTATGTATTGCAAAATAAGGATTTTGTTTCAGAAAAACAGGTAACATAAATGGCATGCAGTCTTACTAAAATTTTATCCAGTTACCAATGTACTGTATCATTTCATGAATGATTTGTAGAATAATATGTTACCTTTGCTGCAGTTCACACCTTGCCAGCTTGGTGGGCAAAGACATTTTCTTCTGTTATTACGGTAATTGATACAAGTACCTCCATTAAGACACGGACTTGAGATGCAGGCATTCTCTATTTAAAAGTAAGTACACAATTTATTAATAGTTATTCCAGATGATTGACAATGGGCCTTCAGTTTTATGTTTTTTTGCTTTAAAAGGCTGAATTGTATTGGAGCCACTCACTCCCTGCTTACCTGCTCTGAGGTGATGCAGATACAGATGTCTGGCTAATCTATCTCTCCGTACCCGAGAGTTATCTCACAAAGAGGAGCAGGCCACGAGCAGCAACTGAGCCTAGTTCAACGTATTCTAAGGTCCTGCCTCAGTCCTAACACCTCATGACACACAGCCAAAGACATTTAAAAATAATTGAAATTGCTTCACTTCTGATATGATATAACAATACTGTTTACTCAACATTTTCCAAATGTAAGACTGGCCCCTTATAAATTCTTTGTTAAAACAAAAGAGTGCACTTTAAACATGTGTTACTTTGTGGAAGATCACCACAATATCTGCCTGGCAATGCTTAGTGCTAAGCAATGGAAGCACATATGAATAATGAGCAATATACACTTGGATTGCAAAGTAAATGCTCTGTCTGAATCAGAACTGAATTTAAACGGGGAGAATGGGAAATGAGTTCATAGATTGGAATTCTATGTTTGGATCAGGGACACGCTTTTCTGGAGTCGGTTATATTGTGTTTGGCGGCTTATGAGTAACATTGAAGCTACATTATGAATATCAATATCATCCACGGAGCAAACGCCCTCCAAGCAATGAAGGAGAAAAAAGATTTCATCTTTTAAAACTCTACAGCATTACAGTAGCAGTAAAAATGCAAATGTAGGTGTAAGTGGAATTACATTAACTTGCAAGAATCAAATAATCACCATACATTTCAATGTGCAGAATTTCTTGTGTCTACATTTCAATCTGGAGTGCTTTATCATAGCAAAATATTGGTATCATATTCACATAACAGTGTGGAATTTTGCAAATGATGCACATTATGTTGTGATAAGGATGGCTTTGAGTGTTGTACAAGCAGTGCTTCTTCGACACTATTTCAATTGAGTTTTTGAAAATAATTCAAACTTTTTATCTTCACAGTTCCATTATTCCCCAAAGCTTGACCTTGCATTCTCTTCATTTCCTCATCTGCATGCAACTTTGTTGTGACATTATTTCTAAGCATGGCATCAGTGTTATGTGAATACTGGTGACATTCAAATCCATCTAAAGCTAACCATGACTGTATCTAGTTTGTCTGACTGATTAGCTGACATCAGATCCTGGAGGTGAACAACTCAACAGTCTCAAGACAGTGGCTACTTTATTTGATTCCCACCAATAATTTCATACTTTAACCCACAATTTCCTGCCTCATTATAACGGCTTTCTTCATTTGAGCCTGATCTTGATGTCCTGTTTGATACAAAGTCAGTTCTATGGCTACAAAGCCTGTATCCTGACCACCATCCAGACCACCTATTCCAATTGTATCCTAAACAACAGCAAAATCATTTATTACTGATTGCCTACACTTCACAGATAACAATTCCACCACCCACAACCTAGCCTGTTCTAAATCCAAATCCCCTTTGAACCTTTCCTGTAAATTATTGAAACCATTTCCCTGAGGTCCTTGCCCAGTGTCTTCAAGTCATGCAGTGACTTACAGACCAGTAATCCAGCAGCCTAGACTAACAATTTGAGAACTCATTTCAAGTCCCACAATGGAAGCCATATAAGTTAAATTCAGTTAATAAAATGGAATAAAAGAAAATAGTTTTTAGTAATGGTGACATAAATCGACTGGATTCTGCTTAAAAACCCACTTGATTCATTAACAGCCTTCAGGGGAGGAAATCTGCCATCCTTACTCAATATAGCCTATATTAACTCCAGATCCCTCAACGTTGGTGACTATGAAATGGCTCTGCAACCCACTCATTATAACTGCTATATTTAAGCAAAGATGGAATTAAACCAGGTGGACCATTCGGCATTTGCCTAAGTACTGAATTCAGATCCAGCAAAGTCATTCTCAGGCCAGTCTTGAAACATGCTCCTCACCAAACATCAGAGGGTAGGTGTCTACATTGGGAGAACTGCCCCACAGACTCATCAAGCAATAGTTTGCTGGTCTCCTCCATAACAAACCCTGGATATGTCCTGTCAGGATAGATGGGGTGGTGCAGATGGGATAAAGGAGCCATAGGAGTCCCCAACATACATCCAAGACCTAATGAAGTTTCATAGCATTAGATTATATATGGGCAAGATTACTGCCCATTGTCCTCCCTCAGCTGGAAGGAGGAAGGCTCAGAACTACCTTGGATCGAGAATTTCAGTCCATCAACAAAATGGCTCAATAGCACCAGCAATGACTAAATTGGCCAGGTCCTAATGTGCAAAGCTGCCAAATTGGGGCTGCAGCTAATTGTCAATGAACCGCCCTAAGGATAAACCTCATTGACAATATCCTCACCAATTTACCTGTGGCAGATGCATCTATCTATGATTGCACTGGTAAGAGTGATCACTGCACAATCCTTGTGGAGACAAAGTTCTGTCTTCACACTTCATATTATGTGGCACTATAATCATGCCAAGCAGAATGCACTCAGAGCAAAGGCGACATGTCAAATCTGGACATCTATGAGGCACTACGGACTATCAACAGAAGCAGAATTGCACATCACTGTAACATGCTAGTCCAGCACGTCCATCATTCCCTCATTACCACCAAGTCATCAGATCAAGCAAAGATCATAATCTCAAAGTAAGAAGTTGGCCTTTCATGACTGAGATCATAAATTTCTTTGAAATCCACTACCTAAGAGGGTTGTGGAAGCTTCCTCACTGAGTGTATTCAATACAGAGATTGATTGATTTTTGGATATTAAAGGAACATGGATTAGTTCAGGAAGGTAATATTGAAGAAAAAGATTAACCATGGTCTTATTGAATGTCAGAGCAGGAAAGATGGACTAAATAGCCCACTCCTACTCCTATTGCACATGGAGTATTCATATGTTGAATGTCATATTCCACCCCCCCCAATCCTTGACCATTGAAGCACTTCATCCCCTATACCACTTCCAAATGATGTTCCTGATCAGCAGAAACCTTTATTCCCCTACCCCCCACCATGACTAAGGCCCAGTCTCCCCTACCTCACACTGTGCTATTTCTACCACCAACTCCTCCACAATCTGCAACCTATCTGACTTTCCCTGTTAGCAGCGCTCTAGCTGGTGGAGGAAAGGTCTTAGTTTTGGGACTCATCAACCACACACAACTCCTTAGGCTTTGCGCACAATAGAATTTCTCTGCCATAGAGCCAGCATAAAACTGGCAGAGGCCCATCATGCACAGTGCCAATTTAATATGTCCTTCCCTTTGCAGAAGAATGTTGAAGCCATTGTGCTTCATTAAACAGGAAACATGAACTTCTGTCCTTGCTAAAACATTACAAACAATGCAATAAAATTTGGTTTTAAATTAAATTCCTTATTGTACAAGTTAAGGATTAATTGTTATGTCACATTTTCAATTAAACATTGTAACATTTTTTTTGCAAAATGTTTTAGCATAATAATAATTATTATTATTTTTCTCAGTCCAAAACATTATGAATAGGTGTGGTGCATAAACTAGAGAGGAAATCCGAGTTTTCATAAGAGTCTTGCAAAGCATTAAGTATGAGAAAGTTACTTCCTCTTCTGTCTCATGCACCAAGACATTAATAATGAAAACAATCAAAGAGAAAATCTTTAGTTAAAGAGATGTTGGCTCAACTTAGCGCTTGGGATGTATTTGTAGAAGTGGCATGGGGGCGCAGCTAGTAGAGATTCGAGAACAGAGTACAAACTGCAAGGGGAACTCAGTAGGTTGAGGAACATCTATAGAGGCAAAGGGATGGTTGATATTTTGGATCATGACCCTGCGATCCTGGCCTCTGGTGCTGTCTGTATGGATTTTGCACACTCTCCACTCTCCCACATCCCAAAGGTGTGTAATTGGTAGGATAATTGGCCACTGTAAGTTTTCCCTAGTCTGTAGGTGAGTGCTAGAATCTTGGGGGAGTCCATGGAAATGTGGGAGAATAAAATGGGATTGGTGTAAATGGGTCAATGTGGACCTGTTGGGACAAAGGGCCGGATTGCTTGCTCTCTCTCTCTCTCAAAAAAAGGACATTTTTCATAAAGAGTTGAGGTGCAAAATACCAGCATTGCTATCATGCCATCAAATGTGAGGCAATGTGGGCCCTTTACTGCTGACCCCATTATAAATATAAAAAATGGAAGGCACTTTACAAATGGGTTGACAAGGGGTAATAAAAATCTCTGTTAAAAGTCTATGTTAGGACAATAGAACCATGCAAATGAAGTTCAATGTCTTGAAGTGCTTTATTTTTTAATGCTTGAGTGCAAGTCTGGAGGTCAGCTTACAAAAGGCATACAATCCTTTCTATGCCTCCTTAATGAAGCACTGCTTCCTTAAGGAAATGTTTTCTATTTTAAGCTGGGTGGAACAGTGTGGTCTATACATCTCGTGGAAGAGTGTCTCCTGGTTATTCTGTCCTGCATGCCTCTACTATTTCCTTTTCCTTCTGTTTGTATTGTGCCTTCATAATTAAAGGACACTCACTCTAGGCTAAGTCCTCTTAAAAGGAATGTTAGGAAAAAACAGGGTTTCCCAGCTACAATCTGTCGAGGGGCAGCTCAGATCTGTTGTGGAATCTTCTTACTGCACAGCAGAGAAAAACTTCTCCATATATTTTTAGTTAGAGCTTATATTTCAAAGTGTGTGATAATTCAAAGCCTATAAACTCAACCACTCTGTGGTTTGAACAGTCATACAGATAACTTTCTTAGTTATGTTCAGATAATGGGATTGAAATATACAAACATGTAAAATAGGAGCAGGACTGGGGCATTCAGCCCTTCAAACCTGCTCCACCACTTAGTACAATCATGGCTCTTCATCCAAATTCAGTTCCTTATCCCTGCCTTTTCCCCATATTCTTCAATTTCTTTACCTGTAAGAACTATATTCTAACTCTTTTGTGTATATGTTTAATTATTTGGCCTCGACTGCCTTCTGTGGTAGTGAATTCAATAGACTCTTCAGTCTTCACATCAGAGTCCTATATGACATACCCTGTCTCCTTGGACCATGAACCTGGTTCTGAGCTTATTGTTCAGAACTTATTGAAACAATTTGTTCCAACCTCTCATCATACATCAGTCCTGCCATCCCAGAAATCTGGTGATCCTTCACTGCACTCCCTCCATAGCAAGAACATCCTTCCTCAGTTAGGGAAAACTATGCACATTGTTCAAGGTGTGATCTCAGCAAGACCCTATATGATTGCTATAAGATACCCCTGCTCATGTATTCAGATCCTCTGCTCCCGTATTCAAGGCCTCTTGCTATGAAGGCCAATAATCCATTTGCATTCCTAAACATTTTCATGCTTACTTTCAGAAACTGTGCATAATGACACTCAGATCTCAATGCACCTCCCACTTTCCTAATCAATTAGCATTCAGATAATAATCTGCCTTCATGTTTTTGCCACCAAAATGGATAAACTCACATTGGTCCATATTACACTGCATCTGCAATGCATTTTCCTACTCAACCTGTCCAAATCACACGTGAGCATTCTTGCATCCACCTCATACTTCTCGCTGTCAACTAGCTTTGTGTCATCCACAAACTTGGAAATGTTGCATTTAAATCCATCAACCAAACCATTAATATATATTGTGAACAGCTGGGATCCAACCACTGAACCCCACTGTTCACTGCCTGCCACTCTGAAAACTGTTTATTCCTACCCTTTGTTTGCTGTTCTCTATCCATGTTAGTACATTACCCCCAATCTCATGTGCTTTAACTGTGTGGAACCTTAGCAAAAGCCTTTTGAAAGTCCAAATACACCTCATTCCACAGATTCTCCTCTGTCCAGCTTACTAGTTAGATCTTCAAAAAATTCCAGTGAATTTGTCAAGCATGATTCACCTTTTGTAAATCTATGCCAATTTTGACACATCCTCTCACTATTCTCAAAGTGCTCTGCTCTTGAATAAATGGCTCTAGCATTTTTACCACTATCAATTTCATGCTAACCAGTCCATAATTCTCTGCTTTCTTGCTCCCTCCTTTTTTAAATAGTGACATTAATTGCTGATTGTCTGAAGAATGTAGGATGATGACCACCAATTTATCCATTTCCTAGGGCTACTTCCTTAAGTATCAGCAGACTATCAGGCCTTCGGGATTTTTCAGTCTCCAATTCCATTAATTTCTCTATCACCATTTTCCTAAACAAACTGAATGCTTCATTTCCTCCCTCTCATTAGACCCCATGTGCCTCAACACTCTGGGAGATAATTTGTGTCCTTTGTGAAGACAGAACTAAAGTATCTGTTCAATTGGTCTGCCATTTTTTGTTCCCTATTATTTCAGATGCAGCTCTGATGAAAATCATGACATTTTAATGAAAGCAACTTTGCATTTTACTTGCAGTCGCCACTTCAGTCAGGGACATATTTTCTACCAATGGACAATTTTACTGGAATTTACTTTGTACTACAGAATGAGCGTTAATCTGATGCATCTGGCATATTCCCAAAATTCCAGCCCTCTAACCTGAATTTATAGCATTTTGTACACAAAATCTACAAAATTTCAGCTCCTGAGTCTTCATGTACAAATGAAAGAACAATTAAAGGTGCAACGATGGCTAACATGAGGGGACATAATTTTAAGGTGATTGGAGGAAAGTATAAGGGGGATGTCAGGGATAAGTTTTTTACACAGAGAGTGGTGGGTGTGTGAAACGCACTGCCGGCAGAGGTTGTGGGGGCAGATACATTAGGGACATTTAAGAGACTCTTAGATAGACACAAGAATGATAAAAAAAAATTTGGGGGCTATAGTATGTTGGAGGGAAGGGTTAGATACATTTTAAGAGCAGGATAAAATGTCGGCACAACATTGTGGGTCGAGGGCCTGTACCGTGCTGTAGCATTCAACATTCTATGTTCTAATTATTTTTCAAAAAGAGTGGAAACAGTTGAAAGCTCAGTAACCCATATGGCTTTCATCATTAGGCTGCAACAGCAACAGCTTTCAAGTAATTTCAGTTAGTAACTGTTTCCTCACCAATGCTTGCAGGATTAACACTGCCGTGCTACCATAGAGTGATTATCCTTTGATGGAATGTCTACAAGGAACCAACACCTAACTAGGGTATGATTTTAACTCCACCTTCCTGGAAGAAACCAGGAAGAGGGTCATTTTAAAATGAAGCAGGGGACTTACCCACTCATTTCTCATCCTAATCTGATTCAGCTGATTGGCAGGGGCACCTTCTCCAATTTAGTGTTATCATCTCTAGACATTAAAATCAGATGCAAGTAGATCCTAATCTGCCGTTTTAAACTGGAGCCTGAACAGGGGTGTAGTGCCAGCTGGACAAAAAATGCCAGAGCAGCAGCCAGGTTCAGATGATAACCTCTAAACTGTTTTATTTTAAAATAAAAACTGTTAAGTTTCTTCAGGAAAATTGGCTAAAAACAAGTATGTATTGCTTTCTAAACTTAGGTACTATCACAGCCATTTCTGAAATAAAAACAGAACATGCAGGAAATGTTCAGTAGGTCAGGCAGCATTTGTGGAAAGAGAAACAGAGTTAATGTTTCAAGTTGAAGACTCTTTGTCAGAACTAGGAAAGAAAGAAACCGTTGTAGGCCGTGTATCAAACAGCAATGAGTCGCAGTACAGGAAGGAGATAGAGAGCTTAGTGGAATGGTGTCATGACAACAACCTTTCCCTCAATGTCAACAAAACTAAAGAGCTGGTCATTGACTTCAGGAAAGGGGGCGGTGTACATGCACCTGTCTACATCAATGGTGCTGAGGTCGAGAGGGTTGAGAGCTTCAAGTTCCTGGGAGTGAACATCACCAACAGCCTGTCCTGGTCAAATCACGTAGAAGCCATGGCCAAGAAAGCTCACCAGCGCCTCTACTTCCTCAGGAGGCTAAAGAAATTTGGTTTGTTCCCTTTGACTCTCACCAACTTTTACAGATGCACCATAGAAAGCATCCTATCTGGATGTACCACGGCTTGGTACAGCAACTGCTTTGCCCAGGACCGCAAGAAACTGCAGAGAGTTGTGGACACAGCCCAGGGCATTACGGACACCAGCCTCCCCTCCTTGGACTCTGTCTTTACCTCTCGCTGTCTTGGTGAAGCAGTCAACATGACAGCTGACAGGCAGGTGAGAGCTCAGGACAATAGAAGTACAACAAATCAGGATGTTAGGATACAGGATGTTAGGATAGAGGATGAGGTATATAGAAACATGTCTAAGATAGTGTGTAGTGAGGATGATAAGAAGGACAGGCAGGTGAAAAGTCAGGATAATTTGCTGAACAATGGAAGTACAACAAAATCAATAGCAGATACTGGACTAAATGTACTATATTTAAATGCACATAGCATTAGGAATAAAGTAGATGGCCTAGTGGCACAACTACAGGTTAATAAATACGACATTGTGGAATCACTGAGTCATGGCTTTATGACGGATGTGATTGGGAACTGAATGTCCAGGGGTACACAGTGTATAGGAAGGATAGGTGGGTAGGCAGAGGGGGAGGTGTGGCCATGATGGTTAGTAATGATATAAAATCAATAGAAAGAAAGGACATTGGGTCAGAAGAGGCAGAATCCTTATGGGTGGAGCTAAGAAATAGCAAGGGTAAAAGGACAATAGTAGCAGTTATATATAGGCCCCCTAATAGCAGTCAGGAAGTGGACGATAAGTTGCAGTTTGAAATAGAAAGAGCGTGCCAGAGTGACAATGTGAAGATAATTATGGGGGATTTTAACATGAAGGTGGACTGGGAAATCCAACAAGGCAGTAGATCTCAGGAGAGTGAGTTTGTGGAATGTCTACGGGACGGTTTTTTGGAGCAACTTGTTGATGAGCCCACCAGGGGATCAGCCGTTTTGGATTGGGTGCTGTGTAATGAACCGGAGGTGATTAGGGAACTAAAGGTAAAGGAACCATTAGGAACTAGTGATCACAATATGACTGAGTTCAGTTTCAAATTTGAGAAGGAGAAGCTGATAACTGGTGTATCGATATTTCAGTGAAACAAAGGAAATTACAGTGGTATGAGAGAGGAGTTGGCCCAAATTGATTGGAAGAGTAAGCTGGCTGGAGGGACGGTGGAGCAGAAATGGAAGGAATTTCTACCAGTAATAAAGAAAATGCAGTATAGATATATTCCAAGAAAAAAGAAGGTTTTGAATGGAAAAAAGGCACAAATGTGGATAATGAGAGAGGTGAAGGCCAAAATAAAAGCAAAAGGGAGGGCATACAAGGAAGCAAAAATTAGTGGGAAAACAGAAGACTGGGAAACTTTTAAAAACCTGCAGAAAGAAACTAAGAAGGTCATTAGGAAAGAAAAGATGAATTATGAAAGGAAGTTGGCAGATAACATTCGAAAGGATACTAAGAGTTTTTTTAAATATATAAGGAGTAAAAGACAGACACGGGTTGATATAGGACCAGTCGATAAAGGTGTGGGAGATATTATAATGGATGATAAAGAGATGGCAGAAGAACTAAATGAGTATTTTGCATCAGTCTTCACTGTGGAGGACATCAGCAATATACCAGTTAGTCAGGGGTCTCATGGAATGGAACTGAGTTCAGTTAAGATTACTAGAGAGAAGGTGCTAGGAAAACTAAATGGGCTAAAGACTGATAAGTCTCCCAGACCGGATGAGGTGCATCCCTGGGTTCTGAAGGAGGTGGCTTTATAGATAGCGGAGGCATTGGTGATAATTTTCCAGGAATCGATAGACTCCTGCATGGTTCCGGAGGACTGGAGGGTCGCAAATGTAGTTCCACTGTATAAGAAAGGTGGGAGGCAGCATAAAGGAAATTACAGACCTATTAGTCTGACGTCAGTGGTGGGAAAGTTATTGGAATCGATCCTCAAGGATGGGGTTATGGAATACCCGAGGTGCAAGGCAAGATGGGTCCTAACCAACATGGTTTTGTGAAGGGAAGATCCTGCCTGACCAACCTATTGGAGTTTTTTGAAGAAATCACTGGTAGGGTGGAAAAGGGAGAGGTGATAGATGTTGTGTATTTAGACTTTCAAAAGGCCTTCGACAAGGTGTCGCATGAGAGACTGATTAATAAGCTGAGAGGTCATGGAGTTACAGGTAGGATAACAGAATGGGTGGAGCATTGGCTGGTTGGCAGGAAGCAAAGGGTGGGAATAAAAGGATCTTGTTCTTGTTGGCTACCGGTTACTAGTGGTGTCCCGCAGGGGTCAGTGTTGGGGCCACTTCTTTTTACCTTGTACATTAACGATTTGGATGATGGAGTAAATGATTTTGTGACTAAGTTTGCGGATGACACCAAGATAGGTGGAGGAGTAGAGAGTATTGAGGAGACAGGAAGGTTGCAGAGAGACCTAGATAGTTTAGGAGAATGGGCAAGGAAATGGCAGATGAGATTCAATGTTGAGAAATGTGCAGTTGTACACTTTGGAAACAGAAACAAACGGGCAGATTATTATCTAGAAGGAGAGAAAATTCAAAGTACAGAAGTACAAAGGGATTTGGGGGTACTTGTGCAGGAAACCTTAAAGGTTAATCACCAGGTCGGATCGGTGGTAAAGAAAGCGAATGCTATGTTGGCATTCATTTCTAGACGTATAGTGTATAAAAGTAAGGAAGTGTTGATGAGACTCTACGGGGCACTAGTGAGGCCTCATTTGGAATACTGTGCACAGTTTTGGGTCCCATATCTTTGGAAAGATGTGCTGATGTTGGAGACGGTTCAGAGGAGATTTACGAGGATGATTCCCGGAATGAAAGGGCTTGCGTATGATGAGCGTTTGTCGGCTCTTGGACTGTACTCACTGGAGTACAGAAGAATGAGAGGGGACCTCATAGAGACATTTAAAATGTTGAAAGGACTGGACAGAGTAGATGTCGTCAAGCTGTTTCCCTCGGTGGGTGAGTCCAGGACCAGAGGGCACAATCTTAGAATTAGAGGGTACAGGTTTAAAACAGAGATGAGGAGAAATTTCTTTAGCCAGGGGGTGGTGAACTTGTGGAATTCCTTGCCAGGTACAGCAGTGGAGGCCAGATCATTGGAGGCGTTTAAGGAAGAGATAGATAGATATCTAAATAGTCGGGGTACCAAGGGATATGGGAATAAGGCTGGAAATTGGGGTTAGGGGTTTTTTTGCCCACCCCCCCCCCCCCCACAATTTCTCATTTCTTTTTCTTTTTTCCTTTTCTTTGGAGCAGACTCAATGGGCCGAATGGCCTACTTCTCCTCCCTTGTCTTGTGATCTTGTGATAATCAAAGACCCCACCCACCCAGGACATTCTCTCTTCTCTCCTCTTCCATTGGGTAGAAGATACGTATATACGTATTACCTGAAGGCACGAACCACCAGACTTAAGGACAGCTTCTACCCTACTGTGATAAGACTATTGAACAGTTCCCTTATACAATGAGATGGACTATGACTTCACGATCTACCTTGTTGTGACCTTGCACCTTACTGCACTGTAGCTATGACGCTTTATTCTGTACTGTTATTGTTTTTACCTGTACTACATCAATGCACTCTGTACTGACTCAATGTAACTGCACTGTGTAATGAATTGACCTGTACGATCGTTTGTAAGACAAGCTTTTCACTGTACCTCGGTACAAGTGACAATAATAAACCAATACCAATACCAAGTTAGTTTTAAGTTGTAGAGAAGGTGGGGGAGCGTTTGAGACGATAAAGGAAAGATCTCTGATAGAGTGAGGCCTGGGTTGCTATGTGGCTGATAGATTAATGAGGGATATCAGAGAGACCAAACTAAGTTTTCTGAAATTATTGAATTTTCTGTTCTGTAGCTCCCCAGCACATTCCAGGGTTAACTTAGATTTATAGTAATCAATCTAAAATAGTTTATTTTGCAATGTTCCACTGTTCATAGATTCAGATGTTTTATTTCCTCAAGCCCCTGACAAAGAGGATTACACCACAAATGATTTATCCATCCTATATTCATTTGTATACTTATTATTTATCCATATTTACAACAGTTTAGAACCTACTCCATTTCTGTCAGTTATTCCTAATGTTCACATATACAATTCAGTATCAAAAATAATTATTATCTGCCAGTGAAATCAAAAGCTAAAATTTCACTAATTAATGATAGTCAAATTTGGTTCAGAAGCCATAAAATATGACATGAATATATAAAACATCATTTTTAATCTAAGTCATGGTATTGATTTTACATTACCTGTGGAGACTTCAGATATACTTCTTGTGGTAACCTGAATCATAGTTGATGGCTCAGGTGTAAGTCTACCTATAGTGGTAGGAGGCACTGTACTTGGCACAGTAGCTATGGCAGTGGTTGGAATATCTGTGCTAATGTCTGAAGTCCTTGTGCTTGTTGGTATCATTGTACTAGTTTGAATACTTGAGATGGTTGAGGTCTTAGTGGTAGTTGAAGTTTTTGTGCTGGTCAAAGTGCTTATGGTAGCTGAAGTTCTTGTCTTGCTTGGTTTAGTTGTTTTAATAACACTAATTGTAGGAATGGTAATTGCTGTTGTTTTGTCTCTTGTTAAAGGACTTGTAAGAAGAGCTGGACTAGTCCATACAGTGGCAAATTCATTCCCTGTAACATTACTTAATGTTGGCTTTGGTATGTCAGTGGAAACTTGTGAAGTCATAGTATAACTTCCAGTATTAGACCTAGATGTTATAACAACCGGTGTTGATGATGTACTTACGGCTTCTTCTTTGAATGATTCTATGGTAGAAAGTGACACATGTGCATGTGTTGTCTTGGGGATTGTAATTTTGGGAGAGTCCGATCTTCTTTCAGGGAGCTCACTCTTCAGAGTTATGCCTGGTGTTGTTCTTGCAACATGAGTGTTATCAACACTATTAGTTATTGATTCAACTAAATCTGGTTCAGATGAATTAGCTGTTGTAAAGTCATAATTTAATTCTCTGGAATTATTCATTAATCCTTGAGAATCTGATTGTATCGAAGACAATGTTGTTGTGATAAATTTGGTGATATTGTATATCGTAGAAAGAAGTGTAGTATTTAAGAAATTATCTGTGATTCTGGGAAGTAAATGACTTGTTGCAGTGATGGTAGTCATGGTTTCAGCACGTGAAATGAAACTTGTCAAACTTGAACCATTTGTATAAGTATCAGTTGGCTGTATGGAAGATATATCAAATGATCCTTCTTCATCTGAACCATTGGTAACATCATTCAAATCCATAGGAATGGATGTTGAAAGTGGAGTTGTTCCATCAGTACTATTTGTTGCAGTATCTAAGGATCTTTTGGGATTGTTCAATGAAGTATTCAAAGGATATCCAGAATTATTCAGCGTAGAATTTACAGAAATGTTAGAAGAATTCATTAAAGTACTAGGAGAGCTTACAGAAGTATTTGGTAAAGACCTTTCAAAAACATTTGATGAAGTACTTAAAGCTCTTCCAGAATTATTTGGTGAGGTGTTGGAAGAGCTTTCAAAATAATTTCCTGAAGTTCTTGAAGACCTTTCAGAATCAACCTGTGCATCATTTACAGAATCTTTAGACATATTTGGAAATCTTTCAGAATTATATTGTGTATTAATTGAAAACTCTTCAGAAACATTTGGCAAAACACTTAATCTTGCAGTATCATTTGCTGAAGTGTTTAAAAACATTACAGAATCATTCACTGAGATGTTTAAGGACCACTCAATATTATTTGGTGAAGTATTTAAAGATCTCTCAACATCATTTGGTGAAGAACTTATGGACCTTTTAGAATCATTTGATGAAGTACTTAAAGACCCTTTAGAATTGTTCTGTGGATTACTTAAGGTCTTTTCAGAAACATTTTGCAATGTACTGAATAGTTCAGAATCATTTGAAGAGTTAGAGGAACTTTCAAAACCATTCGTTGAAGTGCCTAGAGACCTCTCAGAATCATCTTGAGCACGTGTAAAAGCAGTTTCAGAAATATTCAATGAAGTATTTGAGGAAGCACTTGAAGAACTTTCAAAAACATTTGTTGAAGCACTTGAAGACCTTTCAGATCTCTTAAAATCAGTTAATGTGACACTTAATCTGTCAGGATCAATAGGTGAAGAACTTAAAGATCGCTTAAAATTATTCTGTGATGTACTTAATCTTTCAGGATTATTTGGTGTATTAATTAATGTTTGCTTAATACCATCCAGTGAGGTACTTAATCTTTCAGGATCTGTTGATGAACTACTTAATGATTGTTTAAAATCATTCAGTGATGTATTTATTCTTTCAAAATCATTTAGTGATGTACTTAATCTTTCAAAATAATTTGGTGAAGTACTTAATGATCGCTTAAAGTCATTCAGTGAAGTGCTTAATCTTTCAGGATCTATTGATGAACTACTTAAAGATCGCTTAAAATCATTCAGTGAAGTGCTTAATCTTTCAGGATCTATTGATGAACTACTTAAAGATTGCTTAAAATCATTCAGTGAAGTACTTAAACTTTCAGGATCAGCTGGTGAACTGGTTAAAGATTGTTTAAAATCATTCAGTGATGTACTTAAACTTTCAAAGTCATTTGGTGAAGTACTTACTGATCTCTTAAAATCATTCCATGAAGTACTTAATTTCTCAGGATCAGTTGGTGAGATGGTTAAAGAATGCTTAAAATGATTCAATGCTGTACGTAATCTTTCAACATTATTTGGTGAAGTACTTAATGATCGCTTAAAACCATCCAGTGAACTACTTAATCGTTCCGGATCAGTTGCTGAACTACTTAAAGGTTGCCTAAAATAATCCAGTGAAGTACTTAATCTTTCAGGATCATTCAGACGAGTACTTAACGATTGTTTCAAATCATACAGTGAAGAACTTAATCTCTCAAGATTATTTGGTGAAGTACTTAAAGATCTTTTAAACTCAGTTATACTATTTGATCTTTCAGAGTCATTTGGTATAGTACTTAAAGATCTCTTTATATCTGTTAAAGTACTTCTCTCTTCAAAATTATTTGATAAATTATTTAACAATCTTTTAAAATCTTTCTGTGAAGAACTTAATCCTTCAAATTCAATCGGTGAAGCTCTTATACCATTATTTAATGATCTGTCAGAAACGCTTGGTAAAGTACTGAGCATTTTAGAATCAGTTGATGAAATGCTGGAAGACCTTTCTGAATTGCTCTGTTCACCACTTAAGGACCTACTGGTTCCATTTGACACAGTATTTAGAGGCACTGTTACATCATTTAATCCTATATTTGAAGCCCCTTCAGAAACGTCAGGTGAAGTATTCAAAGATCTTTTAAGATTGCCTGTCCCTGCTGATGCTGTGCCATGAAACCATCTTCTAACTTTTCCATCTTCACTCAATGTCTCAAGAGTTGATGCAAAAGAAAGACTTTCAGAATCAACCAAATTTTCAGATATATAATCACTTGCAGAAATGAAAAGATTTGATGACTCAGAGTCACTTACAATGTTTTTTTTGGATTCTGAACTTGAAGTCATTGTAGGTAGGTAACTTTGTGAGTTCTTTGTAACTGGTGCAAAGGAAGTGGACATTTCACTTTTTTCCAAAACTGTGCTATTGGTTGACATCTGCAGTTCTAGTTCTCTGGTAGTGGAAATATATGCAATGTTATTCTCAGAATCTTGTATCCAGCTTTCAGACATAATGCTACTGTTTGGCAGTTCTCTAGTCCTAGGTCCTGAAAAAAAAAGGAAATTTATTGCAATCAACTTTTAGCATCTCTTTATTTTGTATACAATCAATAGAATAATATAACCGTAACAAGTAAAAATTTCACATGATTGAAAGGAAAGTATACATAAGGTGAGACCTCCCTCCCAAGATGTTTAAAGAGGTTCTATGGAGATAGTGGATGCATTTGATGTCATCCCAAGGACATGCTGGTTTGTTAACTAGCACATTCTCCCTGTGGCTGCATGGGTTTCCCTTAGGTTCTCCAGTTTTCTCCCACATCTCCAAAGATATGCCAGTAGGTTAATTGGCTGTTGTATATAACCCCTGCATAGGTGGGTGGGAGGAGCATCAGGGGAGTGGATAAGCATGTGCAAGAGAATAGGTTACAGGAAAGTCTGAGGGAAATGGAACTGCTGGAAAAGCTCGAAGAGCCGACATTGACCTGATGGGCTGAATGACCTCCTTTATGTAATAAGAAAGTATGAAAATATGAATTATAATGAAATGGATGTCCAAAGATTATCTCAACTGTGCACAAATAAACTAAATCGAATGTCAATCAATAGCATATGAATTTGTCATACTGAAAACCATTATTAGTTTTCTTTGCAATTTAAAAAGGTATATTAGATGTTTCAAAAATATATAAAATGACAAAATATTGAAATTAATATTATCTAAACTCTATAATATTTGCTCATATAATTACCAAAGAAAATAATTCTTGGTACATGTCGACCAATGATTCCCTGAACCTAATGAATATATAAAAGGACAAACAACAGAGTCACACAGAAAAAGGCCCTTCGGTCCAACTCATCCATGTTGACCAAGTTGCCTACCTAAGCAAGTCCCATTTGGTGCTGTGATTCTAAAATTGGTTTTAGCCCTCTAATTAACACTTTTAGTGATTCGACTACCTGTTTCATGTGGGTGATGACACACCTCCAGGCAGATTGAGTATTAGGACAATGAGAGCACATCCATAAATAAAGAAATATAACACAAAGATGAAAAGATTTATTATGTATTTTCTCAATAGTAGAGACATAATGAGCTGAATATCCTCCTTCTATGCCTTAACAATTCTCAGAAAAAACTTTCTTTATTCCCACACACATGTTATGATCTGGAACTCACTGTGTATAAGGGTGGTGTCAAGAGAGTCTAAAGGAATTGGATAGATATTTGATAGACTTTAAAGTGATGGGAAGACGATACCTCCCTATATTGTCTTCCTATCACTTTAAAGCAGTGTGTTCTGGTCCTTGGAATGTTCATTGATGTAGATAGCTTCTCTGCATTTATACTATCTTAACCTGCCATGAATGACCTTGAGAGAAGATTTAGCTGAGAACTCATTAACTAATTCAAAGACAGTTGTACAATCTGTGCTGTTACAGAAGGTGGCGCCGTAATGGGTTATCCACTTATCAACAGGCAGGAAACCCTTGCAGTGGACTGTTTTGAAAACTTACTGCGGATGTGGTAATTAGGGGTGGAGAACAATTGGCAGCAATAGGGGGTCTAGGTTAACAAAAGCTTCAGCACTAAATATGGAGGTTACACAGTGCAAAAGGATTTGAGGTTTCCTTCCTATGGTTTATTCCTACAGAGACAGTGATGAGAAGTCTTCACAAAAAAATACATTCTTCTCATATTTCAGACCAACAGAGCTAGAGCGAAGCAGCTCCCATTTACAGTTTTTGTATTTCTCATTGTACAGTTATCAGAATATTTATAAGAATTGCATTCACTTGTATCACAAGTTTCCAGGCATATTGTTTTATAATTTCCTGTTTTGGTATGTGTCCTGAAGTAAAATCATGGGAACTTTCCTGAATGTGAGTGATTATAATTCTTCCTAAAGACCATTATGAAAAACAGCAGATAAAAATCTACAGTTTGCAGTACTTTACCTCTTTGTGCAATTCGTTTTCATCTAAAAATGTGATCACATTTGTAACCCTTCTTTTTTGAAAAATGTGTTCTGATCATTAATGTAATCTATTTAGCGGTTTACTCTCTAGAAATAGACATTTCTATACAAAAAGATTTAATGGCTATTTTATTTTCCCAATATATTCAGGAAAGCACTTCTAGGTCATAATGATTGGCCTAACATATTGGAACCTTAAGTACCTGTTTAGGCCCTAGATTTTAAAAAAACGAGAGCTGATTTCTGTTTAGTTTTGTATTGAAGAGTTCGTTCCTGTCCTGCCCGCTTTTATAAATGACTGTTGGGTCAGTTTGTTCAGAGGACATCGAGGTGATGATCTTGCACTAGTGCAAATGCTAGATGCAGGTCAAAGCTGAACTAGGTGACTGGACTCTGCTGTGGCAGATGAAACGAGCCATCAGCAGGGAGGAAGGACTGCAGCCAATTGGCCACTGAGTTCCCTGAAGCCTTCCAGTGGGTTTATCTTTTATTTCTATCTTACATGAGGAGTTGGATTGGGGATGGGTAAGCCTGGTTAGGTGGCATAGGATTTGGAAATCCAATTTGGCTCAAGATTCTGCCATGCTGAAAAGAAAGCTCAATGCACAAACTTTAAAAGTTGAGCTAGCAGTTTCTGGAATAAACTGCATGTGTGAAGAACACACCAGTTTACATCCAGCTCCACGTGCCTAATATGATCTGATTATTAAGGGGCAGCTGAGCTTTTATTCCTCCAAGAGATGGTTTTCAATGGAATTTGCTGTGTACCTATACTGTAGTTGGGAGGATTGCAGCAATGCATGCATGCACCTTGTGTTGAGTTTTAAAGCCCACTATGATGACATTCTGGTGTCCATTTGGAGGGAGGTGTTGGTGTTGAGGAGACAACTAAGTTACTGTGTCTATGAAGAAAGTTTAAAAACAAGTCAACACTCTATAATGGTAACCTGATATTTAAAACAGTTCAGTAGGTATCGTTCCAGAGGACTACTGAGAACTAACACGTTCACTCTGCCTCAGTAGTCATATCATAGGTCTAACGATGGTGACAGATATTTGTCATATTCAGTTGCAGGTTACCCTGCAAGTTAATGGAAGTCTCTAATGGTTTACAAATCTGCAACTAAATTTTTGCATTTGGGCAATATGCCAATGAGAAGAAGCATGAGAAGTATAAAGCTGCAAGCAGCTGACAAGCACGATCTGAACTACAGGAAGCACTGCTGTAAATTCTGCAGTATCTGGCAAACCCATGACTGCCATCATCTAGAAGAACAAAACTGGCAGAAATACAGAATACCAACAGTTCTTCTTCCCCCCAAAGACACATGACCTGGATCAAAATGCCTTTCTTTTACAATTGCTTTAATAAAATATTGCTTTAATATTGCTTTAATAAAATATTGCAATTTCCTAGCCACATGCATTGCAGAGAGAAAGCACTATTTGTAGTCCAACAGTTCGATGAAGGCCATTTACTTCCTTCTCGAGGTCATCTGGATATGGGCAATATATGCTTGTCTTGCCAATGGCATCCATATCCCCAGAATGAATATTGCAAAAAAAAATCTTATTGATTCTTTTGTACACTATTGATTGGTCCATTATAAGAAAGATTTAAGTGGAAGAATTGTAAAGATTAGATTTATTTTATTGACTGAAATTAACACTTTCTGAAGAAACTGTACACGAACATAATCACAAAAACTTCAGAAGAACGTAGAATATTCTTATGCATTACCATTCATTTATGTTTTTATTATTGTAAAATAAATAGAAGTACATATTTCATCTGCCACACAGCTGGGAGAGCACTGCAAATTGAATATGGTGCTGAATTACTGTATCTCAGCCAGAGAGACAATCAGTTCAAACCACAGATAGATTCATGCCAAAATTATTATTGCATATGTATGGAGCATATGGCTCGCTCTGTATTGAAACAGATTTAGTCTGTCTTGCTTATCCCTCTGGAATACTTGTCTAACGTTATAAATATTCTAGAAAACCTCTTTCAGAATTGGAATTACAAAATGGTCTCAGTGAAAATAACATGAAAAATTAAAAAAATTAGCAAGAAAATACTAAATTCATTCTTATTATTGAATAAGCAATCAAGAAAAATCATTATTCAAAAGATAATTCAACAAGAGGCACAAGAAAGACAATAGGCAAATCCAAAGAGATTTGTAAGAATTACATGATTTTGATAACCTTTTTAATGTATTTTGTGTTAGACATCAAATATTCAATTGATAACACATGCTAGTCTGAATCAGCATTAAAATAAAAAAAACAAAATAGATTGTGAAGCTCAAGGCCACTGGTGCTCTGAGGTCACTCAGTAACAGTGACAATTGAAGAATTCTGTGCCGTATTGTTTGAGAACCTGCCTGTGTATAAAATCAGACTTTTAGAAATCAACCTTGCCAATGATTACTGTGCAACATATAGATATCAGCAGAAAGCATATTTGCTTTTGAAATCTTTAGGATGATAATGCAAAATATTTATTTCAAATTAACATAGCAGCTTCAAAGCCAGAGGAACAGAAAATGTCATGTGGCTGGCGGGAAGACCCAGTAAATTCAGCAATGCTTGTTTCCCCATATTTGCATGGCTTCAATGAGAAGCTGGGATTCAAATTCACATGCTGTCACTGCATAAGAATTGCCTTCTCTCAGCCAGGTCACTACAGGGTTACACAGCAGTGTCACAGGAGGCAGATTAGTGCTGCCCTGCAGGACCCATTGGCTGATTACAGAGAACACAAACAGTTGCTATGGAGATGTTCACAATTCAGCTGAAGGAGGAAGGGCGGGACAGCAAGCAGTATTTTAGGAAATTAAAATGGGAAGTTTACAAAAGTCCTGAAGATCTAAGGAAAAAAAATTACAATGAACTAGCAAACTAAAGCCTTCTCATTTTGAAGTTAAATAAGCCTCAATTTTAATGGGAATTATCCTTATACATGATGGGTAAAGTGAATTACAAACTTCTCTGTCTCTGGCTGGGTCAATTTAATGTCTAGACCTCATCTGCATGCTTCCAATCAGCTGCCACCTGAAATGGGCAGCAGACTGAAATAGCTGCCACCAAATGAACCCATTAAAAAGCCTTTGCAAAGCTGAAATTGCAGGAAATTATGAATTGATAGCCCAAAGTGAAACAAAGGAAACAGTCAATTTGTTCTCAAGGCCATGGCTAATCAATTCCATTACTGATAGCAACTGTATCTACAGTCAGATATCCTTACAGTAGATGACACAGATCTAACTCTGGCTCTCAGCTAACCCCTAACTGCTGGAAATTACAGCGCTTGTTAACATGGTTGGTGGTATCTTGGCAGCTGTGATCAAACAAGTTTTGATTCCCAGTGTGTGCCTTATTTTAATATCGTACATAATAATGGAACAGTGTAACTGTGATGGTTCTAAGATATCTGAAAGACAGTTAACCAGCTATCATATATATCTGTGCCATTGCTGCTGCTGTCACAACCCCCATTAACACGGGGATATCTGCATGCTGTATTGCTTATCAGAGTGGCATTTGGTCACCTATTTGGTGTGGGGATGTCATCTGTAGGATCTTCTACCTAGTAGGTGGTGTCTAATATTTGGTGCTTTAAACATTCCACTGGGGAAAGCTGTTGATGTCACTAGAGATACTATGCACAAAAAGAGACATTTTAAACAATTGGCACAAAGTTTGAGAGAATTTTTTCCTACAGAAAACTGTAACTCCCATCTCTGTGTTCAGAATAGATCTCAAAATTCTCTTAAACCCTTCTTCCGTGCCCTTTATTTACTTTCCTATGTCACTTAGGACTTAACAATCTTGGCGCACCATTGCTGTAGACAATCAGAGAAGTGATGGGTGGCCACCATAAAGGGCACATAAAGGTGTAGTATGCATCAAAATGTTTACCACAATGAAGCTGTACCTATTATAAGTTTTGGTCACCCACATTCGCTTCTCCAGAAATACAAATCATTCATACAAAGCACAGGGACACATTGTTACAGGTTTCTGATCCCTTTTCCTGGCTGTCACACCCATGAACTGGTATACATGGGCTGTGTAGGATGGGAAAATAGTGTTTGTTTTTTCCAAATGGGACTTAAAGTTGAAAGAGCATTAAACTGACAAAAGTAGCATTGCTTAGCATCCAAGAGCTACTGCTGGGTCAAAGAGAAGGATTAGTTACTTGTGATTTTAAATATTGTAGAGGCAATGAATAGCCACCAGTGGTATTTTTAAGACCTTACAATTATCACTGCTTTCCACTAGGTTGATAGATTAGGACTGTGAGAGATATTCCATGGAAAACTGTGCCTTCTGGCTCTGTGCTTAGAATGTCCTTCTCCTTCTTAGGTGGCCCTATGAGATCAGCGATGATTTGCTTTCACTCCTGATCCGTGGGGTCTGGGGTGACTGATGAGAGTAATGTGGGAATTGTGATTTTTGCCACAGGTGGGGAGGAGCTGTCACGTAAAGGTGTGTTAGTGGGTAGTTTAGGAGGTGGTGCATTGCTTTTGCTGTTCCCAGTGAACGGACTTGAGATTCTCAGGGTCAACTGTTCTCAGTGAACCTCCTTTTCTACTTTGGGCCAAGAATTCCCTGAAATCATTAAGGATGTTGCACTGAAATGGCCTGATATCAGCACCCTGGTTGAAAATCTATTACATTTGAAACATATATCATTGCCTGTGACATTTCAGAATATTAACTACCTTTACAGCAGAAAAAGCCAACAGTTCTGAATTATAGATAAGATTTCTTTATTAGGCACAGGTACATTGAAACACACAGTGAAATGCATCTTTTAGCGTAGCGTGTTCTGGGGGCAGCCCACAAGTGTCGCCATGCTTCCGGCGCCAACATACCATGCCCACAACTTCCTGACCTGTACGGCTTTGGAATGTGGGAGGAAACCGGAGCACCCAGAGGAAACCCACGCGGACATGGGGAGAACATACAAACTCCTTACAGACAGCAGCCGGACTTGAAACTGGGTCACTGGCACTGTAATAGCTTTACACTAACCGCTACACTACTGTGCCTGCCCTGCACGTCATCCTGCAGACACTATCAATTATCCTGCAGTCACTATCAATGTACAGGAAAGTTCTACATAGCATAGGGTAAAAGCTTGGAGCTTTGATGACATTATGCTGGAAACTTCATAAAAGTTAATAAAAGATAATATAGAAGTGTCAACACTTAACTAATTCTAACAGAAGTAAATAAAAATACAAAAGGTGCAAGGGACAATTTTGCACATCTGCACATAGAAGAGTCAAGAGCTGTTGACATGTAAGGTGATGCTGTTAGATCAGAACAATCTGAGCAGAAAGTCTCAGGGATGGATCTTTCTGGGGTGTAACAATAATTCTTTCATCTAAAACTATTGAAGTTTCACACACTGCAAAGGAATTTAAGCTCTTCCTCTAGTTAAAGTCAATTATTCTAAGCACAGTGCAAGATGCAATAATCAATATCTGTAAATAGATAACATGAAAAAAGGCAAACTGAAAATATAGTGCTGCTGATGTGTAATGAATTAGGCTCTAGTGAAATTTAACAGCAGTCATAGGCCCCTGGAGTCCAGTTTCTATATAGAGGGAAGCCTGTCAGAGTTCTCTCTATCTCACTATCTGTGCATGTAAAGTCTGGCATAAAGACCAAGAATCCCAAAATTTTTCCTTGCACATTGGAAAATATAACTTAATTTCTGCAAATTTATTGTGGATTACACAAACTAATTGCAGATTATTTTTCAAATCTACTGGAAATGTTTCTTTGCTACTGCAGTGGCAAAATTATTCACTGACTTTCTGTTGATCCAGGCTTCCTTCCTTGAATCACAGTCCCAGCAAATTCCCAGAACTGGCAGATTTTGTTTGCTGCCATTTCCCATTGAGTTATTCTAGAGGGAATTAATTCATGCAGATTACGGTTCTATATGTACAAAGGTCATTGAAGGCATTTTAATAGACCACTCAAGTAAAGTGTCCATCGTGAATTTTCTGCCTAATGAAGGAACTAGAAAATTGTTAAAATTAGTTTAGTGGGACCACTAACACTTAGGGCTTCTCAGGGGATCACAATCTTTCATTCAGTCAAAAGGCAATGTCAAGTAATTTTGAGCTCCTGTGTTGAAACTATGCAGTCTAACTTCACTTAGGATTCTTTACTACTGGCAAGAAGCTAACTGATGTGATTTTAACATTTGCCCATACTGTAAAGGAGACAAGGTCGATCTAAACCCATTTTCTGATTTGAATTTCATTTGAGCCATTTGAAATTGACCTTGAGCCTCTTAAGTCCAATGAATCCAAGACCCAATGGACTGCACACCAGGGTTTTAAAGGAAGTGGCTGCATACATAGTGGGCCCATAGGTTGAATTATTTCACAACTCACTAAACTCTGGGAAGGTACCAAAAGAGTGGGAACAGCCAATATGATTCCTTTGTTCAGAATCAGAAAAACAAGAAAGGCAGAATGCAGGGAACTACAAGTCTGTTAGCTAAGCAGTATTATTGGCAAGATGATGGAGTCAATAATCAAAGAGGAAATAACTAATCAATTAGGAAAGTTGGTTATAATTCAACCTAGTCAACATGGTTTTATGAAAGGTAAATCATGTTTGACAAATTTGCTCAAATTCTTTGAGGATGTAACAGAGGGAGTTGATTGAGGGGAGTCTGTAGATGTCGTGTATTTAGATTTCTAAAAGGCATTTGACAAGGTGCCACATAAGAGGCTGGTGCACAAATTAAAATCCCACAGTATTGGAGAAAGTATGTTCAAATGGATTAAAAACTGGCTGTTTCATGGAAAATCGAGAGTTGGATTAAATGTGCCCTTTTCCAATTGGAAGGTTGTAATTACTGGAGTACAGCAGGGATCAGTTCTTGGCCCGCAACTGTTCACTATTTACATTAAAAACCTGAAGGAAGGAACAGTATTTGAGGTTTCCAAATTTGCCAATGATACAAAACTAGGTGGAAGGGATGTTGTGATCAGGATACTGTGATTCTGCAACAGGATATAGATAGATTGAGTGAGTAAGCAAAAGACTGGCAAATGGAGTTTTATGTGCAGAAGTGTAAGGTCATGCACTTCAGTAAGAGAAATCAAAAAGCAGATTATAATCCAAATAGAGAGTGTTATGGACTCAGTGAAAGTCCCTTTAAGATAGAGAGTGTGTGTGTATGTGTGTGTGGGGCGTGCTTACATCAATAGAAGATAAAGGACGTAATGACGTTGTTGAAGAAGGCAGAAGAAGTAGGAGAGAGAGAGAGAGAAGGGAGAGAGACACCAGCCTGCTTGTTTTCTCTATCGATGGATGAGAAACAATAACTGTGTTTGCCATAGAAATCCATGTATGGAAGTTGGAAGTAATCCAGTGGAGTTCACTTTGTTGCTGACCTGTAGAAGGTAACAGGTATTTGTATGTGGACGACCACGGTTCGGATGCTTTTCGGGGTGAGGAAGTCACTACCGAGTAAACACTGAAGTGTCGTTTGGGTTCCATCGTGGAACATTTGGATTTCGTATGTACTCTCTCTATGTTTCTCTACGTCTACATCTTATCTTCAGACAACGGTGGTTGTTGAAGAAGCCCTTGCTCATGTTTCACCTTATGGCTTGCGGAACTGAACTTTAAGAACCATTCAGGAACTGGGAGTTTTGGACTTTGTCACACACACACACACGAAGAGTTTAGTTTTGGGGTTAACGTTCGAGGTTTAACATTCTTGAATTCTAACATACTAACATTTTTACTTTTATTTTACGTATTATCATAAGTAGTGATTAATAAAATAGTTTTTAACACTAAATCATGCTCAGTGTGTTTCTTTTGTTGCTGGTTTGTGACAAAATTGGGGGCTCGTCCGGGATAGTTCCCAAGGTTAACGAGTGTCGTCTGGGATTGTACCCCAGATTGACGAGATTTGTTTGAGATTCAATCCAAAGATTTTTGAGGGAGGTCTGATAAATTCTTTTTAATTGGCTTGTGTGTGTGGAAACCAGCAGCAATGGATATTAAGGCATTTTTGGAGTCACCAACCCAAAAGGGATTGGAGGTGGCGAAAAAGGATGATTTGATAAAGATTGCTACAAGGTTAAACCTTACAGAAGTAAAGCAGTCTATGAGAAAGGCAGATATTCAGAGACTGATAGCTGGCCATTATGTGGAAAAGAAGGTGTTTGAGAAGGAAGTGTTAAAACAGTTTCCTGGCAGTGAAATAGCAATTTCTGAGGCACAGGTGCAGCTGGTGAAATTAGAGGCCGAACGAGAGCAAACCCAGTTAAAGATAGAAGCTGAACGAGAACAAAAGAGATTAGAGGCTGAACGACAGCAAACCCAGTTAAAGATAGAGGCTGAACGAGAGCAAAATAAATTAGAAGCTGAACGAGAGCAAAAGAGATTAGAGGCTGAACGAGAACAAACCCAGTTAAAGATAGAGGCCGAACGAGAGAAATTAGAGGCCGAACAAAAGCTAACTCAGATGAAGATAGAGGCTGATCTAGCAATGAAGCAGATGGAATTGAAGAGGATGGAGCTGGATAACGAGGAGAAAAAGAGGCAGCATGAGTTACAAATGAAGCGTAGGAGTTCGGAATCTGATTCTGATGATGGTTTTTCAGCCAGCAGGGAGGTTCGATTAGTCCCTCCGTTTGAAGAAGATCAGGTTGATCAGTATTTCCAACATTTTGAAAAGGTTGCTGTGAGTTCAAACTGGCCAAGGAAAGGATGGGCTCTTATGGTACAGAGTGTGATTAAAGGTAAAGCTCAAAAAGCTTATTCTGCTTTGTCTGCTGAGGATGCAGCTGATTATACCAAGGTAAAACAAGCTATTTTGAAGGCCTATGAATTGGTCCCTGAGGCTTATAGACAAAAATTCAGAGACTTGAGGAAATCTGCAGATCAGACTTATATGGAATTTGCCAATGGAAAGAGAATATGTTTTGAACGATGGTGCCTGGCTAAAAATGTAGATGGGGATTATGATAAATTGACAGAATTGATACTGGTGGAAGACTTTAAAAGATGTGTTCCAGCTGAATTAACAACATATTTAAATGAAAAGGGAGTGGAAACTTTACAAGAAACTGCTAGGTTGGCAGATGATTATGCTTTAACCCATAAATCCAAATGGGGACAACCTAAAACCTTTCAAAAGAGTTACAAAGACAATCCAGGTAAACCAGAGATTAAATTGGGAGGTAATCAAAAAGGAAAAGATGAAAAGAAGCCAGGGCTGGAGAAACCTGTTGAGCGTACTTGTTATTACTGTAGGAAACCTGGCCACGTGATATCTAATTGTGCCCTTTTGAAGAAAAAGAAGGAAGCTGGGCCCAATGCTTGCTTTCAGGCAATTAAAAATCAAAAAGGTTTAGGAGATGCTGTTAAAGATCAGTCCTTGAAAGAGGGAAAAGCGGAAAAGTTGGAGGAGGTGAGAAAGGAATTCTGTTCGTATGTATCAGAGGGTTTTGTTTCACTGAATGATGAGTCACCCCAGGTGCCAGTGAAAATTCTTAGAGATACTGGGGCTAGTCAATCTCTCTTGCTGGACAGTGTTTTAAATTTTGGTGAAGAAAGTGACACTGGTGAAGTAAATCTAGTACGAGGCGTTACAGGTGAGACCATGTCTGTCCCTTTTCACAGGGTGATTTTAAAGTCAAAGTTCGTAGAAGGACCAGTCGAGATAGGGATAAGACCTAGTTTGCCAGTGGAAGGAGTTTCTTTGTTATTGGGAAATGACCTTGCAGATGGAGAAATTGTTCCTGTGGTACGGTTAACGACCAAACCAAGGATTGATGAGTCTGAGGATGATCCAGATGTTTACCCATCATGTGCGGTGACTCGAGCTAGAGCTAGAGAATTAGCCAAGACAGACAGTCCGGTGCAGTCTGATGTGGTTCCTTGTGACAGTCCTAAACAGGAAGAAAATTATGATGCCTTATCTGAGACTTTTCTGTTTTCACTGGAGGATCAACATCCTTATAGTGAGCCTGAATTTAAAGATTTGTCTTTGTCAAGGAAGGATTTTATGGTGGAACAGACAAAGGACCCTGAGTTGACAGAATTGAAAGAAAAAGCTCTCTCATGTGAGGAGATTGAAAAGGTGCCAACTGGATACTATGTCAAAAATGGAGTGTTAATGAGGAAATGGAGATCTCCCCATGTCCAAAAATTTAAAACTCGGTTGGAGAGAGTCTGCCAGCTAGCGAGAGAGAATCTGAAAACAAGCCAGATAAGAATGAAGACATATTTTGATAGACGTGCTCGGCCTAGGACATTCGCAGTGGGGCAAAAGGTGTTGGTATTTTTCCCTAGCCAAAATAATCCCTTGCAAGCTCGTTTTTCTGGACACTATGTTATTGAATCTCGAGTGACTGATCTAACATATATAATCAAAACACCAGATAGACGCAAGAAAACACAACTCTGTCATGTAAACATGCTAAAACCTTATTATGAGAGGGATTCAGTTGTGGCCTTGGTGGATGGTGTAAAGGTTGTTTCTAGAATGCCTGATGTTGATGTTGAGGAAGGCCGATTTAGACCAAATATTGTTCCATCGAAACTAAAAAACCAAAATATCATGGAGAACCTTGAAACGAAGTTGGACCATTTACAAGTTTCACAAAAACAACAGATGAGAGAATTAATTTTAAAATTTAAAAATCTGTTCCCAGATGTTCCAAACAGAACATCGATAATTACCCATGATGTTGATGTTGGGGATGCAAAACCAATCAAACAACACCCATATCGAATGAATGTAGAAAAAAGTAAACTTGTTGATCAGGAAATAAAATACATGTTGGAAAATGATATTATTAGACATTCTACTTCAAATTGGAGTTCGCCCTGTGTTATTGTACCTAAACCTGATGGAACTGTTAGATTTTGCACAGATTACAGGAAAGTGAATGCTGTAACAAAGACAGATGCTTACCCTATTCCTAGGGTGGATGATTGCATAGACAGAGTGGGAAAGGCAAAATTTCTTACAAAGATTGACCTATTAAAAGGGTACTGGTGTGTTCCATTAACAGATAGAGGAAGGGAAATTTCAGCCTTTGTAACCCCTTCTGGATTGTATGAATACAATGTTTTGCCATTTGGAATGAAAAATGCTCCGGCAACATTTCAAAGAATGATTAATTCA
This sequence comes from Pristis pectinata, assembly GCF_009764475.1. NCBI lineage: Eukaryota > Metazoa > Chordata > Chondrichthyes > Rhinopristiformes > Pristidae > Pristis > Pristis pectinata. Next base: position 33,609,651 of record NC_067405.1, on the reverse strand, counting down.
GTGATTCATGGGTTAAAACATACAGATGCCTACATTGACGACTTAGTGACTGGGAATGATACATGGGAGGATCACATCTCTGCGTTAGAAAGGTTGTTTGAAAGACTTTCCAAGGCTAACCTTACAGTTAACTTGGCTAAAAGTGAATTTGGCCATGCCACTGTGACGTATCTTGGTTATGTTGTAGGTCAAGGCAAGCAAGCTCCTGTTCAGGCAAAAGTTCAAGCAATATCTGAGTTCCCTATTCCCACAGGTACGAGGACTGTTAGAAGATTTTTGGGAATGGTTGGATATTATCGAAAATTTTGTAAAAATTTTGCTGATATTGCTCTTCCCCTAACTAATCTTCAGAAGAAGGGAGTAAAGTTTGTTTGGACAGATTCTTGTCAAGAAGCACTTAAGAAGCTGAAAGCCATTTTATGCTACCATCCTGTGCTCAAAACACCTGACTTTGAAAAGCCATTTTCATTAGCAGTAGATGCCAGTGATGAAGCTGCAGGAGCTGTGTTGTTGCAGAAGGGTGACCTTGATGATATTGACCATCCTGTAGCTTACTTTTCAAAGAAATTTAATGAGCATCAAAAGAATTATTCCACCATAGAGAAAGAATTACTGTCGCTTGTTTTAGCCTTGCAACATTTCAGTGTATATGTTTGCACCGCTCAGAAACCATTGACTGTGTATACAGATCATAACCCATTGGTGTTTCTGAGCCGAGTCAAAAACAAGAACAGAAGGCTGTTAAACTGGAGTTTAATTTTGCAAGAGTTTGATCTCATGATAACTCACATTAAAGGCAAAGATAATGTGATTGCTGATTGTCTTTCCCGATGTTAAATGGGAAACATGTATCTGTACTAATCTGATAGTCTGTAGTTGTGTAGCATGATAATTATTAACATTACTAACTATGCGCGGTTAAAATTTTCTTGGGAAAATTTTTTTTTTAGGTGGGAGGTGTTATGGACTCAGTGAAAGTCCCTTTAAGATAGAGAGTGTGTGTGTATGTGTGTGTGGGGCGTGCTTACGTCAATAGAAGATAAAGGACGTAATGACGTTGTTGAAGAAGGCAGAAGAAGTAGGAGAGAGAGAGAGAGAAGGGAGAGAGACACCAGCCTGCTTGTTTTCTCTATCGATGGATGAGAAACAATAACTGTGTTTGCCATAGAAATCCATGTATGGAAGTTGGAAGTAATCCAGTGGAGTTCACTTTGTTGCTGACCTGTAGAAGGTAACAGGTATTTGTATGTGGACGACCACGGTTCGGATGCTTTTCGGGGTGAGGAAGTCACTACCGAGTAAACACTGAAGTGTCGTTTGGGTTCCATCGTGGAACATTTGGATTTCGTATGTACTCTCTCTATGTTTCTCTACGTCTACATCTTATCTTCAGACAACAGTGGTTGTTGAAGAAGCCCTTGCTCATGTTTCACCTTATGGCTTGCGGAACTGAACTTTAAGAACCATTCAGGAACTGGAAGTTTTGGACTTTGTCACACACACACACACGAAGAGTTTAGTTTTGGGGTTAACGTTCGAGGTTTAACATTCTTGAATTCTAACATACTAACATTTTTACTTTTATTTTACGTATTATCATAAGTAGTGATTAATAAAATAGTTTTTAACACTAAATCATGCTCAGTGTGTTTCTTTTGTTGCTGGTTTGTGACAAGAGAGACTGCGTGAGTGAACTACAGAGGGATCAAGGTGTTCTAATGCACAAATCACAAAAAGCTAGCAGACAGGTCCAAGTAGTCAAGAAGGCAAAATGGTTGGAGTTTAAAAATAGGGAGGTTTTGTTGCAATTGTACAGAGTGTCGGTGAGGCCTCACCTGGAATACTGTGTATAGTTTATGTCCCTTTACCTAAAATAAAGATAGAGTAACATTGGAGGCAGTACAAAGGAGATTCACCAGGCCAATTCCTGGGTTGCCCTGCCAAGACTAAGTAATTTGGGCCTGTGCTCCTTAGAGTTTAGAAGAATGAGGGGGTGACCTTATTCAAACATATAAGATGTTAAAGGGCTTGACAGGGTAGATGTTGGGATATCTTCACAAGTGGGAGAGTATTGAACAAGGCGCCATAACTACAGAGGGCTGCTCATTTACAACTGAGGTACGTAGAAGTTTCTTCACACAGAGGGTAATGAATCTCTGGAATTCTCTATTCCAGTGGGTGTTGGAAGTTGGATCATTAGAAGTATTTAAAGTGGCAGTGGATAAATATCTGACAGATCGAGGAATAGAGGGGTATGAAGAAATGGCACAGAAGAGGAGTTGAGGCCAGCATAGATTAGCCATGACCATATTAAATGGTGGGACAGGCTTTAAGGTCCTGCTCCTATTTTCTCGTGTTCTTGTATCTTGCATGAGTTATGGATGGAAGCTGTGCTCCCTCAGGGAGTTCGGGGCACCTGGAAAAGATCCCCTGAATTTGGCAGTGCAACCAAGCCTAGGCATTATGCTATCCCACTGCTAAATTGATAAGCTTTGCAAACATTTTACACCTGGTGAATGGGTTTTGAAGCATCTTATCTGTTATTTTTCTCCCCATAATATTTTGGAACCTAAAATGTTAGATTATTGGCAATACTATCAAAACTGCATGCCAAATATGGGAACACAGAATTAACTCAGGTGCCCTGTCAAATGTGTGTACAAGCCAGTGAGGTTCTAGTTATGAATCATTTCTGATTCTAGTTTGTTATTTTTTTTTAAAAATGGCTAATTGTATCTTTGCTTTTGTGGTGCAGATTGATAGACTTAAAAGAAAGTTTGTTCAGATCTTCCGCCAATGTTTTAAGTCCTGCAGCTCTGTAAAGGAAAAAGCTTGCTGGCTGAATTCAGCTCTGAAAGAGCTGCCATGGTTCATTAGAACAATGGAGGCAGAGGGGAGGAGAAACATCCAAGCTATAAAAACACAACAGCTGGAGGAATGTGACTGGCTAGAAGTATTTCAGGTTAAAGGGAGTAGAATAGGAACTTCTGCCCACTGGTTAGTGTTAAAATGCAATTGCGGTACTTCGCATGTCAAAAAATAAAACAAATACTGGGGGAAAATTAATAATAACACCAATTGAACAAGTGCACTGTGGTTTCCAAAAAGAAAATTTGTGGATACTGCATTCTGGTACTTATATTAAGTCTAACTCTCAACCACATCTTCTATCGTCTGGCTTTGTCAGCAGATTAGTGCACTGTTCTTTTTGTCCACAGGTTGACTGGAGTGTTACTTTCCTCCAGCTCTTACATTCAAATAATTTCAAGGGTGTTTGTGAGTCCCTAGGAACAGCCCATGCAGCACAGTACAGCACAGCTGCATGGAATGAACGTCCACAAAGGATCTGAGAGGGAGGGCCCTTCTCACCACCAGCCAAGCAAGGACTTAATGTCTGTCTGAAGTTCCTGGTGATGGAGCATTCTGCTAAATGACTTTGACAGTCTACTCAGGGAACCGTCTGACAAGATCCAACATCTTCTTTTCCTGTAGAGCCTTGAGGCCATTGTGTGCAGCTCACTGCCTAATTGACTTGTAATGAAAAGTCCTCTCCTGCATAAACTTTTGCACAAAAGACACATGTTCAGTGAAAACTCCCAGGATAAAGATGATGGGAGATTCAGTGATGGCAGTTCCATTAAATGTCAAGGGTAGATACTTTGACTCTGTCTTGTTGGAGATAGTCATTCCCTGGTACTTTTGAGCCATGACTGTTACTTGTCACTTCTGAGATCTTAGCTGCATGTTGCCTAGATCTTGCTACATGCAGACATGGCCTGCTTCTTTTGCTGAGGACTTGCAAATGGAATTGAAAATTGTGCAATCGTTAGTGACATCCCTACTTCTAACCTTATGATAAAAGGAAGGTCAACGATGAAGCAACTTAAGATGAGTGGTCATAGGGTAACTCAAACCGGGCATCAGTGAGTAGGTTATTGGTAAGTAAGTGCCGTTTAATTGCACTGTCAATGACAGCTTCCATCACTTTACTGATAATTGACAAAATGGCTGGTGGTGAGAAGTAAACTGATTAGGTGGTAATTAACCGAATTGAATTAGTCCTGTTTTTTGTGAACAGGGTAATTTCCACACTGTTGGGTAGATGCCAGCTTTATAACTGCATTGGAAAAGCTTGGTTAGAGGAACAGCTGGTACTGAAGTGCTGGGATGTTGCCTAGTCCTATCGTCTTTGTTGTATCCAGCGCTCTCAGCCATTTCTTGATGTCATGTGAAGTGACTGAACTTTGCTGAAGGCTGGCTTCTGTGATGGTGGGGACTTCAATGGGGATCTGCTCTGGTTGCGATTGTTTCAGCCTTGTCTCTAGCACTTACATTTGCAAATTTTATGAATAAAGTATATGTTTGAGAAAAAAAAATCATGTGGCATCATAGGATCAACCCCTCAGTTTCAGAAAATTAGAGAAGAATCCAGTTGACATCAACACTTACAACCTTAACAGCTTGTTTGCATTAAATCATCTTGAAGTACCGAAGTATTTAGCAGTGGAACCATGAGATGTCGAGAAGCAATGTTGAGAAGGATGAACAACTTCCATTTATAAAGTTTCTTCAATGGGGCAAACAAATACCAAGGTATTTCACAAAGGTATTAACAAACAAAATAAATTCACACTGGAACATAGGAAGACATATTGGGCCGCATCATGTTGGATATGGCCCACACCTGGCATCCACCTCACCACCACCAGCACCACCCTGCTCCATGGTTCAATTGTACTGGGGCACTTACTGCTGCAGGCAGCTCACAAAGCAAAGACCTATGAGCAGCAACTGGGCCTCAGGCAATGGCGATGACCCCCAGATCAAACAAATAGCCTTCTGACAGCTCAACTGTTTCCAAATGTTTCTGATAACCAAAGACATTTAAAAAGTTCAAATTGATTAACTAATTGAAATATGAAAATTCTTTTTAAATGAAAAATTAGAAAAATATATACATTTACTTAAATTCACATTAACTATAATTAAAATACTAAAATTAATTTTTAAAAAATCTTCACTTGTCTTTTCCATCCAGATTGGGAACTTCATTCAGTGAATGGGGAAATACTAGATATGGCAGCCAGGCTGAGAGGCCAGGCACGAAGTGTATCTGGTCCCTCAGCCCAGCACAACTGAGCACAACTCCTATAGTCAGTGCTAAGTCCAGTGGTGGTGTGGGGGAGGTCAAATGTGTCAGTCTCTGACCTACAGCAGGTTCCGTATGCCTGAGCTGCAACACACAGGCACAGAAGTCAGGAATGTGCTGATCCTGCAATTATGGTAGCCGGAGGTTTTCTCTGGAACCACTGACTGAAGAGAAGCATGGTTAGGGCCAGTAGGCACTTAACCAAAGGTTTCATCAGAGGCTAATTTTAAGAAGCAACTTAGGGAAGGAAAGAGAGATACACATGGGAGTGATATTCGGGGGGAGTTCAAGAGCTTAAGGCTTTGCCAGGTGAAGGCACAATCACTAAGGGAGGGGCTATTACATTTGGATGCTATAGAGTCCAGAACTGGAGGAGTATAGAGACCTCAGAGGGGTCTAGGGCAGAAGAAATTTCAGAGATAAGGAAGGCTGAGACCACAAAAGACCAGGCGCCATTATTTATTATTAGTGTCTTCAGGCACCAATTAAAATTGTTAAATTATTATTGTAAAAATACCCTTGTTGTTTAACTAAGAGGAGCAGGAATCATTCTCCCAACCCCATGGACAAAATGATTAACTCCATCCACACTCCCAACATCTCTATCTGGGGCAGCTGACCTAAATTGTTTTGTCTTGTGCAGCCATATCTGGAAATTCTCAAGGGGATTCCCTTGGAGTCTCCAATAATTTATAGAGATTTTTATAAGTCTGGGGATTTCGGGATGAACTCTGGATCACTGCAGGTCCATATCCTAGGTTGATCACAGGACAATGGGTCTCAGACTGGTGTCCAGTGACCTCAAAAGGTCTGCAGAGATGTTGATTACAAAAAATAAGAGTTCACAAGAGAATCTTCCCATGGGTGATGTGTAAACCCAGTGTGCACTCTCTGATTTGTAATCTCTAGTCAGGAGGCAGAAGTTCGCTGCTCGGGGCTGAGTCCAGACCAGTCATCCCTGGCCATAACAGGGTGTGTGCTGAGGATGCGGATACAGCCAATGATGAGACAATGTAACTTTCCACGGCACACTGATCTTGGAAAGACTTTGTAACTTATTTTACAATTCTGATTTTTTTCTTTACACAGCACTCAACCAGAATGGTATCTGACTTTTTAACTTAATTTAATCTTATCAGTATCTCCCAATTGGCATAAAAGCAGAAAGTGCTAGCAACACTTAGAACTGGAAAGACGAGAAAAAAGTGTATTTTAATTTGCAAAGAGGGAGAGGTGTGGAGAGATCCATATGATGAGGGTCATTAACATGAAACATTGGCTCTGTTTCTCTTTCCACAGATGCTGCCTGACCTTCTGAGTATCTGCAGCATTTTCTCCTTTAATTTCAGAATTCTAGCCACTGCAGTTTTTTGCTTATCAATCTATTGATTGGCAATTGAGGTCAGATATTTTTCAAATAAGGTCGCTGTGGTAAGTTGTCCTACTTTTATTCTAATTTTGCTTCATGGATGCTTGTGAAAATTTGTGTGGAATTTGGCTTTGGACCATTCCCTGGAGATGCAGGTGTACTTGATTTTGTGGCTGCTTATATGCCTAACTGGAAGCTGGGGCTTGCCACCTGAGGTGGATTGAGAGCAGCTGAATGAAAATTTTGCCCAGTTTGCATAGATGGTGCTGCCTGTGGAGGTGGAACCACCAGCATGCTCTAAAGTGATTCCCACTAAAGAGTTTCTATCAATACATGAGCCCTTAGTTTGGGAGAGCGCTGTTTAGACCAATTTCTGCCCCATATAATTTCTCTTATTTCATATTCACTCACTTATTTCTAAAGTTGCAAATCCTATTGCAATTGGCAGACCATTCAACTTCTTAAAACTTGGATTACTCTGAAGGTTTCTGTGAAAAAGAGAGCTGTTATTGGCAACCAAAACAGAATCCACATGAATCACTGCAATTCATGTACAGCTTGTGGTGTTTGTATTTACATCCAGCTAGCCAAAGCAGGTTAGAAAGAAAAACAAGCGGCTCAATGTCACCTCTTATAATTTGGGCCTATCTTGTTTTGATTCAAAAAAAAGCACAGTGTTCAAGGCCATAATCACAGCAAACTGATCAGAGTGACACCCTTTCACAAACCAAACCGGGTGTGAAACAAGCAGGCAAATAAAGCTGTGCTTCCCAAGAAATCTCTGCATGCTACAGACGTTCATATTACTCAAAATCAACACACTAATAACAGCCTGTTCTTTAATATTAGCACTTAATTTTCAAGATCAATAACAGCTAAGTCTCCTTTATATTTTTAAGATTAAGATACTTAAGGTACTTTTTAAGATTAAGGTACTAACTGGAGAGGGAAGTATTTCCTAATACAATTACGCACTATCCATCTGTTTGTTCCCTTTGTTGATCATCCCAATTCACCCTCCTTTCATCTTCTTTCTGTATCTGCCCATCTCTTCCTCCTACACCCTTTTCATTTTCTTTGAACCACTGCCTATCATTCACCTACACTCATTCCCCAGCTAATTTCATCCTCCTTCTTTCATCTCCCCTCTAGTTTCCTCCTGCTGGCTTCTCTTCCATTTCCTCCTCTTTTTTCACGTCCACTTCTTTTCTCTAGCCCCAAGTTAAACCCTAACTAAGTGTCTGAGTGCATCCACGTGCTCCCATGGCTTCAAAGCTGGCCCAGCCAGTCTGACGGAATGCAGCTACCACTTCCAAATCATTCTGCTTTAGGTCATGACGGTAGCAGATGTTTTATATTGTGAATAACTATTACGAAAAGAAATTGAGAGTTGGTAGAACAAACAGAAAACCTGGCTGTGAAAAGAACCTCTGAAAGATGTGATCGCGAAGTACGTTTTTGAATTGTTTTGAAGAGTTCCAGACAAATTTGAATTTACCAGAATTTCTTTTGAATGACTGACAAACTGAAGGCAAGATTGAATGTGTTTGGTTATAAACACAAGCAAGTGGAACAATATAGTTGATGCTTTCAAATCAAGATTTGCATCAAGTCAGGAGATGTACACCATTAAAAAAAATTGCATCATATCCTCAGCAAGGGAAAAGAAGAGCTTCCTGAAAAAAAGAAGGAAATGCTGTATGATTCAGGAGATTTCAGAATGACAGAAACAACCTTTTTGGCAATCTGATCAAAGGGCAAGTCAAGCTTGAAATACAGTGGAAACCAGGACATGGGCTGCTAGTTCTGTAAAAATGAAAATGTCAAAACATTTAAAATGAACCTGAATACAGAAAACCAATACAGAAAAACAAAATACAAGAAAACTAGTTGGTGGCTTACCTTTCTCCAAGAGGAGAAACTTATGCCCTGTGCCCCAAAACAAGACTTTAACATAAAAATTCCATTAAAGGAATGCTACCTTGTTAAAGTTGTTATGTAATTGCTGCGTTACCAGAGAGTGCAACCCTTAGATACCTTATGAGATACTGGTCAGTGGTGTACATTACAGTTGGTAATGAATGAGAGACAGACAGACAGACAGACCGAGACAGAAACAGTGAGAGAGAGAGAGAGAGAAACAGACACAGACAAAGAGCTAATTGCAACCAATCATTAGTTGTTAATTTCATCTGCTCCCACTCCAACATTATCCTGCCCCTCACTTTGAAAACTATTACTTTAAATGAAGAACATATACCACATGACCTGTTACTCACAGTTTCACTACTGTCCTGAGTGGGGGACAAGATTTGGCCTACTACATAGAAATTTTATGGGCTAATATTAAGTGGGTGCAGAATTGATTGAACTTGAGAGTGCATATTAGCTCACTTGCTAAAGGTATAGATAAGATGCATGTTCAATTTCAATGCAGATAGTGTAACGGAGTAGAAACAGGGCTGTTGTTATAATATTCATAAAAGTATTTTTTAAGCAAATGTATAGCTCAGAGATGAAGAACTAACATTCAGGAAGTGCCTTTCATGATTTCAGAATCCTCAAATTAACTACTTCTGAAGTTTGGTAATGATTAAAATACAGAAATGCACTACAGGCATTTTGCACACAGCAAGGTCATACACACTGTGCGGAATTTGATCAGATAATCTGTTTCAAAAATATTGCTTCAAGGATAAATGCAAAGACATAAAGAGAATTACTGTGCATTATTGAATGGGGTCTTGAGGTAGCTTAAATCCACTGGAAAGGGCAGAAATGACCTTAGCTTAATGGTACATCCTAAATATGATACAACAAATAGTGCAGAACTTCTTCAGTGTCACAATGAGGCATCATCCTGGATGATGTCACCGAAGTAAACCTACAATGTAATATATAAGAATATATATCATGACACTCTATGTAACAACTTGGTAATGGTTACTTTAGTTAGATTATTAAATGTATTTATTTGTATTACTCTTCCATTAAATCTTTTCTCAGGCACTTCTGTTCCCAATACAACAATGGCCAAAGTTTCCTCATCTAAAATCCTCCAACCCTGAAAACATGCTTCGAGATCTTCTCTAAATACTTTCAAGTGTTTCCACATCCTTCCTGTATGTGGGTATGTAATTACCAGAGCGGTACAATCTACTCGAGCTGTGGTCTAATTAGAGCTTTATGCAATTTGAGACCTTAGTCAATAAAGCAAGAAGACCAGCAAAGACCAACATTTATTATCCTTGAGAAAATGGTGGTGAGCTGACTGCTTGAGCCTTTGTGGCCACCTTGGTAAAGCTATTCCCACACTACTGCTGGGTAAAGGGTTCCGGGATTTATACCCAACTATGATGAAGTGACTGTGATATACTTCCAAGCCAGAGTGGTTTGTGACTTTGAAAGAAGCCTAAATTGTAAATGGTACACACTGTAACTATCATCCATCGGTGGTGGAAGGAGTGAATGTCTGGGTTGGTAGACACTGGAAGATGTCAAGCTTCTTGAGTGTTATTGAAGCTACATTCATCCAGTCAATTGGAAAGTATCCATCATACTCCTAACCTGTGTCTTATAGAAATAACTTCAGTGAGTCCTCCTCCTCAGCTACAATGATTATATTATTTCACTCTTTTCTGAAGACAAACTCAACCTATTCTTTAAGAACCATACCTATCATATTGGCTTCCACCCATACTTTTTGACCACAAATAGGCCCTACTCTCTCCTTTTAGATTCACCTTGCACTTTATGTATTTAAAAAATATTTTTGGGCTTTCCATGATTTTGTTTTTTTCTCACCCTACCTTTGCCTTCCTAATTTCCTGACTTATTTCATCCCTGGACTTACTCCACTAGGCCTTCTGCAATATTGAATTATCTATAACTGGTATTGGCTTTGCTTTAGCATCGTAACATATGCTGCATGCTCCTTGGCATCCAGTGGGCTCTACACCTTGGCATCCCATCCTTTTACTTTGTTGGAATATATTAACTTGAACCCATATTACCTCTTCCTCCTCTGAGTTAATCTGAGAAATAACCACTCCATCTGCTTATAGGCCCTACCAGCTGGTAAATTTATTACTAAAGTGACAAATTTATTAATCTATATCACAGGATTGTGATCTGGTGTTTCACTTTCCATTTATTGGTTGTATTATTATATCATAAGTACAGCATAAATTAAAGCATTTAAATAAGGATCAGTTTATTTCATGATATTCTAATCTATGATGCAATCTCAAGCGGTCAATTTCTGTCCAGCGCATTAAATCAACTGGACTACTGATGGTTGAAGGGCTGTCAGCTTATGAAGTCTTCAAGGCCGATGCACCAGCATGGCTTAAAGCTTGTATTAAACGTATAAACTGACTGCCGGTGGGTACATACATGCTAGAGTGATTCAATTATTAAATTAAACCTGATCCTAATTATCATTCATAATTGAGAATTCTGGATAACAATATTAATTCAGGAATATTAATCACATAGCTTTTAAATATTAAACTGACAGAACTAAAAAAAAAATCAAAATTAAAGCTGTCTTTCCACATTTAAGCAACTATAATTGTCTCTTTCTTCATAGAATTACAGTAGAGAAGGCCCATCACTCTATGGAGTATTTGTTCTCTGTGGATTCCTTACATCCAACAAAGTCCACTTGTAGATTGCACAGATCAGAACACAAGGATCTACAAAGTGTGTTCTCTTTATTCAAGGGTTCCCCTCAGATTTCCTCTCTAGAGCTAAATCTAAATGATGGGCAAGATCATCTGACCTGCCATATCAGCACAGTGACTTGCAGTCTGCTGAACCAACCACCTTCTGACAGCCAGTGAAGCCGTGGCCTTTGTGTTTGCAAACACATTTCATCTACCCAGCTCCACTATGATGTTTCAGCTCAACTTTACACCTGAGTGGTGGGAGATCTTTAGCAGAGAGAGACCCAGGACATTCCCAGAGACTCATGGTAGAATTTGGGAGAAAGGGAAGTTGAGAGCAAGAACAAAGTGAATTTTGTGAACATAGTGTGCCCATATAATTGTTTGCCCAAAGTATCAGCCAACACAGTAGTGCAACTAGTAGACACATCTTTGTATGTGCAAGGTATGACTCGAGCTAATAGCTTTCAACTTGAGTGAGAGCTATCAGTATCATTTTGCCTCTGGATTTGGCTCATTTGCCCTCATTTAAACCAAGCACAACCGATTTTAAAAGGTATTCCAATAAACTTTCTTACTGCTCTGAACACAGAAACTCTTGAAAATGCTTTCCCCCTATAAGAAGGATAATTTAGTCTGCATGGTACAAATTATGAATGTTTTCTTTATAACTCCACAGTACAAAAGAATTCTTGCTACATGACAGGAGAACAAACTGCAATTTGAGAGAGAAATAAACTACAATATACTCCATTCCATGCCAGAATCTAACAATGTAACATAATAACTAATCTGTATTTGGCAATTTACATTGAATACAAGAACAGTACAAAATAGAGGAAATTCTGGTTTGCCATTCAGTAAGATCATGGCTGGTCTAACCTCAGCCTCAACTCCACATTCTTGCCTACTCCCCGTGACCCTTGAATTCCCTCTGGACCAAAAATATGTCTATCTTAGCCTTTAACATATTAATTGATTCAGCCGCCAAGAAAGACCCAACCTCCTTATCTCTTAAGATGTCCCTTTCTGTCCAGGAATCAACAGTGAACCTTCTCTGAAGTGCCTCCAGTGTAAGTATTTCCCTTTTCCAGATGTGGTCCCAGCACTGCTTGTAAAGTTGCAACTTTTATAGTCAATCCTCTGTGCAATAGAGGCTAACATTTCATTTCTCTTCCTAATTAATTGTCACACTTGCATGCTAAATAGCACTGAGGTCAAAGATCAGCCATGATGTTACTTAATAACACAGGAGTGAGGAGCCAAATGGCCTACTTCTACTACATTTTATGGTCTTATACCCTTGTTTCATGTACAAGGATACCCAGATCCATATGTATTGCAGCATTTTGTCAGTCTCTCTCCATTTAAACAATATTCTGTTTTCTATTCTTCCTACCAAAGTGGATAACTTTCCCCACGTTATAGCTCAGCAGCCAAATTTTTGCCCACTAGTTTAACATCTCTGTTCCTTTGCAGACTCTCTGTGTTTTCCTCATGATTTGCTTTTCAGCAAGTCTGGCAACAATAACTCAGTTCCTTCATTAAAGTCAATAATATAGATTAAAACATACTTTTATTTGTTTTCAATAATCTTAAGCTTTCAGTATATTTTTCAGATATTATTATTTTTATTGCTCCATTTCAGCTAATGAAGGAGATTGAACCATACGAGTCCACATGTTAATTAATTTTGTCAATCTTTAAAATTTGTAGTATTGTGATTAAGTGTTCTAAGCTATTATTAGTTCATCACCAGAGATATTCTCTGTGTGCACACAAAATAATCATGTCCCCTTCTGATGGATTACTGTGTTCTGATTCCACCTCTAAAAATCCGTAACCAAACTTTACAACACATTACTCATTCCAGCGTCTTATTTGTTTTAAGATTTTAGATCACAGTTTTTGTTTATTTAGTAATTTCAACATGTACAGGCTTAGCATGTCCCAGAAATGCACAAACTAATACTTATTTGGTACCTTTAATGTTGAAAAATGCCCCAAGATACTTTGTAGGTGTGAGGGAAGAATAGGCATTAAGCCCTCACCATGATATTAGATTAACTGGTCAATACACATAATAGACATAATGTAAAACTATTTTACCAATCAAATTTTAATCCTGAAAGTAAAATGAGGCAATATGATTTTGAGTATCATTTATTCAAAAGTTAGAGCTACTTGTTTATAGTTTTATCTGACGATTTCCTGGCGAGGGAGTCCATTGTATGTAAACCACAAAAAACTGGCGTCAGCAAAGCAAAGGTTGTACAATGATCACCTTCCAGTCAAGACATTGGAAAAACTTTTTACCTTTAATTAATTACGTTAAACAATTATTTACTAAATGGTCCCCATTCTCTTTATCATTGATTGGCCGAATTAATGCAGTTAAGGTGAATATTTTACCAAAATTTTTGTATCTATTTCAGGCAATTCCAACTTTTATTTTGAAATCCTTTTTCGATACTATTGATTCCAAAATTCTTTCATATATATGGCAGAATAAAAACCCAAGGTTAAGTAAGAAATATTTACAAAGATTAAAAAAGGATGGTGGTATGGCTTTGCCTAATTTTAGATTTTACTATTGGGCAATTAATATTAGATACTTAATTTTCTGGGCACAAGATTTTGATGCAATTCATTGTCCCTGTTGGGTACACCTTGAGTGTGAATCAGTGCAAGGATTTTCATTAGTTTCTATTTTAGGAGCTTCATTCCCTTTTGCACTTACTAAATTGAGTAAACAAATGACTAATCCAATAGTTAAACATACAATATGGATATGGTTTCAATTTCGTAAATTTTTTGGATTGAATAAATTTAATTTATCAAGTCCTATTCAATCTAATTTTTTCTTTCAACCATCTAGAATTGATTCAGCTTTTTCTTTAAGGAGAATGAAGGGAATAACATGTTTTCAAGACTTATTCATTGATAACTGTTTTTTTATCTTTTGAACAGTTGTCTAATAAATACAATCTGCCTACATCACATATTTTTTCGATATTTACATTAGAAATTTTTAAAAGTTACTTTACCTTCTTTTCCAACACCATATAAATCTGAAAATACAGAAAAAATTTTAGGTTTTAATCCTTATCAGAAGGGCCTGATAGCAATAATTTATGATCGGATTATGAAAATATCTTCAGAGGAACTTGATAAAATTAAGAATGAATGGGAAAGAGAACTCCAGATACTTTTACCTACAGAGACATGGAAGAAAATTCTTCAATTAGTTAATACATCTTCAATGTGTGCTAGACACTCTTTGATACAGTTTAAGGTGGTTCACAGGACCCATATGTCCAAGGACATTAGCCTGTTTTTATCATCATATAAATCCTATATGTGACAGATGTAATTCGAAGGTGGCTTCCCTGACACATATGTTTAGGTCCTGTCCCCTTTTGGAAAAATATTGGAAAGAAATTTTTAACATTATTTCATCTGTATTGAACATTGATTTACAACCTCATCCCATTACTGCAATTTTTGGGTTACCAATGATGGAATCTTGCCATTTATCTGCTTCTGCTCGTCGTATGATCGCCTTTGTCACATTAATGGCCAAACAATCCAATTTGTTCAAATGGAAGGATCCAATACCTCCCACCACTTTTCAGTGGTTTTCTCAAACTATAGCATGTTTAAACTTAGAAAAAATTAGGAGTGTTACTGTTGATCCTTCGCTTAAATTTGAGGAAGTTTGGAGTCCATTTATTCAATATTTCCATATGATGTAAGCTGACCTTTTTCAGATCGCTTTCAATAACCCTTGAATACAGGGGAGCGGAGTTGACGACATAATAATGATTTTTTTCTTTTTAATTGAAGAAATATCAGTCCAGTTTTTTTTGAAGTTTTTGGTTTTTTTTGGTTTATTATCGATTTTTTTTTGATTTGGGGGTTCTTCTTTCATATAATTAAATTTCATTTCTTTTCGATCTTTCCTTTTGTATTTGTTCACTTAATAAGAGAACGGGAGGTCTAGATTACTTTTTTTTTACTCCTTGTGATTATATATATTAACTGTTATGATTGCTATCCTGATCTCTTTGCACCATATGTATAATTACTAATGTTATATATATTATTTTGTACTAATTTGAAGATTAATAAAAAGATTGAAAAAAGAAGGAAAAACAATTTCAAGTTATGTATGCATCCTAATTTCAGACCATAATATATTAGTTGCTTAGTTACTGTGAGCTGATGAGCTATCATTTTAGCTAAGGTTAACAGACCCAAACAGCCTAGCACTCTGATGACACTCAAAGGCCATGCATGAATGGAAGAATGAATATTTCCTTACCATTCCCTCAGACGTTATTGGTGCTGGCAACTCAGGTTTGATCCTGACCTCAGGTGCAGTATGAATTGAGCTTATACTGTATGTTCTACTTGTGCCTGTATGAACTTCACCCAGGTGCTCCAGTTTCCTTCCACAATCCAAAGACCTGCTACTTGGGGAGAGAGGGAAATGCGGCCACAAACCGAGTTCCACACTGCCTGCAGCCCCGCAGCAGCTGGTAAATCCATCCCACTGGTGTCCCAAACACTTGGTTATATGTACGAGCTGTACACAATTCAAGCATTCATAAGCAGGGGAGGACCTCTAATATCTTTAGTACATCAGAAAATCTACAATTATACTGCAGAATCATTTTCTGGAAATGTGTGAGCTACAGCGCATATTAAGAACACTTTTTGAAAGTTTCAGTGTGATTGACTCATTACTTGTGCGACATCAAAATCACACCACACTTAGCATCAGGCAGAACTCTATATTTGTTGAACCACCCACATCTAGAAAATCAATGACAATGTCTAATCTTGATGGGTTAATTTGCTACTGTGATTGGCACTGTTGTCCTGGCATCAGAATGATTTATTACCCTAAGGTTAATTTCCCTAACCAAAGATCTTTCAACCATGTCTTGCTGAGCTAATGCAAAAATAATTATCTTAAGATATACTATCTTGACAGAAAGTCTCTTGTTGAAATGGAATTGAATGTTTAAAAGCCATGTAACGTCTGCATTGATAGACTTCTCTCTGATCCCTTTGTGTCAATTGCTAACTTTATCATAGAATACCAATCCAAATACTGGTTTCATTCAGTATTCATTTTGTTAAAGATATGCAACATCAATGGGATGAGGCATCACTCAATATTATGATGAGGATCAAATACACAGATCTGTCCATTTAAAAAATTAAGATGGTTATTTGAAACCATACAACTCCTCTGATAACTAAGGAATTATTAAATAATTACTTTCTCCAGTTTTTGTAGGGGAAATATATTTCCTTCACAAAATGAATTTGCCCACCAACATCTTAAAACAATGAATTTGCCCACCAACTTCTTAAAATAATTAAAATTATGGCAGCTTCCATTAGTTCTATTTCCCAATATTTTAGAGTAAGAGAAATTAAAACCGTTGTCAAGTCCCATTTACAGTGCTTCCCACTGCTGTACCATGCTCTATCCCCACAATTCTTTCTCAAATTTCTCAGTCTCTGCAATCTGTTGTTATTCTCCTCAATGTGGTACATACTATTATTACAAGTTTTAGTGTTGCACCCATCACCATGGGATACTCTATCATAACTAACAATGCTAAGGTATATTCTATCATCATTCTCATCAATGACCCTGCATTCTGTCATCACCATCACCAATGTGTATATTTTAACAACACTATCTTTGCTGTGGTATAGTCTATGTTTACTATCCTCATTCCAGTACATTCAATCATTATCTCGGGACATTTTACCTTGACTATCATTGCAGTAGTACATTCTGTCATGACTGTTTTTAATGTGGCACACGCTTTCATCATTATCATTGATCCAGTACATTCACACATCACAAACATTGCTCTTGTACCTTCCTTCATCACTATCAATGATGTACTATTGTGCATTCTATCAATACTATTGTAGATTGCAGTACAATAGAATTTATAATCACTATTATTGTACATTCTATCCCAACTATCATCATTGTGGTACATTTTGTCATCAATATCTTCACTATGCTACATTCTACCTTCACTTTCATAGATTGTAGTACATTTTATCATCATTATCATTGATGTGGTGTATTCTATTATCTGCATTGTAGATTGCAGATCATAATTTCTATTATCACTATCATCCCCGTGACACTGTGACACACTTTATCATCAGTAACATTGATGCACTGCATTCTATCATCATTGTCATCAGTGCAGTACATTCAACTATCAGCAATGTTGCTGAGGTGCACTTTCTCATTACCATCATCACTGTCATAGATTACAGTACAATATATTATATCATCACTATTATTGCAGATGTAAGTGATGTCATTATTACTTTCAACGTATTATGTTCAATAATCCCTTTCACAGATTATAGTATGTTATATTCTATCATCAATGCGATATGCTGCTATTGCTGTAATGATTTTTGCCAGCACTAGCATCATTGCTGTATGCTATGTTGGCACAGGAAGAGTGGCGACACTTGTGGACTGCCCCCAGCACATTCCTAGCAACACAAAAAGATGTATTTCACTGTGTGTTTCGATGTACATGTGACTAATAAATAAATATCTTATCTATCACGACTATCTTTGCTGCGGTGCATTCTATCACCATTATTATTGCAGTTGTGCATACTGTCGTCACAATCATTGCTGAACTGCATTATATCACTTCACTATAATCACTGTAGTCCGTTCTGGCACTATCACTGCTGTGCTGCATTCTGTCATCACTATCATCAGGATTTAAACTCATGCATTTGAATCATTTGTCGAAATTACTGGATTGCTTTTCCAGTGATATAACCACCATACTATTGCACCCTTAAATTTATCTACCCAGTGTATTTTGTAATAAGCTATGAATTATGGTATAGCAACATTCTAAAGGATTAATAATTTTTTTGGATTTAATAGATTATGGAATTATTTAGCACAGATTGAGAGTATGAAGTTTTTGTAATAACATTGGAATATTTTTATAAAAATAGAGATGAAGTTTCCATGTGAAATATCTAACAGAGTCTATGTTTAAATATTTCATTAGTTAGCCCATCTGAGATAAGTTAAGCTTCAGAGTTTCAAGAATTATGGTACTACTTAAAACCGGGCTCAAACAGATTCTGAAGAACTGGTCAACTGCTTGAACTTTTGGTTATTTGCCAAAGCATTATAAGTTGCACCCTAGAATGTGTGGACGTTACATTGCTATTCAATATTGTAAAAGACATTTCACTTCCTGTCAGCACAGTAATACCAGCCCGTAATTTCAATCTATACATCAGAGCAATGATGATGGGTGACAACAGAAACAGCATAGCATCTCCTGAGCTGTACGCAATGCTTATGGATAAATGTAATGCCTGTTAATACCATCCCACAAAGTTCAACCCTCTATGAGAGATGGTGAATCACAAAAAGATTGCAATTAGCCGCAATAAAATAAAACTATTATCTAGAATCCATTGTTTTACACCTTCCTGCCTGACGTAACAAAACGGTGACATGGCTAATCAATGAAGAATTGTATTGGTATGAAGCTGAAAGCACTACAATGTAGGTCGGCATTTGTTCCTAAGAGATTTGTTACTGAGCCAAAGGAAGAATATAAGGTCAACTGAAGTTTGATCTGGACCAGAAACCAAAACCTTGAAACAGAAAAATCAACATTAAAGTGAAAGCTTCAAATTACTTCTTCCATTTGTTGCTTTCATGCCATGTGAACGAATCTATATATAAAACTGCAAGGTTATAGTGAAAAACAAAGAACTTAAATTTCATGAACTCAGTCCCAGAACAGTTCACTTCCAATTAAGTTCTTTTGAAGTGTTGTTGCTGTTGTAATGTAAGACATGTGGCAGCCGATTTAACAGGGTAAAGACTGTCGAGGACTGTAGAGAGAACTCCCCTGTTCTTATTCATATAGGAACTTTTACATCCACCTGATGGGGCAGATACAGTCTCAATTTAATACATCTTCTGAAGGACAACACTTCCAACAACTCCTCCAGGAGTAGTCTGAACACTTAATCTGAACTTACGTCCTTAAGTTTCCAGAGTGAATCTTGAACCCACAAACACCAAATTAAAAGATAAGAATGCTACCACCAAATCAACAGTGAACAACATGGTTATGACACTACTGTCCTTCTTCAGCTAATTAGTACGCCTCCATGTTGAACAACACCTGAACGAAGTGCTGAAAGTAGCCTGGGTGGAGGGCTTCAAAGTCCATCACCAAGAGTCGTTTGGTAGCAGGACCACCGAGAGAGCAGCCAAGTGTAGTTGCCAGACAGGGTCTGCAGCAGACAGCAAGTGAACCAGTTTATTTGACCTCATCTTCACTGATTTTTTGGTATAGATATGTGATGACATTATTAGAAGTGACCACCACACAGTCCATGTGGAGACAAACTCCCATTTTCACCTCAAGGACACCCTCTATGGTGTTGTGTGGCTCTACAATTGCGCTGAATGGAATAGACTCAGAACAGATCCGACAGCTCAAAACTGGGCATACTTGAGGTGCTGTGACTCCTCAGGGGCAGCAGAAATGTATATAATCACAATCTGTAACCTCCTGGTCGATCTCATCTCTCACTCCACTGCTGCTATGTGAACCAGGGGATTAACCTGGTTCAATAAGTAGTGCAGAGGGGCAGCAATAGTGCATGACAGGGGCAGCACCAGATGTATCTAAAAATTGGGTGTGAACCTGTAGCGTAGGACAAAATGCATACTAAAAAGCAAAAGCAGTGTGCAGTAAAGAGAGCAAAGTGTACTCACAATCAATGAAACAGATTAAATTGTTTGTTTCACCTGCATATTGGCTTTCATGACAACTAAATCTTTTTGAACACTACCCAACCTTTTCCTATAAAAATACTCACCTTTCTCATTATGTGCAAAAAAGGAGATGATTTCTTTTTTTCCACCTTATATTCCATCTGCCATGTTTTTGCTCATTCACTTAGCTTGTTCATATCCCCTTGAAACCTTTTTATATTCTCTTCCCACCTCACAAAATAGTTTAGTATCATCAACACATTTGAAAATATATCCTTTGGTCTCCTCAGCCAAATTGTTAATAAAGATTGTGACTAGCTAGAGCCCGTACACCAATCTCTGCGGTACCCCACATGTCACTGATTGCCAACCTGAGAGGGAACCGTTTATTCCCACTCTTTGGTTCCTGTCTGATGACTAGTTCCCAATTCATGTTAATATTTTACCCCCAATTCCATGTGCTCTAACCTTGTTTAACAATCTCCTATATGGGACTATGTTGAAGTCTTCCAAAATTGCAAGCACTCCACACCTCTCTCATCTATTCTATAAGTGACATCCTCAAAGAGCTCCATCAGGTTAGTAAAACATGATTTTCTTTTCATAAATCAATGCTGACTTTACTGAATCCTCTAATTTTTTTCAGGATCTTCTGTTATTACATCTGTCATTATAGATTCAAGCATTTTGCATACCACTGATGTTAGGCTAATAGGTTGTTAATTGTCTGTTTTCTCTCTCCCTACTTTCTTAAATAGTGGAGTCATATTTGCTACCCTCCAATCCACAGAAACAATTACAGAATGCCTAGGCACTTTCAAAAATAATAACCAGACCAAACATTCTCTCTAAAGCTGCTTTTTTTCAAATTATGTGATATAGATCATCAAGTCCTTGAGATCTATTAGCTTTCAAGCTCAACAACTTCTCTGGTGCTATTTTTTGACTAGTACTTAGTTCCTTCAGCAACACACACAAAATGCTGGAGGAACTCAGCAGGTCAGGTAGCACCTATGGAGGGAAATGAACAGTCGACATTTCGGGATGAGACCCTTCATCAGGACTGGAAAAAAAGAGGGCAGAAACCAGAATCTTAGTTCCTTCAATTCTTCATTGTTGCTAGATGCTGGATCTTTAATATATAATATAATTGTTTAATTTCTCTGCCATTTCCTTATTATAAATTCTCCTACCTCTGTAAGGGGCCTGCATTTGTCCTTGCTAGTCTCTTCCATTTTGCAAATCTATAAAAAGCTCTTAGAATCAATTTTTATGTTTCTTACTAGTCTACTCTAATATTTCATCCAGCCAATCTTGATCAATTTCTTGGTCCTCCTTCGCTGAATTCTAAAATGCTTGCAATCCTCAGGTTTTCTAAGAACATTAGAAACCTCTTCCTTTGATTTAATACAATCTATTTTTTCTCATCAGTCAAGATTGAATCACGTTATCTTTTGGGTTTTGTGCATTAAAGGATTTTTTTCTTTGCAACTTTTATTGTTTTTTAAAATGCTAACCATTGTCAGTTCACCAGAAGGACTGCAGTGATTCAAAAAGGTGGCTCACTGCCACCACCAATTCTCCCCTTGCCAGCAATGCCCAGGTGCCAAAATGTGAATAAAATAAAACTTAGTATTTGGAAATAGAATTGTAATCCCTCAAAGTACAGATCATCCCTATTGTCTTGGGAGATGAATGTGGTTGGAAGTAAAGCTATAATAGAGTCCCATTTTCACAACTTAAAATTCTAAATATTAATAAATTAAATATTTCCTAACGTCTTCCCCCAGGACAAATATGAGGTATCAAATTATTACTGACCAAACACATAATTACATTTGAGATTCTCTACATCTCTATTGATGATTCAATAACCCTCCCATTATGCATCATTTAACATTTCATATTTAACAGAGCATACAGGAACTCTGCTCTGGATTATTCACTGACCTCAAGTATAATTTTCCTTTGGCTCCCAAAGGCAACATCATAAGGGAGTGGTCACTGCATTACAATTGTAACTGAGAATTCAACAACCATTAGAAGCATTAAAATATCGGCACAATAGTAAAGGAGTCAAACGTCTGCTTCCTTGGCTTTTTGCAACTTTTGCAAGATATTTCCGTCATTATTTGAAACCTGACCGCTGAGGAGTATCTATCTAAAACATTTCTGATTTTATTACTGCAGTTAAACTTGGCAATTATGATCACAGTCAGATTTGACTTCATGTAGTCCTTGTAGGCCTCCCCATTACTGGTTCAAATTTGTTTGATTAATTAGGTCATTAACTGAATGAAACAAAAAAATAACATGCTGAGAAACTGAAGTAAAACCAGAAAATGCTGTAAGTACCGAGCAAGTAACAGACATGGAGAACAAATCAAAGATAACATTTCAGATCAATGACTTTTCATCAGAACTGTGAAAAGTTAGAAATAATATGGCGCCAAGCTGAAGAAAAAGTGGTACAGAGAACAAAATGAAAGAAGGAGGACGGCTGGAGAGATTCTTTTCCCTAATTCTTGAAATTTGTTTTTCTCCAATTATTCCCAATTCTGATGAAGATTCAGCAACCTGAACAACTTATTCTGTTTCCCTCAGCACAGATGCTGCCTGTCCTCCTAGGTCTTTCCAGCATATTCAATTTATATTTTATTATACAAATCACCCAACTGCAGTGCACTGTAATGGCTTCACAATCAGTTGCAATCTTAAGAGATATCTTAACATAAAGCAGTCACTGTAATTAAGGAAACATTAAGGGGGAGCTCAGTGATAGCAGTTTTAATCATCAAACTCTGTCCTTCACCTTTGGAGTCCAGTGTTCATGTCAGCCCCCAAAATAGAGAAACAAGTATTTCCTTAGTAAGTAGCTGAAAAGTTCAAGATGGGTTTGAGTTCACTTAAATAACCTCAGTTCAGACCACACAAAAATGCACTTGAGTAATCCAGGTCATATATAGAAATACTGGATGAAAACATTAACCTTTCATTCATGATCTTCAGTCAGCTTAGATAGATAATATTAATCTCTTCTTCCCCTAATAACTTAGAAAAAGTTCAATTTTATTTCTTATGGGTAATTTATTTTCAGTGTTCAGTATTAAGTTGCCAGTCCCACTAAAGAGCTCACAACAATGAGAACCTAAGGATAAGGCTGAACTAAGTATCCTGTCCTTTTACAGATGGGTCATGATAAGTTATGCTAATTCCCTTGGCTAGGAAATGGGTGTATGGAGGAAAAGCCTTCAAAAAACAGCCTTTAACTAATGAATTGGACGGTTATTACTTGGAGTGATCTAGTTTCACGCAAAGAGTTATGAAGAACCTTTTTTTTGAGAGCTCCAAATGAGGTTTATTTACTACCTATCCCAGAATACAATCTTCCCTACAACAAATGTTGGGGAAGTGTCAATGGTATAATGTTAGCTGGACTCCTGAGTGTTCATTAAACTAACTGTAATAGATGTTCTGAATTAGCTTTTGCAAAGAATGCTCCTTCTGCCATGTTGTCCCAGCCTTCCCAGATTGTTCCCAAGAATGGGTCACCTGACAGACTGGAAGCAAAATGTAAACACAATTTTTTGTTTCTTTCCAGCAATCATGCTCCTGACAAAAGTGAGATTTCAGAAGCACTTGCACGTGCATTTAACATCTTCCATAAATCTTCTGATTATCATTTCTAAAATGCTATAGCTTCTGGAATGGTTACTGCAGATTGAAGTGTAGAAAAATGTGATCCCCTTACTGAAGAAGAGGGAGAAATAAAACAAATACCTACCAACCTGTTGCCTGACCTCTGTGGGGAAAATGATGTGATGTTAAGATAGTTAGATAATAGTATGATTGTACTGTCAATGTGGATTTAGAAAGGGAAATAATACTTGTCTGATCTATTAGAGATCTTTGAGGATGTATCAGTTGAGTTGAAGTGGGACTTTCTATGAGATCCCATGTAGAAGGTTGCTGAATGAGGTTAGAGCACATGGGGTGGGGGAATTATACCAGGATGGATTAAGAAAGTTGGCTAACAGGTAGAAAATTATGGTTAGAAGTAGGAATAAGTGAGTCCGTCTCTGACTAGCAAGCTGTGTCTAGTAGTGTACCACATGGATCAGTGCAAAAACCCTAACTATTCACAATCTAGATCAATGATTTGGCTGATGAGACCAAATATGACACTTCCAAGTTTGCTGATGACAAAAACTAGATAACAATATAAGTAATGATAAGGATGCAAAAGGGCTTCAAGAGGATATAGACAATCTTAGTGAGAGATCAACAACATGCCAAATGGACCACAGAGTGGAAAAAATATGACATTATCCACTGAGTATTTTTTAATTGGTGAAAGACTGGGAAATGTGGATGTTCTAAGGGACTGGTGTCCTTGGTCGCAAGTCACTGAAATCTAATATACAGGTGCAGTAGGCAACTAGGAAGGCAATTGCTGCATTGGCCTTTTTTTGCAAGAAGATTTGAGTAGAAGAGAAATATTGTATGAAAAAATAAAGAATTACTACAATTATATTGAGCACTGGTGATACAGCACCTGGAGTATATGTACAATTTCAGTCTTCTTCCCGGAAAAAGACATTCTGCCATAGAGGAAGTATAGTGAAAATTCACCATACTGGTTCCTGGGATGGCAGGTATGTCATATGAGGAGAGATTAAGTAGGCTAAGACTCTGCTCTCTGGAGGGAAGAGTGAGAGGGGACCTCACTGGAACATACAAAATTCTTAGAGGGTTCAGTCACGTACTTATGAAGAGGATATTTCTCTGGATAAGGAGTCCAGAACTAGATCTCAAATAAGATGCAAGCTTATTGCACTGCATTTTCTCTGTAGTTGTGACACTTTACTCTGTACTGTTATTGTTTTTACCTGTACTACATCAATGCACTCTGTACTAACTCAATGTAACTGCACAGTGTAATGAATTGACCTGTACAATCAATCGGTATGCAAGACAAGTTTTCCACTGTGCCTCGGTACAAGTGACAATAATAAACCAATACCGATACCAATTTAGGACTGAAATGAGGAGAAATTTCTTTACTCAGAGCATGGTGAATTCTCTACCCCAGATGATTTTGGGGGCTCAGTCATTGATTACATTCAAACCAGAGATCAATAGAGATCAATCAAGAGGTCCAGTGGTAGTTCAGGAAAATGGCTTTGAGATAGAAGATCAGCCATGCTCTTGTTGAACAGCAGCACTGGCTCAAGGGGCCAAACATTGTTCTTTTATATTGTTCTTAAAAGACTTGTGCGCATTCTGCTGCATGTGGTAACTTCCAGTATCTGCTTCTAATCTATCTGCTTTTCTTCCCAGTCACCTGGGATTCTAGACATTATTCCCAGGGTCATTTTACACTTTCTCCAATCCTTTTCAATTAAAATTAACCTGCAACAAAAGGTGGAAATACGTGCCTGGCCGAAGAATTTTTTTTTAACCTGTGACCATGGATAGCAGGTGTTGGGAGGCTGATAGTAAACATGAAGCATCTTGGCCGAGTCCAATCTATTTTTCACCAGATATCCAAAAATACATTTCACTACAGGACTTAAAGGATAACGAATCAGCACGGTAGCATAGCGGTTAGCGTGACACTATTACAGCGCCAGCGATCGGGGTTCGATTCCCGTCGCTGTCTGTAAGGAGTTTGTACGTTCTCCCGTGTCTGCGAGGGTTTCCTTTCCTCCCACATTGCAAAGACGTACGGGTAGGTTAATTTGGGTTTAAAATGGGTGGCGTGGACTCGTTGGGCCGGAAGGCCCTGTTACCACGCTGTAAATAAATTTTTTTTAAATTTAAAAATATGAAGCATGCCCCACTTGGATGCTAACTTTATCAAGTGATCCAGCAAAAGAACCTTCTCTATGTATTTTTTCCAAATAAAATCACTAACCCATACAGCTTTATCCAGCTTTCAGTTAAAAATGGTTAAGTATCCAACACTGTACTCATCTGTATCCACTAACAAGTAGTTCTACAATAGCCATTGCATCAATAGTTAGCTTGACACAAGTGATTTAGAATTATACTGACTTCTGAAATAATAAGTGTCAAAAACTCCAAAGGCATTGTCTTCCATCCCCAAAACAAACTTCATTCCCTAATCACTGACTTTGTCCCTATCTCTTACAAATGTTTGAATCTGAACCAGGTTTTTGCCGTGCTGGTTTTGTATTTGACCTGGAGATGAGCTTTGAATCAGCAATCCATGCCGTAATTGCAGCACTTGATTCTACCCTGCAACTGAGACATGTTCTGCCCTTTGTTTTCTGCTGATAAACTCTTGAGGTTACAGTCTCATCAGCCATGATACAGTCTTCTGATGCAGTCTTTTAAATGGCAGAGCATGGCAGAGCAGTCTCAAGGGGCCAATTCATACCTTCCTATCTTCATATTATTGCTTTTGTTACCTTTGGGTATGACCATTCCAAACCATTCTGGTCCTTCTATCCCCAGTAACCATGGAGATCATCAAAATCTTAACTGCCCATGTCCCAACGTGCACCATCCTGTTCATCCATCGCTTCCCTACAACTGATCTAGTCATTCCTATCATTTACATCAGACACCTCTATTTCAAACTTCTAACAGCTGAGCTTAACTCCTTCCAACTCCTCACCCCTTAATATCTATGTATTGACCTCCAGCCTTACACCTCTCTGTGATAGCTGCCCTCTGCTCCTCCCCTTAAGTATCCCCAGATTTAATTGCTGCACCAGTAGCACCTGTGCTTTCAGCTGCAAAGGGCCAAATCTCTGTTGTTCCATCCCCAAACCTCTTGCTTTTCCTCTAAAAAACACCTTTATGACTATTCTGCTTATGTAGCTGTGTGTCATATTTAGTTTGACAATGCTCCAATAATGAACCTTGGCAAATTGTATTACATTACAGCAGCAACGGAAGTGTAAGATCAATGGGCCAGTGGGGTCTGAGACCCGTTCTGATAAAAGGTTATCTGCATACTCCACCTGCAATGATCTGCTGAGTGCCCAAATCTGGACTACAGCTGCTTTTACTTTGGGTTTTTATTTTTTTCTAAGTATGCAGTTCACTAAACACTATCTACATTTTTGTCAAGTAAAGATCATATTCTTGAAGGTGCACCGTCGGAATGAAAGTGGAGAGAAGCGAGTCAGTGCAGGACATCACCCTGAAAACAATTTCACCCGTATCTAGCAGATAGACCCTCTAACATTTTAGTAGTAGATAATTTTCTTCTCGCAAAGTAAAATTCGATTAGCATTAAAATCATTTTAAAAGAAACGTATTGTAGACGTGTCTGTTTGAACTGAAGTGAAACTCTGCCAGACTACATTGTTTCACTGAAAGAATGAGCAGAGCGCTCCCGATCCACGAGGCATTCTTTGCCTCTATATTGCTTGGTATAGGACGAACTTTTTAAAAAAATATTTTGCCAAGGATTCTCTTTAGACAGAGCAGCATTGAGCTCTTATCACAAACCGTGCACAGACCTAGCCTACAATGTGAGGAAGATGGCAACAATACACAGAGCAGATACGAACAAAAGAACATTTTCTTTCGGGATGAAACAAAAGTTACTTTTTAATCTGCAAGGAAACATGTGCAACTACTGTTTGCCTAACCTGCGGCTTTAGAGTGCAGATGGGCCGAGGGTGTGCAGAGGACAGGCGGAGTGCGGCTGAGGCTAGTCTGGGTTGTCTGTATCGCTTGACTTACCGCCATTGGGTTCAGAAGGTGACTGGTGCCGATCAGAGGGGTCCCGGCCCGAAGTGAAGAGCGAGTCCGTACCGGGGCTGTGCGTCCTCCTGTGCCCGTCCGGAACACTCACCTCCTCCCAACTTGTGCTCTGAGCCAGTCCAGGGAGAGAGTTCACTGGCAACTCGGTGGAGTCTGTAAACCGAGACCGCTCTGTGTTCGGGGCGTAGGATCCGGCGTGTACAGGTTTAAAGAGCAGCGGCAGGAACAGTATCACTCTACTGATGGGGTAAATCAAAGCGCACGTTGCCATGATGATGCCTGATCAGTTCAGGGTCTGGATTCCGAATGCCAAACAAACACACACACACACACACACACAAACACACGAATTTAACGCTTTGCAGACAAACCCGTGTGTGGAAAACAGCCGATCTTCAGCTTATTTGTATTCACGAAGCCGATCCCGCACTCTCCAGCTGGTTTTAACAGCTGCAATGTGCATGTAATCCAGGGTGAAAACCCATCTCAAACTAAAACTCATCCAGCGACATCTGAGTGACTGTAACGGAGCAAGGCAGGCTGGCAGGTTTGACTGACTGACTCCTCCTAGGGGTTGACATCAGCAAACCTTGGTCGGTGCTGATTTCCAGTGGAAGCCGTACAATTCTCAAATCTTAAAATTCACTTAAGAAACTGCAAGGAACTAAAAGCATACATTAAAACGGGCGGTGGAGTAATTTCCCTTCATGAAGTGGCACACTTTATTTCTAAGAAATAGCATACCGAGAGCTAATGTAAATTTCTCCCTCTTGAGAAATAAACCGAAGTGCATATCTGAGCATGAACCAGAATTTACCAGGAAGTGTGAAATCTCCCAAACTATAGAAATCTGGAATCAAATTAAACCCAGGTAACTGTTTCCAATATTTACGTTTTAAAAGCTTAAAGTGTAAACGTACCAATCAGTATAAAGATCTTGGAGCCATCAGGGATACAGGATTCTGGTTTAAATACTGTGAAGTTGTGGCAACCTCACAGGGTGTCAGTTTAAACTCTTTGCAGATCTTGGAGCCATCAGGGATACAGGATTCTGGTTTAAATACTGTGAAGTTGTGGCAACCTCACAGGGTGTCAGTTTAAACTCTTTGCAGTACTTTGCTTATTTTTTTTATTGTAAATTGCAAAATATACAGTGACCGCCCTTTGTACTTTTCCTAAAATAAAAAAAAACAGAGGATGCTAGAAATAGTCAGCAGGCCAGGCTGCATCTGTGGAAAAACATAGTTAATGTTTCAAGTTGATGAACCTTCATGATGATTGGGAACAGTTAGAGATTTAAAAAATAGTTTTGTTATAAAGGATGTTTTGTGGCAGGGTGGAGATTAGGGGAGACTGATTGACAAGTGGTGGCGGTGCTGCTGGCTGAGGGGATGGTTGAAGGATGTCTAAAGAGGAGAAGACAATCTGAAATACCAGGAAAGGAGAGAAACAAATGCTGGGAATACAGGATTGGAACGGCTCATTACTTTAAAACGTTCAACTCAACGTTGAAAGCTGAAGATTGTAATGTGCCTAGGGAGAAGACAGGGTGCTGTTCTCCAAGCTTTTGTTTAGTAGAACAGTGGCTGAAAGAGAAAGGTTAGAGTGGAAGTGGGATGGAGAATTACTGTAACAGGCAACTGGAAGTTCAGGATCACACACGTGCACTGACTGGAGATCTTCTGCAAAGTAGTCACCCAACATTCATTTGGTTTCCCCAGTGTAGAGCAGATCACATTCGTGAGCACTGTTTGGAATGCACAAGATTAATAAAATGGAAATACTGCTTCACCAGGAAAGAGTATTTGCATCCCTGGATATCAGGATAGGAGGAGATAAATAGGTGAGTGTTGCATCTCCTGAGATTGCAAAGGAAGGTGCCATGAAGAGAGTGGATATTGGAAGAGTGGATCAGAGGGTCCCTTCATTGTGCTGAAAAGGGAAGATGCATTTGGAGTTGGCTTAATGTTGGATGTATCAGAAATTACAGAGGATTGAACATGGTGGCCGGTGAGGGTAAAAGGAACACTATCCTTGTTCAAGGTGGGGGAAGAGGGTGTCAGAGCAGAAGTGTGGGAAATGCAACAGATGCAGTTGAAAGCCTTGTCAACTCTGGTAGAGGGGAAACTATGGTTGAGGAAAGGGGATGGCCTGTTGGGAGCACTGGTGTAGAAGGTGAATTCTTCAGACTTGGAGACAGAGAACGTTGGAGAATGGAATGGATTAATTACAGATAGATAGATATTTATTTATTAGTCACATGTACATCGAAACACATAGGGAAATGCATGAAGCAGCATCGAAGGAAGAGTGGTCAAGACACCTGTGGGAGATTATGGCCTTGTAGTGGATACTGGTCATTAACCTTTCTCAGTTATCCTTTCAAGTGAAGATAGCTTGGAGAGGGAAT
This sequence comes from Pristis pectinata, assembly GCF_009764475.1. NCBI lineage: Eukaryota > Metazoa > Chordata > Chondrichthyes > Rhinopristiformes > Pristidae > Pristis > Pristis pectinata. The sequence goes on along the minus strand of NC_067405.1, from coordinate 33,579,483 downwards.
GATGGAGTCAGAGATGGCCCCTATGAAAATAAGAGCAGGGTGGAAAGTTGCAGCAAAGTTGATGAAACTGTATGTTGTATGACTCTATGCCCCAGTGAAACCTTTTCTTTTGGTAGGTTGGTGACTGTATTGATGCTGTTTCCAGCTCTTATGTAGAAGAGATCCATGTGCTTTTTACATGTGGCTATATGAAAAGTTGTTGAGATGGCCAATTTGACAATTGTGGTAATAGGCAGTGAATACTCAATGTCTGTCACAGAAAGGCTTCTTCAAATTACCAGATGGCAGTCAATGTAGGAGTTCTGCTATGCTGGACACATGTAAGAAATATACCACTTACTCCAGCCTCACTGAGAGAGGTCGACTCCATTCCAGTGGCTGAATTTCTGTACGTGTTTAATGAAAGTAGTTACATTTCCTGAAATAATCTAAAATCATTGACAATTCTGTAACATAATAGATCTTGGAAAATAGGAAGCCAATTTCAAAAGAGAATTTCCAAGAGAAGAATAGCATGATTTGCCAAGTTGGTCCCAAATTCATCAAGGTGCCACTCTGTTAACTCCTTGACGTGCTGAAAGGAGAATTTACAGGAGAAATTTTAAAATTTTAGTCCCAGTAAGTTTACATTATTGTCACATGTTGAAATATTCAGAGTAATGTTGCCAAGACCTTTAGGCTTAGAAGGCCATTTCCAGGTCAGAGCAGAAACCTGTTGGCCAGAATTACAGCCTGCTCTTCCGTGTACTTCACACACAAGTACACAGAAGGCTTTAGCTTTGCACAAGACATCAAATGGTGTACAACACTTGTTTACTGTCACTTGTACAAAATTCTACCACGCATACCAGATTCTTGCAATTATTAAATTAGGCTCCATCTGGAAGATTAAGGCCTGCTCTGACATTATTTAAATGTCTCCTCTTTTGCTGGGCCACTAAGACATCCATCTTCCCCTGTGTAGGTGTCTTCTTTATATTTCCATCATTACTGATTGTCACCAACAACCATGGTTCACCATTAACCCCATTCCCCATCTTGCTGCCAGCATCCTCAGATCACCCCATCATCTGTCCAACCACTTCATCTACTCAACCCATCCAATCCCAACTCCCCACAAAAATATCCTCACTCCACTATCTCAACTACCCCTGCAATGCAACCAGATAATCCTCTCATCAACTCACTTCCTCCTTGATTTTAACAATGGCAAATAGGAAAGGAAGAATCAATTCTACATTGCAAGGTGCTCACATTTCGACAGCCTGATTTAGAGGTTTAGAGGGAAGGCAAATGATCAATTTCAGAGTTCCTCCAATGCCTATTTCCCCCAGTTTGTAGGAAATGCCCCCAGAATTACACACAAGTCTTCTGAGGCTCTTCCTTCCCCTTTGGTGACAGTTTTCCTGCTTAAAATTCTGTCAGAGATCAAGAACTGAGAAAATGCAGGCACAGACCTGCCACTCCCAAGCACACAAAGTTTTCATAGGCGTGACAGGCTGAGTGACTTATTCCTGTTCCTATCCTCAGGAAATCAAAGACTGCAAGGATGCATTACATTAAATTCTGCCCACTTTTTTATTCATCTAATTTTCCAGTATCTCTTCTGTAGGACCTACATTGTTCCACATAGCCTAAGAAATCTTCTGTGTACAAAATAATGCTCAGAACACCCCTGTGTGACAAATTTAAAATTTGCCTGCCTTCATGTTTTAAACTTTGTAGTTTTCTGGTCATCTAAAATCAGTATTGGTACTCCACAGATCTGCTAAGTTATTGAGCAGGAATGTCCCTCTGAATGATTGCAGCATGAATCAGTCTCCCATATTTTAAAGGCATTGCCTTTCTTATTTAAAACTGAATCACAAATTAAAGGTTGATTCTTTTGTTAATGTTTATGATTGAAACACACTCATCTCGGAATCTCAGTCTTTTGAGAATATTTCAGATAATTTTAAGAAGGGCAATAAGTAAATCATAGAAGTAAAACCAATAGAACTGAACTGCAATAGAAATTAAATGTGGTTTTCCATTCTTTCAGAGTACTGTTCTGGAATAGTATCAAACATACTAATTCTATAGGTTTCTTTCTTAATTACAGAGAGTGTATACTTGCTGAAAAAAATAGCCTTACATTTTAAATTTAGGACAAGCACGACAGAGATAAGAACATAATTGCTAAGACATGAAAAGCCCATCATTTACCAATGTTATAACTTCTAGTGCACAAGAACATAAGAAATAGGAGCAGGAGTAAGCCATCAGCCCTAGAGCCTCCTGGTATAAGAAATTGGGAAGCAGTGTTGTGCTTGAGTTTAGAATGTGATAAATGAAAGACTAGTTAAGGAGTTTTGAAATAGTCATATCTGGAGCTTATTAATACATGGGTGAGAACTTCATGAATTGCAGTCAGGTAATGTTAGGTGATATTATGAAGGCAGAAGTAGGCAGTATTTGCAATAAAAAGGTTATGGGTCCAGAAATTGTTTGAACAGTTATGAATGTTCTGGTTCAAACTAAGAAAATAATTGAGGAAGATGAAATTGATAACATTGCTCATTTGGGACCTGAAAATAATATATTTGCTTTTCCAAAACTGGATGTTAGACTGTGCAATATGGAGTCATAGAGTCATACAGCACAGAAAAAGGCCCTTTAGCCCAACTGGTCCATGTTGACCAAGATGCCCATTTGCCTGCATTTGACCCATAACCTTCTAAACTTTTCTTATCCATGTACCTGTCCAAACGTCTTATAAAAGTTGCTATTGTACCTGCCTTAATCACTTCTTCTGGCAGCTCATTCCACATGGATACCACCCTTTGTGTAAAAAAGTTGTGTCTCATGTCCCTATTAAATCTTTCCCCTCTCACCTTATACCTATGCCCTCTAGCTCTTGATTCCCCAACCCTGGAAAAAAGACTAAGTGCATTCACCCCCTCTACGCCCCTCTTGATTTTATACACCTCTATAAGATCACTTCTCAGTCTCCTATGGTCTAAGGAATAACGTCCTAGCCTGTTCAACCCCCCCCCCAGAACTCAGTCCCTCAAGTCTTGGCAACATCCTTGTTAATCTTTTCTGCACTCTTTCCAGTTTAATAATATCTTTCCTATAGCAGGGCAACCAAAACTGAACACAATACTCCAAGTGCGGCCTCACCAGCGTCCTGTACCATGACCTCCCAACTTTTATACTCAGTGCCCTGACTTATGAAGGCCAGCATGCCAAAAGCCTTCTTTACCACCCTGTCTACATGTTGCTCCACTTTCAGTGAACCATGTACTTGTACCCCAAGGTCCCTCTGTTCTACAACACTCCCCAGGGCACTGTCGTTCACTGTGAAAATCCTATCTGGATTTGACATTCCAAAATGCGACACCTCACACTTATCCATTTGCCATTCCTCTGCCCAATTACTCAGCTGATCAAGATCCCCCTGTAATTTTTAATAACCTTTTTGATTGTCCACTATACCACCTATTTCAGTGGAAACTTACTAACCATGCCTTGTACATTCTTATCCAAATCATTGATATAGGTGACAAACAACAATGGGCCCAGCACCGACCCCTGAGGCACACTACTCATCATGGGCCTCCAGTCTGAGAAACAACCTTCCACCTTCACCCTTTGCTTTCTACCATCAAGCCAATCGTGTAGCCAATTAGCAGGCTCTCCCTGGATTCCATGTGATTTAAACTTCCAGAGCAGCCTATCATGTGGAACCTTATCAAAGGCCTTACTGAAGTCCATATAAACCACATCTACCACCCTGCTCTCATCAACTTTCTTGACCTCATCAAAAAACTCAATCAAGTTTGTAAGACATGATCTACCATGCACAAAGCCATGCCGACTACCCCTGATGGGGTAGCTTAAAGGTAGTGACGGCATCAAGAAAGATGGTTGAGTAGTAGAGTTGAGCACTAGTATCCAACCAAAGGGTGCAATGGATTCAATTGGAGAAAGACCCATAAGCTTAAAGGTAGTGATGGCATCAAGAAAGATGGTTGAGTAGTAGAGTTGAGCACTAGTATCCAACCAAAGGGTGCAATGGATTCAATTGGAGAAAGACCCATAAATAATCCCAATGTACCAACAAAAAAGGAGTTGAGGAAGAGGATGCAAGTTGTCCATGTCAAAAGCAACAAAGAGCTTGACGAGGAAAAGTGCACCATTACTGTCACAGACAACGAAATAATGAATCCTGTTTAGAGCCACTTCGGTATTGTTGCAGGGTAAAACCTTAGGTTCATTAGAACTGTCGTTTTTTATGTTCTGTTTAAAAATGGAGCTGAAAGAAAGAAATGTTCATTCTTATGGACTTACAACTCTGCATTTTTCTCAAATATAATAGTTTCATATATTTATATATTTTCATTGTGCAATATACCACATGTGAGATCTGTAGAATTCAACAGCATTATTGAGGTCAGGTGCACCTTTTTATATTTTAATTTTGGCATCTACTCTTACACTGCAATGTAAGATGCAGCTCTCTCCTACCTTTTAGTAGAGGCATTATTCTCATGAACCTAAGATATTTTTCTTCAGGAAAAGCAGCAGTTTGTGGCAAAATGCTATCTCAGACTTTGACATTCTGGTGACAGTGTTGAATGCATTCTGTTGCTATTTGGTGTTTCATCTGCTTCCCAATACACAACCATGCTAAGCCCTCAGCTACACTGATGGGATGATCTTGATTAACAGCAAGAAGAACGTTTTCAAGTACCATTGTGTATAGTGAGGGAACAAGAAATAGGATAAGGAGGAAGTGTTCTACATTAGGGAAATGACCAATAGTGATAGGAAGTTTCCAATTGAATTCCAGTATCATGTTTGTCAGAAGCATAAATAATGTATGCCATTAACCTGTGTGGAAATGTTTATTTCCCAGCTTGAAGTAAATCTAATGAATAACATATAAACTGCTTCTTGATGACATTGTGCTGTTTTATTTATTTTCCATACAATTTCAATATAGTTATGGTGATGCTGTACTTGAAAATGATGCAAAGTTCCAGTCATTCTACATGGACTTTCTTTCGTGTTGGCAACAAAGTCAAATCATTTTTTGAACTATAATATGAATCTTTATCATTATCATTTGGAGATGTAATTCAATTTGTGGATGTAAACACTTTATATCAGATAGTTTTTATTATTTAACATTATTTAATTCTTTTGCAGGCTGTTGAAAACATTGGTCTAATCTTATTGTGTTAATACCCTTCAATCCCTTATATTCTTCCCAATAACAATATTTTTTTCAATATTTAATAATGTAAGGGAATTGTCTGAAAGGAGCACATTACAGATTACTACTGAAGGAAAACAATGACATTTCCAACTTCAGCTCGTCTCCAGTTGCAAATGTAATGAACCTCTTTGAACATGTCCTTTTAATTTTGTAACACCAGAAATTTTCACACCCAATTGGAAGAATATTCCCTACCTAGTTGGGAAAGAAGATAGGTAGCCTAGAGGCAAAGGTGGAATTTGTTTAAAAAAGGTTCCCAGCACCTGATCTGCCTTAAATACATGCTGATAAACCCCTACCCAAGATTTATTTGTATTCAAGAATTAGGATCTTCCACTCAGTCCTAAGCAGGTATCAAATTTTAACCCAAAGAATCAGGAATGCCCAGCAATCCTGGCAAAAATTCCCCAAATTAAAGTGTCCACTTTAGCAGTGTATCAGCTTTCACTTATAGCGCAGAGGCAGAAACTCTATAAAAATATCTCATTGTTTATCGATCTATTCAAGTCATTGCAATGTCTTGTCAAAAATCTTAATTAAATCACAGTAGTGTATACATTTAAGAATGAACATCAAAACATTCACACTTTTCAAAGATTTATAAATACAACAGCCGCTTTCTTGTGTAATAATTTTGCAGGTAATATAATTTTAATTATATTTAAAATCTACTTTCGTATTTTTTAATTTGTGCGAACTTCCTGGTCAAAAAAAGAACCAAATTGGTACAAAGCTTTCATTTAGCTTAAATGACGATTAAGATCTTCTCCACTAATAACTGAGAAATGATGGTAACGGTCTCGAGAGGCAAAGTCAGCATTTTCCTCAGTTAATTGAGTTGTTGCCATGCCAACTCCTGTAAATGAGGGTGTCACGATAATCTGTTTTTCATGTGATGAACCTTTCCTGAAATCATGAAAGTTATTAAATATTTTCAATAGAATATGTGAACACAGTATTATAGTTTATAAAAGAAACCTCATTGAATTGATCAATATGCAAGGTAAGGAACAACATTTTTTATTCATTCATATTTTTCAGGATGTGGGTTCAGCTGGCAAGACCAGCATTTATTGTCTATTTCTAATTGTCCTGGAGGTGTAGGTAGTTAATTACTTTCTTGAAGTGTTGCAATCTTTCTGACAAAAGTTCTCCCACAACGTTGATGGGCAGAGAACTTCAGGATTTATACCCAGTAATAATGAAAGAAAAGCAATATGCTTCCAAAATAGAATGGTTTGTAATTTGGGGAGAAATCTACGGGTAATGGTAGTCCCATGCACCTGTCATCCTTGTCCTTTCTGGTAGCAGAGGATGTGGGTTTGGGAGTGTTGTCCAAGTAGCCTAGGCAAGTAACTGCAGTACAATTTATGGAGAGTATGCACTGCAGCCACGTGTTTGGAGTGGTGGATGTGGTGCTGTTCAACTAGCTCCTCTGACTTGTGACTTGAAGATGGTGGAAAAACTTTGAGATATCTGGAGATAAGTCACTTGCTGCAGGACATTCAGCTTCTGACCTGCTCTCGTAGCCACAATTTTTACATAGTTAACCTAACTGAGCTTCTGGGAAATGGTCAATGGACAGAGTAGGATTGCAAGATATTGGTTATGGGTTATTTTATATAGGAGATCTTCCATTCCATTGTATCTGAAGGTACATTTTTTTTATGAGGGATGGTATTTATAAAAGGCAGCAATTTCAAGTCAAATTTCATCTTGGAAACTGAATTCCACACCACTCTCCATTATTTGGGTGAACAATAAAAGACTACACCTTTGTAATCAGCATTCCCCCTTTGAGCATTAGACGTGTTAAAATTAAGAATAAACAACGACATATGTAGAACTATGAAAGAAGTTCTGCTGATGAACTAGGGTCAAAATGAAAAATCAAAACATTAATAATCTCTTGATTATTATCTGGACCACTTATAATTTAGCATGGGGTCAACAAGATCAGAGAGATCAATGTATGGCTCAAAGGTTGGTGTGGGAGAACAAGTTTCAATTTATATGGCACAGGCATCAGTTTTGGAGAAAGAGGGAGCTCATCTGTTCGACTGGGCTTCACATGAATCAATTGGAACAGAACTAGTCCCGGTTAATTGAATGACTATGGTTGTAGATAGGGCCTGAGACAAAAGAACAAGGGGAAGTATAGAAAGTTAATGAGAAAGGACAGAGTAGGAGCGTAGTAGCAGAACATGTAATGGTAACCAGAGTGCGGCAGGAATGGGAAAAGTACTAACAAAAGAGTGAGTTTGCAAGTAGAATCAGACTTGGGGAAGATGTTAAAAGGATAAAATTAAAGGCCCTTGATTTGAATGCACACAGAATTTGTAATAACTGTGTCATAAATCTTTGAAATTCTTTACCCCAGCGAGCTGTTAAGGCTGAATTATTGAATGTACTGGAGGCTAATATAGACCACCAATCTATCTACAAGAGAGTCAAGGGTTATGGGGATCAGACAAGAAAATTAAACCAAGATCAGGTCAGCCTTGACTTCAATGAATAGCAAATGGGCCTTGTCAGCTACTTCTGTTCCTATTTCTTATGTTTTGACAATTGACAGGTGGAGCCCTGTGTACTTTAGGCTTCCTGGTATGTATAAGAAGTTGGTAGATGGGCAAGTTAAGCCTCATTGTAGACCTTAGTGTACTCTAATTGCATTAAGGGAATGCCGTGGACTTTGATAGAAGCAAGATGGGACTCCAGCATATACTTGTGGCAATGCTGAGGCTTTGTAGCACAATGATGAATTTTTTGGTTTGGCATTATTCTGAAGGGCATAGCTGGAGTTTGACAAAACTTGAGGCCTGAATGTGGGGGTTTGACTCACTGGTGCAATTGTCTTCAGGAAGAATGTACCATTTATGAGGATTTAATAATGGGCCAGCAAAACACATAACCTCAAAGCTCATTTCTACCTAGACTGTTTCCCTGGGCACAATCTTTTTCCCGAAGCCAGATAGTTGGCAAGGAGTGGTGCTGCCTAGGGCCTTTCCTGTTGAAATCGACAACTCTGTCCCCAACTTGCTTTATGAACCAGTTAAGCCTCACTTCTTAGCTGTCAAAACTGTCAAGGGAATTAAATGTTTGTGTACGTCAAGGAAATTTGAAATAGGCTGGCTTGTTGGACTTGAATCAGTGAGCGGATGTTCCCTCCCCAGTGCTTGATAGTCTGCATTTGACTTTGGATGGGAGTCCCAAACTTCAACCCATTTACAGAGTTTGGAGTGAGTGGATCTGGGATATGGTTGCATGGAATGGGATTTCAGAATTTGTCAATGCTAAGGTTTGTAAGCACGGAAAATGAGTCGCTGGGGAAGGACAGAGGAAAATTTTTAAGAAAGTCAGTGGAATATCTTGCAACATTAGAAAGGCAGTGTTTAATACTTTTGGGAAGGGGACTGTGGAAGAATGGCTCTAAATGCACTTGGTTCATTTGAACTATTATTTACATCACATTTCCACTCATCAGCAGTCCTTTTTGGTCCCTTCACTTCTTTAGCCATTGTCTTTAAGGTGCTTAAACATAAAATGTTTAAGTCTGGAGTTTACTCTGTGGAGTAAGTTCACACAAAAAAATGGTTGTTGAGAAACTGCACCTCCAATGATGTTTCATCAATTGAAGTGAATAGGCCAACTATTTACAAATATTTTTACAGCACTTACCAATGTTTTCCATTATAAATGTTTATACAGTGGCTTGCACTGATGTAAAAAAAGTGACTCAAAACCATAACAAAGGAAGTAGGGACAGGAAGTCTGTTCCATATACTGGAGGTTGATATTCCACTAAATATCAAGGACAGATAGTGTAATCATCCAACCTAAAAATTTAAAAACCCTCATTCTGCTTATTGAATGCAGTAGCATTTTAAACTTTAGGTGATTTTTCTTTGAAAATTTCATCTGCTGTCAAAAAATACTAGGGAAGTATTTTAACAATTAACTGAAGTCTGCAAGTAGTTAATAGCCGAGATATTTAAAACATGAATTTTCTGATGAATGAATCTTAGCAAATCACACTGTGTTTGAATTCAGTTAAGCCTCAGGGTGACCTGTCAAAAGACTCAAAGATAATAAATATGCAATGACAACACTCTGTAAGATTAACCCTACATTAGAAAGTCCTATAGGAAATCAGATTAAAGCCTGAATGCTAATCAATTCAGTGTGCATTTTAATGAATCTGAAGTATAATTTATTTCTCAGCTGATACCTGCTACAGAACCATCTGGCTCATGGAAATGGGAAAATGAGAAGTTGTCTGGAGCTTAAGTGATTAACTGTCACTGCAAAAATGTTCGGGGACATAATCACAACATTTTATCATTATTGGATGAAGTGATGATTACGAATGCAGAATAGTTCCAGCAGAGCCAATGATGATAATCACATGCTCCTTCGATGCAATTTAAAAATTGGCAATGAAAGACTGGAGAATTTAGCAGTAAAATGTGGTGCTCTAATTTAAGTGTAAAATAGGATTCAACAGTCAGGTTTTGTTTCAATTACTGCATCTCTTAATTTCACAATTACAAAAAAAATTACAAACCTTCTAAATTCCCGGAAGATTGTCTGAATCCATCGTAAAAAATTGAAGTTATTAGCTAGTCCTGTGGAGACGACATAGAAGTAATGTTAGGAAGAGAAAGGATTATAAGTGCACCAAGGCTTAATTCTTAAAAAAACAAAATGCTGAGAAATGATAAAGACCGAGTTTACTTCCAGCAGTATCACTCACAATTACTGTTTTTCATTGCTGTGTCATTGCATTCATTTAAAATAACTGATGATGTGAAGTTGGAGGAATGGGCCTTACACTAAATGTTTAGAAGACAAAGATCTTCTACCAACCTGCCTCCATGACATAACACTAGCCCCAACAATCAAGATCTATGTTAACATCTTGGAAAATATGGATTATTTTCCATTTCTTGGGAGTCACCTCACGATGAAGACAGGCCTTGATGAAAAAATTCATCACCAAAGTACCAGAACAACCTTCAGCTGACTGAAGAAATACTTGTTCAAAGACAAAAACTTAATCCTATCACCAGGTTCATAGTCAATGAAGTAGCAATGTTTCCCAACCTCCTGTAGCCCACAGTTAGCACCATTAAGTATAGGAGAAATACCACCAATGCTATCTCTACAAAATCCTCCAAATCCATTGGCAGAATAGGCAAACCAATCTTAATGTTTTCTCACAGGGCAACTTCCTCAACATTGAGGCTCAAACCACACTCAACCAGCTCTGCTATGTGGCTGAGTTGCTCATATATATCTAACACCAAACTCCAAAACCAAGCACTCTTTTCTGAGCTCTATCATAGTGAGTGATTTCCAACAGGACAGACACACATTTCAGGGATGTTCTGCTTGAAAAATTAGGAACCTCTGGCTGGCAACTGTTCAAAATGTAGAAGCAGCATCTGGAAAGCCAATAAGCACTTCACGTCTCAATGCTTGGGGCATGTGGAAGCCAAGCGCCTGTCATGTGTGGTACCACCTGTCCCACCTGTGGCAATCTGTAAATCCTACATAGAACTCAATAGTCAACTCAGATTCCAAAGAACTGGAACTTTGCCCTGATTACCTGCAAAAGAAGAAGTTAGAAAGGAATGGCAAACCAGGAGAACAATGCCTTCAGGCGTCGCTGGACCAGGAGGAAAATGCAGCAATATTTTCAGACCTCCACTCATAGAGTCATGCAGCACGGAAACAGGCATTTTGGTCCAACTGGTCCATGCCGAACAAGATGTCTACCCAAGCTAATCCCATTTACCTGCATTTGACCCATAACCTTCTAAACCTTTCCTATCCATGTACCTGTCCACCTGTCTTTTAAAAGTTGTTATTGTACCTGCCTCAGCCACTTCCTCTGGCTGCTCATTCCACATATATATACAACCCTCTGTGTGAAAAAAAAAGTTGCCCCTCAAGTTCCTATTAAATCTTTCCCCTCTCACCTTAAACCTATACCCTCTAGTTCTTGATTCCCCACCCCTGGGAAAATGAGTGCATTCACCCCATCTATGCCCCTCATGATCTTATGTACCTCTACAAGATCACCCCTCGGTCTCCTATGCTCTGAGGAACAAAACCCTAGCCTGTCCAACCTCTCCCTATAACTCAGTCCCCAGAGTCCTGACAATATCCTTGTAAATCTTATCTGCACTCTTTCCAGTTTAATAACATCTTTCCTATAGCAGGATGACCAAAATTGAACACAATACCCTGACAGTGTCCTTACCAGCACCTTGTACAACCGCACCATGACCTCCCAACTTCTATACTTAGTGCCCTGACTGATGATATAGTGATTATTCAAACCTCAGAGCACATCTGACATGATTCAGGAGAGTTTTCTCACATGCATATTTCTCCATTGGCATCCAAGAGGGAATCCCAAAGCAGTGACTTGGAAAATCAGAGCAGCTTCCTCTTCCTGTCACTGCAGCTAAGATCCTACACACACACTTACATGTCTGCCAGATTGATCAGTTAGGTGATCATTTAGAAAAGTGCAGTTCAACCACTCTGAGCAACCCTATGCTATTCTCATGCAGTTCACAAGAACTGTTTGATCCAGGAAAATTGACGTAGCTGTTGATAAGTTTCATCTCAAAGTGCATAGACATCTTCCTTCTGCATTTCTACCTCAACAAGGAGTGATCAAGTGCATGACAGAAGTAAGAAGACAACTGGTGTAGCATTTTCACATGGGATACCAGCTATAAGCTAATGCATCCAGAGGGTCACACCAATGACAATCCAAGCAAGCTTGCAACAGCAACAACCACTACCACCACAACAACTTCCCCAACTAAATACAAGCGGTATCAGAAATAAAATAGTGGAGAATGACATTTAATAGCACAGCAAAACTTTTCAAATATGTGTAAATCTCACTAGATATACATGTGCTTTAATTGACATCTGACACTGTTGATAACATCTTGCCCAAGCTTGTGAAATTTGAGTTAGGAGCATAAAAAGTGTTTTTCCCTTTGTAAAAGAAGCCATATTTGCTGGTAATACAACCTTTTTAGAACAATCCAAATTGTACCTCATATAAAGGCTTATGGAAAGTGGACTGTATGCAAGGTCAAGCACCTGATTTTACAATCGTCATGCCAGAGTTGAAGACCCTGTGCCTGGATGGGGTCCCACGAAATTTAACCTAATAATTTCAGTGCTATCAGAAAATTGAGATACAATACTTTTGAATAGTACCCAATAACGGGGGCAGAGGTCAAATTCTGTTGATGCAGTATTTAGCAGATCATGTGACTGAGATTCTAATATACTTTAAAGCAAGAGCATTTGAATAGATTATAATGTTATTTAATGGAACAAAGCAAACTAGAGTTTTTCCACAAAAGACTAACTGTTACAGCAAGCAGTTTAATAGTTTTACCAAGCAATTATGCACTCTTGTTCAATTTTAATTCTTTATTTTCTGGAAGTTAATTCATTTTTCAAGATTGAAACAATGGTTATTGTGCTTTGTGTGCAGCATTTGGTAAAAGAACAGACTTACCCTCATTCTTACAGAGCAAATGAGACCATCATTTGAAACCAGATGAAAAAATAGAAAATATCTTCAACAAATTGAACATTATGCATTTAACCATCGATTATTGTAATAAATTAATATATCCTTATTTATTATTTGCCTTTGTAAATGTTATATTATCCATTTAGAAATATTTGTGCTTCTCCCAAGGAACCTCATACAGTATATCGAGAGCACCTATTGGGAATTCAAGTCTGCCCATTCTTTTCCAACCATTTAAAATTAACATATGCCTGAATTTTTCATAAACATACCCAACAGGTGAGACTCTCCACCTGTGATATGTATGAAATTGAATCTACATGCAATGACACTTGAAAGATAGCTGCATCATTGCTTCTCATTTTCTGTTACAATTAGAGTATATTTCTAGGTGTAAAAGTTATTAACATAGAAGAGTACAGCACAGTACGAGCCCTTCAGCCCACAATGTTGTGCCGACCTGTATAAACCTACTCTATGATCAATCTAATCCTTCCCTCCTACTCAGCCCATAATCCTCCATTTTTCTTACATCCATGTGCCTATCCAAGAGTCTTTTAAATGTCCCTACTGAACCAGCCTCTACCATCACCCCCGGCAGTGTGTTCCAGGCACCCACCACTCTCTGTGTAAAAAACCTACCTCTGAGATCCCCCCAAAGCTTTTCTTCTCTGACCCTAAACTGGTGTCCTCTGGTATTGGTCATTGCCGCATTGGGGAAAAGGTGCTGGTTGTCCACTCTCTCTATGCCTCTCATAATCTTATCCACCTCTATCAAATCGCCTTTTATCCTGTGTCACTCCAAAAGAAAAGCCCTAGCTCACTCAACCTTTCCTCATAAGATGTTCTCTAATGCAGGCAGCATCCTAGTAAATCTCCTTTACACCCTCTCTAAAGGTCCCCGCATCCTTCCTATAATGAGGCGACCAGAATTCAAATACTCTAAGTGTGGTCTAACCAGAGTTTTATAGAGCTGCAACACTACTTCGCAGCTCTTGAACTCAATCCCCCAACTAATGAAGGCCAGCACACCATACACCTTCTTAACAACTCTATCGACCTGTGTGGCAACCTTGAGGGATCTATGGACTTGGACCGCAAGATCCCTCTGTTCGTCCACACTGATAAGAATCCTTTCACTAACCTTGTACTCCGCTTACGTTCAATCTTCCAAAGTGTATCATTTCACACTTCTCCAGATTGAACTCCATCTGCCACTTCTCCGCCCAACTCTGCATCCTGTCTATATCCCGTTGCAACCTACGACAACCTCCCACACTATCTGCAACACCTCCAACCTTCGTGTCATCTTCACTTCCTCATCCAAATCATTTATAAAAATCACAAAAAACAGGGGTCCCAGAACAGATTCCCACGGAACACTACTGGTCACCAACCTCCAGGCAGAATACTCTCCAGCTACTACCACCTTCTGCCTTCTGTGGGCAAGCCATTTCCAAATCCGCACGGCCAAGTCTCCATGGATCCCACACCTCATGACTTTATGGATGAGCCTACCATGGGGAACCTTGTCAAATGCCCTACTAAAGTCCATATACACCACATCCACTGCTCTACCTTCATCAATTTGATCTATCACCTCCGCGAAAAACTCAATTAGGCTCATGAGGCATGACCTGCCTCTCACAAAGCTATGCTGACTATGCTTCTCCAAGTGCTCCTAAGTCCTGAAGATCCTAAGAATCCTCTCCAATAGCTAGCCCACCACTGATGTAAGACTCACTGATCTCTCATTCCCAGGATTATCCTTATTACCTTTCTTGAACAACAGAACAACATTTGCCATCCTCCAGTCCTCTGGTACCACTCCTGTGGCCAGGGAGGATGCAAATATCATCGTCAACGCCCCAGCAATTTCTTCCCTCGCTTGCTGTAGCAACCTGCAGTATATCCCTTCCGGCCCTGTGTATTTATCTATCCTAATGTTTTTCAGAAGCTCCAACACTGCCTCTTTCATAACCTCAACGTGCTCCAGCACATTAGCCTGTTCTACGCTGACCTCATATTCGTTAAAGTTTCTTTCCCTAGTGAACATTGAAGCAAAGTATTCATTAAGGACCTCCCCTACCTCCTCCACTTCCAGGTACATGTTTCCTCCTTTATCCCTGAGTGGTCCTACCCTCACCCTAGTCATCCTTCTGTTCTTCACGTATGTGTAGAATGCCTTGGGGTTTTCCTTAATTCTTAATTCTAATTTACCAAGGCCTTCTCATGTCCCCTTCCAGCTCTCCTAAGTCCCTTCTTTAGCTCCTTCCTGGCTACCTTATAATTCTCAAGAGCCCCGCCTGATTTTTGCTTCCTAAACCTTAAGTATGCTTCCTTCTTCTTCTTGACTAAATGTTACAACTCTCTTGCCAAGCATGGTTCCTTCTTCCTACCATCCTTTTCCTGTCTCAGTGGGACAAACCTATCCAGAACCCCATGCAAGTGTTCCCTAAACAGCCTCCAATTTCTGCTGTGAATTTCCCTGAGAGCATCTGTTCCCAATTTATGCTCCCAAGTTCCCACCTAATACCATCATAAGCCCTCTCCCAATTGAAAACTTTCCCATATTGTCTGTTCCTATCCTTGTCCATGACTATACTAAAGGTTAGGGAGTTGTGGTCGCTATCTCTGAACCACTGTCCCAGAGAACACCCTTATGCTGAGAACATAACTTCTATAATATTTTCATGAGAAATTCAAAAATTAAAAATTAAATCTGTAATATGTTTCAAGATGATGCAATTTATTAAATATACTCACCAAGAGGGAGCCCTGGACTCATTTGTCCAATGTAAAAGTAGATGAATAATGCCACAGCAATATTAATTAAGGCATAAATCCAATGAATCACAAACATGATTAGAACAGATACTATTGCCTGAGAAAAAAAATGATTATATTAATCAGTTAAAAAATGAAATGCTTTGACTTCAAGTTGCATATTGTATTTTTACACCATTCTGCTTATTAATATTTCCAGAGATATCATCAGTGCCTTCCATGAATCATTGATTTGTTACAGCACAAATGGAGGCCTTTGGCCTATTGAGTTTAAACCAGCTCCAGTACAGCAATCCAGTCAGTTCCATTCCCCTGCTCTTTCCACACAGTCCTTCAACTTTTTCTCCTTCAAACATCTATCCACTCGTCTTATAGACAATATATTCAAAATCATAAGAATTCACTCAGTCAAAAAGATTGGCCTCACATCTTTTGCCCAGATTTTTAAATCTGGGTCCCCTGATCATTGAACCATCTGCCAATAGGAACAGCTTCTCTCTATTTACCCTCCCCTGGACCTGTCTTGATCTTGGGTGCCTCTCTCAAATCTCTTTACAACCTTCTTTACACTAAAGAGGATTATCTCAGCTTCTCAAGTTTAACCTTCTAGAATCCCTTATCTCTGCAATTCCAGTTAGTCTATTCTGTACCCTCTCTATGATCTTCACATCTTTCACAATATATGGTGATCAGAATTGGAAGCAATACTCCATTTATAGCCTACCCAGCGAATTAGACACATTTAGAGTTACTTCTCACTTGTATTCTGATTTAAGAATTTAAAGCTTCCCAGTGCTTTACTGACCACTCTTTCAATATGCCCGGCTACTTTCAAGGATTTATGCAGATATAAACCAGAACTTTGACCCACCATAAGTGAAAATACAGCAAGATATTTCTAGTCAAGACGGAATGTGACTTAAAGGGAAACCTGAAGCAGGAGGCACTCTCATGCAAGTATTTTTATAATTTCTTAAAAAAAGATTATCCATTTGTTCAGCAAATAATACAAAATAAAAGTTCCTGATAGATTTTGTACACAATACAATTTGTCTTTTTTTTCCCACTAACATGCTGTAATCAACTCCATAACCACAGAGAATCAGTCTGACATGCAAATTCTAATGCAGCTTTCTCAAATTTTTTTATATATGTTTGTGTAATAAAAAAACATGTTTCTTTAGAGCCGGGTGTGTTACATCCCTCAATATCCATTCCTGCTGCACGGAAATAGAACATTCCACTACCATGAGACAATTTTCCTTGTCTAAAGTTTAAGCTCTGAAGCCACTACGCAGCGAAATCACAGGGTTTCTACAAGTGGATTTGAAGCAATGGTATCACAGGGAAACAGGAGGAAATCCTAACATTTTTTATGGGTTTGGTATTGGAATCTCATCAGTACCTATCGAATTTCCTCCTATTTCCTTGTCATACTATTACTCCATTTTGACCAACTCAGAAATGACTCATATTTTGAAGCATCTTATGTTAAGGAAAGAAGTCAGTAATTCCCTCCTGAGAGTGAGGACTGTTAGTAGAAAATAATGAAGGACTTCTGACGATACAATTATTGATAAGAATAATGGAGAAATAATATAACCCTGAGCCTGAATAGTCTCTACACAAAGATCTTCTTCAGCAATCCCTCAGGATCAAGGATGACCTGCTTCCACCCCTTTTTTTGTGGGTTCTCTGGATGCAGACTCACCCACAGAGGAGGCAGGGAGGTAGATTGTAAGGTGGCACACTCCTTCTGCCACTTATGCAGGGCATGCATGTGCTCCCAATGCATGGCCTCGAGATTTTCAATACCATTATGAATACATCTTCAGTCTCATAGGCCAGAGATTCACAGGAGTCAGTTGAGATTCTGCATTTCTTCAAGAAGGCTTTTGAGCACATCCTTGAATCTTTTATTCTATCTGCCTGGTAATCTCTTCCCATAACAAAGTTCAGAACATAATGTCTATGACAAAATAATTAAGTGCTGGCAAAATTTGTGATATCTTGGGAGACAGGGATTTAAGAGAAACGGTAAGACATCTACCAATGAACTAGAAATAAAGGAACATAACACCAATCTTTAGAAAAGGGCAAAAAGACTATCCTGAAACACATAAGCCAATTCTGCAAATGCTGCAAATTCTCCAGAAGAAGTGCATCATAAAGCATCATGAAAGATGAGAGGCCATCACATGGAATGCTAACTGCTTCTCTCTGCACTGATGTTTTCTAACCTGCTGAGCACTTCCAGCATTTTGTTTTAATTCAGATATCCAATATGCAGTTAAATAACTAAAGGTAAATATGAAAAAATTTGTGAATGTTCTTTATCTAGGGCAAAACCTTTGATGGAGAAATGCCTGGAATATTTATCCATAAGTCAGGAAACATAAACTAGATGTTAATTTTTGAAACTGTTTCATCAATGGATATATGGAGAAGTGTCGGAGTAGCAGGAACTGTCTGGTGCTCTGCATCGGGGATCAGAATCTAATCCTTCACTATTCACTACGCAGACTAGGTAGGGAATAAATATAAAACATTCAAAATTAGGTAACACCACCCTGGGCAGGCACAGTAGTATAGCGGTTAGCGTAACGCTATTACAGCACCAGTGATCCAGGTTCAATTCCGCTGCTGTCTGTAAGGAGTTGGTATGTTCTCCCCATGTCTGCATGGGTTTCCTCTGGGTGCTCTGGTTTCCTCCCACATTCCAAAGATGTACGGGTTAGGAAGTTGTGGGCATGCTATGTTGGCACCGGAAGCGTGGCAACACTTGCGGGCTGCCCCCAGAACATTCTACGCAAAAAGGATGCATTTCACTGTGTGTTTCGATGTACATGTGACTAATAAAGATATCTTATCTTATCTTAAGTGGAGCTAGGAGACATCTAAGTTGATTAGGAAGTCAGTCTGGAAAAAGGCAAAATAAATATGTCAAATGGTCTTTGGTTGCATATTTCATGGAATGAAACACAAATCACAGAATGTGATACAAGTTTATACACATCATTAGTTTATGCACAGTGGTTTTAACTGTGTCCAGTTATAATAGTTCTAATCACCATATTACAGAAGGCTATACTTGGGTGGATGGTGGGGGGAGATGGTCGGCACCAGGAAGCTACACTGAAACCACAATGTGGATGAATTCATGCACACTTGACACAGTGCAGAAATGCAAAACTTATACCTCCCTCCAATCTCATTATCGGAATGGTAACATACAAATGGCCAAATGTACTATTTACCCCAATTGGCCTGTATCCACACAGTGCGTGGCTGTCACTAGGTTGATAGTATTGATCCAACTGCTACTCAAAATCATTGCAAAGGCTCAAGAAATATGCTGGAAGAGCACCAGAACATGGAAGAATCAAGGGCCCCAATTTTTACAAGTGATTCAGGATGCCTCAATTATTGAGATGGAGGATGATCAGGGTCCCCTGGAGGCAGAGGACTAGGAGAGTGTGCCAGTCCATACTGAAGAGACAGTAGGAGGAGATTACACTCAAACTCAATGCCACAAGTCAAGTGCCAAAGAGATGAATGGAAGGCCACAAGATGTTCATCTCTTGACAACTACATGTGTTGTCAAGGCAAGCAAGGTCAGCTTTCTAGCCCAACATTTTGTTCCATGTAACTCATCCTCTTCACCCACCTTGAAACATTACCTTTCAATCATGACTCCTACCTAATGTTAATATGCCCCACCACACCCTCACGTGCATATCACCACTCTAAGCCTCGACTCACATCTCACAGCTTGATCACACTCCCACCTATTCAGCTGCAACATGCACAGCACCCAGGCATTTCAAGAATGGTCTTGGCTCTCCCTTTGCACAAGAACGTGGACTAAAATGGAGTGAACAAAAACAGAGTACTGAGGGAGAGGCACATATCCGACAGTTCATTGACTAGGTAGAGAGAAATGGCTGTCAAAGAGTTGATGTCCAGAGATGATGCACATCATTGAACACAACACTGCCCTCATATGAAATTTATCCCCTCATATTTTACTGACTCCTCTGATTCATTCCTTTCCTCCATTCATCATTACCTTACCCCTTTGTTTTTTTTTCCTTCAATATACCCAGGAACTTCCACTGCAGGAAACATTTTCCCCATATCAAAGGTGGATAAAACTAGAGGGCTTAGGTTAAGGGTAAGGGGGAGAGATTCAGATGGGATATGAGGAGGACTTTCTTCATTCAGAGAGTGGTAAGCAGTTGGACTGCACTGCCTGATTGAAGCTGCATCATTGACAGCATTTATGATGTGTCAGGATGAACACTTGCATTGCTTAGGCATTGAGGGTTATGGACCAAGCGTTAGGCAATGGGGTTAATATGGAAGTGGACATTGAGCCTAATGGCCTGTTTCAATGCTGTATGATTCTATGATTCTACCTGACCAGGCCCTAGTTGCTAAACAGGAGAGCAAAAGCAATTGGACGCAGTCATTCACAGATACCAACTGAGATACTGGCAGTTTGGGCATTATGTACATGTGCTGAGTCACCAGGCATGAACAGTGTGTAGCCAGAGCAGGCCATGTACCAACACACCAGTGGGTCAGGTTGCACCTGTGCTTTACTCGAGGACTTGGATGAAGACTGCAGTGCAGCAGCCTACAGACAAATGCTCTCTGAATGTATATCAAGGTATTTGGGGCATCAGCAGATGATTCTGTGAACTGTTCAATGTCATTGAGTATGGAGAAGTCCAGCTCCTACCACGCACACAGTTTTGTGTAGAACGCAATGGCCAGCCTTTCCCACATGGGAGTGGTGGCCAACTCCTTCTCACACATCAGACACATTACAATGGACAGTGCCTCAGTTTCTACTGCAGCCATAAGACTAAAAGTCACAAACCATACTGTGAATTCAAACTGGTGCCATTATTTGTAAATTTATATCATGGCTCATAGCCAAGGCAAGGCCAACAAATATATTTTTAATTGTATCTTTGGAGATAGTAAAACACAAAACTATCATCCTAATCAGGGCTGGATTCAAACTGAGATATCCAAGGGTAATTTATCTTTGTTTCATAAATGTAAAGTAAAAGGTCAAGCTAACTATTAATCTATCTAACACATGTTAATTGTTTGGTATCAACTTTTTTGAAAGCGAAAGAGCAAGCGAATAGGACTGACAGGATTGCTCCACTGGGAGCCAACACAGACTTGATGTGACAAATGGCCTCCTTTTGTGCTATGAAAATTACCAATTTCCAAGGACTAAAATTGCTGACTTTGTAATACACATCAACAGTCAATAAGTGAGCTTATGTTCTCTTGAGACTTTGCTGCATCAAGACCACTATAAACAGGAAATTGTGCCTTTTATAAAAGTGAAGTGTTCATATGAACTATTATAAGTGTACAATAAATGTTGTTACTTACACCAGTGAATGAAACCCAGCAGTTGCAGAATCTGGAATAAAATGACCTTGGCATTGTATAAATTTCTGCTTCCTGAGACTTTTGCCTTTCAATGGAACCTGCAGATGGGGAGTAATGACATAAAGACAATACTTCAAAAAGTTCATTTGTAACAGGACTTAACCTTAGTAATTCAATTCAACTGCCAATATAATGTTTATTTTACTAACAAAGACAACATTTCTTTAATCACAGGAAAAGAAAAGTCATAAACTATAATTTTGATTTTCAATCGAATGCAGGTGCTCAAATTAACTAAACAGTTCAAAAAAAATAAGCATTTTTACTGTCACTTCAACATAATTTCCAAACTATAATTGCATTGGTGCCTCCTTTTTCTACCACTGTCACCAAATCAGTGGAAAAGATTTGTACTGTTTACCTCGCCCTGGGGCCCATATGCTGCATCTCTTTATCCAAAATATACACTCTGTACATGGACAGACTAAACAGAAACAAATGTGAAAATGTTGTATTAAGGATCGTATCATGCCAACTTTTGCCAGCACTTCAAATTGGAACTATTGGTGTCACACATTGAAACTTTACTAAATCCTGGACTTCTCTATGTACACAATGAAACAGAGTTAGAGTCATAGAGCTGTGCAGCATAGAAACAGGCCCTTCAGCCCACTGCTTCTATACCAATCATCATGCCTATCTATACTAATCCCACGTCTGCATTATTTCCATATCCCTCTTTACTCTGCTCATTGCAGTTCTTCCAGATCCCTCTTAAATGTTGTTACTGTTCCTGCCTCTACCATGTCCTCTAGCAGCTCATTCCAGATACCAACTACTCTATGTGAAAACCTTATCCCTCAGATCCCCTTTAAACCTCTTCCCCTCTCACCTTATACCTATGCTCCCCTACCATGGGAAAGAGACACTGGCCACCTATCCGATCTACAGCTCTCATAATTTTATATACCTCTATCCTGTCACCTCTCAGCCTCTTTCGCTCCAGGGAAAACAGACCTAGCCTATCTAATCTCTCCTGATAACTCAAGCCCTCCAATCCAGATAACATCCTTGTGAATCTTTACTGCACCCTCTCTAGTTTAATCATGTCCTTCCTATTATGTGGTGAACAGAAATGTACACAATACTCAAAGTGCAGCCAAACCAATGTTTTGTAGAACTGTAACATGACATCCCAACTTTCATACCCAAAGCTTCGGCTGATGAAGGCAAGCATGTTGAAGTTTGTGAAATACTGACAGATTTGAAAGGCTAAATGTGTCAGTTTACACTACAATTGGACTCCACGTGAAATTTTTCTGGGATTCCCCAGCATTACGCAGGATCTGGGGCCCCATTATTTTTTATGGGCATTTTAGTACAAAGATTTAGGAAGCAAGGAGGAAGGTGTTACTTTTCAATAAATTACTTTAATATCCTTAAATACTTTTAATTATTCATGTTTTAATTTTTCTTGAATAATTTAATTGTTTTCATTATTTACTTCATGTTTAACAGTTTTTAACTGACCGAATTGTTTTTAAATGCCTCAAGAGACATTTAACATCTATTAAAATAAATGACAGGTGATATCGCCAATGAAGCCACGAACCCCGCCTTACCAGCTACTAGAAGATGTAAGGGGTCATCTGGGAGTGGGACATCCCCATTGCACTGTCCAAGGCTCCATCGCTGCTGAGACCACAGTGCTGGGCTCTGGAGTGTAGGGGTGGTGGGGGGCCTCTGTTTCTAGAACAGGTAAACATGAGTGTGCATGGGCCATGGGTATAAGTTCTGGTGAGGGGTGAGAAGGAAGAATTAGGTCGATACAACAAGCCAGGCAGCATCCGTGGAGAAAAGCAGGTAATCAACGACCCAGATGCTGTCTGGCCTGCTGAGATCCTCCAGCATCATAGCGCTTTTCATCTAGATTCCAGCATCTGCAGTCCTCTGTTTCTTTGGGCCAATACAATGTGACCCATGGTTTTTGCAATCCGATGTTGCACTCACTCAATTGTTCATTCTTTTTTTGGAAATCTATATTAGAATGTGTAAGCAATCCAACCCTCGTGTGAACAAACAACACATGTTATCCTTATCTAATATCGAAACAACACTGGAATCACTATGTAATAATCCTAAGTAGAAATTTTGGCCCATTACCTCTGTACCTACCCATGGGGTAAAGTAGGCAATTGTAACACCCGCACCGCATATTGGTTATCTCAGGTTACAGAGCTAAAACAATACTTTCCATAGACTGGAAGATTACATGGACCATGTGGCTCAGTGTGACACACTAAATAACTGAGGCCTGTTAAAGGTGGAAGTTAATCAACCCATGACAATTTTCAAGTAAAATATGGAGCTTTCCTGACGTCCTAACATACCTCCTCAAACCAATAGTCAAAATGAATTAGCTAATCAGTTAGCTTTTACTGCTGGGACCTCGCTGTATCCCAGCGAGGCACTTGCCACATTTGCCTAAAGAAGATGACTGCATTGAAAATGCCATTGCTCATTGCTTTTGCAAGCTGATCTTGCACTCACTCAATTGTTCATTCCGTTTTTTGTAAATATAGATTAGAATGAGTAAGCAATCCAACCCTGGGGTGTATACACAGCACATGCTATCCTTATCCAATATCCAAACAGCACTGAAGTTTGTGACTTACTGACAGATCTGGATGACTGAATCTGTCAGTTCACACCACCACTGGACTGTGGAATCTTTCTGGGATGTTTTTCTTTTCATTTCCACCATGTTGCATATTTGACTCATATAAGTAGACATTTATAAGAAATTTGAGCAATAATCTCTGTCCATAACTTAATTTGGGAAAAACTTAATAACTAAAATCAATCATATCTATTGGAGCAGGCATGAAGGTAGATTCTGAACCTAGAAAAGGTAAATATTATTTTGACAACATCCTCAAAAATACAGGACAAGCTGCACAATTAACTATTCCAAAAGCAATTACCATATCCGCAAGATGCCATTGAATCGTCTGTGTCAGAAATATTTTGTCCCACTGTAGATTCGAATGTTGTATTGTCAAGGTGATGACCGCCTTCCACACTTTGAGTTACAGTAGGATTTTCAAGATGCTGATGATCTCCTAAATCTAATTCAGACAGGTCACCTGCGAGCTCAGTCCTGGAGATTTGACTGTTGTCCTCTTTAACTGTTGCGAATGAATTGTCAAAATCCAACATAAAGCTGTCCTGCAGTGTCTGCTTTGCAGGTTTTTTCACATTTTTCAACCAGACCGATTGATTCAAACTTCTTTCCTTTTCCTTATATTTTCTCATCTCTTCTTCCCTGCCATGAGACTTTGTTTGAAGGATTTGGTTCATGTCCTTGGTGAACTCAAGCAAGGAGCCATTCGTACTGCCTTTTATTGGGCCATCAGTACCATATTTAAGTGGACCATCCAAATTCAACGTTTGAGAAGATTTATAAGTTTTAGCATGCACTTTATTCTTGTTTTTTTCATTCTGCTGAATGTCATAGCTCATACAAACTGAGAAGTAAGAGTAATCTACAACACT
The DNA here is from genome assembly GCF_009764475.1 of Pristis pectinata. NCBI lineage: Eukaryota > Metazoa > Chordata > Chondrichthyes > Rhinopristiformes > Pristidae > Pristis > Pristis pectinata. The sequence goes on along the minus strand of NC_067405.1, from coordinate 33,554,887 downwards.
GTAAGTCAACATAAAATTTATGCTGACTATTGGGGCAAGAACATTCACTTGTCCAATGAAGATAAATGCCATTGTCACAAGTCCTACAAGACATATCGCTGCCACTGGGGTTTTGTTTGGCCCCTTCTGAAATGGAAACAAAATTTTAAAAATTAGTATTATACATGACAAAGTAGATATTTTCTTATATTTATTATGCAATTAAGCACCTAGACAATTATTAAATAGTTAAGATTGCATTATAATGAATATGTGTAAAGGTATGAGCCAGTTGAAATGTGACAAAAGTCGTAAAAAATAGAAAAAGGGAATCACTCATCCACAATGATGGTTCAGTTGCCATTTAAACCATAGTGATGACATCTGTCAGATAGGGTTGAATAAAGGTCTCAAGATTAGACTGATTGCCTGGAACAGTAGTTCATTGTTTTAGGAAGAACTTCTTCCAGAACATTCCCATGGAAGTTTATATTGATGGTAAATTCCACATTAGGACAACATGCACATGGAATGTGGACTTAATCAACCCACACCCTCTGAATTTGTTAATTTAGTTTAGAATGGATTGAGGGAGTGGAGAGCACCAAAATTGATTAGATTCAGACCTGAGTTGTGCAATGAAAGATGAAAGAAAAGGACTTCCTTTACCAATTGTGAACTTCCATTGAGGGCCTATACTCACTGCAAACAATGGTTGGGCAATTAGAGGTGCATGGCTCTCAGTTCTTCACTATTTCACTTAAGTGTACATAAAAGTAAGTCCTTCATTTCCTGATGAATACTTCCCAGGAGCACCAGATTCGAGAAACAATCCTGAAGTCTGTCTTATCTAATAGCTTCAAATCTCAAAGGAATTAAATTTAAACCAACTCAACAAGACAAAAGGTTCCAGGACTTGGCAATAAACTCTCTTCTGTCATAATTTTTCTCCTAGGGAAATCTTGGAAAATTTATAGTTAAAAAAACAAATTCTATATGCAAAATTAATCTCGCTCCAAATTGTCCCAGCAACATAACTTCAATCCAACTTAAATATGTTTTTCTCAGTCTGTGAATATTATTTCCATATCGTGGACTGAAAATACTAGAACAATTAGTGCTGAACGACTGCCACTTTTTTGGGGGTGGAATGTGACTGGTGAACACCCTAAGCTGAACTAAAGTAGTCCAAACTAATTCCACTTGCAGTTCATTCACATGATAAAGTCTGGGTTGCTGCCAAGCAATTTCAGCTGTGTACTGATGCTACACACAGAATGCAAACAAGCATTGAATTGGCTCCAAAACAACCTCCTCCGTGTATTCCCTTATATCTTTGCTCCATTAACAATTCAAAACTGAACTCCTGATCCTGACTGGATTTCTGCTCTAACTACAGGACTGATCTGAAGCAGAACCATTTCACCCACAGCATGAATACAGCACTGGACACATACTCAACGAAAAGGAGAGAATTTCAAAGTTGAGTTTATTGTCATATGCACAAGTACATGTATGCACAGGTGCAATGAAAAACTCACTTGCAGCAGCATCACAGGCACAGAGCATCACATAACCAACATTCACAAGTAGAACACAAATTAATTATTAATTATCCACAATTTTTACAAAAAAAACACAATTAGAACAAAAAGAACAAAGTCCATTTTAGTGCAAAGTGATCAAAGTAATCACAGTGTTGCTAAACTGTAGTGATTAGGGTTTCAATTAATGAGACTGGACTAGTTTTGAATCACAGTCCTTGAGATGAAATAACATGGCTCTAATTGGCTATTTAAAAACGGGATTGTGCCAGAGGACAAGCAAGTAACTAATATGATTTTTATATTTAAGAGAAATAAGCAGGTCCAGCAACTAAAATCAATTAATTTAATATCGGTGAAATTCCCTCTCAAAAATGTAACAGGGAAGCATCTGCAAACTGAAATGATAATAAGAGTATCAGCATAAGTTTCAAAAGCGCATGCCACACTGGATCAAGCTTATTATAGAGCCATAGAGTTTTAAATTAGAGATCATAGAATTGTGCAGTGAAAACAGCCCTTTGGTCCGTAATGTCTATCTATATGAATCCCATTAGTCCAATATTCCTCTATGCCCTGTTCATTCAAGTACCTGTCCAGATACCTCTTTAAATGCTGTTACTGTTCCTATCTCTGCCAGATAACAACTACTTTGTGGGAAAAATTAACTCCTCAGATCCCCTTTAAATCTCTTCCCTCTCAACTTAAACCTATGATCTCTAATTTTAGGCACTCCTACCCTGGGAAATAGAACTGGATATCTACCCTATCTATGCTTCCCATAATTTTATGTACCTCTATCATGTCACCTCTCAGTCTCCTTCACCCCAGGGAAAATAGACCCAGCCTATCCAACCTCTCCTGATAACTCAAACCCTCCAATCCAGGTAACATCCTTGTGAATCTTTTCTGCACCCTCTCTAGCTTAATCACATCATTCCTGTAGTGCAGTGACTGAAACTGTGCACAATACTCCAAGTGCAGCCTAACCAAAATTTAGTGCACCTGTAACATGCTGTCCCAACTCATACTCAGTACCTCTGTTGATGAAGGCAAGCATGCCATATGGCTTCCTCACCACCCTGCCTAACCATGACTATTACCTGTATGCCAATGTTTCTCTGTTTAGCAACACTCCCCAAAGCCCTGTCATTTCACTGTTTATGTCCTGCCCTCATTTATCTTCCCAAAATGCATCAATTTGCACTTGTCCGAGTTAAATTCCACATGCCACTCCCTTTGCTCCATTTAAATTGAATCCATTACACTTAATGGATAATTCATTTCAAGTTGAAGTTGTCGTCTCTCTAAATATCTGATTGTCACTGGTTCATATGTAAATGCATAAATACACTTATTATCATTACCTCTCTGCAATTTATGTTGCACCATACCAGGAGGTTTGTTGGCCTCTTCCTTGGCTTTTCCGGCCAGCCATTGACAGAGAGTAGACTGCCAAAATGTTGTGACCAAGCAAATCCCAGATTCAACCAAATTTGGGGCAAATTTGATAGGGCAATGTAGGAGCATTGCAACTAGCCTCAGTTTATCAGGATGGGAGATGGGGAAAAAACTGCTGTGATTGCTGCTCTGATTGCTATTCTGTACTCCTGCTGGAATTGTCCATGTGCATGGATGTCTGGCAAGAGTATTAAGCTCCATATAATCAAGCAGTCTTCTGAGACTAGCTGTCAAGGCTTTCAGATGAATAACAGCCACAGTAAGTATTTTTCTAAGGCACCCACTGTGAAATAATATCCAGCAACAACTTAATGCCTTTTAATGCTACAGCTTCACAGACCTTGGGAAAATGGTGTTTATTTTTAAAAGCTGTTTGTGGTCATTAAGATGTCAGAGTAGTGTCTTTCACAGTCTGTATGAAACAAAACTTTTTAAAAAATCCAAAACAAACAATTGAAGTTTAAAATAAGTTAATGTGCTCAGCATGTTGTCCATCAGTATTGCCTTGAAAGGGAGCATTGATTTGATTTCTCTGATCATAGCTCTTCTTTATTGCCACGTTGTAATGGCTTAATATGGATTCTGATCCTATTTTTATTGCTTTTGTGGTTGTTGGAAGCATGCTGAATTACGTTGATAAGCAGCCTGATATATATGTATAAACATATCATCCTGTTAATAGAAAGAATTAATTTTATATTCCCTCCCTCCCTAAAACCTGTATGTCTCCCAGAGACATTCTATAACCTCTCTGTCTTTGAACAACATTTCCACACAACCAACTCCCTTCTGTGACTCTTAATTGTCAGACAACTTGTCCAATATCCAACACTGGATGAGAGGAACTCTTGTCCAGTTAAACATTGGGAAGATCTGAGCTATTGTGTCTGATTGCCAGCAATTCCTCCTCTAGACATCCAATCCATCCCTCTCTCTGACAACTGTTTGCAAATAAATCAGTCTGTTCACAATACGGTTGCTGCATTTGACCTCAAGATGAGCCTCAGACCATATAATCAGGCCATGATCAAAGAAACCTTTACTATCTCAGTAACAGTGCCTTCCTCCGCTTCTGACTCATTTCATCCAATGCTGAAATCTTCACCCACGCCTTTGTGAACACTTGACTATCCCAATTCATAATAGCCATGACATAAACTAGCTCCCACTTAACCATAGCCTTTGTTTTAAGATTCCATCCTTGCTTCCAATCTCTCCATAGCTGCAAACTTTCCTCTCTCCATGATCTCCTCAAACTCTCCAACTCTCCATGGCATCTGCATTCCTCCAATTCAGCCTTTTTAAGTATCCAGATTTTAGTTGCTTCACAGCTGGAGGCCTATCTTCAGTTGCCGAGATGCTAAGGCCTGGAATTTCTTCTCTAAACATTTTTTTCAAACACTTCTTAAAATCTACTTCTATAGTCAAGATTCTAGCCATCTGTTCTGAAATCTAATGAGGCTTGGTGTCAAATTTGGTTGGATATCTCTTCTGTGAAGCACCTTCTGATGTTTTACTATGTGAAAGGTGCTACGTGAATGAAAGTTGCTGTTATTCTGTATCTGATATTCATTTTAGAACATGATTTGTCATTACAATCTGACCTTTGTTAATTTTATTATAAAGAAATCCAATCTATTATCTCAAGTTACCTCCAGCTAAAAAGATCAGAAATGAAGGTTTAGTACTATAAGAGTAAATTTTTATTGAATTAGTTGATTATTATGCTGTTCCATCAAAGAATCATAATTACATATAATCCTATCAGATGTTAAGGCAAGGGATAATTGGATCAGCTATGAAAACAGAAATGTTGATGGACATAGTGTTTCCTTTTCCCTTCTCTTTTATCATTCTTTCCCCTTGTTCTGTTCCATTGCAAATGGATTACACGCCAGAAACACTGACTTTTCTGGAATCAAATCTTTGACAGAATTAGTAGTCAAAATACCCATACCAGACAGTTTCTAGCACTTTTAGGAACTATTGGACAGCTAACCTGACTATTTAACAGAAAGACAGACTATATGGTAGGAACTAAGATTTTTCCTACTGATTTACAGACTTGAGTAAAGAAAATTAGAGGTGCTGCGTTTTGGACATTAAAGCAAGAATCAATTAACCCTCTCAGACGGACAGAAGTTACCCCCTGTTTCCTGGAAAATATTTATCCAATCAATATCACAAAAGCAATTTATCTGATCATTGTCACACTCCTGTTGTGGGAATGTGCCATGCACAAATTGGCTGCAATATTTCATTGGATGTTTGGATATCATAAACTCTTCATTGGCTGCAAAGCACTTTTGCCAAGGTCCCAGAAAACAAGGGTCTATTTTTGCTTGACTCCAGGTAGTCATGCTGGACAATGATTTTTGAGATAAGATTGTCCAGATTGATAAATGGCAGAAGGCTTACCACTGCACTCTGTTATTGTGCACATGTAGTTGGTTATGCTTAGGGACACAATTTAGTAGCTTGACTCTTGCCTAAGCTCGCTATTAAATAGAGTTTGTCCTTAACAATATAGAATGTGCACTCCACAATACCTGCATGCAACTTGTGCGTAGAATTTTTTTGCAATTGTTCTTTAATAATGTAAAACTGTCTTCAACTTATTAAAGAGATGATTTTGCAATATATAAGACTGTTGAACGGTTCCCTTATACAATGAGATGGACTCTTGACCTCACAATCTACCTTGTTTGACCTTGCTCCTTATTGTCTACCTGCAATGCACTTCCCTGTAGCTGTGACATTTTACTCTGTACTGTTATGTTTTTACCCTGTACTACCTCAATGCACTGTGTAATAAATTGATCTGTACGAACGGTATGCAAGACAAGTTTTTCACTGTACCTTGGTACAAGTGACCATAATAAACCAATACCAATACTTTACTATGTACCATAATAGTTTTTAGCTATTATGATATAACTAAAACTTTGATGTACTAGTAGTCAGTGCCTGGGCTGAAAGTGCTTTACCAAGATACAGACAACAGAAGCAAAAAAAAACACTTGCATGAACATTATATAATAACTAATGGTGATAACTGGGTTTTTATTATCTTGAAAGAAAGAATTCCTTATTTTATATTGTACAGAGTCATTAAATTGTTACAAATCCTACACTATAAGCTGATAACATGAAAGCTTGCTTTGGTAACTGGGAAAAATAACAAATAAAAATATTCTATTCAGACATTTCATTCAATTAAAAAAATTCTGTGTCACTTTTGAGAAATGTGGATTGGTTGTGCCATTTTCCAGTAAACCTACTGGCCATATTCAAAGCCAACAATTTGGGAGAAATAACAATATTACTGCAGATGATATTTTGAAATAGACACAAAGTAATTTTCTTTTGTGATGTTCCTTCCAGCCTTCCCAAGTCTGCTAAGTTTCATTATGAAGTCATTTGAGGCAAGTACTAAGGCACGTAAGATAGTTAACATTATGAATAGTTGAGATTAACTACCAAGTAGCTGCAAGAGACATATTTAGCCTATTTTTTAAATTATGTTCGCTAATGAGGGGAGTTAGAATGCTAAAAGAATAAGCTTAAATTCACCAGAAACCACAGAATAGCAATGTTACCCACTGTATCAAAGCTTATGTTTCCTGTGTAAAACTGAAGGTAAGTATGCTAAGGTATTCAAAAACAACCAATTTATAAATAAACAATAGCACTAGAGATAACTAATTGAATAAGTATGATACAAGTGTCAGGTAGGAGCAGAAGCACAGAGTTTCCTCTTGATTCTAGAACTCAAGTGGTAAATGTGTAATACTGAATTATTTATTTTCTTGGAATGTTTACAATATCAATGAGACATAAAGCTAGAGATTTAAGCTTGCTATATGGCAAAACCTTATTGTGTGGATGTATGGCTGCATCTGTATATTTCCTTATAAACTTTGCATTAATGAGATTTGGCAGGTGAAATCTATCATGGAAGGGTATGGGATGTATTAAGGTATCTTTGATACCTGGAATGCATCAGACTATGTTTTAAAATCAAATTTTATTTTGCACCTGCCAGTAAATGACAAACTCATGAATCGGTTTTTTTCTTAGATCATGAAGGGCTTGCAATGCTGTAAGAAAATCAATGTTATGTTAGTACATTGTACCTCACACTTAAAAGCCTCAGCAATTGTGCCTGGCAAGGTGCTAGGAAGCTACACAGGCTACCCATTTATAAGCAAGTTTACACCGTTCTCTGATAAACCACTGAGATTATCTCCATGATAAATTCATGGCATTTGAAAAATCATTTGCATTTTCTGTCATCCAGGCTAATTTTGTACCAGTTTTCACTGGATTACCTCCAAAAACACATTGCCTATGTAAGAGCTCAAGGAAAACAAAATCTCCAAAGCTGCTTTGCTAAATGGAGCAGTCTACCTGCAGACATGCAAGACTTCCCACAAATGAATAACTAAGCCTTCATTGTTGACACTTTCAGCAATAATGCACCAGGAATGCTGAAATGAGTCGACTTTTGTGCTTGAAAAAGCTGCATTACCTAAAGATCAACAATATTGGTGTATTGGAGTTTTGGCCACATATTACCCTGTATACTTCATTAATAGCAATTTAGTAATCTCCACGTCATGATTTATAAAACACCAAATATACCTGAGAATTGCAGCCAATTCTGTTTACCTCATTTTAGGAAGAAAGTGAATGTCTTGGGCTGCTTGAATAGTGCTGGAGGTGAGAGATTTCATTAGTATAGAAAAGCTTGATAGGAGATTTCACAGACTCGCACTAGTTCTTGAAGGTTTCTGACAGAGTAAATTGAGAGAAACTGTTCCCATTAGCAGAGGGATCAAGGACCAGAGGATAAAGATTTAAAGTGTGTGATGGAAGAAGCAGAGTTATGATGATTAGTTATGATCTGGATTGTACTGCGTGAAAGTCCATAAATACAGACAGCTGTGGCTTTCAACAGAAAATTGGATAAATATTTGCAGATAAATAATTTGCAGGGATGCAGGGAAAGTGTGAAGGAATGGGATTTTACTTCAAAAAAGGCTGCTTTAGTCTCAATGAGCTGAATGGTATCCTCTTGGCTATAAAGATTCTATCATTTTAAATTAACCCCTGCAATGTAATTGCCTTTATGGTATGGTGAATCTTGAGTTTCCATAATATTTGTTGCCATAATGATGAATAATACTCACCACCTTTCCCATAAACCCAAGGGCAGGTATCACTCTTTCTTGTGCAATGCACTGAAGAACTCTGGGTGCACCATAAAGGCCTCCCATGCAGGAAGCTAAAGAGGAAATGTACAGCCCTAATAACCAGAGGAACCCCACCAAGGCAACCTATAACACACAAAAAATCCACACAGTCTGTTAGCAATATGATTATTCAAAATATTTTCTGTTTTTGATTTAAATTTATGAACAGCTACAGTGTTTCTATGCTATGGCACACAAATAAATTTGTACATGCTGCAAACACTTATACCACTTTGTTTCACAAGTGTATTTCAAAATTTACTGCAATAGAGGTTTTCAAGCCTTTTGTGTGTAAATTTATTTGCATTTAGAATCCTTTCAGATGTTATTTACTCTTTTTCATTTTTAATGTTTATTCCTTTATTACCAGAATGGTACTTCGAGTAATCAATTATTTCAAATGCACAGAATGAGGGAAAAAAACTTATCTATATGAAACCCAGTCATATGATTGGTGTCTAATCCATACTCTTTGACAGTGAAATTTTGGAAATGACCTGATCCATGTAAACATTCTCCATATCAGGTGGAATAATTCATATTTTGTCTACCTAACTGGCTAGAAAAACTGAAAAATCTATTACCAAAACATTTTTCTGAATGTACATTATTATCAGGGATGCTGGGTGACAGACAAATATTGACCAAGACACCATAAGAACACTCATATTCTTTTCAAAGGACCAACAGAGGTTTTACGTCCAGTGAATGAACAGAGGAGGCCTCAATTATATATCACATATGAAAGAAGGACAGGACTTGTTCCATATTACATTACACTTAAGTGTAGATTATCAGTGGTTCAAATCCATGATCTTCTGACTCAAGAGGTGAAACTAATACTGAGCCAAGGCTGACAAAAGAGCTTGGTGTTGGCAACAAAAACAGTGGGAAAATTGGTTCCCTAGGAATGTCATGTTCAGATGGAGATGAGGTCTGGAAATGGAACAATAGGTCACATGGTGTACATGAACTGGGATTGCAGTTCAACAGAATAAGGGAGCCTGGGGGGGACGGTGGGGTAACAGTGAGGGAGAACATTGGGGGCTGGCCTTGTGACTTAGCTGCAATGGGGTAATGATTGGATTTGGCATAATTGTAAGTGATGGGGCACTGGATACATAATGGAAATAGTGGTTTATTGAAATGAACAAACAAACACTAAGCAGAGAGATTCAGAAGTTCTTTTAGGTCCCAATACTGACATAGCAACCAGAGCCTGGATTTTGCAGGATACTATAAGCATTTATTTCCCCATACAATGTCAATTACTTCAGGAAGATCCAAAATTGTGGTCAGCTGCATGTTGTTACTTATCCCAATGTGCTTCAATGCTGGATCTCTCATTGGAGAACAATGTTGCAGATATTCCCCATCACTTACAAAGGGGAGTCTGCATGAACCCAGTGTTCCAGTTTGGACCTGGCACTCAGAGTGCTTCCCCATTGAATTTAATGGAGGGGAATGAGGCAAATATTAGTAAATTTAGATATTTTAAAATTACGTGACTGCTTTTAGTTTCGTACACGTTTATAATTTTTATATATTTTTATAATCCTAAACATTTTTTTTAAGTTAAGCCTCTAATAGTTATTGAATGTTTCAGAATGTCACTGTATTTGACAGCCAGTCCATCCATGCATGGATTATCCACTGTCAATGTTTTTTCGTTTTTTTTGTGGGCAGGTTTTGTTCTGAAAGCACAGGGCTTTGCTACAAGAACTTGAGCCAATTTCTGAATGCAAGATTTCAGTGGGAGTACTACACCAGCTGAGCACAAGTGGCTCACTGTTGACACTCCAGTCCATGGTCTTCTTGTGCTTAAAACCAATGGAAAAGTATGCAACCGTAATGTTGCTGCTTAGAAAATCATGCTGCCATGCTAAAGTTTGATAGATTCCATTGTCAAATAACTGCAGGAAACAGTGCCGTCTTGCTCATCTAGTTATATATTAAATTCTTTAAGTTTTCATCTGGCACACTAAAGAAACAGCAATACTTAATAGAATGCAAAAAAACAAACTGCTGGAGAGACTGGTGCAGGGTCTCGATCTGAAATGTCAACCATTCCTTTTCCTCCACAGATGCTGCCTGACCCACTGAGTTCCTGCAGCAGTTTGTTTTATTGCAGCACCTGCAATCCCTTGTGTCTACACTTGACAAAATGCTGGACTGCCACATAATCCTTTACTTGCACTTACAAAATGAAGAAAACAGTCAGGAATATCTAGCAAGATGTTTCTTTACTGAATCTTACATTGCATTAAGAATGCATTCTAATCCAAGCATTACCACAGTGGCAATCCAAATGAATGCGTTATTCATTTATCAGACCACAAATGGCAATTTTCAAATCAGGAAGCTTGGACTAAATGAAACAATATATACACTTACCTTTTCAGCTATCATGAAATCATATCTGAGAGCCTCCCTTGTACAAACAGCTCCCAGCAGAAAAACAAATACTAAATACAGGAACCATCTGCAATGAAGAAAATTCAGCATATGTCATTAATCTTTTCAACCATATCACCAGGATTTATCAAAAACAGCCATTATAATTAAATGTAATATTCATTTTATGATAAACATCAATATTAAATTAAACATTGTTTATTAATTTATCACTCCAGATCCTGACTTTCATTTTCAATGCTGCTACTGCTAAAAACTACAACTCCATTTCTGCATCACACTGTGCAGTAAAATTCTGATAATCTGCTATCCAATTGTTCAGAAATCCCAATTTTCTGCACCCACTTACCCGGTACTGATTCCTATGCTCCTATTAACACGCCGGGGCCCAGGTTCTCACACTCTCCAACCATTTTGATGAAGGGTCCCGGAATTAAATGTTTGGATTGTTGGATGTTTGGATTGGATTAAATTGTTTGTCTTTCCACTGATGCTGCCTGCCCTTTTGAGTGTTTCCAGTATTTGCTGTTTTATTTCAGATTCTCAGTATCTGCAGTTTTTTTGATTTTCCAGTCCAGAAAATCTGCCTGTCCAGCAGCAGCAAGGTCCTGAGCATGCTAGAATTTCACTGCAATGTATTTTTTTATCACTTAAGTAAAACTTTATTTTCATTGTATAATATTTACCTTTGAAGGTTTGTAGAAAATTAAATTGAAAGAATGCTTATTGAAAAGATCAAGTTGTCTAGAAGTTGGAAAGATCATTGTTATTTACTTACTAAAAAAAATAAAGCCGTGAATAGTTTTATTAAAACAAACGCTACTCAGTTACATTAAGGCTACTTCTTAGTATTGAGTTTAGTGTAATTTCCTAGCATTGTCACTATGTACTTGTACAAGAGGTGTGGTGTTGAGTAAAATGTTTGTAATCCACCACAACACAAGTTTCTGCTAGATAAATGGACTGATTTAGGGAGTGCCCTTCTGCTTTGAACAAGAGCTTACAAATACAATGATTCAAGAATTTATTTCCCACATCATTTCCCAATCTTAATGGAAGGTGTGTGTCATTTTCAATAATTGCTTGCATAAAGGATGCTTATTTGTGTGTTAGATTTTGAAGCTTCCAGTTGTTATCAGAAATTTTGTCACCCAATTTTGACAGCTCCTTTTTAAGTGATGTCATCCCTTTAAATTCTATTTACAAGTAATTTCCTCTGTTATCAGTGGCATACACTTGAACTGATGACTTATAGATATGTTGTCGGTACTCTCCACTAAGACTGAATGGTTGACACTGACACAGCTAGATGTTAGGACGTGTCACAAAAATTCATCACCTTGCAACTTTCCGTGGCGGTACCACTTTCTCGCATGTAATTTGCTAAAATTACAGGTAAAGCCACCTAACAATATAGAGTCAAATGTCCGGTTACCAGTTATTTCAGCTACCTTGGTGTTATCCACAGTTACATGAGAGGATTACAACATTGCCAATGCAGTCCAATATGCTATTTTTAGCATACATGCAATATGAAACCAAGATGTATGGACTCTAGTTGATGAAGTAGAAAAAGTAGCAAACACCTGTATGGAGTTGCAGTGTGTAAGGACAAACATTACTGTCTTCAGCAATAATTGCAATTGTACAGAGCACTTATCTCTGACAGAACACAGATTGGCCTTAATATCCTGATCCTACTGCACATATCCACCACTGTGAAACCTGAGGCCATTGCTTTCTGCAGCTTATTGAGCATCATCACCTATCTTACAGCATAGGATAAAATATAGGATCCAGAGTAAATGCCAGTAGAAATTTGGGGTCTGTATAATATCAATGCTCATTCAAGTCAAAATTAATTTTGTTTACAAGCATGGTTAATACCCACTTCAGATTCAAAAACATTCTTGTGTTTTGGACAGCAGGTTTTATCCTTAACCTCCTAAAATGTCCACTGCAACTAATCCACAAGTTCCAATTTTGAAAGGAATTGGACTTCAGGGCATTTGTTGTTTATTTTGGACATTAGATCATAACCTAGAGAGATGATAACAGAATTTCTGATCCTCATAGTGGCTAAGTATAAAAATGTCTTTGAAAAGTCATATTGGGATTGCCAATACATATCTAGTTGCTTGCTCCACCAATTGTGACTCAAAAAAAACCAGGTAGCAATATTTCAGCAAGTTTACATATATAGAAAATAATCTCAACAGGGATACATCATCAAAGGTTTTACTTTGTTGCTGATATATTTTTGGATCCAGAGTTTGAACAGTAGGTATAAAAGCTCTTGAATCCCAAAAATAAAGATTGGCAAATATGAGGAGCCCTTTAATGATACTCCAATCATGACCCTTTGTTTTTATATTGAATGAGTCAGCCTTTCTAAGAAAGTCCATTAATTTTGATTGCTCTGTGCATAGCAGCCTACGTTTCTTCTGGAATCTACAAATTGCTGCAATATTCCATCTTTTTCCATCTGACTTGTAAAACTGGTGTCAAAATAAAGGTCAATTTTTCTGAACTCTCATTACTTAAATTTCCCAGCTGGCATAGAGGCCAGACCAGGGTCATATCACATGTGGCCCAAACCAAAGGATAAAAGATGTGCATCCTAGGCCATAACTCAACATCCTAGGCTGGAACTCAAAAAATGCTGGTCAATGAAAAGCACTCAGCAGCTCAAGCTGCATCAGTGCAGAAAGAAACATAGTTGATATTTCAGGGAAAGAATCCTTCACTTATCTGAAGTAAGCTTGGAAACATTTAGTCAAGTTCACAATGGATAATGGCAGAGAATCAAACTAACCACAATTCATCTCAAGCCAAGCAGACAGTAGGTTGACTGACTTCCTCTGAGAGCTCAAAGCTTTGATTAATATACTGTTCTGGACTCTTTTTAGGAAGTAATTAGATAAATGTCCTCATAAAAATGGTGCAGAATATTACTATTTATCCACATAAATACAGCCTACTCTGATGGCTGCTTCCTTCAGTTTTGATTACATGAGAAACTAACAATTAGACCTGAAGCCTTTGCTCTGTTTCTCTCTCCACAGATGCTACCTGACTAGCTGAATGATTCTGGCATTTTCAGTTTGAGTTTTGGATTTCCATCATCTGCAATATTTTGCACCAAATAACAGTCCCAAAATGTTGATTATTGTTTTAAATGGATTGATCACATTAAAAAACATAGCTCAAGCTCACAGCATGCTATCTTATTTTTTAGAAAGTACTGTAAGCAGAACTTACGAGATGCCCACAGCTGCTAGTGACCCAACAGGGATGTTGGATGCAGGTCTCTGAAGATCTCCACTCATATTGAATCCTGCCATAACACCTGAATATTACAGAAATAAAAGTTAATAAAATCACAAAATAACTACTGTATAGACTTGAATGATTCACACAATCACTTACGTGGATTGCAATCATTCTTTTTATGCAGGCAAATTCAACAGTCATCTTCAGTCACAGAGGAAGTGGTTGAGGAAGGTACAATAATAACTTTTAATGGATTGGAAAGCAAACACTGGCAAATGGGTTTAGCTTGAATGGGATTTCTTGGGCAGCATGGACCAGTTGGGCCAAAGGACCTGTATCCATGTTGTATACCAGCTCTATGACTCTAATAATAGGTACAGCTGCTAATATAGCCACTATAGAATCCATGTCACTCAACCTACCAGTGTGTGCCTCAATCAATACTAAAGGGCTCTCTTTTAAGTGGCTGAAGTATAAATATACTATAAGATGTTCTCAGCAAGAGCATCCTGGAACCTGTCCCTAAATGGAGGTACAGACACATACATTCCCATAAACTGGCATACTTGTAAACTAACACACATCATCATGTACCCACACACTTTTACCTACAACCATATCTATAAACATGCTCACACAGATCTACAGTAGTTGACAGTTTGCATGGCCCTCTCTGAATACCACATGAATGTTTAAGTAAATTCTTCAACAAATGCAGTATAAATAAACTTAAGAAACATTGGAGAGAGGATTAAATGAGAGAAATATCTCTGAAATGAAAATAAACAATATCCTCTTGAAATGGTCTTGTCGTATGCAGACAACATCCTTGAAAATGATCTGCTTTGAGAAGGTAAGATATATTGTTTTCATAACCAGACAACCCAGGGAAAATTGTTCCATCTGTACTATTTAAAAATAATTTAAAAAAACACCTTTGCATTTTTTGGACAATAAAAATTATTTTATTCTTTGGTTTTTAACCAGATTGGGGGCATCATGATAGATTTCTAGGAGTTTCCACTGGTTTTAAGTAAAACAATCTGCAGGCATTCTCTGTTGACTCTTCCACTATAATATCAATTTTGATGTCAATGGCAAAATGTCAGCACTTGCAGCTGATCTTGAAGGATTAACCAGGTTCCATGGCATGACTTTCACTTTATCTGATGCAGTTTGGAATCCAATACTGACCATCGAAGGTCTACAATGGCCTACAACAATGGTGTCAGGGCACACTGAGCAGCCAATCAAACTGAAGAATTCTTCCAGCAAGAAAACCAGAAAATAAAAAGGTTTTAATTTTATTTTACTTTTTGTGCTTTTTACATAAAGTATAACAGAGATTCACATATATATAAATGGGTAGAAAGAGTTGAAGCTAAGATACAACATTTAAAAATTGATGATTTTTGAAGTTTGTCCCAGGAGACAATCCATTGCTATAAAATTACTTTTTCAGACTCGAGAGGTTCTTCAGTAGTAACTGTGGATTTGAATGCCATTTAAATTTAAATTTCAATTAGAAATCTTAAAGCAAGGCTTAATTTTTTTCATTAGATTTAGAGAGAATCATACATAGAAAGCTGAAATTCAAATCAAATTACTGATTCTGAATTCATTGCATTTGAGAAAATTGTAAAGGTATCCCACGAAGGAACAGAAAACCACTGAAAATATTTTCTGGATTTCCACTTTTGACCCTGCACATGCAGATGTAAGAAATTGCTGTAAAGTTTACAGCAAATGCCAGAAGCTACTTACTCTTTCATTGTCATCAGAGCAGCAAATCTTCAGCCATAAAATTTCTAACAACTCAACATATTCACTCATGAAAATGTAACCCAACTATACAAGACAATTATTACTCTAACGGTCGGAAGTAAATCTCAATTTCTGCAAGAATTTCCTTTTGCCTAATCTATTTTGTACCTAAGTAGCATCCATTGCAAACTAATGTAGATACACAAGAGGTGAAATTGATGTTTGCCAGTGGCACCAAAATCGGTACAGTAAAATGGTAATTGAAAGCAAAAAACGGGAGATGCCAATTAAATACAAAATACTGGGAATATTCAGCAAGTCAGGGAGCATCTGTGGAGAAACAAACTGAGTTAACATTTCAGGTGTCAATGCTTCCTGTACAACTAAATATTTCCAGCAGTTTCTCTTTTTCCTTCATATTAAGAGCTATGTATTCAAAATTGGATAAAATCTATTTCCTATTGTAACATAGAACATAAAACAATGTTTAAGATTCAATTCAGCAGCCAATATTAACTCTGCTGAAATCAGTGATAAGAGTCAAATTAATCTACATTTTTACATGAGGATTGCGAATTATTGGACTCCAACTCAGAGGACAAATCTTCATCTTCCTCACCATCCTCTTCCTCATCTTTGGCAGTCCCTCAGGTTCAAGGGTAACTTACTCTCACTCCAGTTTTGTGAGCTCCAAAGTAGCTAATGACAATGTGTGAACAGCAGACTCCTTCACAGATAAGGCAGGTGATTGCTAATGAGGCAGAGGCATGGATTGTTTGGAAGGTAGGCCCCTCCTTCTGCTGCTTTCACAGAGCCTCTGAAAATCCCTGACATGTGACTTACGGGTTCCCAAATGCTTCATCTTCACCTTAAGTGGTCATGAACTCAAGATTCCCAAAAGTCAGTGGGGAAGTTGCATTTCTTTAAGAAGGCTTGGTGCACATACTTGAATCTTTTTCTCAGTCCACCAGGTATTTCTTCCCATGGCAGACCTCAGACTCTGTTTGTTTTTAATGAGTTTTGTGTCAAGTATGTGAACAAATGGCCTGTCCAACATAGTTAAATAATACTGACCTCACATCTAGATGACAACCTTTTATAGGGTTCCTATGTAGATAACATATGATTGAATGCTTTGCATAGGCATATGATAACAATCTATCAGTTGTAGCCCGGTTATTAATTTCTTTCTTAGAATGGTTAGTGGATCTCCACACGAGCATGTTATTATACTAGACTCCCCTTTACAGGACCTAGCATGTTGGGAGAAATGGGGAAACAGAAACAAATACTCCAATGACTCAATGAGTTAAATGAGGGAGTTCCTCAGCATGTCCTAATTGTTTCATGCTTAGAATGAATTGCTTTGATATTTTTAGTCCTGGGGTGACACATATTAAAACAAATAGTATTCAGATATGAATAAGCAATGATATTCTCTTACCAGTAGCAGTAGGAAAGAATACACCAAAAACTGTAAAAAAACTCTCCTCCGGGCTGTAGTTTGGGAATGTATTATTCGCAAGTACTTCTTCAGTGTATCCCACAAATCCAAAATCTAGGGAATAAAGAGAGAAATACATTCTTATTTTATATTTTCTGAAACCTGTGAAATTGATTTCAAAATTGAATTTTAATTTTTTACTGATAAAATAATGTGTTCAAAAACTCTGAAGATTATTGAGACATATTGCCATATACAAAGTTATTGGCCGTCTCAATGTTACCTGGCTAAGTTCAGCAGATACTGTACATGCAAGCTGGATAGACCTTGGATTTAATACTTAGTCTTTTGCATCTCAAAGGGCACTGAAGATGAATTTGGTGCTAAGAAAAAATATGATTTCTTGCTCTTGATCATGTTAGTAACCCCTGCTGGAATTGGCTGCTGAGTGAAGCAAGATTTGGGCTTTACACTGATATCTCCAAAGTAGAATAGCTCCCAATGTTTGCTGCCACTGTTGAGGATCACCCTAAATGTTGGCCACCGACCTGAATAGTATTCCAACAAGATGAGTATCCTCAGGAGAGAAGGGGAAATAAATAAATAAATCATGGGCAGTCAGATGGATCAACATTTTCATAATTTCTTAACCTGTATGTGAATTTGCAGTTTTATTTGAATGGATTAATGACCATTGCATAAAAAGTTTCAGTAATTATGAATCTTAAGCAAGAATTTAGGCTTGGTAACATCTATATTTTACAGCACAACTAATATTCCAGGGATGCACACATCTCTAACATTCTGTGGACCAGTAAACTTAATTCCCTCCTGCCAGAGACAGTTAGGTGCATCACACAGATGTGTTGGCAATCTTTCCCTTGATGTGTGGTACCACTAATTGCTAACATGTTTTCTTTGTGGCACTGTTTGTGAACGCTGCTGGTGTCCTCAAAACAAAAGGATTAAACACTTTCCAGGTCCAGATGGTTTGACATTATGTCCATGGTGTACTGGCCAAGGATATCGTGCCTTCATTCTGCAGCAGTCTGTCATGCCAGATGTATTTCAGCTCTCACAAAAAGCACAGGTTGGCTACTGGATAATATGGGCCATGTGACAACAAGGTTCATGATTGCAATTTGCAACTTACAATATGTGTGCACTATAATGAGAGCCTTATTACTGCAGGAAATATGACAGAGCAGACCACTGGCATGGCTGAAGCAGTGAGCCCTCTCTATGAACCACTCTGGGCTTGCAGAACACATTTAGCTAAATGTATGCTGCAGAACTACACCACTGTGAGAAATAGCCTCACCATTATCTAGAAGAAGAAAAACTGAGTAGCAAGAGGAAGATAAAGAAAAGGATGTCACAGAGGAAGAAGTAGGCTTTTGAATTGTGCTCCAGGCTTAAACTCTATGGATATCAGCTCCCATTGCCTTTCATGAATTGTGCAAATCTCTTGGCCCTTTGCAGATACAATGATGCCTTTTCTCACTTCTATCTCTTCCTTGACCTCCACATTCCAGCACTGAAAAATCTAGTTGTCTCATCTCCCTCACTTTCGGTCATCCTTCTCTATCTCCCAGGACATATTCAGCTCACAAAGGACTACTAATGCCAGTTCCAGCACCATTCCACCTTCCCTTTACGAGTGCAGGTCAGCTTTATGCTTTGCTGTCAAGTTATGATTTTGGGCATCTTGATGATGTATTTATCAACAGCATACTTAGATGAGGCAACAACATAAATCATCATAAAAGCAAGCAACATGAAGAAACCATGCTGCTTACATTATATCCAAAAATTGAGGTAACTGTGCCTCACAATTCCCATATCCATTTTTGGGAGATCTGCAGGTTAGCCCACTCCTAAGTCTTGTACTCAAGAACAAAAAGTATCACAACAGTATCACAAAAAGCTGGTCAATGACTACAGGAAGGGGGGACATGCACATGTTCCTGTTTACATCAATGGCGCTGAGGCCAAGAGGGTTGAGAACTTCAAGTTCCTAGAAGTGAACATCACTAATAGCCAGTCCTGGTTGAACCAGGTAGCTGCCATGGCCAAGAAAGTGCACCAGCACCTCTACTTCCTCAGAAGGATAAAGAAATCTGGCATGTCCACTTTGATCCTCACCAATTTTTCTCAAAGCACCATAGAAAGAATCCTATCCAGATGTATCACAACTTGGTATGGCAACTACTCTGCCCGAGACCACAAGAAAATGCAGAGAGTTGTCGACACAGCTCAGCACATCACAGAAACCCATCTCCCTTCTATGGACTCTGTCTACATTTCTCATTGCCTCAGTAAAGCAGCCAACATAATCAAAGACCCCACGCACTCCAGACGTCCTTTCTTCTTCCCCCCTCTCATCAGGCAGAAGATCCAAAAGCCTGAAAGCATGTACCACCAGGCACAAGGAAAGCTTCTATCCTCCAGTTATATGATTATTGGATGGTTCCCTAGTATAAGATAGACTCTTGACCTCATAATCTACCTCGTTATGACTTGCACCTTATTGTCTGCCTGCACTTTTTCTGTAACTGTAACACTTTTATTCTGCATTCTATTATTGTTTTCCCTCGTACTACCTCAATGCACTGATGTGTTGAAATCATCAGTATGAATGATATGCAAAACAAAGTTTTTCACTGTACCTGGCACATGTGACAATATTAAAACAATTTACTAATTTATAATAAATTCCTGTTGAGAATATTATTATTCAAATTCATCAACAATATGTTGAGAACATTTAACCAATATGCTATTAGATCAGGCATTGATTGGACTATGGATTGATTTAATTTTCACTTTCTGTGGTGGAAATTGAAAGAATCTGATTAACATATATGATTGATAACTTTAAGATATACAGGAAAAGGTAGCTTTTATTGGAAGTTAAGGGTTAGTTACTAGCAGTAGCAACAGATGTGAGGTTACCAGAATAACTACTACTTCTGGTTGTTGATGCTAGCATGGAGTCAACCAGCTCTAGCTCCAAGTCTCAAACATTCTGCTGGTGCATTCCTGCAGTTTGTTGATTCAGTAAAACTAGGTCCCAAACAGTTGGGTAGCAGTGGAGTAGGTTAATTTAGGGAGAGGAGGGCCTTTTACTGTGGCCCCAATACCCTAATCCTAAACCAGGCAAGAAGCTGAAAGGGCCACCCAACAGCTGAAAAACAACTAGGTCACTCAGGTAGACAAGTACTAATGCATGATGGAGAAGTATATTTGGTGCAATTTATGTCCTCATTTCCCTTATCTGGGGAGAGGAGAGTATCCCACCCCAGAAAATTTCAGAGACATTGTTGCTGTGGCTGTCTTCAAAAGGGGCTGTCTGATTGTGATAACTGCAGGGAGGTCTCCTTGCTTTCTGCCACAGGAAAGTCATCAAAGGTGTCTTCTTCAACTCTGGCCCCCTCAAAAGCCTTCATGCCTCATGAACATAAGAGACTTTAGAAGATCCTTCTCAAATTTGGCTGCCCCCTCCCCCACCAAAAAATGTAATGGAGTTAATCCACAGGATGAATGGAAACTGCAACCTTCACCACCTCCACCCCAGAATTAAGATCATACCAACTCCAGTAATCCTGTTACAGTAGAAAGCTGATGCTTGTGTTTGCCATACTTGAGAGCCATGTTCCAAACAATCATTGACTTTTTCACTGAAGCATACAAGAGGACTGGCCTTACACTAAACAAGTGGAAGACAAAGGTCTTTTACCAACCTGCCCCTGCTTCAGCAATCAATATCTTTGAGGCCCTGGTCAACATGGACCACTTTCCATATATCAGGAGCCAACTTTTAGTGGAGGCGGATGTTGATGCTAAACTAACAGAACATGTGTCATACAACACGGAAACAGGCCCTTTGGCCCAACAGGTCCATGCCAACCAAGATGCCCATCTAAGCTCGTCCCATTTGCCAAAGCCCATATCCATCAAACCTTTCCTATCCATGTACCTGTCCGAGTGTCTTTTAAATGTTGTTAACATACATGCTTCAACCACTTTCTCTGGCAGCTCATTCCATATACGGACCTCTCTCTGGATGAAGAAGATGCCCCTCAAGATCCTAGTAAATTTCACCCCTCTCACTTTAAACCTATGGTCTCTAGTTCTTGATTCCCCAAACCTGGGAAAAAGATGACCCCAAGTTGCATGTTTCAGAACAGCAAACTAATCGTACAATTACAAGTTTATCTGAAAATGTCTTTTGTCTTTGTCCATGAACGATGCTTTCAAAGTTCATGAGGTGCCAATGCCTGAAGAAATCATGAGTGATAAGTTACTTAAGCAACAATCAATCTACTGGAGGACCTCAGCAGGTCGAGCAGATCTTTGGGGGAAAAGGAATTGTCAATGTCTCAGGTCGAAACACTGCATCAGGCCTGAGAATCGAGAGGAAATACGGCCAGTATAAAGAGGAGAGGAGGAGTGGTGGACCAAGGAGGAGTGGAAGACGACGGGCAGGTTGCAACAGGTAGGGGAGCTTCAATTACCACCTTCAATTGTTTGTTGCTCCAGATTCCAGTATCTGCAGTCTCTTGGGTCTCCTGGTAAATTACTTAACTTTCTCTAAAATTTTCTTTAGTGGTAGGGGCAAAAGGAGCACAATTTATATCTCTGCTGCCCTGAGCTTCCCTCTCTCACCACCAACTCTAGCACGTCCCAGCTCATCACATCATTTCCACTTCCCCCCTCACCTACCACCCGCCAGCTTGTGCTCCTCCCCCTTCCCCCACCCTTTCAGTTGGGCTTCTGCCCTCTTCTTTCCAGTCTTGATAAAGGGTTTTGCCCCGAAATGTCGACTGTTTGTCGACTGACCCTCCATAGATGCTGCCTGACCTGCTGAATTCCTCCAGCACTTTGTGTGTGTGACTCTGATCACAGGACTCTTGAAATCTACCTCCCAGTGATCTAGATGACTCTCGGGGATCTCAGTCACTGCTGGTGGCCTCTTGCCCAGGGACATCCTACATTCACCCCCAGCCTGCCATCACTCCCTCTGGTTTCAGGTGGGCACTTGACTGGGAACATTATTGTTGAAACTTGGGTCTCACATGATCAAGTTCAGGACTGCTTAAACTCAAAATTACCACTGATCCCTCCTTCCAACTCAATTCAGTTCAGGATTAAACATTCCATAAACTGAAGGATCTCAGATGTTAACTTTTAGGGTATTTCTGTAGTGCTTTGATTCAGAATTCACCCCATCTCTACTTTTAAAACCTGATAAAATATTACAATTCCTTTCTTTTACACATTCAGTAAAATGAATGCTCCCAACTCCCACATTTATAATCATCTGCTCATAAAATGATCTGCTGTTTCCTTTAAGTCACCACCACATTCACTGCTATCTTTACCTCCAGTAGACACAGGAACTGCCATTGGGCGTAGGAGTAACACATTTAGATCTGTCTGGCAAGATATCCATCTATTTCTCAGAATCCCACACCTATTTATGTGATCCAGCTTTCAACTTTGACAGATAAGAAGACTATCTTTGTAATGGCACAAATATTTGCAATGTGAATGTTAATATTGAGGATCTGTCAGTATTGACCCTTCAATTGCCAGTACTAAATATTACCTAGTCATTAAAACAATTCTATCCACTTGCCACATCACAATGGTACTGCAGGAACATTTTATTGATTGCAAAGCAATTGGGGTGTCCAGAATTTGTGAAAGACCCTATATCAGTCAGGTCTTTCATTTATCAACTGTAACAGGGTCAATATCAGTCAAGTTCAAAACTCCTTTAAACGTGGAGTTGTGCAACAATCTTAGCCATCAGAAGAATCAATATTTGGTGTTCCACTGCAATAAGGTCCAAGACTATATTAAAATGGATTGGCAAGTGGATGGCTGGTAGACAAAAAAAGAGTGCCAGGTAGATAGCAGGTTGGCAGTCCTGATGAAGGGTCTCGGCCGAAACGTCGACTGTTTATTTTCCTCCATAGATGCTGCCTGACCTGCTGCACTTTGTGTGCATTGCTCAAGATTCCAGCATCTGCAGAATTTCTTATGTCTCCGTAGCAGCCAGTTAGTGTGGGATGTAAATCCCCAGGACTCTTCATCAAGCTACTGCTGTTCATTTCTTTTTAAAAATAATTTATAGGAAAGAATTGCATCCAAAGTATCCAAATTTGAATAGGGTGCCAAATTGGAAGTTAAGGCAAATACCGATTATCAGTGCACGCAAATTTGAAAGGAGCTGGGCAAGTATAATCAATAAGCAGAGTGCTGGTAGATGCATCACAATGGAGTGAATTGTATGATCATGCAATCTGATTGATGTGGAATATTTGTTGTATAAGAAAACACTTGAGACATCAAAACAGAGAGGTGAATTTGGGATTTTAATGAACAGATCTCTAAAACCATCAACACAACATTCTCAGAGTGTTTAGAATAATGCATAAATATGGTGACCTCATTTTAAAACTGGTAAGACTATATCTGGAGTATTACATGTACTATGGATGTTTCTATTTGAGAAAGAACACTCAGTTACTTGACTGAGTATCGAGACAGATAACATGGCTGATCTCAACATTCAAGAGAATGAGCTTAGGCTCTTTCTTGAAAAGTGGACTGAGAGGAGACGAAGCAATGTTCAGCACTCTCAGTAAATTGAATTCAGATAACAAAACTTAAACAACTGCAGTTCTGGAAATAGGAAATAAATATAAAATAAAACCAGAAAATGTTGAAAACATTCGGTGGATCACATAGACCGCACATAGCAGTAAGAGAAATGGAGTCAGAGGCTGGCTTGGAAACAGATAAGCCTTCCTGCTTAGTCAGAATTTAAGCACGATGGGGTAAATTAAGGTCAATAAAGGAAAAACAGGAAATGCAAGAGTATAATTATTTAATTGGAATAGTGCTAAGTATGAGAATCAAGTTCCTGATTTCAAGATGAAACTAGACAGGTTATCACCCAAAGATGGAATTTTGGATTATGAAAAACACAAAAAAATGTGCTGAACAGATGTACAAAACAGACCGGAAATCATATGTCTGAAACTGCATCAACATCACAGTGTACTATTGGAATGACTGTACTTCTAACACTTGCTAATATCACATCTTCCATGCTCCAATTTACCCCAAGATCCCTGTTCCTCAACACTGCTAAGAATCCAGCCATTAACCTTGTACTCCACCTTCAAGTTCGATCTTCCAAAGTGTACCACTTCACACTTCTCTGGATTGAACTCCATCTGCCACTTCTCCGCCCAACTCTGCATTCTGTCTATATCCTGTTGCAACCTGTAACAACCTTCTACACGATCCACAACACCTCTAACCTTCGTGTCATCTGCAAACTTACCAACCCATCCCTTCACTTCCTCATCCAAGTCATTTATAAAAATCACAAAGAACAGGGGTCACAGAACAGACCCTCGTAGAACACTATTAGTCACAGACCTCCAGCGAGAATACTCTCCATCTACTACCACCTTCTGCAGGCGAGCCAATTCTAAATCCACACAGCCAATCCTCCATGGATCCCATGCCTCATGACTTTCTGGATGAGCCTACCATGGAGAACCTTGTCAAACGCCTTACTAAAATCCATATACACCATATCCACTGCTCTACCTTCATCAATTTGTTTTGTAACCTCCTCAATAAACTCCATTAGGTTCATGAGGCATGACCTACCCCTCACAGGGCCATGCTGATTATCTCTAATAAGACTCTGCTTCTCCAAATGCTCATAAACTCTGTCCCTAAGAATTCCCTCCAATAGTTTGCCCACCACTGACGCGAGAATCACTGGTCTATAATTCCCAGGATTATCCCTATTACCTTTCTTGAACAGTGGAACAACATTTGCCATCCTCCAATCTAGGGAGGACGCAAAGATCATCGTCAACACCCCAGCAATCTCTTCCCTCACTTCCCATAGTAACCTGTGGTATATCCCGTATGGCCCCGGGGACTTATCTATACTAATGTTTTTTAGAAGCTCCAATACTACCTCTTTCTTAACCTCAACGTGCTTCAGCACATTAGCCTGCTCTATGCTGACCTCACATTTGTCAAAGTCCCTCTCCCTGGAGAACTCTGAAGCAAAGTGTTCATTAAGCACCTCCTCTACCTCCTCCGCCTCGAGGCACATGTTTCCCCTTTTATCCCTGAGCAGTCCTACCCTCACTCTGGTCATCCTCCTGTTCTTCACATTCATGTAGAATGCCTTGGGGTTTTCCTTAATCCTACTTGCCAAGGCCTTCTCATGTCCCCTTCTAGCTCTCTTAAGACCCTCCTTAAGCTCCTTCCTGGCTACTTTATAATACTCAAGAGCCCTGCCTGATTTTTGCTTCCTAAACCTTAAGTATGATTCCTTCTTCCTCTTGACCAAATGTTCCACCTCTCTTGTCAACCCATGGTTCCTTCACCTTACCATCCTTTCCCTGTCTCAGTAGGACAAACCTATCCAGAATACCATGCAAGTGGTCCCAAAAAAAAAACCTCCACATTTCTGCTGTGCACTTCCCTGAGAACATCTGTTCCCAATTTATGCTCTCAAATTCCAGCCCAATCCCATCATAATTAGCCTTCCCCCAATTAAAAACTTACCCATATTGTTTGCTGCTATCCTCGTCCATGGCTATACTAAAGGTTAGAGAGTTGTGGTCACTATCTCTGACATGCTTGTCCACCGAGAGTGTAGTGTAAAAGGTCATGACTGTCATGTGACCGTGACAACACTGACCCCTCTGGCTGGGATGACACCATTGAGCATATGGCCCAAAGCGACACCACTGTCAATCAAGGTTTGGCTCCACCCCATTAGGTAAACACCCTTGTCCTTGTTGGACCACTCGGATTGGTCTTTGCGAGCACCTTTGTTCCTGGGCACACGTACCATCGGCCCGTTTAAAACACCTTCGTCCTTGCTGGACCACCCAGCCCCCCCGCAGTATGAAAGTGCTGCATGTTTGGATTTCTGCCTCTCTGTCTGTCTCCAAGGATGTTGAGGTAAGCTGTGCACTACTTCAGGGCAGTTAAGTTAAGGACTCCCGAGACCAAAGATCCAATGTTTGTCCAGAATATCAGGGTATTCAAACATTGTATTGTTTATTCCCTGATCATTTGTAACCAGTTATTTTGTGTGTGCGCGCGTGCATGCACTTCACCCCCTATTGTAATCCCCTCCATGTTCGCGATCACCCTAGTGCAAGTGTGCGAGGGTGCATTTGTTCCTTCACATTCTGTTCCCGCGTTGGTCTTTGTGAATAAAATCCTCCTTTTAAAGTACAAGGACTGTGTGTCCAGATACCTTTATCTTTAAGATACCAGAAGAACCTTTCTCACAACATTTGGTGCTGCAAGCAGGGTCTTGAGGGTATTGGCTGGACACAGACGCGGGTGGGATGTTCTGGAACAAGGGGAAGAAAGAAAGTGTAGGCACTGAGGAGAGGATCCCATGATGGAGAGATGAGAGTGAGGGATTTAGGAGCTTGGCCAGCATAATGGCAGACCACGGTAAGCCAGTGGACTGGGCCGAGCAGTTAGATCCACGTGGTGAAAAACTGGGACACCATGTGGTGGCCCTCCTCCAGCAGTCAGGGATCCCCAGTGCCAAGGGGAGCTGAAGGGGGGCCCTCTGGCTCCTGGCATCCCTCCTGAGGCACCAGGTCAAGATTACTGGCCAGTTACAGGATACCTGCCTGCAGAGGGAAAGAGAGATAAAGAACCTCCGGCAACAATGTTGCACGCTGCAAGAGGCAGCCCAAATGGCTCAGACCCAGGCCAATGACCCCGAGGTCGGGGTACCGAGGTTGCCTGCCGGCTGATCCAGGCACAGCAGGCACAAGCCGCCCGCAGGGCTGGCTGGCAGCCAGATCCATTTAAAATCTGAGCCCAGGTCCGACGCTGTGACAGACTGGACGCATGGCTGGGGGATGGGGATATATGGATGGATACGGACGATGAGGGGCCGCTCGACGAGAAGGGGCTTCCTTGTGCCAGCCCTCCCCCCTACCCACCCGACCCCCTGCATGCTCAACCCGTCACCATGCGGTCCCAGGTCCAACACAGAAGGGAGGGGAGTCAGGATGAGGCCCCCGCAGGGGGAAGTGCCCATAGTCCCTCCGAGACTACTGAGACTTGGGATTTCTCCATCAAGGAGTTGACCCAGCTGGCAGACCGGTACCGCCAGTGGCCGGGCGAGCACCTGGCTACATGGCTGCTCCGACTGTGGGATGAGGGGGCCCCCAACGTGAGCCTCTCTCACCAGGAAGCGAGTGCCCTAGGGAGTTTGTCTGATCAACAAAGCATTAACAATGCCCTGCGGGCGCCACATGGAGGGACTGGGAACAAAGCTACCCTGTGGGATCAGGTAGTGACCACAGTGAGGGTTTGGTACCCTACCCTCCTCGAATGGGACTTATATGGGCGACCACAGTCAGTGAGGGCACCAGGGTGATCAGGGAATGGGCGCTGGTGACTGACATCTATGAGAGGCCCGGCGATCGCGGGTTGTTAGAAAACACCAGGGTGACCAGAGCGCTAACGGGATACCTGGTCACCACTGCGTGCTCCAATTTGAGGCCAGTGGTCCTTCCACTCATGGGACCGGCTAATGGGAAGACCGTGCAGGACGCCATCACCCTCCTGGAAGAGCTCGAGTTCTTGCAATGGGGGAAGCCCACCCAGGTCCGTAGGGCAAAGACAAGGGCTGGAGACACAACCCCCCGTTTTACGTGCAAACTGCTATTCTTGGACCTGCTGTGCGCAGGGGTGGACTGTGCCAGCATAGATGGGATCCTGACGTCCGCCATTTATGCGCTCTGGAAAGAGCAGTGCGGGGGGACATCTGGCCAGGGGAAAACCCATAACCACCCTGGGATCAAGCCCAACACAGGGGGTGACCCCAACCTCCAGATCACGCCGGCTCTACCCGACGACACTGCCTCTGTCCCTCCCCCACCCGAAGCAGTCTCTCCTGTCCTCCGGGACCTGCTGAGACAGGAAATAGCCCATCTCCGCCCACAAGAACTTTCATCCAAGGGGTGGCAGACCCCTACCCCCCTCCCACAGGATAAAGGCCAGGGGTCCTGGCACATTTGTTCCACCGCCCCCTCCTGTCCGGGAGACCTGAGACCATCGCTGTACATTGGGGAAGGGGGAACATACAGAGGTGGATGGCACTCATCGACATGGGTGCCCATGGGTGCCCAACACACCATCATCCCGGGTAACCCCACCGCGTGGACGGGGGCACAGATGCAGATAGAAGCGTTGGAGGGTTCCCTTTTGCCCGCAAGGGAGGTCACAGTCTGCATGGCTATCAGGAACCAACCCCCTCGACCTGTAACAGTGTTGATAGCAAACTCGCCCAAGTGCATCCTAGGGATCAATGTCTTAAAGGAATAGTCTCTCCATACTAACCGGGGCAAGTTTACGTTCGGGGTCATGCGGGCTACAGTTGTGGTTGGGGCAGCCAAATGCGAACCAGTTATTGTTCCCCCTCCCTCCAAGGTCGGCTGTAGCTGACAGTACAGAGTGCCGGGGGGATGCCGAGATTTCACTGAGGCCATTGCAGGGCGCCCGGACAAGCCTTGGCAATGCAGTGGTAGATTTAGATATTCATAGCTCCACTATCTGCCATGGCTTAATCTCTCATAAAACAGCCACGTTCTTATGGGGACCCAAACAACAGGCCGCTTTTGAAGCAGCAAAGCAAGTTGTGGAACAACACTGCCACTTGCTCCCCGCCAGGCCGGTGTCCCTTTTGAATCGCAGGTCTCGGCTAGTGAAACAGTCGCCGAATGGAGCCTCTGGCAGAAGATCCAAGGGCACAGAGCTGCTTATGAATTCACCAGCATCTCCAATAAATCAGACTGTGGGACTTGCGTCCAAACCCCAGCACACGCCAGTGAAGCTCTACCACTAACACAGATTCCCCTGGATACTCTTCGAATGAACTGTTTACATGGACTTCCTTTTTCCTTTTGTGCCTGTCGGGTTCGGTATTTTGGTTTGGGGGGCTGGGGGGGTGGGGGGGGGTGCCGGACGGCAGTTCCCCACCACTCCCCTCACCACTGCAGCACAGTCCTTCCAGAGATTGCCGATGGGGTGGGTGTTTCAGGAGCTGGTATTTCCCTTCCTACAATTTGACCTCCACCCGAGTCCCGATCCTCAGAGCCATCCCACCGACGCTGAGTAAGCCAAGGGAATGCTGGTGCAGACTCCACTATGAGCACAGTTCCACTTTTTCAGTTGGTCATAGTGAGTGTGAGCAAAACTGGTATCCAAGTGCCTCCATGACGGCTGCTGCTTTCCTGTGTTCGTGGTGCCCTATATCCACGCTCTCGTTGAACTTGGGGAGCACCCGGTATGCAGCGGCCACAGGGACAGGATGGCCATCGCAGAGGCGGGGAGCTTCTGGATGATAGCCTTCCCCATGTATGGCAAAGCCCGACTGTCCTGTAAGGTCATACAAATGACCAGCATGCTCCAGACGCTGGCTGACGAAATGAGGACCGCAGCGGAGCTGGCTGCCGTCAGGCTGGTGCCCTGCAGAAATGGATGGCCCTGGATAACCTTCTTGCTGTGGACGGTGGTACGTGTGCAGTGATTAGTAAGGAGTACTGCACTTTTATCCCTGACAAATCCAGCAGCAACACCAGCCTGGCTGCTCACGATAGGGACTCGGTGGCCAAAATTCAAAAAGCGAGGGACCAGCTCCTCCAACACGACACCTCATGGGGAAACAGGTGGCCGTTTGGGTCACTGGGGGGATAGTAGGCAACTGTCACCCACTGAGCCACCACTCCCATTTTAGTTGTTATAGTTTTTCGCCCTCATTTCAGTTGTTATAGTTTTTTTTGTATTTTGTGCTGTGCTAGTCAAGTTATTAGAGCCACTTCTGCCTTCCATTGGTACTGCACCCTGATGTATATTTCTTAGTTTAATTCTAGTTATTCCCTTGATTGGTGAGTGATGTAGCTTTCTAGGGATGGAAATGTAGTGTAAAAGGTCATGTGACTGTGACAACACTGACCCCTCTGGCTGGAATGACACCATTGAGCATATGGCCGAAAGCGACACCACTGTCAATCAAGGTTTGGCTCCACCCCATTAGGTAAACACCCTTGTCCTTGCTGGACCACTCGGATTGGTCTTTGCGAGCACCTTTGTCCTGGGCACACCTACAATTGGCCTGTTTAAAACACCTTTGTCCTTGCTGGACCACCCAGCCCCCCAGCAGTATAAAAGTGCTGCATGTTTGGTTTTCTGCCTCTCTCTCTGTCTCCAAGGGTGTTGAGGTAAGTTGTGCACTACTTCAGGGCAGTTAAGTTAAGGACTCCTGAGACCAAAGAGCCAATGTTTGTTCAGAATATCAGGGTGTTCAAACATTGTATTGTTTATTCCCTGATCATTTGTAACCAGTTATTTTGTGTGTGTGTGTGTGTGTGTGCACACCTCACCCCCTGTTGCGATTCCCTCCATGTTCACGATCACCCTAGTGCGAGTGTGCGAGGGGACATTTGTTCCTTCACATTCTGTTCCCACGTTGGTCTTTGTGAATAAAATCCTCCTTTTAAAGTACAAAGACTGTGTGTCCAGATACCTTTATCTTTAAGATACCAAAAGAACCTTTCTCACAACAGAGAGGTCTGTCACCTGACCAGGTTCATTACCTAGTACTAGATCCAGTATGACCTCTCCTCTGGTTGGCTTGTCCACATACTGTGTCAGGAATCCTTCCTGAACACACCTAACAAATTCTACCCCATCTAAATCTTTTGCACTAAGGATGTGCCAATCAATATTAGGGAAGTTGAAGTCTCCCATGACAACAACCCTGTTATTTTTGCACCTTTTCAAAATCTGCCTACTTATCTGCTCCTCAGTGTCCCCATGGCTATTGCACTTGCCGCATCACCTCATTTTACAGTGGCCAATTAACACAACTACCTGCACGTCTTTGGGATGTGAGAGGAAACCAGAGCACCTTAAGGAAACTCAAATGGTCATTGGGAGAACATGCAAACCACACACAGATAGCACCAGAGTACAAGATCGAGCCCAGGTCACTTGAGTTATGAGACAGCAGCTCTACTAGCTATGCTACATTGCTGCCCAAAATTTCATTCCACAGTTTTCTAGGTCTGACCTGTAAATGGACCTCAAAGCACAGTGTTTGCTTCGTGCATTAGAGGTTGCAATGGTGGAAGGTGATGTTAAAATCACTTTGATGAGTTACTGCTGTGTAACATATTGATTGTACACCTTCTCCTCTTAGGCAGTCCCTCAGTGAGGAGTATGATTTGCTTCACTCTGGTTCTGTGGGTTCCAGGATGGCTGATGAGGCGAGTGTGGGATCTGCAGAGTCTACCACAGGTGGAGCACAAGGTGATTGATGCGGTTACTGGTTTGGCAATTTGGGAGATGCTGCACTCTTTTTGCCTTTCATACTGGACTGCTATGCACGCCATCTTGAATAAACATCCTCCATTTTCCCATGAGTTGGTGGGGATGTTATACTTTTTCCAGGGAGGCTATGAAAACCTTCTTGGATCTTCTCAAGGAATAGATTCAGAGCTCTGTCATGTTAAGATTGTTTATACTTTCGCCACATTGCACCAATCACAAGAGAGTGTGCAATGACAATGATGCAGTTCAAGCAAATTGCCTAGCTTAGAAGATGTTGAGGTTTCAAGTAGTACAGATTTACCCTCAGGGTGAGTGGTGAATGTACATCACACTGCAGACTTGAATCTTATAGATGGAATGCTCAAAAGTGTCTGAAAGCACAGAGAATAAATATGAGACAGATTCTTTACCCCAATGCCTGCACTAATTCCAGAAGTGTCCCAGGTATCACAACACAAGTCCCAGTTCCAACCACTGGCATCAGCCTAAACTGGCAGTTGCACCTTCTGCACTGCTGAGGCTGCTCTCTGTGCGACCCTGGTGTGTTGCTCAAGGAGTTCAATGGTACAGCATTAAACAGGCCTCCCAAATCTCATGCTGTGAAATCTGCCACTGAGTCATCACTGAGCTAAACCTGCCCCATACAGTATATAGCGGCCCCATTCAAATGTATGGAGGAAGTTCATGGAGAAAGACACATACCGCTCGTCCCCAGGTTACAGCAGGGTTCTATTCCTGTGAATGCTTTGTTACCTGAACAGTTCATGAGTCGGAAATGAGGCCGTGAAGCAAGCATGCAAATCCATAATGCCGGTCTCCCAGATGCTCATTCATATGTACAGGCTGTACAAAAATCAGGCACTCGTGAGCTGGGGAGGACCCCAGCTTATGAACGCTTTTGCTTTTGTGAAAATAGGTTTCAATTATTTTAATTTATCTTTATTTTGAAAATTAGTTTTTTAGTTTTTCAAAATGTAGAACATATTCTGATATTTGTTTGAAGAATATTTTTATCTTTTTACGTGTCCAAGTGTCAAATACATTCATAAACATTCATTGGCCCTAACCTCAGCCACAGCTTTCACAGCCTGTGAGACTGGGTGTGAGGCATCACCGGTTGTTAAAGCTCTTCTGTAAATGCATGAGACATAGAAGCAGAATTAGGCCATTTGGCCCATCGAGTCTGCTCTGCCATTTGATCATGGCTGATTTATTTTTCCCTCTCGACCCCAATCTCCTGCTTTCTCCACGTAACCTTTGACACCCTTACTAATCAAGGATCTATCAACCTCCATTTTAAATATACCCAGTGACTTGGCCTCCACAGCCGTCTGTGGCAATGAATTCCACAGATTCACCACCCTCTGGCTAAAGAACTTCCTCCTCACGTCTGTTCTAAAGGGATGGCCTTTTATTCTGAGGCAGTGCCCTCTGGTCCTGGACTCTCCCACTACTGAAAACATCCTCTCCACGTCCACTCTATCCAGGCCTTTCAATATTCAGTAGGATTCAATGAGATCCCCCTCATCCTTCTAAACTCCAGTGAGTACAGGCCTAGAGCTATCAAACCCTCCTCAAACATTAAGCCTTTCATCCCTGGGATCATTCTCGTAGACCTCCTCAGGATCCTCTCCAACATCAACACATTCTTCCTTAGCTATGGGGCCCAAAACTGCTCACAATACTTCAAATGTGGTCTGATCAACGCCTTATAAAGCCTCAGCATTGCAAACTTGCTTTTATATTCCAGTCCTCTCAAAATGAATGCTAACATTGCATTTGCCTTCCTTACTACTGACTCAACCTGCAAGTTAACCTTTAGGGACTCCTGCACTAGAACTCCCAAGTCCCTTTGCACCTCTGATTTCTGAATTCTCTCTCCATTTAGAAAATAGTCTATACCTTTATTCCTTCTACCAAAGTCCATGACCATACACTTCCCTACGCTGTATTCCATCTGCCACTTCTTTGCCCATTCTCCCAACCTGTCCAAACCCTTCTGCAGACTCCCTACTTCCTCAACACTACCTGCCCCTCCACCTGTCTTTGTATCATTCGCAAACTTGGCCACAAAGCCATCAATTCTGTCATCCATATCATCATATAACATGAAAAGTAGCGGACCCAACACCAGCCCCTGAGGAACACCACTAGTCACCGGCAGCCAACTAGAAAAGGCCCCCTTCATTCCCACTCTTTGCCTTCTGCCAGTCAGCCAATCTTCCATCCATGCTAGTAGCTATCCTGTAATACCATGGGCTCCTATCTTGGTCAGCAGCCTCATGTGTGGCACCTCATCAAAGGTCTTCTGAAAATCCAAGTAAACATCATCCGCTGACTTTCCTTTGCCTACCTTGCTTGTTACTTCCTCAAAGAATTACAACAGATTTGTCAAGCAAGATCTCCATTGAAGGAAACCATGCTGACTTCAGCTTATTTTACATGTGCTTCCATGTACCCTGAAACTTTATCCTTAATAATGGACTCTAAAATCTTACAAACCACTGAAGTCAGGCTAACCAGCCTATAATTTCCTGTCTTTTGCCTCCCTCCCTTCTTAAAGAGTGGAGTGACATTTGCGATTTTCCAGTGGTCTAGAACCATTCCTGACTCTAGTGATTCTTGAAAGATCACTACTAGTGTCTCCACAATCTCTTCCACTACCTCTTTCAGAACCCTAGGGTGTAGTTCATCCAGTTCAAGTGACTTATCTACCTTCAGACCTTCCAACTTCCCAAACACCTTCTCCTTAGTAATAGCGACTACACTCACTTCTGCCCCTTGACTCTCTCAAATTTCTGACATGTCGCTGGTGTCTTCCACAGTGAAGACTGATGCAAAATACTTATTCAGTTCGTCTACCATTTCTTTGTTCCCCAAGATTACCTGTCCAGCGTCATTTTCCAGTGGTCTGATGTCCACTCTTGCCTCTCTTTTATTCTTTATACATCTGAAAAAAAACTTTTGATATCCTCTTTTATATTATTGGCTACCTTACCTTCATATTTCATCTTTTCTCCCCTTATTTTTTAAAAAATTTCTAAAAAAAATTTATTTACAGCGTGGTAATAGGCCCTTCCGGCCCAATGAGTCCGCGCCGCCCATTTTAAACCCAAATTAACCTACCCGTACATTTTTGGAATGTGGGAGGAAACCGGAGCACCCAGAGGAAACCTACGCAGACACGGGAGAACGTAAAAACTCCTTACAGTTTTAGTTTTTTTAGTTGCCTTCTGTTGGTTTTTAAAAGCTTCCCAATCCTCTAGCTTCCCACGAATTTTTGCAATATTCTATGCCCTCTCTTTTACTTTTATGCTGACTTTGACTTCCCTTGTCAGTCACGGTTGCCTCATCCTCCCTTTAGAATGCTGCTTCTTCTTTGGGATGAACTAATCCTGCGTCTTCTGAATTTCTCCCAGAAACTCCTGCCATTGCTGCTCTACCGTCATCCCTGCTAGGGACCCCTTCCAGTCAACTTGGGCCAGCTCCTCTCTCATGCCTCTGTAGTTACCTTTACTCAACACTATAATACTGATACATCCGATTTTAGCTTCACTCTCTCAAACTGCAGGGTGAACTCTATGATGATCACTGCCTCCTAAGGGTTCCTTTACTTTAAGCTCCCTTATCAAATCTGGTTCATTGCACAACACCAAACCCAGAATTGCCTTTTCCCTAGTGGGCTCAACCACAATTTACTGTGAAAAGCCATCCCATAGGCATTCTACAAGTTCCTTCTTTTGGGATCCAGTGCCAACCTGATTTTCCCAATCTACCTGCATGTGGAGTCCCCCGTGACCATGGTAACATTGCCTTTCCTACATGCATTTTCTATCTCCTGTTGTAATTTGTACCCCATATCCTGGTTTACTATATAACTCCCATCAGGGTCTTTTTACCCTTGCAATTTCTTAACTCTACCCACAAGAATTCTGCAACTTCTGATCCAATGTCACTTCTTGCTAAGGATTTGATTTCATTTTTTACCAACAGAGCCACCCACCCCTCTCTACCCACCAGCCTGTCTTTTGATAGGATGTGTATCCTTGGATGTTTAGCTCCCAGCTGTGATCTTCTTTCAGCCACAACTCTGTAATGCCCACAACATCATACCTGCTGATTTCTAACTGCGCTATAAGCTCATCTACCTTGTTTCATATACTGCGTGCATTCAAATATAACACCTTCAGTCCTGTTCTCAAATTTGTCTCCATGTTGCTTGAAGTGAAATTCTTATCCCTTTCTAAACTCTGCCTTGTTTTTTATTCTGGAGACTTCAGTACCCTCTCCTGCAATCTCCTTCCCTTTTACTTTATCCATACTTTTCCAATCTGTTGAACCCACCTCCCTACTATTTAGATTAAATCCCTAACCACTGCCCTAGATATGTCCCAGCATGGCTCAGGTGGAGCCCATCCCATCAGAATAGCTCCGTCCTTCCCCAAACTGGTGCCAATGTCCCACGAATTCAAAGTGGCCCAGTGTAGCTGGCTGGCTGTGCTGCACTGGGCAAGACTGAAGACCTGGTAGGTGGGATTGCAGTGGGAGACTGCACCAGTGGCCACATGCAGGCAGTGACTTAGGGGCAATGGGAATCTACTCTAATATCTTTATCCCAGTGAGATGGACTACGACCTCACGATCTACCCTGTTGTGACCTTGCACATTATTGCACTGCACTTTCTCTGTAGCTGTGACACTTTACTCTGTACTGTTACTGTTTTTACCTGTACTACATCAATGCACTTTGTACTAGCTCAATGTAACTGCACTGTGTAATGAATTGACCTGTACGATCGTTTGTAAGACAAGCTTTTCACTGTACCTCGGTACAAGTGACAATAATAAACCAATACCAATACCAAGATGCAGCAGTGTTTCCATCAGTACTAATATAGTGTGGATTGTAAAAATGGCAATAAAAATGGAAATTGAGTAAGGTGGTGTACATCTGTGAAGAGAAATCTTGCAGAGAAATGGAATAATTAATCCTACTATGTATTCATCAAAACCAGCATGTTGCTTGCACAATAGCTTAGAGGATAAATTCACAATCTGACTGCCCACTGAGCCAGAAAGAGTCCAGATTCAATTGCTCTTAATTTATCTTTGCGGGGGCTGCAAGGAAGACGATATTCTTCATTGTCATTCTTCTAGTTTAAATAAAGTTTTATCAGGTTTATTTCCTGCTCTCAATTGCTATTCAGATGCTTACATTGGAAAATAGAGAGGTTTGGGGAGCTTGGTTTCAAGGAATTCATACAGCTGATATTGACCATCATACCTCAAACACTTAACACTCAAGGCCTGCAAACAATATTGAAGGAAGTATTTCCTTGGTGCCTTTGCCAACTCTTTCAAATATATTGCAAAAAACATGTAACCGGTTACTTATAGCACTTTGTTGTGCTAAAATTTGCTTCTATTTTCATCATCCTGTGTCCTCAAAATCAGCTATGAAATGATTAGAGATGTCCAGAGATATAACATTAATACATGCATTTTCACAGAAGCATAGCACTTAGAGCCTTAATGGAGACCATTCAGCCTACCATAGCTATCCAGCTGGAAAAGCTTTTCAGGCTAATCCCACTTTCCAACTCTCCATCAGTAGCAATGTAGATAGCGATTCATCAACTGCTCATCCAGGTACATTTTAAACATAAAGGTTTCTACCCCCATCACACTTTCAAAGAGTAAATTCCAGATCTTCAACTCCCATTGTTAGAAAAAACTTTTCTGAAGCTCTATTCTTTCCACATCTCCTTGTTATTCACCTCTTTGCTATGGAAAACAGGTCGTTACTGTTCACCCTGATGATTACTGAGCACACTGAGGCATTATTGTTCGCAAGTGCATCCAGTTAGAACATAGAACATAGAACAGTATAGCACAAAACAGGCCCTTCAGCCCACAATGTTGTGCCAACATAGCTATTCCCTCCTACCTACAGGATGCCCATATCCCTCTATTTTCCTCTCATTCATGTGCCCATCCAAGTCCCCCTTAAAAGCTCCCAATGAGTTTGCCTCCACCACCCTATCAGGCAACACATTCCAGGCATCCACCACTCTCTCAGTAAAAACAGAAAGCTTAAGACGTTCCTATAATTACTTCCCTGTCTTGGGACAACATCAAGGATAACAACAACACCGGAAAATTAACCTGGCAAATTCCAGCTTTATCAAAAGAAGACCAATTTTTTAGATGATGTTGGTTTCAGTTAGGTTCCTTTATGCTGCTTTTATTTTCCTCAAAAACAGCCTGAAATCCTGTGGTGTTGGGTGAAGGATGTGAGTGAGGACACAGGCAGTTTGTGAAGGGTGAAATATGCAACCTCAAATATGCAACAGCATTAAAATAGTCAACTTGATTCTATTCATTCATGTAGGCATTGCTGGCAATGCTAACATTTATTGCATATGGAGTTATAGGATTCTTTTCCATGGGAATGGCAAAGAATGTCCATGATAAGATGGAATGTTTCTTAGAAAGGAACTTGTAGGTGATGATGTTCCCTTATACCGACTGCCTCGATAGTCTGGGTGGTAGACGTTGTGGGTTTGGGAGATGCTGTCAAAACAGCCTTGGTGAGTAAGTTACCCGAATGTTACTGGGGCTGGACTAATCCAGGTAAGTAAAGAAAACTTCACCGCAATCCTGACTTGTGCTTTTCAGATGATGGAAAAACAGAAGGTGAGTCATTCACTGCAGGAAACCCAGTCTCTTCTCAAAGAGTGTGTTTTTTCACACTCTGGTCCATTGATCTCCATGCCACTAATGGAGAGAAGTTGAAATCAGACCTAGTTGCTATCATCAACACTTTTTTCATTTCTAGGGATCAGTATCAATCACAACTTCCACTGCAGGTTAAAAATCAAGACTCTATTCTCTATTATCTAAATTAATTTTCACATAATGTGTGGAATGGGCTGCTGGAAATGGTGGTGGAGGCTGATACGATAGGGTCTTTCAAGAGACTGTTAGATCGGTACATGGAGCTGAGTAAAATAGAGGGCTATGGGTAAACCTAGTAATTTCTAGGGTAAGGACATGTTTGGCACAGCTTTATGGGCTGAAGGGCCTGAATTGTGCAGTAATTGTTCTATGTTCTATGTTCTATATGCAGAATGATTGCTCTGACTTGTAAAAAGAGGATCAATGAACGTACCATTCCAAATGGAGGTGTTAATATTTGTGCAATACATCTAATTCTTCTCTTCCTTTTCTAGAGTCAGCAGATACTTCAGTTTAGCCCATTATGAAAACTGAGCCCTGGCCATTTTTGGAGTTCCCTTGTCAAAGTTCTCAGATAAGAAAAGGGGGTCAGAATTGCTTCAAGTGTTAAAACCAAAACAGACAAATGGTGTGTTAATTTACAACAAGATAATAATTGAAGGGATTTTTGTTGTAAGAAAAGAAGTACAATGGGCTGGGTGGTGTTCATTGTATATAGGCACCAATTAATTGCAGTGCTATTTGTGTGCTCTGGCTGTCTAATCGCTCCAGTGGATACCTTAAGAGGTAAAGAGAAGGTAAAAACCTTCAGAGTGAAAGGCATGTTCTGTCTCACATAATTGTCCTCAGAACCCACGTGCAGGGCACATGAACCACAACCAACACTGCTTGAGCTTAATCATTGTTAAAAGGTATATGGCAGCAAACCAAAGCTCTGAACATGTATCAAAAGTAATCAGTGGCTACAGATGGCTCTCTAGAGAGGGTCCTGATGCAGCGTTTCGACCTGAAATGTCAACAATTCCTTTTCTCCTACAGATGCTGCTTTACCCACTGAGCTCTTCCAGCAAATTGTTTGTTGCTACAGATATATTGTTTAACTGGAAATCTGCTGGAGAAATTCAGTGGGTTGAGCAGCATCGGTGGCGGGGGGGAGGGGGGTGGTGGGGAAGGAATCTGTTGGGGGGAACCTACATCAGAACTGTCAACGACTCCTTCCCTCCCAACGGATGCTGCTCGACCCACTGAGTTCCTCCAGCAGATTGGTTGTTGCTCCAGATTCCAGCATCTGCAGTCTCATGTCTATATTGTTTAACAAAGATGTTTTAACTGCTTCAGAAGCAAATTACTGATGAAAGATTAAAATAAAAATTGAAAACACTGGAAATACTCACCAGGCAGCATCTGTGGAGAGAGACACAGATAGAGTCAATGTTTAGGTGACCTTTCAGAGTTGAAACATTCTCTCCACTGATGCTTCCTGTCCTGCTGAGTATTTTCAACATCTTGTCTTCTACCTGGTCACTGGAGATGACAACTTCCATTGTCGGAACTATCAACCGGTATTTGAGAGAACACCACATAGATGCATTTATTAAGTGTGAACACTTCTGGACTTTTTCTCCCAACTGTAGTTATATCCATAAACACACAGAGTAAATCTGAAAATACCATGGACAGTAAATGTTTTGGACAAGTTTTTCTGTTGGTTTACACTGGTGGTTATAAAACCTAATAGTCATGTTCCTGCTGTGCCTTCATAGTAAAGATCAATCAGGGTGAGTCAAGTAGAATTAATAACCCAAGGTATTCCGACTTTCATTTGCAAAAAACAGTTGCTCTTAAAACCACCTAGCTTAGTATAATAAACGTGCATTAAGACTATACTAAGAGTTCACTACACACATAAATTGTCCATCTTAAAAACCCTCAGTGGAAAATGAATACTCTGAAAAGACAGGGGTTCACTTTTGGCTTGATCAGCATTTGGGGTAATTCAGAAGTTAAGGAAAGTATAACTTGGCCTTGGATTGCCTGTTAGCATCATCTTTTGCTGATCCAATAAGAAGTTCAAGAGGATAAATTCGGATCTAGTAAATAAAACCAAATGAAACTAATCTTCTGGAATGCAGTCCAGTATGGTCATCTACATGTTTAGCAAGTATAAAATTACATTTGAATATTTTTTGATGTTTTCTTATTTAAAAAAACTCTTGACAGAATAATGGATTCTCTTTAATGACTGCTTAAAAATTTTAATAATTGCTCATGTGCAATCCCACAGTCAGGACAGGACATGGTTAGAAGTGGGCCAATCACACTGTTGGTAAATAATGAGACATAACCTTTGACTATACATGTGTAGACTGAAGCTTACTGCGTTATTTTGCCAAATTCAATAATCCTGTTCACATGTTTAAGGATAAGCAAATATTTAAGGTGCGTCAAAATTTGAGAAGTGTTTCTTGTAATTTAATGATGTTAGAACTCTAACCTACTAAGGAATTCTCACGTTTAAGATGTTGATGTTTGAAACCAAGTTTTGTTTTTTTTAAAAATTCCTGAAAAATAGGGTGGAACAAAGTATTTCCCAGAGACTTTATCACTATTTAGAAAAGAAAATGCACTCCCAGATAAATGACGTGTTTACCCAAAAGGAAGTCACCACCCTTCTCAAACAGTATCTGTTTGTTCCATTGCTGTTACTGTTTTCAGATCCTGACTAGTCTCAGAGGCCTTCCGTTAAAAGCCAGCACCCTGACTGGTTTCCTGCCTTTGCCTCAGTTTGTATTCTATTATAGGCCCAATGGCTGTCACTTTAGCATTTCTGTTCTTTACTACTACAGATTGCTCTACTATCTTTGCACCATTCTGTTGTTTTGTGCTTGCCGCTGTATTTATTGTTGTAATTATTATTACCATGTACACTGTTTACACTGTGAGCTTCATGCGAGCAAAGAATTTCATTACACCCTTGTGTATATGACAATAAACTAACCTGAATCTAAATCTGTATTCACAGTATCTGGCCATCACTTCAAATCAGGTCACATTAAGATTTTGTTCTGTCTCCATTCCCAAATTTGACTGCAACCTTTTAAGTAGTCATGAATTTAATGCCTTGAAGGTAGCCCAGTATATTAGTCATACATGGAATGGGGATCACTATGTATAATTTAATAAGGGAGTGCATTTCAAAAGAAACCAACACTTAATTTACATTATTCTAATTGCCTACTTGGCATTTATTTTCTACTGATTGAACAGGATGAGTGTGTTTTAGCAGGCATAACCCTAGTACACCCAATCTTCATTAATTTGGCAAATGTATATCTAAATGCTGGTTTTGTAAAATGAAAGATTTCTTTCATAGCAGTTTGGAAGCCTGAATAGAGCACAAGGATCCTTAGAAGTTTCGGCTTATGATGCACAGTTTCTATTCTAAAAACATTAGTACAGAAATCTTGAGGGAACACAGTGCAACATTTTGGATTTGCAAACAGAACAGTCCCAGAATTACAGGGAACAAAATCATATCTATAGTTTCCCAACATTATGATGTCCTTAAATTAGCCACAGTGTGTGCAAGACAATGAAATGAAGCTTTTTCAAAGGAGGAAATCAAAACTTGGAATAAAATCACCAAGGAATAACACCTGCTTACACCTCCCAGCAGTCAGCTAGAGTTTTATTGGCAGCTGTCAGGGAATAGCTAGCCTGTTTGCCCATCCTCTTGACTCAAAACTATGTGCCCATCTGTGGGAGGCAATGAGGAGGAAACTATATTAGTCTAACCAAAATCTCCAGAAATTTTCAAACACACAAC
Source organism: Pristis pectinata (assembly GCF_009764475.1). Classification (NCBI taxonomy): domain Eukaryota; kingdom Metazoa; phylum Chordata; class Chondrichthyes; order Rhinopristiformes; family Pristidae; genus Pristis; species Pristis pectinata. Next base: position 33,512,767 of record NC_067405.1, on the reverse strand, counting down.
AGAAAAAACAAAATACTTAGAACAGGACTTCTGTTACCAATGGATAATGAATCCAGCTCAAATTACATGATCTCCTCCCCACAACAGATATTCTGGCTGGAAATGAGCCTTCCACCTGTTCAAGAAAATCTTATTAAACATTCTGGACCTTTCAACTTTCCAATTCATTCCTCATCACCTGAAAAGCCTGAAAAGGTAAGATCCAGGAGAATTTAAAATGCCCAAACTGCATTTATGTGCTTAATCATAAATAACATGATATGCTTCTTTTGAACTTTGATTACGTGAAAGTCTTTTAAAATAAAAATATTATGATTAAAGATATAAATGATACCCAAGCTGGATAAGATAATACACCCCTCTGAGTGAGGGCAGAAATTGTAGTAAATCAGCAATTAAATGACTATTCTTTTTGTTAAGATTTCTTCCAACAGTAAATATATTAAGCAAATATCCTTTGATTGCAGATATACTTACATTTCTATATACACTTGTGTCTTAAATTCCATAGTCACATGACTAATTGCCATTACATTTGCAAGTCTATCAGAATAAAACAATGGAGGTCAGAAGGATTGTAGAATCAGGTGTCACTCACCCTGATAGCTTATTCTATTTTCCAACGATCATTCAAAAGTATTTAATATAGTCAATTTGTCTTTCCACTGTGAATCTTATTCAAGCATACATCAACTACAGCTTGAGGCACTGTTTTTAATTGGTACCTTTAGGTTGAGTTTTGTTTCTGAAGTTGCATTTTATCAGAATAGTCTTACAGGAAGTGGTTTGTTCTGATAACAAAGGATTCAATTGAATGCTGTATCAGGTAATTTTCATCTCATCCTTTTATAGTTACTGTTCACAAAACCCATGTCCTGTATCAGCATTATACTTAACCACAGGATCTGTTTTTTTTATTGCAATGCATTAGTTTTTGCTGGGTACTTCATCAGCTTCTGGTGATAATCAGAAGTTAATGAAGTAGGCAAGTTTTCATTCCATTGGTGCAGGAGGTATTTACATCCCTGATTTATCCAGTGGCAGTGCCACAAACCTGTTAATATTTGTAACAAAGGTTTGAATAGCCTGACAGAATTTATTTAATCTATGTCATTAACCATATATGTTTACCAAAAATAGTCTTTTCTGTTCAACCAAATTTCTAGATATGCCAGTGATGGCATTTGAGTTTCTAACTTACTTAACTAACCCTTGGAACAGAGGTCAGCCATTCAGTCCTCTATGGCTATACTCCATTCAATGAAATGGTTGATCTGTTACACCTTTGGCTCACAATCTCATTTAGCAAATCATTAACTAAGTTAGATTTTACTGCATTTTTGCAGCATTCAACACTCTACCACCTCTGTGTTAAGAGGCATTTCCTGACTTTTTCCTAAATGGTTTTGGTCTTACTTTATAATGATCCCTTGTCTAGAAATCCACAAGAAACAATAATCATTTCCTTCCATCACCCTTCTCAATTTCTTTCAATATTTTAAGAAATGCAACATCACCCCTTGAAATTGTACATCCTGGGGAATGCAGTCTTAGATTATGTGATCTCTCCTTATAATCTTACAATTAGGACCCTGTTGCAAAAGGATCTGAGGGTTCTAATATACAAAACAAAGGGCTGGCATGCAGATACAGCAAGCCATTAGGAAGGCTCATGAAATGTTCACCAATATTGCAAGGGATTTAATTTATAAAATTAAGGAGGTTTTGATGCAATTTTATACGGTACTGGAATACCATGTATAGTCTTCATATTTAAGGAAGGGTGTACTTGCTTTGGAGGCATTGCCAAGAAAGTTGGGTTGATTCCTGGAATGAAGGGGTTGTCGCATTGAGGGGTTGAGGAGGTCACACCTATGCTCACTGGAGTTTATGGTGTATGGTGTATGGTGTTTTATTGAAAGTGTAAGGTTCTCAGATGGACTTTCTTAGGAATTTTTCCCTAATACAGATATTTACCATTAGGAGGCGTAGTTTCAGAAAAGGTCATCCATTTAAGAGACAGACAACGAAGGTCATGATTCTTTGGAATTCTCCAACCCAGCGAACTGTGGAGCTGGATTCATTGAACACATTCCAGGTAGAGGTTGACAGACATTTGAACTACAAAGGTGTCAATGGGAATAGAGAGAGGGCAGGAAAGTGTTGAGGCCAAGGTTGGATGCACATTTTATAATGGCAGAGCAGGCTCAAGGGACTGATTGGCCTCCTCTTGTTCTTATTTTTTTTATTTCAAAACTAAACTTTATTCATAAAAAGATAAGTTATCTTTATTAGTCAGATGTACATCAAAACACACAGTGAAATGCATCTTTTGCGTAGAGTATTCTGGGGGCAGCCCGCAGGTGTCGCCATGCTTCTGGCGCCAACATAGCATGCCCACAACTTCCTAACCCATACGTCTTTGGAATATGGGAGGAAACCGGAGCACCCAGAGGAAACCCACACAGACACGGGGAGAATGTACAAACTCCTTACAAACAGCGGTGGGAATTGAACCTGGGTCGCCGGCACTGTAATAGCGTTATGCTAACCACTACACTACTGTGCCTGCCAATATATACAAGAAATGTAAAAAACTATGCTTGTCTTTCTTTACATTCACAGTGTCATTCAGTGGGTACATTCATAGTGTTGCCTGTTTTATACTGTTATGTGAGCACATTCTGTATACAAAGCACTGTTCTCATTCTAGTGTGTCCATGGTGCACTCTTTTCAGGATTTTAGTGCCATGGTCTAACCAATGTTCACAAGATCACAAGATAAGGGAGCAGAAGCAGGCCATTCGGCCCATCGAGTCTGCTCCAAGGAAAAGGGAAAAAGAAATGGGGTGGGAAAAAAAAGAGAGAAAAAAAACTATTCTAATCCCATTTGCCAGCCTTATCCCCATATCCCTTGATACCCTGACTATTTAGATATCTGTCTATCTCCTCCTTGAATACCCCCACTGATCTGGCCTCCACTGCTGTGCGTGGCAAGGAGTTCCACAATTTCACCACCCTCTGGGTAAAGAAACTTCTCCTCATCTCTGTCTTGAAACTGTACCCTCTAATTCTAAGATTGTGCCCTCTGGTCCTGGACACGCCCACCAAGGGAAACAGCCTAGCCACATCTACTCTATCCTTACCTGTCAACATTTTAAATGTTGCTACGAGGTCCCCTCTCATCCTTCTGTACTCCAGCGAGTACAGTCCAAGAGCCGACAAACGCTCATCATACTTAAGCCCTTTCATTCCTGGAATCATTCTCGTAAATCTCCTCTGCATTCGGTCATGGTAAAACATTCATCCATTTATACTTCAGCCCTTTTTAAAATGTTAACATTCCATTAGCCTTTTTTTTCTATAGTTTGCATCCAATTACTACGAACTATTAATCTCGGAACATAGATTTCCAAATCTCTGTTCCTAGATATCACCAGTTAAATAATACACAAATCTATTGATCTGTAATTTACCTCACAGGAGGAGGCCATTTGGCCCATCTTGTCCATGATAACTCCCCAATCCCACTCTTTCAATTTTCCTGGAGCCCTGCTACTTTTTTCTCTCCCACTTGCCTATCAACTCCCCTTTAGTTCTTTTGCCACTTAACCACACCAAGGGCCAATTTATAGTAGCTAAGAGGGAAATCAGAACATCTGATGCAAATCCACGCAGTCACGGGAAGAATGTGCAACTGCACACAGACGGCACCTAAGGTTGGGATCAAACCCAAGTTCCTGAAGCTGTGAGGCAACAGCACTAATTGCTCCACCACAGCACTGTCCCACATCAACATGACATGTCAAATGACCTTATTCAAAGTGGTTTTGAAATCTACCACTGCAGCTCCAATAACTTTATCAACATCCCTTTGTAACTTTATGTTCATGTGTAGTTAAAAATACCTTATCATAGAATACATGGCAGAGAGGATATACGTAGACCTGGCTCTCTGAAACCTTCATCCTTGGACTCAGGAGCTAAACCTAATGCTGACCTTGATAACCAAGCTTTCAAGCAAAAGTGTTCTTGTACTAAGTGCAGAGTGTAGTTTCTCACCCATGCTTGTGCCTTTGTTCCAACCCCCATTTTATTTATCTACAAAACAATAATGATAACATTTCAAAAGTAATTAACTGGCTGCAAAGCACTTCAGAACTGGAGATATTAAGGGCCATATATAATTATATCTTCTGTTTTATTTCAAATCATATTGTTTGCTACCTCAGTTCACTACCTTGCCTGGCCTTAAATTTCAAAACCATCTAAGATCCAGTTGTTTCCTCCTTCCACTAACCAATTTGAAAAATATTTGGTTACAAATTGTTGATAGGATTTGGTATGATGTGAATTCTGCTCAACATACAAAATTTACCACAAACACTATTCCAACTTTGAAATATGATTGCCCCAAGTCAATATATTCATGTGAGTGGGACAAACACGGTTCTTTTATATAAATATATGACAGAAAGCAAAACTAACTTGCATTTATACAGAACCTTTCGTCACTTTGTTGGTGTATAGCCATTGAACATTTATAGGGGCGGCACGGTAGCGTAGCGGTTAGCGCGACGTTATTACGGCGCCAGCGATCGGGGTTCGATTCCCGTCACTGTCTGTAAGGAGCTTGTATGTTCTCCTGTGTCTGCGTGGGTTTCCTCCAGGTGTTCTGGTTTCCTCTCACATTGCAAAGACGTACAGGTAGGTTAATTGGGTTTAAAATGGGTGGCGCAGACCCGTTGGGCCAGAAGGGCCTGTTACTACGCTGTAAATAAAATTTGAAATTTTAAAAGAAACATCTCTGAAGTGTTATCACTACTGCAGTATACTGGCACAACACAATACAGTATACCCATATAGGATAAAAATGTAAGGTTGGTTAAAAATTAATATTTGATTTGAACATGTAAGTGTTGTTACTTTTCACAGCTCACTATTTAGTGATTTGTGCATAACAGGAAATATATTGAACATAATGAAGGATGAATTTCCAGTGTAGTCTCAGTTGCATCACTTCATTTTACCTTCAAACTATTCAAAGTTATATAAAAATCTAAATTGTGTGCCTGCCCTTTTAAGAACTTGGCAGAGATGAGCAGTATAATATTATTCTCAGTTGTATCATAAGGTTCCATGAGGTTTGGAATTTTTCTTCTGGAGTGAAAAAGGGAATCTTGACTTTAAAGGCATTTTAATAACAATCAAATATTAAATATGATTGAATTACATGTCCAAATTAGATTTTTAAAACTCCAAAACTGTCTAAAGATCATCCCAGGCAACATGTAGTGTCCAAGGTTTTCAGTTTATTTTTAAACATGTGGATGATGGGAAATGACAATGGGGCCACAGACTAGTTTCCTTATTGTCTGAAATCTGGGTGACAGGGTTACACCCATTTATTACAAAGACAACTCACTGAGTCAAGGTGACAATCTACTCTCTGATTCATGCATCTAAATGAAAAAGAAGTAGAAGTACATCCTGAGGGAGATCTCACTGTCTCCAGCAATTTAAAACTGCCTTAAGTTTCCTGTAAAGACAACACCCAGTCATGTTTTTCAGATTCATCATGATCTGTCAACACCTTACAACCGATTCATCATGTAAGGAACATAATATATTATAGCTGTGTTTTAGCGATTAATATGGAAATAATAAAACAATTTGTTTTAATAACTGATGTACTAATTACTCTAACAAGGAATGCTTTGAATGGTGTGACCCAAAAGTAAATGAATGAACTGAAGAAATCTGGTTAAGGGCATTTCCCGATTTATTTCAGACTACCTAGATTTGCCTCAGTCTGAATCAAGTCAGTTTAGATGTAGGTACTACTGTAAAAAGACAGGAGTAATCAAAAAATACAGATAATTATCAATGATTCAGGCAGAGATAAACAGTAAATGTATCCGTTCCTCTGTCAGCAGCGAATTACTGAGTTTGCCTGCAAGACAAACAGTCACATTGTATTTTTAGTTTAAAACACCAATTCAGTAACTTAGAATGTTCCAAAACATTTATAAGCAAATTAAATGCTTTTGAACTTCTGTCATTTCTGCAATTTGGGAACTGCATCAGCTAACTTGCACTGAGCAAGGTCCAACCAAGAGCAATGAGATACTGATCAGATATCTAGTTTGGTGATATTGATTGATGGTTGCATAATGGCCACGACTATATTGCAGACCATCCCACCATTGTGGTAAGTGTGCAGATGGACATAAAATCCTGCAGAATGTAAACTAGTTTTGTGCAGCGAATATGATCTTCTACTTGCCCAATCAACAAAGGTTGCTCAGAGTTTTTAAATTTCCACATCTGTATCCAAGTCTGACTGGCAGAGGATCAATATATGATTCTCAATGTAGTGAATTGGCTCCCCCACAATACAATTCCTACAGGAAAAAGGTCACCTACTTCTAATGTGCAAAAAAGAAAAATAATCCAGTTCTGGTCCTTGCACTTTCCACTTTCCCCTTTCATGATAATTACTGTGCAGTTCTAAATTAAACATTGTGCAGTGAAACTTCAGTTATTTTCTCTTGCTTCTATTCAGTTCCTACTGAATTTGGTGAATCAAAAACACACCAGGATATTCAGATTAAATTTGCACTGGGAGAATAGGTTTGTGGTCAAATAACAGTGTTACCATGGAATACAGCAAGGTGAGTTCAGTTCTTTTGTTGTATTTCTTTTCTCAGACATACTTTCTCTGGAGAGACACAAGGCTGAAGCCCAGAAACAACAGAGGTTAATGAATGGAAGTGTAACCTGTGTATGATACCTGAATGTTAATCTTCACTCTTCCAAATGGATTTGGAACAGAACACCTGCCTGCTTTCTTGCAGAAGTATCTGGATTTCACTTTATTTTTCAACTTCAGTTATGTTACCTCCATTATTTGGCAAAACAATCTGATTTGAACAGATAAATCTAGGCTGCCCTGCAGAGCAGTTTCAACTGAGTACTCCACCAAGGATCCAATCTTTTGAACATGGCATTAAACAAAAGCTATTTTGTGTAAATGGTGAAATATCCCATGACAGTATTTGAAAAAGAGCAGAAAAGTTCTTCCCATATACCGAACAGCACTCTCCTCTTTATTAGCATTGTAAAAAAGTAAGAAATCATCTGTTCTTTTTCATATTACTAATGTGGGATATTGCTGTGTGCATATTGCCTGCCTTGTATCCTAAATTATAATAGTAATTACGCCTCAAAAATACTTCATCAGTTACAAAGTGTTTGAGATATTCTAAGGATATGACCACACATAAATTTATTTTTTCCCTTTCGTCTTTCACTGCTTGTAATATATACATTAAACACTAAACATTTGGTTTTTTAGTATATATTGCCAGTGTCCAGACATTTCTGATGAGTGATCAATTAGACAAAGAGGCTTTCAGCAAGGTCCCATAGGGTGCCATAATTACACTCAGGTTTGGGTATGATTATTATTTACAGGCTTTTCAATACACTGATTGTTTAAAAGTTTGTGTTTCTGGCTAGGCTTTAGGACAAAGAGGAAAGATGACATTCTGCTAATGGGTTAAATTTTTTTTTAATTTTAAATTTTATTTACAGCGTGGTAACAGGCCCTTTCAGCCCAACGAGTCCACGCCGCCCATTTTAAACCCAAATTAACCTACCCGTACGCCTTTGGAATGTGGGAGGAAACCGGAGCACCTGGAGGAAACCCACACAGACATGGGAGAAGCTCCTTACAGACAGCGACGGGAATCGAACCCCGATCGCTGGCACTGTAATAGCGTTGTGCTAACCGCTACGCTACCGTGCCGCCCGAAGTAAGCGAGGGAAAGCTGGAGACTAATTCAACATATGAAGCCTGAGCCAAACTACATTCTGACCTTCTGTTCACCAATCACAGGGCATACGTCCTGGATCTCAACATCTCATACATTTATCCCCTGTAGATGAATCAAGGAGCTGTTAATCATAATTTCACAGAATGGGGAGGGCATTCAATTCTTCAGTTTGTGCTAGTCTTTTTTGAAGAACAATCCAGTTAATCTCATTCCTTGGCACTCACTCACATCCCTCATACTTTTGCTGCTTCAAATATTTATCCAATAACCTTTCATAATTTGCATTCCAAATCCCAACCATTTACAAATTACTTCTTATGTTGCCTCTGGTTCTTTTGCCAGTCTGCTTAAACCCAAGCCCTCTGATTATTGAATCTTTGGCTATTGGAAACAAGTTTCTCTTTATTTGCCCTAAAGCTTTCACAATTGTAAAAACCTCTGTCAAGTCTTCTCTCTGCATTTTCTACAGAAAGAGAACAATCCTATTTTCTCCAATCGATGTACAGAACTATAATACCCCATCCTTGGAAATATTCAAGTAAATAAAAACAGAAAATGCTGGAAATACTCACCTGAAACATCCCACAGATGCAGCCTGACCTGCTGAGTATGTCCAGCATTTTCTGTTTTTATTTTAGACTTCAAGCTTCTGCAGTGTTTTGGATTACCATTCAAGTGAACATAGGCCAGTCATGGACTCTACATACTGGAGATCACAACATCCTGTCAGATGACTGAAAGATGGTGGAGGGGAGAGGGGTGTGCACAGCAGAAAAGGAAATCACATTTCAAGTGGAAGTTCATTAAAGTGAGAAAGGCCACAGGCAATGATCACAATATTCCAACCAATTATACATTGAAATATTGCTCCTATATAAAAAATAAAACTGTAATAATAGGAATATGAATCCTTGCAAGAATTTAAATTAAGATATCAAGAATAGAAGATGATTCTGTTGCACAATTACTAATCCTCATATTTTTCTTGATATATGAAAATACACTCATCAGAAATATTAATTCCTCTATGAACTTTAAACAAGGAAACCTACACAGAAATGAGAGGGCAAAGCTGACAACCTTGGGGGTCAGCAACTCATCAGGAGCTGACAGCCACATCCTTCCTAACCATATACTAACTAAAAGATTTACTTCTCCCTCAGTGAAAAGCAGGTTAAAACAAGCAGAGGAAAGCATATTAACACTTGATAAAACAAAGAGATTGTGATTAAAGATAAAATTAAGTATCTCCTCTGTGCACACATCTCTTTAACATAGAAAAATCACAAAACAGGCCACTACAATCTGTGTTCTATGCTCATACATAGATCAAACACGTCATGAGTCAAGCACATACAGAGAATGGAACTTCGATTTTTTTTGCAGTTACATATTTCAGCAGCAAACTAATTTCTTCAAAGGCTAATGAAAATGTATATATAAAAAGCAAGTGATGCAATTTCCTATTGGCACTTGGCTGCTTTGGATAATGTAGTTCCTGCTTCTGTTTTCTTTAGTCATTACTAAAGAAAACAGCAGCTAGTCAGAAGAGGCCTTGTCTAACAGAGACCTCAGCTGGATTCTACATGTATTGCTATATGTGTGTAGCTATGTAATCTTTAAGTTCTATATCAACTAACTGTTAACACAGTACCTTTTCCCATACCTTATCTTGCAAGTTATTTTTTAGTTTTCTTTACAGTCCTTCCAGACTGCTTCCTGTACAAGGAAGCAAAGAGCCCAGACCTTTCCAAGCATCTGGTCAACTGTTAGTAGATACATGAGATAATGCTTTAGAATGTTACTTTGATACAGTGATTTCAAAAGAATTTTGAAGTGCTTTGGGATGCCTTCAGAATGTGAAAGGCATTTTATAATCTGTCTGCTTTTTTCCTCAGATACAAAGGTCAAAACTAGGGAATGGGTCAAGTATGTAAATAAAAATCAAAAGACTGTAGATGCTGGAAGTCTGAACACTGGGGAAAAGAAAACAGAAAAAAGCCATATCAGAACTAGCCAGTTCTGCTCTAGTTATCTGTCTGTAATATTAACTCACTTATTCTCTCTCCACTAACATTGCTTGATCTGCTGGGCTTTTCCTATAGCTCTGCATTTCATAGCCTTTACATTTACTTTGTTTACATTCTCTCTTTTTAACTGCCCTTTATTAACTCATTAACCCCATTGTTTCATCAACATCTTATCACCACAGCAACCCTCGCCCTGGCCTCATTCCCTCTGTCCTGTCCATCCCTCCACCACCCTCTCTGCAACTTAAAACTAATTTGTTTTCTCTCTTTTCCAGTTCTGATAAGGGGACTTTGACCTGAAATATTAACACTGCTTCTCTTTCCTGAGATGCTATCTGACCTTTGGCATTTTTCTATTTTAATTTTAGGGCCAAATACGTATATGAGTAATATTGGTATTAGTTTATTATTGTCACTTGTACCGAGGTACAGTGAAAAACTTGTCTTGCATACCGTTCATACAGGTCAATTCATTACACTGTGCATTGAGGTAGTACAGGGTAAAACAATAACAATATACAGAGTAAAGTGTCACAGCTACAGGGAAGTGCATTGCAGGTAGACAATAAGGTGCAAGGTCATAACAAGATAGATTGTGAGGTCAAGAGTCCATCTCATCATATAAGGGAACCGTTCTATCGTCTTATCACGGTATGTTTCATTGTATCCTAGAAAAGGGAGATTCCTAATAGTAAAACCCTGATTTTTTCAAAAAAAAAGAAAGTTGAGTCTTTCCATTGAATAAAACAAAAGACAATTCTCCTCCACAGTAAAATGGTCAACAATGGTTAATGTAACCAGCTCTTTTATTTTTAAAGTCTATGGTCAATAAATCTAAATTACATACTACAGAAAATGAGTTGTTAACTCAAATGGACTTAAAATAACATCTAATGTCATCATACAGTCATAGTCATGGAAACAGGCCAATTGGCCTACCTTTAACATTCCCAATCCAGAGATTCTACTTGATTGGAATACAACTTTTAAGTCTTCCAGACCCAGAAACTCTAAAGGTGGTTGTGGGTTACATTTGATATTGGGTCATATCATAACATTGGGTCACATGAAAAAGTACAAGGAGCGACCCATTTCATCCACTAAAACTTTGCAATTTCACAAGAGAGGCAAAAAGAGAAAAAAAGTCTTGCACCAATTTAGGAAAAGACTCTGGAGATTTTTCTCCAGAAGATAATCAAGAAAGCTCCAGCAGAAAACAATGATCATTATGCATTGGCTGCAAAGTTCCACCAACAACAGCTCATTCCCTATCCACAGCATCTTCCCTTGGAACTGCATGGAATCAACCTTGGCTCACCTGATGTGCGAAGGACCTGGATGCCCTAATACACAAACTGACATAAAGGTGCAGAGGGCAGGTTGGCCTTTATTGCATGTGAACGTGAGTACAATTATATTGAATACTGGTGAGACTACACCTAAAGTATTGTGTACCATTTTGGACTTCTTACCTATAAAATATACTTGTTATATACCTGGATACAGAGATGAAATTTTAAAAGGCAGACTGGTTCCTGAGTTGGTGGACCTATCACACCAGGACCTAATAGGCTAGACTTCTTTTGCTTTAGAGTTCAGAAGAATCAGAGGTGAGCTCACTGATACATACAAAATTCTTAGAGCTAGACAGGTTAGAGAGGGAGAGGATGTTACCCATAGCTAAGGAGTCAAGAACCAGGGGTCACTGTCTCAAAATAAGGGAAAGGCCATTCAGGACTGATACAAGGAGAAACTGCTTCACTCACAGAGTGGTGAAACTTTGGGATTCACTGTGCCAGAGGGCTGGGGAGGTTCAGGCATTCAGAAGAGAGATCTGCAGATTTCTGGATTTTAGAGGAAGCAAGGAGTACAGGGTTAGAGCAGGAAATTGGTGTTGACATAGATATGACCTTGCTGAACAGTGGAGCAGGCTTGAGGGCTTGAATGACCTTCTCCTGTGCCTATTTCTTATGTTCTTATGCAAGATTTAACCTTGGAAGAATGGAAAACTTTTTAATGTAGAGAAATTCTACATGTTTTTATTTTGACACATTATGCACAATATAACTACTTCTTTTAGTTACAATAACACTCACACCATTTTTTTCTTATTTCACACAGCATGGTTTACTTTTTGCTCTCTGTTCTCATTCATTTCTTTCTGGGAAGAACACCTTCAAGCTACACTTAACCAGAATCCACCAGCCCCATTTAGCTGGTACCATGTCATTTGTCTCTCTTGATCTCCACCTTTTGATGGACATTTCCTTTGTTTTGTCCACTCATCCCCTCCTCTACAACGTACAGTATTTTGATTTCTAATCTTTCCTAGATCTAATGAAAAGTCATTGACCTGAAAGATTAACCCAGTTTCTCTCACCACAGATGCAGTCTTACCTGTTGAGTATTTTCAGCATTTCATGTTTTCATTCATAATCACTCTGTTGATTTGTTCAAAGCAAAGTAGAATTTGACATATTTCAAAATAAATATCATACCAAAGCTTGATCATGTATTGCACAAGTTTATAAAATAACCAACCCTCTTACATTGTAAGCAACATAAGATATTGATTTATTCATAATAAAATCATAATATATTAATTTATAATAAGTAAACATTAAATGGGAAAATTCTAATAAATTATATGCCTACATTACTAACAGAATTTTATGAGTGTCACTGACTGAGATATATAGTGGGCAGCAAAGACCAGATTCTCTGAAAATGTTATCCACATAAATAGAGATTTGTTGAACTGCACACTATTGTCCTGCCAACAGCGCTAACAAATTAATTTTCTTACCGGGGTCCAGATGTGTGAAAGTCCCAACCACAAAATCCATCGTCGAGATAGCCAGCAAGGCTAAAAGTAGCAGCTGAAACCGAATGATCCATTTGACTCCTGCTAGATTAATTCCTAGTAATCCTATTAGTACAGCAATGGAAATTCCTCGAACTGCCCAGATGTTACTGAGGTTCAACAAGTCAGCAATGGATTCAGCAAAGCCAGTAATATACATGGCACCTGCAACACACTGCAAGAAAGCATTATTTTACCTCTGTCATCAGGAACACTTTTCAGATGGGCATTAATCTATTAAAATGACTTTCACTTGGACATTAGTCTATTAAAACAAATATGCCTAGAAATTCTGCAGCACCTGATTGAATGCACCAGTTCTGTGTGCTTGATTATTGGCCTCCAGCTGCATGTTTGGAGCAGTAAAAGCGTGCTGGATGGGTGGGGAACTAAGGAGTCAACAGGATACTGGCAGTGTTAGGAGTGGAGGACTCGTTTTTTGAGTCAAGATATTGGCAACATCTTAACTGGTCAGGGGAAGATATAAAACAATCAACAATTAGGATACTACCTCCTTGGTCAAGAGAGCAGGGAATGGGGTAGCAAATCAGGGGTACAGGGTCTTGAACTTGGGGGTTAGTAATGTGGCAGATTGGGTGGAAGGGAGGGAGGTGAAGGTGGGAAAGTCAGTGCTGTGCATGAGGAGGACCCTGAAGGATGAAGGTCGATTTACCTGTGCTGCACTGTGAAGATCAGGAGTCCCCAGTAACTAATGTTCCCAGAACAATTTGGCCCAAGTTTCCCAGCGAAGTCCCAAAAGGAGTGCACATAGAAAATGACATCATCCCACATCCCCTATATGCAAGTCAAATCAGCTGCATAAAGGTGACTTATGCCCACAAGTACCTAACTGAATTTTCAGATTAACACAAAACAATCCGGAACTAGACATTATTATATTTCAGTCTGGAAAAGAAGTATATTTTCAATTGCATAACCCTAAAAGTAGCATTATGTGACTGAATGTTATTATGCAGTAACTTTCTAATCCCTGACCCATTTTATTTCTAGTTGTTAATGCACAAGTTTGAATTTCCAAAGCAGGCTGGCTGGTTAGGCCTCAATGGTGTATTGTGTTCAGTTTGAACCTGGATGTCAGTGCAGAACGGGTTTACTAGAACCTCCTGGTGAAGAATCTTCACTTATTTGGAGATGCTGCAGTTGTTCTCAGGTCAACAAAACAAAACAGCAGATGTGTTAGGGTTGTTCAACATCATGTATTATTTTGAAGGAGATGTGTTGGTAACCAGAGAGCTCAGATTAATGATGCTTAGCAAAAGAGATGATTAGTTAAGCCTTGATTCATCACACAAAGTTAAGTCTTGATCTAAAAGCTATTTCTTTCCACATGGCAAGCACAACAGGTCAAAGTCAACCTTCTGTGCGAAATCATTCTATGAATCTGGGACTGCAGATGCAAAGTCCAGCATCCTTCTGATTCTACTATTCTATTAGATCATCAGTGCATTGGTATAATGCCTTCTTATGAGAAGGTTGAGTATTCCATTCTTAGTTGCTGGCTATTCTTGTGGAAAGTTTCAAGGTGTATTGATGATTAAAAAATAACCTCAAATGAAGTAGGATTGCTTACACATGTTCCACAATAGAGGGACCAAACTTTTCGCAAGCAATAGGCAGCTTGCACAAGCTGTATAACTTCAAGAGGAGGCAAAAGAATTTTGCTATTGACCCTGCCAAAATTCAATTCCTCACCTCATATAAAATGAGACTGTGATTTGCTGTCTTGTTCTAATTGGCATGACTGGTGATGAAAGAAAATACCCTTCTATTCTTCTTATTAAACAGTACCATGTATAAAGAAAGGGAAAACATTTTTTTTGTTAAGTAGGTCACATCATTGTACCTTCTAATGCTGTTTGGCTAGAAATAAACCTGTGGGTGTTCTAACCTTGAATAATTTCAACCACAGTAGAAAGCCTACACTGGCAAAAATGACAGTGTGAGTAAAGGAAATACAATTGTCTTAAAATAAAGTAAACATTTTATTTTAAAAAAGCACAACACTTTTAAGATAATTATCTGAGGGAATGACAGTGAAGGCATTTTAATTCTTCAGAGGGCCAGAGAGATTGTTGGGCAGTAATTATAGCTTAGTATTGGAAAAGCAACACATTCAGTGGAGGGGCAGGAAATGAATAACATTTTCTTTCCGTATACAAAGTATGTTATGAAGCTGCACTTTAATGTGGCCTGTATTCATTGGTGTTGTTGGAACTTGAATGACAAATGCGCAAATGACTAATTACTGCCTGTAGAACTAATGAGACTGGCTCATTGCAGAGAGTTAGGCAGTTTAATGAAAGGTTGTCTATGAAAAAACCTTGATTCATATATTTACTCTTCATGCTGTGTCAGTCATAAACCGTCACTTCCTTTTCTTAATTTTTCTTCACAGCTTTTTGTTTTAAACTTATACCTCACTTCAACAAAACAGAATTAGCATTAAAAATTTAGTGTGTCGTTAAGCAATATAATGAAGGGGATAAAAACAGAAAATGCTGGCAATACAGATACTGCCTGGAGACACAAAAGACTGTAGAGGCTGGAACCTGGAGCAACAAACAACCTGCTGGAGGAACTCAGCGGGTCGAGCAGCATCTGTGGGAGGAAAGGAATTGTCAATGTTTCAAGTTGAAACCCTGCAGCAGGACAGACACTACTTGTCCTTCTTGGTAGAGAGAGAGCGAAAAAAAGTTTACATTTCAGGTCAATGAACTTTCATCAGATCACTTGTTCTTTTTGGGTCTGAAATATTAAATTTGTTTCTCATTCCACAGATGCTTCTGACTATACCAGTATCTTCTTGTGTTTAATTTTGTACTTCCAACATCCACAGTGTTCTTCCTTAATTATAATGGAGGAAAACTGACAACATCTAGAATACACATAGTTGAGGGCTTAAATCTAGAAGCTGCTGTTCCTCTGGAATTTGCAGTTCTCTCCAGTACCACTAGTCTGCTGACAAGAATTTGCAATGTTTACATGCTACTTCCTTTGAAAAATAAACACCTAAAGATTGTAAAGCTTTGTTGCATGAGGTTCAAATTAATGTTGCACAGTAAAATTTAATGCTTTTATAAAGCATAGAATTTTGAAATAATTATCTAAGAGAATTAAAATCAAGACATTTTTTCTTTAAGGGGAGAGAGGTCAATAAGTGATAATTATGGCTTAGTACAACATTAAAAATTTTACTTTCGAAAAGCTAATATTTCTGTTTCTGTCTCAATGAAAACAGTAAAATTCTGATAATCTGGCACACTCGGAACATTGGTGGTGCCAGATAGAAAGATATTCCAGATTTCAGGCCATCTGTAGTTACCTAATGGGTTCCATTTTTACAGACATAATATGCAAGTTGAATTTGTCCATAAGTTGGGAAGTGTACAAAAAGCACTCAGTTATGGTTACCAAACCTCCACAGTATTGTAATGAATGGCATGAAAAGCACATAAGACTGATAAGAAAGAACAATTATTAAAAGTGGAAAGAGAGAGGAAACTAGTTCTGCTGTACATAGAAACAAACATATTTATGTATGTCGGACTTTTGAATTTCATCACATTATGGAAGCTCATTCGTTTGTAGGGATGTCAATCATTCCTAACCCAGGGTGTACTGGATGTTATTCCTATTAATACTTTTAATTCCTTTGTTTTTAAAAACATTACACAGTAGCATAATAAACTGAATTTGGTAAAATTAAGGGAGCACAGGAATCAATGTTTGGTGAATTTAAAGGGAGCTTGGGAATGGGGCCCCAGTGAGCCAGATGCTAAATCCTTGGGATTTCCAAACAATGTGATAATTGATTGCAAAATTGATTACCATTGATGGCAAAATTGAACCCAAAATTCTTTGTGGCCAAAACCATGTGGCAGAATTCAAATCCATAACTATTCCAGAAATGCTACAGGAAGGATTCCCAAATCTTAGACTGCTCACTGGCACCATTTGAGATATTGGGTGTCACTGTTACAGTGGCAGAATGAAATGTCAATTGGAGTCACCGTTGAACCCAGCAATTTGGCCAAGTGCAATAATCATACTTTGCATGGAGTTGCCATAAAATTTCTGAAAGAATGTAAACAAGGCACCAACTTGCATTTATAAAGGTCCTTTAACATTTAAAACATCCCATGATGCTTCTCAGCAACATTATCATATACAATATGGCACCCAGCTACATATTGAGGCAGACTTGATCCAAAAGATGGGTTTTGAGGAATGTCTCAAGGAAGGAAAAAGACAAGAGGTGCAAAAGAACAGGGAATTCTCGAGATGAGGACCTTGGCAAAGATGACCAACATAGGTGAAATGATTAAAACCAGGGATGCTCAAAATGGCAGGAATCTGACCAGTTCATAAAAAGCACAATCCTGTTTTCATGATTACCTGTCCAAATACATAGAGAAATCCAAACGTTCCTCCTACTCGACCTCCCAGAACTGTAGAAAGCATGGAGTATATTCCACCATTTCCAAGACTGCACCTCTCCAACACTCCAATTCCAGACAGAACTGTCACCAAAGCAACCAAGATAACCAGGGTCACCATAAACATTCCCAGCAGGACGCCAGTATTTCCCTGAGATTTAAAAACTACAATAATCAGTGATCTGAAACCAATCAGAGCCATCATGATAAATTGAGCATTTCATTAGTAGATAGATATTAGTTTTGTCAAAATAATATGTACATTCCTCTGGAAACATTAGCTATTTGGTGAGCAGGATCGTTGACTTGCAGACGAATAATTTTGCTCAACAGCAACACAGGAAACCTAATCTACTCAGTCAAGGATCACTGCAGAGGGATGACTACATGTGAAGCAAGGAGAGCAGGCTTCAGAAGCCAAGTGGCCTACTCCTGCTCCCAATTCATAAATCATTTTTTCATGAATCTAAAGATCAGCAAATTCTAATTGAATGGTGCAGTCTTGTTCCTGTGTTCATAATGTACAATGAGCAGTGATGACTCTGATAGAAGAGCTCCAGAGCTCATGGACGTGGCACCACAGGCTTAAAGCTATTTTTAATTCATTCTGAAATGAAAAAAAAAGCAACTGGTTTTATTAGATGCAAAACAAAAATATTTAATCCTAGTTTTACGAATGCTGTGGATATACATTCCAAGATCATTATTTGTTGTCTGGTGTATTTAATTTTTTATACTTCAACAGCAAGCTAAATGACAATAGATTTTTAACTGTTGAGAGATAACATTTAATCTGACTCAGTGCACATAGTTAACACACACATTCCGGACAACGTTTTTGCTCAACCAACACCACTAAATATAATTTATCTGGCATTGTTGTTGAAACTGTTATCTCATTTTCTTACAGTGCAAAAATAACTACATCTCACAAGTACTTTGCTGGATCTACATAAATGCCAGCTCATTGCCAACCAATCAGATCTCAAATTTTATATTTTGGATCCAGTAAAAGCTGGTCCTTGGTCCAATGTGTGACAAAATCTGGTTACCTAGTCATTTTCAAATAATTATAATGAAATATTGAAAATAATTAGGACATTGTGAAATAAGTACCATTACAAAGAGTGTGACTACAATTGTGGACATCTTGGCTAGAGAACCTTTGCTTTAACACAGTATTTACAGATTGGAAACAGCCAATTTAGGCTAAAAGGTACATGGCAATGTTTAGTTACTGCATGAAGTTCTTCCCACCTAATAGAGCCTCCCTTTCAAATCACCCCACTCAAAAACAAAACATACATTATGACTACTCTGATCATTCTGCACTAAAATTGACTGCCTTTTTTGTTCTAATTGTTTTTTTTCTTGTAAAAATTGTGTATAATTTATGTTTAATTTATGTTTTTCTTGTGAATGCTGCTTATATTATGCTATGTGCCAATGATACTGCTGCAAATATGTTTTTCATTGCACCTGTGCATATGCATGTTCATATGACAATAAACTGGTGACTTTTTCCTGCAAAATATCGCCCCATCTTCAACGTCCATTTTGTTGTCATTATCTTTAAATATATGGCTCACTTCCCAAATCCACATTCATCTTTACCACAGCTCAATTTTTGAACCCCTCTATGTGTATCCCCTCAATCCCTTCATTCCATCATTTGTAGATTTCACTCATCAAAGTCTCTCGAATGTCCTTCCTAACGTGCTCTCTGATCTCCAACTGCACTGCCCCGACACACCCACTTGAAGACCTTCTTAAAGGCTAATTCTTCGACTAAGTATTTAAGTGGTGGCCCAGTGAACCAGGAGCGGGAATGGACAGAACAAGGGGGCAATTTAATGAGTAACAGTAATCGGCCGCAAGGAAACTGGAAGTAGATCGCGGGAGGTGAAGAGGTGCAGGGTGATCAGCCAGCGCACCACGTAGGAGGTTGCTCCGTAGTGGAAAAGGCAAACTTGGAGCGGACCTGAAAGGAAGACGGCAGGGTGGGGTGGGGTGGGGGGGCCAAACGAACCTGAAAGGAAGACGGCAGGCCTCAAGTGGACCTGAAAGGGCGTTGGCTTAGCGGACCGTGTAGGGTGAACCAAGGGTAGGGATGGACGGAGCAACTAGGCAAGGAATGAGCAACAGTAATTGGCTGTGGGGTGAAGCGGGGAGAGCAGCGGCACAGGAAGTGGACGGCGGAAAGCAAAGGGGTGCAGGGTGCACAGAGACGGCGCATCAGGTAGGTGAAGCATGAACTGCCTGAGCAGAGCGAAGCGAGAGTAAACTTCAAGGATGCGCAGGCGGTGGCATGATCTGGAGTGGAAATGGCAAACTGGGTGCGGACCCGGCAGGGCGGAGCTCAGACGGACCTGAAAGGAAGAGGTCGGGGTGTGTCTCAAGCGGACCTGAAAGGGCGGCAGCCTGGCGGACCACGTATGGGGCACAAGTCACCTCACTTGACAAAAAAAAATCACCCAGGCGTTTTATGTTCTTGCCCCATCTTCAACTTCCATTTTGTTACCATGATCTTTGAATATTATGGCCCACACCCCAAATCCACGCTCATCTTTACACAGCTCCATTTTTGATCCCCTCTGAATCAGGTTTCCAACCAATGTCACACAGTAACTCAGCTGTAGTCAAAGTTATAAACTGTACCTTCTGTGTATATGACAGCAACATGGTCTTCCCTCATCTTTGTCCAGGCAAGTGTGACTTGCTGGTTTCACAGTTACCAACCCTGTCATAGACTGAGGCTTCTCTCCCAACTCCAACTTCCTTCCTCCAGGAAGCCTCTAAATGCATCTAATCTTGCCACTCTTTCCCCCATTTTTCATCCAATGTTGCTCTTCAGCAACATTGTTCAAAGATGCAACACCACGTTTTGTATGCATGCTGTTCTTGCCTCATGTGTATCCTCCAATCCCTTCATTCCATCATTTGTAGATTTCAGTCATCAAAAAATCTTGAATGCCCTTCCTAACATGCTCTGCAATCTCGCACCACTCTGCCCTCACCACACCACACCTTCTTAAAGGCTAATTCTTCAACTAAGTACTTAAGTGGTGGCGCAGCACACTATGTAGGGTGAACTGGGAGCAGGGATGGACAGAATGAGAGGGCAATTAAGCAATGAATTAGCAACAGTAATCAGTCGTGGGGTGCTTGGAAGTGGACTGAGTAATGTGAAAAAATTGCAGACACAGCACAGGTTGATGCAGGTAAATGGGATAAGTGTAGAGGGGTGCAAAGGCGGCATAGACATGATGGGCCAAAAGGCCTGTTTCTGTGCTATATGCTAAGCTAGCTACTTGGTCACCACTCCAAGTAGCTCTTGGCTTGGTCCCTTGGAAGTTTTTCATTGATCTTGCTTGTGTGCAATTCCTCATGATGCTACTTAACTTACAGATGATATTTCAGTTAGATTCATTGGAATCACCTGCTTTATGAGTTTTCAGGAAGCCAAACAAGTTAACTGTGTAATTAGGCAAATCTGTTAATATTTAAGTCCTGTTAATATTTAAGTGACATGTTTGCTATTCCTACTGTTTACTGTATGCCTACAATGCTCTGTCTTAAAATATTCTATAAAATAAAACAAAAAGATAATTCCAGAAATATCAAGATGACTACTTATTTCAGTACATTGAATAAAATCATGTGTATAAAAATTGGGTTGGTTTCTACTTCATAAATTAAGCTAAACAAAATTGATGTGAAAAAAAATGTTGAAACTTTTAAAACATCAATGTAAGATTCGGTCCCTAAATGCTACGAGTTAGGTCACAAAATTCAAACAAGAAATTCATATCCAACCATTTTTTTTTGAACTGCCAATTCATGACAAGCTTCTGAAAAGAAATCAGTAGGTTTTTAAACAATTTATTTCTGCTGCTCTTGTACTTGTACAAATTCCTTTTTGTACTTCTTCACTATTGTTTCATTCTACATAAGAAAGGGAATGTTATACAGATTGTGTGAAGCTTACTTAGAAGAAATTAATGCCTCACAATACAACGTTCAGCATCTAGAAGTTGCAAAAGTTGTGGAAAATAATTAGACACTTACCACAAGCCACCCTGTCCGCAGGAAAAGAACTACTCCAAAAATATTTATCATGCAAGTTGTGAATACTCCATCCCACGTTCCAAATAGCACTGGTTCCCAGACAAATATCTTAACTTTCCACCAGGGTTTTACGTGGGGCTGTGATACCTGAATGATAAATCAGCACCATTCTCCAATTAGTACCAAGAAATCATTATTTTTTCCTTAGCTTTCACGTCAAATCAAATAACTTGTTGCCTTGTCAAATAAAGACGATTCCAAACAGAAACGGGAATTCTAATATGCAGTTTTCCAAGCTGATTGCAAAGCTGTGTACAGTCTAACTTTTTAAAATGTGTTCAAATCCAAATCATATCTTGAAGGAGAAACTGGAATAGCTTTGTATTATCTTTAACTGTGAACCTACTCAGCAATAGAATGCCAACATAGACTCACATTCATCAAATATATAAGAATGTATATTTAATGGCAAATTTTTATGCATGTCAGTGTTGAAATAGCTTGTAATTGTGTACAAATAGGATAGTCCACAAATCAACTTTTAAACAGTGAATTATCTAAATCAGTTATCAAGTACTGGTATATTCTCCGCAACTGTACTCACAAAACATGAGATAACATTGTAGTTGCTATAAGCCCGTGGCATGGTTAAAACTAATACCTAAGTGCATTAAACATCTGTTGACGATGGCCTTGATATGACCGCATCACATTTCCTGTAGACTATCTTTAATCATATAAAAACTATGGATAAAAATTAATAATCTATTCTGTTTCAATTTTCACACATTACATTTCTATGAAAAATGATCTGCAAAAACTATACAGCCAAAGCATAGTGAAATCTAACAAATTTAACAGACAGATATTAAAACATTGTGCCTGTACTATGAGTTCTAAAATTTATCCACAGAACTTATTCTAAAATGGCCAAGGCAACTGCAGTTTAGAAGTTCTGTTCAATGTCAGATTGAACCATATCTTGCCTTGTACAGTTATGGATGTTAGATCAGGAAATGTTGAAGCTAAGGAGCTCTGTTTTATAAACTGCTGGAATGCTCAAATCTCTGTATTTTTAGACATTTTCATGACAGGAATCCATATGCCTTGATCTCATGGCTAATTCTAAAAATATCAGTGCTTTAACTCTTTCACAGAAGACATCAAATGCTAGTAATAGTTGCCAAAAATCAATCTTGCTGTACTGGAAAATCCAGATACATAGTCTTATAGTGAGTGTCAAATAATCTGCTGGAAGAACTCAGCAGATCGAGCAGGAGGAAAGGAATTGCCGACGTTTCGGGTCAAAACCCTGCATCAGGACTGAGAGTGCAGATGACTAGTATAAAGAGGAGAGGGGGAGTGGTGAGACAGGAACCCAGGTGATTGGTAGAGTGAGGACATCTTCGTTCCTTTCCCTGTCCTGGTTCCATCCACCATTACACACATAGTTCACCCACAGGCTTTCCTCCCTCCTCTGCCCCATCTGGTTCTGGTTCCATCTGGCCTTCACCTCTCCCCTAATGTTTCCCATTATCACGTCCTTATCAGATTCCAACACTGGAAGCCTTTTGTGTTCCTGCTTTCACCCTTCAGCAGCTATGTTCAACCTTCACATTCCCCTCCCTCCACCTGGCTCCTTCTGCCTCTTCTTTCTTTTTCCTCTATCTCCACCTGTCATCCACCTGCCACCATCTCCCAACTCCACGTCTTCCCCTCCCCTCCCCTCCCCGGCTCGACCTGCCCATCATCCTTCACCCCTCCTCAACCCACCAGTCACATTGAGCTCCTGCCTCACTGCTCCCCGTCTCTTCTTTATACCAGGTATATCCCCTCTCCAGTCTCAGTTCTCATGCATGGTTTCAACCCAAAACATCAATAATTCCTCCCCCACCCCCCACAGTCGCTGCGCGACCTGCTGAGTTCCTCCAGCAGATTGTTTGTTGCTCCAGATTCTCTTGTGTCTCCCTTATAGTGAGTGTACCTTGTTTTATGATCTGGCAATAATAGAGTGAGCATCCTTACACACAAAGTCGAGAACAAAATTTATCCAAATTATCTGAATTATCCCTCGTTTCTTTGCCAATACTCATGCCTCACTCAATATTACTAAGACATCATCTGGTCAATATCACATGCTGTGCACAGGCTGGCTGTCACATTTCGTTAAACCCAACAGTGAACACAGTTCAAAACACAGTCTTGTAAGGTACTCCATAAATTCAAATCCACTTTTCCTTCCACTAACCTCTGGATATAACCTCATGAAAATCTGCTCAAAAAGATTACGAGAGACATTAAGTGCAAAAATCTGTTAATCAAATTGACCTGCGCAGCTTCGTGGAAAAGTTCTTGGATGTGCCCAATACTTTGAGATTCCCGGCCACCACATTTTAGTAACATTGACCCGGAATTACGCCTCAGATTCTGGTCTTCTTCCATACTGTGGAAATAGGTGTAAGGAGATAAACATCAATGCCTCAATTTGATCCTTTTGTCTTCTGTATTCATGAAAAGAGGCCACTTCATTCTTTATGCTGAAATAAAACACAAGTCTTTAGTTATTCAGATCAGTATTGAATATCATTTAGAACTCAACTCTAAAGGATTCTAACAGATGGTAATATAAGTTAAGTGGCACTTCTTTTCGACAAATATTAGTCTGATCCAACGTCTTAGGAACCTCTCAGTGTGCTTTAGAACATAGAACATAGAACAATTACAGCACAATTCAGGTCCTTCGGCCCACAAAACTGTGCTGAACATGTCCCTACCCTAGAAATTACCAGGCTTACCCATAGCCCTCTATTTTACTCAGCTCCATATACCGATCTAACAGTCTCTTGAAAGACCCTATCATATCAGCCTCCACCACCGTTTCCGGCAGCCCATTCCACGCACTAATATATATATTTATATAGAGTATAATTTACAAAATAGCATTTGTTACTATATAGAAAAGCAACTAAAACTCGCAAAAAGATCGATGGCAAATTAATCTATTTTTAATGCATTTGTGAGAAATTAATATTAGTCACAGCACAAGAAAATCAGTGTAAGCCTCGACTGCACACGTGTACAACAAATGGGACAAGCTTAGGTGGGCATCTTGGTCAGCATGAATGAGTTGGGCCAAAGGGCCTGCTTCCATGCTGAATTACTCTATGACTCTAAATCAATACAGAAACAATAATACTAACAAGTGAACCAAGCTGAATGACGAATATTAAGTAACTGGTTTTGCTCTCCCAATACTTTAAAATGGTTATTCCTATTCTCTGCAGTTTTTAGTAAATCTTTTTTGATTACCACATGAAGGTTTAATCCTCCAATAAAACCCAGTTGTTTAAGAAACATTCCAAATGCAATCTAAGCACAAAGATACAAGAAATACCCTAGAAAATAATCAACAAAAGCTGGATAAACAAAAAATCTAATCCTAATTGCCCAAATCATCCATACTTAGATTTACATGGTATGGGCTGCAAACTTAATTACATATATTGGTTGGAACTTGTTTTCTTATTATCTGGTTTGTTTAATACACTTTATTATTTATAAATGATTTTAGGTCTTTTACCTATCGTTCATTCAAAATAAACTCTTTAATAATCTAAAAGCATTTCAATTTGCTTACTACATTATCAAGATCTCTGAACCTGTTAAAAATCCCTCAGAGCTGTGACATTTTGGAGGTAGGGCCTTGCTGGCTGTCAAAGCTTTCAGGGTCAGGGGTTCCTCAGCTTACTGCCAGAGTCCAAACCATTTCAAGACAGAAAGGTGGGCCCTCTGTATCTGGACCAGGTAAGAACTGGCCTGAGAAATTGGGCCAGGCTAGTGAGATATAGTCCATCTTTTTTTTTTAATGATGAGAAACGATCACCCTTAAATTGGAAATCTACTCTTTTTTAATTATTTAATTTTCATTGAATGTCTGTCTTGAAGTAGCATCAAAAAAGGAATTGACCACTTATAAATAGGCTGAAAGAAAGCTCTGTTCTACCACACTTTTATTTGATTAAGGAAAACAATAAACGATGTAAATTATATAAAACTGCTACATCACAAATACCCCACATTAGAGCTACTCAAATGATAGTTTGCAACCGGCAAGCCTTCACTTTTCATCCCAAGAAACTGTACGATCCACCATTCTGCCCTCAGTTTATTATAAGTCAATGTTTCAGACAAATTTTCCCAACTCAAACAGACAAGTCCAGCAACATAAAAATTTGGAAATAGTAGTAGGGTAGAAAATCTGAATTCAATGTACAAATCGGCTAGAAGGGCAAAGGCTCAAAAATGTAATTAACCGCACGAGATGAAAGTTTAGATTAGCAGAGGCACTAACTTTGTAATAACAGCTTTCAATGTCACCATTTGAGAGTTTCAACTAATTCCAAATACTAGTGCTTTTTCTGAAAGTTGATTTGTTGAAATGTTAACTTTTTCTCTCTCTATTGATGCTATAATCTTTTGCCATGTATTTCTGTTTTTAAGATAGAAAGCATTCTTAATTAGAGGTAAGCTCCAATAAACCAGATAGATACATGGATGGGAGAGGTCTGAAGGGTTATGGACTGGGTGCAGGTCAACGGGACTTGCGGAATAAAGTTTCGGCACAGACTAGAAGGGCCAAATGGCCTGTTTTCTGTGCTGTAGTGTTTTATAGTTCTAAACTGGCTTTTAATCCTAATGGTCACAATTTAAATCCACATATTGCTGCATGTGAACCTTATTTGCCATTATCTATTTTCACTCTCATTAACTGTTTACCTCCTACATTGTTCATCACAGTTTGCAATGCCTCCACTTTTAGCATCATAAATTTTTGATTTATAATTGCTCTATGAACAAATGACAGTTGTTACCTTTTAACCCTCAGATATGATCATAATTCAGTAAAATATTAACTATTATCAATGCACTAACCCTGCCTAACTTGTTTTCTCCTACCACTACATCCTCCCTGAGCTGATCATTATTCTTTATAGAGTTTAATTTCCTTTGTGATAAATAATTTTTAACAAATTTGGTTACACCCAGTTTGTTAATTTTATCATTTAAACTTTGCCAGTTGCAGGTTCAAGTCGCAGTATTGACACAGACAGTTTATGGCTACAACACACAAAATATTCCAAACACCAACCACTCAATGCATAAAAATGTTTTTACTTGTCAGTTGTGGTCACTTTAAATTTTTTCAGCCCTCCAGTCAAAGGAAACACATCTCCCTATTTACTCCAACTAAACTCAATTTTAAGCACCATCAAATTTCCATCTGGCCTTCTCTAATCTTAATAGAACATCATCTTCTCCATTCTTTCTTACTAAGTACCATCCATTGTCAACCCCGAAACCACTCTCGCATACTTCTCTTTCAGTAGGTTCCAGATTCAAGACCCTCTTCAGAGAGATGAATGCAAATACCGTCTCACTCCAGTGCAGTATCAAGGGACTGCTGACTGTCAGAGGCACTTGCTTTTAGATAAGGCATTAATACAAAGCTCTCCCTAGTGGTGGCAAAAGATAGCATGGCACTACTTTGAAGACTGGAAGAAATATTGCAGAGCCCTGGTCAAGCCCTCGATACCAGGTCAATAAAAAAAACCACTGCTTATTATCAGGAGTTTGCTATATTTCCTATAATAGTCACTACATTTCAGAGGTACCTCACTGACTGTAAGGCATTTTGGGACATTCTGCAAGACATGCAAAATGTACTGAATAAATCTGTATCTTTCTGATCTTTATCCCCAACAAAACCTACACTTCATTCCTGATGTATGGTATCCAGAATTGGTCAAAATATTACAACCGGAGCCAAACGAAAATTACAAGTCAGTTTTGTATCATTTCCTGGCTTTTGAAGTCTGCATTATTTGTAAAGGCTATGGTCCTATTTGTTTTATAAACTGATATGTTAACCTGTGCTGCCATCTTCAAAGATTTGTGCCTTGAAGACACAAGAGACTGCAGATTCTGGAATCTGGAGCAAAACACAATCTGCTGGAGGTACTCAGTGGGTCAGGCAGCATCTGTGGAGGGAAATGGACGTTTCAAGTCAGGACTCTTCATCTGGACCGAAAGAGGGGAGATAGCTAGTAATAAAGAGGTGAGGGGACGGGGTGGAGCAAGAGCTGGCAAGTAATGGGTGGATCCAGATGAGGAGGGGTGATAGACAGATGAAGGAGGGAAGAGTAGAAATAGCGACAAGAGGCCAGGAGGTGACAGGTGGAGGCAACAAAGGGCTGCGGGTGATGGAATCTGATAGGAAAGGAAGGTGGAGCATGGAGTCAGATAAGGAAGGTGGGGTGGGCAAATGGGAACAGTGGGGGAGGGTAGCCAGTGGGAGGTGTGGGTGGGAGAGGAGAAAGAAACTGGGTATGGGAGCTGGGGTGGGTGTACAAGGAACAGGGTAGATCAGTAGGACAGGGAAAGATACAAGGGAGAGCAGGTTACCTGAAATTGGAGAATTCAATGTTCATGCCATTGAGTCGTAGACTATCCTGGCGGACTGAGGTTCTGTTCCTCCAATTTTCATTTATCCTCTAGCTTCATCCTATTGGTGGAGGTGGCTGAGTACAGACAGGTCGGTGCGGGAATGGGGAGGGTAGTTAAAATGGCTAGCAACCATGAGCTCCAAAATTCCATCATGGATGGAGCACAGGTGCTCGGCAAAGCAGCTGCCTAGTTGCTCTTGGTCTCACTGATGTAGAAGAGGCCATACTGAGAGCACTGGATGCAATAAACAAGTTTGGAGGAGATGTACGTGAATCTCTGCCTCACCTTGAAGAGCTGTTTAGGGCCCCAGATGGTGGTGAGGGAGGAGGTGTAGAGACAGAAACCTCCTACAGTTGCAGGGAAAAGTGCCTGAGGAAGGGGATGGTTGGGAAGGGAGGGATGAATGAACCAGGGAGTCACAGAGAGAGTGATCTCTGCAGAAAGCAGCAAGGGGTAAGGAGGGAAAGATGTGACTAGTGGTGGGATCACATTGTAATGTGGTCAGATATGTGCCTTGATTAATTTGATCACTTCTCCAAAGCAGCACATTTCACACACAGAAAAAGGCTTCAATCTTCACAAGAGATTTACTTTAAATTGAACCATCAACAAACTTCCTAAACAGTCCTACAACAGGGAATCCATTAAAAAAGTGCTGAGAAAAAGTGATTCCAGAATCAAGTTAACGTCAGTGTCATCAATAAACAAAATAGCTCAACCAAAAATCATTGATTAATTGATTTCTAAGTAACATGCATTTCAATTTAGCATAAAAGTCAATGGAGAAGCCATACTGCCACTCAAAAGTATAACATAATACTCACCAACAGTCTAGATAAATACAGCTCCAACAACATTTAAGACCTTTAACAACATCCAAGACAAAGCAATCTGGGTATTTGACAACAATCCACCATCCTAAATAGTTATCCACTCCACCAATGGTTCCAGTCTGTACCACTGCAGGGTGCACTTCAGCAACTTAACAATTGTGTTTCAACATCTCTCCTCAAACCCACAACCCCTACAATCTAGAAAGACGAGGACAGAGGTTAACAGTTGCATTACCTCCTTAAAGCTTCCTTCCAAGTCATGAGGCTTGATCAGTAAGTTTGTGGATGATATCAAATTAGGTGTTGTTGATAATAAAGAAGGGCTCTTGATCAGTTGGGGAAGTGGGCTGAGGAGCGGCAAATGGATTCCAATATGGACAAGTGTGAGGTGATGCATTTTGGAAAGTCAAACCAACGTAGGACTTGTACCATGAATGGTAGGGCACTAGGGAGTGTAATGGAACAGAGGGACCCAGTAGTACAATTGCATAGTTTGTTGAAAGCAGCATCACAGGTAGACAGGGTGGTGAAAAAGGCATTTAGCACCTTGGGGTTCATCAGTCAGGACATTGAATATAGAAGTTGGGACATTATGTCGCAGTTGTATAAGTCATTGGTGAGGCTGCACTTGGACTACTGTCTGCAGTTTTCGTCACCCTGCTATAGTAAGGATGTGGTTGAACTGGAAAAGAGTGCGGAAAAGATTTACGAGGGTGTTGCCAGGCCTAGAGGGCCTGAGTTATAGGGAGAGGTTGGCCAGGCTATGTCTTTATTCTTTGCAACATAGGAGAATGAGGGGTGACCTTATAGAGTGTTTAAAATTATGAAAGGCATAGAGAAGATACTAAGGATGTGGTTAAACTGGAAAAGAGTGCGGAAAAGATTTACGAGGGTGTTGCCAGGCCTAGAGGGCCTGAGTTATAGGGAGAGGTTGGCCAGGCTATGTCTTTATTCCTTGCAACATAGGAGTATGAGGGGTGACCTTATAGAGTGTTTAAAATTATGAAAGGCATAGAGAAGATAGATGGTAATAGTCGTTTCCCCAGGGTAGGGGAGTCCAAAACTAGAGAGCATTAGGTTAGGGTGAGAGGGGAAAGATTTAAAAGGGACCTGAGGGGCAACTTTTTCATGTAGAGCGTAGTGAGTATATGGAACAAACTGCCGGAGGAGGTGGTTGAGGCAGGTACAATAGTATCATTTAAGAAGCACTTGGATAGATACATGAAGGAGCGAGGCTTAGAGGAATATGGGCCAAACATAGGAAACTGGGACTAGTTGGGTGGGCACTGTGGTCGGCATGGATTGGTTGTGCTGAAGGGCCTGTATCCTTTCTGTATTGCTCTGACTGTGAATTGTCCTGGTGAAGTCCGTGTTGACGACATCTACTACCCTGCCCTCATCAATCCTCTTGGTCACTTCTTCAAAAAAGAAACTCAATCAAATTCTTGAAACACGGTTTCCCACACGCAAAGCCAGGCTGACTATCCTTAATCAGTCTTTACCTTTCCAAATGCGGAAAATCCTGTCTCTCAGAATCCACTCTAGTAACTTTCCCATTACTGATGTTAGGCTCACTGGCCTGTAGCTCCCTAGTTTGTCCTTACAGCCCTTCTTAAATAAAGGCACAACATTAGCCACCCTCCAGTCTTCCAGTACCTCACCCATGGCTAACAACAATACAAATATCTCTGCCAAGGCCACAGCAATTTCTCCCCTGGCTTCCCACAATGTCCTAGGATACACTTGGTAGCCCTGGGGATTTATCCACTGTCATGTGCCTTAAGACTGCCCGCACCTCCTTTTGTAATGTGGAGGTATCACTATTCTCTTCAAATTCTCCAGCTTCTACGACCTTCTCCACAGTAAATACAGATGAGAATTATTCATTTAAGACCTCACCCATCTCCCATTGCTCCACACATTAAGCCTTAAGAAAACCTATTCTCTCCCTAGTTACCCTTTTGCTCTTAATATACTTACAGAATCTCTTAGGATTCTTCTTTACCTTGTCTGCCAAAGTTATCTCATGTCCTCTTTTTGCACTCCTGATCCCCCTCTTAAGTATACTTCTACAGCTCTTATATTCTTCAAGGAACTCACTTTATCCCAGCTGCCTTTACCTGACATATGCCTCCTTTTTCCTGACCAGAGCCTTAATATTCCTCATTAACCAGCATTCCCTAATCCTGCCATCCTTGCTCGTTACCTAGGCATGACTTGTTTTTAAGAAGTGAAAGGCAGGTGAAGTATTAAACTTTCTTGACATAGAGGATGCAGAGTAACCTGGGACAAGATGAGATGTCTCCCTTAAATAGAATGAGACTGGCAAGAATCACAGAAACAGTCTACAAGAGCTTCAACAGGTATGTAAGAAGGTAAAGGCAAATACAGATGGAGACAGGAAAATTTATAATGGGGAAAAGGAAACAGCAGAGGAATTATACTACTTTATGTACATCTTTATATTTTAGATGCAACTCAGTAACAAGTCCCTTACTGCCAAACTACTTATTTATACAGCAGTCTAGAAAGTTGAAAAAGTAAAACTATGTTTGCCAGTGAGCCAGCAAATGCAAAAAAGGGCACACCTGGCATGTAAATGCCACGGACGAAAAGTGTTTTGTCATTTCTGTCATCAATACCACTAATGATATTCCTGCTTCAGCAGCAGGCACAGTAGTGTAGCGGTTATTGTAACGTTACTACAGTGCCAGTGACCCGGGTTCAATTCCGGCCACTGTCTGTAAGGAGTTTGTACGTTCTCCCTGTGTGCCTGCGTGGGTTTCCTCTGGGTGCTCTGGTTTCCTCCCACATTCCAAAGACATATGGGTTAGGAAGTCGTGGGCATGCTATGTTGGCGCCAGAAGTGTGGCAACACTTGTGGGCTGCCCCCAGAACAGTCTGTGAAAAAGATGGATTTCACTGTGTGTTTTGATGTACATGTGACTAATAAAGATATCTTATTATTTTGTACCCTATTTTGTCTTGCCTTTGTTCAAATCCGTATAGGACAGGAAATCCTCCAATACAATGGGGGCATAAGTTATTTTGGTGAGTTGCTTTTAAATGTCGATTTGAAGGCCAAAATCAGAACTCTGTGATTAGGTCAAATACTATGGTTGGTAATTTAAAATATTTAGTATAGCCTGGAACGCAGGCAGTATTTAAAGCTGATTTTTAAAAATTTTAAATCAAATATCTTTGTGCCTTCTGTAGTTATTGTGAAGTGCCGACTAAACGCAAGAGATATTTTACATCACAACTGTACTGAAGTTTATGCACCAATGCAATGAGCACTAGACATCTTCAGCAGTCATTAGGCTTAAGACAAACCCTGACCACATCTGTTAATATATATGTTGGTTAATGAAACCTCAGTCAAAAAGATAAATAATCTATAATAGTAAGCAATATGCTGATCTAATAAACAACTACTGTTATAAACTCCTGTAAATCCCAGCTTACATCTGTCACCAGACACTGATGCTAATACTTGCTTATCTGAGCCGATCATATGAAATAAAGTTAAAATTGAGCAATTTTCTGTAATTCTCTGAGCACAAATTGCATCAAGAAATTAAAGAGAAACAAAAACAATTTACAAGTAGCATTGTGACTGGTAGCTCAGAGATTTGATATACCCATCCAACTAACCAAGTCAAAATCATACCTTGGCAGTTAATTAAATGATTTTAAAAATCTGATTAATTAAAAAAAAAGGGAAGGAAATTTTCCAAACCTAACAAGGCAGAAGGCTATTCCATTACTTCCGAATGGGCCTGGTAACCATCCAGCTGCGCCAAAGGCCTACAAAAATGTACATTAAAACAGAACATACAGCCAAGCATTGACTCAGGACCCAAAGTCCCCTTTATTAACCTAGTGAAGGTATGGTCAAGGGAGGCGGAGGAGCACTTACAGGACTGCTTTGAATCAGTTGACTGGATCACATTCAGAGATTCATCTTCAGATCTGAATGAATATGCCACAGCTGTCACCGACTTCATCAACACATGCGTGGATAAATGTGTGCCTTCAAAAACATACCAAGTCTTCCCAAACCAGAAGCCCTGGATGAACCAGGAGATTCGCAGTCTGCTGACAGCTAGATCTGTGGCATTCAAGACTGCTGATCCAGAATCCTACAAGAAGTCCAGGTACGACTTACAGAAGGCCATCGTGAGGACGAAAAGGCAATTCCGTAGAGACACAATCGGATGCAAGGCAGCTGTGGCAGGGTTTGCATGCCATTACTTCCTATAAGGTGAGACCTAACAGTTTAAATGGCAGTGATGCTTCACTCCCCGACGAGCTCAATGCCTTTTATGCACACCTTGAAAAGGAGAATAACACTACACCTGTGCAAGTCCCCACAGCATCTGGTGACCCTGTGATCTCTGTCTCAGAGGCCGACATCAGGACATCCTTCAAGAGGATGGCATCAGGCCCTGACGGTGTACCTGGCAGAGTACTGAAAATCTGTGCCGACCAACTGACCGGAGTGTTCAAGGACATCTTCAACCTCTCAATGCTGCGGTCTGAGGTTCCCACCTGCTTCAAAAAGGCATCAATCATATCAGTGCCCAGGGTGAGCTGCCTCAATGACTACCACCCAGTAGCACTCATGTCTACTGTGATGAAGTGCTTTGAGAGGTTGGTCATGGCTAGAATTAACTCCTGCCTGAGAAAGGATCTGAACCTGCTGCAATTTGCCTACCGCCACAACAGGTCTACAGCAGATGCAATCTCACTGGCTCTCCAATCAGCTTTGGAGCACCTAGACAACAGCAAAACATAAGCCAGGCTGCTGTTTATCAATTACAGCTCAGCGTTCAACACCATTATCCCCTCAGTACTAATCAACAAGCTTCAAAACCTGGGCCTCTGTACCTCCCTCTGCTACCAGATCCTTGACTTCCTCATCGGGAGACCACAGTCAGTATGGATTGGTAATAACATCTCCTCCTCGCTGACAATCAACACAGGTGCACCTCAAGAATGCATGCTTAGCTCACTGCTCTACTCCCTCTACACTCATGACTGTGTGGCTAGGCACAGCTCAAACGCCATCTATAAATTCACCAATGACACCACTGTTGTTGGCAGGATCTCAGATGGCGATGAGGAGGTGTACAGGAGTAAGACAGATTGGCTGGTTGGGTGGTGTCGCAACAACAACCTCGCACTCAATGTCAGCAAGACCAAGGAATTGATCGTAAGCTTCAGGAAGGGGAAGTTGGGAGAACACACACCAGTCCTCATTGAGGGGTCAGCAGTGGAAAGGGTGAGCAGCTTCAAGTTCCTGGGCATCAACATCTCAGAGGATCTATCTTGGGCCCAACACACTGATGCAATTATTGAAGAAGGCACGCCAGTAGCCTTCTCATTAGGAGTTTGAGGAGATTTGGTATGTCACCAAAGACCCTTGCAAGTTTTTACAGCTGTACAGTGGAGATTATTCTGACTGGTTGCATCACAGCCTGGTATGGAGGCTCCAATGTGCAGGATCGGAAGAGGCTGCAAAGGGTTGTAGACTCAGCCAGTTCCATCACGGGCATAATCCCCCCCACCATCGAGGACATCTGTAAGAGGTGGTGCCTCAAGAAGGCGGCATCCATCATTAAGGACCTTCACCTCCCGGGACATGCCCTCTTTGCATTATTACCATCGGGGACAAGGTACAGGAGCCTGAAGACCCACAGTCAACATTTCAGGAACAGCTTCTTCTCCTCCACCATCAGATTTCTGAACAGTCCATAAACCCATGAACACTACCTCGTTATTCCTCTTTTGCACTATTTGGTATTGGTATTGGTTTATTATTGTCACTTGTACTGAGGTACAGTGAAAAACTTGTCTTGCATACCGTTCGTACAGATCAATTCATTACACAGTGCATTCAGGTAGTATAGGGTAAATACAATAACAGAATACAGAGTAAAGTGTCACAGGTACAGAGAAAGTGCATTGCAGGTAGACAATAAGGTGCAAGGTCATAACAAGGTAGATTGTGAGTTCGAGAGTCCATCTCATCGTATAAGGGAACTGTTCACTAGCCTTATCACAGTGGGGTAGAAGCTGTCCTTGAGCCTGGTGGTACGTGCCCTCAGGCTCCTGTATCTTCTGCAGGATGGGAGAGGAGAGAAGAGAGAATGACCCAGATGGGTGGAGTCTCTGACTATGCTGGCTGCCTCACCAAGGCAGCGAGAGGTATAGACAGAGTCCATGGAGGGGAGGCTGGTTTCTGTGATGTGCTGGGCTGTGTCCACAACTCTCTGCAGTTTCTTGTGGTCCCAGGCAGAGCAGTATTTTTGTAACTTAATTTTTATGTCTCGCACTGTACTGCTGCCACAAAACAACAAATTTCACGACATATGTCAGTGATAATAAACCTGATTCTGAGGACTTGTGATCATATTCCCTTCAGACTCATGAAATATAAGTGGCTTAAACAAAGTGAAATCTTTTAAATGGACAAGCCTATTTTGAAGTATTTCTAATGTGCTTTGATATTGTTGCTACAACAGAACAGCATTGGAGAGATTGTTAAAGCAAATGCAACATGTTTTAACAATGCCACAAGGTCAAGAAGCAAAGCATGGCAAGTTAAGTCAAGAAACAGCTCTGAATGCAAATAATATACTGAAACCAGAATGCATAAAAATTTACAGATGAAGATCAGCACACTAATTTGACTACAGGTGATCCCTAGGTTACAGCAGGGTTTCATTCCTGTGAACTGCTCATAACCCAAACAGTTTGCAAATTGGAAATGCAGCTGCCAACCAAGTTCCCACGTGGCAGAAGATGCCTGCAGCCTCTCAGCAGCTGGCAAATCCACCCTGCCAGTCTCCCAGGTGCTTGTTGATATATACGACTTGTACATAAATTGGGCACCTGTAAGCTGGAGAGGACTCTCTCTAGCCAGAGGGTGGTGAATCTGTGGAATTTGTTGCCACAGGTGGCTGTGGAGGCAAAGTCATTGGGTGTATTTAAGGCAAAGATTGATAGGTATCTGAGTAGCCAGGGCATCAAAGATTATGGTGAGAAGGCAGGGGAGTGGGGCTAAATAGGAGAATGGATCAGCTCATGATAGAATGGCGGAACAGACTTGATGGGCAGAATGGCTGACTTCTGCTCCTTTGTCTTATGGTCTTATGGACTTGTACAGTGTTATATTTGGGCCAGACTGATAACTGGGGATAGAAGAAGTAAATCAAATGTACCAAAAAAAGTACAACCAAAGCATGATATTTGAAACAAGTAAAATAGGGACAGAACACGAAGAACAAAGGAGAGATTGAAAATTCCTATGGAAATATAACTGGAAGAAAAAAGATGTATAACAAAGCGGGAGACAATTAGTGTGAGAGTTCCATTCAAAGAGTAGCTCAGTCTGCAAGAGAATAAACAAAGATGAGAACAAACATAAACGAAGAAACAAAACTAGTAATAAAACATAATATATGAATGATTGAAATGAAAAGGGGCAAGTTAGTTGAACAGACTGGCTGAGTCCTGTGGGACATGGGTGTCAGGCTGGGTTGAAGCAGGTTAGAAAGAAAAATCTGTGGCTGATGCATCTGGTCATGAAAGTTTTGGCAGAAGTGGTCACTGCACAGTCTGGAGACAAGTCCTTCCTTCCCCCTGAGAACATTCACCATTATGCTGTGTGACATGACCACGATATCAAATGGGATAGGTCCACAGGTTCCACACTGAGCATACACTAAATATTATGGACTCTGAACAGCAGCAGGACAGAATCACAATCTAATCTGATGGTCAGCCAAATCAGTCACTCCTCTTAACATCTAGCAAGGAAGCACCCACGATAGTTGTCTCTAAAAATTCAGTGCCAACCTACTGAAGATGCACCAGAGCCAAGCCACATGATATAAACAAAGCAAACCCAAAACCAATGAATCAGATTAAAACTCTGAACTCCTGCCTTGTCCACTTATGAGTGGTAATGGACAATTAACAAAAACAACTGATGGGAGACCACAATCTCTGTTATGCATGAATTCAATGCCTGAGCCTCCACAGCCCTCCAGAATAGATGACTCCAAAGATTCACAGCCCGCACAACCCCTCTGAGTAAAGAAATGTCTCCTCATTTGTCCCAATTGGCCTAAAATGTATTTTGAGCTTGATCCCTGTTCAAGATTCGTCATTCAGGGAATCATCCTCCCAGTTTCTATCCTGTTGAATTTTGAACAGTCAATGATGTTAATTCACAATCTTCTAAACTCAAAAAAATAGAGGCTCGGGCAACTCACTCTCTCCTCCATTGACAGAGCTGCCATCCTAGTAGTTCAAAATCATAACTCCCTGTCCATGTGGGTGGAAACAGCCATTAAAAGAATGTCTATCAACTTTTGTCTTTATAGGTAGATGCAGTTAATGCAAAAATAAAACAATGCTCGTAAAGTAGTGAGTGTAGCTTTGGACAGCTCCTTTGAATTAAAGGCATTGCAATAATTAAAGGACCCCCTCAAAAAGAAACACTTTTGAAGAGTGATCAGTACTTGCAGTAAATGAAAAACATGGCAGCCAATCTGTCCACAGAAAGGTCCACAAGCAGCAGTCAGATAAATGACAATTTACTTCCTGGGAATGTTGAGGGAGAAACAGGGAACAGCTTGCTGGGAAAACTCTCCTGCCCTCCTTCAAATAATGGCATAGTTTCCCACATCTACTCGAGACAGCAGATGGAGCCTGTTTAACATCTCACCCAAAGACCACAATCATTGACTTGGCAGCGATCCTGGATCATGGAATTTGAACCCATAACCTTGTAACTCAGAAACAAGAATCTTAGTATCAAGCCAAGACTGACAGCTTAAAAGAGGTTACAACATAGGTTCACCTGGATGATTCCAAGAGCGATATAGACATATAGAAACTGCTTTCAATGGAGTGGAATGTGTACTTTTTTTTAATGTTTAATTCTATAAGTATTTTGACAGCAAATGGAGAACTGTTGGTTGACTGTCAGCAAACTCAATTGATTTAATTTTAAAGAGTCACTAATAGAATGAGGAAAAGTTAACAGAAATTCCTTCATGCAGAAGTCATTGGAGCAGGGGGTGACTGACCCGAGGCCCCCGCATCTTTGAAAGGAAAAGTGGGCTAAATATCTGAAGCATAGAAAGGTAAGAGGGCAACAGATTTACATTTTATATGATTAGCTGTTTCTGCTTCTGTGCTGCAAACTTCTTAGGAAGGTTTAAAAAATAAATTATTTTTCAAAATCTCAGACTGCACCAAACCATTTCACAGCTGGTGAATTACTTCCTAAATTCAGTCAATGTTGCAAAAAAAATGGAAACAGCAAATTGTGCGCAGCACATCCCCACAAACAACGATGTGATAATGAACAGGTAGTTTTCATAATGTCGACTGAGTGATTAAGAATAACCAGGACAGGGGGTTAATACCCCGTGTTCTTTCAAAGAGTGCCATCCACCTGCAAAAGTAGGAAGTGTTTAAAATTATTAGGGGCATAGATAGAGTGGACAAGCAATATCTTTTTTCCCATTATTGAGCAATCCAATACCAGAGGGCATGCATTTAAGGTGAGAGGGGGTAGGTTCAGAACAGACGTGAGGGGTACGTTTTTTACTCAGAAAGTGGTGGATGCCTGGAATGCGTTGCCTGATAGGGTAGTGGAGGCAAATTCATTGGGGGCTTTTAAGAGGATCTTGGATGGGCACATGAATGAGAGGAAAATGGAGGGATATGGGAATTCTGTAGGTAGGAGAAATTAGCTATGTTGGCACAATATTGAGGGCCAAAGGGCCTGTTCCGTGCTGTATTGTTCTATGTTCTAGATGGAGCCTCAGATTAGTCTCATCTGAAAAACAGCATCTTCAGCACTGAGGTCATCCCAAGTAATGCATTAGAGTGTCAGCCCAGATCCTTGTGTTCGGGACTTGAGATTCAGAGAAATTTACAGCACAACAGGAGACCATTCACAATAGGGAAGTCCATGCTGTCCAAAAGAAGAGCCTTCCAGTATCATGCTACTCTCCTGTGCATAGGCTTACTGTATGTCATGCTCATCCAAGTATTTTTCTCATGCATTGATAATTTCAGCCTTCATCACCCTTCCAGGCAGTGAGTTCCTGACCTGTGACGACTCAAGAAAAAAATTCCTCAACTTTCCTCTGATCCTTCTACCTTAAATTTGTTTCTCCTGGCGATTAATCTGACTGCAAAAGGGAAATACATTCTTCCCTGCCCAGCCATAATTTTCTATATCATGACTTTCCCTGTTCAGAAGAAAATAATCCCAGCACAGCCAATCTTTCTTCATGATAAAATTTCTTAAGCCATTACAACTTTCTTAAAAATCTCCTCTGCACACTCTCTTGTGCTATCACTTCATACCTGTTATGAGAAGACCAGAAGTGTGTGCAGGAGTTTAGTGGTGACCTGCCTTGTGTTTTATACAATTTGAGTAAGACCTCACTGCTGTTATATTCTGTTATATAGTATTCCAGATGTCTTTTGAACCTGCTCAACTATCTGTCTAGAGATCTGTGCATAAGTCCCTCATATTTCATATTCCCATATTTCCTTTGAACCCCAGGTCACTGAAGCTGTGAGGAAGCAGCATTACCTGTTGCATCACCATGCAACATTTCCTCTACATTACTCAGTATCTTACCATTTATTGCATATTCCTTTGCCTTGTTTGTCCTCCCCGAATATTTACATCACACTTCTCGAGATTCAATTCCATTTTCCACTTCTCATTAATATCATACTGTATTCTACTGCTCCCATCCTCAGCAACATCCACATGGCTAATTTTTGTACAATTTACAAACTTAATCACTCTCCTCTCACTTAATGTTTAAATCATACTTACACATCACAAAAAGCAAGGGATGTATTATTGAGCACTGCACAACTCTACAGTACACTCCACTTCTGTTGACAAATTCCCTTAATTTCCTGCTATTGGACCACTTTGGATTAAACTGGCCACCAACTCTCCTTTAATTTCTTTTTTGCCATTAAGCAACACTAATTTACAGAAGTTAGTTACCTATCACCATATTTTTGAGACATGGGAGGAAACAGGGACACATAGAGGAAACCCTGGCAGTCGGACAGAAAACATGGACAGTCCACACAGACAGCACTCGAGGTTATGATCATATCCCTGTCACTAGAGCTGTGAAGCAACAGCACAGACGGTTGCACTATAGTGCCAGCCAAGATCCAAATATTCCCTAGTCAGTCACTGCTCATACTTTTGAAATACGGTACTGGTGCTCTTAAAAAGTTACTATCCAAACCTAGGAGGAAAAAAGTGTGAATTAGCGAAAATTAACAGTTGTTAATTTCAGCATTCCAAATGCATCATAACCTCACGTAGTTCTGATGAAGGATCAGCAGTTGAATCTCTCTCACCTTTGTGAAACTGACAGAATATATTTTGCAGCACCTTTCACTTAATAAGATGGCCCAAAATGTTTTAGAAAAGCAAAATTGTATACCATCTCTTCCATTCATCCTTCTGGTTAAGATCATGCTGGCATTGTTCTGTTCTTTTTGTGCTTTCACTCAGACTCAGAAATGGTGGAATTTATGCACCATTATTTCACTCAAGCTTTCAGTCATCTGACTTAATATTTCATGATCTCATTATTACTGTTATCCTTGAAGGAATAACTAACAGAGGAAACCCTAACCCTATCCCTGATGCAGGAAAATGTGAAATGTCATAGTACATGACATGCAAAAGGCTAGTATGCAGCTACAGCAAGTAATTTATAAGCTAACAGCATGCTAGTATTTATTGCTTGGGGCATTTAATATAAAAGCAGGATTATGCCTCAGTCATATAGGGTGCGGTGAGATCATATCCAGAGTACTGTGTATAGTGTTGGTCTCCATACTTAAAGAAGGTTGTTAATGTGCCGCAAGACATTCAGAGGTTTATTAGACTAAAACTTAGAATGAGGGGTCTTGACAGGGTGAAGGAGAGGATGCTTCCTCTTGCGAACCTGGGGTCACTGGCTGCAAGTAAGGGGCTGTCCATTTAAGGCTAATGAAGCAAATGTTTTGCTTTCACTTGGAAAGTTATGAATCTTTGGAACTCTTTTCCTCAAAGGGCTGTGAAAAGTGATTCTGAATATTTCTAAGGTGCTGGTAAATAAATATTTGGTCGGCAAGGTTGCTATGGGTTGATGGAAATGCCAAGTTGAACTTATGGCCAAAACTATCATGACCTTAATAAACGGTGGGGAGGTGGGGAGGCTTGGGGGCTGAGTTGTCTATTGCTTCCGTTTCATTTCTCCACACGAGCACTACAAAATGGCATTGGGGGAATGGTAGCAGAAAATGATAGAACGCAATCAAGAAATTAACACCAATAGCTGATGATAACAAAGAAATCGCATTTACCAATTCAGATGATATCAAATGGCCATAACAAAGTACGATCAATTTATCGTCAACAGAGCCCATGCCTGGATTAATGCCTTAAACACGTCAATGAAATGAAACGTAGTGGATATCGGAGTCCATAGCATTTGCTGCAGGAAGAAAAAGAAGTTCTAACTTAAATACAGCCCTTCTCCATAGAGTTCATAGTACGTATTTGCTTTCTGAAAATACATTACGGCTGATATGGTGGTCTCCCTTCAATCAGAACTAAAATGGCAATTAGAAATCATCTTAAATATCAGTCGAAACCTTGATAGGTTTTCTACCTTAAAATGATACTAGTGTCCATCATTCGATATTATTACTTTTTTTTCCCCATCTCTGCGATCACCCTTCTACCATACCTTTCAAGAGTATATTACAACTGCATGATGCATGTATTCAGGAAATAAACGAAGAATTACAATTTAAAGTCACCATTTCTTCACCAATTAGTAGTTTGGTAAAAGAAATTGGTAGCGTACGTACAATTACATTAAACAATTATCCGGTGTCAAATCACAATTATGTTATTCAATTATCCGGTGTCAAATATACAATTATCCTGTCTAATATATCATCATGACAAGTAGTAAAATGTATACAGCTTTCTTCCCTGCGACAAATAAAACATCGGTACTTTACCTGGGAAAACAATGCCCCTTTAAAGGTCAAGCGCGAAGATTTACAGGATTTTGTATTTTGGAATTCTGCAACATGATTTAGTTGGCAGGAGGAACTGCTCCAGTGCCATCATGTAAAAAATATCTGCATCCGGATCCGGGTAACAATTTCTGCCACTCCCTTAACAAATATAAACTTTTCAAACTACTCCCACACAAAAAAAATGGACATGTTAAAAACTCGGCACGTTAAATACGACAACTTTTAACCTGCATTTCACCCCAGGGCTGTCAACTGCACTTGCCCCAGACTCTGATCCTCCTTCAGAACTTTTACCTTTTATCTGTTTCATCATTTTTTGTTCAGGAGGAGTTAATGTTGAAGAGGCGCTTTATCGCCAGAAGCAAGAGACAGAGAAACCATTTCTGCATTCCAATTTTGATCGCGAAATCATACAGGCTTCTGAAACAGTCCGCACACTGCCGCCTGCTTCAACTTCCTCATTTCTTATTCTGAGTCGTTTAGTGTGCATGCTTTAAAAGGGTCAGCTGGCGACTACAGAGGCAAAACAGAGAGTAATGGGAGTTTTGTTTAAAAAGTAACAGAGGGGATCAGCTGTCACTACTCATTGCCCAGGATAGGTTTGCAGAACGCGCAAAGCTGTTCTCTGCCTGATCCTCGGGTAGAGATTGATCACACTCCCGGCCACACCAACTCTGCCACGTATTGTCAAAAAACTGGTCAAAATCAACCGCTCCACCGATAAACGCGCTTCAGGTAATCACCGAAAATGATTAACAATCTGGGCGGCTATCCGGCGAACGGTTTTAACAATCTGCTGAATTCAATTCCAAAGTTGCACATCTCATTTACCATTGATCTGTTCGTGACACTACTCTTGCTTTTCGTCACAGTCTTTTCAACATCAGACCGCATCAACCACTAAAACTAAATCAACTGTTGGTTAAATTTAGAATTTAAACAATTGAATAGGAAATAAGGTCAACTGGGAAGCAGCTGCAAGACTAAACTGACACCCTGAAGCATTCCAGTTAAACTATTCTTACATGTTCACCTTCAGTGGGCTGTAGATCATGTACAAAGTGAAGGATAGGTACAACACGTCCTTCGGTCCGCCTAGTCCACGCTCTCATCAACCAGCCATTGACATTAATCCCATTTTATCGCCCATTCTCGTCCACTCCCTACACACCAGGGACAATTTACAGTCGCCAATTAACCTACCAACCCACAGGTCTTTGGGCTGTGGTAAGAAACCACAAGAGAGACTACAGGTGCTGAAATTCTAGAGCAACAAATACAAAATGCTGGAGGAACCTAGCGAGGTCAGGCAGCATCTATGGAGGGAAATGAACGGTCGACGTTTCGGGTCGAGACCCTTCATCAGAACCGTTCATTTCCCTCCATAGATGCTGCCTGACCTGCTGAGTTCCTCCAGCTTTTTGTGTTTGTTACTGGAGTAAACCATGCGGGCACAGGGAGAACGTGCAAACTCCACAGAGTGCTGGAGATCAGGATTGAAAGTTGGTCTTTTGATACTGAGGCACCAACTCTACTAGCCACGCCGTCGATTTGCTTTAACCCCAAATACAAATATCCTTTTGCAGCAGCCTGATCGCTTGCGTTTACGATTCTATATGGGAGCACTCGCGTTCTTCGAAATTGCACCGATTTCTTACCCTCATACCTCAATTACGTTTCATGTAAACCCTTACTTCAAAGGTACAGCCATTTTTCTTCAGTCTATTTGATTAGCACTGAATATTTAGGTGCCAGTTGAGACTCTGCCAATCGGTTTATATAATAAACATCACTAAAGAGTAGCTCATTGGCAAATTGTACAGCAGCACATTCAGGAATGAAGGAAGGCTTCGTAACTGCAGGATAATTATGCCCCGAGAAAGTTAACTCTTCTGTTGGAGCCTCGGATTCAAGGTTTGGTATTACCTACTTCTTCACTATATTTTTATGAAAAATTGTATGTGAATGTAAAGAATAAAGCAGATCTGGACAAGAATTACAAAAATTGATATAGAAATAGGCTACTGCCAAATACATTAAATGAGAAGCCTTCAGTCTAAATTCACAAAGCATCGATAACGATGCCACGATTATAAATAAAGACATAACATCACTTTTATTTTTTTTATTTTGAAACTAAAACAAATGTCATTCAGAAGAAGGATCTTCACTGTGATAAAAAAAAGTCACAAATGTGAAGATGTATGAAAATAACACCGCATATTTTATACACAAATGTTATACACTAAACTTTTCTTCCACGCAGAATCCTTCAAGATATGGCAGCGTTCCCCATCTTCAAAAGTTGTTATTCAGCATCATTGTTTATA
The DNA here is from genome assembly GCF_009764475.1 of Pristis pectinata. Lineage (NCBI taxonomy): Eukaryota > Metazoa > Chordata > Chondrichthyes > Rhinopristiformes > Pristidae > Pristis > Pristis pectinata. The sequence continues at coordinate 33,468,734 of NC_067405.1, read as the reverse complement.
AATTAACAACCAACAAAACTGATTTCTGAACATTTATAACTATGTATTAAAAAGATTCCTTGAAGATGAAAATGTGATACTTCCAATTTCTCTAATACACAGTTTATAAAGTACTGCATATCTTTTGATAACTGTTTAAAGCATTTTGTAGGAACCTATCTTATTACATATCTACACAGTATTTGATGACACATTGTAAAATTATTGAACGGTGTATCAATATCTACTCCTCATAAATCCATTCCCCAAAATATTTGCATATCAATGTGTAAACCCTCAATGTAAATGATATTGAAGTGATAAGTTTTATGTAGGGTAAAGGAAAGACTGACAGATTTGTTAACACAAACACACAGTTCTCCAGCACAACTTGATTGTGGAGTAATGAACAACTGAACTAAAGCATGAATTTTTGTTTGTACTTTGACTGTGGCCAACAGATTTTGTAACAAATTTAGCTTTTACAATATACTACAAAATTGATCTCTCTAGTTAGTGCTTCTACATTAATAGAAAAGCAAGCTTACGTATAAAATTGACCAGTGTACTAAAAGAAACCAGAATAAAGTATCACTTGGCAAGTCCATCAGTGTATAAATGGCTAGCAAATAACATACAACCTATGCGACTCCTTTTGTAAATGTGATGCAGTTTTACCTACATTAATATGTTATTCATTTTGCTGCTCTGTATAGATATGCAGTTTCAATCCCTCACTACCAGCAATGTCTGGAAGTTAGCATTGTCTGATTATTTTGTCTAAACATTTATTTACATAAAGCTATGAATCTGAATTGTTCTTATTACAACAGAAATCTTCAACACCTTTTTCCAAAATGTAAGATGCCATCTCTTCCTCCCAACGGAAAAATAAAATGCCTCTGCAATTATACAGGGAGAAGAATACTTTCAAGCACATTACATTTCAATCAATTTTTTATGTTGCTGTAGAATAAGATTTTGCGGGGCCTTCCTTCCCTTTCCTCTATGACACAGATCATTTAAAAAGGTTAACATCTCATGCTAAAATATTGGGTGATGAAATGAAAACAAACAATGTGCACATGCAAAAATTCTAGAGCACTAAATACAACTTTACATTCTTGGAATGCATTTGTTTCAATTAAAAGAGCCATAAAGTGAAAATTGAGTGAAACCATATTTGTAATCACTAAAGATACAATTACATTTAAAAAGAACCCAAGCCATTACAAGTACAGATCACCACCAACTGTAAAGAATCATCATTTACACATTGGCTATAATCAAACATTACCTGTGTTTATAGAAGGTACTGAAATGAATGGAACAACACAAAATAACCTCTTAACACTATAAAACACACATTTTGGATTACAATTTGATAATAGTTTTCGTGTACATCTCACACCTTCTAAGGAAAATATTTTAAAAGTGCACATTTTAATGTTTTTCAAAAAGTACATTGTACACCTTACCAACTCAGAAGTTTTTGTTTAAATATCCCCAGAAATGGGAAAGTAAAAATAGCAATGCAGTTTCATTTAGGTTTGCGATGAACTCAACTAAAAGCAGTTGAGCCCGACAGACATGGTGACTTTAGATCCTTCTTTAAGAGGGGCAAAAAAATCACAAATGTGAAATGTTTTCTTAGTTATTACTGCTGGCTTGAATTTAAACATTTACAGAATTGATTTAAAGCATCAGTGCTCATTTCAGTGCAAGTGGAAGTTCATGAGCAACAAGGTGTGCACAGGCAGCACTTCAATGTGCCTTGAATAGTAGCCATGTTAAAAAAAATTGCAGCTGCCTCAAGATATTTCTACTGAGTATCCTATCTCAAGAAGTTGAGAAAGCAAAGCATGTAATCACTTATTTTGTTTCTAAACTTTAAAATGATGGCTGCTTAATGTACTCCAATTATCAAAGTACTCATATCTACCAGACATCTTGATATTTGGTCCAGTGTTCTACATCCAGTAAAAAAAAATACATTTATAACCAGCTTTTATAACCTAAGGTTTTAAACTGGGGTCCATAAAGTCTATTGTATCTGACAGAGAACCAGAGAATCCTCAAGATGAGCACATTTCAGTCTGCCTGGGGCTAAGGACTACAAGTACAACATCTTGAGAATTTTTACATTTTATATTTCACTTTTAACTTATTCCCTCATGAGTATGTTACTTCTTTTGCTTATAAACAGGAGGCATTCTTTACTAATGCACATTGTTTCTTTGGATAGTTGACATTGTTAAAAATTGGGACGTTAATACTAGCATGGCAGCTCCCCAAAGAAAGATTTCAAAATCAGTGTTTGGAAAACATTAAGATGTAGGAGGACAGCTGAAACATAGATGTGCTTTCCTGAAATGTACCACAACGTATAACTGGCCTACAATACATCTACACAATGGCTTAGCTGCGAATAAACTACACAAGGGCATAGAGAATTTGAATTTGCACTTCTCAGATGTCACTTTAAAGAGTTAAATTTTAAGTGCAGTTAGTTACATAGGCCAACTCTGGTAAATTACAAAAAAGTTAGAATTTTTTTTCTTTTAAAGAAGAGTTTCTCTGGTCATCATTTCCAACTTATTTTATCACTGCACTCCAACTTGAACTCCCACCAGTAAATATTAGAATGTTTTGAAACCTACAAAGATGATATAAATATAAAAATACAAAATTTACATCTTTGGCTGAAACATTCCTTAAGCATGTCACAGAATGAAGAGAGTGCACTGACCAGCCAGATATCCAAAAATCATACAAATCTCAGAGGGGTTTTAACCAATGTCGTCCATCTCAATTCAAACAATCTTTCCACTAAACCATAGATCAATTTATTCCTTTGTATATTTACGGAAGCATCTGATATGACATTTTATTGGAAGAGTTACTTCAACCCATTAAATCACAGCATTTGGAGGTCACTGGAATTCTGAACAATGCTAAGCCAAAGCCTTACAATAAATTGATTACAAGGAATGATTACTGCCTGAAAATGAAAACGTTGACAACTATTTCTCCAAATGAGATGACAAGTTTACTAATTAGATGCAAGAAAGATTCTTAATCAGCTGATTCAAATGTGGAAGGTGTCTTTGAACTATAAAAGCGTAGTACGCCACAATGTACAAAAATCACATTTACAGAAAGGGTAACAAAACAGAACATTTTGTGGTATGATGTAGTTGTTGCATTATATATTTTTGAAAAGTTGTTATGCAGACAAGGTATTACACACTAAATGGGTAGGTACTGTAATATAAATTAACAGGTAAATTTTCTCCAAGGAAACACAAGGTTTTATATACTAAACATACAAAAATAGGGATATAAACTATATTTTAATAAGGCAACCCAATATATTGGAGAGCCGAAAACTGCATCACACAACTAGGGAAGTATTAAAGCACTTTTTGTGCTTTGTATGGTTTGAGGAACTAAATTCCCACATTCATTTCTAAAATAAATAAAATTTCGCTTTTTTTAAACTCATGGTATAAATAGAATGTTCAACAGATAATCGTTGAATATCATTCTTCTCCCACTCATCATATCTGTGGGCTTCCTTACATGAAGAAAATGCAAGTTAGATAAAAATTATGTTCCAATTCCTTCTCCTACATATAAACAGGAAAAAATTTTAGTTTTGTTTACAATCTTAGTAAATCTGAGTAGAAAAGTGCATAATTTCAAAGAAAATCCAAAGAAACTAAGTTATTAGTTTGGTTTTACCCTAAATGTAGAAGTGACTGATTATTTTTTTTTCTTCAAAAGTGCCAAAATATTTCGGGGCATGTTACAAGGTGAGGCATAGCAGCAGTGTTAAACAACAGTTAAAGCCCTGCCACAACACAATAACCTGCGACATGCTATGCATGGCTGAAATTTGCAAAGAAAACGTTTTTAACAATGTTGCACTGCAGCACAATTGGGTTTTGGTATTCAAGGGGCCTTATTCAAGGCTTCTATATGAATGCGTTAAACTGAACCAAAACTGCATTAACTACTGATTATACTGCACTCCATCCTATACAGAGCAGCACATAATACAAGAATTGTCAATTTGAAGTGCTAGCCCACTTTCTTTTTTTAAAAACAAAGATTAGAGTTCCTGCTATCCAAAGGCTTGACTGGCTGTGGCATCTGGTGAAGCAGTCATTTGAGCTCTTCCCTCCGGTACACTCACTAATGGAAACTCTGAAAACTCTGCACTAGTTCCACGCACCCTCAGGTTTACTTGTCCATTGGAGGCACTATATGGGGGATTTATACCAGACCTTGCAGTCTGGTACTGAGATCTGAATGTTTGTTCAAATGTGCCTATTTGATAAGCCTGGTGAACTGGCTGAGCTTCCACCTTCTTCTGAGAAGTCATTTGATCCAAGAACTCTTGTGCTGAAACAGAATTATGATTTGCCTCTTCATTTGAAAAAGAAAAGGTGTGCTGCGACTCACCGACCATTAAACCATAATGGGACTTCTCAGAAGAAGGTCGCAGGGGTGAATTCATGCTCGTTCTAAAGCCACGCTGCATAGTCATTGAGGCCATGGAAGAAAATAATGGTTGACTCGTGAGGTTTGGGGTTTCAGGTCCAAAAGCAAGGTTCTGGCTGGGTAAATATGCATCATTCTGGCTTGTTCTTTCCAAAGCTTGCTGGAGAAATTTTGAGTATTCATGAAGCATACTGGCTTTGTCCGAAGAGGCTGACTGAGAACTTGCACCAACTCTCTCGGGCTGTGCAACCTCAGCTACATCTGAAGTGTTAATCGACATACTTGAGGCCACTTCTGTATCAGCAACACTAAAAGGCATTTCATGTTGTCCATTTGCCTTGTGAGAATAATGCTCTAGCAGAGTCTGCAGTACCTCATCAGGGATCCCACTTTTGTCATGACTGTTCTTTATTTCAACACTTAGTGACTGAGAGTCCAACATAGATGCTGCTGTACTTTCATCAATGACACTCGCTACAGCGGCTTGGGTCACAGATGGCTGTGATGCTATCTGGCCTACATTCAGGGCATACTCTCTGCTGTTATTACTTGCTGCTTGCAGGTAACGCTTCTTCTTCAGAAACTGCATTGCATCATCATAGTTGTTACTGCTATGCACAGGTTTGCTGGGAACTTCCTGTAATGAGTCAACCTGATCAATGTCATGGTTTCCTTCAGAATCCAGCAGACCTGGTTTACCAATAAGTTCATAAGTATATTTAGTAACTTTATTTTCTTCATAAGTGGATAAAGCAGGCATTGCCTGGCTTGGTTCCAACTGGAGTTTCTGACTCCTTTTACTGCTCACTTTTTTGATGACCAGTTTTGGTGGATGGATATCTCCAGATGTACTTTCCAAAGGGTTGCCACTATTGGATGAATGTGGTATTTCAACAGAGTATTCAGTCACCATATATTCATCTTTCACTTTTGAAGCAATACTATACAGCGATGGATAATCACTGTCATTTTCATCTTTCTTCTGGTCAAGCTTATCCAAGGTGCACTCTTTTTCAGAGAGAGGGCCAGTGGATCTTGATTTCTCCCCTGTTTTCTGTTTCTTTTTCCGCGGTATCGGATTATCTTTGTGTAGCAAAGCAGCATTTGGATCATCCTCATTTCCTCCCACATCACTCATCTTCAAAGCACACTTCAGTTTTTTATCTCTGTTTTCATGGCACATCCGTTTATGTTTTAATACACGGTCAGTTCTGGAGAAATACTAAAATAATAACATTAGAATCAATATCATTAAAATTATGTTTGATTCTCACAAACCCCCAAAGAAAATAAATGCACATTCTGCATGGTTTACCTTTCAGCTTTAATCACCATCAGCTACAAAAAGTGATAAAAATTGTAATGCACATCAAAAATGCCACATGACAATAGTTCACGGGTATTCTGTGATAACCAAGTTAGTCATCCATTATTGCACTGAAAATCAATCACACTGCAACAAAAGAGACACAAAGAAGTGGATACATCACAGACAAAATCTAGAGCTAATTTAAACTCTAGACTAATCAAAATTTGAATTCTAAAAATAACAGGTCTGACTGAAAACCAAAGCTTCCTTTGGAAATAGTCAGTTGTCAGACATTTGCAGCTCAATCAGTCTCTGACTTCTATGCACACTCAGACAATCGCAGAGATCTGAGAGGAGCTGGAGGTCAGAAGGCAGTGCAACTGACCTTGCACTCAGACCCCAGATTTACCCAACTGCATGTGCAAGAGAGGTTGAGGGGTCTTCACATCTAGCCCCCCAGCCTCACACTAGGAATTATTGGTGGAGAAATGGCAATTCCTATCCCCCTTACAAAAGATAAATGCTTGAGTTATTTTCAAGTTTTTCCCAAAGGTGTTTTAATTACATATTTGTAATACTTAAAAATCTTTAATATCATTTTAATTACTCAAATCCATTTGATCTTTTTTTATGCAGTCAATTAATTACTTTTCAAATCTAATTAACGTTCCAAATAGAGCAAGCCAGCAGACAATTATGCACGACTGTTTTAGTGAGCAAGCATTGTTTAATTCAAATTGCTGGATCTCTTGTAGTTGACACCATTTGTGGTCCTATTCTATCACTGAAAATTACATAGCTTTTCAGAAGTTATTTGGTAAGCGCCTTGTTGATACATTTAAAACACCAAGCATTAAAAGGAATATGACATTTTTGACAATGGCAGTAGACCACAGTGGTTAAACCAGAGTAGTTAATGACAGCTTCTTAAAAGTACGCAATGAAGTGTCCATGGTTTACATCTTTTCATTTCAAAAAACAATCCGTTACTCACTGAAGTAAAGCACAATGTGATGTCATGAGATCCCTAAACTCATTGTTAGTGCCTGTCTGCTGTCATTATGTCTTTGTCTGATGCAAGGCAAAAGAATAAAAACAAAATGATAGAAGGTCACTGAAATGAAGCATTAACTCTTTCCCTCTCCAAGTATACTTCCCAACCTGCTGAGGACTTCCAGGAGAAACTGATAAAAACATACAATCTCTAAATTTTATAACTAAGACAGTGAGATACAAAAGCAATCATGTTGAAGTCACACAAAACACTTACATACACCACAGCCAAAACACTGGTTTAGACACACTACTTTAGGAAAGATATCAAGACAATGCACAGGATGCAGAAGAGATTCAGGAAGATCAAAAAAGATGAGAGAATACTTATGAAAGGAATTTTTCTATTTTCTTCCACTAGGAATGAGAAAGGAGAAAAATTGACAAGAGGTACTGTACTCAGAACACAATTCCACTGTTCAATAAGAATAGATTCAAGATAGAACAATACAGCACCATACAGGCCCTTTGGCCCACCATGTTGTGCATCCCACAAAGAATGGAGAGACATTAAGAATTTTTTTTTTTAAAAATGTGAAGATGTGAGAAGGTAGAAATACATAAAAGTTATAACATGCATCCAAGTCCAGGGCCCAACTACTTCCACACCCCTCTATCCATTATACACTGACAACCTTGAACATTGACAGTTTGTTTGTCAACTACCAGCTCATAAAGCCGTTAACTTTTTTCTCCCCACCAACTTCCTTTGCATATTTTTTTTTGTTCCATCAACAGTTCGTTATACTGGATTTGAGTATTAGGAACAATTTATCAAACCAATCCTATGCTTTCATAATTTTTAAACATTTCCCTGTGGTAATAAAGGCACTCCATGTTTTGGTTTGTCTTTCTTCATATTTGGGAGGATTTCTGTTTCAGAGAACCAGTGTAGGCGTGACAGGCAAGTTGACTTTTCAGGCTGTAAAATTCCCTAATCAGTGCTTCACATGTACAGTGATAATTACTTTAAGTAATTCTCACCTGGTGGCAGTATTCACACTGATATGGTTTCTCTCCACTGTGAGTTCGCTTATGCCTCTCCATATGATATTTCTGTATAAACCTCATGTCACATTCATCACATTGAAAGGGTTTTTCGCCTGAAAATGACAAATCCAAAAGAATTACACATGGTCACTAGACAATGCATTATATTCAGTTTTACATCAACTCCAATATATCTCTAAAGACCACAGGTTTAGAAGAGTAAATCAGCACTAATTTGAAAACATGGGTATCCTTAAATTCATTAAAAACAATGCCACTTTTTTTTCCTCCAATGCTGTCAATTCCCCCACAACCATCACCCAAATAGCCACTCAAGTGTGCACCAAGAAAGCAAGTATAAGCTGGACGGCTGATGATATTTAAAGTGGACCTTCCGTTTCCACTGTAGGGCACCAACCATCACTGGATCAACTGTATGGAAGTGGATAACCATGCCACTTGGAATCTGTAGCTTCCAAATTGCATATCAGAAGAAAATATTCTGATATTATGGGAAAGAACTATTAATTTATCAAATATGCAAAAATGAATAATGCAATGTCATGTAGAACAATAAATTTGGTTCATTTATTTTCCCTATTCAAAGCAGCTTTACCATTGCCCTGTAACTCTAAGAAGATAAAAAAAAGTCCATATGATTTCTCTGCTATTCAAAAGATCATAGCTGACTTTTTTTTTAACCTCGACATAACTTTCCTGCACTAACCCCATTTCTATCACTTTTCTTAAAATCAAGTACAAATTAGGGGTTAAATCTGGATACTGTGTGTGGCACAGCTGCCTGTGTTAACTCGCTGAAATATTCGGTGAATGAGAATTACACAATTTATTCATCACGTATCAAACCACATTAAGCATTTCACTTATTTCATTGCTACTTGTTGAACATTGCTGAATGCAAATTGGATGCCACATTTGTCTACGTTAAAGTAAAAGTAGCTACACTGCCAAGGCAATTCATTGAAAAGAAGCACTCCTTGTACACATGGCCAGAGGGACATGCATGTAATGAATGACTAATTAATCTGAAAGATCAGTAGAATATAACTGGTACAGCTTTACACATACTAATAACCTGTGCTATTTTCATTCTGCCAGTAGCTCAGCTAGCTGAGCAAGAGGAGCCACAGAAAGCATTCACACTTAATCCTCAATCTATTTATTTCACCAAGGCAATGAGCAGATTGCTTCAGTAAACATCTGTACAAAAATCATGGTTTGGCTCTAACCGGTGTATGCACTGAACCAATTCTGGGGCATGTACATTATGAAGACCAGAAAGGGTTTTGAATAGGTAGAAAGAGTGTTTCCAGGATCAGGATTTAGTGTCACATAAATGGACTGGTAAAGCTGGGATCGATCTTTCCAAAGCAGAGAAGGTTAAGAGAAGATTACATAGGCAATTTAAGTGATGTTTGAAGGCACAAAGGATTTTGATGAAGAAATAAGACGAAACTGTTTTCAATGATTGAAGGGATGGTAACCAGAAGTCACAGATTTATGGTGTCTGACAAAAGGCCCAAAGTTAACAAGAGTAAAATATTATTGTGCAACAGATGGGGTTGATATTTGTAATGTACCATCTGACAGGGTGATGGATATAGAATCAGTAATGGCTTTCTAAAAGAAACTGAAGAAAATAAATTGCAAGGATATCTGGAAAGAACGGGGAATGGAACTAACTGGATTGCTCTTGGAAAGCCAAGCACAAACACAGTGGTCCAAGCAGACTTTAGAGATGTATTTTACAAATCCATCATTGTTAAGGACTTTGGAATGGGAAAAAACATTGCATAATTGCAAATGTGTTATTTTTATTGACTGCTCTCACAATTTTACCAAAATATGACTAATACAGTGGTCTCCTTTCCATGGTCTTCTTTAAATGCTTTAATCAAAAGATGTGTGAAAGTAATACCCAAGGCGTAATGCCAAAGACAAAACTCGTAATTAGACATGTTCATATTTAACGAATTAATTAATCTGCTGTATAAAAGGACCACTGCATTTATAGTCACACACATGTATGGTTTTCTAAATGAATAGATATGGCATGCAAAAGCCATGAAGTGGAATTAACTAGAAAGAAAAAAATAATAAATATGAATTAGAACTTTACCAGTATGAATCTTCTCGTGTCTTTGCAGCAAGTACTTCTGAATAAAACGCATGCTACATTGACTGCATTGATACGGCTTTTCACCTTCAAAAGAAAAAGAATACTGTCAGTGAGTATTACGTTTGAACACAAGGAAACAAAATCCTTAATCCTGCATAATCCCCAGGCAGAAGTTTAAAATACCCAGATCATACAAAATAAAAGAGCCTTAATCAAATACCTAGATAGTGCACTGATGTCAAGATTCACATAAAATTTTACCAATTAGAGAATACATTCTACATTTAACAACTTTGCGACTTAGAGGGATAGATAGTTCAAAGGTATTTTGGGCCAAAATTTCCCGCTAAACCAAACAGGTTTGTTGATGACCTACAAAAACTACAGATTTTACCTCTTGAAGTATCAATTTGCAGCTAAGTACTGACCCGAACCTCAATGACAAGGTGCTGTAAGGCAGCAGGGTCTTTCATTCATGAATGCCATCATGTGGTAGAGTGAGAGAAAGAAAAGAAGCCGACTTGCAAAACAAGAACCTAACAGATGGCTTAGGTGGTTGTCAAATATGTCAAAAGCAGCCATTCAAAAACAAAAAATGGAATAATTTAAACATTTTTATAATTAAAATACTTAAGGAAATAACAATGAAAACAAAGTTCAGTTAACTCACACTTTTATAATTAAGCCATGCAAAGCTATCACTTGGATGTGCTAGAATCAGTCTTGCCCTGGTCCCTTGCAGCCATTCTTTGCCATCAAAATTAATGCATTTGCTGTTTAGGTGCTAGTTTAACTTTGCACAGATACAGTGTGCAGATTCCCAGTGTAAATACTGGAGAAATGTAACAAAATTGATTTCCACTGGTACACTCAACTAAGAGTTCAAATTAGAATACAACTGGCAAAAATCTCAAATGCAGAGCAACCAGCAAGTTCAGGATACGCAAGTTCACCATAGAAATCTGAAGTTGGTGGCAGCTCCACAGAAAAACACCAGCATTTCCCAGCAAGTTTTGCTCCATTACGAATGAATGTTAGGATGGGAATTCATGTAGTTCAGAATTGAGACAATAAAACTAAAATTAGAAGTATTTTTGTTTGCAATGAGCCATTGTTCAGGAAGCAACAACAAAATACCAAACAGTGATCCAAATCAAATTATAAATACATTAATATTTTGGCAATATTTTGCAGACAATAGATCTCACAAATGATAAAATATAAGCATTAAAGTAGACTTCATGAATGGTTTAGTACACAAGACCAACCATACCTGTATGAATGAAAACATGCCTTTGTAAATGGTAGTTGGTACGGAAAGCGGCATTACAGTGCTCACAGATATGAGATTTCAGACATTTTAGTCCCAGTGATCCATCTTCGTTTATTGTTAGAATCTGAACAAAAGCAAATGTAAAATAAAAATGCAATTTTATTTCAACACAGAATCTATTAGACACATTTCGCCAAATGCTTTCAAATCAAACAAAAACTTGTTCTACACACATTCTATAGACACAAGTGACCACACTAAAACTGATGAAATTTGCACATGAATTTGACATTCTATAGATTTTTTTAAAAAATGGAATCTAGGACAACCAGTACTGGAATGGAAGATGTGCCCAAGAAAAATAAAACTACAAGTGTTACAGATTAACCAATAAATATTCAACATTAAATATTCTTAATAAGTGTTTAAATTGTTTTGAACTTTATTTCCTCTCTAGAAACTGACAGAAGATGCATTACTTTACCCACAGGAACCAGCAGCCCCCATTCTTACTCACAATGCCATGAGGAAATTACAATACAATTCCTAAGGAGTGCACAGGCAAATCACATCTTTTCACAATCCCCATTCACATTTATTCAACTCTCAGCACAATTCACAGGATAGTGACCAGAAGTGGGAGCCCTTGTTCATTTTTCTGCTTCCTTATTCACTGATGCTGTGACCAACTAGAGATGCTTTTTCTCCCCCATTTCCTAGTGAACAACCTCGTTAAACTTGTTTATCTTCTCAACATTCTTTTATGTTATTGTTTTGCTTATTTGGGGGTCTGTAGCTTCCCCATAACATTCTTTTCTACCTCCCCTGCTGCAAGGAAGTTTCTACAGATACATACTTGGATTCAATATTAGCAATGTGTAGATAAACGTTTAGTCGTCTACACCTTAAATTATCAACATAATCTATACATTATCAGCATAGTCTCTCAGGAAGTGCAGCAAGATCCAGAAGTCACACCATAAGCCATTGCATTATACAACAACTTACAGAAAAATATTACATACTGCCATTTGACCACCTTCAAGCAATAAGCATACAAATAGTAATAACATAACAATCAAATTCAATTTCAAAATTCCCATTTACAGAGATCAGTACCATCGGGGAGCAGGAAAATTGGAGGGATGGGGGGATCAGAGGGGTGTGATGGGCTGCCTGCAGAAGTTCGACAGCAAGTCAATCCAGCCCACGGGATAGAAGCAGTGGTGTCCTCCTGCTTCCACACACAACCCCAGCCCCCAACCTCCAGGCCTTTAGTGCCGATTGCCCCCCACTCATTCCAAGCCCTAACTGAAGAAAGATCGTTTACAAATATGGAAGAAAAAGCTGCTAATTTTCACCGGGTGCCACAAGACAAAAACATTATTAGTAAGTGCTTTTTAAAGTCTAGAGAGTTTGTGTAGTTTAAACTGCATTTCCACCCAGAAAGTAGCAACTGATTTTTGCAACTTACCACTACTAATAAACAGTCAATATTATTTCTCAGTTTTGAAGTTTATTCTGCATTTTAGGTAGAGCCTTGAAGATGTCCTTTGTGCTTTAATCCATAATATGTTGTTTAGGTACTAAAATTCATCATTTTTTTTTGCATAACAAAAATTACCAAAAGGCCACAGTCTAGCTCAGTACCCCTACTGAATTCAGATTCACTTTTGATGTGTTAAGGAGCATCACAGGTACATCATTGAAAATGCTTTCCAATGAAAGCTGTTTCTTTTAACCACAACTTACGCTGCACTGCATCATTGGTAGATTCATTGATCAGGATCAAAAACTGTTAGATTCCCCTTTTACGTACAGGTAACAGCAAACACACCACTGCATTCCTGACATATGCATCTTGCCCCGCGTACGAAGGCATGAAGATTAAGCCGAAGCTATCCAGTCTATACACAATTTGGATGAATTACCTTTGAAGGAGATCGCTGCTTCCTTTTCTTTTTCTTTTGCAAATCTATTGGTTCTTTTTGTTGCCCTTTATCTTTCTTCAGTTGTCCACCTTCTTCAGCATATTGGATTTCCTGCTTTACGTTTACCTTTAGAATAACAAAGTAGTACTGAAATAAATTTCAAACCCAAGTGATGCAGCGCATTGTTCCAGAAATACTAGTGCCTGGTAGTGACAGCTTCAGCAACATAGACTTTATTATTGAAACACAAGAATAAACATGAAGAAATCATAGTACGAGAAAGGCAAAAGGCCTGGGTTGCCAATCAATAAGATTGCCCTGAACTGATCTGGGCCTCAATTCCACATCCTTGCCCTTCTTCCTTAATCACATTTCAAGTAACTATACACTATGCTAGCTTTTGATTCAAATAACAACACATAATACTAAAAATATCATGGCACCACAAACCTAAACCAGCAGAAAATTGCTGACAAAATATTTGGGTCAATAAAACAAAAATGGTATATATTACCTTATTAAAGTTATCAAGGAATCACCAAATTGGTTAGTGCAAGAAAAGAGTTAAAAACCTGATTCCAAGGACATTACCTGACAGACATCAACTGATCCACTTAGTAATGCTGCATTTTTATTTCTGATTTCCGACAACGGTAGTTTCACCTTTTAATTTTGCTCAATTCAGAACCACCATTTGGAAACCACCAAGAATATCATCAACTGGCCTGAGTACAAATTCTTCCCCATCACCCACCTCAGCATCCATAGAAGTGCCAACATAAACTGTAATGTATCCATATCACTGACAATCAGCCAAAGCCTGCTGCCAGTGGTTTGTTGACAATGGCAAGCTGGCCACCGCTGCTTTTCAGCCAAAGCTGCCTTGATGCTGGGTGGCAAAACAAAGTGTGGTGGCAGATCTTTAAGCAATCAAATGCCATAAACATAGACAGAACATTAGATCCTCCAGCCAACTAATTTATGTTCCCAGTTTTAGTCAGCTAGTCTAACTAAATGACTAAAGTTAATCCCTCTGCATGTCCTGACATCCACATACTCTAAAAACATTCAAATATCACTAGAAAACAATGAAACAACTAAAATACATCTAAAAGTAAAAATAATGAAACCATTTAAAATACTTAACTAAATATTAATTAAAACAATAACTACCTTCACTCATATGTAATCATACCTTGCCACTGATATGAATGGGCTTGCTGTTCCTGTGCCAGATCTACCTTGACAGAGGATTCCCAAGGAACTGCAGCAAGTTCACCCCCTGGACTCCTTTTGGAATCCAGGGCAATGTCAATGTCAGAGTGCAGTCAGCAAAACTCAGCCAAGAGTGGCGAACAGATTCAGGACTTTTGCCTTTGTGAAGGAACACTAAATTTGCTGGCACTTGCACATGGAGAAATACCAATTTCTATATCAAATTTCAGTGTCAGCAGTTCTTTTCCTTCCTCAATACACACAACCAAATCTTACAGGCCAAGGCATGCCACCCACAGTCTTCCCAAGCTATCCAGGCCTGGATGCAGAAGCCTTAATTTGCCATCCTGAAGCACTCTAGACTCCAGCAGCAAATGACTAAGCAGTGACAGGGCCTCCAGATATGCACTCACAAATCCCTACTGTAAAACACCCAAGAGCTTTACTGGTCAGCAAAGCTAGAGGTAGGGCTTTGCTAGCTAGAAGAGCTGCAGATCATTTGATAGATTCTAAATGGCACAAATACCTACATTCGAAAACTATTACGTAATTAAAAATGTTAAAAAAGTTAAAAACATTAAGCTAAAATGAAATTATAAATTCAAGAACTATGGTTTTGCAGAGACTCAAAAGACTACAGATGCTGGACTCTGGAGCAACAAACAAAATGCCGGAGGAACTCAACAGGTCAGGCAGCATCTATGGGGGGAAATGGACAGTCAATATTTTGGCTCAGGACCCTTTACCTGGAGCAGATGAAGGGTCTTGACCCAAAACATCAACCCTCCACAGATGCTGCCTGGCTCGCCAAGTTCTTCCAGCATTTTGTTTGTAACCATGGCTTTGCCTTTGTTTTATGTCTATAGCCGTACAAATCCCATTGAAATCAAAACTATCATGGATCCTGCATCCTGTCTAACCTGGCACAGGGTCCAAGAAGCAATGCCCTCAGGTAAATGCTGGAGAACGTCAGCAGAATGGAGCCCTACCACTGGACTTTGTGGGGATCCAGCACCAGATTCACCGCTCCAATTACATCAATAAAGATGCAAATCCTGATTTTACTTCCACTTAAATGGAGACGTGGTTTTGAGACAGTTAATAGCTACCAAAAAGAGCTGGATAGCCTTCACAGAGTCACTTTTGTTTGAAGTTTATCTCTTGGAAGAAACATCTATAGGATGGCTACCGTCTAATTGTTCAGTGAAACAAGTGGGCAGCCAACCAAATATATTTGGTGTGCACTTTTCAACTTTAATGATTAATCTTCAGAGTGCACAGTTGTAACCTAAGCAAAAGTTCCAAATCTTGTTTTCTTATTAAAGTACCCAGTACAAGTCAAGGACGTCAATAATGCTTCCTTAATTATTATGGTCAGCAGAATGGTTCTCTCAACAATTTCCAGGTGCTACCAGAAACACACCGTGGATGCTGGCAAGCACATACATGGCAGTTTATGCTGTGTAAGCAATGGGAACCAGTGTAATTATACCACCTGCAGATTCATCTAGGGCTTTCCTGAACAGCCACCCATTGTTAATCTAACACAAACAGGAGGAATAGAGAGATCTTGGGGTCCACGTCCATAGATCCCTCAAGGTTGCCACACAGGTCGATTGGGTCATTAAGAAGGCGTATGGTGTGTTGGCCTTCATTAGTCAGGGTATTGAGTTCAAGAGCATCGAGGTGACGTTGCAGCTCGATAAAACTCTGGTTAAACCACACTTGGATCATTGTGTTCCATTCTGGTCGCCTCATTATACAAAGGATGTGGAAGCTTTAGAGAAGGTGCGGAGGAGATTTACTAGGATGCTACCTGGACTGGAGAGCATGTCTTATGAAGATAGGTTGAGTGAGCTGGGGCTTTTCTCTTTTGGAGAGAAGGAGGATGAGAGCTGACTTGATAGAAGCGTACAAGATAAGAGGCATAGATCAAGTGGACAGTCAGAGACTTTCCCAGGGCAACAATGGCTAACACGAGGGGGCTTAATTTTAAGGCGATTGGAGGAAGATACAAGGGAGATATCAGAGGCAAATTTTTTTTTAAAAAAAGAGTGGTGGATGCGTGGAATGCACTGCCGGCAGAGGTTGTGGAGGCAAATATATTAGGGACATTTAAGAGACACTTAGATAGCCACATGAATGATAGAAAAATGGAGGACTATGTGGGAGAGAAGGGTTAGATAGATATTAGAGCAGGATAAAATATCAGCTCAACATCGTTGGTCAAAGGGCCTATACTGTAATGTTCTATTATGTTCTATAAACTTAAGCTGCTCATAACCTAACCCCTCATTCCATTCCTTAAAAAGAGTAGCAAAAACAAGCCAGGAGACCACAGGCTGGTGAGTCTGATATGGGTGGTGGGCAAATTGCTGGAGGGGATTCTAAGGGACAGGATCTACCATCATTTGGAGAGACAAGATCTGATTCAGGACAGTCAGCACAGCTGTGTGTGTGGGAAGTCATGTCTAACAAATCTCTTGGAGTTCTTCGAGGAGGTAACCAAGAGGGTAGATGAGGGTAGGGTAGCGGATGTTGTCTATATGGACTTTAGCATGGTCTTTGACAAGGTCCCTCATGGCAGGCTAGTCTGGAAGGTCAGATTGCATAGAATCCAGGGGATATAGTGGATTGGATTCACAATTGGCTCAGTGGTAGGAAGCAGAGGGTGATGGTCGAGGGTTGTTTCTCAGACTGGAGGCCTGTGTCTAGTGGTACGCCACAGGGGTCAGTGGTGGGACCTTTGTTGTTTGTAATTTATATAAACTGTTTGGATGTTTATGTACAAGCCATGGTTCCTAAATCTGCAGATGATACTAAAATAGGTGGTGTTGTAGTGTAGAAAGTTATGAAAAATTACAGGGGGATCTTGATCGGCTAGGTCTATGGGCCGAGGATTGGCAAATAGCTTTCAATCCAGATAAATGAGAGGTATTGCACTTTGGAAGATAAAACCAGGGTAAGACTTGTACAGTGAATGGTAGGGCTCCAAGGAGTGTTATGGAACAGGAGGGACCTAGGAGGAATTTGCAGGAAGTGGTGTCATAGATAGTGAAGATGGTGTTTGACACACTGGCCTTCATTAGTCAGGGCACCGACTACAGGAGTTGGGAAGTTATGTTGCAGTTATCTAAGACATTGGCGAAGCCCCACTTGGAGTATTGTGTACGGTTTTGGTCACCTCTTTAAAGGAAAGATGTTATTAAACTAGAAAAAGAGTGCAAAAAAGATTTACCAGGATGTTGCCTGGACTTGGGGGCCTGAGTTACAAGGAGAGGGTGTGTAGACTAGGACTTTATTCCCTGGAACAAAGGAGATTGAGGGATGACCTAATCAAGGTACAGTGGCATGCAAAAGTTTAGGCACCCTAGTCAAAAGTTTGTCACTGGGAATAGCTAAGCGAGTAAAAGATGACCTGATTTCCAAAAATGCATAAAGTTAAAAATGACATTTAATATTTTAAGCAAGATTACTTCTTTATTTCCATCTTTTACAGTTTCAAAATAACAAAAAAAGGAAAAAGGGCCTGAAGCAAAAGTTTGGACACCCTGCATGGTCAGTACTTAGTAACACCCCCTTTGGCAAGTATCACAGCTTGTAAACTCTTTCTGTAGCCAGCTAAGAGGCTTTCAATTCTTGTTTGCAAGGAAGAATGGGCAAAAATCCCCCAAAAGGCTTCTAGGTTCTGTGAGATTCTTGAGCCGTCTTGCATGCACTGCTCTTGAGGTCTATCCACAGATTTTCAATAATGTTTAGGTCGGGGGGGGGGGGACTGTGAGGGCCATGGCAAAACCTTCAGCTTGTGCCTCTTGAGGTAGTCCATTGTGGATTTTGAGGTGTGTTTAGGATCATTATCCTGTTGTAGAAGCCATCCTCTTTTCATCTTCAGCATTTTATTTTAAACAGACTGTGTGATGTTTGCTTCCAGAATTGCTAGTATTTAATTGAATTCATTCTTCCTTCTACCAGTGAAATGTTCCCTGTGCCACTGGCTGCAACACAAGCCCAAAGCATGATCGGTCCACCCCCGTGCTTAATAGTTGGAGAGGTGTTCTTTTCATGAAATTCTGCACCTTTTTTACTCCAAACACACCTTTGCTCATTGCAGCCAAAAAGTTCTATCTTAATTTCATCAGTCCACAGGACTTGTTTCCAAAATGAATCAGGCTTGTTTAGATGTTCCTTTGCAAACTTCTGACGCTGAATTTTGTGGTGAGGATGCAGGAAAAGTTTTCTTCTGATGACTCTTCCACAAAGATCACATTTGTGCAGGTGTCGCTGCACAGTAGAACAGTGCACCACTACTCCAGAGTCTGCTAAATCTTCCTGAAGGTCTTTTGCAGTCAAATGGGGGTTTTGATTTGCCTTTCTTGCAATCCTATGAGCAGTTCTCTCAGAAAGTTTTCTTGGTCTTCCAGACCTCAACTTGACCTCCACCGTTCCTGTTAACTGCCATTTCTTAATTACATTACGAACTGAGGAAACAGCTACCTGAAAACACTTTGCTATCTTCTTATAGCCTTCTCTTGCTTTGTGGGCATCATTTATTTTAATTTTCAGAGTGCTAGGCAGCTGCTTAGAGGAGCCCATGGCTGCTGATTGTTGAGACAAGGTTTGAGGAGTCAGGGTATTTATAAAGCTTTGAAATTTGCATCACCTGGCCTTTCCTAATGATGACTGAACAAGCCATAGCCCTAACAAGCTAATGAAGGTCTGAGACCTTGGTAAAAGTTATGAGAGCTCAAATCTCTTGGGGTGCCCAAACTTTTGCATGGTGCTCCTTTCCTTTTTTCACTAAAATTGTACAAAAATAATATACTAATCTTGCTTAAAATGTTGAAAAGAATGTTTCATCTTTAACTTTATGACTTTTGGAGATCAGTTCATCTTCTACTCACTTAACTATTCACAGTAACAGAAATTTTGACCGGGGTGTCCAAACTTTTGCATGCCACTGTATATAGATCAGGAGGGGCATAGATAGGGTAAAAGCACACTTTTTCCTGGGGAGGGGGTGCTAAAACCAATAAGGCATAGGTTTAAGATCAGAGGCAAGAGATTTAAAAGGGACATCAGGGGCAGCTTCTTCACTCAAAGGGTGGTGAGTACTTGGAATGAGCTGCCAGAAATAGTGGTTGAGGCAGGCACATTAGCAACATTTAAAAGCCTTCTAGATACATACATGGATAACAGAGTTTTAGAGGGCTCTGGGCCAAATACAGGCAGATGGGACTACCTCGCTGGGCAACACAGTCGGCAATGACAAGTTAAGCTGAAAGGCCCATTTCCATGCTGTATGACTATTTGACTCTGACTCCTCCATCACCTTCCAAGCTCACTGAACTACACTGGCTCAATTATAAAATTCTTAGCTTGGAGTTGAATTCCTTCCATGGTCTTGCCACTCTATTGCTATAGTCTGCTCCAGACCTACAAACCTCTCAGAAATCCACTTACAACCACTTGTATGGCCTCCATGTTATTTGATTCATCCCCAACAGCTGTGCTTTCAGCCATGCAGACCCAAAACTCTGGAATTCCATCATTAAACCTTTCTACTTTTCTCCCATAATTAACTCCATAAAACCTACCTCCATGCAGAAACCTTTTAATAACCTGTACTAATCTCCCTTTGGCTAAGTATCAATTTTTTTGTCAGATAACACCCTTGCAAGTTTTATTGGAAAACTCTTTCTGGTAAGTATATTTATGAAATTGTTGTTAATTTGCAAATCACACAAATCTATTCATTTTGAGGATCCATCAACTTAGCTTGATTTGGCTTGGGGACAGATAACAGAGGAAATGAGCTAGAGGCAAAGGGTAGATAATCACCCTCAGTGACATTGACTAACACATATTGGTGGCAATGCACTATAATCCACCGAGAGTCATACAGCATGAAAATACGCCATTTGAAACACCACATCCATATCAGCCAGTGGACTCTCATCTCCCAGTACTTGGCCCTTACCCTTCTATGTCTAAGTGATTCAGGTGCTCAGCTTGAGACTTCTTAAAGTATGAGCAACCCTGCTTCAACCACTCTCTCGAGCAGTGATTGTTAGGTACTTAGTAAAAAGGACCCCTCATATCCCCTCTGAATCTCTTCCCCCTTATCCTCGTTTCATCTGCTTGTGATTATGGGGAAATAGTTCCTGCAATCTATCCCATCTACTCCTCCACAATTTTACATACCTCAATCATGTTCCCTCTTGACCTACTCCATTCCAGGGAGAACAGACCAAGCTTCATAACAATAAAAAGAAAAAAAAATTGGCTCCACTGGTCAAACTTTAGAAATGCAGTAGTAGCAACAATGTGTGCATGCGGACATTTAATCCAAATGACAGAATGGACAAATTTCTGTCCAAATTATTTCATTTCAGTAACTAGCAAGTATTGTTCCATGTTGCAGAGTATCATATTCATAATTCTAAAAAAACTAATCACACAATGCTGTCTGTTCCAGTAACACATGAAGGGCCACAAAGTGCAAAAGCTAACAGGGCTGCTGCCTCACAACTTCAGCTTCCTGGGTTTGATCCCAACTTCCAGTGAGGGCACTGTTTGTGGTGTGTGCATGTTATACTTGCAACCACATGGGCTTCCCCCAGATGTTCCATTTTCCTCCCACATCTCAAAGACATGGCTTGCAAGCCAATTGATTACTGTGAATTCCTTCTGGTGTAGATGGCTGGTAGGAGAACCAGGGTGGAGCCAATGGACATGTGGGAGAGAATACATTACTGAGAAATAAGAAATAGAATAGCTAGGGTTGCTCAGAGAGAACTCAAAAGACCAATCGTATTCATAAGGAAATATGAATACGATCAGGAATGCGGCATTCAGCCGCTTAAACAAGTTCCCCACAATGAATAGAGAGTGAGTGATACATCTTAACTGCATTCACTCAGCTTGGTTACATCTCCCTCAAACATTCAACACAGATTTATCACTTAATTTTGAAATTTCAATTACTTCATGCTGCTTTAGGGAAAAACAAGCTCCATGCTACTACTATTTTCTGCATGATGTGCTTCCTAAATCTCACATGAGCTTCACAATTTAGAGTTATGCCCTTACTTTCTTAAACACCTCCATAGTTCATCATTTGGTCCTAAATGCTCAATGGCTTTCTTTCACAAATACAAATCTTTTAGCCCACCAATATACTGATAAATCTGTGTAGCACACCCTCCAAGGTCCAGGCAGCCTTCCTAAAGTCCAGTGCCCAGAATTAAACAGGACTTTCTACAAGCGTTGGGTTATTGTCTCAACTCCACCCATTTAAATGGAAAGAAAACAGTTGCACTCTGGCCTCGCTTTGGTTGCGGCCTGCTGGGGGCAGTTGTGTACAACTGTTGTATTCAGTAGCACACTAATTTGTTTTTGAACTTAATCCTAAATCCGCATTTCAAAGTAGTAAATGGGAGAACAAAACTGGCTCCAGCTACCAGTCCTTAAATCACAACCATCCTAAATATTTACTTAATACAGAAAGTTATAAAAAAGGCTAAAATTATGTAGATAACATCTGTGAAAGCACTAACACACTTAAATTAATGGGGAACTCAGTTGCAGATCATAAATGCTTTGATAAATTGTGTAACATGTGAACACAACCAAGACATTTACCAACAAAATGATATAATATACAATAATCCACAGAACTACTCATTTTCTCCCCCCAGTAACACTTTCTTCATAAGGCATTGGGAATCTTCGACAGCCGCTTATAGCCAATAGGCAAGATCCTATACCGATTTAAAGGTGCAAGTGACCCAAGGTAAATTAATAATTTTATAACTTTCCTTGGAGATTTTAATCACTTTCCCTAGAAAGCAGCTTGCAGAACACACCCAATTAACTCATCAAGTAGTGATGCTAGTGCATACTATGCCATTTTGGTAAGCAGTTCATTAATATGCCATGGCATTGCAAAAATCCTTAAAAATTCAGTCTTCATCATGAGAGGCTGCAAAATCTCCAAATTACAGTATTTAATCGTGCATTACTTTCACAAAAAAAATCTATTTTAAATGAACAAATGTCAGGACTAAAAAAACCTGAAGACTTAAACCTCTTCCAGGAGGTTTCATCACCTCGGGGGAGAGGAAAGACTGGAAATCTTGGTGCTTGGTTTTGTTGTGACTGGAACAGGCTTGGCAAGCTAGCCAATATTCTGTCCAGCAGAGCAAGATTTTTTAAAAAATGATATAATCTTGACTCCCACTACAAGAATGCAGTGTAGCCGAGTTAGACATTTAGCCATTCTGCTTGGGTGAAATAAAAAAGATAAATTAAGTCAAATGACACTGCCTACTCACATTTAACTCGTACGTTAACTCCTGAGGGAGCCTTTCATGGCCATCATGTTCATCATCATCATTTTTAACAGTCTCTTCGTGGATCATTAGTTCATCGTGTGAAATAAGTTCTTCCTGGGGGAGAGCACTTTCCTGTAAAACAGTTTCTTGTTGGAGAATTTCTTCATGAGAGATCTCCCTCTCTTCCAAAACTGTTTCCTGTGCTCCTATATGTACAGAAGGCTGATCAGAAATGCTGCCCACCACAACCTGCGGTCTGGAAGACTGCATTTCATTTATACTGCTGCATTTAAGAAAAATTCGATCAAGTTTGTCTTCAATATTCATTCTTCAGTGGGATTGTTTTGCTAAATCTGAAAAGAAAAAAAGTACAATCAGAATAAATGTAATAACTAGTAATGATATTTTAAGTACAAACAACATGCATTGTTGCACCAAGGCAATTCTGCAAATCTCTTCTGTAAACTTGGAAAGTGTAAAAATCATCCCACTTTTAAAAAAAATAACCGACACCAATCCATCTATGGATGACATGCATTTTCCTTTACTATTCTTTCAATAGCCATACAAATAATTCTTCTCTGCTGCTGCACCTCTATCATTTTCCAGTTCATTTATTCCTTCCGCTCCATGTGCCAAATAGTTATTTTATCCCCTTCCATAACCACCACCATGCTCCAAATGCTCTTTTAAAAGCCCAATGTTACTCCACATCCATACACCGACATGGCAGCCATCAGTCCCATAAGTCAAAGGTTTGCAGCCTAATGGACAAGTCTGTATTGAACATTGTCTGGTGTTGCTCAATAGCCCCATGCTGGCACTGTCTTCTCTGCAGTACTTTCTGCAAATGAAGGCAATGAGCTGAGAAGGTGCAAAGCATTGTTTTCTCACTGGGCATTCAGTTTCTACTCAACTCTTCTGAAACCTTCCTGAACAGTCAACGTCCAGTGGTCCTGACTGTCAGTAGCTATCACCCAGTTGTCTGTGCCAGTACCCACCATCTTCCTATGTCACTCTCACAGAACTAAGTATCTAACTATTATAACCCATACAATAAAACTATTTACAATTCCATCATTTTCAATGACAATCCCCATTCCATAATTACAATGTAACACAAGCCACTGCCTTCACCAATATTCCATACGAGTGGAACTTCCACCAGTTTAACAGTCGGCATTATCAAATTACAATAAAGATCCATTAATCCAGCAGCAGACATCAAAGATGCTGAATAGGCAGATTTTCAGGACTATTAGCCGTTACTTCTATCTCAACACTGCTGTAAATCATTTATTTTTAAAGAAGTTACATAGTTTGATGATGAATTTTCCACTAAACAGAGCATGGAAACTGGGGCCCTGTGAGTGGACAGGGATGGCGACAAACATCTGCTGAGCCAGATGCCAAACCATCAGGATTTCAGAATCATATGATAGTAGATGGTTTTTCTGAAACTCCATTGGTTCCTGCTCTACATCCAACCCTTAGTATACAATTTCCCTTCAACTACTTATATCAGAGTGTGAAATATAAAAAAAAGTGTCCTTTGCAACCTTCCAATTACAGGGCCTTAACATTCAAACTCAGTTGTCTGATTTCTCAAATAGTAGCTGTCTCAGGTTGGAAACAACCTTCAGGACATCCTACCCACCAACTTGCAACATCCTTTTCTCACACTGCCAATGACACCAGATCTCATTTGTGGGTAAGGACCTCTTATAATCCTATTTGTTTTACTGTCCACATGTATGCCATTTCCTAGAAGAGAAAGCATCTCCATTTTCTATTTTCTCTTTTCTTTTTAACCTTGAAAGACAGAATTTCACAAATGGTTTCATTATTTCCCAGTTCTAGTCTTGCTAATTTGAATTCATCTAAGACTTCATATCCTGCAGATCTGTGCTTGACAATCTTCATTGTCATTCTGAAATAAAAATAGTAAATGCACAGCATGACAGGCAGTGTTCTATAGAGAAAAAACAAGTTGTTTCAAGTCAATAACCCTTCATTATAACTAAGAAAGCAAGAAAATAAGTGTGCTTTAACTTGCAGTGAGGAGAGTAGCAGAGTATAGGAATGATTGTGATAGGGCAGAGCCCAATATTGTCCAGACGATACGGTGCCTTGAGCCATCTACTAAGCAGATAGATAAGGGCAGTTAGAATAAAACATGCTGAAACCATGAGGTTCAGTACACAGCAGATGTCAAAAATCCAAAACAAAAATGAATGCTAGAAACACTCGGAATCAGGTAGCATCAGTGGAAATTAAAAGCCAAATTAGGGGGGGGGGGGGGGGGGGGGGGGGGGGAGAAATGTGGTGAGGGGTGAGGGGTGAGGGGTGATGGGGAAGGTGTCCTTGCATCAGAATTTGCCAGTCCTGACACAAATAGGAAAAGCTGGTTATTGTTGAAATCAATACAAGAGTCCAAGCTGATGGAAAATGAGGTAGTGTCCCTCAAGCTTATGTTGGGCTTCAATGGACAATGTGAGAAGCCAAAGAAAGAGAAGTCAGGGTGGGAGTTCGATGGAGAATTAAACTCACATAACTGCAAGCCTTGTTCAGGCACAATGCACATCTTCCCTCCTGCACCCTTAACATTAGATGACAGAAGATCATTGACAACTAAAGGCTCTGCAGGTTATTTATCTCTACAATGTAGTTTGTGGAGGCTTGTTGAATGGAAATTGACTTCTATATCTGCTTACATGATAACAGCAGCTATCTTGCAAAAGAAACACTGACTAAGCACTTGGCAAAAGACTAACAAGTCACTATATATCACATCCTTTTTCTAAAAATGGATATAATCTTGCGCTCCAGAATTATTTTGTTTCTTCATCTTGCACCTTGTTCCATCACCTTCAATTCCCTTAAATGTAATGTGCACCCATTTTTGATTATTTTCCCCAACTTTTTCCCCTGCTTTTTCCTCCAGCAAAGCTAGCTGGTGTGTTACCTACAGAGCATATCATCATATTTACTTCTTCTGGCAAGTTAAGCATGTTGTGGCCAAGTGAACTGGGCAAGTGGGATCAACATCAAAGGAGCTTTTGTTCTAATACCTATATTAATGGCTCGAATTTCATGGAATGGAAGGCATCCAGTGGCAAATCTTAGTAGAGATGTTGTATTACTAGGCAAATTTCAGCTCAAAATCTCATAATTTATACTGGTATCAGAAGTTCAAGATGAACACAACACCAAAGGATATGGGATTAATGAAGCATTAGTGTAAATGAGTGGTCAGTGTGGACTCGCTGGGCTGAAGGACCTGTTTCCGCACTTATCTTGCTATGACTACTACATAACACTCTCACTAAGTAACAATAGTAAGGTGGTACATCTGTGATTTAACACCGCATAGGAACACAAATGAAAACTGTAATTTGTGAGGAACAGTTTTCCACTGCTCAGCTCATGGTTGAATAAACCCAGTGGTGAACTCAGCATGTGAAATTGTGAATAAAACAGCAAATTTCAGTTTTCAGGGATGGCACTGTCTGGTAGATTCCACATTCAGCTTCATACTGTACAAATATTTTGTGTTAAGCATTGTGGAGATCTAACTGCAGCAGCTTTTATTCTTTGGAAGGGAAGGTTGTGCACCTGAAGCTCATGTAAAGCTGAGATCTATATGCTTTCTAAGCACAGTTTTAGAATTCTAGAAATGGACTTGCATCCTCTATGGCTTACCATCAAGTTGAAATCAAATTCAAGACTCAAAACAGGATTTTTCCAGAAAAAACACAAAATTAAGCAGTGAAATCTTAAAACAGGATTATTGGATGCAAAAGACAACAAAAACCTTTGCCCTAAAAAAGAGATTTAAGTATGATCTTTGAAGCAACTTTCTTGGAAGTAGTCATTGCTCTGTTTTCTGAGTAAAGTTATAATTCAGGCATCATCATAATTACCCAAGAGGGCCAAGATGTCCATTCGAACAGAACTGCACAAACAGCTAATTTTTTAGAAATCTGTAAAATACCGGACTAAGAATCGGAACAAAATATTTAGGTTGCTAATTCCAATTCATGGAACTTCTAAAGCATCATATAAAGCTATCACAGTCAAATACCACTGTTATCCGACCTCTGGCAAACGAACAATGCATTCTGAAATGTGTAATGCTACTGTTGGTCCGTAAAGCATCAACTTCACAAGTTACAGCCCAAATGAATGGACAGTCTTACATCAACGGAGGTGCATATTGCTGCTGGTGAAGAAACATTACCTTGAAAATACAGAATTTAATAATAATTGGAAAGCAAAAATATAGTGGATACAGGAAGTGTGAAATAAAAACTGAGAATGCCATTTGACTTGATTACTTTCAGCAAAGGTATAAGAGAAAGAGAGTTAGGTCAATGACCTTTCTTCAGAACTGGAAATAGTTAGGTCTTAAGATGCAGAGAAAGCTGGGAGAAGAAACGTCATGGTATCTGACAGCGTGGAAAGCAGGAGTGATGGAGGAAGGTAACAAACACCCAAGGAACTGAAACTGCAGAAATGATAACTGAAATTACAAAAGGAATTTGTTTAACACCACGTTTTCTTCCATCTAAGCAAAATCATCAGTCCAGCAGTTTTATTCCATGTGAAAAAACTGTTCAGCTCTTACTATTTCCAGTTCCGATGGAAAGGTCATCAACCTGAAACAATAACTCTGTCTCTCTCACCGTAGGTGCTGCCTGACCTGCTGAGCATTTACAGCATTTTCATTTTTTTTAAAAAATTGTGTTCCAGGAGTTGGTTAAAAGGAAACAAGCTGTTTGTGATATAGGCCACTTAAGTGAAGTGGCTGTAAATGAATACTTAGTATTTATTTATATCAATCTTGTCAAATCTTGTGTCCAACACTAAACAACGGAAGATCCTTCCAACTTTTATCATCTTGCATTATCCAATGATCACAGAACATGTACCAGGGTAGCGAATTTCTGATTACAAAGTCACATCTACCTCACTGCAATGAAAAAATAATAATTGAACTGCTTGATGTAAAGTGACAGTAACATGGAGTCAGGTTCCAGTCAAACTCCAGGGCAAAGTCTGTGAACACAGGGGAACAGCTCTTCATGTCAATTAGAAGTATAAATGGTGAAAATATTAACCATGCTAGCCAACAACACCACTTATTTTTAACCCCTCAAAACACAAAGCTAACTTAAAACCATGACAGAGCTGCAAAACTCACCTGCCTCTTACATCAATCTGCTCTGCACCACTGCAACATTGACCCTCTCCAATCACAAGTTACCTCCTATTTGACCACTATGCTCCTTACCTTGAGCTATACTAATTCCCCTTTGTCCCCAGATCTCCACTCCAAACCCCACCATCCACCACTCCCACTTGTTCTCCTTAGCAGGTTTCTCCCAATCCAGGCATTCTTGGATCATTCCCTTTCCAATGCCATATCCAGATGAAAGATGTAATGCCCAATATTAATTTGAAAACAGAATTGAATGCTTTAAATAGAACAGTATATGCAAATATATTCAATTCCTGTGAATATTAGGCAGGCACACCCTGCTCTAATTTGGCCTTGGCCAAATATTCAGCAGACAATGACCACCTGGCCCCACAAATATAAAACAACCAATTGACCAAAGTATCCAAGGATGCATCATGCCTGTGGAAGAGTCTCAACAGGAGTTGACAAATCCAAAGTGTACTCTTTCAATTGGCTAACAAATAAACCATCAATTTCACTTTGTGATTTAACCTAATGGAGCCATGCCTACCATGTTGATCCAGTGCGACTTCTCCTCCATTATGGTGCAGAACTTGGATCAGCACATTGAATGATCTGTTGGGAGTAACATATTATCAGAAGTTAGTAAAATGTTACTTAATATTCCTCAGAAACATAAATGATACAAGTTCAAGTAGATAGCTTTACAGTATATAGTTATGCAAGTCAAAAGAAAATTGATGACAATCGTATAATTTATCTACACAAAATTATTTTCAATAAAGTGTGCTCTATCGTTGATCCCTCACCATTTGCATTCTTCCATCTTTTTATTTGTCCAACTTGAACTTCTGGAAGTAATCACTAGATCCCTGTCATGTACATCACCTATTTCAAATGACTAGAAGTCCATTTTTACACTGCAAAAATTTAATTTTAAATCATGTAAATTAATTTTATTTCTTGTACTATTAATGAACAACCAAGTAAAAAGCATCATTATTAATCTTCCCACTTGTTAAGCATGAAGATCTGTAAGTATAGTGTTCAATTTGAGCTGGTTAAGAGGGACACAACATAATCGAGGATAGGCTGACAGGAAAGTAAGTGGCAGGGGCAACGAGAGATACAAGTATTAGGGAAGATGTAGGAGATGGCAGAATTATGTCAGCAGTGAGGAGATGAGGAGAACAAGCTGAAGTGAGACAGGGTGTTATGGGACTTGGTTGCGATGTGGGGTCAGTTATGCGATGGAGAGAACCAAGGAAAGAAAGTCACAGAGCAGTGAGATTAAATAACTAGATGCCCACATCCCAGAACAGGAGAAACATGAACTAGGAGAAAATCCCTTAAAAAACTAGAACAAAAATCAGTAAACAAGTGTGTATTGAAGAAACTTGTATTTGTAGCTCCTAAAATAGTGGAAGAGGAAGCCTTTGGGAGAGGGTAAATAAGTCTGAATGCAGCGCAGCGATCTAAATAGCGGAGGGGATACTAGGCTTCCAGCAATCCAAGTGATGAGGCAGGTGGGCTAGAAACCAGAACCAGACCAGCACACTCCCTAAATCAAGATTATATTTTCACCAAGGGCAAAGGGAGATTGTGTTACGTGTATAAAGTTACACTTTCCTTTCTTGGCCTATTTTCCCATTTCAAGGATGAAGACACACACTACAATGGGCCCAGGGAGGAACACCTCCTCAAAAGGAGGGTCAGTAATGTAGCTGCAGTTTCTGATCCCTGATCACATCTGGCAGTCAGAAGTTACGAACACCCGACTTATGGACGCTCATACATACAAATAAGCTCCCATGATGTTATTAAATTCAAAAGTCCAACATACTACATATGTCCTACGAATGGCAGAACTAGTTTCCTCTCTCCACTTTTAGAGATTGTTCTTTCTCATCAGTCGTATGTGCTTTTGATGCCATTCATTACAATACTGTAGAGGTATAGTTAGCATTTTGAGTGATTTTTGTGTATATTTCAACTTATGGACAAAACCCATTCATTAGCTACAGGCCAAACCCAGGTAATGTGTCTTGGACTTTGCTCTAAAAATTTGGAAGATATCACTTCAGATGTTAAAATCACCTCTCCTTAACGACGATGCTGGCTGAGTGATGGACAGTTTCAGAATAGTTCTTGTTTAAATATTAAAAACTCTTTTTTTCCTCTGCCCAGTACAGAAGAAGGGCAAGAGCGATGGAGGTCAGCTGGAGCTACCATCGCATTACAGAACTGAGAGACATCCCAGGTGATTGGAAGGGCTGAATATCACAATGATATCTGGGCCTTAGACAATTAAATATTGAGAACAGGTTTGAAAAACTTTGTTGTGATCTCATAGCAGTATTCAAAAAAATGTTGAAAGGATTTCATGGTGCAGAAAATCAAGAACTCTGGAAGATAATCTTAAAATTAGAGCCAGAGAGGAAAAAAATATACACACACACACACACAGAGACACACTTGCATATTCTGGCTTTTTTTTAAAACATGTTTATATATAAATATATTTAGATGTATATATAAAATCACTAAACACACAAGTGGGTGAAATGTGAATCTCTCTTCTCCTAGAGGGTTGTGGATGTACAATCATTTTAAAAAGGAATCTGAAGGGCACGAAGAAAAGCAAGAGAGTGTCTCATCTTTTTCCAGGTCACCCATGATCTCACAGAATGAAGCAAACCTTAAAGGGTCAATGGCCTATTCCTGATCCTAGAGAGGATTCTTTTTGTATAATTTTTGACAGCTATAACCAAAATTGCTTTATTTACTTAACACCACAATCAGTAACAGTTAATGAAGAAGGAGGAGACAGAAGGATAAATTTGTGTGCGCCATTTATAATTTAAGACTTGCTAATTTGCAGACTGAATATCATACCAGAGAATCAATATTTATGATCGCTGCAACTGAACACACCTGCTTAGCACAACAGCTCTTAATCAGTGATGATAAATAGTTCAGTCAGGTACCTAAATAAACTGAAGCTTTAACCAACGTGCAATGTATGAAAAGAAAAAGGTCACTATGTTATTAGAACCCATTTCTAAAAGAAAGACGGGTATGGTCAGTAATCGAATGATTCAAAGTAAACCTTCCAAAAATTTGGAAAATTTCCCCTGACGAGTTGCAACCTAATACTTGTTCATTCTGTAATGTCACTTAAATATCCGTTAGGATTAGTTTATACGAGGAGTGTTGCAGGTTGAGATCGAAAGACAAGTACCGGAGGTCCTTGAGATGACATCTCGCTCAATAACTGATATCCAGAAACAGATTAAAAATGTATTCATTTCATTGCTGCTTGTGGGATATTAACAACAGAACTTCTGCCACATTTTGTTTAAGAGTGATGGTCAAACATCTCACCATGTGAAAGGCAAAAAATTCTTCAATGACCTGATAAGTCATTTTACCATCATAAACATTTACTGTGGGGGAAAAAATGTTTGCATCAATACAAAGTGTAGTGGTTGCTACCGCGAAATAAAACAAGACGCTAGTCGAAGGATTGTCAAACAAGAACTGGTTTATTTTCCCGCTTTGCGCAGGCCTTTTAAGGGAGACTGTTCCCGCCCAATGCAACCGGCAATGACGTAAGTACTACGTCATCAAGTCTTTCCCGCGCGCGGGTTCTCCCCGTCGCTTGGGAAAGACTAGGCCCGCCGCCATCTTGGGCCTCGTCGCTCCGACGCCGCGCGACCCGACTGCCGAGCCGGTTCGCCTGACGGACGGTGAGTCGCTACAGAAGCATTATTAAGTCAATGAAAAGATCCATTCCTTGCACAGTAAAATGTGTCTGGAGTACTGCATTTGTTGCACAATAAGCAAAAGTGGCAGGCATTCACTCATTAATATCCCACTAACAAAACAGAAATGAACAAACATTCAGCTTCTCGTTGCTAATATGAAGCAAAATGAATAAATTAAGAGACCCAATGCTCAAATTTATTATGGGCAACATGAAAGATCCACTAATATATTTTAAACTTGCTGCTACAATTTTATTTATGAAACAGCAGTATTGACACTTAAAACAGTGTTCAATTGAAGTACCAAGCACCTATAAAAACACATCAAATCACAGAAATCTGCCTCACCATTTCGGTTATCAGTACTAAAAAGCCAATTTGAGCTGCTCATGAAAAGCTCACCACAATCTACTTCAATAGGTCAATACATAACAACAACCAGCAACTTAGCTGGAACATTACCAACTGCATCAACACCCTTCATAGCAAAATCACTGCAGAGTAAGATCTTCTTTACACGCACCTACTTCAATATATTTAGCTAGAGATTTTCTTCAATTTCCTGAAAACCAATATTCATAAATCAAAAAGGCTTTTCCCAATAGTTTCAATGTAAAATCTTGAACTGCATTCCAGAGTTCAAGAATTTAATTCAAAAACCCCTAAACATTTAACAAACATAAAAACACCCAAAACATATCCACAAGTGAAACCAAAGATCCCAATATGTATCAATAGAGGAGGAGATGTTCTCTTTTGTGGAAGAATCTAGAACTAGGGGCACTCTCATAATGAAAAAGAGTTCTCCCATTTAGAATAGACAAGATAAAATTCTCCCAGAAGGTCCCAAGTCTTTAGAACTCTTCCTCAAAGGCCAGTGGAATTGGAATCATCTTTGCAGATTCTCAATAAGAATATAAAAAGGGGATAGTAGCTGGAAGGCAGAAGTGGAGTTGAGGCCACAATAAGATCAGCCAAGATCTCACTGAACAGCAGAGCAGGCTCGAGGGGCCGAGTGGTCTAGCCTGCACCCCATCTATAGTAAAGCAGTAGAGGCAGTTTTGCATATTGAGGTGATAGCAGAAATTCTGAGGGGCAGAATTATCAAATGGTGTTCAGATGGTGGTGATGGTAGGAAATCCAAGCTTCCTAAGCTTGATAGACTTTGCAGCACTGATGGTGAAGGTTCTTAACCTCCTTCCCTCACAAGACAAACATTATGCAGATTAGCAAATTCTTGAAACATTCAAACCAGCCATGGCTGCTCTAGCACTTTAGAAGATCCATCACCCTCCTTGGATTCTTTCAAGTATGGAAATCTAGACAGTGCTCTTTAATCTGATAAAATGTCTTATTGCAAAGCACATAATTTCCTACCATGTAGCCTAATGCTGCACTTTGTGTTGATATTGTCACCTTTTTAAAAAAGCGAATGATTTTCTCACATCTCCAAAAGCCTTTTCATAGTGGTGGTGATCCTGAGTGATGGCTTCTTGTTCTAAATGACCTCCACTGCTCATCTCCAACAGAATTTCATTTGCAAACTCTTCACCATGAGATTCCAGCAACTCTTCTACATCACTGTGGTCTCTTTCACCAAATCCAGACTCATTTATGAACTTGACAATGTCTTTTCATTCAAATTCAGAAACTCACAGGGGTCTTGAATGTATACAGGCCATAATATCCTTTCATACACCATCTATTCATTGCTGCGTGGGTTGCATCATTGCAAGAGGCCGTGATGCATTTTATGACCCTCTTTGACATTGTATTTCTTCCGAATTTCATTAATGGCATGTTCGTCACTGCCATTTAACTCCAAAATAACATGCCTCATTGAGTCCACGAGTTGTAACAATAAAGTGGTGCCTTGAGAATGGTGAAAAACATTAGAGCATCAGCCATATCTGAATGGTTTACCCGACGTTAACCAGACGTCGAGGAACACTGTTGATAATGAGCAAGGATCTATATTCCAGATTATCCCTTGCACATCATTGTTTGATGGAGAAGAGAAAGAATATGATATAATCTTGGAAGTACCGTGCATCATCCTACCTTTTTTGTTAGATCGTCATATTCTAGACAACTTAATATCCTTTGAACTCTTGGGGTTCTTCTAGTGATATATTAAGGGAGCCTTAAGTTTACAGTCATCCCAGCAATGTCTCCAGGATTAAGACAATCTTGGTCTGCCTTCAAGTTCAGAGCAGTTTTCTCTCCATCTATTGAGATGAATGTACACAGAGGCATTCTCTTCAAAATACTTGTTAACAATAATCAGCTTTCTCTACGATTCGTTTCAGCTCCTTTGGGAAATTTTTTGCTGCCACAGTATCCACATTACTGCCTCCCCTGCAAGACAAATATTATGCAGGTTTGCACATTCTTGAAACATACAAACCAGCCACGGCTGCTCTTGAATTCAGTGGCACTTTGGAACATCCACTGCCCTCTTTACAGTCTTTCAAGTCTTGCCGTAACAACCACACTTTTTTCCCGGATCAAACTCTAGCGCACACATTGATTCCACACATTAATCCTTTTTCCATTCTGCCCATTATATCATCTCCGCTATACATAACACACAATACACTTCCAGGGATAATATTTTGAGCACAAACTCTTACTTTGCCCACATTGTTAAGGATTGGTCACACCAGATGACATCCACCAAATGCTCACCTTTATCATTTTAATTAATAACAGCTAATTTAGTATTAATGTTTATGGTTTGTCCAGATTTCTTAAAGGAAGCGCAATGCTCAAAACTACTGGAGCATTTTGAAGCCATCTTGAAGGACAAACAGGATAACTTGTGACGAATCCCAGTAATACTGCCAACAATCTCAATGAAGACAAAATAGTGCAGGAGGAAATGCGAAATGCACTATGGACAGAGATTGGTGCACTTTTTGTTGCAGTAAACAAGACCCGAACACATACCCGAAAGAGTGAATGGCATCATGCACAACTTTTCAAGTTACAAATTTCTAAGTCAATGTATTTATTTAAACTCTTAAGAGAAACGCAACCAGTCCTCATTTGACCTCCAGATTTTCCATTAGAAGGTCAAGGGAAAGCACGTATCCCCAAATCAAAAGTTGATGCATCCTAGTGAGTTTTTTTTGGGCAGTGAAGAGGTTGGACAAAGAGAAGGGAGTGTCTTGTACCAATTTCCCTACAAAACCTGCAGACTGATATTTTCATGCATTAGGTTTTGGCTCATTCTTTTAGCTGTTAACTTGTGCCCTATAACCCATAGATCTTAAATTGCAAAGGATATTTTTACATTCTTGTCAATAATTTGAAAAACCAAAAGTGTACAGACAGAAGAATGGAACTTAAGTTTGCAACACGAGTGCTGCACCTATACTTCCTAGATAAAAATAAATAACTATTCAGAGATTCAGTCTTGAGCCAAGTTTACAATTTACCATGGTGGACATTCGATGATGATAGGTGTGAAACCCTTTATGAAAGTGTTTCTGTTGTATATCAGTTAAAGGGATACTCAAAAAGCCATCCAGTTGAATATATCACTATTCCAATATTACTCCCAATAGCTGATTAAGGTTGATCTTCAGTATTTTCTTCTGCAACTGAAATCAGGTGCAATGGAGAAAAGAGAATGCAGATGCTGAAATCTGAAGCAACAATCTGCTGGAGGAATGATGTAGGGCTTCAACCTGAAAAGTCTCCCCCTCCCCCAGGTACAACTTGACCCACTGAATTCCACCAGATTGTTTGTTGAAATCAGGTGCAATTGTTCATGTAAAATATAATTATGGCAAGAACAAATTTACAATTAATCCTGGTTGTTAACCAGAAGCACAAGTGCACAGTTATGTGTTGCCTCGCATGTACCCCAAGGATGCTCCTCAAGTCTGAATAAATCTGGTACTTTCCCTTTATGCAGGTTTCAAATTCAATGCAAAGAAAACACACAATTTTCAAATCATACACCAACAAATTCAGGTCAATTGTTATTTGCAAGAAGAAATGTCTTTCTTGGTTTATTCAAATAAAAGTTTCACCAGGTCCTATTTTAAAATTAAATAAACAAAAATATTTAAAAAATAAACAAAAACAGAGAGAAAACGTAATGTGTTGCAAGCTACAGTTTTTAAAGAATTGGCTTATTTTCCATCTTTATCTCATACTTCCTCATTCTGCATAACCAATATATTCTTATGCACTAAAGTAGGATATGAACACCCTCTCCAAAATGCTCCCCTCCATGTGGGGAAGCCATCTCTTTCTTCCACACTTTATACTCAGCTAAGTTGATAATGCATGTCACAGAGCAGGTGCTTTCAGTTAATCAGATATAGTAATTACCGAAATTGTTATAAAGGGAATAGCAGAAAAATATGACTAATGTGAACAGCAGTGAAAGAGTGACAAAAAGAATAGGAAATTATTTAGGCTATTCTGCCACTTCAGGAAAGCTATTTGAAAAATTTCACTCTGATAAGACAACGTAAGTTTGAATGCATTATTAGTCCTATTCATTCTACTAAGAATATCTATTTTATTAAGATTTAAATCAAAGCAATGTTGTATTCTCCCCCCAATCCTCATGTTCTCTAAATCTCCCACCAAGTGAAATTAAAGTTTATGATCATCAAATCTTCACAGTGAGCTGAATACACCTTTCTTTCCTTCCTTCTGCTAAGTATTTCAATTTTATTTGCACAAGTCATTAGCAAAACCAATACTGCATGGAGCTTTGGTCTCCATAACTAAGAACAGATATATTAATCCTGGAGGTGGTGTAGTATCCTTAAATTAGGAGTGTATTTGATGACGAAAGAGGAAGATTTCTTTACATTCACAGGAGATGATAGTAAAACATTTAAGTTTTTGATTGAGGCTCATGAGTTAGATACCAAGAAATTATTTCCTCAGGCTGACAAATTTAGAAATAGACAGCAAACTCACAGCTTAAGGGATGGCCCATTCACCACTGAGACGAGGAGAAATTTCTCTTCCCAAGGTTGCCCATCTTTGGGATTCTTTACATCAGCAAGATGCTCAATCACTAATAGATTTATGGACTATGGGAATCTGACCCAAGGTTCAACACAGTCTATTAAATGGGAGCGCAGGCACGAGGGACACTCCTGCCTCCTTTTCATGCATCCAATTGCTTTTCCTTCTCTTAAGACCCAAATTCTAATGTAGCACCAAAAATTACCTGCCCAAGACGATTACGTTTCATCAGACCAAAGACCGAACCTGGAACTTGCTTCATTTGAAGCAGCATCCAGAAAAGCCATAAGTGAAACCTCCAGCAACTTTGGGCTTTTGGTGATTTAGTACCAACAGTAACAAGGGAATCACAACTCATTCAACTTATTTAACTATAGGATTTAGTTTATGGTTGGTATGTGAACTGTTTGATTTTATTGTTTCACATTCCAATCAAACAAGTTTTAACTCTGAGGTAAACTGGAATTGGGGGAGGGACAGGGGAGATGGGATTAAGATTGGGGAGAAGAGAAGGGTTCTGCTTTAAAAATGAAGGAATTCAGGGCCATACAACAGAGCAATTCCAGAACTTGACAGTGGAAAAGAGATGCCACTTCTTGCTGACCTGGAAAAAAATCCCCACAAAAGATCTAGCAGCAAGACTCCCTTATCCCCACTATCACTTTTCTAGTATCTCTTGCCGTCAGAAATCAGTTCAGTGAGATTCCTGGCACTTAGCAGCTGCGATACAATGTAAATGCAAAAGCTGCTAACATTAAACAATACTCAGACAAGAAACAGTTCCTTAAACATTGAAACATTTACACATAACTATAGTGGAAACTGAAACACCATAAATAAACCTTCTTAAAAAATGATATAGGTTGAAATATTCACGCAAAACAAAAATGCAATACGTAAAACTGGTTGTCTGCCAAACAGTAAATATGGCTTTGCAACAATTAAAATCTTAAAACCTTATTCTTAAAACCTTGATGGCAAAGTAGAGTAGTTCTGCAATAACTGAATTGAAGCTACTAAAACTTATTTCCATAAGATATGCACTGCATTTGAAAGCAGGTTCCCAGGTGAAAAACCCATATTTAAAACCCTGCACCAGCCTATTTAATTGTTCCAAAATGTTCATACTCAAGATAAAGCCACTATAAGAGCTATAACTAAGCCATAAATAGACACAAAGGGGCAGCACCAAGGCACAGTTAGTACAGCGGCTGCCTCACTGTTCCAGTGAACCAGGTTCAACCCTGATCTCCCGTGCTGCTTGTGTGGAGTTTACATGTTCTTTCTGTGACCATGTGGGTTTCCTCCAGCTGCTCCAGTTTCCCAAAGACATGCAAGTTGGTAGGTTAGTTGTCCTTTGTGCAGCATCATGTTGCATCATTGATAGAATATAACAAGATTACGAGAATCAGTGGGCCGAAGGGCATCTTTCCTTGCTGCGCGACTATAAATTTGTTCAGGGGATTTGGATGCTTCAGGTGAGACTAGGATTTCGTTGACAAGTTCTCCCGGCCCCTGAGCTAAGAGGTAGTTGAGGGCAAACAATGTTGTTGACACTTAACTGCTCATTAAAGTGCCCCAACGCTGTTGGGTCTGATGTCACACACGAGCCAGACTGGGCAAGGACAGCAGATTTCCTTTCCTAAAGGATATGAGTGAATGACATTTGTTTTTCTAACCATCAAGTAACTTCATGGCCACCATTACTCAGCTTTTTATTCCAAAAGTATTTAAGTTTTTAAAATACAATTTCAAAAAGTGCCATGGTAGGATACAAACATATGCCACTGGTGAGCAGAGCCGTGTACTAGTCCAATAATTAACCAATATGTTACTACATTCACCAGCAGTAGAAGGTCAATGCATAGTATACAAACTGTATGAAGAAACATTAAAACTTTGCTGTGTCTTACACTGCTAGTGGGATACACAGCAGTGAATAGGGCCATGCAGTTATTTCATCTAAATGTAGTTTGGAATAAAATATGATAAACTGAAATGCCATATGTATCTGGAAGGTTAAATATGGTACATGCAAAAGATCACATAGTACTATTTGAAGAGCGGGGGAGTTATCCCAGTGAGCTGGGTAGCACTTATTCCCTAAACGAAAGGATTAAAATAGATTAACTGATGGAAGTATTTCACTGTGTTTGTGGGATATGCTGAAGTGCAATTTGGTTTTGCATTTCCCTACAGTACAACTCTGGCACATTATTGTCAAGATTTTGGGAAGCTCAAGAATACCAATGCAAGTTATTTTTAAAACTACTTCATTTGGATTCTACAAATAGTTTAATATCATTCATTTGTGTACCTGTTAGGTTTTTGCAATGAGAACCTAACCATTTAGCATATACAATTAGAATCACTCAAAACAATACAGTGTCAGACCTCCAGCTAGTTTAACTGTTTTTATAAACAATGTGTGTCATCTTCCCTTGGAATACAATTTGTTACTTCAGTAACAAGAAACAGACAATTTGGATAGTGCAACAATGCTGTAATCTAACGTTACATTTATTAAGAATAATGAACGTTACTGAATACAGGACGGAGTGCTGGTTCTGAATCATGCCCCATTTATACCACTGCCTCTCTTCTGGACAGGGCATCATATTACACCCAACCTTGGCAGCTAAGTGGAAATCAGTTGATGGACCAGAGCACAAAAATAGGCCATTCAGACGTCAAGATTGTGGTGGTTTTTAATGAAAGAGCAATCCATTTGGTCCCAATCACTCAACTACAGTTCTGCAATGTTCTGCTCTCCAAATTTATTCTGAAAGCTACCAAAGAATATGCTTGTCTCTCTGTCAGACAGGGTATTCCCATCATAGTAACGTACCATGTGTGTAAAAAAAATTCCCTCCCATTTTTAGCCAATTATTTTAAATGTTTTCTCAGATTACAAAGCAGAACAACCCAACCCCTCTGGTCAGACTACATAACCACTGAGCATCCTCTCCAAAACACTGATATCCTTCCTTGTGCCAAATGTGATGCCAAGAACCTAGCCAAGACCCAGCCAGTATGTTTGCAGGTTTAAGCTTATTTTCCAATGATTCTATTATAAAGCCAATTATGCCATAACCCCTTCATGATATGTTGTTTTTTTAAAATGTTCAGCAACATCCTAATAAAAGGATGAGAACACCCACAAGTTCCCGTTTCTGCATCCCATTTAAAATGGTGCTAGGATATCACAACTTTCATGCTTTCTTCCAACTGCATCAATAAACATTCCTCTGCATTTAATTACATCTGCCATAAATCCACGAATTAATTTTCCC
The DNA here is from genome assembly GCF_009764475.1 of Pristis pectinata. Lineage (NCBI taxonomy): Eukaryota > Metazoa > Chordata > Chondrichthyes > Rhinopristiformes > Pristidae > Pristis > Pristis pectinata. The sequence goes on along the minus strand of NC_067405.1, from coordinate 33,428,744 downwards.
TTTACTTCCATGCTATTCAATTTTGCTTTTGTCCATTATATAACACTTTATAAAGTCGATTAAATTTTTTTTTAAATGGAAAACAAATGTGTACTGGGGGAATGACACATTTTCAGGGCATTCTTAAGGAGCATTAAACTTAAAGAGTATCCCATCTTGCTGTTCTGTAGCGTCTGTAAAAATAAATGAACCCTAGACATTGGCCTAACCAACATTTTATAGACGTGAGCAAACTATCCACCCAATGTGCCTACGTTCCGAACACCGTATTCCACAGACATTTGGATATTTTTTGCATAACCATGTTAAGACGTTTCCAAGTTACATATATGATGCTGAGAAACCTAGCTAACTGCTTCGTGCGAATGCTTCTCAGTGGACAGGAAGTTGCAATCAGGTAGGAAAGATGCCTCGTTCCACTCCGCACTCAAAAAGCCACGAAGCATAACTATGGTCCTCCATCACACTCACTTATAACTGGATCAGAGAAGGCGACAGCGTTAAAAAAAAGCATTCCCTCCTCCCAGGGGCAGGACTGCTCATCTGGGTTAGTGGGAGGTCTGCGTCATGAGAGCGGTTATTGTGACATCACAAACAAATGTTGCTGTGGCTCCAGAACACCTAGGGATGCTTTAGAATGCACGGTAACATTTTGAGGCACATGTATTAATAACGCCGGCGCACCGAGCTGCACAGACCACTGACTGAACTCTCCGCACTTACTGTGTCTCAAGCAGCCCAGATAAAGCGCAATGCTGGCCCTTATATATATATATAAAAAACAGTCCCTTTGTGGCAGCTCGGGCCTGTATGCGTATTAGCAGCGCAGTTCCTTGACACTGAATCCACAGTTTACCGGTTTCCGCCACTCCACAGACCCTTCGAATTCAGCCAAGGCGAAAGCTTTAACCGCTGCCTGTCACCAGCCTCGCTCCACGTACGGTTACCGACTGAAATACCCTCTCCGCTTAACTTTCCGAATTCTCTCTCCTACCCTCGCTCTGTTTCCAGACTCTTTCATGATGGCCGCTACCCACAAAGCCCGAAGACCGTAGGTGCGCATGCGTTGCTTTCTTCCCCGGCCCCTGCCGAGTAGAGGCTTTTCATCGGCGCTGTGGGGTATGGGAAGTAATTCTGCCATTGTAACAGGTATGTCATCAGGGCATAACAGTCTCTTCTGCGACCTTTTATTGTGTTATTTTCTCCGACTTAAATTTAACATATGTGCAGTTTGGAATTATTATCACTTCGAAATCGAAACTGGCAAGTCTGCACCGTTTAAGTTAAATTTTAAACTTAACTGAACCAAACAGTTCCAATGAAAGATCATTGAGCTGAAAAGTTAGCGCTGTTTCTCTTTCCATATTTATTGCCTATCTTGCAAATATTTACAGGATTTTCTTTGCTTTCATTAAAAAGAGATATTGTTGAATGTAATTTACCAGTATTTATATTGATGCTGCTATAAGTAAGTTTTTCATTACACCTGAGCATACATGACTCTATGACTGTATGTACTTGTGCATATGACAGTAAACTCGACTTTGACTTTGAATGGAAATTTTACCAAAGGTCGTAAAATATTCTCATATTTACTTTATCTTAGAAAACAAATTTCAAATCCTGCTGAACCAATTCAAAGGATTTGACTCGTGGATTGGAAACAATTTGTTACACATTGTTATTCTCTTTGACTAAAATATATATTTGAGCGTAATGTTTCAAATCAAAGTAATTTGCCCAGATTTAAAAGAAAAGACACTCTTAAGCATTTACAATTTAACAGTTGAGTACAAAATCTATTTACAGGGATACACAATGATTATAAATAGTCTGATTTCTGACCAATGCTCTAGCCAAGATAATTGATTTTTTTTAGTTGCTATTTCATTAAGATTTTGGACAAACACTCATACAGTAGGTGGTGAAGGGATGTGGAACACATGCATGTGGACACAATGTAAGATGTTTGTGTAGAAAGCTCCTGAGTAAAATAGAGACTGATTTGGTTCACTAACCAGCTGCAGAATTACTGACCAAGAAGATTAAGCAGTGCTAATGCCCTCCTGCTGGGAGTCAGAATTGAAAGAAAGAATACAACCAGGTTATATCTTTTATGCAAATATAAGATTAGGCCATTCATCCCTTCAAGTCTATTCTACTATTTCTATCGTGGTTGACTCATAAGCCCATTTGGCTTATTTTAGTTTGTTCCAGGTTCTTACAAGGTTTGCATGGCAAAAATTTATCAGTCTCAATCCGAAGTTCATGAATGACCTGGCATTACTGTATTTTAGAGGAAGGATCTACAGATTTTCACTTCAATTTGTGAGGAAAAATTGGTTCCAGATTTTACATCCAAATAATCACGCTCCAATTATATTTCCTGCAGAGGAAATACTTCTCTATCCACCCTGTAAGATCCATTAAATCATTTCAAAGACCTCAATTATCTCCCAGCCTTTAAGAGTCAAGATAATTCAATCCAGGTTATGCAACCTGGCTTCATAAATTAACCATTTAAAATCTGGCATCCTCCCTCCATGCCTCTCCGCTGTTGTTCAGGGGCTACACTGACTTGGTTCCATCCTTACCTATCCCATCATAGCTAAAGAATCACCAGCAATAGGTTATTTTCTCATATTTGCACAATGACCTGTATAACCTCAAGGAACTATTCTTGACTCATTTCTCTTTCTCATCTATATTCTGCCCCCTCTACAATACCATCTGTAAACTACATTAATGTACATAAACTACATGTGCACTGATCAAACCTGCTTTACCTTATCACCACTTGTCTCGATCCCTTCACTATCTCTACATGATAAGACTGTCCAATATTTAGCATGGGATAAGCAGAAATTTCTCCAAATGAATACTAGGAAGGTCAAAACCAAAACAAACTCCACTTCCTAGCCAGTGATTCTACTCCTCTCACTGGCATTTGTCTGAAACTGAACTGGACTTTTTACAGCCTTGGCACCATAGGTTGATTTTTGAACCTCTTATCCACTATTATTTCCACCTCCACAGTATCACCTAGTTCCACCCTTGGCACAGCTCAATGGCTGCCGAAACCCTCATGATGCATTTAGCACCTCTACACTTAAGTATTCAAAGCAGTCCCGGCTCACTTTTCTTGTTCCACTTTCTGTAAATTTGAGATGCATCCAGAATTAAACTACCTGTGTCCTTAGAGTAAATACTTTGTGCTTGAATTGTACTTGCTCAGTTTAAAGCACCTGTTTAAAACCAGGTTAAGCAATGCTTTGATGTCAAAATTCTCACCCTTGTTTTAAAGTCCCTCCATGTCCTTGCCTCTCCTTTTCTCTGTAATCTCCTCCAGTTTACAACCCTCCAAGATATCTGCATTCTTTTAATTCTGGTCCTTGATAAAATTCATATTTAATCACGTCACCAATAGTAGTCATGCCTTCAGGTGCAAAAGATCCAAAAATCTTTCCTCCCTAAATTTCTCTTCTCTCTTTAGTGGTGAAGTCACTTCTTAAAACCTGCCTCTTTGACCAAAGTTTTAGTCTTGGGATGTTTCTCTTTCCCTTTTTTAAAATGTAAATATATTGACTATTGTTCTATGTTTCTAAAATCGATTCAGTATCCTAAATTTGTAGAATTGGCTGTTATAGTTTTGCAGCAAAAGCCTTTAAATATCAACTGAAAACATCAGGATGTTTTTCAATAAGCTACACACTGCACCTCTTTCATCACCAAGCCAACACTCCCTTTTTTCAACCCACACCATCAACCCCACCAAAAATGTATGAATTCAGCCAATTTATAAATTGAAGTAAATTTTTTTGTCTTGCTGAAAGCAGCTTTAAAGGAAAAAAAAATTAGAACAGTACAGTACAAGCACAGGCTCTTTGGCACACCATGTTTACACTGACCATGATGTCAATCTTACGAACCCCATCTGCCTGCACATGGTTCCTATCTCTCTATTCCCTACCTGTTCATGTGTTGGGCGAAATGCCTCTTAAATGTTGCTATCATTTCTGCTTCTACCATATCCCCTGGCAGTGTATTCCAGACACCTGCACTGTCTGTGTGAAAAACATGCCTCGCAAATCTCCTTTAAGCTTTCCCCCTGTCACCTTAAACCTATGCCCTCTAGCATTGGACATTTCCACCCTGGGAAAAAGATTATGACTCTCTATGCCTCTAATAATTTTATGTACATCCATCAGGTTGCTTCTCAGCCTCCAACACTCCAGAGAAACAATCCAAGTTTGTCCAACCTCTCCTTATAGTTAATACACTCCAATCCAGGCAACATCCCGGTGAACCTCTTCAGCACCCTTTCCAAAGCCTCCACATCCTTCTTATGGTGTGATGACCAGAACTGTACACAACATTCTAAATATACTTCTTCATGCACCTTGCAATTATATGGAAGCAGATCAATAGTCATTCTCTTTTTTTTGTTTATCTAAATCTTTACTGTTTTCCTAGCACCAACACCAGCTGCAAATGGAGGATTATGTGGCCCAAAACATGATTTCCACCACCTCTCACAAGGTTGTTCCATGCTGTGGCACATCAAATAGTGAAGCTCTTCCTCTCTCCTTTCCATGCTTGACATAGAATAAAAGATCTAAAGGGTATTGTATCATCACATAATTTTTTTGAATCCTCTTCATCTGAGGAGAAAGAAAGTTATAATTTGCAGAAATGTATTGCATATTTGCATAAACCTTATATTAAAGAGTGACAGAGCCAATCTTGCAAGATCCAATTAAATGTCTGCCATAATTTTATTCTTTATAATTAAAGTACAAAAATATGTACTTTATTTAGAATTGAATTTTAGTATAGCTTTATAAAAAACAGTGACTGATGCTATAATAAGGCTGTAAGACATAGGCGCAGAATTAGGCCATTCGGCCCATCAAGTCTGCTCCACTATTCGATCATGGCTGATTTATTTTTCCCTCTCAATCCCATTCTCCTGCCTTTTCCCCATAACCTTTGATGCCCTTACTAATTAAGAACCTATCGACCTCCACTTTAAATATACCCAATAACTTGGCCTCCACAGCCGTCTGTGGCAATGAATTCCACAGATTCATCACCCTCTGGCTAAAGAAATTCCTCCTCATCTCTGTCCTAAAGGGATGTTCTTTTATTCTGAGGCTGTGCCCTCTGGTCCTAGACTCTCCCACTACTGGAAACATCCTCTTCACATCCATTCTATCCAGGCCTTTCAATTTTCAGTAGGTTTCAATGAGATCCCCCCTCATCCTTCTAAACTCCAGCGAGTATAGGCCTAGACCCATCAGATGCTCGTTATACGTTAACCTTTCATTCCCAGGATCATTCTTGTAAACCTTCTCTGGACCCTCTCCAATGCCAGCATATCCTTCCCTACATATGGGGCCCAAAACTGCTCACAATACTTCAAATGTGGTCTGACCAACGCCTTATAGAGCCTCAGTATTACGTTCTTGCTTTTATATTCTAGTTCTCTCGAAATGAATGCTAACATTACATTTGCCTTCCTCACCACTGACTCAACCTGCAAGTTAACCTTTAGGGAATCCTGCACTAGACTCCCAAGTCCCTTTGCACCTGCGATTTCTGAATTCAGTCCCTGTTTAGAAAGTAGTCTACACCTTTGTTCCTTCTACCAAAGTGCATGACCGTACACTTCCCTACATGGTATTCCATCTGCCACTTCTTTGCCCATTCTCCCAACCTGTCCAAGTCCTTCTGCAGACTCCCTGCTTCCTCAACACTACCTGCCCTTCCATCTATTTTTGTATCATCCACAAACATAGCCACAAAGCGATCAATTCTGTCTTCCAGATCATTAACATATAACATGAAAAGTAGTGGACCCAACACCGACCCCTGAGGAACACTACTAGTCACCGGCAGCCAACCAGAAAAGGCCCCCTTTATTCCTACTCTTTGCCTTCTGCCAGTCAGCCAATTTTCTATCCATACTAGTACCTTTCCTGTAATACCGTGGGCTCCTATCTTGTTTAGCAACCTCATGTGCGGCACCGTGTCTCCTTTGTCTATCCTGCCTGTTACTTCCTCAAAGAAATCCAACAGATTTGTCAGAAAAGATTTCCCCTGAAGAAAACACTGATGACTTTGGCATATTTTATTATGTGCTTCCAAGTATCCCAAAACTTCATCCTTAATAATGGATTCTAACATCTTACCAATCACTGAAGTCAGGCTAACTGGCCTATAATTTCCTGTCTTTTGCCTCCCTCCCTTCTTAAAGAGTGGAGTGACATTTGCAATTTTCCAGACTTCCAAACCCATTCCTGACTCTAGTGATTCTTGAAAGATCACTACTAATGTCTCCACAATCTCTTCAGTTACCTGGTTCAGAACCCTGGGGTGTAGTCCATCTGGTCCAGGTGACTTTTCCACCTTAGTAATTGCGACTACACTCACTTCTGCCCAGCAACTCTCTTGAATTTCTGACAGTGAAGATTGACGCAAAATATTTATTCATTTCATCCGCCATTTCTTTGTTCCCCAAGACTACCTCTCCAGCGTCATTTTCCAGCAATCCAATGTCCACTCTTGCCCCTCTTTTACTCTTTATATATCTGAAAAGACCTTTGGTATCCTCTTTTATATTATTGGCTAGCTTACCTTCATATTTCATCTTTTCTCCCCTTTTTGCTTTTTTAGTTGCCTTCTGTTGGTTTTTAAAAGCTTCCCAATCCTCTAGCTTCCCACTAATTTTTGCAATATTGCGTGCCCTCTCTTTTGTTTTTATGCTGTCTTTGACTTCCCTTGTCAGCCACAGTTGCTTCATCCTCCCTTTAGAATGCTGCTTCTTCTTTGGGATAAACTGATCCTGCATCTCCAGTCCTGTACCCCTCCAGTCCTGTATTTACTGCCCTTCTTCTCAAATTTGTCTCTATGTTGCCTGGTTAAATTCTTATCCCTTTCTAAACTTTCTGTCTTATTCTTTATTCTGGAGACTTCAGTACCCTCTCCTGCAATCTCCTTCCATTTTACTTTATCCATACTTTTCCAATCTGGTGACCACACCTACCTACTATTTAGTTTAAAGCCCTATCCACAGCCCTAATTAAGCGATTCACCAGGACCCTGGCATCAGCATGGTTCAGGTGGAGCAGCTTCCTCCTTCCCCAATGCTGGTGCCAATGTCCCATGAATTCAAACCCACTTCTCCCACCCCAATCTTTGAGCCATGCATTTAATTCTCTGATCTTATTGACCCTGTACCAATTTGCACGTGGCTCAGGTGTAAAGAAATTGGACCATATAGATGCAATAGAGCTTAATACTGCCAAAATGGACTTCTTCACCAAGATGACAATTGCAATAAATCATGTATATACTGACCAGATATTGTCTCTCTCTTTACAATATTTTTATTGAATCCATGAAAAAAATACAGAGTATGCATCAAGAAAGAGAATAAAAATACTACTGAATAAGTTGTATTAAATCGTACTTAGATTACAATACTCTAAATTAATAATCACATATAGTAGTTAGTTAATAAAGGAAGAAAAAATTGAAATATATTATTATAAAAAAAATCTGCTCCCACTACCAAAACCCAAAGCTGTTAGATGGAAAAAACAATAAGGAAAAACCTTAAAAAATGTAACCATGTCAGCCAATATCTGCATTTTAGTCCCCAAATCAGAGATTTTGAAAATAATTCAAAAAAGATCCCCATAGGGTTTGAAAGTCTAGGTTAGGTTCAAAAACTGAACAGCAAATCTTCTCTAGATTCAAGTATGACATAACAACCCATAACCATTGAGCATGAGTAGGCAGAGTAACTTCCTTCCATTTAAACAATACAGCTCTCCTGGCTATAAGAGAAATAAAAGCCAGAATATGTAAATCAGAAGCCTTTAAAGTTATATCTTTTTCTCCAACAATCCCAAATAGTGCAGTCAAAGGATTAAGTTTAAAATTTATTTTGAAAAGTACAGAAGTATGAAAGACCCCTGTCCAATATTTTTTAAGACTCTGACACGTCCAAAACATGTGAATTAAGGAAGCCACTCCGTTATTGCATTTGTCACAGTAAGGAGATATGTCAGAATAAAAACAGGATAATTTATCTTTAGACAAGTGAACACTATGGACCACTTTAAATTGAAGGAGAGAATGACGAGTACATAATGACAAGGTATTAACCAACTTGAAAATTTCATTCCAAGTTTCCTCGGAAATTGACATCTGCAAATCTTGTTCCCAAGCGTTTTTAATTTTATCTAGTGGTACCTTACTCATTCCTAGTAATCTGTCATAAATATTAGATACTGAGCCATCCTGAAAAGGTTTCAAATTAAAAATTACATCTAATAAATTCTTATCAGGACTCAAAGGAAAAGATTGTAATTGAGATGAAAGAAAATCTCTAATTTGTAAATATCTAAAAAAATGAGTTTTTGGTAAATTATACTTGGTAGACAATTGTTCAAACGAAGAAAGGTTTCCTCCAACAAACAGATCTTGAAAACAGGTAATACCTAACTTGTCCCACTCTTTAAAAACTACATCAGTCATAGAAGGTTTAAAAAAGTAATTAAAGAAAATGGGACTGGAGAAAGAAAAACTCAATAAACCAAAATATTTTCTAAATTGTAACCAAATCCTCAAAACATGTTTAACTACTAAATTATCTGTTAATTTACTTAATGATATTGGAAGTGAAGAACCAAGCAAAGAGATAATAGAAAACTTTTTAACAGAATTAATTTCCGAAGAGACCCATACTGGACGAGCTTCTTGATTAATGTAATGTAACCAAAATGTAAGATTTCGTATATTGACTGCCCAGTAATAAAATCTAAAATTAGGTAAGGCTAAACCTCCATTCTTTTTAACCTTCTGAAGGTGAACTTTATTTAGTCTAGGATGTTTATTATTCCATATACAGGAAGAAATAATTGACTCAAGAGAGTCAAAGAAAGATTTAGGAATAAAAACAGGTAAAGCCTGAAATAGATATATAAATTTAGGTAAAATATTCATTTTAATAACATTAATTCGACCAATCAATGATGTAGAAAGGGGAGACCAACTTGATAAAACCCTTTTCACATAGTGCAGTAAGGTGAAAAAATTTTCTTTAAATAAATGACTAGATATTGTGAAACAGATACTAACTACATGGCAGGTTAATTACAATCTGCCTGAGACAGTAATTGGGGAGGGTATAGAATTATTGCCCGTGGATCTTGTGGTCAGAGTCAAATATAATAGTTTTGTTATTCCCTACATTTGATTAGAGGAAATGTTGGCTCATTTTGGACTAAAGTCTGACAAGTGGATTGATCTCATAAAAGCAGCTGAAAGATTAAAATAGAACTAAAGGCCGCCAGTGTGCATGTGGAACCTGATGTTGTGTTTATGGATGAGCTTAGAAGATCAATAGTGAGCATTCTATTATTTGTTGAGCTATGATCACCCTACCCACAAGGATAATGGCTGTATAGAGTCAGATGGGAAGGATTTCAGTTCTCTTTGTTGGGTCAATTAATGTGTACCATTACCAAGTCAGATTTTCTTGCCAATTATCAATGGTATCTTAAAGTACAACAGACTTGTTTGTCTCAAGAATGGGAATACCAAGTTCTAACATTCCTTTCTGGAGACTTGTCAATTCTATTGGCTTATTTTTCCTGCACCATCAATAATGGTAACATTATTAGGAAACTGACTAGCCTGGGTTTTGGCCTTTGCTCAGTGGAGAACAGACTAAAGGAGGCCCACACAATTGACAAGACAAATGCGCAACTCACCATGCATTGCCACTGTTGTTTTGATCATTGTATCTGTACAGCATACACAGTGGAACAGCAGAGATGTTCATCCTCAATGGCTAATGCTTCCTGGTTACGGAAGGAGCTAAATCTCTACCAATCAACATAACTAATCTGTAGTTAAAAATGCAGCAGCTATTGTTCCAAGTCTCAGAAGTTTCCATCCTCCACAAAAGGAACATTTAATGTCAGCTAAACACAAACAGCAACACATTGAAGGTTACATCATGTCAACTGCATTAATGGTATAATGTTCAAGTTGCATAACAAGGTTTACTCAAAAAAACTATAGGCTTAAGAGAAAACATACTTAAGGTGGTAAGCAGAAGGATTAGGGAGTAGTTGAGGGGAAAAAATATTCATCCAAAGGTTGACAAAGGTCTGGAACTCACTTTCTTCAAGTTAGGTAGGTGTAGACTAGAGTCACAATACCAGCATTCACTACCCTCTTTTTGCTACAAATCATCTGATATCTTGTTTTGGAGACATGCAGGTGACTGTAGTAAGCTCTTCCATTTCACATCTAATAGCTCTGAAAGACAACTGTTCAAACTTAGCTTACATTGGGATTTTCCTGCCATTGAAGAAAAACCAAAGCATTTTTCATCCTTGCTCATGCTGGATCAAGAGCTCAATAAGCAATGTGAAGTTACCTCAGTTATGAATAAATGTTCAACTCAGATACTACTTACATCTTGTAATCAATGCCTCATGTCTTGAACTAAGCTAAAAAAAAAACTTGGTGAAATATCTCATTGATTGATTAATTATTCAAAATGATAAGTCGAGAACATAAAATCCAGAACAACGTCATCTGTAGGAAAGGGGTACTGCAATATTTTTAGAAACATGATGTCCTTTTTATAAATCCATGTTGACTCTGCTCGATTGTGTCGTGATGTTCGAAATATCCTGCTATTGAGTCAGTTATAATGGATTCCAGCATTTTCCCAATGAATGATGTTGGGCTAACTCGAGAATTGGCATTACATCTGTAATTTTACAATCCTCTGGGACCTCCACAGAATTCTGAGAATTTTGATAGTTTACTGCCAATGAATCTACCATCTCTGAGCTACCTCAGTTAAGACCCTAGCATGCAGGCTCGCAGTGGTCGTATTAAGTTTCTCCCTCCCTGTAGCCCATTGATAATCTATAATTATTTGTTTAAAATGTCTTCTACCAATCCAAAATTGGTATATCTTTCCTGAAGTAAGGAGACCAGAACTGCATGCAGTACTCCAGCTGCGGCCTCACTGGTACCCTGTACAGTTGCAGCATAACCTCCCTGCTCTTAAATTCAATCCCTCTAGCAATGAAGGCCAACATTCCATTTGACTTCTTGATCACCTGTTGCACCTGCAAACCAACCTTTTGCTATTCATGCACAAACACCACCAAGTCCCTCTGCACAACAGCATGCTGCAATCTTTCACTATTTAAATAATAATCTGGTCTTCTATTTTTCCTTCCAAAGTGGATGACCTCCGCATTTACCAACATTGTACTCCATCTGCCAGACCCTTGCCACTCACTTAACCTATCTATATCTCTCTGCAGACTCTCCAGATCTTCTGTGCAATTTGCTTTTCCACTCAATTTAGTGTAATCAGCAAACTTAGATACACTACACTCAGTCCCCTCTTCTAGATCATTAATGTATATCATGAGTAGTTGCAGGCCCAGCACTGACCCCTGTGGCACCCCACTCACCACTGATTGTCAACGAGAGAAACATCAATTTATCCCAACTCTCTGCCTTCTATTGGTTAACCAGTCCTCTATCCATGCTAACACCTTACCCCCAACTCCATGCATCCTTATCTTATGGATAAGTCTTTTATGTGGCACTTTATTGAATGTCTTCTGGAAATCCAAATATACAACATCCACTTGTTCCCCTCAATCCACTGCGCTCATTATATCCTCAAAGAACTCCAGTAAATTTGTCAAACAGGACCTGCCCTTCCTGAATCCATGCTGTGTCTGCCTGATGGAATCACTTCTATCCGGATGTCTCACTATTTCTTCCTCAACGATAGCTTCAAGCATTTTCCCAACTGCAGATGTTAAGCTAACTGACCTATAGTTACCTGCCTTTCGTCTACATCCTTTTTTAAACAGTGGAGTGACATTTGCTGCTTTCCAGTCTGCTGGGACCTGCCCAGAGGCCAGAGAATTTTGGTAAATTATCACAACCACCTCGACTACAACTTCTGCCATTTCTTTCAGTGCCCTGGGGTGCATCCCATCAGGACCAAGGGACTTGTTTGGCTTTAGGCCCACTAGTTTGCTCATCACTACCTGTTTAGTGACAGTGATTGTAAGGAGGTCCTCACCTCCCATCACATCCATAACATCTCTCTTTGGCATGTTAGACATGACCTCCACCCTGAAGACTGACACAAAATAGTCATTCAAAGCCTCGGCCATTTCCACATTACCAAGTATTAATTCCCCCTTCTCATCTTCCAAGGGACCTAAGTTCACTTTAGCCACTCTTTCCTGCTTTATATGATTATAAAAGCTTTTACTCTCTATTTTTATATTTTGTGCGAGTTTCCTTTCATAATCTATCTTCCCTTTCGTTATTGCTTGCTTAGTGGTTCTTTGTTGTGTTACGGACTCATTGAATGTCCCTTTAAGATAGAGAGTGTGTGTGTGTGTGGGGCGTGCTTACGTCAATAGAAGATAAAGGACGTAATGACGTTGTTGAAGAAAGCAGAAGGAGAGAGAGAGAGAGAGAGAAGGGAGAGAGACACCAGCCTGCTAGTTTTCTCTATCAATGGATGAGAAACAATAACTATGTCTGCCACTGAAATCCATGTATGGAATTTGGAAGTAATCCAGTGGAGTTCACTTTGTTGCTGACCTGCAGAAGGAAACAGGTATTTGTGTGTGGACGACCACGATTCGGATGCTTTTCGGGGTGAGGAAGTCACTACGGAGTAAACACTGAGGTGTCGCTTGGGTTCCATCGTGGAACATTTAGATTTCTTAATTACTCTCCCTATGCATCTACGTCTTATCTTCAGACAACGGTGGTTGTTGAAGAAGCCTTTGCTCATGTTTCACCTTATGGCTTGCGGAACTGAACTTTAAGAACCATTCCTGAACTTGGAGTTTGGGACTTTGCCACACACACACACAAAGAGTTTAGTTTTGGGGTTAATGTTCAAGGTTTAACATTTTTGAATTCTAACATACTAACATTTTTACTTCTATTTTTCGTATTATCATAAGTAGTGATTAGTAAAATAGTTTTTAACACTGAATCATGCTTAGTGTGTTTCTTTTGTTGCTGGTTCGTGACAGTTGCTTTCTAAAGTTTTCCCAATCTTCCAGTTTCCCACTACTCTTGGCGACTTTGTATGCGTGAACTTTTAGCTTGATGCCTTCTTTTATTTCTTTAGTTATCCAAGGCTGGCTCTCCCCACCCTTACTGTCCTTGCTTTTAACCAGAATATACTTTTGTTGAGCACCATGAAAAATCTCTTTGAAAGTCTTCCACTGTTCCTCAACTGTCCCACCATATGACCTGTGTTCCTGGTCTACGCTGGCCAACTCCTCCCTCAGCCCATTGTAGTCTCCCTTGTTTAGGCATAATACACTGGCTTTAGATCGAAATAGTGCTAATATTAGTCGCTAATTTGCTTCTTCCTCCTCATAATTTTTTCAGTCATCCTTCACTACTTTCTAAAAATTTCTCAACCCTCTGGTCAATCACTAATCTTCACAACAATGTTTATATTTTCTTTCAATTTAAAACATTTCTGTAGTTACTCACAAATGGTGCTTCCTTCTCATAGAGCCTTCCTTTCTCACTGGAATATTCCTTTTCTAAAGTTTGTGAAATATTTCCTTGGATATCTGCTACTACTGTCTTACCCTTAAATCTATCTTCTCAGTCCACTTGAGTGAAATATGTTCACACACCATTGTAACTGCATTTATTTTATTTTAGGACACTTGTCTCATACCTAGGTTTCTCATCTTTAACCTAAAATTGAAATTCCACCATGCAATAATCACTCTTTGCTGGAAGATCCTTTACCATGAGATTATTAATTAATCCTGTCTCATTACACCATACCCAAATAGCCTGCTCCCTGTTGGTTCCTCAATGTTTTACTCTAAGAAATCTAATGCACTCTCTGACTACCCTTTGCCAATTTGATTTGTCCAATGTAAATACTGATTAAAATCACCCATGATTATTGTAGTATTTTCCTTACAATCCCTCATTATGTCTTGATTTATACCCTATCCTATAATATAGCTAAAGCTAGGTGGCCCGTGTATCACTCTCTGCAGTGACTTCTTGCCCTTACTACTTCTTGTCTCCACCCAAACCAATTATATATGCACCTTAAATTTCAGAGGCATTGTCAATCTTCACCACTTCAGTGATCTCATCATTTATCAACAGAGCAATTCCACTCCTTTTCTTTTCTCCCTATCCTTTCAAAATGTCAAACACCCCTCTGAATATTCAGTTCCCAGCCCTGGTCACTTTGCATCAATATTCTGTCATGAACATCACTTCATACTCAATTATTCCTGTTTATGCTGTCAACTTTCTTTACTCTAACTCTATTTGATGATAATCTTTTTTGGTTTGTATGCTCTGCCCCTTCCTGATACACTTTGGTAACTGTTCACCCCAACATTGCCTTGCATTATTGCCTTCTCCTTTCTCTTTGTCTTCCTAAATACCCCTTCACCTGAACCTTATCTTCTATTTCCACTTTAGTTTTCACCCTTCTGGTTATACTCTCTGGTTCACCAGTAAGGCCATTTTTGATCCTATGATGGAAGGAAGGTCATTGATGAATATGCTTGGGTCTGCGGGAGTGCCTTGAGGAACTTTCACCATATAATCTAGGGCTGTGAGGATTGTCATCCAACAATCATAACCAATATTTTTGAGCATCGTCCATGACTTCAAGAAGTGGATTTTCCTTCTGATTATCATTGACTTCAGTTTTCCTTGATCCCTCATTCAATTGAATGTTCACCTCATCTCAAGATTGAGGCCCAAAGTCAAATGATTGTAACAGAACCCAAAGTGTGAGCTAGTGAATTGTATTTCAGTAAATGGAACAAAAATAAAAATATTCTTTTACTTCCATTACTTTGTTGCTCAGGAGAAGACTTTTAGGGTGATAAAACGCCTTGATTGGGTTCGTCCCATTTCATGGTTAAAACATAACACTCCTCCAGGGAGAGAAAGTTGGTCAAGAAAAAAAAGGCTGTCTTCAGCAAAACCTCCTCACTGTATTATTAATCCCAAACAATGAGAATAACGATTGAATGAGAACTACACTATAAAGAGAAGGCAAGCAAGGTTCAATAGGAGCAAATGACCTAGCTATGCTGCTCTGATGAGGTTTGACTCTCTTCCTATAAATGAAACAAGGCCCAGCCTTCAAGGAGATGCCACTCTCTGCAAAGTATGCCCACATTCTTCAAAGGTATCCATTCTACAAGTCCAAACAAACCATTTTCCCTGCACCGTACCTCCATTGCAAAGACAATTGGGTCTGGCTCCTTGTAGTCTGTTGCTCAATTCGTTGATCTGCCTGCCTTCTTTATCAAACAGACTGACTGCTTTCTACAGTTCTGCCATTACCACTTAGAGCAAAAGAAACTTTCTATGGCACTGCTCTACCACGCCTCTGCCTTGTTAGCAGTTAGCATAATGCTTTACAGCACCAGTGACCCAGGTTCAATTCCGGCTGCTGTCTGTAAAGAGTTTGTACATTCTCCCCGTGTCTGGGTGGATCTCCTCCCACATTCCAAAGACATACAGGTTAGGAAGTTGTGGGCATGCTATGTTGGCACTGGAAGCATGGCAACATTTGCGGGCTGCTCCCAGAACACTCTACGCAAAAGATGCATTTCACTGTGTGTTTTGATGTACATGTGACTAATAAAGAGATCTTATCTTATCTTAGTTTCCTTTATTTTGGTTCTTCTCCTCACTGCTATAATTCCCCTTGCCCCCCAGCAAAATTGTGTGTGCGAAATAAAAGTGACAGGCTTGCTATGCCAGACTGATGCTATATCAGCTAAAGTTTAGCATCACTATCAGTAGAAACAATGTACTACGTATAAGGTGATGTTATAGCAGATGCAAACCCAGCTTGTGATTTTATCCTTTACAAGTTTTAATTAGTTGTTCTCGGTGTTTTGCATGCTATATAAATGTCAAAAATATGCCCTAACCCATCCTATGAACCAAATAAAAATTGAATTCAGCAATTTTATTACTAAATCCACTAATACCCTTCATAAAAAGCAAAAAGAAACTTTTTTCAACTGAAACTTGTTAATGAAATGCACTTTTACCAAAATTAAAAGTATTTCAAGATCTATACAGCAGTGTAAATACAGTTCATAACTTAGTTATTTTGACAAATTATTTTGTTACATTCCATATTCTTAATCATACATGTACAGTGTTTATGATATCCAAAATAAGATAACAACAAACAACTGTTTCTTTGTTTAAAAAAGTACATTGTATATGAATTCTTAAGAGTGCCTTTGAGAATGTGCTATCTTCCTAATAGTTATATTGTTTTTGTTCCTATCAACCATTTGAAACCAACCATTTGAACATAACTGACCTAGCTGTAGTTCTCAGAATAATAATTTCTAAACTGACCTTCTGATGAAGATGTTTTACTATTGTCTTTTTTTCCTCATCTACTTTTTAGTAACGTCATTCACTCAGGTCTCTATCAACTATTTCAACCTTACCACTGCTCAAGTTGTTATTCTGCTTGTTCATCAAGCCTTTGCCAAGCCACAACTTCCACTAGTTAAGAACGGGAGAAATAGAGCCATTATCTTCAGGTCGCCATATTGTTAGCATCTTACTTAACTCTACTTAAGAGAGCCTCACACCATCAATTACAATGATAAGGCCTACCTGTGGGATTTTCTCGATAAATATATCTCTCCCTCAAAGCATTTCTTAAAAACTACCTTTCTGAGCAAATTTTAGACCACTTAACCTCTTACTTTTTGTGCTTTAGTATCAAAAAGAGTGGTAGAATTGGCTTCTGGTGTCAGGGTGTGAAATTTTCTCGAGCTCGCCATTACTGTCTTGCAGCTTTGGGCAGTTGCTAGGGGCCCACATAGGCACCCCCTGCTCACCAAACCCCACCCACGAGCTTTGCTTGTGACCTTCATAGCACTGAGTTTGTACTTTATTTCTGAAGTATGTGTTATTCATATTTTGGACCATTAAGATTGTTGTTCCCTTTAAGTTTCTGAACAAACAGAGCTTTTGCGACATTGAAATGCATGCTTCAGACTAGTTTCTTATGGGCAGACTTGTGTTTAAATACTTAAACAAGATACAGTGCTGGTTGCTTCAAAGTGTTCAAGCACAAAACTTTTTTTTCTTCTTCAATCAACACAAGGGGGCAGTCATAAGCTGAAAAACTTTTGTCGAAATTGAGTTGGTGCACACGTATATGCTCCAAGTTCTCATACTGGGCGTGAGCTAGAGCTAATGCTGTCCTTTACAAGTAATCATTCTCCCTTCTAAACTCTAAACCTAGTTTGGCTTATCCAAAAGTTAGTTACAAGTTTACAAAGACTTCAAAAAGTTGTGTGCCTCCTTACTTGTTCCAAACAATGGTGAAACAATACACAATGAAAGAAAGGAAGTCAGCCAAGAAAATGTGCAGACAGGAGGCAGAAAAGACCAACTTGGTCTCAGACATCAGAAGTGGCACAAAAGATTGTATTGCTTGCACCCAATGAGCATGTATAAATCTGGAAAAGTGCTAGCGTGGATAGGCAAAATAGAAACAAAGCACCATAGCATATTGTATTTTAATCTTGAATGCCATGTTTTGTACCAATTTGAGTATGAAAATTGTTTAGACATGTTAGATTATGTGCAGATTATGAGCATCTCATTTTAGACAACTTGTACCCGATGTTAATAGAGCAGTAAACAGCATTAGAATCAAATGCTGTTGATGGCAACACAGCTAATCCACATGGAAAGGGACCTATCATTAGATGTCCAAGGCTCCATTTTAAAATGGAATTTTGGATAAAGAAGATCTTGATGACCATTTGGCTCACGTTAGGTTGAAACCTAGGTTATAACATTGACCAGGACAGTGGAATCAAAGAGGCATGTTAAAGGTACGAGTAAATTTTGTGGAGCCAGTGAGGAATCTCCAATGATTTCAAAACTAATCCGAGGTGCTGCTGGCCTGAGAACTAAAGTAATCATGCTTCACTTCCTCAGCCTCTAATCTTACTGGTGACAGTACTCAAATAATTGAGGTATCAGTTACAGGTAGAGCCAGAAAGCCTACTTAGAGAATTGCAATGGGGTCTCACAATCCCAGAGATTTTTTTCCACCACAAAAGGACAAGTTAATAAAAGTACTCAGAATTAACCTGACTTTGTAATATCTGAAGTCTAGTTATATTGTTGTAATATAAGAACCATTTCCATTGAAGCAAAGAAAGTCATAACCATAGAAATTTAAAGCGCAGGAGGCTGCCACTAGGGTAATCTTTGGCAGTCATGAATATAATTCCCAGCTCTCCAGTATAATCAGGTTTTTTTTAGACTGAACTGTGATAAGTAACTTGTGTTCACTTTGTTGACAGCTTTGTGAAATGGTGGAAGAGATAACCAGAATGTGTTTACTACCGATTGCTAATATGGATATTCTGCAATGGCAGTGAGATTTGGCACCACGTGGAAGTGATTCTATATTAGAAATAATATAATGAATATTATTAATTAATAAATAAATATAATGTAATTAATATTAAATATAATAAATATAAATATTATAAATATTATTCTATATTACCTATATTCTCTAGGTAATGTTAGTGATCTGGAAGAGTACAAGGCTAAAAGGAAGAAACTTAAGAACGAGATTAGGAGGGCCAGAAGGGGACATGAGAAGGCCTTGGTGGGCAGGATTAAGGAAAACCCCAAGGCATTCTACAAGTATGTGAAGAGTAAGAGGATGAGATGCGAAAGGATAGGGCCTATCAAGTGCAGCAGTGGGAAAGTGTGTATGGATCCGGAAGAAATAGCGGAGGTATTTAATGAATACTTTATATCAGTAATCACTACAGAAAGAGATCTGGAGGATTGTAGTGGGAACTTGCAGCGGCCTGAAAAGCTTGAGCATGTACCTATTAGGAAAGAGGAGGTGCTGAAACTTTTGGAAAGCATCAAGTTAGATAAGTCACCGGGACCGGATGAGATGTACCCCAGGGTGCTGTGGGAGGTGAGCGAGGAGATTGCAGAGCCTCTGACGATGATCTTTGCGTCGTCGATGGAGACAGGAGGGGTTCCGGAAGATTGGAGGGTTGCGGATGTTGTTCCCTTATTCAAGAAGGGGAGTAGGGATAGCCTAGGAAATTATAGACCGGTGAGTCTTACCTCAGTGGTTGGTAAGCTGATGGAGAAGATCCTGAGAGGCAGGATTTATGAACATTTGGAGAAGTGTAATATGATTAGGAATAGTCAGCATGGCTTTGTCAAGGGCAGGTCCTGTCTTACGAGCCTGATTGAATTTTTTGTGTATGTGACTAAGCACATCGATGAAGGGAGAGCAGTAGATGTAGTGTATATGGATTTCAGCAAGGCGTTTGATAAGGTACCCCATGCGAGGCTTATGGAGAAGGTGAGGAGACATGGGATCCAAGGGGACATTGCAGTGTGGATCTAGAACTGGCTGGCCCACAGAAGGCAAAGAGTGGTTGTTGAAGGGTCATATTCTGAGTGGAGGTCGGTGATCAGTGGTGTACCTCAGGGATCTATACTGGGACCCTTACTCTTTGTGATTTTTATAAACGACCTGGATGAGGAAGTGGAGGGGTGGGTTAGTAAGTTTGCGGATGACACGAAGGTTGGGGGTGTTGTAGATAGTTTGGAGGGCTGTCAGAGGTTACAGAGGGATATAGATAGGATGCAGAGTTGGGCTGAGAAGTGGCAGATGCAGTTCAACCCAGATAAGTGTGAAGTGGTTCATTTCGGTAGGTCAAATATGTTGGTGGAATATAGTATTAATGGTAGGACTCTTGGCAGTGTGGAGGATCAGAGGGATCTTGGGGTCCGAGTCCATAGGACGCTCAAAGCGGCTGCGCAGGTTGACTCTGTGGTTAAGAATGCATATGGTGTATTGTCCTTCATCAATCGGGGGATTGAATTTAGGAGCCGAGAGGTATTGTTGCAGCTATATAGGTCCCTGGTCAGACCCTACTTGGAGTATTGTACTCAGTTCTGGTCATTTAAGATGTGGAAGCCATAGAGAGGGTGCAGAGGAGACGTACAAGGATGCTGCCTGGAATGCGGAGCATGCCTTATGAAAGCAGGTTGAGGGAACTTGGCCTTTTCTCTTTGGAGAGACGGAGGATGAGGGGGGACCTGATAGAGTTGTATAGGATGATGAGAGGTATTGATCGGGTGGATAGTCAGAGGCTTTTCCCCAGGGCTGAAATGGTGGCCACAAGAGGACATAGGTTTAAGGTGCTGGGGAGTAGATATAGAGATGACAGGGGTAAGTTTTTTTTACTCAGAGAGTGGTGAGTGCATGGAATGGGCTGCCGGAAACAGGTGGAGGCTGATACGATAGGGTCTTTCAAGAGACTTAGATAAGTACATGGAGCTGAGTAAAATAGAGGGCTATAGGTAAGCCTAGAAATTTCTAGGGTAGGGACATGTTCGGCACAGCTTTGTGGGCTGAAGGGCCTGAATTGTGCTGTAGTTTTCTATGTTCTATAGTAGATGTTAAAGTATTGATGGAAACCATTCATGTTAGATTACCTTCTATATTGCTCTTCTGCAGTTTAATTCTTCATACTATGGTCATTTAATGGAGTTCAGTTTGTCACCATGAAGAAAGGATCCACAGTTGTCAAGTGGGAGATCAATGCAGCCTCCTAATAGCTTTTAAAGTTTGCCTCAGTATAAAAGTGCTCAGTATTGAATCAATGAAGATAATTTATGATTTTGAATGGGTGGGGAGCAGTGTGGCAGAGAAGAGAGGAGGAGATAATATATAATATATTGATATGGATTGAGAATTGGTTATTGCACAGAAAGCAAGGAGTGAGAAATTGCTCCCTCTCAGCTTGGCAGGCTGCATCTAGCGGGATACGTCAGGGATCTGTGCTTGGGCTTTAATTATCTAAAGTCAGGTCCCGTGCACAGCTCACCAACAAAACCACCTGAAAGTCTGAAATTTTGCATGTACGGAAGGTTTAGCACTACAGCTCAGAATCCTTGGAGGCCCTCGACGGCCCAAAAGGGGCCAGATTGTAATTTTTCCCATTGAAAATTTAATATACAGGGGATCTCCATTATGGCTATGGATCATGTGCAGGCAGAAAAGATTGTGTTTTAATTTGACATTGTTTGCTGCAGGCATCATGGGCCAAATAACCTATTCCTGTGCTGTATTGTTCTATGTCAAAAAAATGATGCAGTGCTGGCTGTGAACAAAGACCTTTCTTACAATATGCATCTATAAACAGTGACAGACATTGAGGCTGTATATATTCCTGTTGAATTTTTGAACTCTCACCACTTGTGTGCCATCACATAATATTGAATTAAAAGGAGCTCCAATAATGCTACTCAGGGATTCTAATCCACCAATATTATGCAACTGCACAAAATTCAGTTCATAAATTACTACCATATGTAATTGAGGCTACAATAATAACTGGTAATGCTGTTAGGGAAATACCTTCATTCTTGATACCAATTATTCCATCTGATCTACCTATTCAATTTAAGCAACTTCACTTCCCTGTTCAACTTAGTTTTGCTGAGTGTTTACAAAGTGCAAGGACAATCACAGAGTTGTTGGCTTAATCTTGAAACACAATGCTTTTCCCATATGTTGGTTACTCCAGAGTTGGAGATCACAATAGCCTATACATTCTCAATACTGGATTCAAAAGAAAGATGGTATATTCTGAGGCACTTTAACATTGAAATCAAGTATATTTACATATTGTGCATCGGTATATATCTACTTAGACAACTATATTAAAAGGTAATTTGTGTACATTTATTCAGTGTTTTTATTGGTAATCTTAGTTAAACCACAATTTTAACCCTTTAATTATTCCATGAATAATGTATGTTAGATTTTATTTAATTTACAAGGTGTATAAAGCCCAATTACATGGAAATAAATAGACATCATGATCATTGGCACAAGATATAGCAGCTAGTTCAATCTATCATTAATTTGCAAGTTTCCTTTATGCCCTCCATATAGTATTGTTAGCAGATGGCAATGTGGAAAAATGTGAAGTTATCCACTTTGGGGCACAAACCAGAAAAGCAGAGTATTTGTTGCATGGTGAGATTGGATAGTGATATTCCAAGTGACTGAGGTGTGCTTGTACATGGCTCAAAGGTCAACATGCAGGTACAGCAGATGAGGTGGGCAAATGGTATGTTATCCCTTATTACAAGTGGGCATGACTACAGGAGTACAATTCTACAAGGCCTTAATACATAATACTCCAGGGTCTCACTGTTTTCATCTCCTTGGAGAGGAATGTGCTTCCCATGGAGGAAGTACAATAAAGATTCACGTGACTGGTTCTAGGGATGGCTGGTTTGCAATATGGGGATAATGCTAGAAAAATGCACTTAAGTGGAAGATTAGCCACGATCTTGATGAATGACAGAGCAGGCTCAAAAGACCATATACCCAGTTTCTAGTTTTCTTGTGCAAGTTAGAATACTTAGCACTCACTGACCCGTGGGGATGGGGGTGGGAAAGGAGGAAGAGAAGCTGAGGGATAGGTCTTTAAGCTTTCAACAATTTATTATTCCCATAACTAAGTGAATGAAAATACCACCAGCAAGATGGAGCAATAGCTTACGATCTCCAATGAGAAATGCAAATCCAAATATAAAAAACATAACATCTGCATTTTAAAAGCAATTTTATTCAGCATAATTGGCACATTGTCTACATAGGAGGGAGGGAGGGAGGGAGGGTGGGTGAGTGAAGTTAGCAGAATTATTCCTCTATAAACTAAAAAGGACCTATCCAAATGAGAGTTCCAAACTACTTTGATAGTTTTAGCAAATCAAAATAGAAATAAAGCAAATAAACAAGTAGTAATCATTTGTCCTCAAATATAAACATGTACAAGATTGGCAGAAAGATTAAGGCACCTTCATTTCATGTTTTCTATTCAGTTTTGACATTTGAGGAAGTGTATAAACTACAAGTGGCAACAAAAGTGTATTAATTACATCAGCTAAGTCATTTTTTTTGGTTGTTTAAAAAAAAAAGTGGTGTTTACAAGTGTTCAAATTCTCCCTTTTGCATTTGCTCTCAACTCAATAATTCATTACTAATTTATTTTTAAACAAAGAATCTTCACATTAAGCTGTAATGAAACAAACTTGTGTAATCCACCATTTTAGTCAGAACAAAATTAGAAAATTGCACATCTTGTATAAAGCTTGCTTATAATGGAAGTGAACTTTACCCACTGGCAATTTTGGTATAAGTAAGTTATAAATAGAAAAAAGGCAATTTCCCCTCAAAATTGCTGCTGAAATTACTGAAGTGTTTCACTTGCAATCTTTAAACAATAAAATGGCTGCAGTGTTTGTTACAAATTAGTGTCAAGAACTGAATTTTAGTATTCAAATACCAATAGGATTGAGGAGGAAGGTGGTGGACAAAATTTACATTTCTCTCAAGTTTGCAGGTATAATTAAACTGGATTTTTCAGTTAATCTGTTTGTTGAGAGTTTAAGACCTTAGTCACCCATGATATAAGTGACACTCCTGGAATGACAAAGTGGCATCAGAACAGATGGCCATAAATTAGAATAAATGGAAATTTTCAAAATATTAAAGTCTTGTCATTAATCGTCTGAAAGGCATTTCCTCTATATTCCAGCCAAATATTAAAACATGCTGAATGGTCATCTATTCATTTATGTAATTACACAAAATTCAGCTGCAAAAAGATTAAATAAAACTGGAATTTTCTGAATGACAAAATTTCATTCATCTCTTCAAAGTAAGGTTAAGACAGGATTGTACAATATCAAGACCTTTGGCCCCATTTGAGCAGTCATACATTTTATGAAGATTGATGGAAACTCGCCTTGTTGAAAGCCTTTGCAAAATTAAAAAAAAACAATTGGCACAATGCGACTACATCTGGAAATGATCTGAAGGCCTCCAAATCCACAGGAAGAAACCAGTATAGCATATGGATTAGTAACAGAATGAAATTCACTGCCTGCTTTCCCCTTAACCCCACATCTCTGGAAACATGATTTTTGAACTTTATTAGCAAGACACTTTCTTACAAACGTTCCTTTGTGCCCAGTCAACAAGTGGATTGAAAGACATAATTGCTTTAAAAAGGATTCCATGTGCTCAATGTTAAATTTCCAAAATCTGTAATTTGTGCTTCTATTCGGGTTCAAGTTTATTGAATGCAATCTATTACATCTTGCTAAAGCATTCCTTTGCATTGGTCCAAACTTGAATTCCCTAAAAACAAAAAATGCATTTTATAATTACTTTAGTCAATATCCTTTCAAAAAATTTAAATCTCTCAAGATACACAACTTTTCCAAAAGCTAACACATTAATTAGAAAAATGGTTACACGTTCAAACAACACAACAATGGCTGATTTCATTTTAAACAGATGTCTGTTCCTTCCTGGATCTACAGTAATATTTCTGTACATAAATACCAGCTATATTATATGCTCAACAGCTCCAACAGTAGATCTTTATGGTTGTTAAATACACTAGAACTGTTCTAATTAGAACTAAGCTATTTAATTTAAAGCTATGCTCCAATATCATTGGAAATTTGAATTGCCAATTTTGATGCAAGTGCCTAATTGATAATAAAAATTAGTTCACTGTTTTGCCAAGCACTATTTTGCTAAATTACAATATAGGTCCTCCCCAGGTTACAAATGCCCGACTTGCATACAGCCCATATCTATGTTCAAGTGTTTGGGAGACCAGCAGGATGGATTTGCCAGCTGCTGCAGATATCTTCTGCTACCTGGGGACTCTGTTTGCAGCCTCATTTCTGATTTGCGAGCTCTCCGGGTTGAGAACAGTTCATGAGAATGGAACCCTGTCATAACCCCTGTATCCTTTTTTTTTTATTTTTATATATATATATATATATATATATATATATATATATATATATATATATATATATATATATATATATATATATATACCTATCCCTATAATGCTGCTGTGACAACAATTATCTGCAAGCCTCAAAAGTGCTTTGTAGTTTGTAATCATTATGAAATTTGACCAATTTCCTATTTTACTTAACTAGCTAATATGTTTGTCCAAAACCATTTAAAGGAATAAATGGCAAAATTATGTATTGTATTATTTTTTCCCCCTCATGAGGAAATGATCTGACTTGGAGTCCAACATAATAAGCCTCAGACTTTGTTCTCAACAGACTTGAGACACCTGCTCTCCACTGTTGGAACTGTGGCAGAATTGCCATTTATTCATGAAAAGGGAGTAGATGGAGCCTAGGAAACTCATTTTGTATTTTTATTAGGAATAAGGACAATAATAACCATCTGCTAACCCAAAAGACATGATTTGACCATTTTACATGCATGCTTGAGTTTTAATCAAAATGTTTAACAGTTACAAATTGCTTTATGTTGCAGTAAATTTCTTCAAATTTTCTTTAAACAAAAAGAGGGGAGTGAGAGAAAGTCTCTAGCATTGTTCATGGTTGTATTTAAACTCTCTAGCTGTATATTTATCAGTTAAGTAATCTGTCCCTTTCTTACTTCACTTAAACTAAACAAATATGCATGCTAATCAAGGTACACCATCTATTCCAAATTGGGAATGTTTCACTCAAGATTACCCAAAGCACAATATTTTAAGTTTATTAATAGCCAATTTCTAAACTGGAACAGAAAACTTGTACTGTATATAGAAATCTAAACACATTAAACAAACAAATCTTTGAAGAACAGCAGCAATAGATTGGCACTGCATTAAGTAGCCAACAATTCTAGCCCATGCAAATATACAAGCAGTGGGACAAATATTAGCATTTATTAAAATTGTTCTTTTTTTAAAAAAAATCAAGTCAGCATTTTGTGTGTATTCATGACTTAGCAGTGTTTATTTAATTTCAGCAATCTGATAAACTTGAACAAATGCAAGATCTCATCAGATCATTTAAATCTATTTGGAAACATTTTCAATATAAACACCAAACTGAAAATAGAGCACACTGCTCGTAATTATTGATTGGTTACAAGATTTTATTTTAGAAATCAGCTTCTGGCCACCTGGTGAGTTTTCATAGATTGCAAATCTTGATAGCTGGTTTCTAGCTTACTAGGGAATTACTCAAGAGGCGGGGTGGAAAAAGGAAGGGATGGAGCCAAAATACTAGAGCATCATTTATGAATTAAAATAGCAAAACTGGACTGTAGGACTTGTTTGAGCACCTCTCTCTTTTAGTACTGAATAAATGCAACTCATAACATACAGTGGCATGCAAAAGTTTGAGTACCCCAGTCAAAATTTCTGTTACTGCGAATAGCTAAGCAAGTAAAAGATGACCTGATTTCAAAAAGGCATAAAGTTAAAGATGACATTTCTTTAATATTTTATTATTTTATTTCCATCTTTTACAGTTTCAAAATAACAAAAAAGGAAAAGAGCCCAAAGCAAAAGTTTGGGCACCCTGCATGGTCAGTACTTAGTAACACCCCCTTTGGCAAGTATCACAGCTTGTAAATGCTTTCTGTAGCCAGCTAAGAGTCTTTCAATTCTTGTTTGGGGGGATTTTCACCCATTCTTCCTTGCAAAAGGCTTCTAGTTCTGTCAGATTCTTGGGCCGTCTTGCATGCACTGCTCTTTTGAGGTCTATCCACAGATTTTCAATGATGTTTAGGTCAGGGGACTGTGAGGGCCATGGCAAAGCCTTCAGCTTGTGAAATTCTGCACCCTTTTTTTCCCCCCAAACTTTCCTGCATCCTCGGCACAAAATTCAGTGCAGAAGTTTGCAAAGGAACATCTAAACAAGGCTGATGCATTTTGGAAACAAGTCCTGTGGACTGATGAAGTTAAAATAGAACTTTTTGGCTGCAATGAGCAAAAGGTATGTTTGGAGAAAAAAGGTGTAGAATTTCATGAAAAGAACACCTCTCCAACTGTTAAGCACGGGGGTGGATCGATCATGCTTTGGGCTCATGTTGCAGCCAGTGGCACAGGGAACATTTCACTGGTAGAGGGAAGAATTAGTTCAATTAAATACCAGCAAATTCTGGAAGCAAACATCACATCGTCTGTAAAAAATGCTGAAGGTGAAAAGAGGATGGCTTCTACAACAGGATAATGATCCTAAATACACCTCAAAATCCACAAGGGACTACCTCAAGAGGCACAAGCTGAAGGTTTTACCATGACACTCACAGTCCCCCGACCTAAACGTCATCGAAAATCTGTGGATAGACCTCAGAAGAGCAGTGCATGCAAGACATCAAGAATCTCACAGAAGTAGAAGTCTTTTGCAAGGAAGAATGGGCGAAAATCCCCCAAACAAGAATTGAAAGACTCTTAGCTGGCTACAGAAAGCACTTACAAGCTGTGATACTTGTCAAAGGGGGTGTTACTAAGTACTGACCATGGAGGGTGCCCAAACTTTTGCTTCAGGCCCTTTTCCTTTTTCGTTATTTTGAAACTGTAAAAGATGGAACTAAAAAAGTAATCTTGCTTAAGATATTAAAGAAACGTGTCATCTTTTACTTTATGCTTTTTGGAAATCAGGTCATCTTTTACTCACTTAGCTATTCACAGTAACAGAAATTTTGACCAGGGGTGCCCAAACTTTTGCATGCCACTGTATACCACAGGACCACACTAGAATAAAATCACTTTGAAATGTTCAATAATAGTTATTT